>NC_040877.1:85292700-87692700 GCF_003676215.2 Rhopalosiphum maidis
TTTGCGGATACCATATTCCATAGTATATTATAATATATATTCGAAAGTTTATTCTCGTATGTAAGGTAAACATAAAGAGTGTACCTAATGAGTGAAAAATTCTAGTTTTCGGGTCAAATATTTGATTCAAATTCGAAAGTTAATACACATAGTTGCACGTACATAAAAATGTGGCTTAATATCTCATTTCAAAAGTTTGTATAAGCTTTTAAAACTTTTAAACATAAAGTAGTAATATTGTTCGCCGTGTGAAATTCCCATACTGTTAGCAGTTTAATGTAAATATCGGGCGAAAGTATAGGTTGTACTATATTACATCGGGATACTCGTGTGGTCGTATCCATTTAAAACTGGATGACTGACTGATAACAACAAGAATGAGATTTTAAAATTTAAATAAAGTCTTACGATCAATATTAACAAATTAATAAATTCCATACTTAACTTGCTACAATGTGCAATATGTGTTCGTTAAGTACTTACTGCAATTGCTACGAACTGCGTCTTTGAAAATCATCTTGAATTTCGTATAATATATGTCGCTAGGTCAATCAAAATGTCTCGAGCGCCTTTCGTAGTATAACAATTACTGTACAATATAATTGTTTAATTGTATACCATATATGTAAATTATAACGAGTACTTAGTCATTACCCTATAAGTAGTTAGAAGTGTAAGAATGGTAAGAATAATAATCTAACTTAGATGAAAAAACTAATAAAAGAGCACCTTATTCGTTAAATAAAAAAAAAATACTTAGTATTCTGGAAGGGTAATTTTTTCGTTGTTTTAAACCAAGAAAGTGGCCTCCTGTACATTAAGTCCCCAGTAAAATTATATTTCTTATATAATTTATTCCATAGCCTATAAAGCTATAACACCGACTACGAGGCTTCAGTTAGCTATCACACGATTGAGTATAAAATACTTTTTTAACGACACGATTGAGAAAATGCATCAAACGATCAAAGGATATTTGTAAATGGACAAAAAACCTGATCGATATAAAAGTCTGTGATTTTTAATTTTTCATATTAAACAGTTATGAATTTTATGTATACAAAGTATAAATTTAAATAATTATTATAATTTTACAAGTATAATTTGAATTCATAAATTTGTGACGTATCAAAGACCTGCAAACAATACTCGTAATGACAATAACAATAATAATTATAATAAATAATTAGGAGTAGTTATAGTAATTGAGAATAAATTAAAAGTACTATAATCTTAGCAATTTTCATACTTATTCCAAATATTTTCCCGATGACCAATATTTAAATGAGTCAATGTCGTTTAATATCACAGACAACACTAACATTCTGCTAATTTTAACGGAACCAATTTATTAATCAACGTAATTTTTGACAACTGTCGGTGGGTCGCTACTCATTTTTGGGTCGCGTAAGCTTTAAAATTGGTTCTCAATAAGTCTTCTTTTTAAAATAAAAATTAAAGTTATAAAATTGTATAAGGTAAAAAAAAATATTTTTTTAATTATTAAAGCTAGCAAATTAATAAATGAAAACACATTTTAAAAAAATATGTTGTATTGTAATCGGTTTTAATAATACTACTGCAAAGCATTAAGCAATTTTAGCTTTTTTACAAAGCTTACGTGGGTAGCGAAAAATGTAGGCCTAAAAAAGTGGGTCGCGAGTCCAAAAATGTTGAAGACCACTGATCTAGACAATGGTACGTGTTATTCGCAGGATGTTACTTTGCCCACCGTATGATTTACTGTTCTTTTGAACTATTCGAGTTGCTCATTATTATAATATGCTCACACTGCAGCAGTCATACCATCAGTATTATACCACCCGCATAAATATTATAGTATGCTCAGGTCCGAGTCAGCGAGCATTATCTAACGAACGTATTATTGTTATTGTTATTGCCTATATTATTATTATTATTATTATTATTATTATTACACCATATGCATACAAATCCTGTTTTGTGTATATCGTATATAATACGGTGATGGGGAGATAGACTTTTATTTATTACCGTAAAGGATTTCGGTTGGTCGTGAACCGTTGCGATTAAATCCGCAGTAGGCCATTCACCGATGACAATTATTATACGTCCGTCAATGCAACGATATTATTAATGTATGAGCCATCGCATATAACTACGCGGCGGCGCGGAGTAGTAATATCGCCATGTGTGTATAAATTGTGACTGCCAAACGTCACTCGAACAAAACGATACCACCGCTGTTGTACACGTCGGTATAATATTGTTTTACGCATGATGGAAGTTTCGTTGTGCGCCGTAAATTTTTTGTCAGATTGTTTTTGAGGACGTGTTCATGATATGCCGCGCAATGCATGTGCGGTCCATCGCCCAAAAATAATGAAGTAAAACCGAAATGCGATGGGCATTATGAGAATATATTATTATGCTGTTATCGACTTATTCATAATATTCGCAGAAATATCAATTACTATCGGCACTGTCAGCCGCGCCAAACAAACCATAATTTATTCAACTATATAATACCCGTGTATTTTGATATAATATAATGCTGTTATTGTTTTGGTTGGTTCCATTGATATATATGTATATGTATTTATTTTTGTATGGAACGAATCGCATTAAGCGATTTAAAATTGAATTTTTAATTCAATGCTAAAAAAATAATATACGTATAATATGTGTATGTTATTTATAAGTACGTGTGATGTATTCGGTTATCTCATTTATATAGATAAGCATATATTATTATGTGTATTATGCCAGTATTATATACCTATATAGTTATTCTCTGTTGAACGTACAATTATTATTAATCCATTTGGTTTTTTAAATCGTATACGAAATACGATAAAATGATCATAAAATATTCAATTTTATTTCATTGTGTACATAATAATACAAATAGTATTCAATGAATACTATTCAAACTACGACGTGATTATTTCTAAAAGTTCCAATAACTCATAAATCGGGTTTGCAACGCTCAATAGTTTGGATTGATGTACGCATATACATTGGAATTACACAGTAATATTATGATATTATTGCAGATAGTTGAATTAATCAGTTTGATTCAGTTCGATGGCCAAATATAATAGCTTTCGGCTTCTTGTAGTTTTTATTTGCATATAATTGACGTTAAAAAAAAAATAAATCTAGTTTGTGGTATAGTGTCTCGGCAAAAAGTTATAAGTAATAACTTTTGAAAAATTTAAATCAGTTTATACCTTTCTAAATAACGTATAATTAGTCCAATACATTTTGTTTCAGAAAAAGTGAAAACATTGTTGGGTACAGTATACTACTACATAGTATGAAATAAGTGATATTATTCCGTTGGCTTCATATTTCACAGCTTTTATAATTAATAAAACGTTATAAAAATCTTAATTTAGTTCTAGACCTTTATCAAACAAATTAAACCGAGGCAAAAAGGAAAGTAAGAATCTTTCCTTCGTTAGAAAAGATATTGGATCACGAACATGTTCTTTGAGTTTTATAGAAATAATTATATGTTATTTAGACGTTTGCCATAATGAAGGACGATGTCATCGTAGAAAATAATGGCATAATGATTAACTATGAAGTGTAAAGAAAAACGAATTCAGATAGATCCCTATAATAGCTACTATTCATTATAGAAAAAAAATATACATTTAAAATATGTATAGCTACGTAAAATAGTTTAAGTGTTATTAGCAGATAAAATTTTAATTTTAATTAAATTATGAGTTATTTATAATATGACTGCTTATAAGTTAATAAATGATTTGCATAATATGAGTACAATATAAATCAATGATTAAAATTAAAAATCATATAACATTTTCATTCATATTTTTATTACATCTATAATTTGTTTAGAATTTGCTGTCAATTTGTTAGCAGTGAGCAATGTTATTAAATGGTACTCGGTGATATTTTTGATAGAATTTTCAAATGAATAATTTATTTTTTTGGAGAGTATGAAATATGACTTATTAAAAATAATATGAATTATTTATGTACGTGTTTGAACTATGAAGGTAGTAAATATATATATATATGCATAGAAACTAGAAAGGTAAAGTGTACAAGGCTATTTTTATATTTCAACTAATATTATATTAAAATGCTCTACATTTTTGTCTAAAGTTAAACATTTCATTGAATAATATAATATCTAAAAAGTAATTTAACGTAGATTCAGGGTTGAATTAAAAGTCTGATAATTTTAAAAACATAGGGTACGTAGGTAGTCGATAATATATCTACATGATGGGTAGGTACACATGGATATACAAAGTTTACAATTAATTATTATAGTAATACAATGTAAGTTGTATGAATAAATAATATAATATTGTACGGGTTATTAAATATTTTAATAAAACTAATTCATTAACAGTAATCCGTGCATATGTAATGTAGATACGGTTTGTGATAATAATATAATACTTAATGATAATTTAAGTTTAATTAGTTTAGAACACATTGAATATCAATATACAAAGAAAAAATATGTTAATATGTAAATATAAGTATTTCACGCTGATGATTAAAGGTAATAGTTATATATTAAGTAATATTTATTACCAAATTAAAAGGGTTTAAGTATACCGCTGACGAGTACGAATACAACGATAGTCACTATATATTAATTTTTTTTTTTTTGTAAATTCAAATTTCATGGGAACCCACACATTTTTCTTCTATTATCTCATTAATAATTAATGAACAAATAAATTCTACGGATTTTCAAATCATTTTAACGGGTACAATAATATTGTACTTAACATGTTTAAACAATAAGCTATTATTAATAATTTTTATATATTTTATTTTAGAAGCTAAGAACTGTAGTCATTTTATTACGTGTCATTTATTTTATACTTAAATCCTAACAAATGAAGATTTCATCGGATATTTAAGGAAAAGTGTATATATATTTTGAATTACGATAAATAAAATTATCATTAAAGTCGAGTCAGAAAAATAGATTTTTTGGTGTGGAATGAAATCGAATTTTATTACAAGGAATAAGAAGATATACGATAATTGCCTGTCATAATTTCTTTGTCTGGATAAAGCACTTAATAGTGATTTATACAAATTACTGTAATATTTGATCCATTAAAATGTTCATCATTCAAAAATAATTTTGAACGCAGAGTATTATGTTTCCCGGACGATTAGTTTTATACATGCGTTGTTTAATTTATCTTAAAACCACATACTTTTATATTTTAATTCAATAACATAAAACAATATGATATATGTTTTATTCTATTTCAAGTAGTTATTCGTGTAAATTTAATCGAACAAATACCTTCTGTCGCTAAAATTTAAAAACTATAGACAAACTTCACACTTGTGTTACAGTATATCGTTCGTATTGAAACTACATAAAATTATTCCAAACCTTAAAAAATCAAATCGCACATAAATGGTTTTGTCGATGAAAATCGATCAAATACTTGATATCGTCGACGATGTGGGTGTTTAAAACAAAAACAAAAAAAAAAAAAATGTGACCTAAACGCGGGTGTTGGAATATTTGAAAATATGATAACACTTTGAACAAATTTTAAACTCGAAGCTTAAGATATTCTGCCCACGACAAAATTGTTTTATAGTTTCATGATCGGAGGAATAAAATAAAATAAAATCGGAAAAAAACCGCAAACTTTGCTATATTGTTTTAACAGCACATGACGTATAATCGGTATCGCGATAATAGTTAATAATCAAATATTGTTTTTAGCGCCATCGTGTGTTCTATGTTTTATAATGTAGGGATTAAAACTGCCGGATAGTTCTCATAAGCCATTTTACGTAAACAACGTGTACAATAAATTATATATTCCACTACACCAAAGTACAATACGCGTATTTGTTTATTCCGCAGCAGAACAAACACGGACACTGTCACATCGGAACTATAACGAGAGCGAACAGACGCCATCCGCAAAACATAATATAATACAATGCTATCATATTCTACGGTTCCGTACAAGTGAAATGAATAAAACGTTTTTTTATTATTATTTTTTTTCCATCTACGACGCGAATGCGTTTTTTCTTTTTTTTTTATCGTCTATCCGTTGGAAATTCTTATTAATATTGAATTTTACAGGGATATCAGCTATACGTAATCCTCCCCGGCGGTGACGGCGGCAGCAGCAGAGACAGTAGCCGTAATATTATATAGCCGTTAGGCGAGGATTCGATAAAAATTTCAGTCAGATTTACACGACGTGCGTCCCCGAAGGCTCCCGAACAAGCGCCATCGGAAAGTTTCGTTTAAGTTTTTGAGTGTTTCGCCGCGCACTGTAATATAATATTATATATTGTGTATATGATACGTATATTATACTTAAATACCCGATATTTGTGTACGATAACTGTCTACGACACACGATATAATATTATACGGTCGTACTTGTTGATCCCGGAAAAAGTGGTATACACTAATTCAATACACAATATTATCGTAACATTCCTAACATATGACTATGATAATGATATCGATTAAGACAGAGTTAGCATCGCGCATGTATGTGCATAATATTATATTTAATATTTCAACGTTTGTACGTAGAATTTATAGTACGACAGTTTAAACAGTCAATGCTGTCAATTTTCGTGTTTTTACAACAACAAAAAAATTATCAACACAATTTAAAAACTTATTTTTTTACCGGTATTATCATAGTGGTATTTAAGGTTTTTCAATTATATTAATGACAATTAATTATTTCCTTTGATATTAGTCTGTATTTTAATAATATTATTATTAACCCGTATGCCTACTGTATAATATTATGTACTTTATTTGTATCGTGTCAGCTAATGTTTTGTCGTGTAACAGAGCACATTATTATTAAATATATATTGGTATATCCGAGAAAAACATATTTAATAGCCTATCGCCGTCAACTCAACACCGATCATTTCGTTACACGAGTTTAAAATCGTTTTTATTTACAAACTTTCTAGAGGGTGTTCTACCGAAGAAAAAAAGTGTTGTGCTCGCTCGTACTGATATATTTCGATAACTATTACACGTCGGTCCGTAATCGACACTTTTGGCGGACTTGACCTAGTAACAACGAAGAACGAACGGCGTTGCTAAGAAACAGTACGCGTAGTAGCGGCGGCAACGGCGGCGGCGGTAAGGTATTAGTTCTCCGACACTTTGGATCTAATTGAGAATAATATTTTACACTCGTACGCTCTCGTCACCGTATTGAAAGTTATTTACACCGAAAACATTTCGAAATGCCTCCAATCCATTGTAGGGACGTGCCGTCAAAGACACGATGGATGGAGCAGATCTCCATGAAAAACGGATTCAAACCCGGAGTCTACGAAAAATACGGGGTGTACATGGGCAACTGGGAAAGCGACACGAAACAAGGTGAGTTCACGGTTAACTATCACCAACACGGGTCGAACGAATAAAGGTAATTTTGTTTGCTAAATTTCTCGATTCCTTTCTAATGGATAGGAACTTGGATATACATTTTACGGATAATAAACATTGTATTAATTGTTATCGTAATAACATAACAAATGATAGATATTATAGGTATAGGTACTGTTGATCTAGATTTTACTATAGATTTTATACAGTGCATTGAGCAAATTTAACAATTATACTTTACAATACTTCTACTTGTCGTGACTATATATATATACATAAGTATTTGGTAATGTATTAGAAATCATGTTTTATAAAAATTGTTAATTTTTTTAAAAAACGTGTCAGAATACTATGTAGGCACTTATAGTTAATATATAAATATTTTGTAAATAATTAATACCCGATGAACACGGAGCACAGATATAAATTAATTATATATACCTATACTGTCATCATATTTTATAAAAAATACAAATAAATTATATAATATTCATTGTATTAATTTGGGTTTAATTATTGTCGATGAAAATTATTAATTTAAAATTATAAGTCTTTATATAATTTTATTGCCTTTAGTGAAAATCCTATTGTTGAATAACCCAAAAAATAAAATACATTCTTTATATTTAAGATTATTGTGGCACACCAAGATTAATATTTTGGCATTAAAAAATGATATTGTGTTAATTATTAACTATTATGCAACATATTGTTTAAAAAAGATGTTGTAATCACACAAGGTCTCAGAAAATAGGTTTTGTCTAAGGGTTAACCTATAACATAATTCCACCGCCAAAACTTAACTAAGTTATTAAAATTTCAACTTGAAAATTGTTTGTAATTATGTAAATAATTATGATAAGCTCTCAGTAATTCATTAATTTATACATCATCATAATTAAGATATTCTACTATTCGTTTACAAACTTGATTTTTTTATTTTGGTTTCAATTTTTCTCTTTTTTCATTATTTACTAATAATACAATTGTAAATAATTTTAGAGAAGTTTTATTTTTGTAATAATAGAGTATTAACTGAGGATTTTAAAAATATAGTCCGAAAGGATGTTTCGAAAAATGTATATTTGCATTATTTATCATTTTCAAACGTTAGTTTTTTAAATTATATTATAATATATTTGCGTACAAATTTTAAAATTCTGTATTTTAATTATCTCATATTGATTCAAGGGGTGCCTATTAAATTTTATATTTTTATATCATAATTAATTTTTGCTAATTTTGTTTCTTATTATATATTTTAGATGTATTTTAATACTTCAACTATGTGCATTAATATTTCTTGTAATGTAATCATTGGGCTACCAGCCAGTACTTTCAATGCATTAATAAATGTGTGTTTTCGTTTAGAATTAATTTTCGTATGTAATGATTTTTCATTTAATCCAAGTTTAACACATCTATTATGGTGCTTTTTCAATGATGTAAAACTTTTTAAAACTACTATACAGCAGTGACACTTATTCTGGTTTTTATTTTTCATTCATTCATTGTATGCGCTTTATATTGACAATAATTGACTTAAATATAATGAATAGTAAAAGCATAATAAGTTAGGAACAACAAAATCGGAGATTGGGTTACGCCACTACAGCATAGACTCTTTATTATAACAAAAATAAATCAATACCCTGTTTATTTTATTTTTTAAGAAAAAAAAAGTTTTATAAGTCAAGTTAAATGACATTTTTCATATTGTAGTATTACGTGTCATCGACTAAAAACACAAGTAAAATGCATGCTCATTATAATGGAAAAGGTTTTTTTTTAATTTTCTTTTATTACCATAAAAAATGACTAAGCCCAAACAAACACGAGTTTAAAATTTAAGTATATACATAGAATATGAATAATATTATTGTCTTGTACTATATATACCTACTATATAGTGTAATAGTACCTATACAATAATTGGAAAATCTAAAGTAATTAAAATAGATATATTGTTAAACTTTCCTAAGTTGGCTAATCATTTTTTTTACTAACTAAAACTTTTATTTGATTATTTTTTTTTTAAATTCATCAGCTTTAATAAATTCAACATTTACAAAACAGTTTGATCGAACATTTTAAAAGCTTACTTAATTTAAATGCACAAAAATTAATTATATAACTTATAATAATCAAATATTTATTATTTATTTCAGTTTATTTAAGTTCAAATCTAAAGGTTCAATAATATAATAATAATATATTAAAATTGTTACAAGAACATGGAAACAAAATAATACAAAAAAAACTACTTGCCGTTATACGAACAAATATTATACGATTGTGTAGGTACAACGTAGAGTCCTAACCAAATAAACAATTTTAAGGTTTAAGTATTTTAACATCAATAAAACAATAATAAAAAATATAATATATAATATATTGTATAACGCTTAAGTCAATACAGTATCACCATTCGATGTTTAATATTTTTTTTTTCATAAATTCTATAACGATACTGGTAACCACGGAAACAAATGTAATGACGGATGGACCATTGGATATTATTTGTATAACGTAGATATAAGCACAATATTGCTATACACAATTCACTACAAATACGATACTAATATGTGAGACTTTAACACTTTGTGTAGGTTCTGTTGTATATATTATTTGTCCATATACGTCCATAATCGAATTTTACGTTTTATAACAAATAGTGCAACGATGCAGGTCAATATATTGTTATTGAAAAATTAGGTTAGGTGTATTTAACAGTTGTTTTGGAAATTCGACATGTAACCTCAATCGTTATACCTTTATATATGACATCAGCTGATATATTGTGTGTGGAATGATATTTGAAAAATAAAAGTTATACGGTCGTTAAAAGAAACGTGTTGACGATTCAAGAGCGTACCTTTTATTTTCAGTGCCTCTAACACAATATTTACGAGTAATCTTTATAATCAGCACTACTACTAACTGTTGTTAACTGAAATTACTGTACTCTGAAACTAATAGAATTTGTTCGATAAAAACATTACTGCTGAACGATAATAACTATCTGATCTGGACCGACCTTATAGATTACAGAACCCGAACAAACTTGTTGCTAACCAAGACGGGAACACTAAGTGCCATTCTATGTTAGAATCCGATAAGGGTCAGTCATAGATATAAAATTGTTATCCATGACTTTGGTTTTACTGTATACACTAGAATAAATAAATAAATAAATAAATTTATCATAGCGATCAAAAAACATTAAATTCGTAAAATAGGGTCCCAACATTATTTTACAAAAATGAAATATTATGTAGGACTGTTTATATTATTTCGCATAAGTAAGTAAACTGTGCGTAATTATTCGTTATTATAAAACTGATAGGTAAAAAATTTATCTGAAAATCGAAATAAAATTGCTTACGTAAACAATTTCATTATTTCCCTGTACTGACGATCAATTGTTTTAAATCCGAACTGTGTGTGTTTTTAATCCTCAGGAAAAGGAAAAAAATCATACAAGAACAAAACAGTTTACGAGGGAGATTGGGTCGCAAACAAAAGACATGGTTTTGGCGTGCTGATGAAGAAAGTTGATGACCATTTTGTATATATTTGCGAAGGACAATGGATAAATAACCGATTCGTAAGTAGAAGTATTATATATATGTTTATATATGTTTATATATCTATATGTATGACTTGAACACAATACTTACAGAATACAATGGTTTTTTCATTAGTTAAGTCACGTCACGGAAACGAGAATATCATATTAAAAATATTTTTACAAATGCCATATTATGTGATGTAAATGATTTTAAAAGACTTATTCTAATGACAATTATTAAAACTATTAGCTTTTGTCGGTTAGGTAATTTAGCCAATATATTTTCAGTGCTGAATTTTAGATATTTTTTCAAATTCTAATTTACTTAAGGTTTAAGAATTTCGATTAAGATATATCAACATTAAAGAAAATATAAATATATAATTTCTTAAAAACTTGAATTAAAAATAAGTAGTTTTAAAATATTAAGTCTTTAAAGGTACACGTGGTTCTCGAAAAGAAAAATCCAAAAAATAGAACTTACTAATTACATGATTACATATTATCTAAAAGGCTTATAACACTGTATTTATTTACGTAGTACATGTTATTTATTAAGGGAACGGAGCTAAATTAGAAATTTATCGAGACGTCGTGAACATTCGATGTATATTATATCATTGCATGTGGCACAGCATGATTTCTTGTGCAATTTATATTATTTATACTTACCGTTTAATTTACGTATTATATGCAATAAACACGATGACAATAATATTATTGTGGTTACGTTAATCGACAAACGAGAAGTCTCGATGTTCGCGCGTAAAAAGTAGCAAATTATGAGACTTTTATAATACTATAATATACATACCACGCAGTGTTTATTGTCGTTGTAAAGGCTAAAGGCAAATGGTACGAAGAGTGCGGCATTTACGATGGTAGCTTTTCGACGGTCGGTAGTAGAATGAAATGCGGTTACGGGACCATGCGGTGGAACGACGGTGCCGTGTACCGAGGCCAATGGCGCAACAACGAGTACAACGGCCGAGGAAAATACGTAGAAGGTAAAAACTGCATTGCATTGTATTTTATTATAAACGAGGTGTTTAATTTATCTCCATACAGTTAATTAATGTGTTTAAAAATTATAAATAGATAGATTTCTGACTATTTGTTTATCATTACACATTTTATGTTTTTATATGCACATAATATATAAATATATAGAGATTACATACAAATATCAAAAAAAGGATAACATTTTAAAAGAGAATATTTTTTTCGAGGATTTTGGTATATAAAAATGTTATTTTGAACTTATAATTAATAATCTATACAAGCTTTAGCTTTGTCGAGCATATTATATATTGCATTTCCGTGTCACTCAATTTTGGTCGTTTAATTGTAAATGCTTTTAACTAGACCTCGAAATATGCAAATACATTTTAATAGCTTTTTTTATAATGCATATTTTATCGACTTGTGGTGTTAAAGATATATATAATTGAGGACAATTTAACACTATTCAACTGAAATATAGTTTTTAACCATCGTTATATATAATATAGGAAAATCATTTTTATCGAGTTTTTAATAAGATAATATAATAAATTGACGAATTATTTGTACACAACACCATTGCATTTACAATAAGAAACATTTTTTTAAGAACTTGGCAATCCTAAATTCCGTAGTTTTCTCAGCAAAATACTGCACCAATCAAAACAAAACAAACAAATTCACATTATCAAAACATAACGTTTTTAACGTTTTCAGATGTGTCACCTAACCTTGGAGTAAATCAGAAATAACTTGGGAAAAACCCTTTGTAAAAAATATTGGTGGAAGAGACTACAAAATGTATAGTGCATAATATTTGCATTGTCACTTAAAAAATAATTGAGTTTTTACTCCGTACAATATCATTGTCTTCTATTCTACTCGTAACAATAATATATTTATTATTCGTTCGATACGCGTACAAAAACATATATAGTTTATTTACGAAGAAAGCAGTAGCGTATACATATAAGGGGGGGGGCAAGTTTTCACCTCCCCTCTGAAATGTATGGTTGGTAGGGGCATTGATTTTGATTTGATTGTATAATTAATCATAGGAATTTAAGAATGGGGATTTTTGTTTAACCCCCTTGAAATTAATATCTATGTACTCCACCGGACGAAAGTTCTTTTTAGTTATAGATTCACCCTGTATTTATACTTGTTCATTCTTGGGATACCATGGAAAACTTTAATAGTATTATTATTAAAGCAATATGGAATTTTTGTTTTTTGTTTTCAAAATCTGAATTGTTATTACGCCATTTACAGTAAACGGCAATTTTTATGACGGACAATGGAGGAACGGTTTGAAACACGGCGAAGGCGTTTACGTATTCATAGACAAAGGCCAATTCATGGAGGGGGTATGGATCAACGGAGTGCTGAAACTCAGCACCATCAGATATATTGACGGGCCGGAGAGTACGCGAACACAATATGTTATGCCGGAGGTAAGCATAGTTAAGTTGTGTATTTGTAGGAAAAAAAATCTATTCATAACATAATAGTCGTACATTTAAAAAGCAACAGTGATTGATCAAGTACAATATTATATTCTGTTAATAGATTTCGAAATCCGACGAGAAAAACATAATAGAAGCGTACGAGTACACCAAATCGGAAATGCTCGATAACCTGTGAAAGACGTGGAAATTGTTTATGTTTAAAACTATAAATTTTATGTGAAATTATTTTACAGTAATTCATATAGTATGATATAATAATAATATATTATATTATGTATATGTACCAAAGAGGATGGGGTAATGTAGGAATTGTCTAGCTGAGTGTGAATAATTTTTATATATTTTTTTTTCATGATCTAACAATGCAGTCATGAAATGTTATGTCGTTTCGGTTGCTCCCATTCAGAAGGACAGTTTTACGAGTTTGCCAAATAATAAGGATAATACATTAAGCACAGTAGATTTAAACTAGGAATCCCGAATCGGTATCTGAATATTTCGGTTCAACTCCTTTTGTTAAGCTTGATGAAGTATCCCAACGATTAAACATTGTTCGAGGGTAACAGTAAGTATGGTAGTGTGATCAGGGTTTCGAACGATGGTTATACTAAGGAAATGAATAACATATAATATGCAAATGTAAGACTTCCCTTGTAATTATTTCACTTATATATATATATGTGCATAATGATCCATTTAAGTGTGTAATAAACTCGTTATTAGTAAAAGTTTAAACTTTTTTGAAAATCTTATTTTAAATAGTTTTATGTCAAAAAACAAAACAAAAAAAAAATGATATTTTTTACAATTTATTTATTTTTCGTCATCAACTTAAGTCATTTTATTTTTAAAAGCGACAACATAAACTTGAATTTTATTTTCCGAAGCAGAATATTTTTAGAAATACTTCGATATATACAAATCAAATTTTTGACGAGTAGTTAATACATTTCAGGGCAAGTTCATGCAACTAGTTTACTTAGTAAAATTAATTTCCATGTGTGATATTTGTCTTACTATTTTTATTTACTATTTTGTTTTACCCTTGTAATGAGTAGTAGCCTGACATTTTGATGGTTATAATATATCTTCGTACACTTTACATACGGAATCATCTAATATAAAATTGATATATTAATTATAACTAATTCACAACTCGTTTTAAATTAAATTTTAATTATTAAAAGTAATGTGAAAAATATTCTTCTTCGAAATATGAAATAAATATAATATTGTTATACATGAAAGTTAAACGTTTAAAAAAATATATCAATTGAAAAAAATATTTTTGTTTTTCAAAAAACTAATATTTTCATAAGAATTAAATTTTTTTTGTAATAACAAATGCAGACAAACTGGATTACCTCTATAAATATGTATGTTAAAAGTTTTGATGAAATGTTTTATTGTTATATATTATGAAAATATATTTTTATAATTATAAATTAATTAGTTTATAATAACAATTCTTCCGCTAAACACATATTGTTTACATACACTTGTTTAAGTTTGTACAATTTAATATACATTTAGTAGGATGTTATGTGTATTCTAAATATCCTCCCCTTAAATTTAAATGTAAAAATTATATGAATAGTGTATAGGCAACATTCAGTACACTTATCATATCAATCCTCCAAGAAACATGTATTGATTATATAATATATTGGAACCTGAAAACACCTTATCATTTGTTATCTTGTTATAAAATATTATTATTAGTTTTTAGAATAAACTATTATTTTACAATTGATTTTAAAGCGTACTTAGTTTTCATCTGCCAGGTGTACGCGGTGCTTATAAATTGTTTAGATATACATAATATTATCCTACAGTTATACAAAGTAAAATATATTTTACTATAATTATTTACCTATCTATTCGTTTGAGGGTAACGTGTTTTGGTGAGTTCATATGGTGTTCTTCGGGTTTCTGTCAACATAATTATATTTACGTGCAGCGTATGTGATAAACCCTTTACAATATTCAATGATCTACATAGATGTTCCAAGTCACACGAGCTACACATTAACATTTTATGAAATATTTGTTCACGCGAAGAGATAACCTCTTGAGACATTGCAAGGAGAAGAAAATCGTAAGTTTTTTTCTATTATAGTCCATAATATCATTATTATATATATATATATATTTAATAATGTTTTTCTTCGTTAATGCCAATTTCATTGATAAATACATTGTACTAATAGTGTAAATTATTCGATATTAATTATTATTTACTGATTCAAATATTACATCCCAACAACAACCAAAATATTATATTACCAGCGAAAATTCAAGTTTTTTTTATACCGACTAAACATATTTACAATTATAATGGGAAATAACTTATTCATAACTTTATGTATACCTATATAATAATAATAATATTTAATTTTATTATTTATCAATGGTAAATATTAACAATACATAATACACTGTTCTAAAATAATATTATAATACTATTATTATCATGAGCTCTCACATACGTAATATCTGTTTACTATAATTATTATTTCATGCTCCCGCAAAAAAAAAAACACATAATATTATACATGTCTACTTATATTATTACTAATACTACTCGCCCTCCCAGATATCGTGTATATATATCAACACACCCGCATTTATGATTTACATATTAAAATAAATGCGATTATTTTACATATTATAAATATATAAATATATATTTATAATATAATATTAGAGTATGTTACACAACTACATTAACTTATTAAATATTTTTAAAAATTTTGAAAATCATATATTCTGATAAACACATCACTAACATTATTTATTTAAATATTTAATTTAATTTTAGTTTTTTTACTAAAAAAAGGCGTTTATATTTATTTTTTCATCGAAATCAACATCATTTTTTGTTTTATTATATTATAGAAAACACGCAATATTGAAAAAAACATACATTTTTTTAAAAATATACAGTCTTATAGTCATTTTTTTGTAATCATCAAATTTACATAGAATTACTAACGATAAACCGATAAAAGCATACAAAATAGTATATTTTTACAGAAAATATAAATTTTTTTTCTCTGAAATATTTAAAATCATTGATTTATAAAAAAATATTTAAAATAAAATTGATCTCAAATATGTTAACAATTTCATGAAACGTTTTCTATTACAGTAAACTTTTTGATTTTCAAACTATATAAAAATATTTATTTAATTGCCTTATCAATAAGTACATATTATTATTGTGCGTAATTGATTTCAGGTTCAAATCACTCAGGTAACGTATACACCATACATTTATTAATACAGGATTATCGCGTTTTCTAATAAGATCAATTGGTATTACATAAAAGATATAAACAATTTTGACAACTACAACTCATTTCTAAAAAAAAAAAAAAGATTTACTACAATATTACTTAAATCAATTTCAACAAAACATCCCATTAAATATAATCTGAAATTGAAAGCAATTTACATCCACCAAACGTTAAAAATTCATCAAAAACCTGTGACATTTATATTTCTAAAGTGATAAACCACTTCAGTCTTTGTCTACAATGTATTGACGAATTATTATTAATATTTCTTCTAACTTTAAACAACGCAGTTTTTGAGAAAACCATGGAATTGATGGGGAAACATATCAATTGTATGTTTATCTAAGCAATTTACAAATACGGCGTACAATATATAAAATATAACTACAATTTAAAATCAGTTGTAAAATGATTGTAGACACTTTGAAACCTGAATTACTTAACACGGTTTGTCATTTCTACGGTAGTACACGGACTGATTTCATTTTGCTTTATGCAATTCCTATCTATTTTCCTGATGGGATTCATTGGCAACATTTTGACAGTTCTGTGCAGGTTTGTACAGGTTTGTATTTGCGATGGACTTGGTGACAGGAATGTGGTAGTGTGTTTGTGTTGGTAGCTGTGGACAAACTATGATTGAAACAGTGGTTAGTTTATTATAATATAGTGCTAATAATGAAAAATGATGTAGATTTAAGTTAACAATATAATGTTAAAAACATTTTTTTTTTTGGTTTTAAATAATATCTATCTAAAAATAGTATATATTTTTTCATTATTGTTATTATTATTAAAAGAATATTTACGATTTATGCTTTAAGGCATAATAAGCAAATTAAATACATAAAGAAAAAAAATACAATAATGATATAATATGTTTATGAGGGGGAGAATAAGTCAGTAATAGAACCCAACGTTAATTTGACCTTATTAAAAAATGTTAAAAATACATTTTGTTAGCTAATATTTCAAAGATTAAACTATGAAATAATAAAATAGTAATGAATAAGTATGAATCTATAGTTACAAAGTAAAAAGAAAATGCAATAAAATTATATTATATGAAAAAAATAGTACTTATTTTAAAA
The DNA here is from genome assembly GCF_003676215.2 of Rhopalosiphum maidis. NCBI lineage: Eukaryota > Metazoa > Arthropoda > Insecta > Hemiptera > Aphididae > Rhopalosiphum > Rhopalosiphum maidis. The sequence continues at coordinate 85,310,523 of NC_040877.1, forward strand.
GTTGCATTAATTGATCAGATACAAGTTACAATTAAATGAATGCAATAGCTTCTCTATTGATAATAGATAAATGGTGCTGAATGAATTGAAATAAGTTTTAAGTTCAAAGGTCTCTCAAAAGCTATTAGAAAGTTTCTAAATGTATATAAGTCTATTATTTTATAAAAAGTAAATTTTGTAATTGTATTATATGATTCCTGTATGTAAGTGTGTGTAATGTTTAAATAAAACAGGACTTATAAAGTAAGTTTTTTGTAATTATATGAGCGGTGCTAAAATCTTCTTAATTGATGAGTCTGTATGCAATATTATGTTACTAACAAGGATTCTTACATGCACAATAAATTACACTTGCACAAAGTATCTTATCAAATAAATTAAATTTTGCAAATTAAAAACAATTCATATTTATACTATTTTCAACATATTAAGTTATCTTATTACTTTAAACAGTGATTGATCTATAATATTAATCAATCATGCATCTGATGGATTGATTAATGTATTATAGTTTATTTAATTTATACCTAACACCTCTTTCACACATCATTGAGTTTTGAAATAAAATTCTTATGACTTTGAATTGTTCATAATATCAAATTATTAATTTAAAATAATCAAGTATATTAATATTAGTTCTACATTACGCAAATGCGACCACGTTAAAACTATGTAGAAGGCAATATGTGTCGAAGACCCCGACGGGTACGACGTTCCGGTTGTCTGTCGTCGATGGCGAGGACACGAAAAACACGGTGGGTGTTTTTGCAGGTGAACTTGATCTGCGCCCAAAGTCGATCGCAGCGTTGCAATCGCGCAGTAGGCGTTTGGCGTCTGCGTGGAAGCGGGTAAAACGCGCCGTTTTGCGTTTTTACTGCTTTTGGGTGCAATGAGAAAGCAGACACCACCCCTTCCACCAAAGACATCCGCAGAACGACTGCGAAACGGGTAAAATAACCTGAGCGATACGAATGGTGCGCGATGGTAGGTCACCCGATCACGTTTTCCAGCCACCCGCAAACAGACGGACAGACGGTGGTGGCGGAGACTTTTACACGGGACGAGTGACGAGATTGTTTTGAACTAGGGACGCGGACGTTAGCGGCACCGGACCAGCGGGAACTCTACCTTTAACCCAGTTCTCTACTTGTGCGTCTCGGCACACCCATCACGGAGGATGCCAATCCCGACTTACTGATCTAGTAAACTTTACGTTTATGACGAGGTCGCCAGCACAATGACGGTCGAAGATGACTGCGGAAAATCTCTCGGTCTTCGGAGTTTTCGGGGATAATCCATGTAAATCGTTCGCGGATACCGTTCGAAGAAGAGAACCGCGACGGAGATAACGGTTTTATGCGAAACCGCCGAATTTCAGCAGATATTTTACTACGATCGACCAAACCGGCTCCGGGACAATCCTACAAAATTGACTGCAAAATTAGTAGTTTTCCGTGTTATTATAAAATTTAATAAAACTCCCGTTAGACGTTGTCAAGCGAATAGTTTAATTTTTTCTACGTCGACGATATGGGGATAAATAATAACATTATAAGATTACAGATGATCGTAATCATATAATTATAAAGGAATGAGAAAACCTACGATTATTTTTGAGAAAAAAATTTAAACATAAACATTTTTGTGGAATACAAAAACAATAATAATGACTAAAAATGAAAAAGAAATGAGTACCGACGTAAAGTGGAATGGCGTTTTTTTTAATTTTTATATTTGAGTAGTGTGGTATCACCCTATAGGCGACACACAACTAAATCTTTTGTAAGCCTTATCTTTGTACGCTCTAGCTAATGATAGTCTCTAAAATAATTTAGAATGACTCTGTTAATATATGCGCTTGTCAATTTTTGCGTTCGTTGCTAATCGGCTGGAATACCTCAAAGATTAGATATACCTGGGTACTATTCAAGTACAGTGGTCCTAAACAAGGGGAGGGGGCAATTTGTTAGTTATCAACTAAAAAAAAGGTCATCATCTATTTCAAAAAAAAAAACTTTGTGGAATATATGATACTTTTTTTGGTGGTTAGGTGGGATTATTCAATTTTATTAAAACTTCATTGACACATAGTGTCATAGTACGTATATCCTGGCGCTGTTCCTATCAAAGGTAAGTACGTAAAAATGACTGAAATAAAAACTCAGACTCGGGTTTATTAATAGGAAACTAAACTCAGGTGTAAAGCAAACATAAAATTTACACTAATCCAAAAACACTTTAAACGCGAAATCACCGTGCCTACACGTCCCCGCCGAATCACTCGGCGATAACGGAACTCATGTCTGCGCGTGCGGCCGTCTTATAAAACCAAAATTTGTTGTTCCCTCACCACATTTTGCTTCACTGGCCTAATCTATTATAACATTAATAATATATTCCCACCTATTTTGCATCTACATTAAATAACAATATTATGTTTACAATAACCTGTTTACAATATACGACAGTAGGTACCTAGAAAAATGATTTTTCTTCTTTGGCGCGTATAATACGAGTGAATTCCGTAATATAATACGTTGGAAACAATATTAAAATACAATAATTATTCACAGTTTTGTATGGAAATATTAACAATTATGTTTATTTTGACGTATGTAAATGTTCACTTTCTTTTATCACTTACACTATGCATAATATAATATTTTAATGACGTGTTAAAAAAAAGTTTGAATCGAAATGGATTAGAAAGTTTTCTCTTAGTATAATAATTGGACGTAGTGTTTATTAAACTTGGGCCGTTTTTTAAAATAAATTATAAGCGTTTGTGGCGATGCAACACAATATTATCTCTACTTATTTTTTTCCCACGACCAGACACCATTTTCGCGACTCGAATTATACGATTTATATTATAATCGTATAAAATATAATATGCAAAAAATATAGGCGAGAATATTATGTTTAGCAACTAGTTATTATTGTCCTTAAACAGGCGCGTGCCTTTTTTTAACGTTCATATTCGCGGGGGGTTCTGTCCGACCGCATTTCTGTAAATGCGTAAAATATGACGTTTAGAAAGTTAATCTTTTTTAATTCAGAGACACAGTGGGATATGATGCCATTTACTATTATAGTAGTAATAAACCATAGTCAGATTTTTACTAACCAAAACAAATTATATAATTAGGTATCGTGTTTTCTCATAAACGCTTTTATTTATGATTTTCTACATTTTTCCTACCTACTTAAAATTGTCCACATAAATTTCATCTTATTTATTCCTAGCTTCGACCATTTGAATTTTATCGATATCTATTATGAGTACGATATAATAATATCGAATGCATTTCAATAATATTTGGTGTTATTACGGCGTTTTGGGTAGGCAATTGTGGTACACTGCTGCTATGGATCGCGTATACAATTTTTCCGGTAACATAGTTACGTAATATCAAGACATTTTATACCTCAAGTATTATACATAAATGATTACGCTTTAACAAAATAAACGTATAAAATACGTTTTTGTACAATATCATGTTTCATTCGCGTTCTTTCTCATTATTTTTATTTATATACGTTTTACTATGATATTATAATGTTCGTTTAACAGAACGGTTTTAAATATTTTACAATTTAAAATAGTACATTGTTCGACGTTGTAAGTCGCACGTTTATAGTTGTTTACAGTACGGCCATTGTGCGATGAAATGGCGGAGAATAAAACTTCCTCGCCGCTCGACGTTTATGAAATATCGTTATTTCATTGATGCAATATCTTACTTTGAAGTCATTGTCCATCGGTAATATTATTCGTCGGGCAAACGTTCGGTGTACGGACATTTGCAAGGTTCCCCGCCAGATAAACATCGAACACGTCATTGTCCGGGCTACGCTAGTGTTACGGTTACAATACGGGGTTTTATTTTCATTGTTCGCGGATGAACTAAACGGTTGAACGACGACTTAATTAACCATCGGACGACGACGTCGCGGTGTCGTATCGGAATACTGATGTTTCAATCGGAAAGTATATAGTGGCAAATCCGTTGATAACAACCGTATTAATTATTTAATAATAATTTTCACACTATAAAATATGTCAATAGATTATTAACAGTCTCCACCTGTAAAGTGAAGTCTGAAAAATGTATTGTCAATAATTAATTATTGTTATTATCTTAATATCTATAACATCAATACTTATACCTATAGATTATGCGCAATATTATTTTATAGAGCTGTAATTAAATTTACTGAATTAGTTAAACATTGTAAATTTTGAGTGGACTATGAAAGCTATGTCGATATTATGTCGATAATTTATTTATTTCAATTTCTGATTGGAACGTTGTGTGTATTGGTTTTACAATGATACGTGATTTATTATTTTCATTTTTATACACTATGTAGTCGTTATTTGAGGGGTGTTTTTCACTATTTAATTACTTTGAAAATTGAATCTATTTGATACGTTGAGAATGTCAAAAATTAAAAAATTACTTTTTTAAATAATTAATAATAATAAAAAAACCTATGTGTAATATTATGTCGCTATCGATTTAGCAAATAATAATATATTAAATAAAATCATAATAATAAATCACTGTAATATAATATTATGTTATGCAATTTATTTCTAGCAAAAAAATAAATGATTTAATCTATTGTGTTGATAAAATAATATTAAATGTACTAATATTAATGTAAGTTAATTTAATAAAATATCCGAAGAAATAATAATAATATAGAATGATAAATGGTTTTCATTCACAGTCATTTTTGTATGCAATGTTTTATCAATTAATTCGAATAATTAACGCTTCTATTACAATGGGACTCATTAACGACGTATAGCTATTTTATTTTCCATATTGTTTATTTATAATTACAATAATATTACTTCCACCGCACTATAGATTCCATACTACACAGCCTAACGAGTTCCTACATTTTAAATGTTTGTTTGTGCTTCAAATATTTATGTATTATAATTCAGTAAGATAAGAGTTTTTCGGTATGATTTCTCAAGGCAATAACGATAAATAATGAAGAAAAAAAATCTTTCTAAATGAATAATGTAGTTTGATTTTTCGGAATGAAACCGCGTGTCATTGTAATCGTTACATTGATCAGTTAATAATTAAAAAAAATGAAATTGCTCAAAACAATGTTATATCGGTGGACGTTTATTTTACAGGCAAAATGTCAGTGCTAGCGGAATCTACTTAACATACGAAAAAGGTAATATGTTATTTTATGACATTAATAATTTAAGTATTATAGTCACCCGTTTATGCGACGGCGATGGCGGATCGTATATTATTTACTCTGTTCTCGTATCGAGTATAGTGAATCCCCGTATCCGTAACCGGTTGACGAAAACTACTATATTATGGCACTACAGCTGGCCACTCTGCTGTACTTCAGCTGTTTGAATGACAGTCTTCGTACAACCCTGAATATTTAGGAAACGGATGATCATATTAATAACACCGGAAGCATCTAGGCTTATCTCGCGCGCGCGCGTGTGTGTGTGCAGTGTACACTACCTACCGTGTTGGTAGTTGTAATAATAATATAATATAAAATACATAATACGCCGCGCACTACCCGCAGGTTAGTACGCATCGGATCTTCAAAACCCCATTAAGCGTACACAACGTGCAGTCAGCGTGTAGCGAGCACGCAGCAAGTATATGTATATATTAATATTTTGTATGGCAACAACGTACGGCAGCGGTGTATGATCACTCAGAATCGTATTCTCGTTGTTTACGACCAAATTAGTGTTGCGCCGTTCGTAGCGCGCGCGCGCGCACATTATATTAGAACGACGTGTGATATTATCATATAGAAAATACATTCCCGACGCGAGAGTATGAGCGTCTCGGGACGCGAGTGCGCCCCGTAGAGCGGACGTGAAACCGGACGTGGCCCCACAGATGATTAAACTTGAAACAAAAATTAGAGCGACTGGTCGGTTTTTTTTTTTTATCGTTTATTATTATTATTATTATTATTGTGCGATCGTTACCTATCACCATAATATTATAATATTATTATTATTATTGACTTTGATTAACAAATGATGTATGTGTTTATGTGTACTCCCCGGGCTCAGCACCTCCACACCGTAATGTGCATATAATGCTATACACATTTACACACTAATCACCCGCGTAGCTCATCAATATTAACCGGGGGAATCCCGAATACTGTTGTTTGAGTTACTCTCAGCACACACACACACACGCGCGTTCACGTTATTCTGGTTTAATATTAGGTAACTACGGGCACATATTATATAGCTGTATCAAATGCACCCGGTCCTCGGCTCGTAAATTTTCATCAACATAAATTGGGCACGAAACAATTGCACATAAAACAAATTTGTGTTTTAGAACCAGTGTACCGATTGCGCAACGGCCAGTGAACAAATTACGTTTAGTTTTTAGTTTTGCCATCGGGTTAAAAAAAAAAAAAATGTTATTGTCCGATACAATTTTTTTTAACATTTTAAAATTCCCATTTATAATGTTAAAATACAAATTGAAATCGGTTGAATTTTCAATAAACGAATGTAATACAAAATAACGGTAAGTTGTAAGATTTTTTACGGTTTCAAAACATTTTCAATAGATAGCGAATTAAATAAAGAACACAATACTTGTTGATATTGTACCTACTGTTTATTTTTATAACTTATTAAAAATTGCCTCCACGAACTGCTATTATATTCAAATTATTTTTGTCTAAATTTCAGTTTAAATCAAATTATGTGTTAACTAAGGAAAATTCGGCTATTTTAAATTTTGAAAATATTTTGTTGATGCAAATAAATCATGGTAAAAGGGTTTCTATTAGTGATATATTAATAAGAATGTGTTACGAAAATATGCTCACAACATCTTGGATAAATCTTTAGAATTTTCAATTAATCAACGTTACTATGCAGTGTACCTATAAAGTCACTCAATAGTTACAAATTAAATAAAAAACTAACAGTTCTCATAAAAAAATATAACACATATTTAAGACTTAAGCCATTTGTTAATAAATAATAACCTATAATAATAACTTAATAAATAAGTTTAATAACTAATGTAAGAAAATCATGTAATTATAGAAACATTTTAAGTATACCAATAATTATTATAAATTTCGTCAAAATTTATTTTTATAATTTTTAAAATACGAGTACATGCAATGAAAATATGTTTAGGAGAAGATTGGCTAGAATTGATGAGATACGAAACCGAGCCACTTCCCCTTAATCCGAGTTTGAATATTATGACCCTGGATTTGGTTACTTATTCATAATAATTTATTATATTATGGTCGCTGTTTATACCGGTCGTTTACACGCACACCACTACATAATAATATTATAATATGCTACTGCGTTGTAAAAGTAGACGAGGGTTGGCGTAGAGCAGCGCGAAGGACGACAGCGCGACTACCGAAGATTAGCGAGCTATACCACAGCAGCAGTAGACAATAAAGCACCCCTTACGATTAAGAGGTGTCCGGGGTTGATAGTTTAATTTAGTATCTCCCCACCCTAGATAGGTCAGTGTCGGAATGAAGAAAACTTAAGAAAATTTATATATATATAAATATTTTTTTTATCTCAATAATAATATTATCTCATTGTTGTTATTATAATTTCATCCAATAACAATTATTACTACATTATACGCTATGGAAATATAAAATAATGATAACATTTTAATGGATGTAGTCGGTAAATATAAATTGCTTTTATTAGATTTTATATTCTCTAATTGTTTATAAATAGTGAATAATTATTAGATATTATTATTAGACTTTTTTTGTATTAATCTTGGGATTGTAATAAACTTTTAAATAATTTGTAGCTATTTAATACAAAAAAAAATATATATTTATGTTTAGTTTTAAATTGTATCGCCATTTTAATCACAACATATCACCAACATAAAAATATAAAATATCTTACGCAAAAAGTAGGTACTAAATAAATGTGTGAACAGTTGACTAGGCGATATATTACAACTGTAAATATTTAAATCTATTGTAATAATACAATAAGATGATTCACCTATGTTCACCCTCAGTTTTGTATTTAAAAATAAATTTATTATCTAATTTACGTGTTTCTATTTGTTTAACGAGTTTTCTGTGGTGATGTTAACCCTGTTTCTTAAACGAAAAATTTTCTTTTCCCTTATTTAGCTGATAATATTTGTTAAAACATCTTAATGCACTTAATTTAAAAATCGAATTATTCAGTTATTAAGATTAATATAATAAGGATATTAGTCCATAAAAAGGGTCTTACAAATATATAAAACTATTTAATATTGGATTAAGCATTTATTATAATATTATAAATATTTTTACAAATTATAAATGTTGAGTACAAATAGATCAATTATAATTACTAAATTTTAAAACCATCGAAGACTCCATGACATAAAAACCTATTATCATGAACCAATACTAACTACTTAATGCACAAAGTTAAATAATTCAAAAATACTCGTTCGAATTTTGATTTTGATGCATAAAAATGTTTAGAAAAAATATCTAATAAATAATTAACAAAAAAAAAGTGTGCTCATTTGAAATAATAGACATTTGTATTTCTACAGGGCATTTTTTAAATAGCAAAACATTTCTCAAAAATTTAAAAATATAATCCTCAGGTTATTATAGTTATATTTAGTAATTATAGAATTTAAAATTTAATTAATAAGTGCATAATTGAAGAAAAATATTGGTGAACATGCTTGAATCACTTTGTGTATAGTAAATTAACCTGCGTTTTAAATTTAAATAATTAATTTTGAGAGTAGGTTTTACTTGAGATGCATAGTGATATATTATTGTCGTTCAATAGTGTACAAGTAAGGACACGCCGTGTTGTAGATTTTATAATATAGTTGCAGGCATTTGGGTCTAAACCAGCGATTGAAATGGATGATGGTTAATGCAATAATTAGATTTTTCCACATTAATCGTTCACGGATTGTTTTTCGAATTAAAATATAGTTAATTAAAATGATGATGTATTATTTGCGATAGTTAAATGTGTATACCTAATGGGATGCCATGAGCATAATTATTTAAAAAATGATGATTCATACAGAGTGTGTGAACCAACACAAATATTTTCTAGATTTATCATAGTATAATATAATGTAGGAAAATATGATGTAATATAATGATGAATATAATATGACAAAAAAATACTTTTATATTTATTTTAAATGTCAATAATTTTAGATTACGAGTGAAGCGAATTCTGAATACCTATTTCAAAATGAATTTTTGTTCGTATATTGTTTTACTGGTAAAAGTTTTAAAAGATTCGATCAATAGATTTGAAATCGAATTTAGTCGTCTGTTTGAATTTTCGGTTTCTGTATTTAGTACATTTTTTTTAAACACTAAATTAATAATAATAAAAAAAAAAACAGATATATTATAATGAACATTTTTTTAATAAACTCGAATAGGTATATTATTAGGTGTTATTAGATAATCGTATTTGGCGATGTCAACAGCATTTTATTACATTATTGAAATTAAACATTTTTTATTAATTAAATATATAAAAACGTAAAATGCACACCACCTTCTCAAACTCAACAAATACGATGAATAAAAATATACAAGTCGGGAATTTAATTATTATTTATATACCTACATTTAACAATAATATACTGACGGTTAGCTAAAACACTGTAAAATACTAATACGGTCACAGACAATAATGATTATCAAATATCAGATGATGACAAAACGTGACTTTAGAGAAAGGTAGGAAATTATATCCAATTACTGTAGTAATGTTCAATACGTATATATTACGAAGTAATAGGCTTACAATTTACTACACTATAAACCGAATTAAATGGAATAATAATAATTTAATAGTTTATGGATTACTTAAAATTGTTTTTTTTTTTTTTTTATTGTTGTTGTCTTTCTAGACCAATATTTGACCAATTTTAGAAATCATTTTAATTACACTGCTGATGGTATTATAAAAAAATCATATATTACGATGAATATTGTTTACGATTCATCTGTTTGGTACATCTCACGTTTTGTAAGTATATACTGAAGGTTTATTTCTAGAAAATTTTTAACAAGGCTACCATGCTAAACATCATTTGTTCATTGATGGTATTTGTATACGCATATCTTAAAGATATTTTCATTACATTGTTACAAATTATTCAGCACGTCATTATACTTAACGATGAAAATACGACAGACGTTGGTTTAATACAAGCACATGTGTAGTCGTGACAACTAAAAAACTTATTTTGGAGATCGAAAGATAATATATCTTTTAATACTAACGAATTATGATTTGTTTAGATTTATTCGATTTACAAAGCTGTGCACGACTCATAGTCAGATACTCAAACGCACATCTTCTTCGACGTGCTGAAACTTCGCTTACATTCTAAAACGCAAGTTTGAAAAAAAACGGAGAAAGTAGAAGTCGGCTCTGATGTGCAGTAGGTATCAGCATTGTGTATCGATATCTAAAGGAAAAAAGAACCTAAAAGGTCAAATGTTAATAAAAAATAACTGTGCAAATCCGTTAAACTTTTCATTTTTAATTCAAACAATAGAAACTTCTAATAGGCGTCTACAGTATTACTATTTTACAAGCTTTTCGACCGAACTATAATCGCACAACACTGACGACGTGCATTGATCGTCGTCATTGTATGAACGTGCGACGGCAATCGTGGCGTTCTCTAGCTAATTTTCTTTCACACACACGGCGTGTCATATACGTCATAGAATCGTAACGTTTAAGTATAAAATTGGGAATTTCTGAGTTTTATTATTTTGCGAGGGCGATAAAAAATATGTTTTCCACTCTGGTGCGTTTCATGAACAAAAAATTATATTAAAACGAACATTATTTTTTAATTTTTATTTTCACAATTGTTTTTATTGCTGCCTCCGTGCGTTTTAAACGTTATGTCTCTCACGTAACAGTAGGTTTACGGCACAACTTCAACTATACAATATATATATATATATATATATATATATATATATATTTTGTATAGAGTGCGTTCCGTTTGTATAAATATAATATTCTATGCGAATATAATACATATGTAAGTATAAAATTATGTAATATACGTACACACCTGGCGTGTGGGTGTTTGTGTGTGTGTGTGTGTTTGTAATCGCACATAAATCCACCACCGGTACCGCCGTTGTGGGGGCTTAAAACGGTAATAAATGACTAATGCTGCACGCGCTTGTAGGTTAGGTATATATATATATATATGTTCATGTTTTCGTCGCGTGATAAATAATCGCAAGAGGCAACAGAATTTCTCACTATTAAACTTGTCGGAGCGCCCGTTTTCAATCGTCCGCTATTTTTAATTTGACACGATTATTCACTGGTAATAGCGTTAAAAAATATATAGCCTTTCGTCACGGCCCCAATTTCCAACTAAATATAGTAAATTAATCATTTATGCGAATCGTCGGATAAGAGGTGGAATGGTACGCGTGGGGCGAACAGTAACGCACACACACACATACACGACCGCCGAAATAACAAACGCACACGCGTAAAACAATACGATTTTGAGAGAATGAGAGAGAGAAGATAGAAACCGTTCTCGTAATCGCTTACCGGGGGACACTTTCAGCAAAACTATAATGCAGGTGTATACGAAATATTATATAGGTATACATACGCGCGCGCCAACCTTCCCGTTGATATTTACTAATAGAGATGCCAATTAATTTCGAAAACGTTGACGAAATTCTGAGGCACTACTATTACATGTTTTCGCTCTCTTTTATAATTAGTTGTAACGGTCCGAAGAAATTTTAATTAAATTACATTTTCCTATTGGATGCGCCACCGGGGATTCTATCACCGTCGTCGCCCCTTACGACTAATGCTGCAACAACAACAAAAACAGCAATTCAAATTATAGGTATAACGCCCGACGTCGGTAACGATGATTTTCACATCGGAATTTTTACGTAATCGAGTTTGTTTTTATTCAATTCAATTAAATTCATGCACCAATTACCTGAACCTTTCAACTTATTAAAATCATTATTATATGGATCCGGGTGATTGTGTTAAAATTTCCGCCGTTATTTACACACATCTAATGAATTTCGAATCAGAATTATTCTGCTTCCGACAATGGTATATTATAATAGCATTTACTACAATAGTACATCATAATATAATAATATACATTACTGCTGCAAGAGTACTGCCTCTATATCTAAATAATTTACATTTAAATTATAACTGTCCAATCCCATACCGTATTGCACTTTCAAACAAATGCGTTTCGATCGATTATTATTTTTTTTAAATTCAAATCGACTGATTATGAAATGCTATACACCAATATTTCAGAGGAATACATGCGGTATGACCTTTTTATGAACACGGTTGTATTTGTTTTTTTTTTAACAAACAATGAAATGTTAAAATCATCCTAAAACTCAGTAGATCGCATACGATTTTCCTGGTATAGTATTTCCATTTATTAATACTATATATTGTCTGTGATTAAATATGACTAATGACAAATTGAATTTACTGATTATTAATGGTTTGTTACAAAGGTATTGGATATAATTGTTTTAAAGGTTTGAAAAAAAAAATAACAATAAATAAAAAATCGACAACCATGATTACGTTTTCGACGATTATTAAATCATATTTTTTTGCAATTCTCATATACGTTTTGGACTTGAATAGCTTGATCTATAAACATCGTCTATATTATTTTAAAGCTATTTTATTAAAACTTCCTTTTGATACTAGTTGTATTTTGACGTAAGTCTCTCAGCGAACAACGTTTTTTACAGTGCGTTTTAAATTCGATTGAACTCTTCTGCATCATATTTTTAGACAATAATATTTTATACTGACAGAGTTTATATATAAATATCATAAATAATTTTCATTCATTAAATATATATTTATATATATGTATATATATTCATATATTCATAAGGCGGGGGTGTAAAGATTTTTTTTATGAATTCCCATTTGTATTTAGGTAGTCGTAATATATTTTGGGAAAAAAACGGATACAAGTTTCGTTAATTAATAACAGACATTTACAATTATTAATACAACATAAAACCCAATAAATTAAATGAATATTATATAATTTCAAAAATATTGGCCAGTTTCTACATAAGGTTATGAAAATCCAACAGCATTATACATTTTAAAAGGTACGCAGTCTCGTGTACCGCAAAACGCACACGATTCCGTACGCTCTTGAAAAGCCCGAACATCGTATTGAACCCAATTGGCAGAGCACAACAAATAAAATACGACCTTATAAGACCACGATGGAGTATATTATTATTATTATTATGATTAATACAATATTGTTTATAAATATATCGGTGCTAATTCGACAACAATACGTTGCGTTTGTATAATATTATTATTTCATATTTCCATAGCAAAGATATACAATTTGAATTATTATTATGACGTTGTTGGTTAGGTTAAGAAAAAAATAAAACATATACCGTCAACGAAGTCTTAGTAATTTGTTTCGGGGAATTTATAATAGTAAATATTATACGACAAACGACTTTTTTTTTAAATTAAGTTACAATTATTTTTTTTTCACATAAAATAAATATCTGGTAAAGGGATATTAAAGTTATAGCGAGTCTAAAAATGTTGTGCTCTTTTTGTTCAAACTGAACAACTCTAAAGACATTTTAAGTTTTTCTGTACTTTGCAATATAATAATATATTTCGTTACGTATATTTGCATTTTGTGTTAGATACGAGCCAGTTCATTGATTATTTGATTAAACGAGATTATACGTGGTAGTGTAGTACACTCCAAGGGAACTATTTACATATTCAATGTTTTCATTTGGCAATCTAAAATATCTCTTATTAGTTCAAGTCGTAATTCAACACAAATACCATAAGTAGAAATTGTTTTAACGGAAATTTGAATGTAGTAATTATACATAATATATATATATATATATACAATTCTTGGCTCTACAATTTGTGTATCTTTTTGTTATATTGTTTAATCGTTTTTTGAAACAAACACCAACCGTTATAAAATAACAATGAATTGTTACATGTTTGGTATACCTACTTAATTTGTACATATTACTAGATTCAATCATATACTTAATATGTTGGAGATAATAATTGATTTTTAATAATATTTTAAGATATATTACATAATTATGTATTATATATTAACGGTTTTGTATTAAATTACCCCTTCAACGATGTAGTAAAACGCATACGTTTGCATACTGCGCTATTTCCAATGTTTCATCATTTCAATATATATTGTATTTAATATTTTATAAACATGTTGTTTAAAGACAACCAAGCACTTGATAATATGTAAAAACCAACTTATTTTGCTATACCAAAAACCCAATATTTATAATGCAAATTGTTTATTGTGTGTGGTATGTACACAATATTAGTACAATGTAATATTATATTGTGGAAAAACATAATATTATATTTTAGTTTCAGTGCGTTTAAATCAAAATATTATCGATGTTATACATTTAATATATATATATTTTGGTTTAATGTAATGAAGGTAAAATTGTATTTTATAAAATATGGGGGTGAATGAAAAAAAAAATGAGTTCTCGCTTGGGATTTTTAATGTAATCTCGTACAGTTCAATGGAATTTTGCAAGACGATGTTCGCGTCGCACGTCCCTCATACGAGCACTGTCAAAATAGTTTTCCCTGTGGAATTTGGTTTCGCTAATTCAAAAAGGAAACCGATCATTGAACAGGAAAAAAGAATCGACGACTTGTCAGGATAGGGTAAAAAAGAAAAAAAATATTCTTCAAAAATACATGGAACATTCTTGCATTTTATTTTATTTATTTTTTTGCTTTCAAAAGGTTGCCTCCCTGGCTAAAGAAAAGTATTTCGTAACTCATTCACTCAAACCAGTGGACTGTAAACTTATTGTTATATCGGATGCTCTTCCGTATCTTACTACAGGACAGAGTACGTTCACAACACTTTCCCATTAGATAAGGAATATTCAGTTCTGAGGTTAAATACTTTTATATATTACCATAATATGATGAACATAATTGATTATTTATAATATAATATTAATATCATATAACTCCGTCAAAACGATTTTATTTTATATTTCAATGTCACAATAATATTAATTCAAAGACTATATTTAAACGAACCTTATAGTGATTCCTACGATCTTACTTAACGTTTAATTTATCAATACAACTTCACTATTGTGGCAATATTTATCTAAAAATAAAATAAGCTCAACGATCCATACTTAAGTATTATTAAAATTAAGTGAAGAAAATAAGTATAAATATGAAATCGATTCATTAAAATAATCATGACCACAAAAGACAAATATTTAATAACAATACTTATAACCATGGTTCCGAGCACCTGTGATAAATCTACTTTATCAGTTCCAAATTTTACACTTTTTATATCGATATTTAATCTAGGTATTGTATCTCTTTTATATTTTATCAGGTGTAGTAATTTAGTATATATATATATATATAATATTGTTTATTTAAATAATACTCGCTCTTTATAATGTTCTGAAAATGTAGAATATTAAATATCTATTAAATATATTTTAAATAAAATGCTGAATAAACATTCAAAAAATAGGCTAATTATTAGCTTATTTAATTTTAGATTTAAAAATGTTAACTACTAAAGTTAAAAAAAAAAAATTACTTCATCTATTCAAATTACCTGTCTTTTATAAAAAAATATAATGTTTATCAAACTATAATATTATACTATATACTAACAGTGAATAATTTGGTAAATGAAAATGTTGATGACATACAATATACGAGTATAGTCAATAGTAAGACTTCTCTTTAAAATTCTAAAGTATTGTGAGAAGGGTATAGAATCTTTTGTACCCATAAAATTGTTTTGTGATTTTAGTAAAACACTTATCTAGTCCCTAAAAAAATAAGTAATGTTATTACAGTACACAAATATTATTATCATAACTAGGACTAGGATTGATATGTATTTACATTAGCAAAATATGTACATAACTATGTGCTAAAAATATCAAAATATGTATTTTACTAGTATGATTTATTTATTGATATTTAATTATATAATATATCTATATGAGTTTCTAATGAAACAAATTATATTTTAAATGATAAAATTATTTAAAAAAAAAGGTGTTACAAATTATAAAATATAAATAAAAAAATAAAAATTTAAATTATCTTAATTACAATTTATGATAATAGCCATTTTGAAATTTTGAAATTCAAAAGATCTTCGATTTGGTAGTAAAATTGACTTATACCGACTAAATGATCTTTCGGCTTCCACTGATGTTATTGGACAGTATTGCATTTTGACTATGTCTGAAGGAGTAAGTTATATCTACCGTAGTTTAAGTCCAATAATTGGTATTATTTTGTTACTATTTGTACTTTTGGAAATATGGGAAATTGTCTGTATTAAAAAATACAATTGTACATAATTAATAATTATTAAAAAATTGTAAATGAACAAATTTTCAAAATATGTGGAAAAAAATGGAATTTTTTTGAGTAATATGTAAAATCATGTGCTTATAGCAAAATATGTAAAAATATGTAAAATAAAATATAGTTAATTTCATTGGAAATCCCTTAAAACGAATTTATTACTCACTTAATTTATCAAGTCACAGTAAAAATATGTATTTATATATAAATCCGAGCCCTAATTATAACTATGCTATTAGCATAATATTTTTCTGTAATTTAATAGTAATATTATTTTAAATATATTATAATATAATTATTATGACATAATTGTTATATTAGGTTAGTTACTAAAATATATTTACGTTAAATTAGGTGTATAATAATTTAGTATAATATTATAAAATAATTTAATAATTAATGAAAAACAATGATAAGTATATTCTTTTTTAAAATATTATTAAATATATATTATTTAAATTTACTTTTAATAAAAAGTATAATGTATTTAGTTGGTAAAGGGGTTTTTTAGGGGGGGATCTTTTTTTCACAGATTCCACAATTCATGAACAATTTTTTTTATACTATATTATATTGATACGCAATCGCGGATTGTCGCGTCATAATAATAGTATGTGATTTGCTAGTTTGAAACGTCTTCGCTACCTTTGAACATCAATCAACAATCCATCGGTAATCGATATAAGACACTTTAAATGTATAATATATACTGCTAAACGCTCTATGTCTATCGCACTATTTTACTCATCGTTGTTCGTTCTACGTGAATTTCGGATCATCATTTTTGTCGTCGCGATGTACTGTACTGCTTTTTGCGACTATTTTTTTTTTTTAATAATAAAATATTCCTAGTGGCTGAGTTTTATTTTTGATGCCGCGGCAGTGTCAACTTTCAAGACGTGCAATCACATCACAAACTCGCGTAGTCGCATATCGCATTCCTAAATACTTATTAGTTATAACTATAATATGGTTACAATATTTTAGTATTTTTACAAATAATTTCGACATCATATTTGACACTATAGTGCTGTTTTGCGATTCAACCTGAGATCTAAGGTACGCTATAAATAATTAACGTATTTGTTTACATGCTAGTATAATGTTACATATGTATAGTACTAGTACCTATAGAATATTTTAAAATGTTGTATAACCATACAACATATTACCTTAATACCTTTTGAATATTAAAATTCTTTAATATGTACTAAAAGTTTACCCAAAAATTTACTACATTTCAGATAATCTAACTATTGCAATTAAAGAAATATAAGTAACTTTTATAAAATTGATATTTACATTATTAAATAAAAATAAAATAAAACATTCTAAAAACAAGATGTTTTAAACTTAAATATTATCAAAGAATGTTTCATTTAAATCTCATAAAAAATGAAAACCAATTAAAAATGGAAATATTCTGGAAAGCAATTATTTATATACTATGATTTGTTTATTCATTGTAAATAAATGCATATATATATATATATTGGAAAATCCTTTTGATTTAGTTTGTATATTGGTCTTACAACATTTTCCGGATATCTTATATTAATAAGTAATCACTAAGCTATATAAACAAGAACTTGACAATTAAAAATGTCGATTAAAATAGTAATTAAAAATGTTAAAAAATGTTTCTTTGTTTTTTTTTGTAGTGAATAATGATCCCATGTGTTTTATTTGTATTATTTTTATGCACTAGTTAAAAGGTTGGTCTAAGATATGAGTTGTTGAGCTTTGTGTAGTAAGCTGAATGCTGAATTCAAAAACACTTATTTTTAAATCTAATAATAATATTATTTTATTTATTTTAATATTTCATGTTTATAAAATATCTTACTGAAATTGACAGTATGACGATTGAAAATAAAAAATACCTTTATGTGTTTCGTGTCACAAAATCCAGTAGTTTAACCTTTACTTACTGCGCAGAACCATATTTTTATATGTTGACGTGCTCAGAGAAAAAATAGATGTTGGTGGAGTTCACCTCCTCATCCTCACTTTGAACTGAACAATCAATTCGAAATTATGCCAATATTTTATAGATTAATTACAAAAATAGATTTGTGGTATGATATTTAGTATTTTTGTTCAACAATATGATTTAGATTTCTTTTTCAAAAAACATTGCATTTATTATAAAACTATTGGTATTTACTTATTATTAAAATATTTCTTTAAATCATATTATAATATTTTATTTATATTAAATTTTAAATCAATACCGCAAATTGACTACTTTTACTATTTTTTAGTCCGTTGTTCTTTTAACGATAAGAAAATATATGTATTTTAATATAATATTATTTTCTTATAATAAGGACTGGGAAGAGTTTTGTAATACGTGGAAAATAAAAATAAATATAAATAATATTTAGTATAGATGAATAATTGTTCAAAGCAAAGGAGACGAAAAAAATAATAACTTTTATAAAAATACATTTAGCTATACTAAAGAATTAAAATTCGAACGAAAGATAAAACGAATTATCGAAATCTTTGAATTATTTTGGTTCGTTTACAGAGAGTAATATAATATATCATAACTGTCTATGAACATTTCTAAACATATAGTTACTAATTAATTTTATGAGCTAAAAGTTTTGCACTTAAGTTTCATTGAAAATAATCAAAATAAAATAGTACAATATGTATTTTTGAATTTTTTAGTTTTTTCAATATAATTGATATTACCTAACTGATTATTAATTTATTTATTTATTTCTACACCTGCCAGTGACTTACAAATATAATACAAAAGTGTTAGTATATATTATTATTATTAAAGATAAAAATTAAATATTGTAATTAATTAATTAATATTAATTAATATTCTATTATACTGTACATCGTACAGGTATTAAAGAATTTTATAGTTATATAATAAAATATGGCGAAGGTTAGACAATTAAGTGAATCTATGGTATTTGAAAAAGTTGAAAATATTCTACGTATCTATTATATACTTATATAACTATAATTATAATATCATCTATACCTATATAAAAAATATTTAGATATATTTTAATGTTCAGTGTTTTGTTTGCTAATAAACACTATTATTTATTTTATTTTTTTTTAATTTAATCAATAAAAAAAAGAAAGTTTATATGAAAATTTTAAAATGTAATGTTTAGGAAATTCGCACGTGCATTTACAGTCGCTAGAGATGTTTTTTTTTCGTCTGTTCACGGGCAGTGAAAGTATACATAGAGTAGATTAGTAATAAATTTAATTTTTTAAATTATACTCCATTAGAGCTTTAATAATACAATATATAATGTAGTCTTTGGTTAAATTTTTAAATTAATATAATATGCTTAATATCTGTACACAATTAATTAAATTTCTCTCCGTTTAAAATCTTTAACTTGTTACTATCAGAAATATGTCAAGTATTTAAAATGTTTTAGATAGGTAGTTACTAATTATCTGTAAATCTATAAATGTCCACACGTCATCGATAGCATTTTTTAAATGTTCACTTTTATATTTCAATAGGAAAAAATTAACAATGATCAATCATAATTTAAAAAAGTACCTTTTTTATCAGTATTATTTATTGATAATGTACAGATTATTGTACTTACATTTTTATCAGAGGAATAATGTTATTCGCCCTAAAATAAAAAAAAATTGTAATCTTTGGAATACAATAAATGTTAATGTCGTTTAAACTAAATAAATTAAATTATTTTCCGTCATGGAACCTTATTTTGTTCACTACAATGTATTACGTAGCCATCGTTATTTCTATTCACCACGGAAGATAAGTTCCAGTGAATTAATTTAATATGAAATTGAAAAATTAGACGTGAGCGTCGATCGTAATGATATAAATTCTAAAAACAGAGAACCATTTATCAAACGTAAATTAATCATTTGAAATTGAATTTATAATAGTGAATTTTCCGAATAAATAAAATTGTTGTTATTACATTTATTAGGTGTCTATTGAAAACAATGAGCTCCGTTGAAATGCTAGATAGGTAGAAATTAAATCAACAATATTATTTTATCTTAGAAAATAAATGTTGAGTTAAATACGGTATATTAATGACATAGGTACACTGATAATAATAATACAGGCATTTTAAAATAAAATTTTAATTGGTTCAAGTATTTAAGCCAAGCAAATTATATAATCATGTTTAGCTATAATAAGGATTGTTATGTCCATTATAGAGGCTGAAGCCCAGCTAGTGCGTCTATCATACATTTCCTTAATCTTACAGTTTATATTAGTCTATAGTTGGTGAGGTTTCGATATAAAGCGCCCCTATAACTTACTTTAATATCGTATTACGCATTATGTCCGTTTTCCAAGACCATCGAAAAGAGTAAACTAATATTGTAAACATTGTAATGGACTTAAATTCCGATTTGCCTATTTAAGTATGTAATATTTCTTTAACTGAATAAGTATATCACTTCTATGATTTTTGTTTTTTATTTAATCCTTAACGTTTTAAAAATATACATATTTATATTTTTACAAGTTCGTCTAAAATAGTAAATTAAATCCGTATGTTAGTGAACTCGAAGAACTTATAAATTATAAGTAATATTAATAGAGCGACCGAAAGGAAAATATATCATGTAATACATAATATGTTAAATTATAAAGTTTATGGCATTATTCGAGGTAACAGTTATGAAAATGTGTACATGCATCACGTATGTTATAATTTAGAAGTTTATGAATTATGATAATATTAATTACACTCAATAGATTTTAATGAAGGTAGGAATATGGTGTGTTGTCTATAAAAGTGGAATTGAAATCTGTATTCCACAAAAACGAGTGTGTTAGTTTTAGTTCTGTAATAAGATGTCAGACTGACATTTGACACAAACATTATTGCCCCTTACGTGACTATTGTGTACAACGACACCGACACCGAATGCTTATAATTTAGGTAAATAATATCGATGACTTTTTAACGATGTAACGTTTATTTTTATACAATGCGCATGTGGAAATCGGAGTGCAGAGTTTGATTTGTAATTTGTAACACGAGATTGAAACTGGAGGCGTAAACTGATATACAAGTTAAATTTTCAGTAGGTTTGATTTTATAGAAGATCGTGCCATACCTGGGTACTGCTCAGTGCTCAGCCATAACGATTGAAGGCCTATGGGTACATAGTTTATTAGATATACTGAATTTTGAAGATTTATATAATATATTGGAAAGCAAGTGTTTTTTTTTTTTTTTTTAATTATTATTAGGCGAAAATATTTGTTTTGTTTAGGCGTACTCCGTGTGTTATATTCAAGAAAATTCCTATCTAGATTCTAGATATAAGTCATTATATTATTAAAAATATTGTTATACATTTAGACTTATATTTATTTCAAAATATTAAACATTATTAGGGTTTGGGTTATAAGGTACTATAAAAAATACAATAAAAAAAAAGGTGGGCAAGTGGATATCGCTCTGCTGTATAGTAGAGATGGAAATGAGTAGGTCACTATAATGGATATTGTGTCAAATTCGAATGCAATGACAGGTATCGTATCATTGTATACGAAAAACTATTCTGAACGGGGATGATTGGTAAGTCTAAGATTATTAGTAGAATATATTATATAATTACCTATATTTAAATTGTAATATATTGTTATTTTATTTTATTCGATTTCGTAAATAAATAAATTTTATACGCTCATAAGTTTTAATCGTAAATATACAACGCTAATATAATTCTTTGATGAAAATTTCAAGTATTTACAATGATTCGTTTTTGAGTTATACAAAAATCAAAAAATGGATTTTGTCAAAAAGTAGTTAAGTGTAAAAATATTCGTTTTTTTCGTTACTTTTCAGCTTTTTTCCTGACGATTTTGAAAACTACTGAAAATTTTTTACTTTTGATCCCCCAAAGTACCGATTGCATTTAGTTTTCTTTTCAAAGAGAGGCTAAAGTCAAAAATCAAAGAACTCTTACTACTCCAAAACTTGATGACAGACACAAAAATAAAAATAAAAATAATAAAAAAACACATATCATTGTAAATACACTTATCACTCCGTTTAGAATCTAAAATACAAGTATACAAAAAAATTCAAAAAAAAAAAATTATTTACTAACAAACAACCTAAAATTTAAACATAAAGCATACATTTTAATTTATAAGTAAGTAAGTTTATAGATACTTTGATACATTTTAAATTATATATATTGAATACTTTATAGATACGTCTAACAGTAATAATAATAAGCATATACATTGAAGGTAATTTTAAACATAACATAGACGACGCGTCGTCTTCGCGACCTTTTATCAATTTATATTGTAAATATGTATACACATATTGTGATAATTTGATAATTTAACACGATCAAATAGAAAGCAAAAAATGTTTTTATGGTTAAAAAAAAAATGCTCAAAGAAGTAAAAACAATGTTTACCTATATGTTACCTTAAAAATTAAATGTAACACATTTTTATAAAAGAAATATTTTTCAATCATTATCAAAAAAACAATGCATTTCCCTTTAAATCCTATATACTTACGGATAACATAAGAATTAATAATTTTACATAGTTGTACCGACTTGATATTATTTTGTATAAAAAATGGAAAAACACGTATTATATATTTTTGTTTATTATTATTACTTAACCATATTTTGTAAGAAACTTTTAAATCAAATAAATTGTTTATGAGTTTAACTAATTAGTTATTAGCTTAGTAAAACTTTAAAAAATAATAAGTTTTAGTAACATTATATGCAATCATGAGAAAATACTTTTTAAACATTTTGAAAATATTCTATGTAAATTGTACTCAACGGAAAAAAAATGCTCTTATATATGTATTATGATATTAGCAATTACTTTCAATAATAATTAACTATGAGAATCAGTTAAATATAATATATATTATATTAAAAAATGTGTATGAAGTCATATTTTATTTTATATTATTTAATTATAACAATATTTTATGAATATTTAAATAAACCATTCGAATGTTTTGCATGGGTATGAATTGTGTTTACGTTAAAGTCTACCATTGTAGTACAGAAACAAAGGATATCATATAAATATATTATAATATTCTCTATACCTAACGGCTAATATACTAAATCATAACTAAGGATATTATCTTATTCAAAAACCACTAAAATTATAGTTGTACACTGCAAGTGAAGGAATTCAATGTTGAGAGTTTACATAAGTAATTTAGTTTTCTCAGACTTGCGTGCATAATGCGTCATATTATACCTATTAAGGTTAGCTCAACATATTAAGTATACTTAAACATTTAAATTGATAAAATCGTCTTAAATAATGATCCATTAAAATTGTATCAGTGTCAAATTATATTAGGTATAATATATAAATAGTATATTATTGTCGTTTTTTTATCATTATACACGATGAAATTATATACGGTATAACTCCGAAAAGATAATTTTAAAGTTTAAAAGTTATGGGATTCTACTATTAGTTCTAGTATATATTTTTTTATAATTGCCTATAGTTTTTATGTTTTAGTAAGTTAAATAAATAGTTATAGAAATAACTAGTTATAATCACTAAAAACAGTATTTTTTATTCAAAAATATTTAAATTTAAATATTATGCAGGAGTACATATTTTTCTTAGATATTAAGTGAAGCAATGAATGTATTGATTTCACAACGTTTTGTTTATTTGTAGTGTCTGTGTACACGATAAGTAGATGATAACTTAGTATAAAGTTGCGTAGATTATTAATTTCGAATAAGAACATTTTATATTACCTAATAGTAGTGTAAAATTATGGTAAATAATAATAATAATATATCAATATCAATATATATTTGTAAGTTCAAATTTAGACGAAATTACACATTACAACTATTATAATAATACGAATAATATTCATTATTATTTTATATACATAAAGACATTTTTAAGTCGAATGCTTTTGAATTTTTATACTTTAACATTAAAACATAACATACAAAATACTTAATAATAATTGTAGGCTGATAGACAGCCGCCTCCGCTCAGAATCGTTTTTCATATACAATTATATTATAATATCATTAAATTCAAATGTAATACATCCACCAAGGTAACTCAGTCGACACCTATTGCACAGCGGAGTGGTACTAACTTGGCCTTATTATTTTATATTATATACCATTGTGTTGGGTGTGTAGTGTGTACGATATTAAAATAAAAAAATAAAGAAATAATTTGCTTCGAACAGAATTGATGGAAATATGCTCTCTATTGGGAAATTATCATGGTGAGCGTACAATTGCACAAATATGCATTGTATAAAGCTAGTCGATTGAGTGAATTTTCCGGTCGACGTGATTTCATGCGGGTGTATATATATTATTTTCCGTTTTCAAGATTTTTCCTTGCGAGGGAGTCTATTGGCAAACATTCGGGTCAATACGTCCGTTTCAAGTATACAATTTAGGGTAAATAAAAAGTGCTGTCATTCCTGTAACGTAATTTGTTAGAACGCTTTTACGACTCGGCGTCAGACGAATTCCCTTCGGCTTTCGTCTGATTTTGAACAATAAAATAATAATAATAAAAAAAAAAAAAAAACATGTGTTACCGCCTCGTTATTACGACTTTACTTACCATACAGAACCGATAGAGAGACAGCACATTTTCACAGAACATTATTAACTAAAAATACACTACAGGCGGTATACGAGCTATACGAGTTTGCTAAACATAAACAATAATAATAATAATATGTTATGCTATCGAGTACAAATTTGTTTTGTTCTCGCGTAGATTAGAACACCGTTACGGTATTATGAAAAATGCGGAAACAAAATAAATATTATCTACTCGTAAAAATGATATTTTTTAGTCATTCGCGACAATATAACAATAAATACAATAATAATAATAATAAAAAAAAAAAACTTATGGAATTCGTTGGTTATTAATATATTATGATAACGATCGTTTTGTACAAAAAAAAAAAACACGAACTCATAGTATACACGTCAAACGATATAAACTCTAATAAATTCGCAATCCCAAACGAATGTTTGTCGAGGATTCCCTTTTTTTTTCGCCGTTGTAATATTTTATCGTGTCCTGCATAGTTCTCAGAAAAAAAGTATATCGTCCGTCCGCAGTTTTTATGCGTATTACATGATGCGCTGTATATGTTCTATCTGCAGGATGGTCAAAAATCTATATAATATATCACTGAGTAGGTATACGCGTTGTTTATTATTATTATTATTATATATATAGCGCGCACATGTATAAATATCGTCTTGGAGTCGAACTTTTCGACTGGCGAACCGCCGGGGCGGCGATACATCACCGGGATAAAGTTTACAGCATTCCGCAGCCTTAAATCGTGTGCCGGTGTTTGGGTGCGAGCGGACGGCGGCGGCGGCGGCGGCGAAAAGTCGTTTATTATAATTTATTGGAGTCAGATCACGACGAGATACTACCATGATGGTGCAGCAGCATCTCGTCCGTAGACGCGACGGCTATCCGCCGAAATACACCGACCGCCGCCGCTGACGCCGTAAAGCTTAACCTGACTGCCGTTAAATGAAAACAAGTTTTCGACTACTTTTGGCCTGTCGTCGCTTTTAAAACTACGCTCAGTTTGTGTCGCCATCGCCAAAGTCGCTTTTGACCCGTTTTTTGTTTTTCGTTTTTTTTTTTTTCGTCACGTGATTCCATTATTCTTAGTACAAACAAATCATCGTACTCTTTTTTTGTGCGCGTGTGTACGACGTCGTCGACTCGTCCCCGGATATATCGGAACTTAAACTATCAAAAATATCTTTTTTTATCGTGATAAATTATACTATTGTTGTTCACTAGTGCTACATAATATTATAGTGTTGATATGGTTTAAGATGTTGTAAAAAATGTATGTTTATGCACTGTACTCGAGTCTCCAATTTTAGGCATTTAGATTGATAAATTAAATAAATAAACAACGGGTAACATGAGTGTGGTGTTGTGTAATTATAAAAAACAGATAGAATATAATTTCACTTGAATTTATCGAAAATGTTAGAAACAAATCGTTCAACGCTTTGGTGAATGATGTAATTTCATTTTTACAAATAAACGTATAGTTTGTTCATATTTAAGTCCAATGGATATATTAAATGCTTAGAAATACTTAATAATCACAAAGCATCCCTTCTTCTCGTCTGTTTAAGATAATAAAAAAAAAGTGGGTAACCACTTTGTTGTATAGTAAGAGTTAAATGTACCTCGTCATTGAATAGGTCACAGTAATGGATGTGTCAAATTTGAATGCGATGATAAATCATCGCATACTCGTATAATTCGTATGAAAAACGACTATGTCAAAATTGTTACTAGGTATATAATATTGTTATATAATTTTACAATTATAGTAATCTACTAGTTATTATATAATTTTACTATTATAGTAATTTATTTTAATATTTGTAGAAATTTGTTAGGTAAACAAGTTCATGGTAAAAATAGACAATAGTTTAAAATTAATCTAATTGATTGTAAAATACCTTACAAAAAATATACGTATTCAAATTATAATTCATAGATACTAAGTATCTATTTTCATTTAAATTTGAACTACAAATGTTTATAAAAAAAAATTGTTTTTATATATTTTTTAAATTAAGAATTTATTAAGAAAATTAGTTATGAGAAACCGAATAGTACAATTTAAAACTTGAACCCCAAAAATGGAATAATAAATACATTTAAATCACTATATCACTATAAAATAATTCTAATTGTAATTAGCTTGACGAATTTTCACAAAATTTGAACTTCAAACGCTTTAAAAAAAACCATGTTATGTATTTTTAATATTTTTATATACATATTAAAAAAAAAATTCAAAGTACTCAAATATCTACAAATAGTTTAAAATATGTCTTATTTTTTAAATTTCAATGAATTTTTTTTAAAAATATATTATTCTTTTAGGTATATTGAAAAGTACTGGTAATTGTCTACCAGAAACTTCCTTTAAAGTCAAAAAATAACTAATTTTTATTACTCTATAAGGTGATTAAAGACAAACGAATATAACCTTGTGCCTATAAATTATATTGTATTGTTTGCGCCAATTTTAAAATAAAATTTTCTATGAAAGATCAGAAATATATCATAATTTTTTACAATATATTATTTCTAATTTTTGATGTTTTTTTTTTGGTTTATATGTTAAATAAATTCGGAAAACCAGTAATTTTAACTCTGTATAATTTATAATTAAATTGTTTAAAAAATGTTTATAATTAAAATAAAATCGACCACGCAGAAGTTAGTTTGTAGGAAAATTAAGAGGGTGGGCGGGTCTTCATGTTTTTTATTATATATATCATTCGGAAATGAGGGGAGATAAGTAAATAATCATTTGAGTTAAAGCCGGAAGTAATAATGAACTGGTGTACGAGTCTAGTATGACGTGAAGCCAATGAAAGAACTTTGAAATCTAATTGAGAAAATAATGCCGGACAGTCAATTTAAGTGGATAACATTTTTAAGAGAAATTATAAGTTGACCGAACGCTTTTGATAGATTAATACGACGATAAAATGTATTGTTTTTGGAAACTTTAAACTGTTACGTATATAATTATAATATTATTTTATGTAATAACATTTTCAAAATATTTACATTAATTTTAAGCTATTTCTTATTTATAGCATACGAACCTTTTCACAGTGGTTTATGGTAAGTCGGTATGGACTCAAAAGTTAATAACTATAACATCATATCACATAAATAAATTCTATTATAAAAATTATTAATAATTTAATAAATGCAATGGTTTATAGTAAAAATTAATTCAACTTACTGTATGAATAATAATAAAATAAATTAATTCTCGTGTATTGTCAATATATAAATACATAGGTATTGTAAAATAAACTTAGTATTCAGTAATATATAGGCTGACAGACAGTATTTGTTTTGAATCATTTTTCACGTTTACGATATATAATATTATTTTTATTTATTCAACTTGCGAACTAAGTATACGGCATTTATTTACATTTACAGTTTTATTAGAAAACTCTATACTCCATTCTTATCTATCTACAGATGACCATGGTGAGAGTCTGCACGGGGCGTCCCCTGCATAGCGATTTAATCCAGACCTGGACATTGTCGCTAACCAATCTCACCACCACCTGGCGTTACCGGACACTAAGACGATATGAAAGAAGAAGATCTGTCTACAGTCTACACAATATTGTGTACTCATCTCGTGTAGAAACATATCTATAAATTACCATCCGTTATAGGTTCGTGTAGCCTGCATATATTGGTACACGGAAACATAAAGATAACGTTTTTCGAGTGTAAAATTGTTACAGTCATTAGAAAGCACAGGGACGTTACCGTAACACCAAAGCAACGTATGTGGGGATGTTGCGTGTCCCCATGGAATGTCCTAGCAACATCAATGAAATATAAAATTACACAGTGGGATAGGAACTTACCCTCGTTAATTCTCGGAATCGAGGTAATCATTAAAATAAAACATGTTAATATTGTATAGAACTTATAAAATTATTCTTTATAGTTCACCTGCTCTCATCAAAACAAAACTATACAATCATATTTTTGACTCATACATAAAGTCTGTAGACACGGTGATACGCTACAAAAATCCATTACATTTTTCACTCGACATAGATGCATTGACCTATACACAGCCTATAACAATTGTAACACAGTCGAAATCCACATCTCGACAAACAGTGATTCAATGTATAGAACTTGCTATAGAAATCTGTTCAGATTAAAATATAGCTGAAGACAATTTCAGTATAAGAAAATTGTACAGGAGGGTTGAGGGTTCAACCTCCTCCGAAATACTTTCAGAAAACATTTATCCGGCGCCGGTGACGTCCGCGTTCCGAAATCCTACGTATTAACTCACCCCGTGAACCGAGTCGCCGTCAGATCCGTCACCATCGTCGTCGTCGGTACCGCCGGGGCGGAATCGTCGCCCACACCACCGCCAGAGGGTTGAGCGCGCCGCGGAGACCGCGAGCTCGTGATGACCGCGAACCCGTTTGCGCCGCAAGTGGTCGGAATGGAAATGTGCTCAGGTGACTTACCGCTCAACACTTCCGTGCAAAATCTGCCGAAACTACTCTGTCGTTGTGTCCGGGCGGATATACAACAACAAACACTGCGTAGCACGACGCACTTGATCGCCTTCCGTCATGCTGCTGCTAGACGCCGCGGGACCTAGCGGGAGTCGCGTCGTGGGCCTGGTGTTGGTGTTCAGCTAAACTCGACCTGTTCGACTTGCCGTCCGATAGACGTATTCACCTCATCGAGGCCCTCCACTTGTAAAATAATGCTCGCGGCACGCTCGATGATCACGCCGGCCGGCGGGTCGTCTTCCACTAGTGTGTTTGTCCCGGTGTCTGGTTCGTCCGGCACGTCTCCTGCCCGACGTGCATGCGGACTGCAGAAATTCTTCTACGACGATCGTTACTTCTGTACGCAGCTTCTCCTCTCGCTGTACGACATCGTATACTACGCGGCCAAGTATTTTTTGGTTTAATAACGAATCGAGATCTGTTGTCGCGTTGTTAGGAATCGAAGCCGTTTTGCGATGATTGGAGATTTAGATGCGCTCTTAATAGCGTTTGGTTATGGAAATAATTTTGTTTTTATTAACGACGGACACCACGACAGGAGATCTCCCTGACGGCGGTGAGTAAGGCGTCGTTTATTACAACACAGCGAGTGGCCCACGTTCGTCTATATTCCAATCGGCCGACGTTATGGGGTTTCACGGGCCCGTTCATTTTTCCAAACACTGTTGTTATTATTATTTACTTATACAAATTACTTCTAGTAATATTATTATAACGATTTAACGAGGATTTCGAATATTTCGATTCATATCGTACCCGTTTTAAATTCTTAAGCGGTCTTTTTTATTTTATTTTTCTATACAATACTATACTTCATGCGATTTAACTCTTTGCCCACATTTTTCCAATATAAAAAATTGACGATGTCGAGAAAGTGCGCATATTATTATTATCATTGTTGTGATATGTAATTTAGTTTTAATTTAATTAATACTGCTATGTGTATCATATTACCGTGACCCAAAACCAATATATAAGTTATTCGTAAAATTGAATAAACTAGGTACTTATAACAACATTTATGTTACCCAAATGCTATTTGAATAAACGCTTTTTATTGCTTTTGTGTAATACCTATTTATGTTATTTTGATATCTTCTTTCCGATTATTAAAACATTTTAACCAATGATACTTATATACGTAGTATCATTTTAAAAATATTAAAAACTCTTTTCGAGGTATTTATAGGTTAGGTTATGGGTTTTTCAAACATAAAAAAAAGTTATACAAGATTACAAACAAATTTTTGCATAGGTATAGACATTTTAAGTTAAAATTTGAACGAAACAGAGTAGAATGACAATTTTTGTTAATTATTGTTGTAATTAATATATCTTATAAAATAATGTTTTCAAAGTATTTACAATAGTTTTAAGCTATTTCTTATTTATACCATGCGAACTAATTGACAGTGTTTAATGGTAAGTCGGTTTAGTTCAAAAGTGAAGAACTATAATATGATATATAAATATATTCTGTTATAAAAATTATTAATAATATAATTAATGCAATGTTTTATAGCAAAAATTAATTGAACATACTTAATTATTAATAATAAAATAAATAACTGCCTACTCATACATTTCCGATATAAATATATTATAAAATTAATTTAGCATTTAGTAATATAGGCTGACAGACAGTATTCATTCTAAATCATTTTTCACGTATGTTATAATAATATACATATTATTTGTTTAACTTATGAACAACGGTATTTATTCATATTTATAATCTTTTTAGAAAAATCTACAAATACGTATTTGTATATGATTATATACATAATATGATAATAATAACATTTTTGTTCATACCAAAAACGTACAGAACACAATATACGAGTACAAACGACCTGAGTCAAATTAAATTAAACCAACATTGTAATAACTTTTATTCTAATCAATTTTTAATCAAATTATCATGTTGATTGTGATCATTGTAAAATTAAAAAAAAAAAAAATATTTATTAGAATACAAGTTGTTTTATAATTAATTAAATTTAAATTATTTCTATTACGCTTTATATATATTTTTCTGCTCTATTTTAATCTGAATTTAAACCACAAATTTAATTTTTTTTAAACATTTTCTCATTAATTTGATATCTTGTACAGAACAATTTACCACAAGACTTATTTTACTTTTATCAAAGTATGTTAAAGTCGACGATACAATAAACGATGAAAATGAGATTATACGATTACTTATTGAACTTTATTTGTACCGCAACAGCATACAGTACTTCTAGTAAAACAATCTTATGGTGCTTATACGAATATGTGCATCCGTGGTTGATCTCGGAAATTCATTTTTGAAATAATAGTAAAATTAAATATCATCACTCTATTGTATTAATAATTTTATAATGAGGGATAATTTTTTTGAATTTAAATTAATAGCATCTATATAGTGATTATACTTTGTATATGAGATACAATTTCATCCGGGTTCGTGATTTTCCGATGATGTCTGTGTTTGTATATTTTTTATCAATTATATATTTATGTGTTCGTTTCTCGTTTTTTTCTCGGAAATTGTGAATGATTTTTACATACATGAGTGACGAACGTCATTACTTTTTTACATCAGTTATTTGATAATATAAAAAATTCTTATCGACTTTTTAATTAAATTAAGGTTTTTTTTTGACCGGGACACTATATTGAAACTCCTATATACACATTTATAGTATTTTAATGGTATAAAAAATTACTAGAAATTATAATCGGCTTATTTATTTTTATGAAATTTCTTATAAGACAAATGCTCAACCAATTTGTTTCTTTAAGATTTCGAAAAGAGTTTTTTTTGTTATAGAATTAAGTATAATAAAAAGAATTTTGTTTTTTGGTTAAAGCTATATGAGGCTGTAAGAACTAAAAAGTGCAAATATTTCTACTCGGAACTTCGGTAGACTGAAAATTGAATACATATTTTTTTTTAATTTTTCATAACTAGAAGTTTTCAAATACGCCTATAAAACTTCATGAAAATCAGTGAAAATGTTTATGCCACTCTGATTTTTTTTCTGATTTTTTTATGAGATCCCAAAACAGTTTTGGATAAACTACCACAAATATCTGTAATATTTTTCAAATACAAACATGATGAGATGGGTATCTTTAAAATGTGGTCCAAATGCCGACAAGTATATGATTAGAAATTTATTTTTAAAATTTTAGTAATTAATACTTTTTTATGGAAGTCATAAAATATTTTTGACAAAATATCAAATAAAAAAAGAAGCAATGAGTACAGAAAAATATAAGTAAAAAAAAGCAATTAGACAAAAAAATTAGGGAAAAAAGGAAGATAAAAAAAGTAAGTATACACATAGTGTCATCATCCCGTATTATATTATTATTAATTTGCGTATTGCATAATCTTTTTTAATTATATTTGTATACTTATTCTTTCTCCAAGCTACCAGATTAATGTCCAAACGACATTCTATAAACTATAGTGAGGAACAATCTTTTTGTAAGAAAATAAGAAAATAATTTAAATAATTAAAATACTTCAATTGACAACTATTAATTTTCAATTAAAAAAAAAAAAAGAAACTCAATAATAAAAAAAAAAAATATTTTTTTTGTGTACCGGGATGAAAGAATAATAATAATTAAGATTAGTGATCACTGATCACCGAGGTCTTGAGCGTTATAGCATACCATATTATACGATTTAATTGAACTATTTTTAATAGGTTTAATCAATCAAATTATTATATTTTTTTATTAATTTTGTATTATTTATAAAAAATTTAACGGGCAATATACAAGAACAATCAGAGACCATGTTGGTTTATGAAATATAGTTACATACGTTGTACCTCTTATAGTTATACAGCACAAACTGGTAATAGATACAGAATTTAAGTTAAATACATACAAATATTAATCAAACAATATTTAAATTATTGTTAAGATAAACATTAAAAGAGACAATATTATTATAAAATAACAAAAAATCTACGTTATACCTGTTCATAATGTATTCAAGTTCATATCTATACAATATTATAATTTTTATGATAATATACTAATGTTTGTAATAGAATTACTTATATGAAAATATTATGTATTAATTATTATATTATAATACATATTTTAAAGTGTAATATGTATCGGAAAGATAATTTAGTTTTTTTAGTTTAATTAAAAAACGAATAGTTGTAGGATAAATTAAATTTCCTTCAAATCTCTGTATTAAAATTTTCCATACGTAAAACATTCTATTTTGGCATTTTCATTCACCCTTCCAAAAAAGTTGACATATTTAATTTTCTTTCTACAAATTTTAATTAAAAATTTCATCAAGGTCAAAAATTATTTTTGACATTTTAATAAAACATTGCATATACATATTAATCAACATTCCTAATATGGTAATACAGTCACAATATATTCTTAAAAGATATTAAAGGTAGAAATTTTGACAATATTCATAAAAATCACGAAGATTTTCAAATCATTTTATAGTTGACAATTCCTAAATACTTTAATATTTATATCTAAAATTTGAAAATATAATACAAAGTTCTTTATAAGCTATTTAAAAATATTAAATAAACATACACAATATAGTTTATTTTTCATTTTTTTAAAAATTTGAATTTAAAATCTCGTTAAAAATAGTTAACATATATCTCAGATTCGACCACCAGAAATTCGAGGTTTCTTAATTTTTACAGACGTAATCTGGGATTTACCACGGTAGCCGAAGTCACAATATTATAGGCGAATAGGCGACATTTCCCAAGACAATACGTCAACAACGAGTTCTGATCAGTCGTCTATAATACAAAAGCTTTATATCGAGTTTCGAAATTAAATTATCCGACGCGATTTGTCAGCTGTACATCCCACGGGCAATACATTATATGCACAGTGATAGCTGTCCCTTGCGCGTACCTCGCAATCGTTTTATTCCCGATCCGGACATACGTCGTCGATTGACTGATAAATCGTTCGGGTTACTCTCGTGGGTCGTTTTCTCGTCCGGAACTGCCCCCCCCCCCGTCCTTTTTAAGCGTATAATTCAATAATAGTGTGTAACTGAGGCGAGTTAGACATCTGCAGATATTGCAGATAACACGAACGGGTTTTAGATGAAAAAAAAAACAAACAATGATAATTTAAATATTTTTGAAATATCGTCGACCATTACGGTATGTTTTATATGACTTCTACGTTTTGTAAATCATCCGTTACAGATCACAATATAAATTATATAAAATACCTACAGTTTGTCGGCTAATATAAATTATGCGGTAGATAATTGTAAAATAGAGTTAATTATTAGTGGCAGAAAATGACGTAAAATTGTCTTTACTGCGCATCGAGAAAATAAAAAAGTTGTTTGTTGGAGATGTATAATAACATATTAAATAAGTCACGCGTGGATTCCTATTAATATATTGATTAATAAATTCTAAAATATTTGTTTTTTTTTTCGAAATATCGGAATTAAGACTATCTTAGCCTGTCCCCCTGAAATCACGAGAGTGTTTAGTGGATACAATCCAGTGACGCCTACTAAAATATTATAATCAATTGAAAGAATTCATTAAATTTTCATGCAGTGATCTGTTTAAAAAAATATAACATTATTCATGTAAACGTATGTATTATCGGATGCCAATAAATTTCAAGAAACGAAAATCAAGTCGACCTCGATAAAATATTATTATACCTATGGGCTACTTTTACAGCTATTTACTTATATTTTATTCCATTATTTTTTATCGAACATTTCCATAGTTTTTTGTAAGATTCAAAACTAACTTCAGACATAAATAAGTTAGAAGTAACTCGAGTTAATACCGGCCATACATAATATAGCTTATAGTTTATTTTCCAAACTAACTTGACTTTATCGAGTTAGAACTGATTGATCAACTCATCCGGCATCGAAGATTCTATCAATATACGTATATATATATAGGTACCTAGTATTTTCAAAGTAAATTTCAGCGGTTGAATTTGTTTTTATTGTGCGATATAGGCTACATTGACGTTCACGAACGAGAGAGTTTTCCTTTTTTTTTTTTTTTTTTTATTCAATATCACTCTCTATCGCTATCTATATTTACTTCGTATACACACACACATATATATATATACCCACGAACGATTGGTCGGTTTAAATAAATTGTTCACCGCGAGTAGACCTTATTCTTTACATCGTTTTTACGCGGA
This sequence comes from Rhopalosiphum maidis, assembly GCF_003676215.2. Lineage (NCBI taxonomy): Eukaryota > Metazoa > Arthropoda > Insecta > Hemiptera > Aphididae > Rhopalosiphum > Rhopalosiphum maidis. Next base: position 85,346,392 of record NC_040877.1, read on the forward strand.
AGGGTTGGATTTTTTCTTTGTCTGCTTCGAGTACTTTGCCATAATGCACGACATACGTACCCTCGAAAAGAGCACATTCGACCCGTCGTACGGCGGTTGTATAATATATTTGTTTTGCATACCATTACGAACGACTATGTATTAAGACTTTAAGTTTTGCGAGCGATCGTAATCGTTTCTGATATTATATATAATGTATAATGTATAATATAATAATATCCTGTTCGAGCGGACGACGACGGGATACTTTGGTATTTGAAGTTTTGATTATTATTGCGTCGCCACACCGCCACCCCGCGTAGCACAACATAATATAAACTCCGCGCGGCCGACGAGTGCCGAAAGTACTTTATATATTATAATATTATATATACTGCGATAAGTCTTGCGGAGCACTGAATATTGTTGATTCCAAGTTTACAGCACGCATTAACGACGCGCGCTTAATAATCTCTGCCCGGGCGAAAATTGGTCCGCAAATATCTTTTTCGGGTCGTCCGGCGACTGAACACGCCCGCGACGTTACCACCTCATCAGTTCATTGTGATCCGAGATGCGTCTCTCGGCGTACAGGGTTATGGTCTATCGATGAAATATGGCATTGCTGTCACGGGTCATGAGTCCGTGACAGATGACGAAAACTTCTGGTTTATGTTTTAAACTGTTATTATATCGTAGTAATATTATATACTACCGAATACGTACTGGAATCGTACGTGACGTAAAAAAAAAAAAAATACATTTCGATTTGTGGGTCGAACACAACATTACGGTGACCAATTCGAATAACAAAAAATATGATTTTATCTTAGAAACAACTGAGAATATCTTCAATGTTATAATATTATATAGGTACATAAATTCTTGTTGCTGTACTATTATTATTTTTATATGTTATCAATTATTCGTGTAATGTACCTAACGCTTTCTGTCGGTAAATATATACCTATGGCAGTTCTTTATTTGATCGCAATCCATCACATATTGGTCGCTCGTGGTAGGATTTTGGGTAGTGCACGCTTTTGATATATTGCATGTATATTATTATTTTGTTTATTTGTTCAATAAACCACATTTTTGCGGTGAATTGTCAATAACGAATGTACATAGAGTTATTTATATAATACAGAATTAATAAATTTTTTAACGTTGTTATACTTAACCGGAGTTTGTATATTTATTTAGGTTGGATGTGTTTTGCTTTAAATTAATGAAATAACAACGCTATCCATGTTTTTCCGAGATTTGTTTGTTTAATGCAGTGTTGAACATGACATATTGGACCGATGCAATTCGTCTACACAATATGAACCAAAGTATAGTTTTTAAACTGTTTATTGAGTAATAAAATAGCGTTCAATGATAAATCCACGTTGTTTATAGTAAATAAAAATGATAGTGTTTGACACTTGAATGTTAGGTGAATTGTATTATTATAATAATATGTGCTTCTGGTCATATAAAAAGAAGACGGATAGAAAAAAAAATCAAAATACCCTTTTCGAATACTAATTCATTCCAATCAGGTTATATTCATCTATTATAATTAATAACGGAATTTCATTCTATAATATTTATTGCATTTTATTTGTTTAAAAATTAAAAATACAAAACATATTAACGATTTTTGTCTTTTACCAAGACGTTTTGACTTTGGGAAATAATGTTGATATGGAAAAAAAAATTAATTCCTCAAATGATTATCCGTGGTAGTATCCCAAACATCCAAGAGGAGTGAAGTGTAAATTTAATTAAAAAGAGTTTTTCTGGTGGTGATTTGAAATTCAAGGAGGGACGCGAATAAAAGATTAGACGAGTAGAGTGTAAGTGTAGTGTATATATATATATATATATATATATATATATACTGCGGACTTGATGGTGATTTATGGTGTCATCAATTGAAAGTCATTTTGACGACGGAATCACATTTGATTTTTCTATAGATACTCGTCGCCATCCGATCGAAATGTGATTCTTATTTTTACTGCGACAAGAGAAAGAGAGAGAGAGTGAGAAAGAATGGTTGTGGAATTACATAAATCGAACTATTTATTGAACAAATAATAAGTGCACGAGTCGAGGAATAAAACGTTTTCCAAACAGTTTTCCGTTTATGTTATAATATACGTATATAATATGCATACTCACACCAAATCAACATAATATTTTAATTACATTTTGGACGATTTTCCGTGATGGCAGCTCCAAATACACGACACGCCACAAAACAGTAGTTCGTAAGAAAATAATATTTTATTATTGGAAAATTATTTAATGGAAAATATAAATAATATAATGGACGTTGATGTAAAAATATTTTTTTCTGAAACTGGCTTACATTGTGGAGCTGCGTTCGATAGATATCCCATGGACAATCATATTACCCTACAGGGCAAATACACAATTCAATTTAAAACAGATTACAAAGTACGCTCAGTAACGTGTGCACCACATCAATGGTCATTCGACTGTGACGGAAGAAGCACTCGTCGAAGACGGTTCTGTACAATATCATTTTCCTCAAAATACAGTCGCGAATAATCTAATAATAATAAAAAAACACTACAGACAAACAATGTTTATTAATTTGTAAAAATCATAAATATTATAGATAAACATTGAGATTCGCCATAAATTGATTCTCACGACGTCGGAGTATCCAATGATGATGACGACGAAAATCGTAATATATATACAACACAGATCACATTTAGATAGGTACACACCACTCAAACGTAGGTATACTACACGAAACGAGTGCGTTCGTTAGAAAACCGTATCACGTGTGCGCCGTCCTCGAATTTGGCTTTAGATAGCCGTTCGCATTTCCGCAAGCCAAACAAATATCGAGTTCCGGCTGGCTCCCCGTGACCGTATTACTTTTATTGTTTTTATGGTCAAATCTTCCGTTTCTGTAAAACGCCAAAGTCGGGAAAAAGTTCCTTTTTCCCATCGTATACCCCTACGCCTCATTAAACAAGCACTGCGCTATATTATACACGCCGTAAACACGACACACCTCTGACCACCTTCTACGGACCGCTGTTATATGTATATAATATACATATCTACATAGATCGGAGTTAACGAAATTTTGGAAAACAAAAGTACATATACATTTATCTCTATAACAGCTGTTTATTTCAGTCACCTTTCGTAACACCCAACGTGACTATACTAAATAATATTATTATCGTGTCATGCCCGCTCGCGCCCACCGTTCGGCTATAAATTACTAAACCGGAAGCAACGAAAATAACTACGGACGAAAATCGTTCATCGATTTTTATTTCGCGTGTTTCGACAAGGCGGCGTACGTGTGTTTTGCAGATTCCCAGATCTGTGCGCGCCGACCGGGTAGACGAACGAACGCGCTTGATTTATTTCCATTTGTTGTGCGTATAATATTAGGTACGCGCGTGGATTATATTATTATAAGTTCCGAGTCTGTCTTTATTCCGAGGGGGCGAGTGAACCGGAGTGAAAAATCGGCCCAAACGATCGTGAAATTCGCCACCCTCGGCTAACGGAACACTGATCTCTATATCTGTGTATTACATAAAAAAATACTATGTAGGTGGTAAGTAAAACGTACAGTTCTAAAATTAGAATCATAATGTTGAAAAATCTTAACGGTTTAGTCGTATGATATAGCTTCGGGGGTGGGTTTTTCGCCTGAATTCTGTGAACGTAATACTATATTCATAAAAATGGTGTAACGAAATCAAGACAAGTGTGATATGGGTATACGTCGGATAAAAGGGGTAGACGGAATATATATATATAGGTATACCTAGTTTTGTAAGCATAAATCAAATTTGCATTCGAAGCGGAGCTTGAATATTGCAGTCTGTATAGATATATCTTGTCCAGCGACAGTCGACCAAAAATTTCAGACCCGTGTGTGAGTGATTTTGCGTTTAAATAAAACTCGTACCTTAACACTATACGATAACAATTAAACCGGATAATACGTGTATTATAACAGATGGTACCGGCTAGGTTCGCCGCCGTATTCGTCTATAGGAAACTTCCTTCACAGATATCGTTGCTTTTTTTAAAATTTTTTTTTTTTACTTTTTTAAAATCGATAAAGCAGCTCGATCTGTGTTCTATTTCCACATCTTCAGCAGTCTACATAATATAGTACAGAATCATCGTTTTTTTTGAAAACTTCGTCGTCGATCACTCGTCCTCCCGCTAATTGAATCTGAAACTGTGTAACTCGTATTCACAACGTACGGATTTATTACATTATAGTAACTAGAGTACCTAGTCCGAAATTCCTGCAGACGACCAAAACTAGTTTTTTTCGAATCTATATCGTTCGTCAGCCATTTCACCCACCTCACGGCTCGAGAACTGGCAAACGGATAGACAAGTCACAAGACATATATTATAATAATTGTGTACGTTATTGTTTTTTCATTCGACGAGCTGAATTTATTTCGCTCTCAAATAACTCTCCGAAACGTAATAAAATATCACATTAATATTTTACCGATTAATTCCGACAACAGGTTTTATGATAAATAAAGGTGTCGCCATGTTGGGCACAACTTATGAGCGTATAGTATATCGTATATGACGTGTTTGTGTAACATGCATGCGGTCTGGTGGAGAAATGGTCGCGCGTTTCCTTAAATCATCATGGTTTGAATGATAAAAACACCGTTCACCGTACATCGTTTCATCCCGACATAAATCAAACAGATATATACATATCATTCTCGTGGCTTAACCTTTTTATAAACGATCATAATATATTATGTCATATGTGTATTCGTCATGCACGCATTATATTATATATCCGAGTACCGTAATAAAATAATGATGTTTTGCGTGCCCATTATTATAATAATGAATATTCCATAATAATATTATTTATATAACAGCGATCGAACCGATCATCAGAAATAATGCGTAAACCGAAAACAAATAATATTATGCTCAAATTTAAAGTAAACATATTATTTTTTTTTTTTTTCTATAAAAAATGTACAATAACAATATTATATTATAATAAAACATTGTCATCGCGTTTTACTATTTGGTTTTTGGAGAGGAATTGCTTTAGTCGTTTATAGTAAGTTTATTTCTTGTAAACTAGTGTAGAATGAACATTACTGCCTAATGCCTAATGGCCTAATGACTGTAGTAAAATGTAAATGGTAATTAATGGTTAACTAAAAATGATTTGTTGATCTGGTAACTATATACAGTGATTATGGGGAGGGGGAGGTGGAATAATTATCACTCAGCATCTTTAAGTTAGCCAGTCAGTCGGACAAAACTAGACTTATCGTAAATCAAGTTCGTTACCAAATTAAAATCTATTGTTTTAACGGATATCTCCGAGTATATTGGTCAATGATAATATCATCATAAACAATTTCAAACATTTATGATATTATAATAAACTACTATGTGTTAGGAGTTTATGTTTAAACGTAGTATTAGTTACCGAACATGGTAAATCAATATTATGATATATAGCAGGGATAGGCAATTCAATACTACTAGAAGGCCATTTTTTTCAAAGTAAAAATCTAAAGAGAACGTAGAAAGCAAAAAAAAAGTCAATCAAATTTACGTTTGAAATTTAAAGTTAAGTCCAATACTAGACAAGAATTCATACGTACGTTTTACAATAAGCATTATGTGGGTTTTATAAATTTAATAATAATAAAATAAAATACAGAAAAATCCTAACATTTTATATTTTTACAAAGTAATATGAAATGTAGCACGGGCCACCGGGACAGTTAAAAGCGGAAAGCGGACCGACATTTGCCTATTCCTAATATATAGCTACACACATTTTATGAGGCATTTAATATTATATTATTTAAATAAAATCAATAAGTGATTAATAAGTAATAATTAGTAAATGATAACGATTAAACTGTAAAATAAACTATGTTTTTTTTTATATTTAATTTGATGTGTGGGTATAATAAAATATTGTTAATACAAAATAATTTCTGATTCAGTATTGTTGGATTACGTGTGATCATGTTTTATAAAAATGCTGTCAATTCGATTTCAACAAAATTATTACAGTTATTAATTTCGATAAACATGAATATTAATATATTCTGAATAGGATATAATAATATTATTCATTAACCGAGGTTTTAGAATAAATTATTATTATGTACGGATTTGACCTCATAACTATCCGACACATTGTTATTTGTTATGATATTGGTAAAAATAATAATTAATTTCTATTAACTAAGATTCACGCAATCTATTTCACATGATATAAAGATATTTATATGACTTGTAGTCACATAAAACTAGTACCAATACTGTACACAATATAAATGTACTTGAAACGTCTTGATGACGGTTTGATTGTATTTGAAATAATTGGATAATACAAGATGCGTACTTATTGATAATTATTAATTAACATTTAACGCTTCAGACTGGTGAAATGGAATCCAATTTGTATACACCGAACACTTATTGTTTTGAAATATGTCATACGATTAATTATTTTTAAAAATTAAATTAAATTTTAATTTTTCAAAAAAAACAAAATAAATAAATAAATAACTGAGAAATTCAAATTTGAAACATTATTGAAACACGTACATATTCAATTAGTTTAGTCAAAAATATTACTCAGTAAATATGTATATTTTTTTTTAATTACAGTACACTGTTATGTATTTTTTTATACATTTATACACTTTAGGAAATTAAATATTTTGATAAAAATTATAAATAAATATTACATATCGCATTGCTTACTTTTCAAATTTAGAATAGGTATCAGTATTTCATTATGTATTTAAAATCAAAGTAAATTATAAATAATTTCATGAAACATATAATTTTGTAATTATTATATATTTTATTTTAAATAGTATACGTTATAAGTCTATAGCATTTTATCGCATTGTAGTAAAACTATGTAAATTTCTTAGTTGCACAGTCAAGTCAAGATATAACTCTAAAACATTGATAAGTTGTATTTATTGTATGTCCTTTGAGAACTTTTTATCTTCTCAAAATTATGTAGCATTTAGATCAATTAGGTATGAATTAAAGAAATTTTTAAAATATTATGATTTTATCTAACGTGCTGTATAAATGCGTAATTTTAATATAAGCTTCATAACTGTATTAGATTAATTTTAATTTGTATAGAATTATATACCATAGTATAATAATAGTTCCATATTAATAATGTTTTATTGTTCATAAATTAATTAATACAATGTGTAATTATCTACTCACAGCAGTGAAGCTATTTCCACACTAAAATAAATCAAATTTATACATTTTTTATTATATAAAGTTTTTTTTTTTGTATTATTAAAATGTATTAAACTATTATACATAAGTACACAATATATATATATATATATATATTACGTCTACCGTAAAAATTGATTTCTTACTGCTATGAGTTGAAATAAATTTGTTATTTTTTCTTCTAGCATTTTATTGAAATATTTCAAGATTGGTGAAGATTCCTAACTTATAACCTCATATACAACAACAGAACAACAGTACAATTTGCGTCGTTTCATCGATACTCTTAAAATATTTAAACATATAGTAGTATACTACACACACACACACACACACACATACACGTGCTATGTGCACAGTTGTATATGTGCTTGCAATTTATCTAACGTTTCAATAAATTAGTTGCCAGTTCATACACACACACGCACGCACACGCACACACACACACACACACATACACACATACATATAAATATATTTACTCGTCTATATTTCAAGTATTTGATGTCCGAGTCGAGTAATGTGCAGTGATATTAGAAGTTCCACATTTGCGAATGGTAAAGATTATTACAGAAATAAATACTATCCACAGCTGTATATTTACGTCGATGTAATTGAGTTGCAATTTCGCTAAAATGTTTTTAATACCATTTCTGTTCTGCCTTCATTAATTTAAGCAGGACGCTATAATATAAAAGTATATCTACGTATAAACTGCCACTTACTATAAATTTTTTGTGTAACAATCGATGTCAAATTAATCTTTTCATTTAATTACTTACATTATCGGATAGACGTCGTACACTATGATGTTTATAAATAGGTAATAATAAATGGCAATGAGAATTGTGTGAATTTTAATAAATGTCCATAGGACCAGTAATATGAAATATATTAACAATCATTTACATTTTTTTTTTTTGTTTTGGTTTTGTTTTCAGTTGTTTATTCATAAAATAGGTTATCGAAACAGTATTATTTTTTACATTTTGTAGAATTTCCAACCCCATTTTGGCATTCAAAAATATAATAACCTATTATATTATTATTAATTATTATAATAACTAGATTGTGTAAAATATCTAAATTTATATTAAGACACTTTGTTCATACTTTAAAGGCAACGGAATAAAGATAATAAGTATATTTCTACAAGGTGGTTCGTCTTAATAGGTTCTATATGTACCATGGTTATCGTATCACAATAACCATCAACAATATTTTTATAACTAAGCACAAGTATGAGATATTTTATTATGCTGTTATTTAATAGAAATAATATTGGCGACTTCATCATAAATAATCTTACAATGGGAGCCTTCTTATTAATTATAGAAACAAAATTCACAAAAAATAAATTGCACGCTTAGAGTACGATTAAATAATTGAGTAAAACTAAGTATACACTAATCATTCAATTATTGTTTAGGTATGTAAAAATAAAAAATAATTTAAGTACTTATTACAAGAAAGTATTTTCCCTCGCATTACAGTTATTTTAGTTTTTTACCATGTGAAATCGTTTATTATTTATTTATTTATTTTTTGATGTCTTTCCTTTAGACTATTCAGTAACATAAACTCTTCTTTGTCTTTAACTATCTCCTTCCAATTGATTCTTGGGTCATTTTACATAATATATTTTCACAAAAACTTACCATCTTATAGATATGCCATACCTAGTGGCCTTTTAACTGTCGGGTATTCTGCAATTAGCGTTTTTATGATGGTATCACGAATTTTCTGCTGACCATCATGTCCAACCTACGTCAATTTATTTTTCGTGATTTCTTTCGTAATGCTTAGCCATATATTTTGGAGTTCCTCAACGTTCCTCTTCTCTTCTCACTTTCCTTCTCTCAATTTATTTTCTAGGATTTTCGGTCTCAATTTTTCCGTTATTCTCAGGGACCGTATATATTGGAGCCAAATATAATGGCAGGTCGTATATTCGTATCAAAGTCTTAAATATTTTAATTATTGATTTTTAGGTATGGTTCTGGGTATTAAGAGGGTTCTAACACCAAAATAACATATATTTGCCATAATTTATTCTTTCCGATACCTCTGTTTATATTTCATTGGGTTACAGTCATTGCTAGATAAATTGACACAGCAACGGCGGGCTAACGAAAAACCAGGAGTTCTCCGTACTTGTAAATGTTCTAATCGAAAATATATCAATAAACTGAATAAACTTACAATTGTCAAACTGATTTTACGTTATTAATTAAAAATCAAATATTTTCGAAATATTTTTTCATTTTAAAACTACAAGAGTAGAAATGTTATAAATAATAATAATAAAATAACAATGACATATTTATACATACCGTGACTAGTTTGGGCTACACGTACTGAAAAGCGCCGCCGCGTCAATCTATATGGCAACAACTGTAAAATGACTCCTAAATATTTAAATGATGTTCCTCCGTAAAAGATGGATGTATTTCCGTGTTCCTTCTACTAAGTGCATATATTCAGTTTGTTGTTATTAATTATAATATAAAGCCAAGTTTACCAGCAGCTTTCAACAGTACTTTACATTGTTTCATCGCCATCTTTAAAATATTATCTTTTAGAATAGTTTATCACTGATTGACCTAAGAAAAGCTTATTTATATTTCTAACTACTGTTTTCAGTACCAGGTTAATGAGTATTAAGAAAATTGCGACTCCTTGTCTCGGCCCTTACACCGGTGGTTGCTTGAAAGTTAAAATAATGTGATGTTGAGTTTGTTATTTTAATTTTTCATATACGCATTTTCCATGCTAGATTTTACAAGGTATATTATTTTCTAGGGAAATTTGAATTCTTGAATATTATATATTAAACAGATTAGGTTTATAAAAAGTATAATTGTAGGTCTTACTAAAGTCAAAAAAAAGTTGTATTCCTTTAATGTTTGGTATATCTGTATTAAACGTATATTTAATGTTTAGTGAATGGTAAATCTATTCGATTAAAAACCTTCCTAATAATCCACCTTTGGAAATTGGTTTAATTTTATACAGTATGCGGTAAGCCAATATTGTATACGTCATGTAACCAATTTTTGCAGTGTTAACTAAAAAAAAATATAATTTATATTGTATTACTTTTTGAAAGAGAAAATTTTAATTTAAAGTTTCACATTTTTTATTACTCGCTGTAACAAAATAATAATATCATTGAGTAATGCACTTTTTAGGTATAATATACATTTTATTTATAATTTCTAGTTATATTTTGTTCCCAATTAAAGTTATAAAAATCAAGTTTCCACGAAATAATAGAAATGACGCAGCGACGAAACGTTGTAATTTATAATATTATGTATTAGACTATAATCATATTATACGAAACATGCGAGACGACTAGATTAAATTTTGATTAGAATAACAACGTGCTGCTTGGGCACTGCGCACATTATATATTCATATGTAAATGATACAAAATAATAATGCCAAATACATACGAAAACATCGTGATATTATTATTACTATGGGTTCTTGGATATCTACAACCTACTCCTCAAATCTTAAGATTTAATCATAAACCAACCACTATGCGTACATAATGAATATACATCGAAAGTACATTATAATTATTATTTTCTAAGAAATATGAAATCTATACCTACAGAAGCACAATAAGTTACCGAATATAATACATTATGCATTATAAATTTATATAATAATTGAACAAAAGTGGAAGACAGAAGCCACCTATTAATTATACCGATTATTTAAAATATAATAAAATTTATTAAAGGTAATCGAGGAATAATGATATCCAATGTTAAATTGTTTTGAAATCTATTTTTATACACATTTCACATAAACTGGATCATTAAATATCTAAATTCATGTTTAATATAAAACATGTTATGAATAAATCACATAAAAACATTTTTAATTTATTTTAATTTTAATTAAAATTAACCGTCACAGTTTTTAGGCATACATTATATATTACACACAGCATGATACGAACTCTGACTTTTCAGGATCGATACAACTGGAACTGAAATTTTTTTAAATTTTAACTAAATTGAAACATACTGTGGTTAAAATTTAATAACGAACTTGAGTTTCGTTCTAAAAAGAATTCATAAAACATTAATTTAAGATAATACGCACTTTTAAGACAGAGACAGCAAATGCAGGTGTGATGACGTCTTAGATTTTTTTTTTCCAATTTGTCATTATAAACCAATAAACTGGTTTATGGTCATATCAAAATTGATATAATAGGTACACGATACACGGTTCTACAGATTATAGATATGACAACTGTCCAACCATTATTTGTCACATTATGTATCATAACAACGAGTCTTAAAAATTTGGAAATTTATAATTTAAATTTAAATTTTAAAAATGTCTTGGATCAACACAACTTACTATACTCTTCGTCGCCAACTGTAGTTGCGTCATGATAATTATATCAATGATATTATACGTATACATGCGTTTTTGGTTTAAAGTCATTCGTGGTATATGTACCGTCGTTTGACTGCTGAATAGGAGTATTATTGCCATCGATTTAATTTGGAATATTTCTGTCCCCATAAAACGAGGATACAAAATAGAACACACTAGAGAATACACACCATACAGTTAGCATTTAATGTTAGACGTGCGAACCCGTGGTTTCTGACAATTGTTTCCACGAACAATACGAGTAAAGGACATGTACAGCGTATCCCATTGTGCTGTGTATTACGACTTACAGCCGCGCGACGTACGTACAGTGTATTAAATTATTTTCGACTTTCGATCAGTTTCCGAACGACCCAACGTTGTAACCTATTTCATAGGAAATGTTATTTTCTAAGTGATACAGCATGTCGCAATAATAATGATACGAAAAAAAGGAACAAATTGACAGCTTTAAATGAATATATTTTCTCTAGGGGGTTTCTATTTTTTATTTTATTTTTTCCAATAACACGCATACTAATCAAAGTTTAATTGACATTTTTAATACTGCAGAATGTGCCCTTTATAATATAACGATTAACCGTGTACCAATAAATAATAATAATAAAAATAAAAATAAAAAAAAAACCTTGAAAATTATTCCTGATAACAATTTAAGTAATTCTACATATACATATAGAAACATTGGTTAATTGAAAATGTCGATGTATACAATAATTAAACGTTAGGTACGCAGTAGTAAGTTTTAATTATAATGTTATAGTATTAAATCGGTTGATATTCAATATTTAAGTGTTTAAAATGTTATTATACACGTTATAATACAAATCTATATGCTCTACTTATAAACGAGCGCGAATGTACAAAATATTTTTATATTATTGTTATTATACGTATGTATAATATGTCATAATGGAAAACGGTTTTATTTATTTAAAATTTACACTATAGAAATTTACATTAAAACGTATTTTGATAATTGATGTAATATCTAACGATATATTATATTTTATAATATTTACGAGGCATAAATTATCATGATTTATTATATTTGTGTAATTATTAAATTAAATATAACTTACTTATTTTTTGATTATTAAGTTATATGTGACTGTAAATATTAACGGTATGGTTTTAAATTTGGAGAAAAAAACATACAAAATATTTTATTTAGTTTTGAGCAAGAACTAAAACGTGGGTTGTTCACATCCGTAAAATATACAATTTTAAAATTAAAAACTTATTTTAAAAATGTTTATGTTATATTGTCAAATTTGAATAATAATTTATACATACAGTTTTTAACAGGTACTTTACAATTTATTCAGGAATACCTAATTGATGTTGTTATTATTTATTATTATTATTATTATTGTATAATGCGATACCTATTCATTACCTATATTATGTCTTAACGGAGACAATTTCGCAAATAGCTTAAACTGATTTAAAGGTTAATATCGATCTAATACTCATAAATTTATTATACAACAATGTAGGTAGGTACACTTAAAGTTATAATATGTATTTATGCCATAACGATGGAACGTAATCACATGGATTGAATAGAAGAACACGTAAATCTGATGTAGTTACGCCTTTATATTATATATATTACGTATAAAAGGTAATCCATTTAAGTGTCTACAGTCATTATTTCTAATAGTTTAGAATTCTTAGTTACTATAATCTTTGTATAATTTGGTCATTGCAAAGTAAAATTTTTGAAAAAAATTTTATTTTTTACAATATTCGTTATTGATTTGATTTTTTTTAAAATTTTTTGTATGACAACATATACCTATAATCTTAATTGCATATTCTAATTCAGAAAATTTTTTTGGTGAATTTATATTTATATAAATAAAGTTGTATACGAGTCGTTGTAATAGTTAAGTAGCTATAGAATTAAGTAGGTATTTCAAATATTGATGAGCAGAGTAAGAGTGTACAAGCTGTGCGGTACCGTCCAACATAATATTGTATATGCTAAATGTGTATTAATTATTAATATTATTATAATAGCGATTTAAATAATTAAGTAGATATGGTAGTCTTTACACAACGAAATTAATTTTGTGTTAATTTATATTTCTCGTTAATAATGTTGAATATTCATATTATATTCTTTCGAAGATTTTTTATGATAAACATTAATAATTGTTGGCATATTTTGTTTTGATGAAAATAATTTTAATAAATTATTTGGTCTTTAAAAATCATTGAAAACTTGATATTTAACACAAATCAGTATGTAGCACAAATCAACGGTTTTTGTCCTGATTTAAAATTGAAAGTTTGTGTTTAGCACGCTCACAGCACTGTAGAAGTTAAGCCATGAATAACTTTGAAAGGGATTGAGCGCAAATTACAGGGTTTACTACACGAATGAAAGTTTCTGGTTTGACCTTGAAATTTTAAACGAGTGGACTTGGAACATAGAAATGTTGTAGCTCTTTTCTTATTAAACAAAGAGCGCGCTTTAATAAAATATGTACTTGTATTTTTTTTTTCAATTTTGCTTTAAATACATTAATTATTATTCGCATATAGGACATAAAAAAGTTCTTACAGTTAACGATTTAATATTATTATACGTACCTAATGTTATTAAAGTTTTTGTGCGTCTTTAAGTGAAGTAAGTGATATTCACTGATGAAAAGTATTGATGAGTGGCTTTTGGGTTAAACGGATTTCTACGTCTCCTTTTTTTTTTCATTCTGAAGCAAATGCTATTATTTCAGACTGATAAATTTCGAAAGAAATATTTTTTCCATTTCTCATCGTTAATTAGTTTTACGATTTTTTGGTTGATATCAAGAAAATAATAGTATTCTGATATAAGTTGTTTGTCCAAATTCGATAATGTATAGGCTCTACGCACTTTTTTATTATTTATAATATATTTTTTCTTTTTTTCTTTTTCGAGTATAGATAATTATAGATCATTTAAGTTTTTGTAACTGTTGTTGCAATGTGTGTTGTCGGGTCTCTACCACTCATTAATAGTAAATACTAAACTATATCTATTCTTCTACCAATAATCTGATAAATAGTAATTTGATAAATTTAAAAAAAAAATAATGCTAGTGTTCGATTAATTTAATGGTAAATATATTGTAATTTATTATAAATATTTTGAAGTTTAAATTTGTTGACATCAAAACAAACCATAATACCTAACCATAATATCTATTACACAGGTACCAATATATGAATTGTGTATATGATATTATACGGGGCGTTTAAAATATTCGATAACTGTTAAAAATCGGTGTAGTATGACGATTTTTAATTTTTTTATTATTATTATTCGTCGTTAAGAATTATTTGATTTCGTCGAGTTTTTCTAATGACGTAAAAAGAGCTCACCTTTTTATTTTTTTTTTCTTATCGTCAATTTGAATAATGGTTCGTAGTTCATATTTTCCTATTTAATCACCATCCACCAGCGGCGTCCACAGTATGCTTCGTCGACATTTTTCAGGGTCTGTTTCGTTTCTTTATTATTTATGATCTTCTTTCCGAGGCTATAACAATAAAACATTTCTCGGTTTGCCGAAAATTTTATTTTTATTTTATTTTTTTAAACTCATGTTTTTATTTTTTCGGAAGAGAAGGAAAACTTTGATTAAGGAAACAACGTTTTTCGTGTACGAACCGACGACTGAAAAAAAATGAGAAAAATAAGTACAAGAAAATTATTATGTTTTGGATACTAACATTAATACTCAAATATTAATTTATCTTCAACCCTCTCCCGTCAACGTCGGCCAGGAAACCTCTGGAGACTTTTCCTTTCGTGCGAATGAACGTTCAAATTTAGTACGACTGATCGTTTTTCTATAAATGAATAATGACATACCTAAGTCCTAAATGTATACATCACTTCCAATGCGTAGGTAGGTATATTACTAGATATTGCACAGTTAATCAAATCTTATGAGTCACACGAGTGTCGTAATAAAAGTGTACCAGCATGTATTATTATTTGCACGATAGCATTACTCGAACAAACATTGCGTAATTTAATTTGCTGATTATTCGTCCCAACATAACCGAATTTATATTTCAATGACGTGGCGCTTTTCTCTACAATGGCACCGTTGATTGACTTTTAATTGACATTTGATGTTTTACAATTATTTCTAACCGATTTTATTACATACATTTCACCAGCCAACAGTCAAAAATAACTTTAATACACACACACACACACACACACACACACATTTATATATACACACATTATGTATTTAATAAACACAAAGTTTATTCAGTCGTATATATTTATTCATTTGGATATAAAATAATCGATAAAGAACAATACGCAGCTTTCACAGTGTTGTAGAATTTGTTTGGTTATTGTTTAATGAAATACATTTTTTAATTCAAAGATTTTAATCATAAAAACTGGCTAGTGCAACTGAATATCATTCCACATCGACCTAAATATCTGAGAAAGTAATTTTATTCTACAGTAGAATAGTTTCGACTTGTTGTAGAGTCTACAATAACGGGAATTATTGTGAATTTCAGTTAAGAACAACATTTAGTGTCAATAATATATTTCTTATCAAATAAAAATTGTTGTTACCTATAGTACGTTGATTTTCTAATTTCTATTAAAAATGTCATATCTCAGTACCTTACCATTTTTTTCCCCATTAATGTAAAATACAAGATACAAAGAAAGAGCGGACACTTACCAATTAAAATGTCGATCAATACATTATGCATATTGTCGTTTTATTGTTGGTGTACGCGAATCATCTAATCGGCTTTGAATTTTTTTTTTTTTTTTTAATACACATTATATTATATAAAAAAACAATAATTACATTTTTAGACTTGAGAATATTATAAGTAGATAACGTTATTATTTTTTTTTTTGCTACATTGCATACCTATTCATGAAATATGATAATAATATTATCAGATACCTATATAAGTATTGCTTAATCACTTAACATTTTTATTTTACATGAATACAGTAACCCCATAATAACCATTTACCACGTATTGGTCAAGTCAAAAAAATTATATAAAAAAAAGTATTGAATAGATTACACATTATTAAGACACTTTTTTAATTAAAAATTACATTATATAAACATAAACTTATGTCGAAAAAGTTAAATCAATAAATAAAAATAATATAACATGGAAGTGCATACCCAGCTCAACCTGAAGCACTATTATTACTGTATAATTTGGTAGGTGTTGAGTTCCGTATATCCTGTATGTACGTGTTGCAACGTTTTATAAACACTAACCATTAAAAATAAACATATTATTTTACATTTAACTTTGAGTGGCCAACATACGTATATCTAGTCTATTTCCATGTTTAAATTCAATCAATAATGTGCATTAGATTAAGTTAATTTAGGAGTTGAGTGCAATGTGCATATAAATACCTTTTTGATTAGCATTATAATGTGCAATCATTATTAAATACGATTGTCGATCGTCGAAAACGTATAACCTCCGATGTTCATTAACTATTGCATATAAACTTTGTTAATATCATAAAACCAATGTTAAAAACCACGTTAATGAATCAACCCCAACCTCTCTCACGCACTAATAGTATTCAGCATAAAAAAAAATTAAAAATTAAAGTAACGAATTCAAATGTAGGTCATTTAAATATTTTTACGAGTTATTGCACAACATTTTTTAATTTTTAATTTAGTGTAATTTATTATTTAGTACAGATTTAATTGTATTTTAAATGTATTTATATGCTTTATATTTAATATTGTGTATTTATTATATTTTTTTAAATTTATTGGTATAACTAGACATTATAGTTGTTGTACGACTATAATAATTTTTGTTGATTAATCAAAACATTGTTTTCGAGAAATCGCTAAAAATATTGAATTGTGGTGTTTATTGATTATAATATTATGTATTTCACCATAAATATATTTATTTCAAAAATAAATTATAATTTTTTTAAATTTTATTTTTATTTATGTACACTTTTCTTCTCATTATCATAATATTATACTCATAAGTCATGATTAATTTTTCTTGTGCTCAATAACTGTCAGCACTCAACTGTCGAAAATTCTTATTCAAACTTCAATGTTTTATAATTAACGAATGAGCAACAGTACAATAGAATTCAGTGAACTGAAATAATTACGTGTATACAAAACAAGTCATCGAGAGAATAACAATGTATCGTTGCATCAATGACCGTACGAATTATTTCCAACAAAATTTACAATATTGATCGTTATGTTGTAAATCACAAATTATCGCAATTATGTTATACAAAAAATACATAATATTTTGATATTGGCTGTAGTTCCGAATTTTTCCGATGGCAAATATCAGTTTTTAAATATTTGAAACGGAAAACGGTTTTAAAAGTATTAATTAAAATACTATTATGGTAATTTAAATATTTCATTGGAATAAAGTTTTCAAGTATTCGAGTATTTACATCTAATACTTTTAAAATTTATTTCATATTTTTACCCAAATCTTCGTAACTTACATAACTAGCCACCATCGACACAATCGATCAACCGCGTATGCCCACGTGGTTCCGTTTCTCATGTATATTATAAAATCACCGTCGTCGCATACACATCTATTGCTAAGTACGGCAAAATGTCTAATATTGAAACAGACGCTTGAGCATAATTGCATAGTTTGAAATTGATAACATATAGACTATTGTGGAAACCCACGTGCTACGCATTGTATCGAAAATGTGCGTAGTGATAGTGGTTCG
The DNA here is from genome assembly GCF_003676215.2 of Rhopalosiphum maidis. Lineage (NCBI taxonomy): Eukaryota > Metazoa > Arthropoda > Insecta > Hemiptera > Aphididae > Rhopalosiphum > Rhopalosiphum maidis. Next base: position 85,364,843 of record NC_040877.1, read on the forward strand.
AAATATAATAACAAAATTGAAAATAAACTTAAAAAACCCGTTGTTAACAACCTGTAGATAGTATGCTGTTAATATACAGTGTTTTAATTTGTATTTGTTCGAATATTCTTCCATCGCGTTCTGCTTCGAACACATAATTTCCCCTTCTTCCAATTCATTACTATAATGTTTTAATCTCTAATGGATAATGATATACCTTTCCATCAAAAATTGCTATCTACTTTAAACTGTTAATGATTTTTATCGGTATACCGTTTTTATTATAACTTGTCTTCTTTGTTATGCAATTAATAAGGATTTTTTTTTTTTTTTAAAAGCATAACAAAACCACATGAATGTTTGTATTGTATTCATAATTTCCAAAATTTGAGTACACCTATTTTTAATGTGGGCACATTCAAATTTTATCAGTTCTAAAATTGACAAAATATCTTATTCTGATTTCAATCTATTCTAGCCTTCATCTTCAATTCGGTTAATAAGGACAGATTTTATATTATTAATTTTTAAGGTTGTGTAAAATATAAGATATAAAAATAAGTAATATAATATACATATTTATTTGTCCACACAAACATTGAAATAGTGTGTGTAAACTTTTTTAGATTTAGAGTGGAGCTATCGTATTGATTTAACAATGATATATTTTTTTTTGTCAATTATAACTTCAGAATAACAAAAAACAAATTTACGCTAAACCAGTTTTCCACAAAATTGATTTATTGGTTTTGTTATTATTCAAAAAAGAATAATCCTAGTTACTTGACATTTTAAATATAGGTTTGTATTATCATTTTCTACACATAAAATAAAGTTTTAAAATATTTTTGATACTTATTGAGCTATTTATAGATAGGATAATTTTTTTTCCTATAAATGTGGACAAAATAATATTTTTAATTCAAAATTCTTGAACATTTAATAGAAAATTCTACACAAGTTTTTCTTGTATCTATTAAAACATTTAAAAAATACAAAGTTGTAATTATTTTAATTTACATTTGATGTTTAGATTTTGACAAAAATCGTTGAAATCTTAACAATTTACATATTAAAAGTATTTTTTTTTATAAATTCTTCAATTTGTTTATCTAAATGTATTTGCATTTTACTCACGAGTAAGATAATATTGATTCAAAAGTTAATAACAATAATATAATATGGCATAAATTGTATTTATTCTAATTATAATAATTATGAAATATAAATAATATTATAAATGCAAAGTTTTTGGCAAAAATTAAATCAACCTAGTATAATAAGTCAATAGTAGAATAAATTACTTTAATATCAATATTAAAATCATATCATGATGAAATGTATTTAAATGATATAGGCCCTCGGTCGGTCTCCGCTCAGAATCGTTTTACGTAGAGAACGATATATCATTGAATTAAAATTTAACACACTCATTATAATGACCCACTCGACACTTAATATACTATAGTGGTATTCACTTAACCTCCTTTTATTAAATTTATTAATTTTGGTGTTCATGGAAACCACTTTATGTAGCAAATGGATCTGGTCCAACGTTCTCACATTAAGAGGAATTCTCCGTATTCTGGTTATAATTGAGTAGAGATTTTTTTTTTATTTTAATTACCTATTCAACAGTTCATAAAAAATCGCAATAACTACTAAATGAAAAAATAAAATTTTAAGGTAATTTAATAATTTAATATTATTAATATTATTTATCAATAAGTTAGTTTTATCCGTTTAAATTTGTTTAAACAAATAATAAATAACCGTATATGTTCCTCTAATTAGTTATTACTATGTTAGAATATTATAAATTTACATTTATACCAGTAGATTACCAAAAGCTTTCGTATTAACAACCAACATTCAAATATATTGATCCATAATTATTATAATAATTACAATTTTGAATAATAATTAATTAATTATAACATAATACATTAAATATAACTTTAATAAAACACTATTAAACTATGTTTATTTTCAAATTTATAAAATTATCAAATTTTATTAGATATTCTTATTGAAAATTTATTCATAATATAAAATAATACACACAATTTTTAGTAAAAGATATTAGTCCTTATTTGTGATAAAAATCAGTAAAATATTTATATAGGGTACAATATAAATATGTCGGTGGTAAAGCTTAGTCCCAGATAGCAATATCATAATATAATAATTTTATTATGACATTTCACTTCTAATGGGTATTATTATTTAAACAGTTTAAAATCATTAAACACTGAGTACAAAAGTGTGATAATAATATTATACTAATGATGACGAAACGTACCAAAATACGAGTTAGAGATATTAATATTATGGTCCATCGTAACAGCATATAAGATAACTTGTGGCTTATATATAAATATGATTCACACCAAAAGGTTTTGTTTTCCACCGTAAAATTAATTGTTCGGTTAATACAGTAGAATTGTTTTATTGTTTTTTTTTCAATGTTCACATGGTGTCTACTTCGAATTATTCTAACAATAATGGTTGCGAACGCTCAAATTAATTGTTCATTTATTTTATTCCGTGGTGGTGATAAAAAACACACACAAACACGTACTGCTTTGCTGGAACTCCTAAAAAAAAAAAAAAAACAAGAACAAATGACTTAACCTATATTTGGATGCAAATATATGAGTTTCACTCGTTACAACAGGCTGCTACACGCCTTCAAAACACGTTCCGCACGCGGTTTTAATACAAAACCGTTCGCGAAAGCTTTACAAAGTATGTATAAGTACATCATTTGAATATTAGTTTCGTTCGGCAAAGATGTTTCTGTACACATGGTGGAAACGCGCATTCAGTATGTTCCATATCATGAGCGCCTGGTTAACAGCCTGGATATTTATGGGTCAAATGAATATTTCATTTGAAATGTGTTTGTTTTAACGGTGATCTATCGGCAATGGGCACACGGGCGATATATTAGTATACATTTATATCGATTTAAATGATATAATTTACAACAGAAAATTATAAAACTGTCATTTTTATAATGATTTATCGATTATTTAATACTGAAAACATTGTCGGCATCAAATAGAATTTGAAAAAAAAAACAATTTAACTATTCATAAAGGATAAATAATTATATTAAAATTAAAATATTTTATATTATATTTGATGACTTTTAGGACTATTTAATAACTACCAATACTATTTAATACTAGCAAATAGTAGGTACTTACTAAAAATACAAAAATACGATTGCATTTGCTACTTTTTCAATTCCAGTTTTAATCCAGGTATTGAATATTAATCAGTAAAAGAAAATCTAACTAATGGTAGGATTTAAAATGTTAATTTAAAACGAATCAATTTTTATAATCCAATACTTAGCCAAAGTAACGATTAAATTTCCAAAGTTATACATTTTATTTTTTAGTGCACTCGTGTTTGAGTCATTCCGATAACGTTTCAAAACTGTAAAACTCTTATTTAAATATACACTCCAAGCTTTAATACATTAGCTGGCATAAAGTATGTAAATTAAAAAGTACACACCACCTGTTAAAGAAACACAAATGGACGATGGTGTAATAAATATAATATAGATCAATACATACCGCTTATTTGTAAAATAATTTCGGCACACCGTTTTGTTATTAAATCATTATCATATTTTAAATAAAACAATAATATATTCCGAACAAAATAATTGCCAATTCGAAATGTTTAGACAATTTTCATAATAGTCGGAATCCGGACCCGAGCAACATAAAACAATATAGTTTTCCAATGCAATTCTCTTATAATCGCAAGAACATCATTATAGACATATTCCAGACATTTTTCTAACAATCGTATCTTATTATTATATTAAACGAAAACAACAAAAAACACCTGTTCACTTTTGACGTTAAAATCGTTAATAATCTGTTATTGACACGCTGTTCTGCGGACCTATAGACTCGCGGGTTTAAAGTAAATAAATAATATGATATTTTTATATTTGATTTTTGACACATCATACTTTTTTGATACTTATACTAATATTTAGTGCAGAGCAGTCCATGATTTCAGTACCGGTTATTATACACAGTTATCTGTTAGGCAGGTATAGCAGTATGGACTAAATTGATTGGATTCTCGGTCGGTCGTGTTATTGTTAAATTTCAACTCTCATGAAAAATTATAATATGTCTGTTTCAATAATAAAATAATTTATTACTTAATTGTTTGATCGGTCTGATCTACGCAATAGGTAGTTTTTTAGACTCCATTCAATAAGCGCTCGTTTTAAGACGTGTAAAATACACTGAAGTACGTTGCGATTGCTACAGACTATACTATCGCGGTAAGTCACGGTTCTAAGTCGTAATCAGGTGACCAGTTGGGATTTTCGGGAACTTTCGAGTTTGCTCATAAGCCTATACGGCTGTATATGTGCGTCTGGTCACACTGCGAAAGATGAAAGTCCAAACTTTGTACTGACCTAAGAATTCGACAATGACACGCAGGTAATCTTTGGGTCGACGGTACATGACAAAGTCGACCGCACAGCAGCATTGACGGCCCAAAGACACTACTGTTTAAGTCGTCTTGAACGCTTTTATGGGTACCTAATCCATGTTCATCGTTTATGGAGAACCGCGGCTATTAAATTTGGACAACGTGGAAGCACTAAGTTCTGGAAAAAAAATTAAAAACGCATTTTTATAATATACACGTGAACGACAACTAAAATTCAAAATAACGATGTACTCATATTAAGTGTTTTTCGACATTATATATATATATATATGTATATATTTGTATAGGTACATAAGATGCAATATTTCCAATAATACATTATATGGTGTCGCGGTCGTAGTTATTCGTCTGGCCCAAGTGGACTACGGTGTTCGCTTTTATTGCAGCTAAACTCGTTCGCGTAACAGTTTTTACTTGTTTTTATCTACGATAATATACGCGTAGGCGTATACGTCTCAAACCCATATTATTGTCACCATTGTAGACACCAAATCTGACCTTAATAGGCAAAACCAATTTAAACTCGCTCACCATTAAATGTATACCGTACTCGGTATTCGCTGCACATGCCAGACGTGGCCGAAAGATATCTGAAAACATAAATCATAATATTATTATACGGCGATGATGGCCGAACGCAATGTTATAATTTTGTTATACAGCTTCAAATAAGACGATTTAATAGATACGGTCGTGTGGGCGAACTTAAGTGCATCGTAAAATAAACGAAACGCAAAGAAATTTAGCTGAAAAAATACACGACCAAGGCCTGCAGTAATGATAGATATTCTCCATAAAACGATGACACGATATTATGTCGATGTATATCGTATATTATTTTATAAAAGTATATGACATTAGTAGTTATATTATAATCGTTTTGCCGCCCCAAAGTTAAACATAGCGAATTCAATTTGAATAGATGAATCATATTATAGTATAGTGAATCCACAAAGATCCACTTTAACGTTAATTATTTTACGAGTGTAAATTTTTAAATGTTGCGACGAAAAATATAATTGCAAAATATTCAAAATATCTACGGAATGCACGCATCGCCAGGTTATACAATTAGAGATCGCCATCAATTTTCTGAAATCGTAAAATCTTGTTAACGAAACAAACAACGTTCAAATGTATGCGTTGACATGTTTTCTACGCATGTATCGCTCGAACGCATATAATATTAAATCAATTTTGAAATGGATTTAGTACCTGTTATAGCTATATTATGCCTAATAATAATATGCATTTTACTTGCGTTTATTACTTTGTACTTTTTTAGGTATTCTATAACCGCAATTAATTGCAATAGTATTGGTATTGCTTTAGGTGTTCGTATAATAACACTTTACATAGTCTTTAAGCCTTAAGCACTAATATCATTATATGTTTTAATCGCTGCACAAAACAACATAAAAAATAAATATTATTAGCAGTCAAAAATCCTCTAATCCATTTCTTCTGGTGATATATCAAATATGACATTAAAATAAAAATAATAAATATCACTCGGAATTAATAAACTATTTTGAGTTCTAACTGATATGTGTTAATCTGTTTAAAAAAAAATAAATAAATAAATAAACAGACAAAAATATTAGCTTTGCTTATAAAAACTAAAATAAATTTATTTTTACAATACCAGAAAGAAAATATTGATATAATTAATAACACACACACAAATCTTAGGTATATTAAAATAGAGGTAAAGTTACGTAATATTGTGATCACCAGTCATTATAATATACTATATTTTAAAAATAACTCTTATTTGATATGTAAAGAAAAAATAGCTTGGACCCGGGTTGTAATATAATATACATATTATAAACGAGTAAACAATAAAAATATTTATATTATATTAAAATACACAATAGCGTAATAATGATATAAATAATACGCGCTCGCTCGTTATTGTATTAAACGTAAAAAAATAATTATAAAAAAAAAAATATGTTTGTTGGAAAGATGTGTCTATTTAGGGTTAAAACGAAAAAACAAAATATTATATTTAGAAAAAAAAGTTCCTCGTAAGGTACTCGTCGCTGGCTATAGGAATAAGCGACTCTGTATCCGTCGACTGGGAAGTTTCCGATTTTCCCTGCGACGGCGTCGGACTATATTTCAATAAAGTTCATTAGCGATTCGGAGTCCAGAAAAGCACTACTATTATACGCCTACATACAACATATTCACCAAAAGTCGCGATAATCGTACAATAAAACGGTAGACGTGAAGACGTAGATTCGTCGCCATCTAAAATGTTACGACACATCCGATCCGACCAAGTCGCGAACAAGGAACGGGCACGCCGTAGTGCTTTACACGGTCCGTTATTTTAAAGGCCGGACAGGACTTAAAATTTGAAGAAGGGGCCGAATTCGGACCAGACCACACTTAAAATTTAAACAAAAGACCAAATTCGGATCGAACCAATGGCTACGTATTATTTATAGACCGAACCGGACCAGTAATTCAATTTATTCGCATACAGCAAACCGGGACCGGACTGCCGGTTGTTCGATCTTAAAACATTTCGGACCGTTTATGGACCGGACCGTAAGGTTCAGTCAATATTAGCCCAGACCGGACAATGAAGTGCAGATTTTGTTTTGAAGTGAGCTATCTATAGCTATCTATTTATAATGAATTATATTACGTAATAACAATAACTTATTTAGATTCTATGAACCGTGATTGGGACCGAATCGAATCGGACTGAAAATAATGCATTTTATCTGAGGACTGAACTGAATTACTTCTAAAAAATATTGAACCGGACCAAACCAATGATTCAATAGTTTTTGTATGTCAGGACCGGACTAAACGGGTCCATGCAGAGCACTAGGCCAGTGGTTCCCAATTAGCATTGAGCCACGGACCCCTAGCTAAATTTAAATTGGACGGGTGGCTCCTTATTTGTGATAACTTGCTTTTCAATTTTATTTAATTATATCATTAATTGTCGACTTAATTGTCTATCTATTTATTTATAGTACCTGGAATCTTAAGCCACTACGTGTTTAAAAAATTTCACTAAGATTTCACTAAAAATATCACATCAGTACTACATAACCACGGACCCCCTAATATCAAAACGCGGACCCCTGGGGGTCCTCGGACCACCATTTGGGAACCACTGCACTAGGCGATGGTCAATGACGTCGTGCCGGTAAAGGGTGCAGGAATTCGTTCGGGGACCTGGTCGGTTGGCTAGAACCCGCTTTGAAACCATATACTGCCGACGTAGATTTATACCGTGGTACGGATAAGCGTCGGGGGTGGGTCTCGCAGTGCGTGGGCACAACCCTCACCTCTCCGCCGGAGACGACATCGGCGATACGACGATAAAGAGCACTGACGAAGCGTCCGGGAAAAGGTCATACGTTCTCCGGCAACTCGCGACGGGTAAGACCCACGCGGCGTTCGACCCTCTGACGATGGCTGTTGACAATACTGCCGGCGTGGGCATATCGATTTCGCCTCGACGACACGACGATGGCGACTCGTCACGACGGCGGTGGAAACTTTGGCTGGGGGTGAGTGATGATTGGAGGCGCTATAGGAACGCGGACGTCAGCGCCGCCGGACCCGCGGGAACTCGACTTTTCGACTCAGCGAGCGGACACCGGACACGGGTCGCCGAGACGAAATCTACAGAGAGTATATTATCAGACTATTTTTCGTCGTCGCGCGGCTCCGGTCGCCGCTGATTCCTCACCGTCATAATGATCTTCGTTTGCCCCACGCGTTTTTTTTTTTCTATCAAAACTATCGTGTTCGACTTCGATAGCCATTTTCGCAATGATATATTTTCTAATTTTTTTTTTTCATCGTTCTCAAATATAACGAAATTAATATGTTTTTGTGTGCCACAGAGTCACGTTTGCTTATTCGTTTTTTATTTCTTATGGTCAACTTTTTCAAACGTTTTGATTTATTTATTTTTCCTATCAAAGTAAGAAAGGCGACGAGTGAGTGGTATTGCTTTGCTCTGTAAATAACTCGGTTTCGAGTGGGTCACTGTCATGGCGGGTATGTTAAAAAACAGGTGTACGAACAAACAAGAACCAGGTGATCGTCGACGTCCAAACCGTGCAAAAGGATAAATAATTAATAACGATATGGATCTAGTATTGTGGATAACGCGATGAGTGGTATGGCCTTAGATGGCCGGGTACAGTCTGTTCGTGAACAAATATTCAGAACAATACCATTATAATGGCGATGTATATACATTTATTTGTTTTAGTTGTCATGTGAAGACGTAAATAACCGAGACATAACTATTTACAATATAATAATATTGTTTTGCATGCGCTTAAACTTGACGGAGAGAGACAGCCTCGTGCGATTATATAATAAATATAAACCAAATCGTTTGTATTTTATTATTATTATTATTATTATTACTCTGTTCATCCTAACATTATGTCAATATAAATAATATGTGCATTGTACCCGCACAAACGAGACGTTTACTTTGGCGTTTGCCAGTAGGTTTTACGACGTTGTCGCAGTCTTCGGAAACGGCTTCTTTATGTACGACGACGACGCTATAGGCTACAAGTCGTTTATAAATTCTGAGAAACAAATTGCGCGGATATATTATTAAAAACGGAGAAATAAAAGAGGTTTAAACTTTCTACGAGTCTGTCGGTCGGTGTAATTTCAAACGAAACGTCGCGCGCGTAATGGTGAATTCGTAATCGGAGAACACATATCGTCGTATACGCGCATAATACTCGTGTATATATATTATTATGTGTGCGTTGTTAAATCGCCTCGAAAACACGTGGTTGGTCGAAATCCTCTTAAAAGTGTTACATCGTCTTGTATTATTATTTTTATTATTACGACGGTGGCGTATTGGTAAACATTTTCTCGAGCATTGGAAAACGTCGCGGAAAATGTACTTGAGTTCTTAAACAGGCGGAAGGTTTTACAATTGTTTTATTTATTTTACTAAGTTACATAATATTTATATATATATACATAAATAAATATATTACATTTTATATACAAAACACATATTAAACGTATATCATATTATACTATAATATGCAATGCGACTAAAATACATAATATTATATTATTTTTACAATGTTTTGATTTGATATTTTATGAACGATAAAATATATTAGTTATAACTTACATATGTTCCTATATTATTTCTTTACAATAATCTACATGCATATATTTTTAAATTGTTGCTTACAAAACAGTATTTGGTGCTATTTTTTTTTTTTTTTTTTTTTTACTGTTCCGCTAATCAGTGGAATTCTTTAGTTTTAGATATGGGTCGATTTAGAACTACTTTTCTGCCATTTGGATAGTGTTTCTATATGTTGGTGCTATTATAATGTTTTTACCGCCGTTTTCTATCCTATTAAATTTAAAATCAAGAATATTATTGAAATTGGTTATCATTAGACTATTTGTTTATCTTATTTTTAGTAATAAATGATACGGAAGTATGCAAATATTAGATGGTAAATGAAAAACTTATATTAGAATATACATTTATAGGTATTATAGAAGTAGAACAATTCTAAATATTTTTTATTTTCAAAATATTTATAATTATAATATAATGGCTATTAAACAATGGACATTGATGTCATATTCATATTCTTGTACAATTATAATTTACTACTGCTTATAACATGTTATATTTAATACTATTATTGATGTTTTCGGTATTATACTACTTAATATTAGATAACAAAAATTAAAATTTATAAGTCATGTATTTGTATATTCTATTCATTATTTTTAGTTTTATAATTAATCTATATTCTTTATAATTCATATAAAATATACATAATACTGAATTTTATAAGTTGTATGCAAATGATAATAGATAGATGATGACGATGAAGTAATGTACACTAAATGTATTATATGAAAGTTGTATATTCTATAATTATAACATACGGAGAAAACTCTAAATTTCAAATAAAAAAATAAATAAATAAATATAATGAAGTTCACAGATTTATGTATGAGTAATTGAGTATTAAAGAATACATAATAAATAGTTGCTTTACTCGTTAGTGACAATCAACGATTTATGTTTAGAAACTGTTTTCTTTTTAAAACTCTGGTTCTTAAAAATTACATTACTGATTATGAATAATGTATACCTAATATACATTATTCCTTTTTTTCTCGGACTTAATTTATTTAATCTATAATAAACAATTCCTTCAATGCTTGGTTTTAACAATTATATTAATTTTTAAAAATTAAACTTCTATACATTTTCACCGAATATTAATCTAATATGGCTATAGTAATTTTGAAATGGATCATAAAATGTTGCACTTGACTGTTGGTCAATACACAAAAGCGTGGTCATATAAACGACACATGGTTACACGGTTAACAATATAATATACTCGTGTATATATATATTGTATTTATAGATAGTATCAGAGATCGTATCATTCCTACGTAAAATATACTATAGAATATTTTATTGCCGTAAACGTCGAAACGCGGTAACCGGTAACGACCCGGTCCCGGCTGTACCTCTCGTTTTTAATTTTTTTTTTTTTAATATCCTAGTTTTATAAGCGGGTGTACGTGTATAACTGTTCGTATATGCGATATAGAATCTAATCGTCTTTAATAGAGGGACATTATAATAATATCGTATACTATGGAAATATACGCCTTAATAAAAACTCAATTTCACATAGTGGAAGGGACACGATAATTAAAAACGACAAAAAAATAAATAAAAATAAAAACTCCCAACCCAACTATTATACTATTATCTCTAATTTTAAAGACATTTACAATATAAACACGGTGTATCCAACGTTCGCGTGCACACAACAGCTGACAATCGCGCATTGCTCGGTGACCGTTTATAATAAAGCACAAAAAGTAAAGATCAGCACCAATCGTCGGTAGGAAACTAACGAATTTTTAAATAAACAACATTGAAGATATTTAGGGATGTCTTCGTTGTCACAAATGTCTAGTAAAAACTATAAACATATATATATTATATTATTATATATTACGATATACATAATCTACTTTAACGTTGATGGTAGAAGAGAACGTTGTAATAAAAATAATAATATTATGACAGTGAAATGACAAAATAATAATATCGATTGGTGACGTATTAGTTAAGTGCTTACTGTGCAATACTTGAGTAAGATGTGTATATCGACAAGAACTGCGACAGTGTTTAAATTATTATAACATATTAATATCACCAGCAGTTGCAGTGTTCTCTGCTGATTTTTTTTTATTTCTCTCGTCTTTTGTCTGACCCGCAATTTTAAAACAATAATAAATGGGTAATAAACTGTAATATCACTTAATAAAGCAATATTGTTCAATACGGAAATATAACGCATGAAACAACTCATTTAAATAAGTTTTTTAACTACATTAGTTCGTATTAAATTAATATAATAATTATGTATTGTATTAGTAAACAATATTTTACTTCAACCCCATAGTATTTGTAATTTATTGATATATAAACAATTTGAATAATTCTTTTGCTGTATAATAGGTGTTTAATGTACTTCTAAATCACTGAGATTTAATGGTTGCGTACATTTGGACTTTCTAAAAAACATTAGTGGTGTCGTAATTTGCTTATCTAAAAATAAACCCTGCAGATTACTGTAAGCTTATATCATGGTTAATTATTATTTATATTATGATCATTCTTATTAATGCATTTATTATTTTAATAATTAAGTTTATTGTTTTTAACTTGTAACAGACGACATAACAGACAATTTTGAGAAAAAAAATTAAAATAAATGGTAAAAATCATAACAAAGAATAATATTGAGTAGAGATGTATGCTGTCAGCCTATTATTCTAAGGATAATATTGATAATTCATTAAACATTTATATTATTCATTTATTTTTCTATTACTAATACGCTAAGTTGAATTCATTATTATTATTATTTTTTTTAAATAAATTACATTTTTAATACTGTAAAATAGAAGGTAAGATAATGTTCAGTTTTTCAAAAACTATATATTTGTTTAGTAAAACAGAAACGAGAAATGGAAATTACCCCAAATTAAACAACTTTCACTGCCGTCCTATAAGTTTGGCAAGGGATGCGTCGCCGACTACTTATCGCCGACAATTACGGTACCTCCAATTACGTGTTGACGTTGGTGAAATGCTCTTGTTTCGTGTATAATGTATTATACTATATTATAATATAATAATTATTTACAGTGTAAAATATTGTCTTACTATTTATTTACTTACCTTAAAAATATTGTGACTATTACGATAATATTACGTAAATTACATTATTTTCAAAATCAACTTTTTCGTAACATTTAATAAAAAATCATGACTCAAATATTTTATATTTGGAATAATCAAAGAATGTCATAGATTTTCGTAAATTTTCCAATGTCAACATAACACAAAACAGTATTTTTTTTTTCACAGATAAGACGTCGACCTATTATAAATACCTTTTATTAAAAAAAAAAAAAAATTAAATTAAATTAGTTAAATTTTTAAAGAACAAAATAATCTGCTATTTCAAAAAATTGTAAGTACGCATTATCATATTTAGTTTGAGATGTTAAATAATAATAACTATTCCGTTATGTGCCGATCAGTTATAGTTTTGCAATAAGCTAGATGTGTTGATTTTAAAGTTACCGTTGGTGAATAGTATAATATTATAATATTATAATGTGTATCATTTGGACTTCTAAAAGTACAATTTATATCTATCACTTTTTCTGCAATCATTATACTTCAAAGATCATGATTTGTTCGTATTTTTCTGGTCTTTGAGCAATTTATTAAATTCCTAATCCATAGAATATTAATATTATCACGTTTTAATTTAAGTTTTATTGTTCAAGAATATAATCGCATCAATCTTAGCATAAACATAAAATATTATACTGTCATAATTGATTTTTGATGTTTTAAATAATTAAGTGCCATGCCACATCCCATTGGTTATTATAATTTATCATTTCACATTAAACCATAATATTTTAATGTATATTTTATTTAAACCTCCTTTATGATGTTGAACAGAGTGATTGTTTTGACGTTAATTTATTGTTCAACATATTACATGGACGTAATTGTCATTTTGGTGTATTTTTTATTTTTTTAATTTTCAACACCTTTCCCTTCTAACAAACAATCATATTTTAATAACACAGTACCTATAAACTTTAAATTTTGAAATAATTATGCATGCTTTTAACTAGGTTTTTTTTAAAAAAACGTTTATACGTACATATGCCTAAATTAATGTTTCAGATAATTATTGTCATCTTAATAAACATTGTACACTGCAAAAGAGTGATTCTTTTATCATGAAATATTCATTATTTTAAAAACCATTAATGTCTCTACATATTTTTTTCTTACATAATTATTAACAGTTGAAATAAGTAATATTTTTTATAAAAAATATACATATTTTTATTGCCATATTTTTTTTAAGTTCTTTACTTTTTTTAAAGATAACCTGCGTTTTTAATTTCATATTTTGAAATAGAATACTTTTTGAAGTATTTTGATATAATAAATAAAAATCGAAATTCGGATTAGTAGTTTTTAATTTTTAAGTTTATATGAGCGGAGTAGTACACTAGCATTTTGTTGAATATTCCCGTACCACTCCACTCAACTAACCTAAACTTTACATACTTATTATTCAAAAACCATTTTTGATTTTTATAGTAACTTAGTGATTTTTTGTATGCTATGATTATTATAAAATTCAAGTTGTAGACAATATTTACTGCAGTAACCTACTAAATGTTGAGATAATTTAAAATATATACTGCACTGCAGACCGATATCCATATTTTTTTTTTTTTTAACATAAAAACTGACTTATAGTGTAAAACAAATCATTTATGATTAAAATAATATACTATAGACATTATGATGATTAATATTTATGTCAGTGAATAATGAATCAGTCATCATTAAACAATGTATGCATATAATTAAAATTAAAATTATTATAGATATACATCTGATATATTAAGTAATGAATTCAATATTCTAATTTATCATTTGCTTATAGATACCTATTTCTTCTCTGCCCAATGTAAGCTTTAAGATAAATTATACGATCCATTAGTCACAATTGCGGTACCTACACGATTAACGTCAGCTTAAAAAGTATTACAAAAACACTAATATTCATTCCATAACTGGCACACATTAGAAGTATCGTATAATCTATTATCTAATACTAATATTATTTTTTTCTTTTTTTTGTTCATTATTCTTAGTTATTATTTTTTTAAATTTGTATTTTTACAGGTACACTAAAATAAAAAAGGAACATTTTTTTGTAATTATTAAATGGTAACTGAATATTTTATTAAAAAAAACTATTAATATTTAAAAAACAAAAAACCAGCGAAACAATGAAAATTGATCCGATAAATGTATTTTGGTATATTATAATAACGTATTATATTATAATGTACGCATATAAGTAAGACATATAACAAAATTCGATATTATATGGTTAATCACGTGGAAGGTTTTATAAGTACCTATACATAAAAATACTACTGAAACAAAACTTAATATTTGTAAAATACCATCTAAAATTATTCCAATTAAATGTATTTGAGCATAAGTGCAAATATACGTATATTATTAATACATTGAATAGTAATTTGTTCTCGTTGGTTTTTTGGTATTTCTCGTACTACCACCATAAGTTAAGCTTACGAAAATTACCCGACCCGGTGGTTTAGTGGATCGAACTTACTGTTCTCTTTCATTAATACCAGAGACTTTATTATATGTATATTAGTATCGCATATTCATATTATCAGAATGCGATGAACCAGACCAAGACAAAGTTTAATTAGTAAATTGTTTTAAAGACTCAAGTTGATTAACAGCCAACAGGCAGTTATTTCGAAATTCTAAAAGTATATATTGTAATCAAAGGGGTATTTCAAGGATTTTGAGATAATAGGGGTTAAAACTATACCATGTTTAAGTTTGAAATAACACTCGGAAGGTTTTAGGTTTTTTTTTATGTGTTCAAAATCATATAAAAGTCCACAGTAGAATTTTAATTATACATTATAATATTATATTATACCTAATTAATATTATTATTTTTATATAATAATATAAATATAACTCGCTTATTAATGTTATCGTGTATTATTTAAACTTTACATTTTAAAGTAGAAAACAGTTGTTTTATTTATGTAGGTTTAACTCCTCCGAAAATTTGTTTTTTAATTTAAGTATTTAATCATTCATTAATTATCTAATCTACAAAACACAAATAATAATTTTTTGAAAAATTATTTTCTAAAGTTTAAACAACGATTTATTATTCGTTTGTTATCCATATCAGAACACCCGCAGAACAACATTATTCAATATGTAACTACATTTTGTTATTTATTCAATAGAAATATTTTTCATTTTAGTAATACATGTACGTTTTATAAGATGTGTAGGAAAGTGGGTGAGAAAAATATGATATTAGTATCTGAACAGGTGGCGTGGGACGCAAAGCCCCACACGGGTCTGTTTCGTTTAACTGTGTAAATCCCCTCCAAGTAAAAAATTGAAATTGTGCTTATGTTTTATACATTTTAAGACTTATCTACAATCTATTCGACAATAAGAAAATTAATGTTA
This sequence comes from Rhopalosiphum maidis, assembly GCF_003676215.2. Taxonomy (NCBI): domain Eukaryota; kingdom Metazoa; phylum Arthropoda; class Insecta; order Hemiptera; family Aphididae; genus Rhopalosiphum; species Rhopalosiphum maidis. The sequence goes on from NC_040877.1 coordinate 85,380,993, forward strand.
ATTAAATCTTCCAGATGTCATTTCGATGAAATTAGTAAAATAAGTAATAGGTGGCTCATATATAAAAAAAAAACCACACGTGTCCGGTGGCGTATTTACGGGGAGGGGATAGATATATGGGAGATAGATCCCCCATTGGTCTTTTTACTTGATAGGTTTAATAATATCGTACATATATTACAGAAATACAGAATAAAATTATTGAAAACGCTACATTTTATTATAATATTGAAATTTTAAGAATTTGGAAATATTATAGTTGATGACCGTAGTCAATACACGACTTACTTCTAAATATTTATATGATTGAAAACAATATTCGCATTGTAAAATTCCGTCAATCGTCATTATTGTCAATAACGATCCGGCTATTATCATGCTTTTAATAATAATTAATAAGCGTTTGGTTGCTTTTTCTAAACTTATTGCAAGATGAAGGTATATAAATATTTAAATAGGCATTCTAAACAATAAGTTCTAATAATTAAATGGTATACAAATAATAAACGAACTTTAAGACTAAATACGAGTTATTACTTATTTTTATAATATTTATTATTGCATTAGCTCATTTTTAACCCAGCATAATAATTCACTATTCATTATAATCGAACGCTCGTGTCAGTGCCAGTGCCGAACTTCCACCTTGGCAAACTAGGCAGCTGTCTAGCGGTCATTATTCTTTACCTTCCTGGGGTTCAGGCCCCCGACTAAGTGCCAAAAAAAGGGCCTTTCCTTAGTAGCTGTATTGAGACCTTGAGACCCTCAAGTTCGGAGCACTGACTAGTCGCTAGTGCATTATTTTTACTGTTTTAATTTTTCGTCCTATATATATATATTTGTATATTTATCAATAAGCACTACTATTGTATTCTTATGGTTTACTCCATTTTATAAAAAAAATGACAATGAATAATAAATCTTCAAAACAAAAAAATACAGTCTTATATATTTATGTGTAGGTACTTATTGATAATAAGTATATAAATTTAAAATTTTCAACATTTTTGTGAAACGGTAGTATTAGTAAGTGTACCTACTCTCCCCACGGTAGAGGAAATTATATGTTCGCCAACGTTTATCCTCCGCCCAAGACAAAATCCTAAATACGCCACTGACACACACACACACGCGCACGTGCCCGATCGACTGACGATGTAGCTCGACGTCTAACGAACCCGACGCACTGCATCCCGAATATAAATTATTATAATTATTGGTCTCATTGAATTATATTATAATAATGTATACACACACAGCAACGACAAATATTAGGATTACACGACGCTGCGTTTGGAAAACCCCACGAGTATTGTATAATCCTTGAAATAACAATAACAACTTACCCCGAACGAGCGATCCACCGCTCGCCTCGTCGTAGTACAACAGAGGATAGATTATTCACGTATAGACGAACAGACGTTTCTTATCCGAGTAAGTGTTCCGCGTGCTGCCGGGGCAGTTTTAATATATAAATTGATCTGGAGATGCGTACAGCGTTCGGTCGTCCAAACATCTGCGAACGGTAGCGCATTAAAGTCGGTTTTAAATTATTTATGACGGTCAAACGAAACCGTTTTGCGAAAACGTTTAACAACGCAGTAACAATAATAACAATAATAATAATATATGGAAACGAACCGTACGCAATAATTAAAATATCGATTGGAAACGCGTGCGATGTATCGATTCGTCTGCAAATCGAATCCGATCGCCCTCGTCGGTGCAGCGAGCAGCGCAATACGAGTACAAACCGACAATTTTACCATCACTATCCTTGCGCATATATCACACACACACACACACACACACACACACACGAGTAAACGACCGCTATGCCGCAGCCGCATACGCTAAACATGTATGCGACTTTATAATAATATAAAATATATTATTACAGTGCGCTGTGGTAGTACAACGACGACGCGATTCGTTCGGATCTTATAAACAATTTACCGAAACCCATTGGCGTATATATTGTAATATGCGCGCGTATAATATTATGCAAACCGGTGTTTTTTTTCCAGAGTAAACTTCCAATGACCCTCCCGAGCACGGTAAATATAAAATGTTTATTTTCACGTACCCGCAACACGATGATATAATATACGCGTTTCGTTTTACTTTTTTTTTGTCCGCGACGAATTTACAAGATAAACGTCGTCCCCGGATAATTTCACGGCGGTCATTTAAAAGAAGAAAAAAAATATGACAAATCCGACATTAGTACCGACGGGTTTTGCAAAATCGCTCCAATGCGGTTGCGTTATTCACACTTTACCATATTTTATTATAAGTATTATTCGTATTTTACGTATAATATTATATGGGGGGGGGGCGGTGGACACGATCTGTTTTCGGAAAGCTTGTGAAACACGTTGTGCGCTAGTTCTCAAAGGTTTTTAAATATTTTCACCGCGTTACGCGAAATAATATTTTATAGTATAGGTTATTTCCATCGAAACCTCGATTATCTTTACCTGACCATTTGGGGTACGGATATCCGATTTTGTCGGATAACACTACGATGTATTTTTTTCTTAAATAAAACATGTGTTTTACATGTTACTAATTATAAAAATGTAGTAACAATACTTTTAAATTATTTAATTAAACGAAAATCCAATCGTTCACAAATTTTAATGTACTATATTTTCTTATGACAGTCGGAGGCTGGGTTTGATACAAACAAATACAAATGTAAGCATTTTCAAATCTATATATTCGCATACGCGCGTGTTATATTTTGAACGTGCTTTATTGGAATCGGTCCCGATCGTACTACATTCGTTCCGTTAACATTATTTCTCAAGCTTTTTGTACACGACTCAAATTGTTTCAGCGATAACATAATATAATATATTACCGAAAAATGTTCTGAATTCCGTTTGTTTGCTCGGGAGCGGGCCTTCTCGAATCCTCGACTTTTTTTTTCAAACTTACATAGTCACGTGTTTGTTTTCGTTTCAGACATTGTACTTTAGGAAAAATGCACAAAAAAGTACACGCGCGAAACTGAGTACTGATGACCGTATAAATGTGCACAGTGCACGACGATGTTATACGGTGATGGTTATGACACGTATGAACACTATACATAGTAGAATATAAATAATATTACATAATAACCATATACGGTCGTGCAATTCCACTAGTTTTGTAGATAAGGACATTGAAATATGCTAATAATGATGTGTGCCATAAATATTCTATCGGTGTTTAATAGTATGCACGATAACGGCACGACGATAGGCGGCGTGTACAGAAGTTAGCACGGATGTTCGGACGACGGATGGTCGCGGTTTCGCCGTATATATTATAATATCCCCATATTGGTATTATTATAACGATGAACTTTGGCGGAACGATAGCTTGAAAAAAATCGGAAGTGAAGGACGGTGCGACACTCGGGTTTTCGGCTGCACAGACGTGCACAGCGTATACACGGATTCCAATAACATATAATGCGTTCCTAGATAATATTACATTATGGTTTGCCGTACGAAATTGAGGCGATTCCTACCATAGCCCGCAATCATTTTACTTATAGTACTATGATGTCGAGTTACCACGCACATGGTTTACTGACGACGCCGTCTGGTATAACACACCCGTCATATCCTGTACCTATTTAAAATGTATATTTGACTTATTTTTTACCGCATTTGCTTATCACTCAATATTATGTTATATTACACCGCGAGACAAACAGACGCATGTGTGTTAAAAAAAAAAAAAAAAAAAAACGATTGCCATAAGATACGACTCCAATCATATTCATGAAATCTCGATCACCCGTCGTATACGAATTTCGCTAGGTTGGCGTCTGATCTCGTACATTAAAAAAAAAAAAAAAAAAACACAAAGTCAACCGTGTAGAATGCCTAGCCGCTGTTTGCTTCCGCCGAGTTATTTGTTCAAAGTGCATACTCACGTCAAGTATATACATATATATATATATAAATACGAATAGATATATTCGCGCGCACGTGTGTGTAAAGGCCCGTTGCTGCAGCTTTTACTCTAATAAGAACAAAGACACGTACTGAATAATGCATTCGTCGTAGCGCAGATATCGGGACGCGTAGGTGGTGGAGACGGTAAAGCCCGAGGAAATAAATAGTGGTTAGATAAACACTTCGGAATAATAATAATAATAATAAAAACGGAACAAATCGCACAATCAAAGAGTGTCGTATTAAAAGCTCCGAAAAACAATAATAAACCTTCTTTGGAAGATTTCCGCCACGCCGACTCCTTGTGACACGGTAACGCGACGTCGCTCTATACCCCTACACCTATTATATACGTAATAACATTTTAATTATCGTCGCATAGACACCGACTATATATTACACACGAATGACATATTATAATATATATATATATATACTAGGTATATAGTCTGAATATTCTCATCCGGTCCAGAGGAGATGAATAAGCAAAACGGTCCCCGAGCGCGTTTGAGCCGGTGCGTCATTTTCAGTTTTTTTTTGTTTTTGTTTTTTTCACTCCGACATCTGCAGCAGTTTTCTCCGCTAATAACAACATTATAATAATAGTACAGTCGGAGTGTTTTTCTCGAACGCATCGCACTGGCGTAGTTTTGTTCCACCACTACAACTCGTACTATACACTACGCGTTTACGGTTTTATACGCATCATATTATAATATATACTTTATACGACACGATTCCTCGTGTATAATCGAGTTTCACACACACACACACACAAGGTAATGCAGTGTGTATATATACACGCACAATGCGAGTGTAGTTATACTCGCGCTCCTAATGCGTCTGGTAAACACGCGGGCGCGCGCGATATAGAGATGTTCAAAGAGAGTTAATTCGCGCGTCTTACTGCGTCCCCGGCCGTATAATTATAACGATATCGCGACTATTGTATATTATAATTGTGATACTGTTCCCGCGCTTGCCCGACGCTGAAGACGACTATCGAGTCCCCGGTAAATTCCAAATAAATCAGAATAGATATATTTTTTAGTATTATTTTTTAATTAATTACGACGTCCGCGTCATTGTATTTTTAGGTAGTTTCGCAGCCCTTAATAATTATAACGACAATAACAATATAGAAACAGATAAGAACAATAACACGACCCGTCCACGGGTCAGGAGTTGGACGAAAACTCCTGAAATAAACACTGACTTTTTTTCCCCCGTCCCGTCGTCCGCGACTTCCGCCGGCATAACAATTAAAAATTACATTTATACGTCGCCGCCGTCGTCGACACTCGTAATCGTTTATACAAATATTAAATGACGACTCAATGTTTATATTTAACGTGACAGCATCGCCGATTCCGCATTCCCGAGAATTATAAAAAGTTTGGTCAACGGGGGGCAAAACGCCACTCGGCGTCTACTATAAAAACGCCATCAATTAGTGAGACTCGCGTTCATTGGCGTATACACACTCGTGGATAATGCGTTTACACCTGCACACCTCACATCGAAAAATATTATTATTACGTGACAATTCGAAGATGTGATTTTTTTCGACCATATGACCCATATACGGCGTGATAAATAAGCTTAATAGTTGATAACATTTACTGTTGTGGTATTATTAAAAGAAATAATACGGTACAATAATATGTATTCGTGTATCATACCAGAAATGTATAAGCTGTATCACTTATAAGGTGTTACCTATATTTACCTTCATAAATTATAATTCTGTTTTAGTTATATTCAATATTTTACTCGTTATGTATTTCCACTAATCCAATAATAATAATAATATAACGTTAAGAGAATCCCTTTTTGTTTAAACATTTTTATTGCAGATTAATGCATTGTTTTATGCACGTGGCCATTTAAATCCTGCAAACCCATAATATCAAATTGAAATCATTTATGTTTTATACCTAGGTATAACATATTATGTCAATGTTGAGATTATGGAACTAAATCGATTATTTTATAATTGAAAAACAAACCGTTCGGAAATATTAAACAATAGTTAATGATTAAGAATACCGACGCGACATAAATATGTGAATAAATAAAAAACATTATGATAACAGTTTACATACCGACTGCCTTATTACCAGTTACTGTAAAACGTTTGTGGTCGAGTTGTTGCACATATAATAAAAAAAGAATAAACATTAAATCTATAGTAATATGTCTATCGTCATAAATTAAATCTACCTAATTACAGTTGTATTTGTTTCCGGAAAAGAACTAAATCTAACTGTTGAGTCTTGCGAACTCGCAAATAATTCCATTAAATTGGCAGGCAATAATAATATGATGAACATCATCATTTTTTTAGCGTCTTACGATAATCGTTTCGACGCCGCGAACGCCATACCGAAGATTGTTCAAAGTTTAATACTCGCCATCGACTGGAATATAATTACAGACGTTCCGAAAAAAAGAATGGCTAGAATTTAATTCCAGTCACGCGTTGGGAAAAAAAAATCACTGATCGCTCGCGCACGTGATGATTTACTTGCCCGAAGTGGCAGCTTATAAGCGCCAAACAGACAAGTCGAACGCACGTCAAAACTCAAAAGCCACAACGAAAACTTTTCTTTTTAGTGGCAGTCCAAATCTTGCGAGATCTCAATTTTTGAGATAATAATCCGTCGATCGTTGTCTCCATCAACGCATCGTACAATCATCATTGTCAACGGCCGTCCGATTACTGCCATTTGCCGGAAGCATAATATACATCAGCTCTTATGTTTTGTTAATCGTATTATAAAGGGTGAGCGGTATATTATATGTAATACAGTTTTCGTTCGTCAACATAATATGCTCTGTACGCGTAAAATACGGTGTAGTAATAACAAGTAATTTGGTGGACGCGTCTCCAATTCAAATCACTCAATAATTATTATTATAAGATGATTTTGTGAAAAATATTAATATCTACAAAATCATAGAAAGTATCATCGACAAGATTACAGTGAGTTTGAAAACCATAATCGATAATATTTTAACGTTCTTTTTAAATACGTTTTTAAGTGAAACAATAATGATCTCGCGACCGTTCTCAACATACAAACAATAAGGTTATACCCAATAGGTATAAAGATAATATACTCAATATAACGATATCTCAATAAATACCTATTGTATTGCAATAGTGGGTATAAGCAAAATTAGTTTTAAAAAAGCCGTTCAAAGATTGCTTATACAAATTTAGAGTAGCGTCATAAGCGACAAGTCGATGACTAGAAAATAACGATTTTCATAAGACTGAATGAGTAGAATATCCAGAGAGATTTTCTGAAAATCGACTTATGACGAACACGTCATGTAAAACTTGTACACAGATTCTTTTTTTCGAAGAAATATCCATAGAATATTATATTTACATCAAACCTCATTTCGCAGTACTACATTTTGTATTCAATTATTGGGTGCGTACTGTTTGGATTCTAGAAAAGGATTATTTTACAGGTGAGATGAATTTGACACGTAGCGTTTTTCCTCCTTTCTGAGATGAAATCCGGCTATTTAATTATTATCGATGTTATCCTTTCGAATTATCCATGTTCAATATAAATCGTTATAGTTACTTATTTATCCATTTATTATACATCAATGTATTTTTGTATTTTTTTTTATTAATGTTTTGAACTTTACTTTTGATTTCTCATTATTTTGTTTTACGTGTGAATCGAATCAATGACGAAAAATAAATTATTAAATAAAAATATATTGTCTAATATGTACTCTAATATATATATATTATATGTTAAAGTTAATGTAATGATTAGCGTTAATCTACAAAATAATAAGTAAGTTTATAAATTACCAAAACAGTACAACAGTAGGTACCTATAATACTTCAATTAGTTATTTTGTACAGTAATAGAATCATTATATTAGAATATCAAAAAAAAATAATTCACACGTTGTCTTTGTTAATTGTCATTTGTTTGTACCTACAACATACATACTTAAGTCTTTGGGTAAGATTGACACATCGTCGTCACACGTCATACATATAATCAGTTATAATAATATAAATACAGTATACAAATATATATCATGTACTATTATTTTTATTATATTGTGTTAAAAACGAGTATACTATGTACTCACGTATTTAATGGGAATTGTAATAAAATTACAATAATTTTAAATAATTATTTTAGATCTAACCTTCGATATTTAGTTAAATTACGATAACCATAATTTCGCTACAAATGTATTTGTACAATTACAGAATACACGGAGATGCACTACTAAAAAAATGAATATCATCATTTATTCTCATATTATTATATGGTCAAATTGATAGAGTGCATTCAAATAATCGATTTTGTTTTGTTTTAATTTTAGTGACGCAACTATAAGTTACATATATAAAAGAAAAAGGTATACTGAGATGCAAGTCAGCAATCACCTGGTTACGACCTTTTTTTTTTATACCAGCACTCGACTTACCTATTAAATAAAGTCCTAGATGTAAGTAGTGTGCACCGGAAATATTATGCAAAATAGAGGTTTTTTCTTAAAAAAAAATAAATGTGTTTGTTCTTTAACACTTCATCCCCTTCGCCATAGTTTGTTACGTGTACACGGCACGGTGCATGAAACGTATATTATGTAGGCCAAATGTTAAACCTATTCACCACACGTTAATACGCTGTTGTTAGGTATAGTACTGGTCACGGTAGTAGTATAGTAATTAGTAAAAATAGGTATTTGGGAGTAATAAATGGGGGCTCGGAGAATTATAGTAATAATAATTATCGAACGGCTTCCGTGCACACGCGTAACCATGCGGTTATAAACAGTGTAACGCACTAATCGATTCACGAACAATAATAATGATAATAATAATAATCGGATACTGTTAAATTTGATCCGATGATACCGTAGTAGTAGTTTTGCTATATACGTATTATAATGAATAATTGTACGAGGTATATAATAATATTATATATACATTAGACGTATAGTCGCGTCCAATCTATAAACGTGTAACTAAGATGATTCCATCACCTCTACTGCTATTATACAATATATAATACTATTATAATATTATATTATAAATACGCGTACCTACCGCGGTGTAGATTTCACCAACGTTTAGCAACGTTGCACGGTCGACGGACGTCCCATACTATGGTCTTTCTCTGTTTCTCGTCCAACTACGACCGGTTAATCGTGTTTAATATTATTATTATTGTAGACGCGTTATAGTTTGTTTTTTTTTTCTATTCGGGGCGGTACGAAGAAAAATATATTCTATTTCCGTACGGGCATATCGAAATAATTCAATAATAATATAATATAATGTAACGGCGTTATTAAAAACGTAAATATTATTTCTTAGAATATCATGCGATAAAACAAAAACGAGGAATTTATCCATTCCACTAAAACATCTTGTTTCGATAAAAGTATGCACATCGACTCGTGCATAATAATATGGCTACATTATTCATAGCTCATAGGTACCTATAGGTATTTCGTATAATAATATCATCTACCTGTATAGAGTCGGCCGCCGAGTCTTAAATTCAAATAAAAACGGAAAAACATAGCGTACGTTTTAGACTGCACTTATGTTTTATTAGATTTTCGTATTAAAATAATTTATTTATAACATAAGTCATAATGTTAAATGTATTAAATGTATAATATTATATGCAATAATAAAATGTATAATCGATTTAAAATACCTATATATATAATATTATGATAGATATGATACAAGTGCGTTAATACTATGAGTTTAGAACATAATATTTATAGGTAATATTATTAGTAGGTATAAATTATTATAATTATTTAAAAAATATATATAATTCAAAATAATAATTATGGGTTGGTCGTCGTACAACATTTCGTACCAACATTTGTATATAGTTTATAATTTCGAATATTCGTATATTATTACATTTTTAACGCGCAGCAGAATCAATATGATACGCCCAAACAATAATTGCTTTTTTTTCCCATAGAAACGTACGAGTGCTAATAAAGAATATTGACTGATAAAATGCTATTTTCGTTAATACAAACTCGTCCTGTAAATAATAGATTTTAATATGTTGACGTTTCGGCGTAGTTGCGAGTATTTGTTCAGGGCGCGCAAGAGACCGATGAATCTTGTGTCTGGAAAACAATAATGGTTTAAAAACTAAAATACATTAAACAAAAAAAAAAAAAAATCCGACGGCTGGCAATACCACGATGTGGGGATTTATTTATTTATTTTTTTAATTTATATTATAAGCCGAATGATACGAAATCAAATGTTTACAAGACGGTACGGATACTAATTTTGAAAAGTAATCTGTCGGAGAGAGGAAAAAATGATTTTCGTTTTCTCGTTTTATGCGCTACGGCGAACATTCTGATATTATACAGCCATCATATTATATAGAAGTGGAAAAAAAAAAACGGAGAAATATAATTCTGTCGTGTTCTTTTCGCCGCAGAGAGGATATCACTGTTTTCCCCGGCACGAGAGACCGTAATACGCTTTGTATAATATCTGAACTCCACATGCGCGCCTCACACTTAAGTAAACACGTTTCTTGTTTAGATTGAGTTACATTTCCATTATCAGCAGATCCCCCTGTCCTGACCATATTTGTTTTTAACTTCTCGTGCTCAGCGACTGGTGTCGACGGTAGAAGTGTCTGTCGGATGAGGGTGGTGGCAAAGTACGAGGGCTGCTGTGAACTTCGAGTCATAATGCGATTTATTCGGTAGCAAATTTCAATTTTATATAAATAAAATCACTATATTATTATACAAGTCCATAATAAATATTATTTCAGTATACAATGATTATTATTTTTTTCTTAAACATAAATTATTATTATTATTTATTTTTTTTTTTTTACGTCGGCTACAGTTTTATTATTTATATAATATTATAGGATAATATATAAATATAAATATATATAATGAACGTTTATTTTATTTCGTATGCCCTTTCCTCGTCCACAGTCCTGGTCGACTGTTTTTCTCCGCCATCAACCAATCGAAGACGATATTTCTTTATGTGTTTTTTATTAATCCAATATCACTTTCCCGGAATCATCACGTGGGATAGTTGTACACCCTGCAACAGTGACAAAAAAAAAAGATATAAATAAAAATCATAACTACAATTTTATAAACACTGTACAATTCGTTCATACGGTGTTCAACGGAGATTTCCCTATTTCGAACCATGCGGGGAGATTTATTGCTGACAAAACATTTTTTTTTTTTGTTTTGTATGTTTTATTAGTTGTAAATTAATAACGTTTGTGAAAATATACCACCTCACGTCGGCGAGCTATGCGACAAAGAGGCCTATTAATTTTCAAAACCAAAAATCGAAACAAATGTAGTTTTTCAAATCAAGAAATATTTAAATAAAAAAAAAAATAATAAAAAAATAATATATAAATGACGTATTATAATAGTGCACGATAACGTGCAAATAAAATGTCCATATCGATGTAGACGATATAATACACAACACTTATAACATTTTATACGATATCGTTTACACGTTAATAATTTTAAGGACTTCGGTATTATAGGCAGAGTAACTGTCGAGTTCCGAACGATTTTATCTTCGGTATGAATATTATAATATTATTATTAGAAACACGCGTTATCATACGACGTACACCAATATAATAATAATAATATAATGACAATAATGATAACAATACGAGCTGTCACTGCGGATATCCGATACAGAATACGTGTCCGTGAATCGAGTGTAATATACGCATATTATACATATTGTACATTATAATAGTAATCGCGCATATTGTTTCATAAAATCGATACCTTTCAATCAAAATAGGAATTATACATAAATACAATGCGAGTGACAAGTTCGTGTTATGTACATATAATACATAATATTTTGTATTCTATATTGCCATTTAAGATATAATTTAACATGAAAATTACATTCCAATAATAAATTGTATATAAGAAGGAAAACAATTCAATTTACAGAACTCAATTTCGCTCAATAAATTACGAAGTAAATAAAAAAACTGTAGGTTACAAATTTCAGTAAACAATTAATAAGATTCTGTTTTCACAGACAATTATAATAACAGAAAAAAAAATCAGTTTCAAAAATAATACGTCTGTGGTTTTACTTATAATTATTTATTTTAAGTAGATATATTACTTTTTATTTTACCAGTGCACGTAATCTTTTCTACGTCACACCGTTATTTTTTTGACCACTGTAACTGATTTTGTGTTTAGATTTTATTGTTTTATAGAGTAATCGATCAATAATTAACCTCCTTAACGTTATAACGGTTACCGCAGTTTATAAGAGTGTAGTATACTTTTTACCTTTTAGCGGTGTGACTGTCTTAAGAGAGTGCGCGCAAAACAGTATGTATTTTTTTGATTAATAATAACAATATTATTCATATTTGTTGGCTGGCGTATTGTATAGGCAATTTAGGTGCATCGAAGTGTAGGGAAACAAATTTAAAGTGGGAATAATAGTATCCATCACGACGATAATAACGTCTCAACAACCGTGCAGCGTTAGTAGTATACTACTTTTTAAATAGTAAGCGACAGCTAATCGTCAAATTGAAAAATTAAAAAAACACGAAAATGGAGCGACTGTTTCGGTTATAATAAATTTAACTGTTCTTAATCAATTCATCGTTTTATAATATATAATGTAACCGATTCAGTTGTTTTAATTGATATTATTATTTTTGAACGTTTCATTTATACGTTTGAATTATTTCAATAACAATCTTAATAAATATTTTAATTCGATAGTAGCAGAAACATGAGGATTATGACGTGTATTAAACCACTAAAAAAAAAAAAACAAAAATACACAACAGGTACTAATCACTAGAACTAACATAGTTTATGTTATAATTGCACAATTGTACGGAAAAATGTATGTTTTTATTTCAAGTACGTAAAATTGCGTCATTTGGAATAACTATTATTCCAGTCTCCATAGCTTTATAATGAACCGAATTATTGATCGGTTCTAGAATTGTGCCAACGAGTATTTTTTAATGCACATTTAAGATTACATTATATCGGTGTACACGAATTCAAGAAACGATATTATACTCATATACGAATAATAACATTTTATTTCAGACATTTTTTACTATAGAAAGTACACGCGCTTGGTATTCATTTATTATGATGTTCTAACGGGCAATGGAATACTATCAGTGTGAGTATAAATTGTATTATTACAAATTAATTTAATCTTCGCCTGAGGATTTACGAATTTCATATAGACATTATGTGTTGTAAACCGAAGATAATAATTTAATACAAGTGTCGCGGCGGTGAAACTTAACGCACATAAAATAGTTCCAAGTGTTGCGGATGAGGGTCGGTTGTCATTGATTAATTATTAAAAACCGCCGGTCTACTTGATGGTGGTGGTTTTTGACGAACAAAGAACGCGAAAGACCGAATGCTTTTCAATAATTTACCAGGACGGCTTTTGACGTGTTTCTTTAGCTACTTCCGGAATACCATTGAGTACTGAGTGGGTTACATTTTTTGATCCTGTGTGTGCATTAAAAATGTTGTTTAATTTTACGCACACGTAGATACCTTGTAATCGGTAACCGGTCGATATTTCTATAATATGTACTATTTATTTTGTTGAAAAAATATACAAACCAAGAACTGTACTGTTTTTTTTTTCTTTGGCGTATTTAAAAACTTCGTAAACGTATCAGAAATTTAAACAGTTAAACGTACAGTTTTAAACAAGAAACGTACTTTACGTTTGCAGAATAATCGTCAATAATAAATCATCAAACAGTCCGGCTAGCTAATGTTAAATAATTTATAATATCGGCAATTTTAAAATATTAACTTGGTAGTTCAAATGTACGTATAATATAATACTATACCTACATCACGCACCATTTGGTAAGCTTAAATAAAAAAAAAAAAGTAATAATAAATCGATTTGATAAAGGAAGAGCGTTTGAATCATCTTCTCATAGTTCGAAGCGTTTCTTTGTACACCATACTATCGATATTATTCTCTCTAAAAAAAAAAAAAAAAAAAAAATACGACGACGACGATTAAATCACTACCTTGCGGTCGACCAACCTTTCGTCGTCGGATTTATTTCGTCTATCCGCAGCAGTGGGTACGCATTGCGACGGAATTACACCGTCGCAATCATGGACAGCAATAGACCACCGCATCGTCACGATCTATATAACACGCGCCGCGCGTAAATACCGATTTCGTAGTAATATTACTGCGGTATGAGGTAATTTTACGGTAGAAAATAAAATTATATTTACGGAAAATCTCAAATTTCGACTATTATACAAAGGACGCATTTATTATTATTATTAATATTTATTATAGATTATAGTAAGATTTTTTCATCACTTGAAACTCTTCAGTGAATTTAATCGTGATGGTAAACGCATTATATACCTACCATACTTATACCATAGTTGTATAAATGTTGACGAGTTAATGAAAAAAGTAAAAACCACCGCCGCCAAGGTCGTACTTCTTTATAGGCTATAATAAGTTCTTAATGTAAATCTTCATTGAATCCAGGTCACTGTAATGGATGTGTTAAAATTGAACGTTTTTGAATAAGAAAATCGATACTGTTCGGTGACGCTGTGTCAACCTCTAGTTCTAAGGATATTTTATAATTTATTTATGTGACTGTTAAAATAATTTATTATCATTTTAGTTACACTTTAGTTTTTGTATTTTCATCTATTTTTAAAAATAATAGTTAACAAAGTTGTGAATAATTTCAAGTCCATTCGATTATTATTTTTAAATAGTATCTAAGATTGTTTGAGGTAAATCGGTATCATTATATTATGTCATAGTTAAAAATGAATTGAACATTCGAACAATTTGAAATATTATTTAAAAATATAAAAGATCAAATTATTATATGTATTTAATTAGAAGATTACTGTTTTAATATAATTTGATATAAATATATAATATTTAAAATAGACACCTATTTTTTATTAAATATAGTTGTAGTACGTGTTATTGAGTTATCTATAATAAAATAACATATTTAACTTTTTACTTTTATATTGTTGTAGAACTAGTTGTAGACCATCAGTGATTGCGGGTGGATTTGTGGATTTATGGTGCACATTTTTACTTGATAGGTTTTGATATATTATATTTTACTCTTTCAGACGATTATTTAGAGCAAAATAGAATCGCCGTACGTGCAGCGTTCTAGGTTTTTCATTGTATATAATAAAAGATCACGTCCATTACTACTCTCAAGTTCGAATATGTAATATATAAACAGAGTTATTATATTTAAACCAACTAGGTAAGTTATATGTCGAGAAATGTGCATTATTTTTAAAGCTTTATAAAATCATAATATTTTAAGTATTCTATTGTTGTCTGCGGTTTTTATTCTTGAAATTTAAAAAATTTAAATACATCTTATATATTTCTTATGGTATTACGTGATTTACGATAAAAGAATCACTCTGTACATAGTTTTTTTTTGAGGGAAAAAGTGTACAAAAAAAGCTTGACGGGGTGGTTTATAGCAGTATAGCTCATAGAGCGTCGTTGGTATTATTGGGGGGGGGGTGGGTAGGGTTTCCGCGTGTATGATATAATATATACTTCGACCACTTACAAGACTTTTCACTTAGCCAGTTTTTGGTGTAGTCCATACATACACGCATTTCAGCGCTACAGTGGCGGTCGACGCGTATTATACATACATATATATATATATATACTGCTAGGATGTATTTAGAAGTTTTCACGCGAATTGTAGACCGGATGTAGTATATTAGAACCGTATACGCGTTGCTACTTCCGGGTACAACGAGCACACAGATTTTGTGTAGATTATACGTATATCGAGAGTCGCCCAAACGTGTTTTGACGAATAACGGTAAATAGCGATTGATAAACATGTCTAAGTCGATAATCGTCCTCGACAACGACCTTCTTAATATTCTTTCCCACACGTGTCGGTCACCAGATAAAAATAATACAGCAAAAGATCAATCCGATATTATAATAGTCATGTAATAGGATTTAAGTTTTATTTTTAGGATTAAAAGTAAATAAAATAAGGAAAACAATTCACTATTCAGATAAGCCGATTTTGAAAAGCAGTCGTCGCGTGTATAATATTATACCCCGAAAGAAGATATATACTTTATAAGTACCTACAATATTATACATGACGTGTGCACCCCACACACAGTATCGCCGCCGCCGCGTGTTGTAACGCATTGAATCCGATTCTCGTCGATTGTGTGTATTTTAGATTTATCGGTATCGCTTCACTTGAAATATAAGTGGAAACCGTTGTAGCTATATAATATAACGTATAATACGTACACATACATCCAACACTAGACAAAGTAGGTACGCACTCATAACAGAGTTTTAGAGTCACACAAACCTATACGAATTGAGAGCTATTCAAGGTTGCCTCGACTGAAATTAATATAATATACGACATTGTAGGTATAGTAGGTACTCTACTGCCGGTCCGACGACTGGAGCAGGTTTATCCGTGAAAGTTTTTTAGAAAAGCGTGAAAAAACTGGCGAAAAACACGTAAAACAATGAACGAATGATTCACCCGTGTATGTTAAAAAAATATAATAATATACGCTTTTGATGGGACCGTATACGTGCTGCAATGTGCGCGTAGGAGGATATTATTATATGGGGCAGTTTCAGGTAGTATAAAAACAGTTTTTTTTTCTCTCTTCTTTCATATATTCATTACGAACCTTATTCCCATAATTCATTTTTAACAACGCAGACGGCTGCTCCGCGTAGCCCCTATAAATCGTGTCCTTTAATCCTTTTACAGCCATATTTCTCGTTGTTAATAGTGAAAAAGGTCGGAAGGAAGAGACCTGAGCTAAAGTTGTAGAAAAAATTGTGTATACTTTAGTATAATAATAGTAATAATGATAATAACAACAACAATAACAACAACAATGACACGGAAATAACACGTGTTTGGTTATCTTCTGAGAAATTGTTTTTACATTAAATACGTTTTCAATTACTGTTTCTTACTGTAACAAAACCCGTCTGACGATAATGTGAAAATAAAATAGTTGAAATCTCATACTTTTAATAGCTTTGCACTTTATTAGTTTCATTATATACAATTTTTTCGCTTATTTGAATATAATATAATATATTATGTATGTTGCATGTGGATATATTTCATAAAAAAAAATATTGATTTTATTTATGAACAATGATTAATGAAATCATTTAATATCGTTGAATTTGTATAATTGGTATTTTTTTTTATTTTTTGAATTTTAATATAAAACTTAAAGTATGTTTCAAGTGATTGTATCTAAGTAAAAACTTCATAGTATCCATTAGCATTAATGTTTTAAACTAGTTTTTTTTTTATAAAATTATATTTTAAAGTAAATTATCACGCTCAAAACTATACACTTTAAACCATGAACATAAATCTAGTAAAACGGTTTCAAGATAATTTTGAGTCTATAAATACACACAAACATTTATATTATATATTGTTAAGTATAAAACTTACTTTAAGCAAAATATATGACAAATTTTAAGTCAATTAATGTTTTACAGCTCAGAAATTTTTCATAATTTTAACAAACACTTATTTATATTACTCCAAACACTGTAAAATATAAATTATTTGAAGTGTCTTACTTCGATAATAAAATTGCAATCAAAATAGCATGATTAACTGTTAATCGTATAGGTAAGTAAATTCAAAATTAAATTAAAAATGACATCAATGTGTACTCGATAAGAAACAAACTACAAAATCTATTGGTACAATATTATGGCGAATACAGCTAGCATACTGAATATACTATTTTACGTCCATCTATGGTCTAAAGTTCTATACAGTATTTCGTAAAATAGTTCATATAAAAAAAATATAATATGATACAAGTAACTATAATAATATTAAATGTTAAACAAGTTT
This sequence comes from Rhopalosiphum maidis, assembly GCF_003676215.2. Taxonomy (NCBI): domain Eukaryota; kingdom Metazoa; phylum Arthropoda; class Insecta; order Hemiptera; family Aphididae; genus Rhopalosiphum; species Rhopalosiphum maidis. The sequence goes on from NC_040877.1 coordinate 85,398,958, forward strand.
AAAATGAACTATTAAAATGATTTTTTATCCACGTTAGGTCAAATTTATATTCGTTAATCCGATCTAGTATATATTATGTCGCATAAATGTCTTGTAGAAATTTGTAGTTCTAATCACTGTTTTTGCGTCAATGTTTTGAAATTTAAGCTTATGCATTAAGTTACTGATGGGTGGAGCCGCATAATTATACTACGAAGTACTATAATACCTTTTCAGGTAAGATGATTATCGGCAATGTGGCTTAAGAAATAACGGTGGCAACAAGTTTAGGCGCATTTAGCCAGAACAGAACACTTTTGGGTGTAAATTCGTACATCGTTTGGGCGTAATATTTCCTTTTTTAATAGCATGTTTGGTCACATATATTTCTTTCCTTAAATTTGCATATTATACTAATTCAAGACCTATTAACGTTAACTAGAAGACACCACGAGGAGGTTGGCTCATAGTCTTCCATTAATATTTTTTTAAAACATTCTAATTTTATTTATTTTTCTAATATATTAATTTTATTTGTATGTTATTGATTTATTTTTAAAGCAAAATATAGACATTATTTTCATATGTGATTAAAAAGAAAAAAATATTCAAGTTATTCGTCTCCACAAATAAAAATCAGAAGGCTGAATTTTAAACTTTTTAATGTTCTCTTGATAAAGCTTCTGTAAATAAAAGTATTAATTATGTGGATTGTATAATACTTAAGTAACTAGGTTTAAAATACATACATTGTAAACAAAAAGGAACATATAGCATATTAAGCTATAATATGTTTTTATAAAAAGTCTTTTAATCAGAGATTCTTGGACTTTCTTGGGCCTACAAACTATAATTTCTTACCTGTTGATATAAAAAAGATGCTTTTAAAAATGATATACAAGTTAAAATCCGTTCTGAAATGAATTCTTGAAACTTACGAGTACCTAGAATTAAGTTCCAACCTGTACTAGAATATATTTATTTTTGTGTTTATTTACATTCCTTTTAATCTTAGGTGTGCAAATAATTAGTCTATTATTTTTTTCTTTATTTTTAAATAATAAATATCTGTGTTCATAATTTTATTAATATAAGTCTAATTAACTCTCTGCCTTCGCCATAAGCCAAGCTTAATGGAGATATTCATAATTTCATTCCTATTTATATTTAATAATTATATACATTTTTATCGAATAAAGTTAAATAAAAAAAAATTTGTTTTATCTTTTAGATAAGTTTCTCAGGATTTTTATATAAATTTTAATTTTTCATCTGTTTTTTTTTCTTAATTTATATATTATTTTTCTTTCAATGCTGTTTATTTTTTAATTGAACTCCGCTTGAATTTTCATCAATAATTGAAATTTAAATAATTTTAATGTTTATAATATTTTTAATCATAATATTAATGGAACGATTCTTGTTCATATAGTATTTGATGCAGTAATTTCTAATAATCAAGACATGATATACAAATCAGACGATTAAGCACTTATTAAATTAGATTGCATTAGACTTGAAATTACCAATATTACAGTTTTGTGTTTGAACTTGTTATACATTTTTGGGTAATTTTTTTATACACCGCTCGAACGTGTTACTCCTGAAATAACAGGTGTGATAGGGTTGGTGCAAGGGGAGGCATTTGAAGATAGAAGGTAGTTGCGGACAAGGATATTATATATGCACGTGGAGGGAGGCAAAGAAAAAATCTCAGTAGTTACATTAGCGTTTGACCGTAAAATTCACGTCACGCGCACAGGTATTATGGTAGGTACTTGTGTCAATATTCAAAGCTCGGCCGTGTCGCCCCTTGCAACCCGTCAACACTGATGCGCCTTAAAAACGCCATCAGTATTCAACAACTGCAGTGGACTTACCCTCGTAAAAAAAATAAAAATATAAATCCCTGCTAGCAAAGGGGAATTATTATTACTGCGGTACGGGGATTGTGCAAAGAGCAGTGGGACAGGTAGCGGAATATGTATTTTGTCATGTATACAATTTTTTATATTACGACACGAGCAGAGCGGGACGGTTATGATGGAAAGGAGGATTGCAATGTCCGAAGATTTTTGTTCACGTGTATCTAGGATAATAAAAATTCCGTTTGCATAGTATCGCATCACGAAACTCGGTGTGGTCGTGTCGGTTAATATGTTTATGTGTGTGCATGTGTGTGTACGCGCGGTGTAAGTCGTGTACGTAATTTTGATTTATAAGGGTAATCGTGCGGGGGAGAAGGAGGAGGGGGCGAAATTTTCGAAAAGGGAAAACTCGTTCAGTTCGAAGGTTATTGTTTGACATTTTATGGCTTTCTTTTCTCTTTTTTTCCACCGCCGTAGCGTGGCAAACCTGATTACGTGTGGAAAACGTGAGAAGACATAAATAACTGACACGCCACCGGCCAAGGACTCTCAGCTTTCCAGTACCAGTGATAAAATTAATGACACTAAAACGGTGCATGAAGCGCGTACGATCAGATTGGACGAGTTTTCCTTAAAAACGAAAAATGTATTGTTATTTAGTCACCTGTCTGACTGCTCACATTCACATACAGCGAATGTTTTCACTGTAGAATTCTATCATTATTATAGGGCGACCAACATCATTGCGCAAAAAACGTTGTTCGCGAGAGACGGTCAGAGAGCAAAATAAAGAAAAACAATTTCTGTAACTTTTTTAAATGTATATTCAATTACAATGATTAGGTACCTGTGCAGTGCACGTATACACATATACAATATAAGTTTTTTCAGTAAACTAAAATTGACTTGGAAATAAAAACAAATAATCAGAATTGCTTATAGAAGTACCTCATAAAGTATGCAACCGGAAAGTTGTAAAATGGAAAACGCTGCTTATTTTGTATTTATAGTGCAACTCCGACTGCGGCGGTGGACTGTAATTACAAGAGGATATCGGAATGGGAAAAAAGAAACGAGGGCGTATCGGTAATAACAAACCGATAATCATTATCGGGGCATTTTATTACCTAGATAGTATAGATAATAATATTCTGTCTAACTGTCCAATCTCAATAACAATAATAACAATGAAAACGAGCACAGAATGATATCATTTATACAGGTTAATTTTCGTAAATCACGAGCACTCTGAATAATTAACGAACATTTTTTATGCAAACCTGTAATTTTTTTTTTTTATTACAAATTATTATTAATCACTAGATTTGTAGTTTTAATGATATCATAAATTATATAAGCCATATCGATCTATACATCTTAATATTATAATATATTTAATTATTTAAAGTATTTATATAATTGTATGAATTATTGAAAACGATTAAATAGTTAATGTTAATAGACACTGTATTATGCTGTATAGTAGGTATCAAGTGTTTCTTTTCATTGATGTGTTAAATTTTAATTCAATGATAAATCATTGTATTCGAAAAATGTTTCTGATCAGAGACGGTCCAATCGTCCTATAATTATAAGAAACATATATTACATATTTATATTTTACATGCAAATGCGTTTATATACCATGTTAAATTCTTATTAGTACTATATTTTTTTTAATTTATCATTTTTCTATTAGTAATACGGCAAGATTAATTTAAAATATAATGATTATTATTATTATTTATGTGTATCGTGAAAATTTTGAATTTTTTAAATAAATTATTTAAATGTGTTGAAAACAACTATATCAATAATAATAATAATAATAATAATATACAGCAAACATTGAATATTCTTATCGTACGTTTCAACGATTAAGTAAATGATAAAATGAAAGTTAAAAACTTCAGTCAATAACTTCTAATGGAGCTATATGAATATAGTTTTTTTTTTACATTCCCGTCGTTTTCTTTAATAATTTTTATAATTAGTATCTAAAAATTATTTTTGTTTGTACTTTTGATTATATACTTGCATCTTTTAGATACAATTTTTGTTCGCATTATTTGAATATGATATTCTGAAGATCTGATTTTTTAGGTCTATCGAATTGTAAAAATGTTTACTCACGAAATTTGACTACAATCTGCAGGGCAGTAGAATACACGGACCCTTTCCTTTTTAACCACATTTCTCAGATCCCACGGGATGGGAAATGTTTGAGCAGACCACTGAGGACGTTTATGGATTTTGATTTGTAACATAATCCCAGGTCTTTTTATAATATTACTTATATCCATATTATATTTAATACATATTTTTTTCATTTTTTGTATTCCGACCAACTTCGGACGGCCAAAACTCTGAGACCATAGAAAATATTTTAGGTTATACTAGTATATGTATATCAAAGTACAATGTATAATATTATTATTACGATGGAAATAATAATTTTAAAATTAAAAAAAAATAGTTCTTGGTATGAAAAAATAACAGTTGAGCTTTTTTTACAACTAAGATAGGAATAACCAAACTACATATTTGAGTTGAACAATTATTTACAGAGCTAAAATTTAATTAATTTATAAATTTGTATACATATGATATTGTATGTGTTTTTCAATAACGAAATAAATATTCATATTAGGATTGCGTTAACCCGAAGATAAAAACAGTAAAAAAAAGAAGGCATATAGTGTAAATTTTAAAATAAATACATTTTACTCAGTAGAATCACAGTTTTAAGTATTATAATTTATTAAAACTTTTATTTATAACAATTGATATTCATTTTCATAGTAATGAATACTTACAACTTGTGAATTAGCAAAATTCTGATTTAAAGAGAAATTTTAATGGAATTATTAATAGTCCAACTAAAAATATAAAAGTGATTTGGTATATAATGTAATTGAAATTAAAAAATTTTAAATAAATTGAGTAATTTTCGAAAATGTGAATAATGAAACTTAAAATACTATTCAATTAAATGTATAATATTTATGTTAATGTTGTCTTGAATCAAAATTAAATATAAATTTATATTTATTTAGACACGATTCAAATTTTGACGACGTTTAAAATAAAAAAAAAAATATTTTTCAATGAAGTTGAATAATTTTAAAACAATTCGAGAGTGTAGTTACAAATTAACTTGAAGTAAGTAAAAATAATTTATACAACTACACCAATTTTTATGATAAATAATAATAATTATAATAACATAAAAGCCTATAGAAGAATTTATATTCGCATTTATATTCATTTTAGGTCTAAATTCGATATATTATATATTATACACACCCATATATAATATATATATATATATATATAGTAATAAAACGGTAGTTCCGGTTACGTTCGGCTCTGTTCCGACAAGCCGTATATAGTACTATAACAGAAATTGCTTTGTAGGCGAATAACACGCATTTTGTGTGTCCCTCCCATTCGATGTCAATTTCTGCTCTGGGTTTTGGGGCGGCAGTGGCAGTGGCCGTAAATTTTAATTTCAAATGGTTTTTGGACGCGCCTGGCTATTCCCACACCCCGATGTAAATAGCATCTTGATGCGACATTTTGTCTAGGTCACGTATTTTACCCACTGAAGTTTGAAAACATAATAATAATATACAACATGCAGTATCGTTTGTTCGAAACAATATCGGTAAAAATGTTTGGTTTCAGACAACTCCCGACACAGAAATATCTCTGAAATAGACATTTCCCAAAGAAGAATAGTACTCGTATACGTGTCCACCCTCTCGGCAAAACGAGGCCCTCTCAATAACGGTAGATTTTCTTGTGGCTAGTTTCGTACATGCATTTATATATATATACTTATATATATATATGCATTTATATATATAATCATAAATATATATATATAGTAATGGAGAATAATAATAATATCCATATTTCAGTGAACCCATTCAATTTTCTTTTTGGAGAATAACATTTTTAAATTATTGCGTCGGAATTTTTGAAATCTGTGGATTTCGCATTATGATTTAATCATACAAACAGTATAAGATTATAATTTGGAAAATATACAATTAATACAATTATTATAAAAACAACGAAAAAAAAAGCGCTAAAAAATGGCGAAGTGATGTAAATTAAAAACCATTCTCGCTGTGATAACAATTAGGACGGAGTTCCTTTACACTTTTAAGAATGGCCCACGCGCACGATGGCCTTTGATAAAAAGATAAAAAATAGACCATTATTTATCAAATTTACGGCGAGGATATTTAATGGAGTTGCCCCGAGCGTATAATGGTCTCGCACTCAGCTCGCGCGCGAAAACTCGTTTCTGCGATAAGAGTCCCGAGTACCTACCCACCAATATTATGACGTTACAAAAAAATAAAAAAAAAAATGAGAATAACAACAAAAACACTTAAAAATTAAATATTTCGCTCCAATTAGAAAATAAAACAAGACATTAAGCATATTATTGTCTTTGGGGAAACGAAAAAAGAAAAAGCGAAAAATAATACGCGTTGTAGATAAATAGGTATGGAATATTATCATAATAATATACGCGTGACGTTAAATTTATTGTATTCGTATCGTATGTCATGTTAATAAATTCGGAAACTCGGAAAGTGTTGTTAATAATAATAACGAAGTTCAAATAGAGGCGTCTGTTAATATAACGCAGTACGTGCAGTGCCTATATAAAATAACACAATACCTACTGCATTAGTATACATTCACAAAATACTCATATTTCAAATGGTATTTAGTTTCGATGTAAAACCGTTCTTTTTTTTTTCTCTAAAATTATTTCTTAAGTAAACGATATGTACCTATATGGTTTTTACGTACACGATTGCCGTAATAATAAAGACATTTCCAAATTGATTCACCGAGACAAATACGGAATTGCCAGATACCTTAAAACAAGCGAATTTTGTTTAAGTGCACTCTGTAATGAGTTTTTGAATATTTGTTTAATTTTTTTTTTTTTTGCAAATTAACACTATACGAGTAAATACCATATTTTTGAATATACATCAGGGTAATTCACCAACAAGTTCATTTTATTCTTTATTATTTTTTTTTTTTTAATGGCATTTAAAGGTTGTATCAAAGCATAACAAACTGTTAATAGCTAACCAAATACTCGTTTAAATTTAAATTAAGTAAAATAAAAACCATCGTCTTAATAATATTTACAATAAAAGAGGGAGGTCTCCGTCTGAAAAAAGTTTTTACTAAACACGATGTTTTAAAAAAATACAAGTTTTTAAAAATATGATTCTAAGTGTACTCAAAAACTTAAAAATCAGAATTTAAAATATAAACGCATAATTAAAAAATACACTAAGGGTTATCATACTTAATGAATTTCTCAGTATCTATTTTATTTAGTACCTATTAAAATGTATACATTACTTACATTATTTCTGTAATCCATGTATTATACAACGCACTATAGATTTTTAATTTACACCCTTTGAGTAGGGAAGGTTGAAAATGGCATACTCTTTTTTTATTAAAAACGACAACTATATTAATGGAACTGCATATTAATATAATAAAAACACAATTTATTTGTCATTCTCCGGTGTGATATTATAGTAAACGTCTGCATTCGTGTTTGTATTTATTATTGCCCTAATGCATGTTTATTAAACAATATATCTATATATATATATATATATATATATCGTGATATTATGTTATGTTGGATTAAATGCAATCTTATTAACTTTTAAAAAAACTCTATACATTATAATAATAATAGAAGTAATAAATTCTCTACGACTTGTTGAAAACACGTCACTCAATTATTAGTCACTAGAGACTCAGAGTACTCGAATAAATTGCTAGGAGATCTAAAAAGAACAAAATAGAATAATATTCGGAGGGTGGATATCAAAAGTGTACGTTGGCTTAAAGTTCTGCTGAAGCCTTAAATCAAAATAAAAACTATAATCGATGGAATATCAGTGAAAACTTTATAACCTATCTTTTAATCAAATAATAGTTTACGACCGTAATATCAACTAGAAGTATATGTTGAAACGTACCTATATATTAATTCAAATATATTTCACATATTATTAATGAAAAAGAATATTATCCTAAGTAATAAAATGTAAAATATATTTAGTTTTAGTTCGTTTTTAATTAAACAAACACAGGGATACAATTAAATCATTTTATTATTAAATCTTCCCGCATGGATTGAGTGGTAACTGTTAAAACAGGTAGTTGTATATACATCTGTTTTTAATTATTGTCCGTTACGCACCCAAATCGTTAACAATGCTTATCACAAGTGTGCAGTAGGGAGATCATGTTCTTTGTTGATTAATATATTTATACTGATGAATAATAAGTTATAACTATAAATATGCATGCCACTAGTCTAAAGTTATCCAATATGCAATTATATGTTTATATTTTCAGTGGAGTGATGGAAACCAGACGACGTATTTGAACAACAGTATGAAACGGCCACGTGAAACTATGCATTTTTTACAATCAAAATTATGGCGTCCTATATTTTAAATTTTATTTTTATTTTCTTCTCAAGTGCTCTTCAATATTGTACCTTATCAATCAAGGAAAAATTATGTGCAATACTATTAATTTGTCGTTTTTTTTTTTACTTATACTATATACACATATATTTATTTATATTTATTATTAGTAACAGCTATAGTTATATTGTTGAAAGAAATCATAAGACAAATTATCAACCAAAGAAAAATATCTGATATAGAAACACATAGATATTAAATAATACTTAATCATTATTAGGTTACCCTATAATATCATATAAAAACCATTTTGTGAGTGTGATACTTTTTTTCCGTTTAAGTTAGTTAACGTTAAAATACAATCGGATTGTTATGAGTAGATATTTTTAAAATAAATAAGATTAATGGCTGCGGTAATCGGTAATTTTTGATTTTTTGTATCATAAAATAGATTAAAAAGTTTTTCTTGTTCCGCTTAATAATTTAAGTTAAGCTAACTTATCCTCATTTATTGATAGTAAAGCATAATAAAGTAATAATTGGTAATATTAAGGCTAAAACGCGAAGTTATTTATTTGTTTTTACGATTTTCCATAAAATATTGTTCATCCATGAGTATTAAGGTATTTTTATGCGTTGAAAAAAATAATAAAACAGACATTGCTTTATTATAAAAACATTAAAATAGTATTATGTATTGTTTTATTATTTTTTTTCTGAAATGTCAATACTATACATTATATTCGTTCATATTATACATTTTAGTCTAATATAAATGAACTGATTCTGAAAAAAAACTATTGTGAAAAATTAAAATAAATGAATTATTAATTAAATTAAAACAATGTTTATGTCTTTGCATAAATTAAGCTATGGCTTCATTTGTATGTGAATGCAGCTAAAATATGTCATTGACTATGTCAAATGGTCCTTTACTTATATTTTTTGTCTTCTTATGATTGTTCATAAAAATATAATATTGGTTAATAATATTAATAATAATAAAAATTTAATAAAATATTCAAATTCTAAAAAACTAGAAAAATTATTAATGCATTCCTAAGTCTATTTCAAGCCTTTGATAGCATCTGGCAAAAAAGCAAACTTTTAAACTAAGATTTATAAAATCTATTAATTTTGTATTATTAAATCACTGTTTTATGTCTCAAATGACACTCTTCACAAAGACATCTAAATGAAGTTTATACAAAATGTGTTTTGAACCTTCTACAAACTTCTTCTATTCAATAACGATGACTATTGCAATCATCCCAACTTCCATTTTTTTTTTTTTTTTTTACCATCTCAGGAGATAGACGTCTTAATTGTAAAGTAGTGTTCATGTTTTCTATTTGAATAAATAGCCTCATGCATTTAAGTTACATTAAAAGATGGACTAATCATTTAATACTAAATTACCACCTATTAACTACCACCCATATCACTTACACTGTCTTATCGTAACAAATAAATGTAAGAGATTGTTATAGTTATGATAAAAAAAACATACTATGACCCGGTGATTAAATTAAAATTTAGTTCCATTGAATATATTATATTTAAATTGTGCTTGTGAATGTTGTTTTAACATTTTTGTCGGATTTTGATAAAAATTGTCTATATTTAATCAAAAGGAAACCTTTTAATTTCTTTTGACCGTATTAGGAGTATAATCTTTGGCATGTTATAATAAACTAATGAAAAATTAAATTTATTATATTTACTATACTAAAGCATACATACACTCGACATTATAAAAATTCGTTTACCAAAACAAGAAATTTAAATTTGAACTAAATTAGTTCATGTTTGATTACTATAATATTATGACTATATGAGTACTATATGAGTGGAAAGCATCAAAAGAGATATTTTAAGATCATAGTAGTTAGACCGTTATTATAGTGGTTAAGCGCTCAAAAGCGTTTTATAGTATTTTAGTTAAAGGCAATTCGTACAATATTCCGGTCAAAAACACAATAAAAATATACAAGATGCAAAAGAGGAACAATAATGATGGTCAAAGGTTCAGAATATTAATTTAATCAGCAAAACATCTCATCTTAAATAAATAAAAAAAAAACTAGTGTAATTTAAATACGCTGAGATGAAAGGTGATTCATGGTAAAAATGTAACAAGAAATTATTATTTCTTCATTTTTTTTTTTTTTTTTTTATGTAATAAGAAAAATATGTATTATATACAAACGTAAATGGATTATAGTTGCCTAGCATACTATTCAGAATGGCATTTACTAAAATATAGTAAATATGATTAAAACATTACAAATCACCCAAGTATATAATTTTAATGTAATCCAACGATCATGGATACATCCTTATAAAATAATAAAATAAATATTAAACTTTCGTTTATGTCACGCTGAAGAAATAATGACGACTTCTATATTGAAATAGAACCTAAATCCTAATTGGTATTGGATTTCATCATTTCCGATTTATTGCAACTACATAGAGAGGTATGAGAGAAGAATGACTAGATTTTATGTTACATATTTTCCAAGGAATCGACGAAATCAGAATTTACTATACGTATAAATGTACATAAAATGGTTTAATGAATTTTTTTGGCAATGCTATTGATTCCGAGTTTAGTAGTCTGTACCCAACGATAGGATGCTAACAAAGTAATATTGTGATTCGAATGCTATCCAGAAATAGCAATAAAAGCAACAAATTCAGAAAATTACATTTTCTGACGATTTTAGTTATGCAAAGCACGTAAACAGTGTTGAACATCGATATATGACTACGAAATATTTTTTTTCTATGGTAAAAAGTTTGTATTCATATTATATTTTTTGAAACTATACTTAAATATAGACCCTCCTTATTTAAACCTTATATCGGATGATTGCTTTACGTGTTATATTGAAAAAAATTCAATAAATATATTGGAATTCGTTTGCATAATATAGTAGTTGAAATACCAAACTTGATTTATTTTATAACTAAAATAAAATCGAATGTATAAGTCTATTTTGAACTTAAATTAATTAAAAACAGATTAATTCCAGGTAAATTTAAACAGTTTTTTAAACGATAAATATTTATTTAGTAAATATAAAATATTTTAGTTACGGTTCGGGTATTTTTTGTGATAGTAGTTTAGTTTTAAGGGTAATACAAAAATAAATAAATAATAATAATAATAACTTAAATTTACTAACTAATGAGTGTAACACTTCTAAATCAGTGATGTCCAACCTTTTGGGAAACTTGTGTCTCATAATTACTTGAGTAAAAATAATTATAGTCCACATTTTCTAAATGCACATAACTACAAAAGGTAAATGCATGATATTATCCTTTTTTTTTATAATAAATTTTATTAAAATTAATAACTAAATTAATAAATATTAACATATTGTAGTAATTAATAGTATGTATAATTATTAGCTAAATATTCTTGTATTTTATTTTTGATATGACGTATAGTTTTGTATACTTGGTATAAATTTCTTTTTTTAATAGTATAAATATAGCGAGTACGTACTATCAATCGATGGTTTTGGAATTGAAGGGCGGGTAATAATATGTATCGAGAGTTGTAGCCTCGATGTAGGTTGGATATGCTTGCTGTAAACGGATCATATAGCAATGTTTTTAATTTCCATTTGGCACTGTGAGAATATTTTTAGAAATACGAAATAATATCATGATGGTATATTAAAGCTAATAAATACAAAATATATTATTATTTTTATAGGAATCAATCTTTTGAGAAATCTGATTCGTCCAAAAAAATTGTTAGTTTCATGTTTTATTGCATTTTTTGATTTTTCGTATTATTTAGAATGGATATTTACAATTAATTTTTAATAACGATGAATTATTATAGTAATCAATAGAACTACATTAATCTAGACTCTAAGACATAAAATTAATTTAATTTTTCTGAAAGTTTTGGTTTTTAGGAAGAATCGGATTATTCAATAATTGACTGATTCAATCATTTGGTAGTCAATTACAGTATGATTCATTGTAGTAATATTAAATTATAAAATATATATAAAATTGAAATTAATAATTGCATATATAATTTTTGACATATTTGATAATGTTCAGGTAACAAAAAATTACGATTCTTTCAAATAGTTAATAATTATGGTAGAATAATAAAAATAGCTATTATGTTATAATTCTATAAACAGAGATTAAATATAATTAGTAATAATCTGTGTCTGTTATACTCATTTTGTATACTTTATTTAGTATATTTATTATTTTTGATAAACATTATATCATATTATCATGTTAAACATTAATAAACTTTTTTACTATAGCATTAAAATTGCAAAAAAAAAATATAAATATTTTAATTATTGTGCTTATTAAAAAATATAATTCGAGTTTATATATACATATTATATTTTAACCTATTTACATTCTTTTTAATATTATAAAATTAAACGTCATATTCAATGTTAAATTTATATAACGTTAAAAAAAAATACGTGATATTTAGATGTTTATTATAGTTTAATATTGTGTATACAATACAACAAATTATTTGATTGTTTATTCAATTTATATAAACAAATTGTTAGAGTTAAACTTTCAACTTTATAACAGAAAAAATCTAATTTCTTAGAAATATTTTGTTGGAAAAACATTCAGTTAATTGGAAGTCCATAATATGCAAGTTTCGTTATAAATGTCATCAAGTTACTTAAATGAATCACACTACAGATTAAAAAAATGTAAGTTATAACTTTATAAGACACAAACATAATAAAAAAAAGGTTGGAATACTAATATATCTGTGTTATATCTACAGTGTTAAATGATAAAATACAAAATATTATTGTATACCGTAAACAAGTATCGTTTCCGATTTTAATTACTTTAAATATCGTACTTATTCAGTCAGTATTTTAATAAAGATAATATATTCTAGTAAATAAACCACAATAACCTAAGTCTAGACAACAACATCATCTCGTTTATAGTAGATACAAAGAAAATGAATCGTATTATTAATTGGAGATTTACTATCATACGGTATTAGGAATCTGAAAATGATTTTGTATAAATAATATAATAATTATTTAATCTGTAGTGAACATTATTTTAGCAACTATTTTGATATTATGATATAGATGTGTAATGCATTAAAAACAATGCGTTAGTATACTAATGTTTATTGTATATAATAATTGTTATAACTTAAAACATTTCAGGACTTACATAAAACAGTGAGAAAATATTCGATTATAATATAATATATTGTTATTTTGTTAAATGTGCAGTGCTTCCGATCAGTTGAGAATAAATATTACGAAAGACGTAGGAAATATTAGAGTAAAATAATCACGTATTGGTTGCAAATCAAAAACTGAAAATTAATGCAATTCAAGATCTATAATACTATACTTATTATCCATAGAAATTCTATTAAAAAAGAAATTCAATTTTTTGTTGAAAAATTATATAATATATTGTATTAATATAATACTAATAATAATAATGTTAAGATATAATACGAATTCGTTGGGTCATCACTTCATAATATTATTATGCTTAGAGTGCTCAGACACAGGCGTATAAATGTTTGAACGTCGACCGTGGAACAATGTTTAATATGGTTTTTTCCAATTCATGTTATCGGTTCCTTTTCAGGAATTCAGCAGGAATTGGCGTATGAACACATACAACTATAATATTATACTATAAATAATTAATTATTTACGTGTGGTATCTACAGTAGACTATAAATCAGTCATCGAAACGGCGAAGTAATTGGGTAAAATATACATAGGAGACAAAATAATGTGTAATCACCAAAATTAAACTATAACCTAAATAATGGTTTTTAGAAAAGTTTTTAAAACTCATTTCATGACTTAGAAAAAAATTAAAGTACCCAAGTTAAGCAAAACTAAGCAGACAAGTGTTCATTAAAAAAAATGTATTATATTTTGTCTAAAAAAAAAAAAACATGTGATGATAATCTTGTAATCATAATATTAATTAAATAGTATTTTTGTGTTATTTTGGTAATCCAGATAATGCGAAACGTTAACAATTATATTATGTCAACATTATACAAAAGCAGAAACTTTAAAATTTACTTTAATGCAATAATTTGAGGAAAAAAACAGTTTTGTGTTAAAAAAAAAAAAATTATGTTAAATAATTTCATTATTTATTTTGGAATATTTAAAGATTTCTGCTAATGACATATCTTTGGGATATATTTACCCGTTCAAAAATTTCAGGTAAGAGTAAAGAGTAAGTGCATGGAATTGACTTCGATTACCATTTATTTGCAGTAACAATACATCTATATTATTATTATACAATTATTAAACTAAATTTTTATTTCACGTGAACATTATAGTTTTCTATACAACGCTTTTTGTTGTATTTTATGCATATTATTTTTCCACGTCATTCTGGTTAGACGTTGGCACATGACGTAATGTTATCACATTTTTTTTTATCTCACGTGTGACTTGTATATAAATTATTATTTTACTCTATTCATTACAATGTACTATATACGACGTACGAGGGATATAGGTATGTCAAGCATCGTCAAAACACACACAACACGCACGCTCGCACAGAAGTTCCCATTCACGGTGGCGTTAAAGGACTTGTCGCATAATGTTTTTAGACATGCGGACACAAACGTTACGGTTCGTTACAGCGGTATCTGCAGTCGGGCCTAAATGTATAATAATATAT
Source organism: Rhopalosiphum maidis (assembly GCF_003676215.2). Taxonomy (NCBI): domain Eukaryota; kingdom Metazoa; phylum Arthropoda; class Insecta; order Hemiptera; family Aphididae; genus Rhopalosiphum; species Rhopalosiphum maidis. The sequence goes on from NC_040877.1 coordinate 85,414,016, forward strand.
AGTGTACGGTACCGACATACATAATAATATTTTATACCTATACCACATTGGTCGAAAAATAAAATTGGCTCTAATGTTTTCCTGTTGAGTATAAAAAATTAATGACGATGACTCGATACAAGTAATTAACGTAACGGTAGTCAGTAAACAAATAATATATTTTGAGCCATGTGCTAGGAAATAATACATCGCGTTATATGTTGTCAGTCGTGTTCACAAGTACTCATATACCCTATTCATAATTATAATAATCTTGCCTGGTATTATTTTAAAAATCTGATATACTTAATATAAATTGTAATTTATGTAAGAAAAATATTTATTTTTTAAGTTCTTATACAATTTAAATGTATTTTTTTCAACTAAGAAAATTAAGGTATTTAAAAATATAAACCTCAACTATTATTGTTCCACTTATGATGGTTTCTGTAGATCCCCATGAACTGTTATAAATTTAATACTTAAAATAACCTTAAATACCAAAGTAAACAATGTGATATAGAACTAATTTTTCGCATTAAACAATTAAAATGTTATGCTTAGTATAGACATTTAACCTTGCAATACATGTCACAGAATCCTATTACTAAAACATGATGATTGATGGGAAAACGATACTATACACGAAACGTTCGTATTGGAAAAAAGTTGTGATGATACCGATTACTGATCGGTTTTTTTAATAGCCTTTCAGTCGTAAATTTAATAGAATTACTATAAAATAAATGTTGTGATATATTCTTTACTTGAGTAATGAGGTACCAAAACAGCGAACCAAAAAGATGTGTAGATTTTTCATTGGCAATAAAAATCGTTTACTTATAATTATGATTACATTGCATTACTACTACGTGAAAGTAAAACTACATTATTTTGAAGAGTAAATTAATTTAAATACATCAACGAAATTAACAATTATATCGCTGAAGTGCAATATGACGCCTTAAAAGATTAGAATATACACTCAACTTTGAACCATATGTTGACAAAGGAAACAGTTTAATTGCATAATTTCAGATACCTACTTTTTATCGGTATGGCAAGGAAGATAATAAAGTTAAAGCAACAAAAAATGAATTAACTTGATTAAATATTAAATAAACTTTTTAAACAAAACTCGTTTATTTTTTTAGATGCAAATAATTAAAAAGTAGCTCGTTAAAATTAAAAAAAAAAGTTTAAATTAACTCTGTTTTAAAAATTCTAGCTCGTTAAATCCAATCCTTAGTCGCTGGTGTAGTATATTACGCGTAATATACACGAATAAGTCAGCACACTTTCAAATTCTCGCTGATGTTTCTTTTTTATTTTATCACATTATCATATTTACAACGACAACGAGCTGTACTATTACGATATACGAAAAGCTTATTTTTTTTAAGCTAAAATAATAAATTATAATAATAAATGTTAATCGATGTAGGATTTCCGAAATAAAAAAAACAACGGCAAATCAAGTACAACACAGCCTAACAGTTTACAGACATAACCAGTAAAATAATTATATATAATGTCTTTATATTTAAATAACCGAGATAAATTGCAACATATTATATGACGTATAGATAAAACATTTAATTTTCTTTTACACATTATAGAATATAATAACAACAAATAAATGCGTAAAGGATAAAATTACCGTTAATATTATACTCTGTATATTTGATTTGATATTAATATGCATAGAATACCTAATTGTGTATTTTATATTTATATAAGTATACAATAATTAAAGGTATATAGCACTGAGCTCACTAAAATATTTTATTTTTTCAAATGCTTTAACCCCAATAATATGGGTTATCAAATTTTCAATTATTACTTAAACGGTATTAAACCAAAATTTTGAGATACCGTTTAATACTGAAACAGCAAGATACTACTACTAAAATGTTAAATATTTGTTTTTCAGTGGACACCGCATTGTTTAAATACTATGTTGATAGGTAGTATACATCAAATATTTATATTTAATTATTTTATAGCGATATTGATTTATTATACATCAGTATAATATGACAGAATTATGGTATCGTTAATGATATGTATGATAAATATTACGATATACTATATTCTATATTTCTGTTATGGTATACCAATATCACGGTATTTTAGTTAATTATATCGGTTTTATGGTATTCCAGTACGTATCAGTATGGTGGTATACTGTCACCATACCAATACATACTTTATAATATCTAAAATGTAATGTTGTACCAATTATATAACTCAGAAGAAACCGGAAAAACGGAAAAATTCTGTGACGCGTTTTGTAAAATTGAATAAAAAAATAAGTTAGTGGATGTGAACATTTTTAAAATAATTTACAATGTTGTATATTAAATATTTAGGGTGCTTGACAATTGTTTAAAAGAATTGTTTCCAAAAAAATTGTTTGGAAAAAAAATTATAGTAATGACTTAAATTATACGATTCCCTTGAACAAAAATTACATATTTAAATTATCAAAAAAAATATTATGTTCTGAAATATTATAATATTATAAAATTATATTTATTTAAAAAAGTAAAAACTTAAAAATAGTAATGAAAAAAATAAGTATATTTGTTTTTATAATGATATAAAATTATTAAAAAAATATATATATTTTCAAATATGTTAATAATTTTTGAGAAAATAAAATTTTACTTTAAAAAAAACCAAGGTGGTAAAACACCAATGTGTAAATTTACTGTTAAACTGAATCCAAATAAATGTCTAAAAAAAAAAATAATATTAACTTTTCACATTTTTTTTTTATATACTTAACAAAAACATGAGACGATACAAGATCTTAAATAAAATCTATAGTAGATAACATCCTATCTCAAGCATTTTAAAATAATTATGAATTAATAACTTTTTAATAGATAATAGGTATGTGTAGTATATGTGTAAAACCACGGTTCTACAGTCCTGTGAAATTATTTGCTGATAAATCAATTTATTTACACCATCTTTACTACAATGTACATCGTGTTATAATTTTTCATTCATGGAAGGTTGCGTGGAATAAAAACAAATCGGTAATTGGGGGGAGGTTGAAATGAGTTAAAAAAGTATCACTCTTTATCACCATTCGCCGTTTCTACCACTGCCCGTCACAGTGACTACACGCGCATGCATAATAATTATTCTAGTCATAACAGAGGTTAAACGTACGTTGCACATTGACATTTTGCCACCGGCGTTGCGTCCTCGTGGCGGCTCGCCAGCCGAAGGTAGTGGTGCCGTGGTTTGGCCCTGTTTGTACAGCTGCCATCCCTTGACGTAGAGATCGCCGGCGAACACGATCCGACCGCCGCCGGGCACCGAGTGTCTGCGTCTCGTCGACTGCCACCTGCACCACAACAAAGGTCGACGGACCACTGATAATTATTAGGGCTTTTGCATATTGTCCGCCGCAAGCGGATGACGTTAAATTAGATTTACGACGAAAAACCCGCCTTTACCGCACCTTGCACTGTTGAAACAGAAAAATATATACGCCAACGATATTGCAGTAACCCTGCAGAGTGCAAAATACAACAGTAATAATATGCGAACTTGAAGACGGGTTAAAAATGTAATTTAAATAGTTTGAATTATAAAGCAAAATAATGTATTGTTATCTTAAAATGCTACGAATGACCTACGTATTACATTAAAAAAAAATTTAGGTATTAATAACATTTCGTATACAGTAAACGGTTTATTGCGATATTAATGAAGCTTTGTATGGGCTGCAAGCTAATTCTGTAAACTGTAGCTTTTTGTATGGGACCCATTTCAACTTTTGCATTTAAGTAAATTATTCTAGTAAATACAATAATTCTTATAAAATATACGTTTTACAAAATGACACTTTGCTATAATGTACGAGAAAATAGTAATTTTATTTGATTAAAATAAATGTATTATATAATCGATAATAATTTCAAACAAATAAAAATAAAATCAATAGACATAGATTTCGAATTTAAATCAAAGTAGGTGGATAATTGTAATAATTATACTTTAAATTTATTTATGTAATGATGATCTATCGGCATCACATTAATGTTTTAGTATTTTTTGATGAACCGAATGACATTGATTTCTATTAAATATCTAACATTTGTACAATAAAAATATGTTTACAATTGGTTGATAGAAAAATATGAATCAATAAGAGCTAATTTTTTTTAATTTTTAATTTTTTTAACAACTACATTGTTAACGGTAAGACACCCAAAACTAAGAAGTATTTAACTGTTATTGTTGTTCGATCTTTGTTATAAGTAAATAAATACAAATATATATTGAATACTTTTATGTATTGAAAAATTATGATTAAACCTTGTGCAAACTATGTATTCAAAATTATAAAATTTATTTTTTTATGCTGTTTATAAATTTTTATTTATTGTTTTTAATTTGTTTAATACAAACATATAAGTGAGATTAAATTGAGGAGTTCAGGGGACAAATAAGCCCTCTTGGTATTTTAACTAATATAGAAGACGTACTTAAAAGTCCAAATTATCTATAAAGATTACATAATTTTCTTACATAGAATATTAAAAATGTTAAGACTTTTTTAGCAGACTTGTATATATAAATTGATTGAATAACAACAATGTTTTAAAAGGTTTTTTTAATTATTTATAACAAGTTGAACTTAAAAAAAATATAATACAAGTAATACAACACTAAAATATAAATAGTCAATTTTTTATATTTAGTTTAGAACTTGATTAGGGATGACAATGAAAATAAAATCTACATTAAACGTAATAATTATTACTACAACATGTTATTAATTAACATTATTTTTAATATTAAAAAGTAATAAATAATAATTATTACAATATTATTATATATGTATTAATACAAACATAAAAATAAGACAATCACCTATCACTTTTAACTTTAAATCAATTAATCCACTATTATAGCCATCAGATATTTCAAACAACAATTCAATATCCTTCTTTGTTCATCCATATTTATTCATTTTTAAAAATTGAAAAAAATAATAAATCAAGTGTGACAAATCACAGATAATACAACTTCAACGCGCGAGAGCGTAATAATGAACTATAATAGTCCGTGCTACGTAGAATAAAATTGTGATATAGTGTATAATAATAAATAATATTATACAATATAAAATTATTATCCAAATGACTAATGGGGATTTTATGTCAAATTTAGTTTTTGTTAAGAAAATTGTATTGATGATAAAATAAAATAGTTTATAAATATACGAATGTGTTTTTCACTGAATCACGAAAACAGTATGACATTAACCGGATTTCTATCTATATCCATTTAAACTAGCAATTTCTAAAAATAGGTTATCATAACGTGATAATATCCATTATGTTACCCATTAGGTATACAGAGAAATATCTAAACTTAACCCTATAGAAAAACTAAAAATTTCGAATATTTAATAACGGAAACATTATAATAATATGTTTATAACGTATATCGAAATATTATTCGCATGTATAAACGTTATATTACGTCTTGTTAAACGAAATAGGTTTTATTGAAAATTTATGTTAAATAAAACTTTATTATTTTTTCTGTATATTTTTAATGTTTATTATATAACTCCACATAAGCAATATTATAAAAATTATGCGTATGCATGATACAACGTTACACTTACAATTATACAAATAATGATTTTAATTTTTAAATTGAAATTCAAAATTATTCAAAATATTATAATGCGTAAACTAAACATAAACATCATTGATATTTTTTTTATTATCATTATTTGTTTTACTATAACATTTAAAAAATATTAATTATTTTTTATGAACATTTCAATTGTATTTTAATTAGCAGTTTGCACTAACATGTTATTCTTTAATTTTTTCATGAGATAGAAGTAAAAGCATAAAAGATGCGTACATAGTATATTACATAAAAAAGTAAGAATAATATTTTATTCATTTTTAACCAAAACATTTTTCTTTCGAAACAAAAATAATAATGTGTTCTATGTACCTATTAATATTAAACTCAAGACACATAAACTGAATTTAAAAATGTATGAAATGAAAAATGAATCGAATAATCTAGAACTACTATCTTTATTTATACGATCAATTAGTTAAATTAATTAAAACCGTTTTATTCCGGATAATATTATATTTATTATTTTTGTTATAAATATAAAAATAACGATATTAGATAGTAAAGGAAAACATCAATAATTTATTAATTTTAAATTATTATTGATAATGCTATTTGTTAAAGTTGTTTGTGAAATTTAGCTATCTCAATAGTAATTCTAATTTATAAAATATATATAATCATTAATACATGTTGTAACTAAAATTATTTCTTTTTAATTAAAAATATAAACATGTATCTTACCATGTTATAAGTCTGTAAACTCTGGATCTTTGCCCTCGATCTCTAAGTACACGGGCTAAACCTAGAACAGACTCCCTGTGTTCCATATTCACAGCCATGGCTCTTTTATAATAAATTAAAGCCTCAGCCACACGACCTAGAAAACAATTATTTAATCAAATATACCTACTAAAATATGCATGTAATTGCCTTCAATATTATATGCGATTCATAAATAGATAGGTATGCATTAATATTTAATATTTTAATTAATTAAACTATATGAACTAATTGAATTAATATTGAATTCAATTTTACTTGGTAAAATATATTTTATGAAACATGGCAGAGTGATTATATCATCTATACGTTTAGTAAGTTGGATGGCTACTTATTCGACGAAAAATATACTATAGTTTATTATTATTAACTACTGTGTTGGTAAAAATAGTAATAGTAATTTTATTAATTTACTTTAAGTGCCTTTTCCCTGGTTCTTTTATGTTTATTATGATTTTATTTTCTAAAAAGAGATGACATGTTTCTTACATAATAAGGCTTCATTACAATATTGGCCTTACTTTATATTCGATTACATAAGAGGCTTTTCTATGAGAAATAAGGTATATTTCTCAATAAAATAATTCTATTGTCGGATTACGACAAAACGGGAAAAGGTAAAACGTACCTATCATCCTTTACAATAGGATTTTTTTCTCCATAGATAGTTTATATTGAAGAAGCCAATTATGTGTTTTTGAAGTTTTTTTCAGTTAAATATAAACGAAGTCCATTGTTCATAATATTAACTCTGAGGTTAATTTAAATAACTTAAGTTTAACAAAATAATATAGGTTAAGTTTGAATTTTTTATTTATTTGTGTCTAATATTAGTAATATTATTTATTATATTATTTAAAAATAAAAATCAGACCATTTGTGGTTCTTATAGTATTATAATACGCATATAGTATATTAAGCATATAATTTGATATAATTTAGTTTTTTCATCAAGCGTTTCATAAGTTGTAACACAAAATAAAAATAACAATAAACTTTATTACTGTATTTAAGCATGTTTTTTGTATGTAACGTATCATAATTATGTAGTTAAAAACGTGTAAATTTACTTAACATATACACTTGATTTTTTTTTTAAATTACATTAAATATTAATTATAACAATGGAAAAAAAATAAATCATATTTTATAATTTGCATAAATTATTAAGTACCTCATTATTGTCATTTGTTGACAAATTTTAATAATGCTTATTGAATTAATATTTTTAATTTCAACGTTTTACTTATATATGAAATTCAAGTTACTATTTGGATGAGTAGAAAATAATTAAATCATTTGTGAACAGTTTCAAAAGTTTTATATAACTAATTTCTCTCGATGAATCCATTAATTAATGATATTCATATTTTATTTAGTGAATACTGAAAATCAAACTTGCTTTGAATTTACTGTCTGATTACTGATAAAACCATGTAAAGTTATTCTTATATTGTATAAGTTATTTATTTGTTATAAATTATATTGATTTTAATGGTGATTTTATTTATGAAAATTAGTTTCTTAGGTATTGTTAAAAATAATAAAATTTCATTACCTAATATGAATTCGTTTTTTTTTTTAATGTCATTTATTTCTTATTTTTTACAAAAGATGATTGTTCTAAATTAATTTTATTTTGAACTATGAAACTGAAATACATTATGCATTATATTTATTTAGGTATAATAAACTATATTTATTACAATATTTTGTTGTAACAATTTTTCAAAATTATTTAAAAATGAACCAGATGCTATTATTATAAGAACCACATAAAGTTTTCAATTCATTAATAGTAAACATTGATAAACGTTCAATTTAATTTATACGATATACATCCAAGGGTCTAGGTATATAAAGTGATGTATAGTACCGAGGTTCAAGACTATTTTTTTATTTTCATAAATCACTTTAAATATATTTGATCAATCGATAAAATATATACTGGATAATACTATACGATATTCTCATATAAAAATGTGTACTGTACTCACGGTTATCACGAAGCCAACGAGCATAACGCGCTTGATGTTCTGGGTTTTTGGGCTGGTAGGCGGCAACGTGTTTTAAAAGTCGCCCAGTTTGGCTTCCCGTATGCAATTTGGCCAATAACAAGTATGCAGCTGTGTAACCGTTGTTTAGCATAAGACATCGTTCCAGCATAGCCACTGCATCTTTGGTCCGGTTCATCAATCTAACGTTTATTAAAAGTTAGATATATTATATTGCACATATATACGTATATATTGTATTTGTATGTATCGTGTATTTAATTAACAATAATGGATAATATTAAAAATTATAGCAATAGTAGTAGATTTTTCAAAGAAATAATAATACACTCTTTTTTACAGAGTTCCTAAAATAATCTATTTTGAAATTTTAAAATTTAAAAATGTTAAGTAAAAAGACTTAATACGCAATACCCGGTGGAACTACACGAATATGCTCTTATCTTTTCAAAAAAAAAAAAAAAATATTAAATAGCTATTACCTGTAGACTTGACCCAAGTTGTAATGAGCGTTAACGTGCCCTGGCGAGTATCGGATTGCGGCTAAAAAGTGATGTTCGGCATCCCTGGATCTTTCCATCAATGTGCCTAAATTGTTGTGTGCACTCGCATAAGACGGCCATAACCTAGATTGTAAAAATGTCCAAGGTAAAATACATCTCTATTTAAAAATACATAAGCTTCAATAGAAACAACAATTCAAACAAATAGTTTATAATTCTATTAATTTTGTTTATACAAGTTTTAATTAAATAACTTCGTGATTCGTCATGATCAAGTCTTAAATGCAATTTAACATAGACAATGCATAAAATATCATTATACTACAAGTTATGTCATGTGCGGAGATAATATAAAAATAAATGCAATGAATTCGCTAATATCTGAGTTTTATTATGAATTTTAGACTCGTTTAAAGTATACAAATTACAATAAAATTATTTTATTCGACAAGGGACAAGGTAAATTAAGGTTTCTGGGTAGATATTATGGCAAGTTTTCAGCTGCGTCTGATACAAACCAACAGAAGAACAATAATTATATCTGTTTAAGTGTATTCATATTATATAGTGGATATATGTTTTTATTCATTGAGGGCATTATACACGTAAATCACTGTTATAGATGAAGAAAAAATATTTTTAAAAATAAAATAATGTATAATTTTATATTTTTCTCTTTTCGTATTCATTCACCTTTATTTATTATTGAATAGTGGGTTAGACGATTTTTTTATCGAGAACGCCGAGTTTTAAGTGAATATATTTATTAGAAATTTGCACGATACGTCTTACGCGCCACTACGCTATACACAATATAATATTTCCGCCATACAATGCTAGAACATCGACTATGTTTTTTTTGTTCTATTTTCGTTTTCACGCAGCAGACACGACTCGAACATTTGGCCGAGCATCACAGTAATAATATTATGCAAGTAAGAATAAAACACGTTGTCTGCATCCGACACGACTTACTATGTATAGGTACATCGTATATCCACCGTCATCGTTGCCTGGTTGACAACTACGACGACAACGACAACGAAGAAAATCGATTTGTCTCGCGCTGTTTGTCCGCGACTCTAATGGAAAAAGTGTCATCGGCGGAATCCAATTTTGGACTCGTCACAACAATACCACACACACCCACTCACTCTCTCTCTCACACACACACACATACGCACACACACACACACACACACACACACACACACACACACACACACACACACACACAGACATACTGCGTTTTTTTTCGCCATATGTTGACATAGTATTCCTCTCCATCTGCGAGCAGCGAAAAACCTCTTTACACTTGTTTGCATAACCACGATAGCAGTTTGCACGCGCGCGTGTGTATATCATATCAATTCGCTTATCGGTTTTGATCTCCATATAATGCTTATCGAGAAAATATAAAAAAAATATAACGAAACACAAACCGTTGGTGTGCACTATGCTAACATAATAATAATAATAATATGTAATATGTTAACCCGAAAATCTCTTGTTCGACAGCACGCCTTTTCGCGTTTACGTCATACGCATACATATAATCGTACGGAGTCTCGTTCGTCATTTCGTGATATCCCGTCGACGTCATTAGATGGTTGACACAAACGAGGGTATATATATAATCCGATATCAGACACACAGAGTATTACGTTATGTTCACGAGGCGACGAGTACAGCGTGGCAAACGAGCCGATACGAGAAAAAAAACGTCTATTCGCCCTATCGTCGGCTGAGGCGGCGTTCTTTTTTTTTTTTTTGACACCCTGTATACAAGATATTATACATAAAAATTATTATAATATTCACCTGCACCATAATCCCACCACTAAAGCTCTCGTCTCCACCACTACGTGTCTGTTCCTGATTCATACACACACTCACACACACACACACACATACACATTGCGTATGTATTATACGGCGCGTAAGCAGGTTAAATCTATAATTTTCGTTTTTTTTTTCGTCGAAGACCAAAAGAGTGATGGATGACGTGTAATAATTTCAAAGGGCTAACTCTCATAAAATGGGTCGTTTCATCTTTTTTTAAGCTCCGTGTTGACTGAGCGTTTTTACACGGTGAATGAATAGTTTAATATAAGTGTCCACACCAGATGGTTTTTGTCGAGGTGTAAACGAACTTTTTTTTTTTATATATAGATCAGCAAATTTAACATGCATGTAGTTTTTGTTCGTTACCCTTCAACCACGTGCATCTACTAATTTTTATCTCGACTTTATCTTAAATAACCACAATTTATTATTATTATCACGTGTGATAAAAATTAAATTATTTAACATGTATGTTTGTGGAGTGGACATTTTTATAATTCAAGGTAAATAAACACAGACCATAGAAATTGCAAATTGATAGGTAATATTAAATTCTATTGGTAGTACACAGCTCTATTTCTAAACTGTGGATAATACTTTTTTTCTTTACGATAATGTTAAAAATAATCTTAAGTTAAACTCCTATAAATTATATTTTAAATATTATAGTAATCAATTATCGTACGATATAAAAAAAAATAATAATAATACAGACTAAAGAACATAATATTTTTTACGTCAAACAATTCAATATTATAAGTTGTAACAAACTAATTCTACATTCCGTTTGAATTTATTGTTAAAGGTTTTCATTGCATTTTTAATATCGTGAAGGAAAAATGTGTAGTAAGATGAAAATGAAAATTTAAAATGTACTAGTACCAAGCACTAGTGTATGTACCATTGATATAACCAACATATGTGTCACGTCTCACACAAATAACTTTCATTGGAGTTCTAATAATAATAATATATATTATAATATACTTGTATTAGAATTTATCACTGAAGATAAACCATTTATTAGAATATTACATTTGCAACATCATTCAAATTTCAAGCAACTTACACTTTTGTAAATATTTAGCTTGAATCAAAAACTTCAATGTGCATCTATAAATATAAAATTTATTTTTTCCTAAACATATGATATATAGTTATACGTCGAAAATTGAATGCGTAATATATCCATTGGGATCCATTTTCTTCCTTCTTTTAAGTCTTTAGAGTTTCATATTATTCATTCTGGTTTTTTATTTCTATTTTTTTTTTCCGGCACGCAATGCGCCGCATATTTCCGGTACGTAATAAAAGTTGAAAAAGCGTAAATGTGAATGTATTTTTCAGCTTCTGTGGTTTCCTCTCTATACCTCTTGATTTTCACACACGCGGGCGTACACGTATGTTTATGAACTGCCCGTCTGCACATACGCACTCGCGCGTAATCCATCTAGGCGTGGCTTTTGCTCAACTTGTAAATACGAATTCGTTGCCGACGGCTTATTTTATTCACAACCCTCTGCTATGTAGTACACAGACATATATTTTCTATAATATATACACACACATTACTCACGTCTCTCACTCTCGCGTATATTATATTATGCACATGCATACATGTGCTGCCATTGCATTGCGTGGTTATTGAAACCGCGGTCCGGTAACATCCGGTGTGAACACGAAGAGTGCCTGAATAGTTCTAATGTTTTGAAATGTTTCTCATCTTAATCAAATATATCATACTATTATACACCACGATGATAATTATTTGCAGCATGTCAATCAAAGAATAAATTATCATTTTAACATTAAGATTATGTTTTTAAATATACTTAGATAAGATTATCAGTATAACAATTATAGATATTATTATATTATTATTATGTGTTTTATTATATATTTTTCTAACAGAACACACTATTTTTAGAATAAAATATTCACTCATCGTTTTTTTTCAAATGTATCTAATTATCACCTATGTTTATTATTTATATAAAGTAAAATACACTTTTACAATAGAGATGAATCTAGACCAAAAAGACTAGGTTCTAGATCCTATAACTATTGAAAAACGAATTCTGACCGGAACCGAATTTCAATATCTCTGAATAACATGAACCTATATATTATCAATAGAAAAATATTAGATCTTACTATGATTTTTAATTTTTTTTTTTTTTGTTTAAATTATATATTATTATTTTATTTGTGAATACAAATTAAACTGATATTAAGCTGAAAAAAAATAATAAAAATACTGTTACTGTTTAATCCTGACTTTAAATGGAGTCATAATTTTAAATAAAATAATAATAAATTAATAATGATATATTTATATATATATATATATATATATATTTAAAATTAAACCGGAACTACAACTATTTCATAAAATTATATAGTATCAAAACTAGATCCAAAACCAAAACAACTAATCATTGATTTATGCCTAACATAGTAATATTGTGTGAAATAAAAATTACTTATTTAAATAAAATATATTATAGGTATATGGCTCATTAAGTTATAATTTATATTTTATTTAAGAATATAAAAATACACCCAAATTGATTTTTTTAATATAATCATATTTTTTTAAAACTATTTTAAAAATTAAATTCAACTGTGACAATATTTGTTTAAAAGATTCAAATTTATAAAATACATAAATATATAAGAAAATAAAATAAATTATATAATGTGTTGGATATCTAAGAGGATAATATCAGATTTAAATAGGTGCAAACAATTGTTGCGCTGTGGTTACAATTTAGGGCAATTGAAGATGGCATGGTTAATATAACGAATCGTAAGAATGTTGAGGAATATTCAATTTCATGAAAGTTTATATGAATTTAAGCGAAGTATGATGTAGCCAATTCAATGATAAAAGAAGATGGTAATGTATTTCCTAGATAGATTATAGTTGTTAAATCAGTGTCGAAGTTAAAAATACTTCTATATCAAGTGAGCAATAGAAAAATAAGGTGAGAGAGTTTCTCAGTGTTTAAACTGTAATTGGGTTATAAAAACCCTGAAGTCGAGATTGATATTATACCTTGGAATTTTGAATTATAACTTATAAATTTATATGAAATGTATTTAATAATACACCATAATATATGAGATGTTTTTAATATTAAAGTTAACTTTTATAGACAATTGTTTGTTAATAGTTTAAAGCGGTATCTGAAATAAAAATAGCTGATTACTTGTGTGATCTTCAATATTTATTTAAATTATAATTAGTAAATATTATTATTTTTTCTAATTGATTATTTCAATAGTTATTACAAATACTAAAACATGTTCGAATTATTATTCTATTCAATTTGATATTAAAATAATAATTAAATGCAAAATGTATTATTTTAACTGAAATTTAATATATCAAAATAAAATAAGGTCAATGGAAATGAACTCATATCTATACGTATTACGAAATTCATGTACATTTATCTAGTTTCCATTGCCCCAGGGAAAAATAAAACCCCCCCTGTATTTAAAATGAGGTGGATTTTTTAGTTTATTATTTATTATTATATTTCATATAGAAAAATACTGTGCTTGGTCAGATCTCCTGTTTCATTGAATTACGAGCCTCCTGGTCCAGACTCAGATTACCCATTAAAGCAACTATATAACAGAACATTTTCCTTTGTTTAATAATTAAAAAAGTATATTTATTATTTATGTTAATAATTTATGTACAAATGAATATACAATTACGTATATTATTATATAATAATATTAATATTAGTACATACATATTAATATGTATACTGTATAGCGTACGTGAGCAAAACCTAATCGGTAGCGTTACTTTAAGCATTGAGTGAAATATTTTGAATTCGCTTGTAGTCAAATTAGTCAAATTTAAAATTAATTATTAAATATTTTTTTACATAAAATATAGATAAAATGTTCACAATGTATAACAATAATATTAAAACGTATTATAATTGTCGTCATTGTCGACCATTATTGTTTTATGTACGGAAATTTAATGTTATTATTTTTTTAGGTTTTTCGTTATAATTTTTTATACTATAATTTATATTATATTTAAACATTAAGTAAACTTTATGAATTGAATTTGGTTACAAAATAAGACAAAATTAAAAAAGCTAGTTTTATAATATTTTATTTGATTGCATTAAAATTAAAAAAGATAAAATAATTTCTAAAGACTATAAGCGAGCAAATTATAATATAATAAATGTATGAATAAAAATAAAAGTTATTAATTACATATGTATTAATTTTTTTGCAGGTATATTTCTCCAGGCAGTTAAGCCCGAGCTTGGAACTGACATAATTGAATAAAACAAACTTCTATAAACTCCCTTTATTATCATATCAAATTAAAAAAAAAAGTATTTCGTTGTTTCATTTGACACATTTTTTGTTTTAGTTTTCTGTAAAACGCATTTTTATAAACTCCATAGGTTATATAGTATATTATTCTGTTTATAACTCTACATATAGTATAATGACCTTATTTCACCACATTATTTTTACTTTAGCTAACACGAATATCTATTATAAACTTTGTGCATTTGAAATCGATTTTAGAACCTATTTACATGTTTTATTTTACTGTGAAAAATAAAAAAAAAAACATATATTTTGTTTTTTTTTTAAATGAACTACTTTCAATATTTAGAATAGAAGGATGTATTAGAACGCCACCATGTATTCCGTAAGGAGTTACGCCTTATCGATTTAACGGGGATAAAAATATATACTCGTATACATAAATAAGAATACTACCACTCCAACATACAAATACATTTAATCCTAAGAGCCATTTTAGCAGGTGATGAAAAAAACGAGTTGAATTGTAATGTAAAATGTGTTTGTATTTTTCAGGCTTCAAAAAAAAAAAAAAAAAAAAACCATGCATATTATACACTCTAAATATGATGTTGTCAAGAGACAAGAACTAAATCCACAGCCATAACAATGCGTTTAGTCTGTGCGTCCATTTATGTTAACAGAATCCGGTACGTGAACTTCCGAGGAAATGCTTTGAAAGTTTTGGTGATACACGTGACGACGACCACGAAGACCTCGAAATTCATCAATTCCACGTACATATAGACGTACGTTGTGTAAAACTATTGGAAACGCAGTAAGTAACTAAATATATTATATTGTTACAAAACGAGCGAGTTTAAACCAAACACACATGCAGAAATCCCGTGAACTCTTACAAGCGACGTAAACGATTTGACCGGAGTAGAGAGGGAGGGAAAAAAATGCTAAAACAATTTTTTATCCGAGTATTTTCACTCGATGCTAGTACACAACAAATTCAATTTCCCCTCATGCCGTTGGCGAAAAAGGCACAGAAAAACATTCTATACCCCGACCAATCCACCCACTTCTCCTGGGTATAGTTTACGCATAGTTGACATGTAAAACGAGCAAGGCGGTAAACAAAGTTCAGACGGCGGCGGCAGCGTATATTCTATTTCATCGTCTTGACGTGTATACATCCAGTGTGTCGGCGCACTGCACGAAATGACACGTAATTTTAAGCATGAACGCTCTTATCCCATTTCAGTCCAACATCAGTCGTCCACCCAACCTACATCCTTACTATCCACACAACCACTACTTCTGCTTACATAATATATGTATGTGTGTGTGTGTGTGTGTGTGTGTGTGTGTGTGTGTTTATATATGCGTGTATGTGAGTTCTCATTGGATCATTGTATTACAGTACTGACGCCATAACACGAAATATTGCTTGAAACATATTGGTGGGAAGGATTTATGAATCGAAGTCCTTCGCGAAACAACCGTTATCCCCTCCGTTACCTATCTCGTAATACAGTGATATAACATTCGAATACAAAATGATTACACGACTGCGTGACGAATGTACACCACGAGGATCAAGTTTACACAACCACTGCCGCCGCCACCATTACCACCACCACCCCTGCACGCTTGAAAAGGCTCGACGGGAATAATAATAAGACGTTATATTATTATCCCGGCCAAAAGACGCACGACGAGTCTACGAAAAATCTGACAGTAGAATAAAATTAAAATATTATTCTGGGATTATGTATAAACGCACAGGAGTTCCATCGAATAAAATTACATTTCACCTTTATATGCGAGTGTATCCTTCTGACACTTGTCATTCGTTAGATAAACATAAAATAACTAAAATTGTATTAATGACAATAATGGATATTCTATGCGTGACATATCTTACATTTAAAACATAAATATAAGTTATAAGCTGTGCGCAAAAAAAAAATTACTCATTCGTTAAAGTTTCAATTAAATGTTTAACAATATTATTTTAATTTTTAAGTGAAAAATAAATGCATATAAAATAAACATAAATTATTATTTATCATAAAATAATAAATAAAGCGTAATACAAACATTGAATTATATATTATATTCGTGCACAGGAAAAATAATACATATATTTGAAAAAATAGAATTTAAAATATGCTGATTGTGTGTTCATTCGCAAGAATCACTCAACTTTTTGGTATTCAAATCAACAACAGTTATTATAAAGTTTTTAAAATGTTGATATTGTAATTGATTGCGAGCTTCTGCGACAAACGACAGTTGGCAAATATGAATTGCTAAGCTATAGGAATTTAAAAATATCGAACTATACACTGAATACTATTAAACAAATATTAGATAATTCACAGCATTGGTGAACAGAAGTAACAATCACTAATAATAAAAAAGTAAAGTATTCATAAGGTACAAATACAAGTACAATTTTAAATAAAGAAAACCTATGAATTATTCAAAAATAAAATAAAAAGCTCACGCAAAAGAATACATCTTGATAAAGTATGAATTAGAAATGTTTAAATCCCTCAAACAAAACGGAAAATCGTTCACGATAATTAATTAGTTGGAAAAAAAATAGTAAATAGTAAAATAATTACTGACTAGTTGACGGTATAAAATACGGTTAAATACTTTGTTCTTAATGAAAATCAAAAGAAAATAATTTCAGAAATATAAAATCGATATGTGGTAAAAAAAAATAAATAATAAACAGGTGATTTGAGACGGTTTGTGTTAGGTAATGAAGGTTTTCTAGATAGAAACTAGCTGATATACTGGTATATACTACTATAGTTCTATAGTCAATAGACTGGTGCAATATGTCGATAATATTATAGTTTATTATGGAAGAAAGTTTCACGGGACTCGGGTGTGGTGCGAAGATTGAGCCGCTATTAAGTTGATGACGGGTCACAAACCTCGTGTAACGACCTGACGTGCACTTAACGTTGGTTGCTAATGAAGACTACAAACTCTCTTCTCTGTGCCCTATGATCGCTGTTATATTTACTTAAATCAACACAAGGTTATAATATAAAACACCTCTCAGAACTGTGTCTTAGTTGGTTATGATGACAATGTACTCAATCGTTTATCGTACCGATTCGAAAAATATTTTAACGCAGTTTAAAATAATAATAATAATAATAATAATAATAAAATAAATATAATATTAAGATTATGAAGGTTCTACATATGATATTAAAAACAACGATATAGCATTTAATTGGTAAAAACGTTTCCGTTAAAATAATAAAATTAGGTACAGCTAAAAATGCTAAAATTCATTTGTGTAATTAATTATATTTATTTTTTTCGCATCAAAATACAGGCATATAATTCTTTCTAGAATTGATTGGATTATTTATATATATTTTTTTTAAAAAACACAAAGATATTACCTTTTTTGTATCAATGTTTGAAGTATAAATTTGAAGGTATAAACATTGGCAAAAAGTTTAAATCTTTTTTAATAACTGTATTTTTGACGGGAGTTATCAAATATTTCAGTTTTTGATTGAAATAAGGTATGTTGTATTTTCTATAATATTGACTCATATTTTAAATATTATAATATTTATTAAAAATTAGATAATATTTGGTAGATAAATTATTGATTATTTCAAAATTTTTCAACTCTCATTTTTGTTTAAAATATAATACGCATTTTCAGGATAAATTTCCAACAAAAAAAGATAAAAGAGTTTTATCTGAAATCTTCAGTTTAATGAGGGTTTTTGAGATGTTTACGATAATAGTCGAGGTATTTGGTGGTTTATGCTTGTCACTGCAGTTGTAGCATTTCCTGTTTTTGTATTTATACTTAAGTGGCCTCTAATGGACTTCTTTTGCTTTTAAGACATAATAGTTTATTTCAAAAACTTAACATTAGGTCAAGAATTTGTTTTTTTCATTGTATTTCACTGAGCAATAAATCGAACTAAGCCATTTGGCATAATGTACTAGTAGTAAAAATATATCATTTTGAGTATGATATTGGTCCAAATTACATTTCTAAAGTAAAGTATAATTCCCGTAAACATTTTTATGACACGCACCAGGTGTCTTAAAAAGTATCATTGTAATATCAATATTATGCATGTTTCCAATAGTAGTTGCTGAAAAGTAAATAAAATTCAACTTATATTGAGGTTATTGCAACAGAAATAATGTTTAAAATTGTCTGTTTTAAATTGAAAAAGATTGATGTATGTAAGTAGACAAATGCTTTGCTTTTAATTACAGAATTGGTATTTAAGTATTTATTTTTGTTATGAAAATCAAAACGTTCAGTGAATTTTAACGCATTATTTATACTCTCCATCTTTATCTCTCTATTTTACGTGAATTATTAAATTAAAATTAAAGTGAGTTAACCAAATAATCGAAAATAAATTATATTGATTTAACAATAATAAGTGGTTTTTTGTGTATGAGTAAATAATAATTTGTCCCTAAAGTACTTCGATTTTCAACATAAATGGTGATTTTTGACACGAAAATTGGATCTAGTTTTTTCTATTAATAAATGTGATTAAAAGTCACAGTATTTTTTTTTTTTAAATATAATTGAGAAAAAAATTATTTTTACAATAAATTAATTTTTAATTTTTTTATAATTCATAAACAAATAACCACAATAACTATTAACTACATTCATTCGCTAAGTAAATGCATAACCATTTTCTATTTATGATATAATTTTAAAATTATTTCAACTCTTTTTTATAAATAATAGTAAAAAATTAATGAATGGTTAAAAAATCTTTAAATTTTAGTACAGGGTTCCTAATAAATAATTTATTTTTAAATTAAGAAATTTCAAAAATGTATTATTACAGTATATTTTTTAAAGACTTAAACTTAGAATTTTGTCAAAATTCGTGAAAATATCGTAAAATACAAGTTATTTTGTAGTTAGAAATTCATAAAATTTCTATTTATACCCAAGATTTGAAAACTAAATATAAAATCCTTTATAAGTTTTTCAATATATGTTTTACAAAATATAATCCTGCCAGAAAGCCAAATATAATATTTTATTAGCATATGAAGTTCACATTTTTATCACATTAGATATTCACTCTAGAACAGTGGTTCTCAACCTACTAGAGTCTAGTATGATGACTATTTTTATTAAACGAATTTTGTTTTTTGTTATAACTAAAAAATATAGTTTTAGTCTTTAGATACTTGACATTTTCACAAAATATTGTCATTTATTTTCATTATATGGTATGATTTTCAACATTTTTCTACTTATTTTAAGCTATTTTGATGGGTATGTCTAATTTTTATTGTTTTTTTTTTCACTTTTTTATATAAATATCAGTTAACAATAATTTAATTGGTCCAAATTTTTAATATATATTAAGATATTTTATACAAGTTTTTCTTATATCTATATAAACATATAAAATATATCTATGTACAATTTTTTTTGTATGTATTTGAAGTAAACGTTTTGATGAGATTACTAATTTAAACAATAAATAACAACATTAATTATTATGTTGAAATTTGAAAATGTATTAGTGAAAAATTAATAATTTTACATAATATTGTATAATTATGAATTTTACTATACGCAATGGCATTTATTATTTATTTTAAGATTAAATCTATTAATTTATATTATTAATCTATTTTTGTTATTGTACGGTATTTATAGTAAGTTAAAATGAAGTTTAGAGTTATATCAATTTTTATGATACAGTATAAATATATATTATTAAAATAATTAAATACTTCATTATCTAAGAAAAAAATATATCAACCTACCGTAACACTAAAATTAAAATAAATGGTTTTAATAGCTATACATATAAAAAAATTATATCATGAAATATACATAGTGATATCATAGTCTAACTGTTTCTGCTCAAAATTGATTTTTATAAACAATAATATATCATTGAATTCAAATTGAACATACCCATAATAATGATCCATTCAACACCTAATATCAGAGTTGCACCCATTTTCCTGCCTTTTTTTATATTAAATTTTTTTTACGATATTTCAATCAAGTATAAAAAATATTTCAATTTAAAAACGCTCATTCATCATATGCAAATTTAAATATCGTTAAATTGCCAATGCACAAACATATTTGTTGACATTAACATTAATTTTAATAATAGGTTAATTAATTTTAATATTAAAGCTAAACACAAAAAATTGGATATCCTTTTAATGGTAATTTGCTATATTTAATGAGAAACAAAAATACTGGCATGATAGTAAGAGATACACATCAGATATGTAACTTTGATTCTATAATTAAAGGTACTAAATACCGAATAATATGTAAGTATTAAAATATAAGCTAAAGCATAACTATAATGTTTTGTTTATACAAATAAACAATATTGTTCATCAATGTTTATCGCAGAAAAATTAAACATAAATTTAACATTATTAAGTTCAGAGAAATCTTTAACTGAAGTAATGATTTATATTAAACATTTTAATGTTATTAGGGAGCCTTTGTATTTTCGAAAGGTATTAAAATTAACATAACTATCAGCACTTATTATAGTATACTGGAACAAATTAGCAATATTTTCTATTTTATAAGTTTTAAAATGGCACTAGGTACTTTTTTTATCAGTATTAATTTTATTAAAATAAACAGTGCACAATAGTAATGGACTCTTTAGTATTAAAGTATATAAGAAAATTATTGAAAAAGTTTCACAATTTCAAACCTTCAATAATCAAGCAAGCTCTGTTTCTTTTGTTTTGTCGTTTTTATGGTCAGTTAACTACGAAGGGGAAAAAAACTTTTATATTGAAAGATAAGATAGTGATCTTTGATTGCAACTAAAAGCTGGTTTTTTCTCATACGCTTCTATTAAATAAACTAAAAAAACTTTTAAAAACGGAAGAATTTATTTAAAAAAACTTAATTTAAATAAATTAACTAATAATAATATATAAGCGTTTATTATGTGTTTACTGGTCGTTTTAAGTTAACAATCGACACTAAAAAAACATGCCAAATAAATAGTATTTGGAAAATGGATAAGATCCTTTATTTTTTTTTAAATAATTTTAATATATTATTATACGTATTGAGTGCAATAGTAACTAGATAATGAGATTTATGTAAGATATTTTAAATACTAATATAATGTATTTTACAGCACATTTATAGTAAATGTGACAAACATATTTTATATAATTACATTTTTTTCTTAATCTTAGTTAACATGTTCAAAGAAAAAATATCTTGCTGATAATATGTATGATAAAAACATTTGAGAACTAAATAATCCAGATTTTACAATTATGCACTACTTAATATTAAATATTCAAAGCTTTAAACTAAATAATTACAGATATTCATATATTTTTAAAATGGAAAATTTAAAGTTTTAATAAATGTTTACTGATTTATATATTATAGTTAGAGAATTGATCTTATAATTTATATTTTATATAAACTATAGTAACGAATTTCGAATACACATTAAATTTAAATATATAATATTATAATCTCAGAATTCATTAAATAATTTTTAAAAATAAATTTATAGTTATTGTTTTTTGTGTGTATATTAATGTATTATCAATGCAGGTAATCATTTCTACTAGTAAATTAGACATAATAAGAACGAAAATTTTCATATTAACTTTTATAAACATTAAATAAACAAATACTTCAAAGTGCCCAATGAATAATATGTCGGATTCTCTAAGAAAAATAAAACCATAGAAGAACCGTGACCACAGCTAGATAGTCGCCAATTGATTCTCGCGTGGGGGTCAAATTTTTGCATTATCTTATAACTTTTTTAATTAGCTAGGCAACTTCAAAGTTTTACTAAACTGTTAAGAATTGTCTTCGATCTAAACAGTAAAATAAAAACTAATTTCATTACACTTGTTTTAACAATTTTATAAAAAAAAACCAATACTTAAAAACTTTTTTTTTATTATTATAAAATTATATATTTATAATTATATAAACAGTATAAGAAATATTATGTATTATAATCAGAAATTTCTTAAAAAAAATAACTAAATATGAGTGCTATGGCATAATAAAAAATTGCTACATAACTGCCATAAACGCATACGCCTATAAGTTTATTATTTCTATTATTTTTAATATGAATATAATATGCTAATATTTTATTTAAAATTTTTTTTTTTTTAATTGGTGATTTATGTTATTGTGTAATATCTAAAATTTAACAATTAATTAAAATAATAAATAATGCACAATAACTATCTAATAATAATTGTGTATGATACAGAACAAACACGTTTTATTTATTGACTGCGCTATTAATTGTATTTAAGTTATTTAAGTCTTAAATGAGTTTTCATATTATAATCAGATACATGCAATCCAAAAATTAAATGAGAATATTAAATGCATTATAAAATATAAATATTGTGATTTATAAAAATATTCATATAATACAAATAGTAACAAAATTATAAGAAACTGTTGCATTTCATTAGAGTTGTGTTTAATATAATACATCTTTGTTAGTAATATAACTAGTTATAGAAATAAATCATTTGATTTGGTATCAGAACTTTCGAAATTAGTAATATTGTCAAGAATAAAATCATAATATACAAATTAAGTATATTTTAATTTTTTATCAAATCAATTATAATATAAATTGTACTATTTAAATATAAAATTATTTAATAAAGGATTTTAACGATCAAAATTATTTAGTTAATATAATAATTATAATATTATTACGGTAGAATTATTGTTATATAATATTATAGCCATAAAAAACCATAAAATTGTTTTATTATTCTTATTTATATAATGTTGTAACTTAGAAAAACAATATTACATAATTTTAAAAACGTATTATACTTGTTTATAGCTTATTATTAAACATTTATGATTAAAGGGAATACTTATAATCAAATATAAATTATGCGTATTTATTATTCTTTGATATTTGTTATTTTTGATGAATTGTATTTTAGTTAAATATTTACATTTAAAATTATTTGAATCAAAACACCCCATTATTTTTTTTAACTCCAATTATTATTTGTATACAATCATTTTGAAAAAATTATTGTGTTTGATTTATTTGCGGTTGAATATAAAGTAATAGACTGAGAAAGTTCTGTCCCTTTTCTTTGGAAAAATTGTTTTATATTGTTAGTATAAAATATGACTCAAGAGTGTCTACGGTCTTGTTACAATACTATAGAAGATGGAAAGTAGACTCTTGTGGCTGTAGAATGATACATGTTTCAGTGCATTATCTAAAGCCAAGAGACGAGTTTTCAGACGAAAAATATCATTCAATTTGTCAAACCGTTAAGGCAGAGTTGACATATCCATTTCAAAACTTACACAAGTGTAATATTATTATCGTTTAAAATTATTCCACACTTTTTTCCAACTCTACACTGGGGATCTTGTATATCTACCTGAAAATGGGATTTCACCTGATTTATTATAGCAGAGATGTTGACGAAGAAAATAAAACAACATAGAAAAATGAAAATTGGTCGTCATCTGGTATGAAACACATATTGGTTATTTTGTATTTGTATTTTCTATTACAGTTTCTAACAAATGCAAAAATTTCAATATCATTAGCTTTTAAATAAATAAACACTCACAAAAAAAAAAAAAATATATATGTCCAGATAGAAGTGATTTCTCATATACATCCTCTGCGTTATAATAATAGTAATAATTAATACTTAACAAAGGAAAGACCGTGTAACAATATATTTACAAAAACTCAAAGCTATATTTTTATAACTATTGATTATAGAATAGACTATTATATAATCAATGTCTTAACTATAAAGGTATTATATTTTCAATATATACATTATATTTAGAGTATTAAAAAAATTATATGTATATTGTTATTATTATTTTGATTAGTAATTGTAAATTAAATATACAGTGATGTAATAGATAAAGAATGAAACAATTATCAAAATATGTCGGACAAACATTCTCGATCGTTTTATGTTAATTTCTAAAGTTTTTTTTTGTATTTATAGCAGATAATAAAAATAATATTTAAATATTCACAATTTTTATGTTTTACTTATATATTATATTATACATTTATACCTCACAAAAAATAAATAATTATTTATATAATTTTATAAGGTTTTCATTAATTTTTATTCTTTAAAGTAATAATAATTATAATATCAGTGTTAGTGACTTATAATT
The DNA here is from genome assembly GCF_003676215.2 of Rhopalosiphum maidis. Lineage (NCBI taxonomy): Eukaryota > Metazoa > Arthropoda > Insecta > Hemiptera > Aphididae > Rhopalosiphum > Rhopalosiphum maidis. The sequence continues at coordinate 85,439,305 of NC_040877.1, forward strand.
TTATTTATTTCTTTTTTTTATTGATGGTAATTGTTTCTATAAATTATTTAAACGAACTTTTTTTTGGATAATTACTAAATAATATTTATTTGGTAACTGTTATTGATTAATCAAATATTTAACTCTCAAATATTAAACAAACAATACTACTAATATTTTTTTTTTTTTTTTTTTTTTTTTTTTTTTAATAAGTGGGATTTGTAATACATTTTCAAAATAAATTATAAATTAAAGTACCTCATTGTTTTATAAAATAATTGTTTAACACATAATGAGTATACAAGAGTCCAGTTATACAATATCAAGAGCAATTTACTTAGATTTTTTCGTAAAAAGAATTATCCAATCATATTTATATTCTGGTATATTATTTAATAACAACGCTACAAGAGGGTCAAAGCTAAAATTATTAAATTATTGAATTTTTTCTATTTTTTCTCCATAGTGGCATAGTATATTTCTAAAATTATATTAAAGTGTAAAATACAAAACTTTCGGTAAGAAAAGCGAAATTGATCTACTATTTTTTTCCATCTTATTGTATTAATAATTTAATTTGTTCTTGTCTATATTATTCAAAAATTTTTTTTTTATTATTATTATTCTAATGTTATTATACCTGTTAAACACTAAAGATTTTTACACATTTGGTGACATTATTAAGTTATGTAAAGAAACTTAATGCTTATTTGTGAAAAACCTTTGCACTGTATAGCTTAATGTTATATGTAAAGACTTAGACCGGATGGACGATAAGGAGATTGTTTGGCAACAGGAAATGAATACTCGTGTTAAGTTTACAGGAATGGTAGAGAGTACAGAATCATACTGCTCTTAATAGTGTTTTAAATATGTGTGTTGAAATATCTTACATAGTAGGTATTTAAAACAACATCAAGATGTTAATTTGCATGCAAATTACAAAACATGAAATAAATGAACGCATTTGTTTGAAAACCATCATCATCGAATTTCTCACGAACTCAATTTTTAGTTGTGATCATTGTGCGGAAACTAAAAACCCACATATTCTCTGCAATTCTTGGCAGTATTTAAAAATGTATCACGGAAGCTGAATGATGGTTGTTTAAATGCTGTGGCCCGAGGAGAATAAAATTCACGAAAACGAATGATTAAAAGCTTAAAAGTTTGTCAGACAACAATATAGAAAATATTGTTTTAGCCAGACAAATAAAATAGAATTACAACAAAATAGTTACTGACTATAAGCTTTACATTCAACTTTTATGCTTTCAATTGATGATAATTTATTTCAAAATTATTTTTGATATTTTTTTCAGAAACGCGCGTTTTTTGTTTTGAAAAACTTAAAAAAGTATTGTACGAAAATGAAAGGTTATAATGTATAAAACATAACATAAACATACTATCTTAATTATACAAAAATATATTTAATACCAAATTTAAAAACAAAAATTATTTTAAAAGTTTTATGTCTAGGATTTTAAATATTGTTTTTAATGTTTTAATCATCACTAATACATAACTGAAAACGTTCGTTAAAATAAATGTCGATAATAAAGCAACTTGTTTGAAAAAAATAAAATAATTATAATAAAGCCTAACAATTGAAACTATTAAACACAATGTAATCAAGCGTAGTGAAGCCACTATCAGTAAGAGAATAATATAAACAAAAACGTATAATTTATGCTTCAACGAAGTTTTCGTTATATCCCAATGGAGCTTATTTATATTTTAACATGTCACGCATAACAGCGGCAGTTTATCTTGCGCTTTGTGCACGTTTTAACCTTTAACAGAAAAACAAACAGTCCTCGGATCCCTCGTCATAAATATTGTCTACGCGCTGTTGGAGTATCTCCACAATAAAACTCGTTTTTTTAATACCCGACCGTCTTCGTGAAAAATAACCAAAGATAAAAACAGAAGGGATGCCGAGATATGGTTGTCTTTTACGTCTTGCAATAATAATTATTTTCCGGAAGACAAAAAAATGTTCGCATATATATACATACACACATTTTAAAAAATAGCTTGAGATACCCGCCTTCTTTGTGGCTTTGAAACTGCAACAACTTTTCATTTTTTAAGAGCAAAAGCACGTTTTGGAGATAGAGCGGTTTTAACACTAAACAACTAAAAAAACTAATACAGACGCCGCTGTCAGCATCCACAAAACGTCATAATCTAGAAGTGTTTATTGCTATACGAAATTATAATTTTCTTTTTTGTATTCTAAATTACTACAATCATATAATTATAATTTACAGAGAGCATAATTCGTCAGTACTCGCAATTTACAATTGTAATTAGTGTTCTCATTTAATTCTGGTAAAAGTTTTACGTGTATGTAGTGTGAAAAAATCATTGTACTTTATCTAACATTATTTATGATTTTTTTTTAGAGTAAATGCGTTTTTAAAATCTTACCTTAACGCCTCCCTGTAGTGATTTACAGCTGTCTGCGTGTCCCCTACGTCCCTTTGGTAATTCGCCCAGTTATAGTGCATTTTGGCATTGTGTGGCAAAGTCTTCAAACCGGCCCTAAAAAGTCACATCACTTAATATACTATGATACAATATATGAACCATAAGGGAATTTAAGATAAAATATGCATTAGGTACTATTGATTTTTTTACGATACATTTTAATTAAAAAAAAAATCTAATTTTAATTTATCAAAAAAAAAAAAAAAAAATATGAAATAACAAATATAAACTGTATTTTATCATAGGAAATAAAAAATAGTCTATAATGTAATATTTGAAAATTAATTACAACATCATACAATGAACAATTACAAAATAATATTCATCGAAAATTGATTCAATTTTAAATTTTAGTTATTTCTGCGTTAACTTACTTAATAATAGTCGGTCTAGACATCCAATCACTGTTCCTCAGTATGGTTCTAGCTACAAATATTAAGAGTGTGAAGCCCACAAAAAATTTCGTTGTTACTATCACCCACTTTGATGATTTTTTGTGATTCAAGAGCGTTTGAAGTCCATATACACACAACAAAATGAGTCCCATACTATAAATAAAATAAATACATTTTTAGTAGGTATATAGCTACTAAATCTACAAAAACCAAATTAATTAATCAATTTTAAAAAAACTTGAATTATGTTTTATATTAATTAAATTTATAAATTAACTCAATACAATTAGCAAGGTATATTAAGTTTAACATTAAAACGAAAAAATACAATATATATGAGTAGGTAGTTTTAAAAAAGCTGTGAAATAAATCATTTATCAGTTATCAATTATGTAGTTTAAATACTAATTATTAAAATTTAATAAATATACATTTTTTAAATTAAATATAAAAATTATTTTTATGTAAAATTTAAATGTAGTTACCTATAAGGCTATACATGTATAAATAATAGGAATAATACAAAATTTTTATTATTATTTATTCAATGTATTTTTATTTTAGATTATAATTATAGTGTTTGTTGAACTTTTATATTAATTAATAAATTAAACAAAACAATGGTGACATTTAAAAAGTGTTATATATTAATAGGTATATTGTTTCTTAATACAATATGATTATATGAATTAAATACAATGTAAAACACAAATAACATCTTACATTTTAAAAATATTTACCTGGGTATGTAAAGTACTCTTTCAGCCACAACGAACCCCACTGTCACTAGAAGATTGGAAGCAGGAATGTAAGGGATAATAAGTAAAAGAGCTGCCAAAACTTGAGGACTATGTTTTTGTGCCTGAAAATTAAAATACAATATTTCTTAATTATTTGCAATCAAAAAATTACATAATATTGTATACATTTATTAATACATTATACTTGTTATGCAATTTAAATTATATGATTTACATCATAGAATTATGATTAAATTTCAGCTTTTATGTGTGTAGTGTTAATATTTACACAAAATTATATTTGATAAAAATATTTATATAACATGGTACTATTGAGAAAGTATGATAGCTAAATTATTTGAAAAATATGATTATTATCAGGAATGGACAGTGAGAAGTTGGACGGAATAATAAATTAAGAAATCGTTATTGATATCCAGAACGAAAAATCTAAATAATATTATATACATAAATATTCTTTGCAACGAAGTTCTACCCAAGTCTATGATTTGATTAACTTATAATTATTTTTTGTTAACGCCATATATTTTATTGATTAAACCCATAAACATAAATCTAATAAAAATCTGGATGTGAGATAGAAATAAAAAGTATCGTGTATGACAAAATAAATAATATTAAACATTTTTTCACCAATGCAAAATGATTCAAATCGATTTAATATTTATGACGATATTAATTTAATATAATCTATTCAATTACAGCATACATGAGAGTTTCGGAAAGGTGAGAGCTAAATTCCATTAGAAGGTCGCGGTCTACGTGATACATGCAGTATTTTAGCCATATTAGACGTTATAATGGGTTAGTCTAAATAATATGTTTAGCTACAACAGCTATATAAATAATAATCCCGATTTCTTTCAATGTTTAAAGCAACAAGACAGATTTTTTATCATAATTATTATTTGGAGAACAAAATTAACGGAAGCAGTGTCGATGTACGTGCTCAGTGGGATAAATTACTAAATGCTTACAACAGCGGACGGATACAAGGGACGTTATTTTTTTCACGCAAACAATAACAATAAAAAAAAAACTCGAGGTTAGTGTTCCGTAAATTGAACTCGCGAATACAGCGTTTTATATTCCGCGTATATTTTCCCCTTTCCGTAAAAAAGACGGAATAATATTATAATTTTCTGCCAATGGGGAATTTTACGATGGAGCCTAAAATTATTTTATACATATTTGAACAGCGTAAAATTTCAACGCCAAATTACTACAGAAGTGGTTGGTTATAACCGTTGTTTTCGTGTGCATATACATGTAAGTCCACGGGGAATTCAAACGAAACCTGACGAAAGCCCACTATAACTGAATACCACGTCATATAGATTGAATATTATTGTCTAGAAGTGTGTCAATTGGTAGCAATGAACTATTACGTTAGTTTGATATATTATAGGTATTTACGTTCCGCAATCTTTTAATACATATCCAAGTATAATGAAAACAACGAAAATTATGAAATAAACTCATAGGTAGTTATTAAAATAGCACCATGGTTCATATGTATATATGAACACTTAACAGTGTTATATGTATTAATAATAGGAAATAATGAATCAACGTATTTTGCATTGCATACATCGTATTACATTATTATACATCATCAAATTAAAATCGTATGGTAAAGATAATCTAGTTTTTTCTTACTCTGAGCGACTTCCGTGTACGCTTGACTATGTATATACGCTTAATTTAACGTTCTTCATCCGTTGACCTATTTTGGCGTTTATCTTTGCCAAAATATTTCAACCAAATGTTAACGAGCTCACCAGGTCGACCTTTCCCGCTTATCATTAAATGCCTCCCCGAATTGATTGTGCATAAAATTCCGGTATCCGTTTTGAATTAAACTAACATTTACCCACCGCCAACTCCGCTAAAATGAAAACAGGAACCCGAAAATGTATTGGTATCGGGTTGAAGTTGGTCATATGAGTAGAGAGGGTAAGCATACCGGTCCAAAGACGCAGGTTTAAGGACGGAAAACATAACTCATGAAAGTCCACCTTCCGAATTCCTGTTAGCACTATAGAGTGTCGCATACAAAATCTCCCTACATTAATTATGGCCATTTAGTTGGTTACATTATCTCAACGTAACGTTATTATGTTAGTTTCATACTTTTGTCATGAAAAATATCATATTAAATTTAAACAGTTGAGTATTTATTTTTCTAATGAATTTGAAATGTTTTAAATATAAAATGATATTTATCATTTGTATCTTATGATACTCATAATTTTTAAATGTTTATACTATTTATACTATTTATTAAAATATGATAAACTTTAAATTTCTAAAAAAAATATTGTTCAATTAATATTCCTACAACATCAAAAGTTGTTTTTAATCATTTTCAAGCTTTTTTTAACGGTCATTCAACTATTTATATTTGTATCCATTCCATGGATAAAGAAACAGTCAACAATGAGTGTGTTTGTGAAGTTTTTTGTTTATAAACTTGATCATGTTAAAAACTCACATCATAAATTATAAAATGCGTTAGGAAAAAATATATTACAATAATAGTAAAATGCAAGTTAATAAAACAATAGTAATAGTAAAGTTTTAAAATGAATCTTTAGAAATTCAATAGACACAAATGTAGAATGTTACTATAATGTTAGTATTTACAACGAAAAATATAATATTTTGATGAATAATAAACATATAAATATAATTTTATTGGTAGAGTGAACAACTGAACAACTTACGTCCATGTCGGATAATATCTTGCACATAGTCCACAGCAAAAATGCTGCAGCTACACATGTTCCGATGTTTCTGATATCGTTCAGAGACATGACCAATGGTAATGAATTCATTTGCCAGTCGTGACTCAATGCCGACGGACATAACATTAGCCACAGGTTGAATGCAGCAACATAACTATAGCTGAGGAATCTAGAAAATAATTTTTTTTATCAATTTAGTATATAGGTAAATTACTTGTGATCAATTACATTTAATTAAATTAAACCTAATAATTAATGAAATGTATTATACTAATTTAAATAATTATTGTTGAATATATAATAAATATATTGATAATTAAACAAACATTTTTAATAAAATATAAAACAAAGGAAATAACGATTAAGTAACTTTCAATTGTGTATGTTATATGTTGGTATATCTTTTATATTAGTATTAGGTAATAATAAAAATAAAATTATACTATATTTTTTCGATTCTGAACGTGGTGATGAATGTATTGATTTTACAATGATATGTGTTTTTTATTTTTTTATTTTTGTGTCTTTCATCACGTTTTGGAATAGTAATAATGCTTTGATTTTTGACTTCAGCCCCTCTTTGAATAGGAAAATTTATCGAATTGGTACTTTGGGGGGGGGGTCAAGAGTAAAAAATTTCCAGTAGTTTTCAAAAGCGCCGGGAAAAACCCTGAAAAAATAATGGAAAAAAGACATTTTTTAAGCATAACCACTTTTTGACAAAATCGATTTTTTGATTTTGCTATGTCTCAAAAACGAATCATTGTAAATACTTGAAATTTTCACCAAATGTTTATAATAATGTTATCTATTTACGACTAAATTTTCAAAATATTTAGAATTTTTATAAACTATTTATAGACATTGAAATTTTCAATTTTTTTTCTTGAAATGTCGATGAAAAATTTGGCTATCCAAAAAATCTTTAAAATTTAAAACAAAGTTTATTATAAGTTGTACTTATTGTAGTAAAAAAAAAATCAAAAATCGTTAGTCACAATTTTTGTTTATAACCATTTAAGGTTCGAATGTTTACGAAATATATCAAAACCACGAAAATTTGCAAAGAATTTTGAAGTTGAAAATTCATAAAATTTTTGTGATTTATACTTAAGGTTCAAAAATCCAATATAATGTTATCCATATGTTTTCCTTCAAATAACTGTAAAAAAAAGTTCCCGCATCAATATAGAAAACATTTGAGCGTATGAAATTTAATTTTTTACATAATCGCGTAAAATAACGATATATTACAATTTAAATATAGGTAATAATATAATATATCCAACTAATTATCATTGACTGAAAAATCATCTTCGTTCAGAATCATTTTTCGTATGCAATAATACCCGTCATTGCATTCAAATTTAACACATCCATTATAGTGACCAATGACCTACGCTCCATCTCTACTATACAGCAGAGCGATACCCACTTGCCATTTTCTCTTCTCATTTGAACATTAGCTGTTGTTTTAAAGTGCTTTCACAATATTATTTGAGTTTTATTAGATATACCAAGGATTTATCAAATGTTTTAGTGGAAATACGGAATCAATGATCGCTTCAATCTCTATCATCTAAGATTATTGTTAAATTAATAAGAAACAAACATATTGATGATTATAACTAATTATCTGGAAATGATTCAATTTGGCACAAACAAAGAGTACATGTTAGTTTATAATATGTAATATTCAATAGTAAATAAAATATATAGACAATATTTATAAATATATAATACTTATATATTTAAGGATTTTGTGTAACATTATAGGATTTGAAGCTTATGTTAAAATGTTCAAGTAGATGTTAAGAAGTTAATAATTATTATATTATAGTTTAACATATTTATAGGTAATTAATAATAATATTGAATCAGGAATTTTTATGAAAATACTAATTATTAGTTTTTAATATTGTAAGGTTGTGGGTGATAATATATATGATTTACGTTATGAATTAAGGATTCATAATTTTAAATATTCTATACTACATATAATATAATACACCTTGCTTAATTTTTTTATAAAAAAACAAGGTCCTTTTTGTATTTTTATTTATTACGGTGTATTCACAATACACCATTTTAAATATTACTTTAAAACTTCATTCGGAAGTATGTATTTAGTAGTTATTATTCGGGATGCATAACATTTGAAATAACCGCAAGAAAACATGTAAAACCGGGATCGTTAAAATGACGTATTTTTCACCGCTCTACAGAGAGCAGAATTTTGTTTCTCTTGATTTTGCTACCTTTTTTTTTTAATGTTACTTGTATTTACCGATATTTGAAACACGTACAGCTGGGTAAGTAAATTTGGTGAGGTCTAGGGGGGACATTCAAACCTTAGAAATACTCTTGGCAGCAATCCCTAGAGAATATATACGAAAGTCCACAAATCACAATGACTTTTTTTTTCTAGTACACTTTAATATGAACAGTATTGCGAATAAATTAAAAAACCACGTTATGAACAATTATTTTACATAAATCATTACGTTAATTCTAAATTCTTACAAAATATATGTTGTACATTCAATAATAATTCATGTCCATTATTAATATATTTGATCATCTGAAGTATTTGCGGATTGACAATCTCTGTGAATTATACGTATATAAATTATAATTAATTTTATTACATAATTATATGAAAATATTAAATACAGAAACATAAAATTACTGGGGTAATAGGTATGTGATCTCCCACAATTGCAAAAGCGAAACGTTACGCTACTGAGCATTAATATAATTAATTCGCATAAAAAATTAAAAACTATTGTCATTTCGGTCCCTCTATAAAATTAATATTGCGATTTTTTATTTTACATAAAATAACTAAGGATAATTCTTTCAATAGATGTGATATTGAATTAAAATGAACACGGTCACATGAAACAAGGTTAGTATTAAATTCCAGTTAAAATGCGTAGAGTTTAAAACATTTTATAACTGTATAAACCAGGCTGCGGTGAAAATTGTCAGCTAACTCTTATATTGCAAGTATAGTTTAAACCACAATGATTTTAAAACGACTTTCCGATACGTTGTATAGGATACTTTTGTAGTGATCCACATCTCCCGATTGAATGTAATAGGATTAAAAGCAATAATTGAAAACAATCTTTTACGATTCCTCTTTTGTTTCAAATAAGATTAATGGCTTTTAATACTCAAGTTTTTGAAAAATAACATCTGAGGCCTGTTTTGTTAATACTTTGATAGTAATCAATACCAAACATTAAATAAAAACCTATAAATTATAATCATATTTTACGGACAAATATGATTGTTATATTTCGATGTATTTCTCACTTTAGAATACCCTATAAAATTATCAACAGATATTTGAAAACCATTCCAGAAGTATTTCAATAATAATAAAATGTATATAGATTTCAGAAGAAAAAAAATAAATGGAATTTTTAAAACGTGGGTATTCGAAAGGGTAGTGTAAATTACTGTAAAGGAACCACATGGTAAAGCAAAATAAAAAAATAATAGTAATAACGAATTTACGCAGTTGATGTGGTATGGTGATGATGCTCTATCACTTAATAATTACGGTCGTAAAATGTTTTGAAAAAATAAATGATTTGATAAATTCTTTCAAAAAAAAAAAAAAAAATGCTTTTCCATCGTTATATTGTTATATTAAATCACGCATCTATATTATATATACAATAGACCTTGTGGTAGTGAATTATAGAATTTTATTCATTGTGTCATTGCTACATTAAACGTTACTATAGTGATATTTAAATTGGTCACCATATCCATATCCAACGTATACATTCTTATCATACGGCTCAAGCTTTACTTATTTTTTGTACAAAAATGTCTCTTATTCGTCCCCCACTATCAATTCTTTGAATATCCTTAATTTTAAACAAACAAAACAAATACTATCTCACTCTATCTAAAAGACTTGGCAGTCATCCCCTTGGACTGAGCCCAAGAAACTCTGAATGCCTAAAAGTCATTAAACTATGTTTTTGTCATTTCTTAAATTAAGTATTGACTGATACTTTAGAGATATCATAAAAGTATATTGAAGTAAATTACATATTTTAATTATCCTATAATATTAGCAATATATTTTTCAAATTTTTTTAGACAACGTAGGCGGAAATAAATTTCTATTTAAAATTAAATCAGTATTTAATTTATATGCACGAACACACAATTAAATTAATAATATATATATATTCCATGTGAAGTATTTACATTATAATCATAGTATTATTATTATTTTATTTCTTAAAAACAATCTAGATCAATATAAAAAATGTAATACAAAGGAATTTATTTATATTCTTTATGGTAGAGTGTGACTGATTTAGGTCAAAGTTAAACAAGAAGTAAAACTATCTCATTAAATCATATACAAATATAAATTATACCTATTGGTATATGCTGTGTGCAATCACTTATAACTATAACACAAATTAAAATTGACCAATACTAAACCAACTTTATAATAAAATTGAAATATTTTTATAAGTATGGTCCAGGAGTTAAAAAGTTATTATACTTAACGGTTTATGAACAACAAATCTCAACGAATTTTAAACAAATATATGTATAATAAATAAATTAAATATGTCAAAAATGGTTATCTATATAATATTCTACGTACATAATAAATTGTCACTTGCAAAGAACATTTTTAGTGTATTCAACAATTATAATAAATTACGCATGTAATATTCTATGAATAAAATATTAACAAAAACTTCTGTAGTAAATTCAAAGTTTAAATGTTATTTACTGAATGTATACGATAATGATTTTAAAATGATTTTTGTACTGTTGAGATAATATTATGATATTTTACAACATAATAATTTTCTTATGTCTTATATTGCTAGTAAATATAATATTTACCTCAACATACTTCTTCCTTAATAACAGTTTTAAATTAGTTTCTTCGCATGCAATTATTGTTAATTGCAAAAATAGTCAGTCTTGGATTTTACAAAAATTATTTACTAATTCCTGAGGAATACATTTCTAAAAAGCATTCACATAATATGGCCCGTGTAGAAATTTGACGTTCAATAAAAAAAAATACTGTTTTTAATATTTCAAGGGTTTAACGAAAATATGGGCATTTTATTTATTTAAATTTTAAAATCATTTATATATCATCATATATACAAATATAAATTAGTTTGTTTAGTTTTATATTAAAGTGTATTTTCAATAGTCTTGTAAAAATCAAGGTGATAATAAATGTAGATACCTAACTATAATATCAGCCTATGCTCTATATCCATTTCATTAACTTAGTTGAATAATATAATAGTGTTTAGTTTCTCCTAAAGTTGGTTTAAAATCGTATTTTGAATATAATTTAAGTCGCATAATAATGCATATACAATACTAATAACAATATATAAGTTTACATTTCTAATCATGATATTTCAAAACTTTGACGATAAATAATAAAGCAATGTGAATTTAGTTAAAAGTAATCGTAGTGAGTATACATAATATTATTTTAACTTAGATTAATAATTGTGTACATTTAAAATGAATCAACTTTAATAATATTGTTAGTAATAAATAGGATATTATACATTTTAAATTACTCATTAAAATAAACATCTTCACTAGAAAACAATTTTTTTTTTTATTTATAATTTTTTTGTTTTAACAAATATTTTGTTTTTACAAGGTTTTTAACAAAAAAAAAACATATTGATATTCAAACATTAAAATATATCAAAAATTTGAATATTCGCAATATTCAGTAAAAATAAAATAAAAGCAGCATATACTAAAATATGTCATATGCGAAAGCTTATGACTTATTTTTAATAATAATAATAACAACTATCTAACTATCTAATAATTATACAATTATTCGGTATTAAAAGAATACAATATAATAAAAATTAATATCAATTAAATTTATATTTGTTTTTGTATATAAACTCATGTTAACTTAAGTTCATAAATAATAGTAGAGTCTGTGAAACAAGATTATTTAATTAACTATAATCAAATATTTGTAGATTAGTTTATTTATTAATTTATTACAACATATTAAAATTATTAATTTAAAAAAATATATAAATGTTTGTATTTATTCAATCTAATTAATTGTTTAAACCGAAAAAAAAAATCATTAACCATACGGGGAAATAATCTCTTGAAATAACATACCAATTGGTCGCTAACTTTTTTAATATCAGCTGAATCAAATTTAATGTAAAGGTGGTTTGTTGTTTCAATCGAGTGGTATAATTTAGTAGTTAACTATAGTTTGTGGAGTATTAGTAATTAAATACGAATCAAGTGGTATGACTAAGGTCAGGGGGTTTTAGATAAGTTTTAATAATGCAAGCAAGTTTAATTTAATTCTAGCCCCCGTAGAGTCTCTTGAAACCGTTTTTATGTTGAAGTAACTGAAGAGCAATAAATCTATAAGTGTCTATTATTTAACAAGATTTATAGTTTAATTTGGAATTAATTACAAAGGTTTATTTATTTTATTTATGTACTGACACAAAATGTAAGAGTAAAAAAAGAAACCATTTAACTCGGTTTTATTAATTTCATCATCATTAGATTATTCTTGATAACAATTGTACACAGCTAGGAACTAATTCAAAAATATTATGATACTTATTCATTAATTTATTTGTATATTAAATTTTTATTTTTACCCAAATAGTATTATTTATGGTTAATTTATTTGCTTTCAAAGTTTTAAATAATAATAGCTGATAAGTATGTACTATAAAAAAAAAATCACTACTGTAATACATATTTAGCCATCTAGGTAGGTATCATATATATTATAGCTATCAAAATCACCTTAATCGGTATAACTCATTAAATACTATAGAATAGACCATATAACACAACAATTATAATATTTTCATTTTTATTTATTATATTTAACTCGTATACAGTTAAATCTTAAAATTATAATTTATTAAACCTTATGTTTTAAATTAGATAAAACAATTAAATCGTATATTTGTTTACAATTTTTTATTTTTTATTATAGGCTTAATTTTATTTTATATACTATTATTTAATTTATAGAGCAACAGTATCCATGTCGAAATACACATTGTTTAGTTAATATATTTAGGAAATGGGAATTTTACTAATTTTATATAATTTTATTTTTTTGTTGGTCTCTTGCATTCTTATGTATTTGATTTGTATAATAGGTTGTAACTTCAACATTATATATTGCTATAAAACCACAGAATTGATGTTTTTATATGTGGTATAATAATTACTCTAATAAGCCACACCACGTGTTTGTTATGATTCAAAAATTAGAAATATATTGTAGCTATGAATTTTTGTAATGTCTCGTTTTATTTTGATAATAATTTATCCATGATACATCTTTCAATATTTAACATTTCATTTTTTAATGATGTAATTTATTTGTTTTTGTTAATTATAAGTATACATTTAATAACATATTACAAGAAAATTAAAACTTTGTTACTTATAAGTTAATTATATATTTATATTTTAATACCTAAATTGAATCATAAGAAAAAAAAATGATTAAATAATTAATTATTGACTACTATGCATTTTTAAATTATCTCAATCATTGCTTAGAGTTTCCATAAAGTTATCTATTTTACCGAGAATCAGATGACCATACGTGTATTTAATATTTTTTGATTTAAATTACTTTAGTAAATTACAGTTAATAATTAACACATAACTTTTAATGGAAAGGGTTTATCATGAAAAACTAACCACTCAATAGTATAATTGACTTACGCACCAAAATCCTAAAAACTAGTAGTTTTTGTTATAATAAAAGGGTCAAATAAATAAGAAACATTGAATTATAAAAAAAATTTTAAAAATGTTTTGTAGATATTAATATATATATATATATATACATAAATAATAATAATATGATATATAAATCACTTTTTTAAATAAATTAAAATTAAAAATGCACAATTATTTACATCTTAAAAAAATGTTTGTTTGCTTATTAACTATTTCAGATCTTTAATTGTATAATACAATATTATAATATATTATGTGGTATTTAAGTCATATATAGAACACTTCGACCTTAACTGTAAAAATACAGAATTGTGATTCTCGTTACAAAATTTCTATAAACTAAAACAAAACTATACTAACTATTATACTATAATTATACCTGAATAGTAACTATTATAGTTATATGCAGATCTACTTAGAACAAGAACTTTTGTTTATAGATAATATTGCACTAATTCATGTTAATATAATAATATTTGAATTATAATTTTTATTTTAAATACATGGTATTTTTTTCTTATAGTGTTTTATTTAGCGTGATTTCTTTAACATGATACTAATTATTTTAGAAATTGAAATAAAATTTTACATATTTTTAAGACATTATGAAATAACATTTTTAAAACAAAAAAATATTTTTTAATATTTTTATCATAATTATTTTTCAATTGTCTTACTTTTTTGAAAGGTAATACAAATTTAAATTTCATAATCTTGAACAGAATATTATTTAGTTAATTTCAATCAATAGAAATCTAATTTTTGACAAGTTTTTAATTATTTATAAATATTTTAATTTTCTATGGTGGGAGTGGGTGGGGGGCCAACATTTTTCCACATCACCACAATTAACTCCAACCATTTAAGCTTTATAATTTATATTATTTTAACTCATAAACTACTCATCCAAAATCTAATTTTTGTATTACATTATCAAAATACTCCAAAAATTCCAAAAAAATCCTCTGCTTTGGAAATAAAAAAAAATTGTTTTTAATGATTTAAAATTAGATAAAAGAAATATTTTCAAAAATGTTAATAGTTTAAAAAATTAATATATTACGTAAAATAAATTACCAATTAAGTCAATTATTATTTTATTATTAAACAATTAATATAAATCACAATTTTAATATACATATCAAATTAAATGTCCAGGTAATATAATAAGTTAAATTGTTTAACGCTTACAAGATTCAAGGAACTTTTAAGTTCTATACTTTATTTACCATATAGGATAAATATTTTGATCTAATGAAGTACATAACTATCTTTCTTTATTTTTATTTTCTATTTAGATTATTTGGCTTTTACATAACCTTGTATTGCTTTTCGAAGTTATTATTGAACATCTAACTAATCATAATGAAAAAAAAATTGTTAAATGAAACTTTTCAGAAAATATTTTACTGCTTGATAGTAATATTTGCAATTATTTCAAATGGTTAATTAATAGTGGTAATGTTAATAAATAATGTTAATCTTCTTATAAAAATATAACATAATTTTAAAATTATTTGAAGTGCAACTAAAATGTTTTTCAAACCTTAGAAAAAATAAAGTTACTTAATAAATAAAATAATAAAAAAATACTGCTATTAAATATTGAGTACATAACATTATGGTTCAATTTTACAATATTATTTAATAATAAATAATACAAATTAATTATACTATACTATTGCGTCATTGAATAAAAATTATTTTTATTTTTTAGTTCAATCGTCCAATTATAATTATATTGAATATTTACAGCTATGATTAGTATAAAATATAATATATATTTTATATATTAATGAATATGAATTAAATAAGAAAACTTGTAACTTTTAGTCGAATAAATTATACACATTTTAATATATACAACAAATATAACTGAATATCAAGGTGTTTCCTAAATTTAGTAGCACACATTTATTTTTGCGAGGTAAATTTACCAGTGTATCAAACATTTGCCAACAAATAACCCTTTGGAATTCCCAATGCCCATGATACCGGACAATGATAACCCCGGGTACTGTAGCTTACCCACTTGTTAAATTTATCGGTCGGCGGAATTTCCTTGTATAAATGGGTTCTGAAATATGTCCATTTTGAACATTCCAAAACCTGGTGGTGGCATAAGCGCACCCCTTTCGTACTATACTCTTCGTCCACAACAGAATTTAATATTAACTGCTTTGAATGCTCATAGGGGTTGTTCTCGTATAAGATACACAATAAATTATTCGACAGGGAGCCATTTAACGGGGCAGGGCCAAAGGGATGCTGTGGTTCTTGCATAGTTATACTACCGAAACCATTCAATGGACCGAAATCCTTGGTCGTGGCCTACCTCACCGCCAATCATTGCTAAACAATTACCTTTGGCCCATTAATTAGTCGTAGTTAACAGAAACCATACTTATGTATAGATATATAATCAATCGAGGAACATAATTATTTTTACTATCTACTATCATTTTTGTCGTGATATCATATAATATTGATCTGCCAACATCTTATATTTTTTTTTTTCTTAATGACTCTCTTGCGTTAGGAGACATTCCGAAATGGATCCACTTTAAAAATAGTGCCTACTCGATCTCTTCTCACCCACTAAACACCATCATCCCTAAACACTTGACGTAGATAGTTCGAGTGCCTGTCACATTAATTATATCTGCAAGACTGCAATGCACTGTCGCATTAGTTTGCTGAGAAGAGAATGTTAGGTAACCAAAGAGCTTAAATTTTTTTTTTTTATTTAAAATAGGTATGTTTAACCGATATGAGAATTAGCTACTTATCGAACAATTTTTATCAATATTTTAAGCTTTGCAAATATAAAACATTTATACATTCAATTAAAAAATAATGATATTATTATAATCGTGTATTATTTACTATGGATACAATTTTTATCTATACCATTTTAGTATATTATTGGGATAATAGTTTAGTTTTTAAAATGTGCATCTGTTATAACTACCTATAATATTTATACAAAATTGAATACATTCAGATTCAATAATATTATTTTAAAACTTTGTATTTGGTATACAAACTAGCTATAAGTTTAATGCATTTACTTTTGTTATTTTCTTTCATATTTCCTATATACGTATCCTAATAATAATACAATTAGTTATATAATAGTGTAAAAATAATGTTATATGATACCTATATATTAATTCTATTAACTCTACATTACACACACGAGACTACTAATTTTTGATCGATAAAATTATTTAATCTCACACAATTAACTGTAACTTGTAAGGTATATTGTCAATACACACTAGTGTACTGTATAAATAGATAGTTTAATGTAACAATTATAGACATCGACACCCTTTATATAACTGAATTTTGTATGACTAGCATACAACCGCTGTACTATAATTGCATTATTTGAAATACTTAATTTACCTACTTTGTAAGTATTAAGTAGTAATAGTCATAATAATAAACTTAATCGATTCCTGGATATTTAAATATAATATTAAGATCCTTATTATATCCATAATATTATAAATATTTTTAAAATCTATTTTTTTGAATAATATAATCATATATATATAAATATAATGATGTTCATAATATTTAAGCCATAAAAAAATAAATATACCACAAAGTTACATTACTTTTTTTCTGAATGTTTTTATAAAATAAACTGAGCAGTAATCGTTTGTATAACATAAAACAAAACTTTTAATACGTTTTTGGATCTATTTGTTTTTGTTTTATTTTACTTCTTAACCCGCCGTGAGTCGCATCATTGTTTGTAACACGTGTGGTCGCACACGGTGTTTTTGACCGTTTCCTTATATCTCATATATTTTTTAACATCAAACATATTATAAATGCATTTATTAATGATTTACAAAAATTATATTTTATTTATTTATTATATTTTACAATAAAAATTGGTATTACTAGTACTATTATACTTAAGATTAAAGTGAAAATAAATTAAAAATAATTTGATTGAAAGAATATGTTTGAATACAATACAGTTTTGATATTATTCTGAAAATATTGCAATCTTCAAAGAAATAAGAGTTAAGTGACTGGATATATTGTTTTTGTTGGTTTTTCCATTTAAAATTAGATGTCGACAAAAATAATACGTAATAAAATTGATACTAAGTATAGTCGCACACGGTCTTATGACCGGTTACGAACTTTAAAAAAATCTATAAACTCAACAAATAATAATTGACTGTTCTAAATAGTTTTAAAAAATAGATTAATATGTACATTAAAGGTAACAAAATGCACTAAATAAAGTAAATTACTCACAACGACTTATTAGTAAAATAATAAACTCATGGTCTTTTAGACCGTGATGCGACTCACGGTGGGTTAAGTTCGTTTCACTATTTTTTATGTTTATATTTATAAAAATTCAAAACGTTAAAGCTAATAAATGTTTTTCATATTGAATATTATTTCTTATTTCTAAACAGTATTTACCTGACTCTCGAGCTGTCGTGGAACGCTGCAGGATTGTCCGGCTCAGTAAATTTCGGTAAACTGCCTTGAAGCATGTATAGTCGAAACGTTAGGAGTGCAACTGTCTGCAAAGTTTACATTAAGTACACGTAAAATTAAAATCCATAACATTTATATAGACGAAATTAATTTTTAGTAAATTATAACAAGTGATTTTATTTTTGTAATTGACATACTAGAATATTACATAAGATTAGTTATTTAATTTAGTAAATATAATGCTTATGAATAATATAGTGATCAATAATATAAAAATTATTTTATATTATTGTTTTTTTTTTTTTTTTTTTTTTTAAGTTAAATTATATAAAATGCTGCAAAATGAATATAAATTAGTTCATCATACACGTGTATACGTAAGTATTTGGTAACCAAATTTCATAATATAATATTCATTTTTTAATAAATTAAAAATAAGAATATCATTGTTTAAATATAGAAAAATATAAATAGTTCATTACACAATACTATTGATGGAAGCTTCATAAACCAAATTTATTATGTTACTATATGTCTATATTAGGTATGAATAATTAATACAACACAACTCCTGAAAATATACACCAATATACTATTTGGACTACATCAAATTAATTTTAACAGTTCAAAGAATAATTAATGTATTTAAATAAAAATTACATTTAACTATTTTAAATAATAATATGTTATATTATATTTAATATTTATTCAACTAGTAAAATATAATATATAAATTATATTTAAAAATTTAATGAACAACTTACTGCTGCAATAGTTTTTGAAGCTCTTCTTGTAAATGAATTATACTCTTCAGTCTGCTTGTGTTCTACCAATGATCTAAAAATCAAATATTTTTTTAAACTCAATGAGCATTATGATAATATTATACATTACTTAACAAACATAATTTTCATTAAAAAAAATTATTTATTTTATTTTAATTTTTTATCATTTAAATATTAAAGCTACTCAGGAGTTATATAGTTTATAAATACAATTTAAAGTACATACGTTAACTGTGCACAAGTAAATAAATATAAAATTTTGTAGATATACATTTTTTTAAAAGTAATTCTTTGAATAAAAAATAATTTAATTATACTGTTTATTGCCTATAATATAATTTTAATTAGTTTTTTTCAGAAAATTTTCAAGCGAATTTAAGGAAAACTAAATAGTTAATTAAACTTATATCTTATAAACGAGAAAACATTATTTCACACGCTATTTAAGGTCAATACTCAATATTCGTATCAAACCTTAAATTATTCGAACCATGAAATATAAGTCACGTACAAAATAATATACATTCTTATATAAAAAATACAAAGTAACCGATTTTTATTTCCAAGAAGCTAAAAAATATTTAAGTTTCCTTACTTTTTAATATGGCCCCATGAAGAGTATATGTCATAAGCCAGATTTACTAAGAGGACCATTAGCCCGGTTTCTTTGGCCAACATTGATAACGCTCCAAATGTACAGCTAAGTAACACCCGTTCTCTGCGTTTCCACCGAGTGCTGTAATAAAAAATAAAATATATTTTAGGACATAAATAGTAAACACATATAATGCATACGTACACCTAGTGTAATAGATTGTACAGATTAAAATGATAAATAAAATATGCTTATAATTTTTTTTTCACTTTAATATACATTTATTTTTGAAGAGTTACAATTTATTTAGATCTTTATATGTCATAATTTTGGAATATTTAAACTTATAACTTATACATGAGATAAATAAATTAAAAATATCATAGATTTACAAGGAATATGTCATTTTTAACTAAAAAAATCTAACACACCCAAAAACAATATCTGTTATATAATGCTAAGTCAAGTTTGGATGTATTTTTTACGAATATTGATAACTACAAATTAAATAAAATTTTATTTTTTACACTTTTAATTTATGATATATTTTTTCAAAATACCTAGGTAGATATTTATTTAAATCAAAAGGGAAGTTATTTTAGATCAGTTATAGACATTATAGTATTTATTAAATGCATGTTATAAATTAAAGTATAATTTTCACAGATAGAGTTATTTATTATCTCATTTTTAATTTTTTTTTTCTAAAGGTGGCTTATTCTAAATGGAAAATTAAAAATGCAACGAGTTACTTGAACAATGTTATTGAACAGTGAATATCGGATATATAATATCACAGCATTGTTCTTCCTTTCACTAACATCTTTTTTTCCACACTTTTTAACAGATTTAATTTTTAAATACGACAATTGTATTACACGTCATATAAATTCCTTAATTTATACAATAAACAATTTTCAATCCTGATTTTTTTTTTAATATTAATTTTATAAATAATTATGAAATTAATTATTATTCATTATTTATACATCTAAATAGAGTTTTATAAGCCATGCATAGTCGATGACTGTTTTTAATAGAAACTATAATAAATCAAAAGGTTTAATCTTTGACCGAAATGTCCAATGACAATATAATTATTTCCTATGAAAAATAAAAAAAAAATTAAATGCTGTATATTGATTATATTAAGTAGTTAATAATATAAATATTGATTATAAATAATTACGAGCAACGGTTTTTATATTAATATTAATGTTTTTGCAATATAGATATTGGAATTTCAAATTTATATGTATCGCCAAATGTAGTGAAATGTCACTAAGAGAACATAATTTTCTAATAATAAAATAAATTTTAAACTGTGACGCTATATTTATTTGATAATTTTTTCTGGTCAAAATTTATTTTTATTAAATTCTTAATTTATTTTTATACATTAAAATTGAGCATGTACAGTTATTACAATTCAACATAATGTTTCCAAATATATTTTTACGCGGTTATCGTTGTCGGTAAATATAGTAAGCTGCAATAACTTCAAGTTTTATAATAACTTATATCGTTGTTTGAAGTAGTATGTTACTGAACCCATCAATAATAATAATCTGTATAAATACAATAATAATGATTTGTTTGCAATAAATAATCAAAACATAGTTACTATTCAGTAAAAGATTTTTCATTTTGTGTAATGTACCTTATTTTTTTGTTTATATTATTACCTATTTTATATTTTTATTAAATAAAAAATCTTTATGACTTATATCCTGTGACCATAGTGGAAATTATTTTTTCAAACTTTGGCAAACACTTTTTAAACACTGTTATTAAATAACGGAAAGATAATCATTCGAAATGGAGGTGTACTGACAATAATTCCGTAATAAGTTTATTAACAGAAGATGAAAATTACACCGTAAAGACGTTTTTGATGAGCTCTATCATTCTACAATAGCCATTTCAAAAATTTAACGTTATTGAATTAGTTTCAACCAGACTGAAAAAAATATTCGTACAGAATTTATGAAAAACATTAACACTTCGGTTCTTTTACATAAAGATTTCAAAACTATTTAAAAAGCAATTTACCGAGGAAAAATAAAAATATATCCTGCCTTTCAAATAACCCTTATCGAGGTTGATATTAAACTTCAAAAAAAAATAAACATTAAGATATTTCTAAATACGTATAAATGTAAACAATTTATATACATGACGAAAAGCATTTAATTTATAATAAGTCAAAAAAAAATCAAAACTCTTTGGTTAACTGCGCAACTTTTTTTTGCTAATGAAATTTTTGGTTATACATCAAATAAACATTATAAATGTATATAATATTATATCTTTATTAAAATGGATTACTTTTGGTCGAAGGTTAAGCTTTTTCCAAGAAGAAAAAAATGTACATCAACACGTGGATGGACTTGTAATTAAGATTAGGTTTGAAATTTTAGATGGCAAAAATCTACATTTATGTTTTAAAATTAGCTTATATGAAGCTATACGTTGGTGATTTAAAACTGTTTACATTTAGTAAGTTGTACATAAAGTAAATTCACCAAATAAATTAAGTTTTTAAATTGCATTAGGAATTAGTCATTCATAAAATAATAACTGTTATAACTTAACAAACTTATAAGAATGTAAGAGTACATAAAAACTGTTTATATATGAATATTATGCAACATACATATATGCACCAATAATATATTTATGCAAAATTGCAGTGAATTTGGCGCTCATCAGTGCTGCTGGTTTTTTTGGATGTATGATTATTTAACTTTGACTGTGCTCAATCGGACGGCCAAAAAGGTAAAACATATTAAATCGTAACCATTTTAAATACTTTATCATATAATATTTAAAATGATTAAATACATTCATGGGTAAATATTTTACAATTGCCGTAACTTGTATATGATAAGTGCTATACACGGAAGGTTTTTCCGTCATTTACGAACACATACACAAGTTTCTGTTTTATAGAGGCTATAAACTAGTTTTATTGTATAGATTATCGAATTAAAACAAATACATTCATAACCACTTGGTGGTAAAATATAAAATGTAAGCCCTTCAAAAGTTTAAAGTTACTTTAGCTTATGAAGAATTTAGATGGTAAAACATATGTCCGTGTTCAAGTATTATGATAATGTATAATGTACGGCTTATAATATTGACGTACTCGTGTTTTACAAGGAAAAAACAATTGCATAATAAAAGATTAGATGTAGACAGTCCAGTCGAGGGAATTATTTAAATATCAATTAAATATATATAAAGATTAGATTATAGTGTGTGTGTGTGTGTGTGTTTGTTTCATAATAATAGTGACTCTGAAAATTTGGTAATATCGCAATGAGGAAAGTGGAGAGAGAATGATGTGATCTCCACTGATGGTAATATTATAAATTAGTTGCCCGCCTTTATAATAAAAAATACCTACTATGATTGATATCGACCGATTATAAAATTTAAAATTACGATTTTTTTCGTATATCATTCTTTATTCTTTTGACGTATTCGTAACCTGGTGCGGCTACAAAAACGGGTGCAACGCAATTATGCCCATGCAGTAAACCTATATTATAGGACAGAGTAGTGTGTGGACACTAATGATTACACGTCTGTGAGTTTAAAACGGCTCCTCCGCGACGCCACTGCGTATAATCTGCCGACCGCGTGCGATGACAAACGATCGTCGGGGCACAAAACTCCACCGCACCTGGTGTACCTCTCACGGCGACGGTATAGCGACGACACGCCCGTTAAAAATGCTCATTTCACACACACACACACACGCACGCACTTCAAGTTATATATATGTATATAATATAAATAGATAAATAGATACGCATGTATCCCAAGCGCAAGGCTTAAATAAATGCTCGACAATTTACTGGCACTTTGCACACAGCTGCTAATTCCTGCGCCGGAGGGCTATCATTCATGCTTAATCATGCTACGGCACTGCGTCGGACATGAAGGGACGAAAACCGGAGTGAAAAAAAAAATTTAAAAAACCATATTGCACCTCGTTACGTTCTTCAATTATTCAAAAAAAAAAAAAAATAAATAAATAAATAATAAAAAGAAGTTTTCGGCTATTCAGAGTAAAAAATCGAGTAATCGATGCAATGGCGACGGCGGTCAATTATTACATAAATTTCGTCCGATTCAAAACCAAAATGTATGCAATAACTTTTACAGTACGGAAGTTCTATTTTTACCGTATACTTCAACCGTCGGTAGATCAGTAAGTTAACATCAATAAAGTCTTGAATTTTTGAGCCAATCAACTAATAACTAATAAGTATTAACCATAGGCATAAAGAATAACATAAATGACGATAATTTAATCGAAAGCTGTTTTTTTAGACGCATATTGTCTTTTTTTCAAAAACAAATTGTCGTTTGGAGACCCTTTCATACTGATTATATTTTTATTTTTACATAAAATTATTCTAAAAAAATATTGAAAAAATTGTCAAGATCGTTTAATTATTTTGTATTGTTGGTAAACATTTATTCTTAGAAAGTAAAAACTATAATGCATATTATTTTGATGAGAAAATATATTAAAGGACTTTGTATAAATAATTTGTATATAATTAATTTGTATTTGTACGTTATTGTAATAATACATACACTATATTTTAAATAATATCATTAGTAAGAGGTTAAAATATAGATAATACTAATAATTAATGCATTACTTTGAATTTTGTTTATAATTTAATTTTTAATAGTTCAAATATAAAAAAAAATAGTCATTTTCTTTAACGTTCAATATTTTTAAATATTTAGGTATGTATAAATAGTTTAATAGGTTTAATATATACATTTTATTATATCTTTTATATTATGTATAAAACTAGTATATATATTTGTAGTATACATATATAGTAGAGTGTTGTGTTAATATATTATTTTACAATAAATCTTTTTCACTATGAAAAGTAAAAACAATATATTTGAAAAATAAAAATAAAATATTAACCGAATATTTATTATATTGTATTATATTTAAAAAAAAATTGAATTAATGGTTAACTAAAAAAAATTATATTTTCTAAGTATTACAAAATTTAAAATTAAAATGAATTAATGAAGTAGGTAACCTTTTTGCTTTAAAATAGGTGTCTAGTATAAGTCATTTCTTCACTATAAGTACTAAGTCACTAGAATATTAGTGTGAAATTTGAATTAATTTATAAGCCTTTAAGATTACTAAGTAGTATATTTTATGATATATTTAGATTTCTTTTAAAGTAATTTATTTAAACAATTATAAAATATATGGTTGATTGAAATTTTTTTTGCCAAAAATTAAATTTTTGAACGTCATTATGTGTATATAATAGTATTATATATTATTAGTTCTAAATCCCCTTGAAAAATATTTCCAAATTATAACAAAGCAACTAAAATCCTTCTTCGTCTTCGGAATACTTAATTTCCTAAAAATTTTAAATTTAATTTTTATAAAAAGAATGTTTGTGTTTATATATTTTGTTTAAATGTTTTGATTACAATTTTAAGTAACTACGTCCTACTTATATAAACCTGTTATTAATTGTCAAGCCTCAGTTATAGAAATTAAACATTAATTGAACATTATTTTGTAATTGAACGTTTATAATCACAACATAATTTTCAAATTTTCATAAAAAAAAACTTTTTATGCTTATAAAAATGAATTTACCTTAAATATTTTTTAATATGTATAGTAAAAAAGGTATGAAGAACCTTGTATTAACTTGTCAAGCTTTTTGACAGAACAATTTGTAGAGATAAAATTGAAAATAATAAATGTCTATAAATATTTCGAAAATAGTATTATATAATTGTACAACAAATTATATCTATTATGATTATATAATGCTAATATTATAAAAAATAGTAAAAATCATTTATGATAATTACAAAAAAAAAATAAAAAAATAATTTTTTTGAACAACTGGTTTCATTTAAAAATTCCAATTAATTTTTCTTATTTTTTTTTCTCCTAATTATTGAAAAAAGGCTGGGATTTTTTTTGCTTTAGACCACAGTTAGATTAGATTTACTACCAAAAACGATTTTAAAGCTGACAATTTAATAAAGTTATTTCATAAACAAAAATAAATATAATTTTATAATCAATACATTCTTTGATCTGTTCAGTATGAACAGTATGTTCAGTACAATGAACAAAATTGTAGTATCTAATAATACAAGCAATACAAAACTATGTTATATTCTCTAAGATTGAAAATAATGTAAAGTAGCTATTATTTGATCGTAAAATGATTTTATATAGACTAAACGACCGTTCTACATCAACTGTAGTTGTAATAATTTATTATTTTCTATTTTTTATAATCTAAAGAAACATTAAAAATTAATACATTAAAATTATTATAATAAGTATCTATTGTGTTATTTATATATGTTTAAGTATACTAAGTCATGATTCTATATAGTGACCCAACGATTATCTGATATCATTATATATTTTTAATTTAGTTTATTTTATTTTTTTGACAACTAATTAATAGTTTTGAGATTTCTTTGTATACTGTTTTAAAATATTTTTAGTATTGTTAAAAACATTATACAGAGTATTTTTAATTTATATTTTTTTTAATAATCTAAATTAATTTTAATAAATTTTTAAATTAAATTCTAAAGCTATAAAATTATTAATATAAAGGGGTTTACTACTATTTTGCTAGTCAACGTAACTTATAAGTAATTAAAATAGTATATTCTATTAATAAAATAACCGCATTTTAAGAAAATGTATTGAATTTAGTATTTACAAAATATTAAATTGAAAAAAGAGATTTAAAAAAATATTATAAAGCCAAAATGGTTTTACTAATGGCTGACAAAAAAAATAAAGGAAATTTATTTCATACTTTAGCAGATAATAAATTGTGGTTTCAAACTAAATCTAATTGTTTTATCTAAAATAAATATTTATAGTTTTTATATGACGTAGTAAATATATTTATTTCAAAACTAAATTAACACGTACATATTAAATGTATTTATTACATGTTCAATGAACAAAAATAAAACATACACATTGGTTATAATATATCAATGTACTTACTCGTGATACGTTAAAAATGATAATAGAAAAAATAGACACGCCAATACATCTGCTCTTCCAACGATTCCCGTTACCTGAAACAATTTTAAAACTGATGAAACATTTGTCTACATCTTAAAAAATATAATATTAGATACAAATATTTAATAACTAGGTACACAATTTAACACACTTGCGTATATCAAACATTAAATAATAAATTTCTATTTAAAATGTATATAAAACGAAATAATTTATATATTTTATAAAGCGTTTTGTAATAATAAATTATTTTTATATAGAATCATTTTATTTATTTAATATAATTTTTAAATGTTTTTAATTTTATCTGAGGAAAAGTTAAAATATCAATTTTACCATATACCTAATATATTTATTTTTGAAAACAATATTTTTATATAAAAACTTTGCAAATAAAACTTGTGGTTTGCCGGTGCAGATCGATGTAAAATATGGGTTGTATTACCTAAATACTTATAGTGCGTACTTCGAATTACATAATAGAAACGATACTACTAAAAGGTTAAGTCTCTTTGTAAGAATTCAGCTGGTTGCATGTCATATAAAATATTGTAATAAGTACCGATAGTGTTTATAATATTAATATTCTTTACGGATAATTTGGGTGTTAATTTCGAGGTGAATGAAATAGTTGAAATATTGAGAAGTAATTTACAAAAGTATTTCAGAAAATACGTTTAAGATAGTCTGTTGACATTTTAGATATATTATACTAACTAGTAATATACGAGTACTAATAATATTATTAAACAAATAGTTTTTAACTAATAAACCTTTATACTTTAAAGTTTAGACGTACCTTTACACATTTTGTTGAGTGTTTATGTTCACATAATATATTTACAGAACATTTTTGAAATGGTTGTGTATATTAAATAATAATATACATAACACATATTCTATAACCGACTGTATAACGCAATAACATGTTAAAAATAAAATAAAAATACGTTTTGAAAACTACTTAATAAACCTTTTTATTGATGTATAATTATAATAACTGCATATAATATAATATGTTTATAATTATTGCGTTATATGTATTTATTTATATTGCATTATTATAACGCAGTCATAAATTAAAGAAATTGTATACTTGATATAAAAAAATTAAATAGTCGTAAATATTAATTTTTAATATTGTCTCCTTTCCTTAAAATTCAATTGCTCCCCTCCTGATGATTTGATCTGGATATTGGTGTGAATGTTTGTAACTATTATTATATGATTTAATATGACATAATATGGACATTAATACAATAAGTACATATACTACGCATAAAAATACTACACATTTTACACACGTTTTACGCGAGGTATACGAAGACTACGGAACTTTCTACGAGAAAAGGAAAGCTAACCTAACCTAACCACGTGTCCTTGTCTCTAAAAGTGCGGTACTTTGTGACGATAGGGGAGCGTGACCACAATGGTGTATACCTCACGAAATTAAAGGAGATTCAAAGCAAACTCCGCCGCCGCACGTACATATCTTCCAGACCTTTGACCGTCAAGGGAAATTACACAGAACGGTGGGAATTTCATCTCAAGTCCGAGTCGACGAAAATAAAATCGGTGGAAAAAAAGAGAATCATCCGTGACACGCGTGATTGGAAAGACGGAATGGGTCGAGCTTTCGCAATTAAAACGGTAAACGTCTCCGGGGCACCATTATTATACCTCTATGCCTTTTATACGCATATACCGCAACTGTGGTTCTGTTGGCCGTACTGCGACAGCGTAGATATTTATTATTATTATTCCACTAAAATGTTGTCTTCGTCGATTATTTCGTGTGTTGTGTTTGTTCGTCGATGCTACCACCATCGTACGTTCAAAATAATCTAACGTTGACAACGGCGACGACAACTTTTAATTAAAATCACCCCTGGGGACTATACGAGTAAAAGCTTCACATGGAGATGGCGGTGACTTTGGCCATTATATTATACACAAAGAGTTACTGCCCCGAAAATCCACACACGTCGTAACAGATTAAAGCAAGTTCCCATCGACAGTTTTTCTACACAACAAAATACCACGTGGGGCGAAATCTCTGATAGCTGATACTATGACCGCCTGCAGAGTATCTATGAACCCGAATTAAGTTTAATTGGAAAAACTGTCGATCATCAAACAATAAGTGCATAGAATAATAGTGATATATTCACATTATTCACCTACAACAATTATTTATAAAAGTGAGATACATAAAATTAATATAGTGACATATAAATTTACTAATAATTATTTAAATTTAAAACATATACTTATATCATTTTAATATTTATTATTAATATTATTATTATTTTTGGAATGCTATGCATTAAGTTTTTCTGGATTACATTTCAAATTATCGATCTTAAAAATTAAAGTATGTAAACAATTTAAATAGTTAAATAATTATGTAAATAATTGTACATCCCAATACATTTATAAAATTAAATAATATATATAATAAAACAAAATATTAAAGCAATTACTAAGTGTCTAAGTAGGTACTAACGTAATAATTAATCAGTCATGTTAAATTAAATCAACAGAAAATAAAAGTTATGGAATATAATATGGCGAGAAAATAAACAATTATTTATAACGTATATTATAATATAATATACAAGAGGCAAGAAAAAGTTTTCACGCATCGTCAAAGATCCTTGAACATTAGTGATAAAAAAAGGGAGTTGGCTAACCGAGGGTTGTTGGCCTTTCGTGAAACTTTTGGCCATTCATTGCTTTTTTACAAGGATGCAATAAAAAAAGGTATCAAAAAGTCGGCCAAGCATCCTAGAAGTCAGAATGCATATCATTTGAAACACTTTTAGCCAAATTTTTATTATTATTTATTTTTTTTTTTTTTTGCTATCTGACCAAACGTGTTGTTTTTTTACCACAACTACATCATTTACGAACCTAATAACATTAAAGGGAATATGAAAATATTCAACCATTGTTGCTCTCTTCTAATGTTTTTGGAACAACAATAAATCTGTTAATATTTTAGCGATGAAATAGCTTCAGATATATAAGATTAATATATTTGAGATAACCCGTTTTAATTGTGATGCTTAAATCTTCAAGATTTCAACCGTTCGCTTTCCTATAATAAATCGATTATTTTTTACTTATTTTTTAAACTAATTAATTTAAAAGGTACTTTATTGCCATTATTGCCATGCAAAGTGATGTATTCTACTAAACATAATCTGCAAACTTGCATACAATAAACTTACATATAAATAAAAATTTATTTCAATAAAAAAAAAAAAATAATTTTTTTAGGTTCTTAGCAAAGTGTCAAATATATTGTTTTTACACAAAATTGATGATTTTATTTTCTATTTGTATATTATGTGTATACTACAAGCTAGTAGTAGATAAATAGTCTATATAGAGTGATTCTTTTATTGAATGACACTCATTATTTTTAAATACTAGTATATAATATTTTCATAACCGTTTATGGACTTTGAAATAATCAGTGTTGCTTGATAAAAGATTCGCTCATTATTATAATTTTTATGAGTGAAAATAAGTGTTTATTTTTGTTTTGTTAACTCACTGCTTCTGTATGGATCGGATGGACAGCAAAAACAATTCCAGCCAAAAGTCCATATTTATGTTCTAATCCAGCAACTGAAATGCACAGACGGGCAAACAGTACACTACAAATGCCATGAAGGATAACATTGACAACATGAAACCACACAGGTTGAAGTCCAAATAAATAATGATTCAATCTGTAACATACAAAATACATAAATGTAATATAAATAATTAACATCATTTAATTCATTGTACCCAAGATGTTACCTAAATATTATATTTATTTGCAAATAAGAAAAATATACTGGTTTCACTGTGAATTATACTTAACAAAAACCCAAATAATATTAATAAAAACAAGCCTTTACAAGTTTAGTCTTCTTGAAAGTAAGTTGTAAAAATGAAATAGGTAATCCAAAATTATCTATTACTAGTCCATTGTCATTTAAAATATGAATTCCGTATCTGGATTAAAAATAACAAATAGATAACTAAATTAATACATTTTAAAAATGTATTAACATCTTTGGATGTGTTCTATTTTATGAAGTAATTATTAAATAAATATAAATAAATAAATAGATAAATAACTAATAAATTTAGTAAATATTTTTAATTACTTTTATTATTTGTTATGAGTGTTATGAGTATATATGATTATATTAACTACATATCATATTATTAATCACTAAATTAATTAAATAATAAATAAGAATAAATAAATAATAGCAAATAAGTATAATTACTAAAGATTTGTATTAAGTGGATTCGATACCGTGATTTTTTGTTTTTGTCTAACGCATGCGCGGCATAGGATTTTATACGGATCCTTTGCCAATCATACCAATCATACCAATTGATCCAATGAAGCAATAAGAATTCTAAAAACAGATTTAAATTTTTCATCGAGTCTACTTGAAATTGATTTTCCCTGATTTTTGACTTTTTGATTTACACTTCTCCAAAAATTAAAATACGGCAATTTTTAATTACTCTTTTTTAACATATTTTTTTTAGGAATTGGGAGAAAAATATCAAAGTTCAAAAAATACTTATTTATTTTCAATTTAAATTGTTATATTATAAAATAATAAAATAATATTTTTGTAAATAAAGAAAACTTAAGCAAGTAAATTAAAACAATATCGGAGTTAATTTATGTAGAAATATTATCTATACTAATATTATTCACATTTAATTTTATTCTCCTAAGAAAGTATTATTTAGTATGTATAATTTGTAATAATCTAATGATACTCTCTTGACTCTTAATTGACAATTATAATTACCAAAGTTTAGCATATTTATCATTAGAGTTGTACTTCTGTTATGCATAATAATTTAGGTTACCTCTAGTAAGTCTTTTCTCAGATTGTATTAATATACAATTAGGTACTAAAAAAAATTAAAAACTAAAAATAAATCAGACATTTAATTTATTTATGTTTATAAAATATATCTAACTAATTCATCACACATTTAAATTTTCAATAAGTATAATATATAAATTTATCTTAAAACTAAATAATTTAATTACCTAAAATATATTTTACTTTTTTGTTTAATTAAACTTAGTAGATTATTTTTATTTTAATTATATAACTCACACTTATTATTACAAGTTATTATAATACACTTACAGAAATAGTTTAAGTGCTTGTTGCTTATTGATACATGATACAGTTTACCATTTTTTTGAATATAGATATTACAAAAAAAAAAAATATCGAGAGTATAAATAATAAAGAAAATAATAGAAAAATATATTCTATTTACATAAAGCAAAATTTAATAGTGAAAGTATGAAAATTATATGATGGAGAATAAATTTATTTAAATTAATTCAAATAATGAAGAGCATATGTCTAGAAAGTGAGTAAAAGAATAAGCTTGCAGAGAATCGCATCGTATTATACATAGTTTTCTGAGACTGACGATAGTCATAATAGTAATACAAATATATAACGAATATGAGGTGTAATGGTTAGGAAGACCAATACGTTATTAGTTTATATTACATAATAATATGTTTCTATTATCATACATTTGCAATGTATTAATCGTACAGTTCCATTAAATTAATTTATCTTCCTAATTTACTAAAATTTAAAATAATATTTATTTTCAATGTTCACGTTTTGTTACTTAGACAATTTTATTGACAATACATGGTCTGTAGGTTTTCAATTAAATTTCAATGATATTTCATAATTTATTTTTTTAGTTGATAATATACTTAATGATTTAATTAATTAGCAGTTTTTTTTTTTTTTTTTGGCCATAACCCAAATTATTTGGAAACGGATACTCGATAAAAACTGTTTGCTCGATTTGTGATGTAGACCATGCCAAACTTTTTCAACTTATAATTAAAACTGAGAGATTATACTCTCTTCTGAAATAATTAAAACTGTAGGTTATTCTGTAAAGAGCTTAGACTCTCGTGGAGAATTTTATTCTGGCAAACGATTATCCACAAGTTAATTTAAATAAAGCCTACGCAAGGAATATAGATTACAGCAAAGTCCGAGTGCCTGAATTCCCATCCTGGTTTTTCTTTAAAGAAGTCGTTTTAAAACTTTTCCCATCACGTCAACAGAGGTAAGAAATAGCAAGTAGCTACAATGTAGCTGATGTGATTAAAACACTGCGTAAATCGATTATTTTGTCAAACTACCTCCATCGTAGTTATAGTTTAATTCAAAAAGTTGTGTTGATATGAAGTTTTTTTAAATGTAAATTAAAATATTTAAAAACGTTCAGTGAATACAACCTTTGAAAATATTTTAACAGTATAAATACGAATATACCCCTTCAATATCACATATACAATTTTGCATATATATATATATATATATATATATGTATGCAAGAAAAATATAACACAGGTTGAAAAATTAGTATTTACCTAACTATTGTTATAGTGTACATTAGATACTAACATAATAATTATATAGTCAATTTTTTCTTTTTTTTTTTTTTTAATACTTTAAATACCGCAATTACACTATTAAAAATAAACTAGCTGCTTAAACAATAACAAATAACTATATTCTTCACTTAATTCTAAACGATTCAAAAAATAAATTATTGAAAGTGCGTAGATACTTTGTTGATTAAAATGTAAGACTATTTAAAATATTATATGAATAAAATTATAATGTAAACATATTATTAAAGAAGATAACACGCCAATCACCTACAAATGTGGTAATTCAATAATCAACATTAAGTAACGATAAATAAAAATTATTAATTTAATGGACTAGCTTTATATTGTTCATTCAAGAAGTAATCACATTATGAAAATATGCTTATGATTGTTTAATTTTTATTTTCAGTAATCATAACAATAAAAACAATAATATACCTACGTCAAAAATGTATTTTTTTTTTTTAGAGTAAATAAAATATAATAAAATGCGTTTTAATAGACAGTTGGATTTTTGTAATCACTCTTAAATAATATTATTATTATAAATTAATAACTGCTATGAAATAAGCAATGAGTTGATTAACCTTCAGCATCGATATAAAATTAAGCCCCTTCAATTACAGTATACATTTAAAATATCTGATTAAGCGTTAACTCACTCGCTTGAAGTTCGTTAAATCAAACATTAATAAATAATTTGATATTTTCATTTAAATATTACTAATTTTAGATGCTGACTTATAATAATATTATTTTAAACAGTTCAATGAGTGCTTCTATTTATATTAACAAAATATTATGTAATAACATGAAAAGTTATTTCAGGCATCAAAATAGATAACAACATAAAAATATGTATTAATATAATAATTATTAACACAATACACAATCAACATATTCAATACAAGGTATTTATTGTATTGTTTTGATAATAATCTAAGGTAATATATAGGTACATGGCAATAGATACATCATTGATATTCGTTTTTATTCCAAAAAAAGTCGCTAACTAAGCTTTTTTTAACATTATATTTTTAATATACCTAGGTAGGTGTAGTATTTAAATAAAACATCTTTTACAGACAAAACTTTAAAAACCATTTTAAGTATTTGATTTTTATTATTATTTTCATAAAACTAACATTTAGTGGTGATTCAAGTTTGCATGAACAAAGTATCCATTAGGGATTATTGTTTATCACGCAATTATGATATTTGAACTTTAAACATTACTATCTGACAGATGGTTCGTGATTAGATACCTAGTGGGGTATATTTAAGTAATTATTGCATCTATGCGATTATTCGAAAGCAATATTAAACCAAAATTTTTCACAATATTTACTACAGATTTATTTTGTGTAATATTATATGTCAGTAAGAGAAAATACTTTTTTTCGTTTATTTTTACCTTAAATTTATTTTCTAATGAGATTCTACAAAAACGCAAAGCCTATACGCGCCCTTTGCGTCAGGTAATCTGATTAGCCGTACATGACGGCCTGCATGACGTGCGTGTTCTGGTGTAATTTCTAAATATGGCCTCACAGACTTCCATTAAAAGAACCAAAACTCAATTATTATCATCTATCCCTTCCTTCTACTTTGTCCACTCTCTATCTAACTCCACACTCTTTTTTCCGTCAACAGCAAGTGGACCTTCGAGAAGAAAAAAAAAGAAAAAATATATCACAACAGAATACCGAAGTTTTACCGTATATTTAATCACATTATACAACAATGCCATAGTGCCGTGAGGAATTTCTACGCTCTGTAATTATGAAGTTAGCTGTTTGTTAAGTAAATTAGGTGTAATGAAATTTGATTTGGACGAATTTAATGTCACGTTGAGAGCTCTCGTAATGGAATTATAACAAAACAACAGAGATAAAGTTCTATATAACAATAACAATTTTTTTTTTGTTTCTTTCAATTTTTTAAAAATAAAAACCTGTTGGAACGTTTTGTTGTATAATTCAATTTTTCTGTTAATTCATACAAAATAAAATATACATATCTAAACTCAATCGATTAAATGATACTGTTTCGCAAAATAATTTCTCATGTAAAAAACACAATTTTAAAGTGTTTTTAAAATAAAAATTCGCACGACTGATTGATATTTATCTGCAAAATCATATTCATTGTTGACATATTATAATACATAATATTATAATACCACTATTTCAGACACGATAGAAAAACGGTTTTGTGTTAAGCTGCCGCGCCAAACATTAAATTATTAAATAATATATAATACCTATACTTTATGCTAAAACTAAAAAAAAAGAAAGAATAAGCAAATACAATAATAGAATTGTTACTATAAATAATCTGAATCAAAATTATGAAACATAGAAACCTAGCAATGTAATATTAACATATAGATTTAATAAAATCAAAAAATAGGTATAAAAAATGGAACGATTATTCAAATATTGCTGTAAACCTTAAACTTTAAAGGCATCTAATGTATTTTCTTTGTTAAAATATAGTACACGCATAACATTTATATATTTGGTAGTATAACAATATTATCAGTTTTCTATTTTTTCATTAATAGTATTGTTTAATATTAATTATGACTAAAAAATTTATTACAGAATTATTGATGAACGATTAAAAAAATTGAATATTTGTATTAAATGTTAAATTTATAAGCCAATTGTTATTCATACAAATATTATTATATTTAAATACACACATTATTGGTTTGTATACTACCCGTCTATATACTATAACATATATTTTATAAAAAAATACTCAAACCCAACGTTCTTCAACTGATTTTATACATATAAAGCTTACATACTATCTTAAAATATTAAAAAATCTACTTTTAAAAACCAATTATGCTTTAAATTATAAACAAAAATAGGTACTAATTTACGACTGTTAAATAATTTATTGTACATTATTTAAAACCATAAACATTATTCCTAAGAATTTTTTTTATTCAATATATGTTGTAGAATTATTCCCATGTCAATATTGTTTTGTTATTTGCTTGCATTCTGGTATAATGTTATGATCAAATAAAATTGACCTCCGAGTTATCTAATATTATTTCAAATACAAAAGTTAACAGAATTTATTGATTTAACCTCAAAAGTAAATTAATTATACTTTTATTTGATAATCACATTTCATGTTTGTTTTGTTAACATTGAATGTCAAAACTTTCATATTTTGCATGAGTTGCACAGGTAACGTAGTATATTAAATCACTTTAAATAAAATACAATGTGCAAATATTAATTATTAACAAAATATTTAGGTATTAACTTTCAATTCGTTTTAAATTATTCAAACAGAATTTAGTTTAACGCATCTTAGTTTTTATAAAACTTTAAACATTTTGATATTCTGAAAACTATTACTATGTACATACTTTATTTTGTAACGATAACAGCAAAGCATGCAAAAATTAAAAATCAAACCATGTAATTTATAGTACGGTTTAAGTAAATACATCATGCATTATTTTACTATAACAGTTTATTATATATTGATAATATTATGAATAATATGTATAGGTGAATAATTACGGATACAACTTAATATATTTAAATGGAAACTAACTTTTTTTTTTAATATATGATATTATCATATACAATATGGAATTTCTAAATAGTTATCTTTTTCACTTAGGTATATATATGTAGTATTATAGATGTCAAAGTAATTCGTTCACGTAATTGTATTTTTAGACTGTTAGTTTTAAGTTGATAATATTGTATATGCCCATACGGGGTTTTCGTTTTTTAGAATTTTAATTAATTTCATTACAACCTTTGTATGTATTATTATATCATTTTTTCAATTATTATATAATTAGTATTCATTATTCATAAGGCATTCATTAAAATATATGTAAGTAGGTATATAATCTTTAAATGTACATAATGATAATACCATTTTTTATTTCATTAATTAATTTTTCTTAAAAGTGTCTTTGACCAGCTAGTTTTAATTTAAAAACACTCTTTCTTTAAATTGCACATTCACTAACATAAAAAAAAAATATTAGTTTTAATGAGATGTCTAAAAAAAAAAAAAACAAATATTGTATATTTTGTGACAAGACGTAATCGACCTTCATGTAATAATAATTATCGTTTTCCTTTTTATTGGTTTCTCCTTTATTTCCTCTGAGTTTCTTAATGATATTGTCAAGAAGACTTTTGTCAACGATATTTTAAATGACTATTGGGATTTCTTCGTAAAAAGTCATTATCCTATAGTTTTTATTACACTTAGTACACGTTTAATAACCTAAAATCTGTTTTTATCAAGTACGACTATAGAATATTAAGTAAAATATTATGCAATATGCATGCTATTTATTAAGTTCTCAAGTAGCAGTAAAATATTATATTATAATAAAATCTATAGATTAAAACAACATAAGTACCTAAAGTCTTAATATTTAGATTAAATATAGATGAAGTTAAGTTATAATAAGTAAAAAAAAGACGAATAAAAACAATAACCAACAATTTTAAATTAAATACATTATTTATTAATTGAATACACTGTAGATTAAGTTATAAATATTGTTATCATAACAGTTGAAACCTAATAACCTACTTCATATATTTTTTAAACATTAAATAAAATACACATAATATTATATATAAATACACACTTCCAAGATAGCCCATTATATACGTGTTACATATTTATCACTTCACACAATAATATTTACCTATTTATAAAATCTTAAAATGATATTTTTTTTATTATTGTAGATATCTTCTGTTAAACATAATACAATATTAGCCCTAATTAAATTTCCAATTCACAATAATTAAGGACAACAGAATAATTTATAACTTGTTTTTTGGTTTATAGAAAAACATTTATTCGATTTTATTTATTTCAATATTTTTGTAGTGTACAAAATACTTAGATGTATGAAATATAAAATTCTTAGTGCAATAACTGTTTCTTTGATAAATTAAAATAGGTAATTTAAAGAATGTATGTAAAGTTAGTGTAGTTAAGACAAAATAATACTTATTGTTCCCTAATTAAAACCTTTAATTCTTTGTTAAAATTGTATATTATTATATTAAACAAACAATATTTTAATTTAATTTAATTTTTTGATTAAAGATATTTTAATACGAGCAATTTAGTAATTTTCAAAAAAATTATTTATATTATAACCAATAATATAACTACAAATACTCAGTAAAATCTGATAGAATATTAAATGTAGTTGGTGCTAAATTAAAACAACTCCCAGTAGGTAATTTTAATAATAATCTAGAAAACCTAACATTTATGTAAAACTGGAATTATTTACACAACATCAGTTTTTCATATCAAATGTATAAAATTATAATTATAATATTATATCATATTAAACCAAAAATAACGATTTTTATTGCAATAAAATGATGGATTTTAAGTAATTAAAATAATATAAATCACAGAGACTTGATGCTCTTTTGGACGCATTTTTTTATTTTCTTAATACAATAAAATGTTCAGTCTATATGAACTAATTTTAAGTAACTTATACTTCAAATTTACTTACAATATTATATAATAGTATATTAGTATTAAAATATAGAGGCTAATTATAAATGTTTAAGTAAACAACAACATTTATATTACATTTCATAATATTATAATTGATAATAATTAATTATATGATACAATATTTAAATATCGTTAAAAATAAATTTAAGTTAAACCCACAGTATTACTAATAAATAACTTAATTTATATAGGTATATTATAATAATGTATTATGATTGTATTCAGTGTCTTTTTTTTTACTAATAGGTATTTAAATCTTTCCTTAATTGTAGGATACTAATATAATAGATATCTTAAAAAAATAGAAGCGCATAATCTCCACTTATAATTGGTATTTAAATACAATGATTTAGTATTAAATACTTAAATCAAATTTAACACACCCATTATAGTAACCTTATTTAACGATAAGGTGCATAGATAATATTTACTATACAGTTTACAGAGCTTAGTGATAACTTTTTATTTTTAAATTACGATGTATTACAGTACTCAGCTGTAAAAACTACAGTATAAGTTACGAAATTAAGATATTAAAATTTTAATAATTTAATAAAAATTACAGTTAATAAATGTCACGAGAATAATGAAATAAATACTTATTGAACATTGAGTAATATATATAATAGTTGGTACACAAAATTTAATATGTCACTTAAATATTATTTATAGATTAACAGTTTGTATTAAGAATGTATAATACCATTTTAAAGTTTAAGACAATTAATAACTATAATAATTCTTATTATTCAAATTGAATTATACTTTTTGTATTACTATAAATTGATAAATAATACCTTATCACTGCATGTGTGTGTATACTTTGATAATTTAATTCAATGTTCTAATCTGTACTGTACTTGTATATATGTATACAATATATAGTATACAAATTTTACAATACATATTATGATAACTTTTAAAATGTGCATATGTGGAATAAACATCAAATAATCCTAAAGCTTTCTATTGATCACTTTTATTAATTTAATTAGAATATAACAGGCTATCTACGTTATATAACTGTAAATACAATTTAGTGTTAGGATTATGTCAGGATAAAGTTTTAACATTTTTAGGAATACGCTACATCTGCATACATCGTTTACGCCTTACAAACATATAGTATAGAAGATTTTATGTTCTGAAGAATTTATTTAACTTCTTTATGCTTAATATTAAAGTAAATTTATCCATTGTAAAATTAAAAAGTAAGAATATTATCAAATGAAACTTATAGTTTGTTTTTTATATTTTAATTTTAAAAAGAGTTATGAACAGTATAAAATTTATAATTGTTTGTGCATTTTAAAATTTTCATTGCTCTTTTTAAAGCTTAAATATAAAAACCGATGAAGTTCACTGAGTAGATAATATTCTCACTTTTAAATTTAATAATAACTCATAAGTAAATTAACCGAGATATTGAGCATGAATCAGTTAAATGGATTCTTCAGAACGTTCAATTTCATATGATATGTGTTAGGAAGGCGAATGCAATGCATGCGAGTGTACCATATTCTAAAAAAAAAACAAGCGATTAAAGAATGATTTGAATATTTTTTAGTAAAAAAAAAAACTTTATTAAAATGATACTGAATACCGTCATAATAAATTATTATAACGTACCTAGATACTATTTATGTATAAGGTATTATGATATATATTATATATATTTCAATTTTATAAAAAAATAAATAATATATTATTTATTGTATTTTAAATAATTCATTCTATCAATTGCTTATTAAACTATGTGTGCATCTACTGATTAGTTTAAATTAAATAACTATTCTTAAAGAAAAGTTAATTTTTTAATGAAATTAATACATTAAGGTGTGCGTGTTGAAATCAAATAGCCTATTTACCTTGTACTGTACACCTGTTGTAGTACCACTATCGTGTATGTTAATCGCGTGTGGACGAAGCATAAATTAGATTTATATCATGTAAACGAATAACATTTGAAAAAATATAGATTTATTGTATCATAGTAAATTTATACATAAATTAAAATAAAAATAATATTATAAGTTATTTCCAATAAATGAGAAAGTTTTTAAACTTTAGAAAATTGAGAAGGACTTGCTTCTAACTTTATTCAGCGCTCTAACTCAAAACAGAATAAAAAAAAATAAAATATAAAGAAGGGCTTCTGCAAAATTTAGTATGCGCATATTCTTCCGTGGGATATATTATAATGGGTGAATCCCTAAAGTTTAAAGAATATTGTAATCGGACTATCCCTGCTCAATATTCTGACCGAGTTTTTGGTGAAATTTTCTCACCGAAAATATTAACTCTGCGTGGCAAAATGCATATGTTTTATGTTTCTTTTATTTCTCTACCACATGTGATGCTCCCTTCAAACGACCACTCCCTAATTTTAATATTTTATTATTCTATTTACACTTTTTTTTAAGGCCAAAATAAGGGATCATATAAGCTATATAAATTTTTAACAAACATCAATTTCATTATTTAATATTTAATGACATAATGACTTGTTTGTTTCAAAATGAGACATAAACATTAAACGTACATAATATTATAAATATTTGTTTTTATTAATTTATTGTAATTGCTAAATCTAATAAGTAAAGCATTACATTATATTTCAATTTAAACATTTTTTACATAAAATAAAATAATATGTATAAATAATATTTATATTATATATTATTATTTTAAAAATAATCTTATTTTGATTGAACTGTAATATAAATTCTAACTATATAATCATTTAAACTTATATTTATAATATTTCAAAATAATATCACAACAATATAATAAAGGAAAGGAAAGCTAAATAATATTAATCATTGTTTATCGTAAGTGATTATAGCTTATACACTAATACTAAAATGTATTTTGCTAGAAATGCTAGATAAGTTTTTAAGTAAAAAGAAATATATTAGTTTTACAATTAATAACAATTTGTAAAGTTTATAAAAGTATTTTCAGTTATTTAGAATAGATAATTTGAAAATTTCATGTTGGAAATTATGATAATAGAACTTTGTCAAATTAGAATACTTGTTCCATATATAACGACATATTAAATTAATTTTTTTATAACATTTAAAAAAATTATAATACACTTAATATTTTTTATGATAGACATTTTTTTTTTTTTTTTATAATACAATTCTATCCATATTTAACAGTTTTTCAAAAATGGCAATGTTACACCTTTTTACCCTTTATTTTCTTTTAAAAGAAAACTTTGTTTGCCTAAAATCATATTTTATAACTGCAAAAAGTTTTTAGAGATATTTTCCACCCATCCCGGATGTTTTTTTTGTGTCTTTAAACACAAAAGAAAAGTCTTAAGAAATATCTGAGTCATATAATATATATTTTATACATAAATAATAACCAAAAATGTGATTTTTAGAAAACAATTAACTCCAGTCATACAACTGTTATGTTATACTTGATTTCATAAAATCTTTGATAGATTATATAATGAAAAATAATCATAACTATTCAAATTTTCCCAAATTTAGAAATAAAATAAAAGGTAAAATAAACACAAAATTATTGTTATGTATTCATTTATTCAAATTTCAGAAGTTAAGACTCGATTTCTTTACTAAATATTATTGATTATTAATTATTAAATATTTAAAATATGAATACTACGAGTACCTGAGTTTATAAATGGAAAATAGACATTTATGTCAATAATATATATGGACATTGTTTGAACAAAAACTATAATAGCAAATTATATATTTAAATATTATGAAAAACTACTATACATTATTCATTATTATACCTATATAACAAATTAATAACTTATTATTAATGTATATTAAACAATTTAAAAATTATTTCTAATGTTAAAAATGTGTAATATTCCAATTTCCAATATATATGATTTAATTTGTATAACTTAATATATTGATATACAGAAATAATAATATTAATAACTCAAATAAGTAACAACCACGGATAAACATAGTTTTAATTAATCAATTTATTTATCTTTCAACTTTGTTATCACAAACTAATCAAGCTTTATTAAATTATGACGGTTTATTTGAATACAAATAAAACAGTAAAATCAACTATAATGATATTTTTTATTTGTAAATTTAACTATGGCTTGGTTTCTAGTTCGTACGATTGAAATTAAAAAATATATAAATAAAGTAATCATATCATCTCGCCACACATATTATCTAAGATTAAGATTGCAGCATATTGTGAATGATGTGATGTTAAATTCAAAGTAAATGATTTATTATTGGATATTCAAATAATGGTTTTAAATGGATCTTGGTTAAAACACTTTTACTGAAAATTCGAAATATTTATACTAGCTTTGTTAATAGGTGTCAATAAGTTTATCCATAAACTTAGATAAACAATTGAATAAAAATAAAAATTTGACCTTTTTAAAGCACCATCTAAACATGTATTTTGATTCTTAAAGATTCTTTTTAAACACTCCTTCTAAACTTTGTCTCAAATATGTGTTTAAAAAAAAAAAAAAAATGAAAAAATTATTACACTCCTCGTTTACTTAGAATCAAAAATTCATTGAAAATAAAATCAAAAGCTCAACATGAATTCTTTTTAAAAGTCAAACACTTTTGTTTT
Organism: Rhopalosiphum maidis; assembly: GCF_003676215.2. NCBI lineage: Eukaryota > Metazoa > Arthropoda > Insecta > Hemiptera > Aphididae > Rhopalosiphum > Rhopalosiphum maidis. The sequence continues at coordinate 85,483,056 of NC_040877.1, forward strand.
TTAAAACAATAGATGATTTACAATTTATTTTTGAACAAAAAAAAGTTAGTGGATAGCTTTGATGCACGGTTTCGTATTATTTTTTTGTAGAGTCAATAGACTTTTTATGCATATTTTTTTATAACATGGTAAAAATGTAAGCATAAAAAATGAATGTACTTTTTAACTATCAATAATTTATTGAACTATAGTTTTATTATTTTATTATGTACAGTATACCATATGAAATATCATTAATGTTTTTTTTTTATACGATTTTATCGCAAAAATTATACCGTTAATATGAAATATCAAAATAATTGATCGCGTTTATCCACAGTATTGATAATTAATACAGAATATAATGAAAGTATAGTGTAAATACTTTTAAGTGCATTTAGAGGTAAACAATTGTATATTAATTCCCCTACAGAGATGTAGGTAGTATGAGTTATAATATATGCTCTGTTTATTAACATTGTTAAAAATACAAAAAAAAATATTCTAACTAATCTATGTTATTTTAATTTAAAAACATTTATGAATGCACGAGTAATAACACAATATTGACTAAAATGTTTAGAAAAACTATTATTATGTCTACAAATATTTTATTATAAATAGCATAATAAGATAATATATATTTTATATCCCGAAGCAGAATATTTTTATATTTAATTAATTAAATCGAATTTCAAGTGAGTATTTAATTAATTATCAGTATTTAAAGTTGTTTTGAGTAGAGTATTGGACCAACATTTTGCGGATTACCACTTACTGCTCGTCCACACTTTAAACACTTTTAACTAATTTACTACTTTTTCAAAATACTATTTTTATGAATTGAAACTATTAAAAAAAAAACTTTAAGCTAAATAAAAAGTTGATTATTTAAACCCGCTTTTATTATATTTTATGATAACATTGATATAATCTTGAGATCGATTTTAAAGTATTAAGCATGTCTATTTAATTAGAAATATTATTATCATTAAAAAAGAGTGAAATGAACGGTTTCTTAAAAAACTTCAGTTATTTAGAGGTTTTCACTAATGAGAGGTTCCGTTATAATATCCGTGTATATGAACCATAGATAAATAATCACAATATCACCTATTATATTTGATGAATTTAAAATAATAAATAATAAAATAATAACAAAAATCCAAACATTTTTTTTATAAAAACAAATATATATCATAAGGAGAACATAGGTACAATAATATATGGTTTGTCTTTTTCACGGTAAGTATTATCTATTTAAAAATTTCTTTAAAGTCATAGTTATGCATTTGTTTTTTTTCTTGTACTGGGATGGTCACATCATTGACACACTTGCGTTGTTTTTCATGGAAAAAGGGATCCGGGCTGAAATATTGTTATTGTTAATTTGTAATTTCCATTACTTTCTCGGGGCTTATATGAAATCTTAAAGTTTTAACTAAACTTAGAATAGTATGTATCTTACAAAACTTGTATGTTTTAAGAATGAATAAATATAATATGTTTACAATAGTCAATAAAGGGACTTAGTAGGTGCTTAATGCTAGAAAAAACTCAATTACTAGCTATTGAAAAGTTGTAATTCAAATATGTTACATAGATTTTGGACTGAAGTTAAAAATCTGATAATAAATAATAAAGTATATGGCACAAGAAAATGTTTTACAAAGTACTTTATTGTATATAAATAATAAACATGTGAATGCAAATTAATGAAGATTAAGTAGACGCTTCAGTCGAATGTATTATATCCGTCTTACAAAATGTAACACATAAAACATTTTTCTAAAGTATTTTAAATACCTAGTTACAATTATTAAAATTAATAGTTTTATCAAGAAAATGTAATAAATGACATTGTAAATTATATCATACATTTTTTTTATTATAACCATGTGAAAAAATCCACTATTTACAACAGATAAAAATTATAATAAAATACATATATGTATATTATATTTATTATAATTTCATTGAGTATATGAATTTCAAAATAAATTTTGTTTTGAAAAACTATTTAATTTAATTAAATAATTGTATATGTCCATATGTTTAATTTTAAAGTTTAAAAATATTTAAATTATTAAGTTAAATAGTAAGATTTTTATTATTTGTCATAATATTATATTTTAAGTAATAAAAATAACATGATTTGTACTAACATATAATCAAAGAGTACCTAAAATATATTTCCAGTATATCAAAAAGTGACGGATACATCATGGATGATAAGGCGTCTGTAGATGAGGTCGGGCGACCACGGACTATTAGCAACTAATTAAAATGGCTACGACATAGTAATTAGTCGGCCGTAATATCAAAACGCTTCATAATCACCAGACTTCCGGTTTTGTCTCCGGATAATCTCAAACGAGGGTGGCTGTTTAATTAATTACTTCTCAGGCGTGTTTATACAAATTTACGTACACATCGATAAGTGTATACCAATGAAATATAATAGGGGAGACCTGAGTAAGTTGATGAGATGGATAAGATGACTAATTGTTAAAAACAGATAGTAGGTAGTTAAATTAACTTTCAAATTTATAAACGAAATAAATTTAATGATTTAAAAAAAACTAAATTACTGGTTATCATTGTTGCTTTGTATTTTTATCTACGAATTTTCGTTATAATCAACATTAATATTAATTTTACAGCTCAGATAATAATTTTCTAAAGCTGTTAGTATTTATTAATTTACTACATAATTTTACCAATACAATTTTATCATTATAATCTTTAATGTTTATTATATTAAATACCTAATTTAAGTATTTAAAACAATAAATAAAAATAAAAATTATTTTTCGAATAATAAATGGTATTTAGTAGTATATTTTTAGTGTAAAATCAATTTTCTATTTTAGCGCCAAGAACATTTTGTTTTAAATACTCGTTTGGATATTTGGTTAATCGGTTGTATGGATTTTATTTTATGTGAAAATAATAATACAGTGCTATAATAGGTATTGCAGTTATTGAAATGGTATAATTTCTGTTTATAATGGAGTAGAAACACCGACGCTGAGTCGTTAAGGGTTCTCAAACAATCGAGTCTTTCTAAAACCTAAATTCTACTTTACAAAGTTGTACGTATAGTAATAATATCCATATAGGTAGATAATCTTGGTCGTAATATTGCCATTAGTTGGACATGAGTTGTACACAATTTACACAATTATATAAATTAAAGCAAACAATATTTTGTAGTTAAAATTATATACTAATTTCTTTTTAAACAGTGCGAAAAAAATAGATATAGCTATTTAAAGTAACACAAAAATCAATATTCGTAGTTTTTACATATTATTGAACTAGTTTCCATCTAAATAGTAATGGATTTTGTAATAAACGCACTTCATACAAATTATACAAAAATGAACAACGGCAATAGTAATGACTATCTATAAAACAATTTGATATTTAATATTTTAATATTTTTAATTTTTATTTAATGTTTTTAAAATCAAGTATATAAGGCAACTTAATAACAATAATGAAACATCCTCTTGAGGAGACTAAAGCTATTATTTTTAATATGATCATATAATGATATATATTGTATATACCTATCGCCTAGGGCTTTGGTTAGACGAATATTTATTTTCAAAACTAATTTTGATTCATTAACAAAGTTTGTTATATATATATATATATTTTTTTACTGAAGAGATTTTTAACTTTTCAAAACAAGTTTCTTTATTTTATAACATAAATTAAAACATAATAAAATAATATTTCTACGTGTTTATATTTCGACTGAAAAAAATTAAACTTATTTCAGTACGTTTAAAGTTCGTCTAACTCAAATTCCTCAATCCGATATTATACACTTAAATATTTGTCATTTGAGGGATTCAAAAGTACAGTTAGCAACGATCATAATTTATTTTGCTACGTGTCTGCGCATGCACCAGTGTGTTGCCACGTGTATCTACCACCGATTAAAATCAACTATTCATTTGTTAAAGTGACGATAAAATGTCTAAATCAGATTAAAACGCATTAATTCTTTACTCGTCACACACTGCAATTTTGTGAAATATAATACCACCTTATACCTGCAATATGTACTTATTTTTCTCCTTAAAACACGAACAACCATGGTCATCCATATGTATGGAATAGTAAAGACATAATGTCCCCTCGGGTGTTGTAAAATATTAACCTTTGTACCGCAATATATGTCAATGAACATAGTTTAAAGTAAAATTATTATATTACATATTTAAGATAGTACGCATTCTACAATCAACGGAATTCAGTATAATGGGCATACACTAGAATCGTGTATTATTTCAAATTGATGATCATATTTAATAAAGTAAAACGTGGTTTATTGTTACTGGAATATTTTTAAAAATCCTGTTAAAATCAATTTTGTAACTATTGAAGAAAATAATATTAAATACATAAAGGATTCCAAGTTTTTTCCGTTAATTAAAAATCATCATATTTTACTCGACCTTATCCATAAACATACTATACCTCTTACAACATATTTTATTATAGAACTATTATTTATAACATAGTTAGCCATGGCTAAGATCCACGATGATAGCTAAAAGACTATACAAATTATATACGCTAACCATCTATGGACAGAAAGAATAAAAACTTAGTTGATAATTTTATATAAAAAATATTATCAAAAATAAGGTGAATTTAGAACTATTGATATAATAAATTGTATGCCTTCAAATAAAAAAAAAAAATATTTAAGTGCAATGTTTATGTAACATATTTTTTATTTTTTTTAAATTGAGTACCTATAATAAAACATTTTTTAAGAATATACATAAATATTATAAAAATAGCAACAATGTGTATGTATGTAATGATGCAATTATAGTATTATAAAATACGTAATTATATATATGACAGTTAATCAGATAAGGTAAATATCATTATAAAATACAATGTTCCCTTAGATTTTCGATAGTGAGAGACCATCTGTTTTGTTCCATTATAAATATTATGATAATATTGATATAATATAATATTATTAAATAGATACAAGTTAAAAACAACATCAATATTTTCTTATCAAGAAATCCACCTGTCATACTACTCATACTACTGTAACTCAGCTGACTGGTCTATAATATCGATAAATACCTACTATAATTTTGCTCTGCCAAAGTGAAAATCAGTAACTAAAAAATTTTCAAAAACAATATTACTGTAGAATATTATTTATTAGAACATTTTACATCGATTTTGTTATTATAAAATTAAGTAATACATAATTTATACCACCAAAATGAGTTTTAGACGTGTATTATCTATAAAAATTGTAACTCACTTAAAATATTATTTATTGCAGACACATATATTTTTTTCTATATAATTATTTTAATAGGCTTGCTTATTTAAAACATAATAAGTAAATTAAATATCGTTTACTAGACAAATAAACAGTAGATAATACATCCTATAAAAAACGCAGTATATGTTATATAATTACTGCTTAGACATGATATTATGTTTAATAAATGTATTTGGGGATATGCATATTGTGCATTTATCTAGTAACCCTAGATTAACCTAACAGTAATAAACAGTATTTACATGTTTAAGACTAGACTATATCAATTTTTTAAATTTGTATAATTCAATAAAATACACATATTTCAACAAGATTTCAATGACTTTAATCCTAATTTTTGATTATTAAAAATGTAATATCTACTCAATTTGATACCAAAAAAAGGTGTAAATAATTTGTTTATTAAAATTATCCAAAACGGATGCTGAGGTAAATTTCACGATAAAAATATTATTGAATAATTTTGTTAACTATCAATAGCTTTTTGAAAAAATAATAAAACCAATTTTTCTGCAGACATTTAATTGTATATAGACTCTGTCTTTCACCGTGACAGGGGACAGTATTAATATTTTTGTTTACGATTGAGCGCACCTGAAAGTCAGCGTAGTCAGCGGCCGGTACGATTTGTGACTGTTGTGGTCCGATAGCGGGGTGCCCCAGAAGTCGTTTGTGGCCACGCGGGCCAGCGGGCCGGTGCCCAGCACGTCGGCGTTCATGGCCACGGCCGGTATGTCGTCGTGCACAAAATCGCCGCGCAGACCGTTCCAATAACACACGGTCACGGCCACGGCGACGGTCACGTAAACGGCGACAGCGACTTCGGGCCACCCGTGTTTCGATCGGGTGCGCCTGCCGACGCCACTGCCGCCGCCGCCGTAACCGTGATGGTATTGGTGGTACTGCTGATACTGTTGAGAATTGTTGTTGTTATTGTTGTTGTTGTTGTTGTTGTAATTATGATAATGCGGTGACCCCCTCATCGTTCGACGGCCACCACCTGTACCACCGTCACAACAACCATGCCGCCGCACAAACGGTGAGCAACGAAACAACGATAAAAGTAATATTATTATTCTGAAAATAATGAGTAACCAACAGGATTCGAATTAATGTTATTTTGTAACGATAAAAAAAAAAAAGATCGAATAACAAAATCGACCTTTCGATATTCCTTTTTTTTTTTAATTTTATTTTAATAAGACAATAATATTTTTGTTATTATTGCCATAATATCGCGTTACCGGGCCGCCCGACGTTGGACGGCACACCACGCGCGGACGACGACAACCGTACTGATGCGCACCACATTGCGAGTTGCGACACCTACTACCGAGTAGCAGCGAGTACGATATACCAGCGAGTACTGACGCATCAGCACGCCACACTGCCAAAGTTCCGACGATGCCGTCGGTGGCCGCGTGCGCGGTTACGGTTGAACGGAAAAAATAACCGACGATGTCGCTCGCCCGCCCGCCAGAGGGCGAATTGCCGCTACCACCACACATGTCCGCGGACGACTCTATTCCCACCACCATCGTCGGAGACGTCCGAGCAATATTATTATTATTCTTAATAATGCGGACTTTGCAAATTTTTTTTTTTCACATTTTAATTTTAATTTTTTTTTTTTATCTGTACACTCCATCTCTCACTCTTCTCGATCATTGTTTAAGTACGTGTTAAGCGCATTGTTGTGCACGAAAATCGTGAATTATAATAATATGTTTATACCCCTACCGTGCGTACAATATAAAAATATATATTATGTAGAGTATTGAAATATTGAATGTTCTTTAAAACAGAGTGAATATTGTAGAGAATTTCAGGTATCGACTGGTTTTCAAAAATATATTTATAATTTGTTTAACACTTAACATACTGTAATTCTAACTTTCCTATCACAATATGAAACCATTATTCTTGGACACACGTTATGAAGTAAATGTTTATTTTTTAAATTTCCTATATGAATTTTAATATTCTAAATTTGTTGTATGTACTTATTATCTAACCTAACCTATTTTTAACACACGTTTATAAATAAATGAAAATTATTTAATATACCTGAAAGCAATACATTAAAATGAAAACACAAAAGGTAATAATACATTTTTTGTACCATTATAATAGCAATGGAGTATACACGACAGTTGTTTTGAAAAAGTTAACAAATTTCCGCCAAATTAAATAATTATCATAATTATTTTCTGATAAAAGTACACAACCATTTTATAATAAGGTGATACATATAATGAATATGAGTTTGTACAATAATATACATTTTATTTATAATTATTTAAAACGTTCGTAATTTTGTGTAAATACTATTTTTATGTAAAATATCTCATCGGTCAAAAACACTGTTTAGGTACCAGTGAAAAATCAGTATAATAATTTAGTGAATAATAGTTTTTAACTAATTTTGTGTGGTATCAAATTATATCATGGAAAAAAATTAGAATGTGCTTCAGTATATACGGAAAAATGCATACAAGTGTAAGAAATGTATTGGCATTAGTTAATAACTATAACTGCAATGATATTACTTACCTATTGCTGTTTTTGTGTATTATACTTCTTAAAAATTTCATCTAGGTATCATGCTAGTATTTTAAATTCTAAATTATTTTATATTATCTAATAGATGTTGTACAGTTTACGATAAGTCATGAAAAACCACCTTGTATAATGTTCTGAACGTTTGATGAAATACCTACATTTTTGTACATTGTCCAAAACTGGTAGTTTTTGTTTTCATATTACAGAAAATATACCAAAAACTCGGAGAAAAGAATAAACATCTGTTTCAGTCATCCTCATTATTTTTCCTCGTATTTATTATTTGGTTTAGATCTATATTAGATACTTATTAAATTTATAATCGCACTTATAGTAGGCTTTTTTTAAAAACGTATGTAAACCTAATCTCTGCTATTCAATATATTTACGGGTTATCTTTACTAAGATGTCTTAAAAATAAAAAAAAAAAATAAAATGAACCGTGATTTTATTTTTAAATGGTGTTGACATCTTTTAAAAACTGTTTAAATTATATTATAATTAATTGTCTTTTTATAAGTAAATTCTATTATTTAATAGTTACATTATGATAGGATAAATAAAAATGTATATACCTACATTTAACAATTATTATATTTAAAAATATAATGAATATTAAACCAAAAAAAAACACTGCTATACTTAAACTGAAAATGTATATTTTTAGTGTGGTTATATTATTATAACTATAATATTGTTCCCCATTCCTATGTGCATCAATTTTAAAACATCAACCAGATTTGCCTTCATACAATTACACGTCTAACATGAAAATCACTATTTCTATTATGATCATGCAAATACAAATTCTGCAGTTTTAGTAAATGAATGTTCTATCCATATGAGAAACATTAGTATATAAAAATAAATTATTAGATATGGGCGTATGGCCTGTAAAAAAAAAATTATTCATACCTTCAACCTCATCTTAGTACCTATTTAAATAGACGATACTAAACTAGATCTCCATGTTATATAACTTATTATTTTATACCAATATTGGTAAATTGTATAAATTAATAACTTATGTGCAAAGATTTATAATAATAATAATAACGATAATAATAATAGTTATAAAAATATTAATATTTACCTTAAAGTCACAACAAGTCTTTCTATTGGATTATGCATTTCCGGAAATAATTTTTATGCACGAGCGATTTTTTTTAAAAATATAAAAAACTTTCAGGTTGCACCCTCTTTAAGTATTTAAAAAAATGTATTGACTCAAACTTGGCATATTTTTCCTTTTCTCAAATATTCTTCTCGCTTAGGTACCATTGTTTTTACTTTTTCAGTAGGTAAACTGTGAATATTTTAGAATATGATTGGCTTAAAAAAAAAAAAAAACTATTTAAATACAATTCGCATTTTTTTTTCAACATTTCACAAACTTATTGAATCAAATACTACATATATGACATAATGACGCATGTCACTATTATTATTCACAATTTATTTTTAATAATAATTACATATGTGCATCAAAGCCGCGATATACATATGGCCGATTTCGGGTATAATCATACCATTAACTATAGAATAGACTGTTAAACTGTTTTATAATGTATTAATGATTATGCGTTATTGAGACGAAAAATTCAGACGGATTTAACGAAACCGAATCAGCTGATATAATATTTAAGTACAGTGTGACCAACAGCCAATTTTAACCGAATGGAAAATGCATAGGATTAAATTTTATGTTTGGTTATGTTCCAACTGTTCCAATCCATCTATAGTTCATATTAATATTATATTAACAAACTCTTTCGAATCGAAGCTATAGATAAAACGTGTGTTCTAAGATTCGATATGATATTTTAATAATTTAACAGTGAAAAATATAAAATTGTCTTTTATTTTATTATTAGCAATCGTATTAAATACTTCGCCTTTATCATCGCTGCTAACATTACTACGGTGAGAATAATTATACATTTTTCGATTTCATAACCGATTTTAGGCTAATTAGTACAAATTTATAGTGTAGGACCCTTGTAGTTAGTAGCATGTTTAGGGGTTTAGAAGTGCATTATTACGTATTATTGTGTGTATTTGTGTTGTACACGCTATAGATGCGAAGCGTCAATGATTGTCAATCACATTTGTCCGTGCTTATACGTTCAACTAATACAAATCGGTGAAACTATTATAGTATTATTACAATTATCCGATGTAATTAATATTTATGTCGTTTAACAGTAAATGAATATTTGGCTCGCTGATTGTCATAAAACAAATAACCGTGTATAAATCGCTGAATTTGTTGAATTATAATAATTCTGTACACAATTATATTAAATTCAAAATAATATGCTCTAGGTAAAAACTATTTATTATTAATAAATCAAATAGTATATAAAATATTGATATAAAGGTATTATTATTAGTATTACATTGAAACGACAAATTTTAATATAGACTAAATTTTAAACTTTTTAATATATTATTTAAAAACATTTTTTATTTGGTAATTTGTTATATAATATGATATATTTTAAACTTTACCTACTGGGCTTTAGGCACAATAAATATAAATAGTCAAAAGAAGGAATATATATAGCTACATATTTATTTACTAAACACGATAATGAACTAATAATAAATGCATAATATTTTCTTATTTGATAAGCTCGGATTTGAGAAGTCATATGTTAATATTATTCATGGTTGAAATTAAAAACCTAAAAAATATTTACATTTAAATAAGTGAATAATTATTTAAGTTACAAAAGGTAACTAATATTTATATTATTCATAGTTTTATACAAATAAAATGCCCAGGACTGATGAAGCAAGCAAATTTAAATTAGTGATGGGTTTAAACTATACATTTTGGATTTTAAAGAAATAATATATTGTAAGTTACAACTTACTTACTTACTTACCGTGTCACTTTAGTAAAATAAATACATAATATAACAGCTACCCTTAATTATATAAAATTGTTTTATTTGTGTTATATATTTAAATATTATTCTGTATTATTTTACAAAAAAGTTGGTTGAAAAAACTTAATGAACAATTATTTTATTTTTAGTAATATTTGGATAATATGACAAAATTTTAAAATGAAATAAAATGTCAACTAAATTTTTAAGTAGTATATTATAGATATTTAATTATTAAAATGTATTTTTTTTCAAATAATTTAAAAATTATCATTATTATTTCAATATTAAAGTATAAATTACATTGATATATTTGTGTTTTTATAAATGTGTTTAATTAATTTTTAATAATGAATAATAAAACAAAAAAAAAATAAATTAAAATATCTTATTTTATACTTTATGAAATTTAGACCACATATTTTTATATCTATATTATGTTTGAAAAACCGCGGAAGAAGCTTGGAAACCTCGTTGGAAACTTTATTATTTATTAAATGTATTCAGTGAGACAGCTAACGAAATTGAGACAAGAAAAATAATCGAACCGTAAACCAATTTAAACAACAATTTTTCAAAAAAATCATAAATATTGTAAATATTTATGTACATTGTACATCAGTAAATTCTAAATATAATTTGAAAGTTTATGTTTTATTATCTTTCCAAAATATATTATGCAGTAGGTATAAGTATAGGTTGTTAGTTTTATAATTTGTTGTATAAGTATAACTATATTACACACTATGATGCATACTTATTACTGAATGCATTTATTTTAAAGAAATAAGATGTTAGTGAGTCATTAGAAAATATACCATCTTAGTGTTTTATGGTTGTTGTTTTTTTAATTTACAGATACAAATTATAACAATTTGATATTTAAATATTAAATTTAATTATTCAATATACATGAACTGCATAAGATAACAGATGAGGAGTGAAAAATGATCTTAGCAGTAAACATATTGGTCTATAACTAATAAATGCGTAAGTAATTTTATTATTTAAAATTAATTTTAGAGTTGAATTAAGAAAACAAGTATCACGAACAGTTCTTTTTATACATAGATTATCGTTGTATAAATAAATCAGTTTTTTAAAGCTAATTTAATAGCTTAAGTAGTAGTAATAATATTTTACATTATAATAAAAACTGGGTAAAGTCTCATTGTGGTCGAGGCAAGTCGACATCCAATTAATTGACGTCTAGATAACCAATGTATTTGGTATCTTTGGTATGTATTAAACTCTTTGTGTGAAAGGGTTTGTTCTTTTAACATATGTCCATACACTAGTGATTCTAAATTTGTTTTAAATAACATAAATCATAGTAAATTAAACATTAATAATAGTTTAATAAGACTTATATGCAAGCGCTAACTCGGCCGTCAGGATAACGGTTTCCGAGTTAAAATATTTTTCGTAGTTCTCTCGTTGTATGCGGTCATCACCATGACGGCGTCAGCATGTTACATGTTTCGTAACAACTATTGCGAGGGTACGTTTATCACGTCGTATTTACGTATATACTACGCTTGAGTACTAACTTATAGAACCAAATCGATGTGATGTTTATTATATATGTACAATAATAAGTATAAAATATATATGTACATTGTATATATATATATATATATATATATTATATTCTTCTCTAGAAAGAATACACATAGGTATTTCGTTATTTGTAACTAGTTAAAACTCGAACATATGCTAAAACGATCAATATTTTTTTAGCTGTTGTTAGTTGCTAGTTTTATATTGTTATACTTATATTAACATGTTTATTTTTATTCTAAAACGATTTATCAAAACTTGTCTTATATTGAGTCAACTTTTAAAGTATTTTATGTTTTTTCCTTGTCAAAAACTCAGTTGATTAATATTATTATTCATTGTATGGATTTAATTAATTTGCTTAGATATTAAATCATTGATATACTGATGAAATTAATTCTATAGATCAAACTCCTCGAAACTACTGTACTCCCTACGTGGTCTTATATGTTGTCTATATTAATACATATTTATAATATGCTCATTTTAAAACTATGACACTGTAAGCGAAGATTTTAAATCTTCAAAGTTTAAGTTACATGCAATATTATTAATATTTTATATTGACCTATAACGCCTTTATGTTTTTTCAATTTTTTTGGTAAATCCATATAAAAATTATTAATTTATTGTTAAATTAAAGTTTTTGTTTTAAATTTAATAGTCATTAATCCGATACAGTGCCAATAGTATTATATCGATTATATTGAATTAATAGTTAAACTATATAATTTACTCAGTGCTTAAGCACCCTTAATATTTATAGACGATGATGTGTATTTATAATATTTAAATGTTTATAATTAAAACATATAGGCGTTAAGTCTCTGATAAATTATAATGCTGTAGGTGCGTGTCATCCTAGGTGGCACGAAAAAAAGTATACTAGCATAATAATATAGTCACGTTATCAAAAACGATTCGTTTAAAACTTTTAGTTGAAAAATAAATCGTAAATAAATGGAATATTGCACAACATTTTTACGTCATTGTTGGTTACACAGTACACACATATGTAACCAAATTATTTAAAAGCCTATTATTACACTGGCGTTTGTGGTATTGTATACATTTTTAGTTATATTTTCGATATTGATACTATTACGTTAAATCGATTTTTTAATAAAAATACTTATATTATTTATCATAACTTTACTTATATCCAAAAGTTATAGAAGTGGTGTAATTATTTTAGTGCAAGGAAGAGAAGAAAAAATATAATATTGTTCCATAAATATGCCTGCAATAGAAATCTTTAAATCTTGCAAAATGCATTTTCAAAAAACTCTGATTATTTAAAAACTATTTGTTCAAAGTAAACAATTTATAACTATTATTACAATCCCAGTTGTTGGTGAATGACATTTAATCAGCCTTTGATATTTGAGTGGTCTATTTTTTTATTATTTCTATGTTTAGTTCACCACAAATTATAAAATATTTTTATCGTACATAAATATTAAATAGATATACAGAAAATAATATTATGAAGGTGTATAATTGTAATTAATAATAATTATATTATAATACCACGAATTCGCATGCTAAAGCAAAAATGTCTTTGTTTTTATTTTACATTAATAGAAACACACACATTGGTTATAAAAACTATCGCATATTCGTAAGACCATGCACCGGCGTAACTAGATGGATGCCGTTGTTGGTCGGAGTACCTCGTGCATTCGCTACTCTACCCGATATTCAGAATAAAAATAAATTAAATTGTTTTTTGTCAACAAAAAAATTCCATGAATCTTTCAACAGTATTAACTTGTCTTGCTACATAGCTGCTATAAGAATACATCAAATCAGCAAAAGACATTGCGTCATCGTTAAATCCCTATCGAGATAATAAGAATAATAAGACGATAGACACGCGTTTCAATTCTTTAAAAATAAGCGAAATCACCATCAACAATAGTGGATTAATAATACTAATAATTATACAAAGTTAAATTAATACTGACATTGTAAACTATAATCATTTAGCTGAAGTCTTTCAGAAAATTCTCGTAAGGTACTATTTTTTTTTTTTACCCACTTTACATTATTAATGTAAAATAAACACTCATATTTCTACAATTTATATGTTATAAGACTGGATCAGTAAAATAAATTTAGCAAAGAAAAATAAACAAATTATACATAAATTAATATATTAATTTAGCAATAACATTAGGAATAAATTGTGTATTAACCTCATGACATAGTGTATTTCAATTTACGTTTTAATATGATTGGTACATAATAATTAGATTATTATAAAAAAAGTTCCACAACATGATAACAATATCTGTTACAAAAAATATAAATCATAGCCCATACAAAAAAGTGCGGCCTCAGGAATTTATCACCCCTCTCTATAATCCCCTTATAGGTTATAATATACATAATATCTGGTTTTTATACCTATATAAAATAATTCGCAAAATTGTATTAGTCATTGGGAAAAACTGAATAGTCGTTATAAGTTTTAAAATAAAACAAAACTTATGAGGCATGTTGATTGAAATATTTCATGATATTGACAATGAAAAATGTAAGATAGTATTTAATTAAATTATACAATTATTTGATAACTTCAAGTTAGAATAAATAAAAAATAATAAAAGCCAAATGAGAACATATTGTTTCTTTTTCTCTATCAGTATTCTAATATTTTTAAAAGGACTAATTTAAATTATTTTGAATTACAAGAAATATGTCTAATAATACATGTTTTGTTAATTTAAACAGTTTGAATTCATGTTGAACGAATTTTAATATGCTTTAACAATTTAAATGTTGTATACATTTTGTGATAGTAATAGGAATTTATAATAAACAAGGTTAATAGTTATCAATACAAATTAATACATGACCTTGGTAAAAAAAAAAAAAAATTTTGATTATTTTTTAATTATTGTATTGACTTTATGTTAAAAAGATCTCATTTTATTTTTTTGTCTCCCGTAAGGGTTTACCACTTTCACTTATGAATAAAATGTATTTTTAAGGATGCTCAAATCATTTGCATTATATGGTTTTGCGTTTATTTAAGTTCTAATTTTTGGAATACTTTAGTATGTACAACGAATCTATAGATACAAATTAAAATAATAATAATGCTAGTAATAATAAACAGTTCAAAGACTTAAGAGATATAGACAATAGCGTGACTTAAAAAAAAATCACGAACCATATTAAGATAGTATTAAATAACCGATTTCTGTTTTCCAAAACTAATTCCAGATTATAATATATTATGGAGTACGATTAAATGCATTTAAAATGAGTGTTTTTTATTCAAAAATACTTAGGTTTAGTAGCTTCTTATCGAATTATCACTTTTTGATAATGATAAAACTAAAATAGTTCGATTGAGAATTTTTGATAATACGCGTCACATTTGTAGACAAACGTTACTCCCCGTAATTTTATTTTTAGATTTAGACTGACAAGTGAAATTCTACGTAAATTTCAGTAGTTATCTGTTAGTAAATATTAATCGTAATCTAAAGTTTAGAAAATCAATTTAAGAAATTAATGCAATCTCATTTGAAATCATTATGTTTTGACTTCAAAATTCAACAAATATGCATTAAAAATTAATGTATTCTTAATTCTTATGTGAACGTGTGATTATAATATACTAATAGCCAACAAAACAGTGTTTATAAAATACCTCAATAGATAAGGTACTTCCGAGTACAAATTTAAACTTCATCATACAATTGTATGATATGACATGATGACTTCAATAGTATTGTGTTCTTAGGTATCTAGTTGTATTATATGTTATGTGTAATTTGTTAGGTTCTAATGATAAAAACTATATTCGATTTTGATTATGCATTAGCTACTATAAACTATAAATTACTATACTATCACGGAAGATCAATGGAGCAGCTCTTTGTATATTTTATCATGGTTTGGTAATATACCGCACTTCTCACTTAAAAATTTAAACTTTAAAAACGTTTCAAACGTTGACGTTCGTATTTTACAACATTTATCGCTATTCATTGAATTTCCTCGTAATTAAATTCGTACGAACAAGTAATCAAGCTATATTCTGTCGTCGATAGGATACTATTTAGGAAGGAGCACTCTTTGCCAGCCCTTTCCTCTAATTCATTCGGTTTTCTCAACAAAACCATCCAGAACATTATTAGTAGTAGTGTTGTGTAGTGCGATGAAATTCCTGTAGCAGAACAAGACACGAATCTTGTGTACTATAATTCGGACGCAAGGGTAATGTATCATGCCGTCAAGGTAAGACGCACAGTCATGTCACCTATATAATATTATTCAAAGATTCCTCGAACAGTTAAATGGACAGGTACTCATACGTTTCAACGATCATTATTGTCGTTGTTTGTTATCTATCGTGTTTAGTATTAAATTTAAATAATATTATGATCAATTGTGTATCCCATAGGTTATACTATAATATATTAGGTATATTCCCAAGATTGTATCATATTTCAGAAATCAAAAAAAAAAAAAAAAACGCTTATATAATGTATGAGTGTTGAGAATCGAATGATCGATTTTAATTTTGGCCTATTTTTAGTAGGCAACGATACAAAATAATGGCTATCGTTATTAGATATTGGTGAATAACGATACTTGACGATGACTGTAGTGACAACTATTATCTTAATAATGGTACCCTTGTTATTTACACAAATTTATATAATTAAATATTAACGAAATTAATTCAATTTTTTCTTATTTTATTATTGGTGAATTACAATTAATCTTTTTATTTTTTTTAATCTTTTTAGATACAGAATTATACCTATTTATTAATAAAAAGTTGCTAATAATTGTTTATAAGTTTTATACATATTATTATTTTCTATTTTTTTTAAACAACTCTTAGTAACAGCGGCATTGGAAGATATTAATACCTACCTTATACTTTATTATATTTTATTATGTGAGCGTTTATTGAATTAATTGTTTTTATATTAATTTAGTAATTTTATAGAATTAAAAATTCAGTCATAATTTTTTTATTCATATTTTAAATTCAAATATTTGAAATTGATTGAAATCAAAAAATATGTAAATTCATTTTTAGTTAAAAATTAAACAATTTTAAACTTTACCACTTTGTTCTTGAAAGTTTAAGATTCCATTTTTTACTAGAAATAAAAAAAAAAGTAAGAACTTTAGCGTTAAGTCACATATATTTTGTATAAAAGATCAAATTTTACATCTAAACGACATTAGATATCAGACATATTAAAATAATTTATTCAATAACAATTCTTATTATTTTGTTTTAATTCAATAAATAATTTACACAAAAACTTGAAACATTTGACTATTGCTAAAAGCCTAAAACTAATTTTCCATATACAATATAAAAATTGTATTAGTTATTATGTTAATCCTTTAAAAAAAATATATTATTTGTATTTATTTTTAATTTTTTACCACTAAATATGTTTTTATTCACTTAAGATTTATTAACAAATATTTAAAACATTTGGATTGATTTTAAACTATTTATACCATAAACATATTTAAGCAAGCCAATGTTTACTTATAATTTTATAAGATAAAAAAAAACAGCTAGCAAAAAAATATGGAATAATATTATAACAACTACTGTTTGTTTTGGAAAATTGTTTTTGTCAATAATAATTAGTTAATCTATAATTATTAGAAAAATAAATTTCTAACACCAATATAAATATACAATAAAATATCCATAGACATGTTAGCTGTTAGATTGTTTCCGTTCTAATCGTTAAATATAAATTTAACTCACCCATATCTATGACAAAGTATACTCGACAACTACTACATAAAATAACGACTGTTTTAAGATAATTATTTAGAATTTGTGAACAAAGATACAAAATACGTCAAAATAAAACACAATATTTGTAAAACACAATTTATTGATTTATTAAACAAATAATGCAATTCATCAATTAAAAAATACCATACTGAAATTAAAAATTATTTATAAAATTAAAATTAATAAATAATTTAGAAATCATTTAACATGGTTTGTATATTATATTAGATAGGGTTATAATTATTTATAATTAGAATTAATATACATACAGTTATATTATACTTTATATTAACTATACTATGTTGTATCATTATATGAAAGGGGTACCAGCGATGACTCATTTCCTTTCTCTGACCCACGCACTACATAGCCAATTTTTGTTCAGTAAAACTCACCTTGTATTGTTGATTTTAGTATTTGAATAAATTTAATTATTATTAAACTTAAATTTATGAAAATTATTTGTATTGCAACCTTACATTTTTAATGATTTTTTAATGTTTTGTGCGAGTTATGAGTATTTTAAATGATACAATTTAAATGGTTCATATTTTGCTTTAAAACTAAAAATAACGTAAAAAGATTATATATATAAGGTAACAACAAAGGTTGGTTCTTCTGAACTCAAATTTTCTAGGTATGTTGCGCGTGAGTCAAAGACAGAGAAAAAATAGCGTGCCGACATCCTCTTAACATAATAGTACGTGTAAACACTGTTTATAAACAAAGTACCTATGAAGAACAAGTATATCACAGTAGAAGTTTATGAAAAAAAACTCATGATTAAACACATTTTTCTGAAGTATCATCAACCGGAACCACTATACATCGTATACATTGTTAATTTATTTTGTCTTAGTACAAGAAACTTAGTATATTATAATATCATACATATAATATAATATTGTGGTCTGTGGTATTTTACTACGATGATAATATAATAATATGACGTAAGTATATGATATCATATACTTGTACAATATTTTACCATGTACCTACTAAAAATTTACTCAGTACTAGATAAGGTAGAATTTATAATAAAATGTTGTACAAACTATTATAGTCAGTTAAAAGTCAAACTTTCGACAAAGGCCATGAATGTACATGTCAATATATTTTACATTTCATGAATTGAACTAATAAATAAATATTAGAAATAAAATAATTAAATAAATGTATTGGTTATATAATCGATAAATAGTTATTGTTGTGTAGTTGAAATATGTAAGGATTGTACTAAAATATAAAATAAATTATACTAGTATTTCGTAAAATATAATTCGCGGTTAATAAAATCGTTATTGTTGCCTCTGTATTGCATGATATATGTATATATATTTATAATTTGTTTAAAAAAAATACGTTCATTGCTTCACTCAAAATCTAAAATGTCAACTGTACATAATATTTTGTAATTTAATATTATACTATCATATATACTACGTAACTATTCCGAATATTATGATAGTTTAAATTTAGTTCCATAATACTAGCATTTTGTTTTCTATAATATTTCATATTTATGAGTTTCTTAAATTTACTTCGTATGTTGTAGCGGATAAATTAAATTTAGTAGTTTTAGTGTTAGAAAAATTCTTTGAAAATTGTATACTATAGTATTAAACCAACAAAGCAGACATTCCCTTTTTAATTCCCTACAATGATAATGAGGATTTTCTAAGGCTAAACCCCTCCCTTATGAGTTATCAACAGCTTAACCACGGGCGCAAGGTCTATCACCATCTCTCTATAGCGAAACCCTTATAATTTGACATTTTTCCCCTACCACCACTACCATACCACTACACCACACCACAGCCGCTTATTGCTATTGTTGTGTTGTTTCGTCATTATTTACAAGCAAAAAGGATTTTTACCATTCATCTTATCTTTACTATGACACCTGTTTTTGTTTACTCATCCTTAAATTAGGCGTAAATAAATAAAACCTTATTGTAAATAAGACCGACACCTATGGCAGGATGGTTATATTATATATAAATAGGGATGTAGTAGGTTACGAGAGCTTGATAAAACACTAGCGTTATTGTTTTCTACCTCAATACGTAACACCGTCGATTCTAAAGCCAGCTCTTTATGGAAAAACGCTGCAGCCTCACCTATATTGTACATTTTACACAGGCATAAGAAATAATATATAGATATGTTAACTATACAGTATGTGAATATCGAATATAATGTTACCCAGTGACAAACGGAAACATGATGTTACAATAATAAGAAAACAAATTTAAATAAATATACCTATTATTGTGCATTCTATTAAAATTTGAATTATAGAGGGTTCTTAACATTTGAAAATTGTTGAATTTGTATACATTTATTTTTAAATTATTCTGTTTTACAACCGAAAATGAACTATACATTTAAATGTTTATATTTAATATCTATATATTTAAAAAAAAAATATTAAGACTAATAATTGTTATTAATAAATATTAAATCCTCTTAATTTTAAACAGAATTTTAAATTGTTTACTTACGATCACTGATTTGTTTTTACGTAAGTCTAACTATAATACAATACATGCATATTTTTGTCCAATATTTTTGATGAAAAAAATCTTAAATTTTAATTTAATTATTATATCTATGAAACCTAAATAACGAAATACTAAGTATTTTAGCAATTATTTCATAATCATATGGGTCAGATTAAATGTGTTACATAATTCATTTTTACGTGATTACTGATCTTAAAAGATAAATTAACATGCTTTACGATTTTAATTACCTTAAATCTTGTTAATGTAGATTAACTACTTCAGTAGTTCTACTGATTTAAATAAATGATTCATACTAAACATATTCGTATGATATTTTGGTATACTTTTTGTATAATTTATTTTAAGAATTATTTTTGAAAATGTATATACTTATAGACTGGTATATTACACAAAAAATACGATATTTTTTACTAATTTTTCATTTCATTTTTAAGACCATATATTGTTATGTTATATCAATATATTATCATGTATTAAAAAAAATTAATTTGTTTTTATTCGTTATAAATTGTTTGGTAAAATAATTTAATTAATTATTTTCATACCTAACATTATTATATACATATTATAGTAATTACATATAATATACAATATCGTATACAGTATACACAATCAACTCCCATTATGGAAATAAAAAATGATGTTGAATAACCTATATTGTATGATGTATTTCCTTCGAGAGCATTGGAGCTGACAACATTTTAGTGTAAAAACTTAGCTTAAAGGGAAAACTCTCATGCCTCGTAAAATAGCCAGATTAATATTTTTATTTTATATATATATATATATATTATGTATGTCAGATTGAAATTGTATTTTAAAAATATTAATTTTAAAGTTGTAATAAGATTTCATAAATCACAATTTTTCTATATAGTATTTAGAAAATATGTTTTTTCTTAAACTGATTAAATAGATTAATTCAGATTCAAATATTATCTAAATAAAATTGTATTTTTTTCGGATAATAAAATAAATTATAAAATTTGATTTTTTTTCGGAGCATTTTAATTTCCCCAATTTTTGATCGTTGAAATGGTAGTTTGATTTTATTTTTGTGTACGAATTATTGTATAGATGCTTTACTACGCAACTAGAAATTGCCTGCATTTTTTTCTCTTGATAAATAGCTGGCTCCGACAGCTTTAATAGAATAGTATTTTTTTTCTATAGGGAAGTTCATTAAAAAGGTATTGTAACTCTCAACGTAAAATAATAAATTAAAGGCTTTTTATTTCTACAAACTAAATAACTATCCATTTAGATTTTTAACGTATTTAACGACAAAACACATTATCCCTCTCATATCCTATGCTTATTTTAATAAGTTAAAAAAAAAATATTTATTTAACATTTATATATGTGTGTATATATATATATGAACGTGACGTAATTCTTACAAATATAGAATATA
Organism: Rhopalosiphum maidis; assembly: GCF_003676215.2. Lineage (NCBI taxonomy): Eukaryota > Metazoa > Arthropoda > Insecta > Hemiptera > Aphididae > Rhopalosiphum > Rhopalosiphum maidis. The sequence continues at coordinate 85,505,125 of NC_040877.1, forward strand.
ATAACAAAGAGAACTCACAATGGGTTGTTTTTTACAGTCCTGTTTTGTTGGGTCGATTAACGAGTGGATTTAAGCAGGCATAGTTTTTAATGCCTTTGGCTAGGGTCTCATATGTGGGATTTTATACTCGCTCATTTCCCTATCTAACAATTGTGTGCTTAAAAATGACTAGTGATACCACAATTAAAATTAATACTTATGAAAATTATATGCACAATATTACCATTTAAAATGTTTTCAATTATTGTTTAAGATGCTTTACAGATATTTTATAAAAAGTTTTACAAAATAATAAAATCTGAGAATTTTCAAGTTTAACTACATCTCATTAAGAATATCACTAGAATATAATATTTGTAATAAATATGTTAAATTTAAATCATTGTGCAAAAAAAAAAAATTCGAAGCGGATACTATACATTATTAGTGAAATTTTATAATTTCATCAAAGCAATTTTTTGATAACTAATAAAAAAAAAAAACACTAAAACATCTCGATGTTAAAAGAAAATAGTAGTTTTACCAAAACAATAGCTTAAATAGATAATTATAATAATCCAGTATTATTTTTATATTTATATATTTCCTACTCAAACTAAAAGTTGATTTATTTTGTTATAAAATCAATTAGTAGGTATAAAATCGATTCTTTTATTCAAATTGCTTAATTTTAATATCTATAGAAAAATGTAAGCTTAGCTGTAGAAATACTGTAGAAATAATTACAAAGATATTGTATTCGCGTTTTGTTGTTATTTTGTTTTAAATAATTGAAAACTAACGTAGGAAAATTACATTAAATACTTGTTTCAGACAGTAGTCTTCCTTCAGGGCCCTTTAAAAACATCCCATGAGTTCCTTCAGTTCTGTTTTTGTTTTGTCTCTGTAACCGTTAATTAACGTACTGTTTATAATGAAACAACGTATTTGCCGACCACCCCGATCTGATTATGTGCTCTGTTAATGGTAATAAATTGCGTACTCATTTGTTGTATATGTTTTTAGTGTATGAATTAATGAGAACCTAAGGTAACAATGATTTTTTTTACATTTCGGTAGTCAATTCTGCAAATAAATATACCACATACAACAAATAGTTCATAGTATTATTTCGATACGGTAAATCATTGATGAAAAATACTATACAAATAAAATTAAAATATTATAATAAAGTATTATTCTGATAAATGATAACCAGGAATCGTAAATTGAAGTCTTTGCATATAAATGCATAGTATGAGCTTTTTGTTTTTATTGTACATATTCTATATTTTATTTTAAAGTAAACTTTCAAAATTAAAATATATTATTTTTATAATATTATAATATTTTATTAATATAAAAATAAATAAATTATGTCTCCAAAATTATATTTGTTGTATGAAATAGATATTATATAATATGATATGATATGATATAAAATATTATATAATATTTTAGTATTTTCAAGATAGGTATATAAATAAATTAAATTTACCGAAAAATCTACTGCAATCAATAATACAATTATGTAAATAAGTATAGGCGCATTTGCTGTACATTTTATCTGTTTACGATTATTTATTTTACAAAATTTTGGTATCTGATTTATGTTTATTTATTGTTTTATTCTTGAGGAGTTGTATACATTAAAAATCATATAATTCATATCACTATACGGGTAAATTAATTTTTAATTGTTTTTAGTACACGAACTTCAAGTCCCTGATGATAAACATGTATATGTTTTATTAAGCAAAAATAAAAATAAATAATTATTTAGTTTCATGCTAAATGGTTAAAAAAAAACATTTTAATATGAGATACAGAAAGAATAGTTTAATTAAATAATAACATATCTATCCGGTGTCTCGTCATTTCGACGCGGTAATCTCGACGCGTGTCAAATGGACGCAGTCATTTGGACAAATGACAATTGGGCGCATGCGTCAATTTGGCACATGCAATTTTGACGCGGTTACTTTTAGATGCGAGTCAATGTTGACGCAAAACAAAAATAAAATATATATAACATACATACTAGCCAATTTCAACGTAAAAACCTGGTATCTGTATATCTATATATTTATATATTATAGTTTTCTTACCCATATGGTCATATATATATACGTGGATCGAAATTTTGGACAGGAAAGGTCAATGTAGACAACCACAATATCCTATCGAAGTATGTAACTGTTCAGAACGTCTTCAACATGATTTACCGAAGACCAATAACAGTATTGAGGGCTGGCGTAATGCATTTTTGGCATTAATAACATGTAAAAAACCACTGATATGGAAATTTATGGCTAGTATGTATGTTATATATATTTTATTTTTATTTTGCGTCAAATGGAGTTGGTCATTTGGACGAACGACAATTGGGCGCATGCGTCAATTCGGCACATGCAATTTTAACGTGGTCACTTTTAAACGCGAGTCAATGTTAACGCAAAACAAAAATAAAATATATATAACATACATACTAGCCAATAATGCATGGTAAGATTACAAATGTATTTTGAATAAATATTTTTTTATTTAAAAATTATGAAATATTTGCAACTCTCGTTTTATTAATTATTAATATTACCAAGTACCTACAGTATATAGCTAAAAACCATAACAATTTTATGTTGTAAAAGTAATACAACTAAATAAATGATAAATGTTTAACTTTCTTAAAAAAAAAAAAATGTTTTTCATCTAATATTTAAGTAAAATACAAATTATATAGTATGTATATTAGCGTATACAGTATAATAAATTGTAGGTATACTCATAATTTGTTTACCATTAGAGGCAGTATATTATGATATATTAAAAATTTTTGTATTCACATAATTTTTGTATTAGAAATTTAATATTAATTTAATTGGAAATAAATTAATAGAAATGTCTTATGTCAAAATATAATAATTTACTTATAGTTATTTGCCTTTGTGCTTCTAAAATATAAAAGTGACAATATTATGAATAGATTTGATTTTTAATTAATATAAAACATGTAAAATTATGGAGAGTTATGTTTTGTTAAAATTTTAGTTTTTTATATTTACCCAAAGACCTTTAAGAATAATATAAAATTGTTGGTATAATTAGATTTAAATACAAATTGCGTTTAATTCAATAACTAATAACTCTAAAATGTATTAATTTTAATTTTTAAGTATTTTTAAATAAAAAGATATTGTTGTGAATATAATACATTATAATTTAGGTCAAATATTATATTTAATATTTGTAAAAATGAGTGATGATCATATAAATTAAACATTTTAATACATTTAAGTATTATTTAAAGTAGGTATCTAAAAAAATTGTTATATGTGTGCTATTAGTCATTATCTATTTTGTTGATGAAGCTTATATATATATAATATAATATAATTCCAAATTTTTGTGTCAAAATTAAATCAATTAACTTATTCTGGAGATTAAAATTAATGTTTAATTAATTTATATTAAAAAAATAACTTATATTTCAAAATAAAATCATAAACAATTTATATAAATTGTTGATTAAAAAAAAAAAAAAATGTTTTTAATAATCAATGTAATTATTTTATCGAAACTTTTAAGATTTAAATAATATGTGAGAGTCCTTCCATATATGTTGATGGTGAAGTACTCGCCTATATAGTTTTCAGTAAAGTTTTTTTTTATTTTAATATACAAACAACATTTATTTTCAAAATGTAAACTTGTTTATTTCATACTGTGAAAACCTAGGAATGTAATAGTGATTCATTTTTTTTTTATTCAGTGATCGAAAACTCTCAAATTCCACACCCTAATAAATTCACTCTGTCAACATTGTTTCCGATAATTAGAAAACTTGCAGTGAAACGCTTTTCGAAAAGTTTCTGTTGATTTATTGAAGTGTCTGCCAGGTCAAGGCGTGTAAAAAAAATGACTAAATAATCTGAAGGGACAAAAAATAAAAATAAATAAACAAAATTAAACAAAACTCAAAAAATTAAAAGTTGACTCGATGGTAGAGCAAACTAACTAATCCGCTTAAATTAACATTATTTAATGGTGGTTACTTTAATAATTCTATAGTCAGTTGGTATAATCTCACTTTAATCAAAGCTTATTTCTATTTAAAAGCATTTTAACACAATTTATTTATTTTTTTGATCCTATTTACTTATAAAATACCTTATATTAAACAATAAAATTTCAATTAAATTCAATGTACTTGCCAATAATGTAATTTCAAGGAATAAAAATCATAAGTTATCACTAAAAGTAAATGTTTTCAACTAATTTCTTATGAAATCATGTTACCTGGGTATATCATAATATGTTTATTGTATTTTATTAATTTAGTTTAATATTTCATATCATAACAATAATTATCCAAATGTATTTTTAAATTCAAAATAAATACATGTAATTTAGTATAATTTACATTATTCAACTCAAGATAATATAATACAGTCAATTAGCGATGACTCGAAGTTGAAGGGAGATAAAAATTCACTTCAAGATATCTAACTTAAATTTATATTAATTTACATATAATTTATATTTCTAGAGGAATGAAAAAAAATTCGAGATGTCAAGTTTTTCGAGTTATCGAGATTTGAATTATCGTGACTTAACTGTATAATTAATAAATATTTATTCTAGTGTTAATAATTAGAACGTATTAATAATCATTATTTTTTGGTGAATATATTATATGTATAGGTAGCTAAAATAATTTTGCTAAAAATAAGACTGTCATATTCCTGTAGTTCATGAACAAACAATATGATTTCGTTCAATACATTTGTAAAATTTAAGTATTGCAAAATATTTAAATTTACATATTTATTAAAATGTATAAAATTATTTACAATCAAAATATTTTGACTTTTTTAGCGATGAAACTAACATATTAATCATTTTTAGATTTTAATAGTTAGTACTTAAGGTATTTTTTTTTTTAGTATAAATTATTATTATAATATTCCAATATTTTAACTGTTATCAGTTCTCTAAGAAGAAGATTGGTCGAAGTACATTTTTAATTAGATTGATCTACTTAATTATAGTTTAAATTATGTAAAGTTGGTTATGTTGTAAAAAAACGTTATTTATTTTCTAATTAATTTTTCTTATCGTTGTAAACAGAAATAACTAACAACTAATAATTTCCGCTAAAAATCTAAAATTACTCATATATCGAGTTCACAACTATATCTCCCGCATGTCATGCACTTTAATATATTTTGATTAGTTGTTGTGTTATGATATTATCATTCATTAACAGAATCTTATCAAGAAATTTTAAACTATATTGAGCTGTCCTCGACGTCAACTTTTAGACACCGCAAGACAGACAATAGAACTGTGAATTTGACTATATAATATAATACTTACGAAGTTATGACGTGTTGATAAAATTAAAATTGTTAATCTAATTTTAACCAGATAAAAGTAAAAACTCTAAATATAACTAAAAAAAAATAACAAGCTATTTTTATAATAATTTTAAAGTTGCAATGATCTTATATAATATTAATGTTTTTGTTATTTTTATTTTTATTTTAAACATATTCCTTGTAATATAATACAAATATTAAATTATAAATTATAAATTGTATATAAATAATTTCACGTATCGAATTGCATAAAGTGATGTACATGTTAAAAATTTATGTCACTATATTTGCCTTCATGACTTTTTCATGAGAATTATTTAAATTTATTCTTCACACTTTAGTGGAAGACTAAAATAAGTGCACTTTAGATATTTATGTACAACTATGTTGATTTAAAAGCTTTTTTAAACTCTTTTTTAATACATGAAATCAATCAATATTCCGTAAGTTTACTAAATGTATATTATCTCGTAGAATGTGTGTTGAATATATTGATACGATAATTCAATTGATTAAATACCAAATCTGATATGTTACATTTTTCAAAAAATGTTTTCTTATGTCCAATCAAGAAATCTGGGCACTCTTTACAACCATTAATTTTAAATTATGAGAATGAACATAATATGCAATTATTTTCAGTCTTTTTCCCTGCCTAGAGGTTTTATTATTCATTTTAAGTAAATATAATTATCCACTGTTCGGTGAGCACCGGTAGCCGATTCGTTTCCAGGTATAAAATTGTTTTATTCCGTTATTCGACTTATTTGGACAGACTTGATATTATTACAAAAAATCGAAAATGTCAAATTTGAAAAAGAATCACTGCGATTTTTATTTAACTACAAGTTGCAACTTGCAGCCCATAAATAGAAAAACAGTTTCTACAATATACTTAGTATCTATTCAGGCCAAAACTCCTCTGTGGTCACTTGTTTTATATTTACTATAATTTTTAGTAATTATTTATATATTATTAACAATATAAATTTAATTTAAAATATTATAGTACTCGCCACTATCTAATGAGAATTAGAAATTTTGTGCACTATTGACGGTACCTACGGTGATCGAACAAATTCCGTGAGAAACGTTTGAGATCGTACCCAATTGCCGTTCATGTCACATTGACAAGTGGCGAATAATGACGACGTTTCGTCGTGTGATAACACTAAAACAGAATAGAAAATATTATTGCCCTGATAATGTACTTTTCTCCCCCGCCAAATGACTCAAAGATTCAATGATAACACATTGGGCTTTGGTAACAGATCCATGCAACTATATGTCTATAATTCCATCTAACATTTGTATTAAAAAAGTTTCGTCCAAATGTTTTGTGGAAAAAATGGTTAATTAAAGACATTTTTTTTAAAACAATTAATAACTGGATGTTAGATTTTTAATAGAAAAAAGTTTATTAGAATAAATTTAATTTAAAATACAATTTAGGTGAAAAAATTATATTCCCATTATATTTACACAAGTAAACTATGAAAAATTAGATTTTCTAAAATCTATTTCATAATTTATCTACGATCTTGTGTGTGATTTACACTATACCATAAAGTTTTATGGCTTTGGTTATTGATAAATAATAATGTGATCTTAAAATGTTACTCCATAGAACTATATCACATATATATGTATATATATAAATTGTTGTAAGCTTCGCCTATACAGTTGTGACTAACTAGCGATTACTATTTATTTGATACATTTTGTCGCTCACGTATATTCCGTACCTGTGGGAGAACCTAATGAAAGCGTTAAAAAACAAATACAATAAGACTGGAACACATTGAGGTGATTACTGGCAGCATAAAAAAAATACAGATTTTCTCAATTGATTTAGTAAGCACATAAATTTTTTTTTATTGTAGTCCCATAAAAATCATGTTATGTATCTATCTTAACATATCACTCTTTATACCATATTTTAAACATACCTGAGTAAGCTCTAAAATAGGTACTTAAGTATAATTGTTGTTACCATGGACACATCCATTTATTATAACATTGCTTGATCAATCTATATTTAAGTTTTAACCGGTAGTCTTATAGATTTTAATTAAACAATTTCTTCAACACTAGTTTTTCTATCATTTTAATGAAAATAACATATTGTACAGATGTTGACAGGTCAGTTATATTAAGCAATTTTGATAAAAGAGGCTGGGTACACGTTGGCCCTGAAGATGATTGGAATTTGTACTGGGCTAGTATACAAACATGCCGTAGTCTATTTAGTATTGACAATGGTTATAGAATGAAGGACAACCAAATGATCAATCATTTTCCTAATCATCATGAGCTCAGTCGTAAAGATATGTTGATTAAGAATATTAAACGTTATAGACGTGAACTTGAAAAAGAGGGAAGTCCATTAGCCAAGCGTTTGAATGGAAAATACTTATACTTAGATTTTATTCCAGTTACATTTTTGCTACCCGCAGACTATAGTATGTTTGTAGAAGAATACCGCAAGGTTGGCCCAAGTACATGGATTATGAAACCAGTCGGAAAATCTCAAGGAACAGGAATATTCCTTATTAATAGATTATCAAAATTGAAGAAATGGTCTAGAGATACCAAGTATCATAATTTCAATACGTCTACCATTAAGGAATCATATGTTATATCTAAATATATTGATAATCCATTACTTATTGGTGGTAAAAAGTTTGATCTTCGTTTATATGTTTTGGTCACATCTTTTCGTCCATTAAAAGCATACTTATTTAAGTCAGGCTTTTGTCGATTCTGTACTGCAAAATATAATACAAGTGTTACTGATATAGACAATTTATTAATCCATTTGACTAATGTCTCCATACAAAAACAAGCAGATGAATACAACACTATGCATGGCGGTAAATTAAGCGTTCAAAATTTGAGACTATTTTTAGAAAGCACAAGAGGAAAAACTGTAACTGATGAATTATTTGACAATATTGTTTGGTTGATAGTTCATTCTTTAAAATCGGTGAGTTACATAATGACTAATGATAGACATTGTTTTGAATGTTATGGATATGATATAATAATTGATGATAATTTAAAACCCTGGTTAATCGAAGTAAATGCATCTCCTTCACTGGCAGCTACTACAGGGAATGACCGTATATTGAAATACCAATTGATTGACAATATGTTAAATATAGTCTTACCAATCAATGGAATTCCTGATGTACGTTGGAATAAATGTCCATCTCGAGAGGCAGTAGGCAATTTTGAGCTATTAATCGATGAAGAGTTAGCAGAAAAAGATAAACCCGGACCTTCAACTAAAATAGATCTAAAGGATAAATTAAAGCGAAAGACCTAGACATTGGAAAATTAATTAGTGCATGAGATAAATAATATATAATTAATTTAAACAATAAACATCTTATTTATAAATATAACAATAATTGTATTCAATATATATCAATTATTAATCAGGATCTAATAAGTTTACTAGTAACGTATAAGTTAATGATTAAAGTATTTTTAATACATTAACAATTATTGTTACGATAATAAAACGGATCGATAAACATAATTACCAATAATAATTCAAGATAAAGAACCAAATCAAAATTTCTAATAGTTTTATAAATGTGTCATGTCGATCCGGGTTACTTATTTTAAATGAAAAATTAATTAAAGTAGAAAGAAGAATTGAATACTCAGAACCAGAAACACGGGTAAAAAACTTTATATTTTTATTAATATGTATTGAGTTATAATTTAAAAAATATTTTATTGGGCCTATCTCTAATTGGTACTTACTACGTTATGTTATATGTATTTTATACTTTTACTCTATATATATATATATATATATATATAAATAGAAATAAATGTTGGCATACCAAAACAAACGCTCTTAAAACTTAATGCCATAGTCCAGTTATTCATTTTCACTATGCGAATTCTGTTTGCCAAACAATAATAATAATAATAATAATAATAATAACTCACGCAATTATCAAATGATTAGCAATTGGCTTAGTTGACGCCTAAAGCGCTTTAATGTCCAATATATCACATGACCGTAATACATTGGAGTAAACACTGAAAAACATACGTTTCTAGAAAAAAAAATTACCAGTTAACGATGTATACTTCCTCCACCCCCCCCCACTCATCAACTCATTTTTATTTACTTCTTTTAACACTAAAATAAAATAAGAAACAAGGAGTAGGTAGGGATTTTCAAAAATAACTGGTTGACTTCAGGTAAAATTGATTACTAGAGCAGAAATTATATAATATATACACCTATATAGAAAGTATCGAGTGTGCGTCAATGTCTTTTGATGGCTGAATATTCAATGGTCGCTTCGAGCACAGACCTAATATGAATAAATAAACAAAACGGGCGAACTGGAGATATTTAACTATTTTACTTTAAGAATCGATCACGTAGAAACTTAACTAATACACTGTATTCAAAGATTATTTTAATACTACACAACTGTTGATAATGAAAAAAATAGGACAGGAATATGCAAATAACCTAAAACAATATTACGTTTTATTTTTTATTCATTACTTAATTTTTGTTTTTTTAATAATTAGGTACTTTGTTTTATGAAAATGTATAACACAAAATAAATAAAATGTTGTATATATTGTAAGTCTATGTTTATCGTCCAAACAGTTGGTAGTATATTATTATAAATTATTACATTATCTATATAGCTTTATCAATGTATTAGCTAAATAGTTTATATTATTCTCGTATGTTACCATAATTACATAATTCAGTGAAGTCAGCAATATTCCTGTCTGTTAACGAATTCGGAGCAACATAGACATATTATAATTACACGATATATATTTAAAATTATAAAAATTAAAAATATAATTTATTTGTATTCGATTGTTTTAAACTATAGAATCAATGATTTTTTTCTATACATTTATAAAAAAAATAATATTTTGAAAAAAATTTGAACAAATAGTTTAAAATGAATAATTACTTTGAAATCCATAAGATCTTGTAATATTAATGAAAAAAAAAGAATTGAGGAAACTGTTTCTGCTATACCTATAGTAGGTTTGGCTAAATACTCTACAGAATCATAAAATATTGTATTTTCGTGTTTAGTTTTAATTTAATAATAATTAATTGTATACGAAAAATGGATTGTAACTGCAATAGTTTGATTTTTTTTTTTTAACTTTCTGACAGGGGTGGATCCAGAAATTCATCAAAGGGTGGTGGGGTAATTAAAATATATCCATCAGATACTATTCATACCTACTTAATAACATACTTATTAATATAAACATAATTAATTACTTATTATTTAGTTATTAATATTCACCATTTACAATTTATTTTTACAAACTGGTACCAATGACAACATTTTCATACTATTATAAATTTATAAAATTTAAATATAATAAGATCAAAAGTGGGGAGTATTCACCCTTTTACCCCTCCTTGGATCCGCCACTGCTTTCTGAGGATAGTAAAGTTATAGTTATATTTTATTTATAGTAATATCATTCGTATTTTCTAAATTTGGTTGGATTTACTCATTCTTTTTTCAAACATACACATACATCCAATAGCTGTTTATAAATAAATTGATCATCTGTTGTGTGTTAAGTGTTGTTTAAATTGTGTGCTCCCGACAGAATAGGTACTAACAACCAGTATTCCAAAGACAAAATTTTGCATACTTTTAAAATTATTTCTAATTCTTAATTAAAAATAATACTTTTATACTATTCAATTTTATATATATATATATATATATATATATATTATTATATTAATATTTATTATTTTTTTGTAAATTATAAACTTCCATAGTTATAGAAAAAAAAATTAAAAAACTTGCAAACATGAGAAATGTATTTTGATGTGGGCTATATTTTCAAATTCTAATTCTTCTGAAGACAATTATAATTTTGTTATTGTATAAAAAAATTAAATTTAAAAAATATTTAGATTACTTTCATAGTATTTTAATATTACAATAATCGGAATAAATAATAATTTTAATTATTACCAATTGTAATTTAATTAATATTGTATTATTCATCAGTTGTATGCGACTTTTCACTTTCCTTTAGTTTAGATGTGTTAAAGTGTTTCTTTATGGAAAACAACGTTATTTTTTACGTATATTTAAATGTTGTACGCATATTTTAAATAAATTCAGTAGGGCTTTTTGCAAATCCCTAAACTTGATAAGCGAGACAAATGCAAAAGAATATTTTGACAAATGAAGATGATATTTTTTTGCGCCACTACTTGCGTATATAATATGATACTACAGTCAACATAATATAGCATGGTTTTAAGAGTAAGCAAGATTGAGTAGTTTCATAACACAGACAATGCTATAAAGGCCATCTAAAGTCTTGAGACTATTCTGATCCCATTATTATAGACTTAAACTTTAACCGATTCAAACTTACCATAGTTGTTGTGCATGAAGTTGTCTTATTATCTATAATAATATAATAGTATCTATCTTAAATATAAATGTTTATTTTTAATATATAAGATTATAAAATATTTTTAAATTTAAATTTATCTATGTATAATTATTTTTATGAAGGTTAATGTTTTTAATAATATTTTGTAGTAAAAAAAAGAGTTATATAATCATTTAAATATTGAAAACAAGAAGAATAAAAAGATATATTATCTGAATTATTACTATTTTGTACATACAGAATGATTCACCAAGCATGTTATGGTTCACGGACATCTTTGAAATTTTCTAATATACTTAAAATATTGAATCTAATATATAATAGTGATACTTGAATCATTTTTATAAAATATAAATATTAATAGATTAATATAAATTGCTAATATGTTTAAGTTACCATAATTCCATATATATTTAGCATATTATGATCGAAGTATTAATTATCCTCAGTACTCAAAATTAAATAATTGAATATCTACACGTTCAAATGGATTCTGATACGTTAAATTTTCAGAAAAATTACCCGCTAAGTATTTTATTACAAAAAGGATGATTTTCATTTAAAAAACATAAGTTTAGATTTTAAAAGGACACTTCTTAAGTAAAATTAAAAATCTTAAGAATTTAAAAATATGGTGTTTAGGAATATTTAAAAGTTCTTAAAATTGGATTATATTTTGAATATTAATTATACTTGGTGAATCACCGTATATGCACATATATATTGATATATTGTTAAATCGTATTTATTTTTTTATTTTTATTTATTTATTTTATTTTTTTGTAAAATTAATACATGTTATTTTATTTTAAATACGGTTTAATTTTTCTGTAAATAATAGCTAGATTGTAAACGCCTAATAAAATATAAGTATATTATAACCAATATAAATTCATTTAGCTTATCTATTTTTTAAAAAGTGTAAGTTTCTGATTTCAGTGTTGGTAATTATTATTTTAATTGAGATCAATATTAGTTTATGTTTATTTTATTTTTTATTGTGTTAATAAAATATTTGAAAAGTTTTGGTTTTTTACCTTAACAAATTATTTTTGATCTAGGTTTATATTGTATTAATTAGGTATAATTATTATATGATTAAATAAAATAACTACTTGCATGGAAATAAAAGTTTTTATTATTACTGATATATTATTTATTTAACATCGATTGGTAGTGACATAAATGTAGGCATATTGAAATAAGTTAATTGTAATCTATCAATTTATTTTATATGATTAGTGGAAAGAATAAAATAATCATACTTTAAAATGTTAAATGATGTATTGGTTGTATGATTAAATATTTTTACTGTACTACTAAACGTCAAAATAATTTTTATTTTCATTTGTTAGAATTTAAGTCTTAGGTAGTTATTTTTCCATAATAGGGACACCCTTGTGTGTTATAGAGTAATAATAACTTTTTGAATAATTGTGTGTTAGCGAGATAAAAATTAGATAAATAAAGTTTTTGGTACCATAAATACCATGGTATTTTTATAAGAATATTTTTAAAACAATGAAGTGTGTCTTGATACGAAAGGGTTGTACACCGTAATTAGTTTAATGTAAACTGTTAAGAATAAAAACTAATTACGAATATGGGGTGCTTATGCTATTTGCATTTAAAAATATAAAATACATATTGTTTATAAAATATAATCAACTAGGTATTTCAAGTAAACTAAAATGTAGATTAGAAACTATATATTATTGTCTAAATGGAGTAATGTGTACTTATATTATACATATATTCCGTTATAATATATTATATTTTGTTCAAATAATAAAGAATAATGATATTGAAAATAATATTTGATTTATAAATGTATTCAATTATCTGTCTATATTATATACTTGCAAAATCATAATTTAAATATGAATTTAATATTTAATATTGTCTAATATAATTAAAAATATAGATATTTGGTATCAAAACAATTTTTTTATTTATGATCCCTGAACTTGAAGATCTTAAAGATTAGTAGAACAATTTAATCATTAATAAATTAAGTTGTTTTATTTAGCATTTAATTATCATAAATTATATGAACTATTATGTTCAATGGTTATGTAAAAGTGTAAAACAAAGGTGATAAGTCTCCTTATTCATTATACATTATTGTGAACAATTCACCCAATTAAACATTATTATTGTTCAGTTAAGTTAATGAGTAATATCAATACTAAATTAAATATCAATTTAGATATTGAAATTTATATTAATATAAATACATAAAAAGTGTATATTTTATTATTCATACTTTATAGTATTGTAATAGTATCAGAAATTTCAAAATGTATATTATCTATTATATTTTTGTGTAGTGAAAAAAAAAATTATAAATCATGAAAATTAAATCTTATTTTATAACATGTATGTAATTTAAACTCTTAAAACTAAAAAAAAATAACTGTAGTGATAGATGTTATTGATATTTTATAATTTAACATCATATTAATTTCCCATTTAATCATCGGACTTTTAATTGCTTATCAATATTTTTTGGGGTAAGGAAACTTAATATCGAACATGTGTGTGCTACATATAAAGCTTCTGTTTCAGAATTAAGGGATTTCTAGCCCACTGTGGTCCCACAATTTAATTAACATTATTGTCTATTAGGTTTCCGCTAATCTTACATCCCTTTCATTTTACCTCATCTTTATCATACACCTAAGAAACACTAAGTATGGTTCCAAAGCGGCAAAGCTGCTTTCTTGATTTACATAATATTAAGAGCTCGATGGTCAAATGTGGTAGTACCCAAAACATTTTTAATAACGTTTGTCGCCGTCGTTATGTATTGAGTTTTTATTATTATACGCCGATACTGCTAGGTACCTACCAATAATAAAATAACTCATGCATGCTATTTACGAACTTATATGAAAAATGTAATGTCATGATAATTAAAAAAAAAAAATGAATAACCTAAACATAATTATAGTTAATTGGTTGCATAGCATGCAGACACCTATATGAATAATGTAATTATTGTTTTTAATTTTTATATTTCAAGTTATTATGTACCATCATAATATAATATAAAGAATGTATAATTTATTTCAATATATAAGTATATACCATATTATTATTATGTTTGCAAACAAAACATAACCTACTTAAAATATACGTATAGTAAAGCTATCAGTTAACACGAATTTAATATCATTCATATGATTTTTTTCTTAATTAATCGTTAGCTGAAATTACCTATACTTTATAGGTACTTACTCGCAATATACTACAGTCTATTGTAGAACTATGTTTTCGTTAGAACTTTGTAGAATCGTTTACTTACTTTGTATATCTGATATAAATATAACACAATATTCTTTATCTTTATTATTTATCTTATACAATATAATATTATGAAAATATTGCCAAGAACTGAGCTTATTATATTTTATATCATTAGTTTACTAAAAATATGAAATTAACAACATTAAATCGAACTTCACAAGTTATCTAGAGTTTTCTTAAACGGGTTTACTATGCATATTGTTAGATATAAACTCAATAAGGATATAAAATGTATTATACATATATATTATTTATCGTTTAGCTGTTACTTAAACTTTAATCCAATGATCCGTGTAATAATTTATAAATTCATTGAGCAAGTTTCTTAATGTTAATTTTGGTTATATTTAGATTTAAAATTAAAAATAGGAAGTTTTTCATATTCATGGTAAAGATAAAGAAAATAGCAGTCTAGTTTAAAAAAAAAGTTATTTACTAACAACATCAAAAGTTTTCAATAACCTTAACCGGGTGAGTGCTATATTCCTATAGCCAATAAATATCTTATGAGAAAATCTCTAACGGTTTAACTGTATCTTTGAAAAAAACTGTTATATATTTGTTTAAAATGATTCCTCGCACTAAACTTATTCTAACCCTATATAAAAAAAAAAAACAGATTTAACGTCTTACAATTTTTATTCGAATACAAAAATATTATATCTACAATAAAATATAGTAAATATATTTTTAAATTTAAACTAAAAATTTTTTGTTTAGTCAATTATAAATTATATCAAGTTAAACTAAAATATTTATACTTAGTCAACTATACCTAAATACTTATAATATTTCTTAAGATGCAAAATTAAAATTAATTAATTAATTATAATCTTGTATAATTTCGTAAGTAAAATGGATCAAATATAAATTGCGCTGTAATAATAAAAATAAATTGAATATAATTTGTAATTAATTATCAAGTTTTATAATATCATCTATATTATATGTATACTATTATATTGTTATATTTTATATAAATTATTTTAACGAATTAACTTTTATTTATATTTCACTTAAAAATTGTAAAAGCTTATGAATTTAGTTTGATTTCTAATCATTTTTAGAAATATGATTGATATAATTATTCATTAATCAGTATAGTATATTTTATATTTTGGTTAATTCCAAAGTTTGAATTTTTTTTTCAAGTGATCTTACTAAAGATAGTACTATTAAAAATAAATAAATTATAAATAATTATTTTTTAACATACCTATTTGATAAAATACAGAAAAATACACGGTAAAAATAGTTGAATTACGTTTTACAAATCTCGGTGAAAAGTTAGAAACAAACAGTCAAAAGTAAACATTTTATATTTTCGATTTGGTTTTTATGTGGAGAATCGTAAGTTTTTAGCGATTCGCTTAGTTTTATCGCTCGGCTGTACTTGGTTCGAACCAAGTGCATACTCTCCGACGCACACGCGCATCGTCCACATTTATAAGTATACGTATAATATGCGTTTTTATTAAAGCCATAAATTCGCTTAAGAATAGAAAACAACAAAAAAGCATAGCGTTTGCCTGAGTGCTAATTTGGCGAAACGGAAATTAGTGTAGCATTGGCGAAAACCCGTTGGGAAAATATATATTGTGTTATATGACTATTGGGCGGAGGAGAGAACGAACGCACTATCTGGGCTTGGCGTGAATCCAAACAGCCTTGGAATCTACTAAATTGTAGCTTATGTATGGATAACCATTTCCAAAACGGTGGCGAATGCAAAAAGTTTCCTTTTAGTCAAAACACACCGTGCGGGCATTTGTTGGCTCGAACACAAACGCCAGAAGGTCCTATGACTGTAAATCTTTGGTCGTTCAATGTCGTTTGGCAGTCGGTTTTGGTACCGCCGGCGTCGGTAACGTTTGTTACCGTTGAATATTTCATCGCGAATCACCATGTTTTAGATATTTGTATTTACTATACTATAACAAATATAATAATATATATATATGTCGAATCCGTTTTTCAACGAACCGTAACAATAATATATACGTGGTTGTTATATGTATCGTGTTTGTTAGTGTAACAAACTATGATATTTTAAAAGTTTAATCGTATTTCTGATAATCTAACGCATAGTTATATTATTATGTTTTTAAATCTATAAATACTTTTGATTCATTTACTCTAGACGATTATAATATCATATTATCACATATTCAAAAACAAATTTTGCTTCGTTTGAAATCAATTGCATAAAAATGTCAATGAATAATAATATTGATATGTATTATTATTTATCTCGCTTCACACAATCTATATGAATCAGTTGTTATTGAAACAACATAATATCATAATATAAGAGATACTTTTACTCTCATTAAGCAATAAAGTATGTTATTTTATGTTCGAGTAAAAACTGTTACAATTCAAATAGCAATGGCTTCAAATATCATAAATATATTGATTATGCTGGAAACTATGATGGTTGTCAATTGTTCTGTTGTTGTCCTAAATACACGAATAATAATAATAATAATAATAATAATGACGAATATATGATGGAAATTATAACACGATCATATATTATTATTATTATTATTATTATGGCACTAGATAGTCTACGGTTACTAATTATTGGCACTATTGATACGTGTGACATTGTGATATAACTTACTGATAATAGCACTGGATAATATACATTTTGTATATCATAGTAAAATGATTATTAGTTGTATTATTTTTTTTATTTTACATTTAAAATATGATAATATTATAAAAAATAGAATAGGTATTCTTACAATAAATATGTATCTAAAAATGCCAAAAAACGTTTTTATTTTTTACAGTTTTAAAATTGTTATTGTAAAGGAAACTATAATTTTTTTTAAATTTAAATTTCAACATTATATTGTTTTTTGTTTGATGATGATCAAGATTGAATGATATTTTTTAAATAATAAAACCTAGTTAAATTTTAACAAGTGCTAATTAATAAATTAAAATAATTACCTATTAAAATGTTATATGTATCATGTACATAACAATGGTGTCATAACAATGGAATTATGTATTATTAGAATATTGTGTATAATACTGTAATATGATTACTCGCGTATCTTTACCGGCGAAAACCGTATGCGTTTCACACGTATTAATCCCGCGTTTGAAGTCCGGCCTACAAAATCTCATTGTCATCGTCCCATGAGCCTTCTATTTACTGTTCCCACAATCCAATCCATCTAATCCACACATCTACCAGTAGTGCACACGCATATGAAACTCCCACTACAAATCATCCACACCACTTCGCCACCCGACGACGATTTAATACGGTATCGACGTTTAAGTCGATGGAATTTGAATTTCGGAATATCATCCTTTATGTGTACTTACAACAGTAATACCATATTATTAAACACGTACTGTAGATTATTATGATATTATAAAATATCTATGATTTTATTAGTGTATACCTATCACGCTGTAAATAGATAATAATATTATAATATGTGCCATGTTGCTAAGCCGATATAAAATAAATAATTTATAATAATTATATAATACAATCATGATTATATTTGTGATAGCTATAGTTTCCAAGGGAAAACATTTTTTTTAAATTCATATTTGTATTTAAATAATTACTGTTTTGTGCAAACTAATTTTATACAGATTGCTTTTATGAACACTATGATGTTTTATTTATATATTTTATTTTTTAAACCCAATTATAAATGAATTTTAAAAAAAAAATTCTGAACTTATTTTTTTATATTTAAAATGCATATTCAAATGTGTTTTAGGGCTACAAAATTTCAAACACTGATAATAAAATACGCAATAGTACGTACATGTTTGAAGTGTATACTACCATGTCGCTTAAATTATTATAAACAATGTTATTTATCAATTAGCAAATTAATTTATTCAAATTATGATTTTTGGAATTTTTAAATATACTAAAAACTATATTTTAAAATGTTTAATTTATTTTTATTGTTTAAAAAGTGTCCTGTGGTGATACAATATGCCATTAATATTGGAATTAATATTAATTATACTGGTCAATTTTTAAAAACTATAAATGTTTATTAATCATCAACATTTTAAAATTATCATTCTATCCCATCATTCTAGTATACTTTCTAAACCCATTAACATGGTACTATTATCCTTAGTATACACAACGTTAAGTAACTAAAAGTTAATGGTAACTCAAAATCAATATGTTCAAATTATGATCCAGTAAAAAATTTACAGTAGAAAGTAGGGGTTTTCACTTAAAAAAAAGAAGTTCATATCTCCACAGAACATTTCATAAGTAGTTAAAAAAATAACGAGAATTGAAAAAAAAAATGGTATTTAGGTAAATATGAAAATTCCAAAAAAACAGATTTTGAATAACTGCATTATTAAAGAAGAAAAAGAGGGTCATCATGTTTGGTGAATCACTCTGTATAATATATAATCGCAAACCTATACGTCGTATACCTATATGCGATATTATATATATATATATATATATATATTTTATGTATATTGTGCAATAGTAACGGATATTATAATATATTCGTCTCCATCCCGGTCTGCATACAATATGTGTTTTGGTTATCTTTCAGGGTTGCGGGTAGGTGTTTGTTGCGGTACATATACACCCACCCCACCTCTTACCCACTCCCGGACGCACCAGGACCATCGACCCGACTGTGGGATTATACGTCCACTGACTCTGCATTCACTGCATCGAACACAAGCTCACACGCCCGGTGACATGGACACGCCGCCATCAGCATAGGACCTATATATAATAAGCGTTAACTGCTACGGAGACCGCGCGTGGCATAATTATCATATTCAATTTTCGCGGGGCTATTAATTTTGGAAACTAGCACGGTCCCGAATTCCGAAACGCTGTCAGCCCGACCATCGCCTCGGCTCTTTGTTCTATACTCCTCCACCGCGATCGACCGTAATGGATCCAAAAGGGATTTTACTCTCGTACATAATATTATACATATTAATATATTATAATAATATATGAGCGGTGTTCGTCGTTTGGGTACGGTAGTGGGAAGAGGAATAGGAGGAGAAAGAAGAGGTTGAAACAAGATGGTCATTTTCCTTCTTCTATAATTTCAAAATCGGCCATATGTGTCAGTGAGATGGGCCAGACTTAAATTCAGGACTTGTTGTATATTATACAAATAATAAATTACTTTACTACACACATGTACAAGAAGTAATGATGATATCAATATAATATGTATAAGTAATTTGAACCGTGTACTATGAGAAACCCTTACGTATTTGTGTACAAGTTTGGTGTATATTATTTATTTATATAGGAGGGAATAACATTTTATTTTTTTATTTTTAATCTGCAAGTGGATTCATCAAGCAGCGGCGTACGCAGGGAGGGGCTAACGTGCTGAAGCCACCCCCCCCACCCGTTGATGGTATTATTATTTTTGTTTTTAAATCTACCAACGATTTAATATAGCGTGTATTTACCCATTTATTAGAACCCCGGACTAAGATATTAATAAATATTATATAGGTATTATATTATCTTAGTCTGTGATTACGACCACAGTCTATAAAAGGGTATTTATAATCTTATACAATTAAAATATAAATTTTATTAAATTTATGTATAATTTCTTCTTATTTTTTTTGTTTATTTTATGCTTAATTTATGTAAGAAATAAAAAAACAACTATTTTAATTTTTAAGCCAATGCGTTTGTTACAACTGAGTATTTTTTTATTTTCAAGCCCCTCCCCCCATTGCAAAATCTTGCATACGTCACTGTCATCAGGGATACATACAATTTGAAGAAATATATGGTTCGAATTTAGAGGTATGTATTTAATGTACATTTCATGTGAAAATCCTTAAAATGTAGTTTTTCGAGTTAGTTTACAATTGTTTGAATGTTTAAGGGTTTAACCCTGGTAACTAACTGGCTCTTAGTTTTGATTACCGTATATTAAACTAAAGTAATCTAATGATGGTTTAATATAGGAGCATGTTTAATTTAATTTTGAGTTTGAACTTAAAGAGAAGACTGAAAAGGTAAAATGTTGGTCATTTTTTTTTTGTTTTTGAAGTGGGGGTTAGACGTTTGTCTAGTATATTACCAAGGTATTTTGTTTCGTTGGAGATAGGAATGGTTACATTGTTTAATTTTATTGAGATACATATATCACAGCGAAAAGAGAAGATGACTTTTGTTGACTTGCTCTAATTTATTTTGATCGACTAATTCTTGCACCAAGCATTTCTGAGGTATAATATTAGAAATTTTAAGCAACTGAAATAATAACACTGTAGTGTAGATTATATGATTGCGTCATCGGAAATTTTCAACCATCCTCTTAAAAAAAGAACTAAAAAATACACTTTGAATACCTTTCGTATAATAAGGTGTGCATTCGTATAAGAATTAAACATGCATAATATTACGGAGAAGACTTTTAAGTGTATACTGTAATTACATTAAACTATGTAATATCTTTCAGATAAACCGTAGGGTTGAGGTGGTTTGAATTATAGTCATAACACGTTATACTATTGTATATAAGAACACTATGTTTTAATCTGATGAAAATAGTATCTTTGTCGACAGCCATGACTAGATGTTAACGACAATGACAACGCCCTATATATATATATAATAATATAGTATGTTTATTGTTTATGTATGTGAGTGTGTGTGTGTGCACGCGTGTGCGTGTAGCAATGATATTTGTTTAATGTCCGTGTGCACGCGTATGTCATAAAATGACTCCTGCAATTGCTTTCTAAACAATATATGTATTACGGTTATGTATTATCCTTGGTCGGATCCCAGTTGAGGTATTGATTGATCCACTAAATAAAAAACTAATGTTTTTATAATAATAAAATGTTATATAACAGAGAAACTACTATAATACATTCTTGTTATATTAGAAATTTAGAAATTTAAATATTTATATTTAAAGTGTCCATAGATATAATATCTGATAATTTTTAAAATTACATTATCATATATTATTAAAGTTAGATAAAACAGCAACAATTTTATTTTGGGCATGAGATGTAATGACGTTGTATCGTACAATAAACTATAAAAGAATAGATTATTCATTAATTTGAGAAATCTACATTTTTTCTCACTTTCTTTGAAAAACACCTTGCATTTATTTACATAAAAAATTCCACTATGATTAATATTTTAATATTATATTCCTAAAGATATAATGTCACATAATATTATTCTGTTTCGTATTAGATGGTATTGCAATCTGTTATAAATACGTCAGTTGTATAAACAACAACGATACACGCTGAAGTAGGCACTGAGCTAATTATTGAGATATTGGGAACCCATGTTTACCGTGCAGGTTGTTGTGCGCAGGTGCCGATACTTTAACAATATTTTTTTTATTAAACTAAATAAATATAGACTGTGATGATTAATAACAAACTGAAAATCTAAAATAATACAATTTCAAAAATAAATAATTATTTTAGTTAAACTTCAATGCTTTGGCGTACCAAATTACTTTTTGAAGAATTCGTTAAAGGTGACACCTTTTAAGCTCAGTCAGAAGTAGGAAGACTGAGTCCTTCCGTCCCTCGAACTTTAACCCATGTATGAGGTGTTATCTTCTATTGATAAGAAAGACCTTATTTTGTTACAGTATATGGTTCATTAATTTTGTATAGAATTTCTATTTTTTTTTTAAGATTAATTGCAATCTCACAGTTGATGAAAAGAGGTTTTTATATTATTATTTTAAGTTTGGAATATATCATAGCACTTAGATAAGTGTAATCGCTATTTTTGGAACGCTTGTAGCGAGTCTGATGTTTCATGGTTTGGAAGGACCACGTATATGGATCCCATATGCTCAAATTACAATTTTATGTAAAAGTATTTTAAGTAAATCGCATGTTTGCATTTTTTTTTAATTTTAAAAAACCAAGATAATATTTTGTCATTGAGTTGTGCTTAAATATTTTTTGAAGGGTTAATAAGGATATAAGTGTTGTTCAGTAGAAGGATTGAAAATTCATTACGTAATTTATTCTACTGACACATTGTATGACAGTGGTTCCCAAAATTTTCAATCCTACCCCCCTTACTTTTCAAAAATGTTTTTTTTTTTTTTTTTGTCAGCCATTAAAATAAGTCATACAAAATAATTACATATTATACAACTATTTACTTTAATTATTATTTTAAAAATGTATTATTAATCAACTTGCGAATTAATAACAATATTAAGTGTAAGAAAAAAATACATATTAATTACTGGTTCACAGGTTATTGACTGGAGCCTCCAGTGAACAAGTCTCTTCCATTGAAATCGTAAAGGATTTCGTTGAACTTGCAAAGGATATAATTTGGACATAATATGAAACATTATACATTTGAATTAATATTCTTGACTTTACGTGAGTAACTTGTATATTTGTTGATAAAATATAGAGAAAACATTACATTAAGACAACTATAACTGCGATAATAATATTACATTCAACACGTCTCTAGTTTTTATTATAATCTCAAAAACCATATAATAGCAATCACTTTGAAATTGAATTTATAATATATTTTTAAACGCGACACACAAAAATATATACATGTGATATTTTTTCGACCATTTGGAAAATTAATTACATAGTAGGTATGCTAAAAATGCTGCATCATAGAGGGTGTAAACTATTTAAACGATCGCGTTATAAAAAAAAAAAATGCACAAATTAAAGTAAACGTAACGTTCAGTAGGCATGTAACATAAAAAAAAAAACCAAAAATATATGGCTAGGTATGTTACGAGTTTAAATTTTTGTTTAGAAACATCGTGGAGTCCTCTGTGCTGGGAATAAAATAACCGTTAAACGTTTTACAAAAACATATCGCCGGCGTCCACAAATCGGATGTGTAACTTATACACGTAGATGTACTATGCGGTCACGCAATAAACATAAACGGCCGTCGAGTTTTCACGTAGGATACATTATAACGAGTTCACGTCGAGAAATCTCTGCAGTCTTGTAAAACGTGGCCGAGCGAGAATAGGTGGAAGCGAATAGAAAACACGGAGACAGAGCAAACAAGGGGGTTTTTACCAGGTCGCCTATCGTTCAAAACCCCTCTGGCCATTTCTTCACGACCATCTCCTCCGGGTTAATTGCTCGGAAGGATTGTTACGGTTGGTTACCCGCAAACCCCTCTACGCCACCGTCGGGCATATCTCGGGCATTTCGAGAATAGGATACCGTGGCAGGTGTGTGTTCAAGCTACGGGGGCTGGAGTGGAAGCTGTGTGTGGAGAATGGGGAATGACACGGGTGGAGGACGCGAACGGGGTGGTGGTGGCGGAGAAAGACCTAACTAACAAAACAAAATCACCACAGTATGTGTAGTGGAAACGGTATTACTTCGTATCCGCATTTTTCCATTAGCGCGAACATTCCTTGCGCTTTTGTGCAATCATATGACTTTTTTCGTTTTTAAGTTTCTTTTTTTTTTTCGATGTGCTATAATACACAAAATCTACTTCATTTTTGTGTATTTTTTTTTTTGCAATTTTCTCAAGTCCGATGGAAAAACGATTTTCTTATCTAATTTTTTATCATATTTTTTTCAATTATAATCAAAATAATTTATTCTGATTCAATTTAAAATTTAATTCATTTTTACATACATTTATTTTAAAGAAATTTTGTATTAAAAAAATATTATAAAATATTTATTCGATTAGCTAGAACTATAACATATAATTATATACACATTAATTAAGTTTTAGATTCTCATTAAAGCTACAATTAACGTACTGGTTTAACAATGTTGTGTGATTTTTTTTTTACTAGTGTAATATTTGGAACAGCCATTTTGTTACATTAATCTTTAGTCTTAAGTGTTGGGCCAAAATCAAAAAATAATAAGTTCATTGCTCAATAATTGATTCTAGGTGATTCTAGGTTTATCTTAAGTTTTTTTAGTAGCAATTTAAAACTAACAAAATATCTAATCAAAAAAATATTTTTAAGTGTTTTTTTTTTCAAATTTCAACAAAATTACAATGGTTTTAATTAATTTTACGTCATTAAAAACATATTATTAATCTTTGAGCCTTAATAATTTTTTCCATTGTGTATTTGTGTGTGCGTTGGTTAATTATACCCGAAAATTTTCTGAAAATATTTAAACCAATTTGAAACTATTAAACTTCAAAATTATTCCCGTTAATTACTTGTAAGGTGAAAAACAATATAACCATTAATTTATACGATATTTATTATACTATAATATATTATTATATAACAAATTAATATTATATGATAGTATGCTATTATAAAACTATATAATAATATATGTAATGTTCTTAGCAAATATTGGTCCATCCTTTTATACCATTGATAATAAAATAAATAAAATTACAAGTAGGTAATAATATCAAGATAAAATATATATTATATTTATTATAAAACATACTAAGAAATTCTATACACGATATTTGCTCAAATTAGTTTATTTCGTAAAAATTATAGGTTTTATTATGACCTATTACAATGTTTGACTTAATGACATGGTAATATCCAAGCTTACTAAATATCAGTATATAGCAAAGCAAGTTTCCATGAGTTTTTATACTCTACATTGATGTGTAATTGATCTCAACATAATAGTTTATTATTTTTATAAAAATAACAATTATTATTATCCTATAAAGTCTTAATATATTAGTAGATACTAGATAGTTAATAATTTTAAAACAAAAATACTAACTTATATCTCAACTTAGCACTTATAATATCTTGATTTTTTTAGTTTCTGAAAAATAAGTTAAAACGTTTACATTGTAGTAATAATATTTTGAATTTTTGATGATTTAATTTACTATTACCATGTTTATTCTTGGTCTTGTGCAATTGTATAATCTATATTCAATACTATAATATTTTTCTCAGTAATTAAAATACGGAATATTTATATAAAAGTAGTTCCATAAACACAATTTTGAATGTTTATGAACAATTTACTTAGTAAGCTTCTTAACTTTCATTAATATTGAATATATGTATGACAAACAATAATTCATATTCGTGGTAAAACAAGATTATTGACATTTTATGGTTTGAGATCAGTTTGGTTTGAAATTGTATTTAAAATAATAAAATATATCTAATTTAAATGCATTTTATGTAATTAGGTTGGTAAAACGTACGAAGTAATTAATACGAACACCAGGAAGTTTAAAAACCAACTTTCAGTGTCGATTTAATTTAAATTTGATAAAAACAAATGTGTGTGATGATCATATGTCTGAAAAAGGAAAACCCTTTTTGTGCTTGAGTGACCAACTAAAACTCTGCTTGGAAGTTAGATAGGAAATTTTCCACAGACCAGTAAATAGATAATGCAGTGAAAAAATGATGCGAGCTTTAAAAAAAGAGTTCTGTGATTAATGAAGTAAGTTTAAGACCTATTTTTCCACACTGAAATGATTAATTTGTCAAGTTAAAGATTAAAATATCCAGTTGTTGAGTAAACGAGAGATTCTTGGCGAGACAATGAAATTATTGTATATCTCAGTTTTATTAGATAGCAGTAGATTGCATTTGGTTTATGCAAATTATTGAAGGTCCTAGAACCCTAGCAACTTTTAATCTGGGGGTTTATGAATAAAGCTCATGTGAAATAATCCAATAATTTGTTGACAACTCATTGTTTCATCAGACCGTAATTATATGATTTTAGACAAAACTATGGGACAATAACTAATTACCTAATAAGTTAATTTTAACTTATTAGCTTAACTAATTAGTTTAAAATTCTTAACAATTTTATATTTTATACTCAAAATTAATTTAATTAAATTATATTTTTTTTTATATATATTCCCGATTAATTTCATTTTTCATTTACAGAAAAATATTTTTGTTTAAAATAATGTGTATAATTTTACAGAATTGTTGAAAATATTATCAAAAAAATATGTTATGATTACGAAAAATTTCGTATACTTATTTTATTGCGAAAACACGTTTATCATAATAACAAATAATAATATAGGGGGAACATTAGTCATCTGCCTAAAGACTGTAAATAGCCGAAATCTCACGAGTTATATTTATAATACTTCTTAATATAATAACATTATAATGAAATGTACTTGTTTATATTTATATTTATATATAGGTGTGTGATATATATTTTTCATTCCCTATGCTCTGCCTTTCTGCAGTATTTTACAATTTGACTGATTTTATCAGCTATTTAGTACTTTGTAATTAGGATTTAAAAAACGACTTATTTTCAGTAGCAGATTTAAAATATAAGCTATGGTCAGCCAAACCATGAAAGTGGCCTAATGTAAAAGTTTCCGTGAGTCGTGACATACGTTTTACAAAACTTTTTTTTTTTTGTAATTTAGGTTGAATCCAGAACAAAATATAGACAATAGCCTCGTCAGAAGGCTAAAGTCTTAAATACACTAGTACTGATTTCAAACTTAATAGCTTTTTTTTTTGAAAATGTTATTAATTTAGTTTAAGCTATATTAATGATAACTTAATTATAGGCTTCAATACTTTATTTATATTGTATACAATTATCTTTTAATTTATTAAATTAAAAAAAAAAAAATATTAAAATGAATTTAATTAAGTTAACACATTATCATTAACTTGTTTAGCGTTATTTTTAGTAATTATTTGTATGACATTAATCATTTTATGTGTGTTGCTTATTTATTCGGTTTCCTTTGCGGTTTAGAGTGTTAACAGTGTTCTGAATTGTAATATTACAAAAGTGTAATTAATTCGCAGTTGTTATCTATACACTTGATTATTATTATCATTATTATTTACTTAGAAAGGATCGTATAGTTGTGAAAATGAGTTTGAGGATGTCTTCAGGATGTCTTTGATGTCCTTACAGAATATCCTGACTTTATTGGAAATCACATATTGTTAATTTGTTTTACACTTTTGAATTTGAATTCAATCTGAAATTGTTGAT
Organism: Rhopalosiphum maidis; assembly: GCF_003676215.2. NCBI lineage: Eukaryota > Metazoa > Arthropoda > Insecta > Hemiptera > Aphididae > Rhopalosiphum > Rhopalosiphum maidis. Next base: position 85,533,207 of record NC_040877.1, read on the forward strand.
TTCAGTATTTACTGTAAGTAGTATATTTGTTACTGTGTTTACCAAATTAAATCAAAGACACGGTAAGCAATTAAGTTTATTACAGTTGTACGGTTTTAGTTAAACTGGAGGTATTATTCTGTTTAGTTCATATGTAGAATGCTTTAAATATTTATTTGTAAATGCTTCCCCTATTATAACTATTTGAAAAAATGTTTGTTTAATATTTTCCTTGTGAGATTTATGTCATTACAATACGAATTTATTTCATTTTTTTCCCCTTATCGAATTCGTTTAGCTAAGATGTCTATATTATAATATGAAAGACATACTGGAATAATATTATTATTATTTTTTTATTATAATAATAATTTATTTTAATATTTTATGTGATCAAAATCCTAATACTTTTACGTGTAAGTATTTAATTAAAATAATATGTATTATAGGCATGTATATAATATATAATAACATTCAATTTAATAATTTTAAACAGCTTAAAAATATTATAATGGACTTAATAAATACAACAATATTAATGTTTTATTTATCCATTATATAATTTTAAACTATAATACATTGTACATTTTATAGAAATATTTCTATTAATTTAACTTTAATGGTTCATAAATTAATATTGTATTTCTATCCCCTTATTACGTTTTCGTTTGAATTGATTCTTGACTTCGTTGATATTCCTATTGTATAAATAACATTTTACCCAAAAGAAAGATTTTTTTTTTATCCTACTCGGGATATTAATATAGCAGCAAACAGGGTATTTTTCAAAGGACTTGGGGAAGTGTGTTTATGTGTTAGTGTGTTATGGTTCCCTTATCTGTTTCGTCCTTTTGTGTGCTGTTTATAAAGCAGACGTTAGCGTTATCGGGCTGTAATGACGTGTTTAAGGGCCGAATTTTAGACATGTTATCCCTTAGGAAGAAACCCTTTTCGTAGTACATTGGATTCTTTTCCATTTTTATTTTATTTTTTTTTGTCATGTATTATCATGTTAAAACAGAGATTATATAGACTTCGGCGTTTTGATTGATTAATCGTGTGGCTGACGTTAAATCATAGTTATTGTGCGTAGAAAATTCATATTATGAACGATTGTAAATACATTGAATAACTGAATATTACATTTCGTTTTCTCATTTCAATATGAATATTATGTGATTCGTATGCATTAAAATCAATGAAAATCATTCGTACGTATTTATTTTATGTTTTTAAATGTATTCGTTTTTCACTATGAATAGTAAAATAAAATAAACGATCAAATAAAATTGGAATGTATTTTTATAGTATCTTGATAGAACATACAGAACAATTCTATTCGATGTAATAATTTCTTCCTCTTTCAGATTAAGCATCAATATTTTACTCATTTTCGCAGAAGTTCATTGTTTGATTGTAGATAACACAATAGCGATATCTGCTTGCTGATAAATAAAATGCATAATGTCTGAATTTTTTTTTTTAGCAACCATTGATAAACAATATATTATTTATACAATAATATACTTATTATAAAAAGATAATTTTTCAATCATACTAACTATAATACGTAGATAATATTAAAATTAATTTTACACATCAATATACTAAGTTATAAGATTCACGATTATATCTGAAGTCTTATTTGTATATTTTATGTTTGATTGTTATATGTATAATCTACAAGAATCCCTGAGTGTGTATTCTGTATATTTTTAATTATTCGTTTTGGAATGAATGATATATTTACGATAGGTATGTATGTTACGATTGCAATAAAGTTTGACCATTTCAATAAAAACTTTGTGAAATCTTAAACGAAAGAAGAATTTGCCTGATTCATTCGTGAAAATAAGCAATATTCTTTACTAAATTAACATTTAATTAATTATATTTATGATTTTAAACTTCCAAAATGGAAATTTATCTTAACTCAAACTTCACAATGCAGTTAATTTGATTAATCTCAAAGAATATTTTATGGGAGATAATACAATTTACAATTAAAAAAAAAAAAAAAACAATGAATAATAATAAATCGATGTTTAATAACAATTTATTATAAAAAGATAAAATTTGTTCGTATTATATTTATATACACATTAAATTAGGTATATTTTGAATACATTTTATGTATTAAATTATTTAATTTGTATTGATTGTATACTTTATTGCATGATTAATAAGAGTAAATTATTTGCATACAATTTGTAAATGCTTTATCTAATAAAAATAAACCGAATTGTATTTGTACTTAATGTTAAGTCCATCAGATACTTATCATTTCGGTAGATAGTTTATTACTACTTATGCGAAGTACCGACACTTATTAAGTACTATATGAAGATGAGTGCATAATATAAGATATTGTTAAATAATAAATATCGTTTGAAAAACGTTTATACATTTAGTAGTTATTATCTAAACGAAGATCTTTTACTTTTTGAATTGTACTAAGAAAGTTTTTTGTATCATAAAAATTAACAATCCATAACAGCCGTTAGGAGTGGTTTTCTGGTCGTTTATTATTATTTTTTTCTGGTTGTTTGAAAATATATAAACCTATATAAAACGTTTGTCCCAGCGGGTGGCTTGAGTTTATTTCGCCATGGTGAATTTATAGCTCAAAAATAATTATCGCTCTACGTGGGTTTTCCAATTTCCCGGATGAAATCTTTCACAAAAACGAGATAATTTAGATTCCATCGACGTATATTATGTGACCCCCCTCCCCTCATTTTATTCAACATGATAAGGCAAAAAAGACTTAAAAATGTTCAGCATAGTGATTTATCTCTATTATATTTTACGCCATTTTAGTTCCCACCGTCTTTATATTGTAAATGTCAAATACTTCATTGCATTATTATTATATCGATGAGAGAAAATAAAATAATAGTATAATACCAATTTTTGTCAAAATATTTATTATTATGTATAACAACAGTCTTATAAAAAAAAATATATAATCTATCAGATTATAGCAGACGTGTTTATTGCTGTTCACTATGATAGTTTTTAAAAGATAAAATATTTCTATAAATACATTGAAATAAATTAAAAATGTATTCTTAATTTAACTGTAGTTATACAAGCATATAGCAGTTTACACTGTTTGACAGCTAGTAAACTTATGGTTTATCATGCACTTTTTATTATAGTAAAAACATGAACTTAAAAATTACTAAAATATTTTCAAGTTATACATTGTATTCAAGAAGCTAATGCCCATTAAATCTTTGTATATATTACCGTTCTAAGAGCATTTACCTATCAAAAGTCACCCGAAATGAAAAAAAAAATATAATTCAATTAAAACACATACCAAAATTTCCGTTACTACCCACAATAAACAAAAGGTTACCGCTGCCATCCGTTCATAGGCCTTATTATGAAATAATATTATTATATCACGCGATAAGAATAAACTATTAGTGCGACGAATTACAATTGTTAATCAAAATACAATACAAACGCATACAGAAAATGATATTGATTTTAATTTTAATGTTGAATATTTTTCTAATTGGCAAATATCTAGTTAAATTAATAATGAAATACCTTTCCAGATATTCCCTCTAAGCCCAAAATAATCTATTACGATAACCAAAGTTATGTCAAAAAATAAATTCGCTGTTCTCCGCTCAAATTCTAAAGATGAATCTATAGAAATAGATACCAATCACCACTCACACACAAAATCAATAAAAATGTATTTATCTACTCCATTGACTGCCTCTACCGCCATCACCACTAATATTTAACATTTTTACGATGCAATTCTTATACTAATTACATCTGAAGAATATATGTGCAAAACTTTGCTATATATGTTTTGAGATTGTTCAAGTATTCGACTGTTTTTGGGCACTCGGGACTATTGTATAAGCTAAAATATTTTATACGTACATCGTATTACTACCTCGTTTAATCTTATCAATACCAACGGACATTTATTACCAAGATAGATTTCTCTGACCTGAAAACAGTAAATGAAGACATCTCCCAAGGTAGTGACATAGTGCTATATAATGGGTTCACTAGCGACCTACCTAAGAACAACATCAACACGCTTATATAGGTACATTTGTACAACTCTTGCTATAGAATAGATATTGACCTTAATTAACGTTTTGAGTTCAAAATGTATACGAGTGTTTAAAATATAATTTTTGGTGTTGGTATGGTCTTATCAACAGAGTATACATATTAATTGTCTTATAACATTTGTAATTCCAACATTTTATCAGAGTATCAAGTGTTTTATAATCATATTATATTATACTAATTATGGTGTGTGTTGAATGACAAAATGTATAAAACTATAACTCTTTACTATAGGTAGTAATTTAAATTCCATAATACAGTTATTAATTATTCAAGCATATTTTTTTAAAGAAATTAATAATTATAAATCAATAAATTGATTTAAATTATGAGCTTTATATTTATATTCTTTACTACTTTATACTTTACCATTGTATTGTATTAATATATTCAAATAGTATTGATAATTATTTAATCATAACTAATTAATTATAAATGAAAAATGCAGTCATATTAATATTATTAAAAATAAATAGTTGATTCAGCCATGTTATAGTTGTTCAATCACTTTTATAGAATGTTCTATACAATTAATTTTATATTTGAGAAATCATAAATAATAGAACACTATTATTACGATGCATTGCACGTAATACAATTGTATAATAATTTGTTCCAAAGGACTGGTCACGCTACAGTTCTTTTAAAGAGCTTTTGAGTTATATTAAATAATTCAGATGCAATTTCATGTTGCAAAAAAATAATTTCAAGGTTCTAACGTATACAATGCAATAATGTCACTATAATAATAGTTATTAGACACATCGACAGATGTTTAATGGTGAAAAAAATAAAAATAAATATATTTAAAAATGTCAAGTAGCTTTTGAAATAATAGGGTGATTCTATAGTTAGTAACATAAATATACGTGATGGTTTTGTTACTTAAAAAATGTATGCAGTGTAAACATTAATTAAAAAACGATTTATTAAATAAGTGGAATATGTATTAAAACTTGTATACTTATAAATTATTCAAATTATATCAATACAAAATGTACAATTATGTTTATCTATTACACTGTATAACTAGCTGGTACAGATGTACATTTAATTTTAACTAAAGAAACAAATTACACAACCCTTGATAAATAAATTCATGCCTAGCATTAACAGTAGTGAAATTATTGTAATTATTTGTGATTTCTAACTCCGAATAAAGTAGGTAGACATTAATCAGATATTGAAGTATACTATGTGTTTGGAACTAAATTTAATAAGAGTAAAGTTAATTTATAGATATTTACCATAATAAAGCATACATATTATAATGAGAACTAATAACTAGAAATTATATATTAGGCGACAAATACAGTGTTAGTACTTTTTTTCAACAATATTTAATTTAATTTATTTTTGAAAACAATACACAATAATTTAAGTTGTACAAATTGGTTACAAATGTATACGATTGTATTATAATACACGTCGTTTTTTATAAAATGCACTCACATAATATAATTATATAGAATATTGAATTAGCTTAATGCTTCTAAATAATTGTTACTATAACTAAAATATACTATAGCGTGGCTATATTGAATTGGATAAAATACGGAATGCTGGTTTACAAAGTTCAAAATGCACAATGCAATTATAAACTATTGTATGTATTATTATGTGGTATAATGAATACGTCATCGCAGTGATAGTTTGGCTTGTTGCAAGGTTTATGACAGGCCCCAGACAACACAGATAACAATATCCTTGGTGGTAGGTAATGTACTCTGGAGTAGAATTTGTCATGGTAACATACTGCTAAATTGATGTGAATTAGTGCGATATACTATTATGTGTTCGTGTGCGTTTGAGGGGGGGGAGGTATGTGCAATGTGCATACGTAAGTGAAAAATATTTACGTAATAATGTACGTCATCACCATCGTGTGATAGTAAATAACACAACTTTTACACGTTTTCTGCAAACTTTGTAGGTTTTCAATAAAATCTCGCGTATTTGTTGGCCATCTGTGACTTAAGGGGTAGGTCCTATATTAATAACGGAAAGCTTGTGTGAGTTGTAATGATCGGTGTTTTTACAATAATATGTGAGGAGAACAATATAATATGAAAGCAGAATATGTGATTTGCACGTGATGTTTTATACTATATATACACGCGGAGTGCCAATAATGTACATTGTCTTTATACTACTACTGACACAACTCCTAATACTATTGTACCAACACTGACGCGACAACTATTGCAGTTGTGTTTTATAAGTCATATTAACCGTCTCATTCGCCATCACTAACACCACTTAAAATATAAAGAAACCAATTTGTCGCTGTTGGCGAATACGTCGGTTCTCTTTCGCTTTCTCTGTCACACGGACGTGAAACGTGACACTGTGTGATGTTACCCGATGGTGTAGAAAAGGGACGAGATAGGATATGTGCTCGCGTTCGTATGGTCGGTTGTGGAGGACAGGGGTCATAAACGTGAGGAAAACTTGCGAGGAAATGAAATTCTGAAGCAGTAAAACTTTTCCAAATCGATTGCGGGCCTCGACCATTACACTTTCTGATCCATTATAATATATTGGAATCCTTCTTACAAACACTTTTACCGCCAATTGCATGCCCTCGCATACCCTATATGAAATACCATTTTAGGTCATTTAACTCTCTAACGTGTCTAACACATTTATATATTAATAATAGGTGGATACGAAGGGTGGGTATTAGCGATCAAACAAAGCATTAGTGTTATGAAACCAAATGAGATTAATAACGCGAATAATTTATTGTCGTAAGAAACTCGTTAGAAATCAAAGAATATCATAGAAAATCAGATGATCCGGATCAGTGAAAAACAAGATTACCTGTTTTTATTTTAAAAACGCCACTTATCTGCCGCTAACATTTATTTAACCTCTTTTTTTTACCAATATTTACCTATACCTTTTTTTATTTTATATTAAAAAAAAACTATATTTTACTGAATGAAAACAGTAACAGTAACAGTATCAATCGGTTTATTAGGTATTAAATAATAAAATAAATAATTGTATAAAAACATAGTTTTGGCAGAGTTTTTGTTAGTTCACGAGTAAAAAGAACTATGACAATTAGAAAACAAAACAATAGCTACCTATTCAAATACAAAATGAAAAAAATCGAAAAATGTTTTTAAATTTTAGACGATTATTGATCGTGTAAATACGCATTGCAAATAAATTCAAATTCAACGCCAACACACCGTCCCTACACCTATACGATAGTTAGTAATATATGATATCAATACATACTGCGCGTTCACGCTCACGTCAAAATACGTGTATGAATACATATCGGACGATATATGAACCGGGAGAAGAGAGTAGTGGTGAAATGACAATGACGTGGTTAACGGTAAAAGAGCAACAACCCGGGCGCACCCGGACAAAATACTAACTGGGTGCCGTTACACCGACACTCGTTCGACTAAACATCATTAATTACGACCCGGCCGTTAGAGGTAGTCACTACAATGCTTATTTTATCAGCGATGTTATTTCTGACGGAGCATATTGCGGTGGGGATGATTAACGTGATGGCGGCTGAGTGTGAGTAGTGTCGGCGGTGGTCGTGGTGGCGGTGAAAGGGATGCGCACACGGGGACTTTGGGTGGTTAAAGTTCACCACCACCTCCACCTCCACCACACCCTGCCGTCCGGTATACCAGATATACCGTCACCTCCGGTCCAGTTTAAATCATTCAATTGTTGTCAGACTTTAAATGGGAGTAACGCGTACGTACAACCCTAAACCGATAATCGATTATATATATATATTATATTGTACATAATATTATATATATATAGTACGGGACGTGTCTGTAAGTTTATCCGTTCACGCATCTAAAACAAAAAAAATCATAATAATTCCGCTTCGGCCATCCCCGTCATTGAAAGAACAAACCCGTGTTCTAAATATAATTCGCTGAAATAACTATGAATCGCAATCATTTGTACGTGCGACGGCATTTACTATATAATATATTAATATACTTAGTTAAAATTACGGATCGGACGACAGTATCGACCACGGCCGTAACGGTTTTATGATATTATATAATAATATTAACAAGGGCAATTCGAGAACCGCGTATACCATAGATTACCGTTCTATGTGTCGTGTCGTGGAAAACGGCTTGCACCCCCGTAAAACGAATGCAAATAAATAAATAAACGATATCCCGTAACTCATACGATTATGCCCACGTGCATTCGAGGGGATCTTATAGTTACCTAGTGATATTGTTCTTGGCGTTCGAATAAAATCCAAAGACGTAATAATGCATAAACGGATAGGAGATTAAAATTTAAGTCTATTGTGAATACTCTTCTACCAATAATGCGCGCGTAATATCCTGCTCGATCCGTTCGCGGGGGCGTGTGTTTTACATCGTGAAAGAGTTTATGAGGGGGGTGAGGTGGCGCGTATGTGTATCCGAACACGGCATTTCCGGGATTACCTTTATCAGCCGGCTCTAGGATGTTGGCGCACCATGTTAATAGCAATAATAATAATAATAAAATGAGCAAACAAAGGCTTTTGAATGTCTGAAGAAAGGAAATCACCTCCACCCCCTGCAGCTAGTGCACATCAAAATATGCTAATAACCCTCGGCAAGGTGGTTTTTGTTTACACGACAATATGCGCGCACGTACCCACCTTATACCATTACACACGCGGAAGTGTGTGTTTGTTAATTGCATGGCGTATGATGACTATCAGAAATACCAATTGTGAGATTAAACTCTGAAATTAATATCAGAACGTATATTACGAATTATACTCAACGCTCACCCCTGTTATACACGGACACGACATTTGAGTGTTGTCGTTGTTATCGGCAAGGCAACGATAATAATTTTAAAGACAAGGTTACGTGAAAGTTGATTTTATGATTGGTGAATTTCCATGATGATACTAATTAAATGCGTATAATAATCGAGTTAAAATTGCATTTTATTTAATCTATGCGATTAAAACTTTAGTGATTTGAATGGACATTTCAATTAAACGCTGTTCATAAAATACATATAACCACTATGCAATCTTTTTTTTTTAAATAATAACTTATGCTATTTTTCTTTTTATACTTATAACCTTTAATAGGTATTTGAAATATAATTAATTATATTCATATATTTCACAAATATATCGTCATTAAAATTGATAAAATTACATAAAACTTTCTTAAATAAATACAATATAAATACTATTCAGTTTCATATCAAGAACTTAAAAGAATTGTAGTTTTTAACAAAATAACAACTACAGCTTATTTTAACTCATTATTTATAGTGTCATATTTGTTTTCCATTTCAAGAATAGTTTCCAGTATAAATATAATGAAGTTTGTTATAAAAATAAACTTTTCTGTGTTGTGAGGACATTGGATATTTGAAAAAATTTTATTTATTTAAATATATTTACCTATAGATAAAAGAAAAACTGTGTAGATTATATATATTATAACATCTATCAAATGTATAAATATGTTTTATTACTTTAAGAAAATTATAGTTAATATTTTAGTTTTTAGTATACGTAATATATTCTTTATTTTTATTTAGTGTTATATTAGGTGTATTTTTTTTTTTTTTTTTTTTAAGAATGTTTATTATTTAAAATTCTATCCAATAAAATGAAAGATTTTTCACTCTAGTTTTGTAACATTTACAAACAAATAAAAATGTTACAAAACTATGATTTTTATATGAAAATATATCATTAATAATAATAGTTCATAAAATTATAAAACATAAATACACTAATACATAAGATAAATGTATTATTATTTATATCGAAATTGATTTTCAATAGAAATTTTACAATTATATAAATTTAATTTAAATTATTTTTTATGAAAAATTAATTTAATTGATAATAATATTATTTAAATAATAAATTTAATCCAAAACAAATTGTTTAATATGGTATTCAACAAAATAAAATTATATGGCATTTTCTAAAAATAACAACGAGTTAGATAGTTTAATACACATTGTATTAAAAACAAAGTTGAAAAAACTTAGTAAATTATTATATAGATTATCTCAGTAATCAGATATAGAACAGTTTAAATTGAAATATTTCTATTTTACTATTTTTAATTTAAAACCATAATTCATTTTAAATCCCTTACTGTAATGCCACTTCTTGTGGGTTCTATCACTGGATAGCCTCCCACCTCATACTATGTCACTACGTTATTTATTCCATTATATCATAATATTTGCTTACTGTATACTACTATATAATATTATGCTATAGATTATATATTTTCTATTTAAATTAAAAAAATATGTATATCTATATATATTTTTAAAAATTAACTTACTGTTAACTAACTTTTCATTATATTACCCATGAAATCATTTCAAATTTATTATTTTGATGAAATAAAATAGGTAGTCCATGAATAATGAACTGCGTTGAGTTCTACATTTACGATGTTCTAAAAAGTTTACTAATAACTAACAAAATATATAATATTATAAAAGTTTAAATAAATATTAAAACTTTTGTATGATTATTTAATATAATAATGTATTATATTTTAAAATAAATATATATATACCAATACAAGAAAATTACTGTTACTAGAAAATGAACAACTAATTTAGTAAATAAGTAAACATTCAGAGTGTTATATATTTTTATTTAACAAGGTTTGAGACACACATACATCTTATTGTATTACTACAATTTGTCTTACATACAATAATTAGTTTAAAACGAGAGGAAATTGCTCGATAGATAAATGTACGCTTAGTCAGAACACTTGGAACTAATGTGAAACAATAGGAAATAGTAATAATGTTCCAAACGCTTGTATCGGGTTGTTTAGTGAAATAGAGGTAAATTCTTCAATTTAAGGAAAGGTTAACGGTACTCGATTAGGTCGAAGGTTGGATAAACATTCACTTAACTATTTAATAGTATCGTAAATGTTAATGACAACATTAACACGACTTAGTACATTTATAGACAACTTAATTGCTATTTGTTAGGCAAAACGATCATGTTTTAAACGCAATGCAATTTAACTATATTTCGATGGACAAACTCTAGATAAATACATTTTAAAGTTACTAAAGACTAGTATTTATTACTACATAAAATATGTATGGTATAATTTCGTAATAATTTGTAAAACAAAATTATAATTTAATATTGTTTGTACAAAAAAAAAGATATCCGTCACGTGCCAAAACGTCATTGGACAAATTTCAAACCTATCGGTCAACGCTGTAACACGATATTATTACATTTTATAATTATATAATAGTTACTTCAATTAATTCATACAGCTTAATTACTTTTTATTATATGAAATGATAATTTAAAATTAATCAATCGAATTCTAAATTGGTTTAATTAATTAATATTAAATTTAACATGTCAGATACAACATTATAGTCAACCTGTAAAGTTCAATAATTAAAAACATACTCAATATAATCAACTGGTCCTTTCTCCAGCGTAGTTTACTAAACCGAAACAGCTCATTTTTTACCAAGAAGACGTTACACTCCCTTGAGTTTTTGTATACATGTTAAAATCGTAGATTTGCATTAAAAAAATAAATAAATAAAAACAATTGTTGTGTATTAGCAATAATATTACACCGAATCGATCTAGTATCAAACGTAAAAGTAAGTACATCATCTGTGTTTGTATATACGTTTCTTACGTTATTTTAAAACTTTAATAGCTCACATTAATTTTAAAAAAATTTATATATTTTTTCTTTATTGTTTAAACTAAATGTACATATTTTATGAAATAAAATTGAATTAATAAGAAAACTAAATGGGTAAATATATAATTTGTATAATTAGTAAAAAAAAAAAGTGGAATTTGATAGGTGCAGTTGTTGTTTCATCGATACTAATTGGATTAGTATAACTAGTTATTTAATAAATTATTTTTTTAAAAAAAAGTTTGATGTGTGCTATAATGTTGTAAACAAGTGTAAATTAATGAGTTTATCTAATCGAAATTACAATATTTACAGATTATAATTTATTTAAATAAAAATAAAATATATTAATGGAAATATAATACTGCTATGTATTATATTGTACTTAAATAATAATTCCTTTGTATTGAATGAATATTATTCTGTTGTTATTATAATAAGGGCTACAATAAATTTTTATTAAAATTATAAATTCAGTGTTCTTATCAAATTGTATGTTTACATAGTAGGTATTAATTTCCATAAGTTATATATAGTATGTTGTTATCTATTATTAATTATTATCAAACCTAAATAATATTTATCTTTATGTAATACAAAAAATAGTTTGAATTAATTTTCTTTCTATTTAAAAATAGTTGATAGGTATAGACTAAATTTTATAAATTAAGCTTTTATTTTATTTTATGTAATTTTATTAAATAATGAATAATAAATTAGAATAGATTAATATCTATAAATCTACATTTTCAAAACTAAAAATGTGTATATCATTTTCAGCAAATCATATTATTACATATTAATACTTTGTATTATAATGATGATAATATTATTCGCATTCAATTAGCATCAGTTTTAATTTTAATAAATCATTTTGAGAATATTAAAAACCTTTAAAATTAAAATACCAAATTCTTATAATTTATGCTTAAAATTATTAAATTAAACTAAATTAATATACCATAAACAAAATTATAATATTTTATATTATAAAAGGTATTTAAATATTTTTCTCATGATTGATAATTTTTTATGTTTTTATCAAAAAATATATTTTAACTGTAAAATGTAATTTTTATATACCATCATGATTAATTTTCAATCAATTAAGGGCCATAATACTTTGATTTTTTTTTTAATAATTTTCGTGATAATGAGAAAATAATTACAAATAATATAAAACAATTAAATCAATGTGATGTACAATTTATTAGAAATAATTTTATTAAAACAATAATCATAAATATTAATTTTAAAACAATTCTTAATGAAATATTTCAAATAGTTTTTCATAATTTATGTATGAATTAAATACTGATCAATGTTTATTGAATTTGCTATTTCGTTATTTGAACAGAAATCACAATTCCTGGTGCAATCATATGGGGGAGATTGTAATATTGGAAAAATGTAATTTTGACTCTGTGTTATAGCATTTCAGAATTCGGATGTTCTAAACCCGTGGGGATTAAGCAATAAAAACAATTTTGAACTTAGATTTCCAATATCGTGAAAACCAAGTAAAGAAATATAACTTTGAAAATATAAAATTGGGGTGAGTATTTTGCTCAACAATATTACGATATTGAAATTGAAAATTCTTAGCACGTCACAATGGTGTTTAAAAGTTCATAATTTAAGATAGGTAGGTATATAAAAGTTATTTACAGTAGATTTTTATATTAAGTTTATTCCAAATCTATCGCTTGTATTATTTATATATACTTAAAATTACAGTGCTCAGTTAAAAGTTACAAGATTTTCACATCTTGAATTCCGTAATATAAGCGACGTTATAATTATCAATACAGTTATGTAAAAAAATATTTTAAAAAAGCATTCGTCATAAATTATATTCAAAGTTAACCGCTGTTACATTGACGTAATCTTAAGTAGTTTTTGTGTGCGGTTGTCATAGCGTTTTTTTTTTTCCGACAGCTATCATGCGCTACTTAGTGTTCTACCCTCACGTATGTGCGTATGTACGTGTGTGTTTGTGTGTGTGTGGCAAAACAATATAGGGTCATTAAGCTCAGAGTGGTAAATTTTATTCTAACAACGCATGTATCGGACAAAAAACAGGTAAACGGTGAGACGGTGTACGGTGCAACTGACGTCGGCGGAGGGAGGCGCTCGCGAACGAAAACCCATATTTTGAATGGCCACTCGTTAGTGTTTGGAGCGCAATTAAAAAGCGTCCGGGACTCTGACAATGACACGTCGTTACGGCAGAGGTGATGGTGATGATCGAGGAAAATGGCAAATGTTACACGGGAAACATATAAAAAGAGTAAAAAAATCGTTTGCACCCACCAGCTCATTGTATTGTAGTACGGCGAGGTGTCGATACGACGAAGTGATTTAATTCTTATTGGTGGGAGGGGGGACAAAACAATACAAAACAATAAAACAATGAGTTGAAAATCGTGTTTAAGAACGTCCACTGTAGATAGGGAAGGGAATTGAGACAGTGACAGGGAGAGAAAGAGAAAGAGATTGAGTCTCTGGGGAAGGTATACCGCCAATATTAGTCTTCACGCGCGCGTGTGTGTGTGTGTGTGTGTGTGTGTGTGTGTGTGTGTGTGTGTGTGTGTGTGTGTGTGTGTGTGTGTGTGTGTGTGTGTGTGTGTGTGTGTGTGTGTGTGTGTGTGTGTGTGTGTGTGTGTGTGTGTGTGATGAGTGTATTGCGTATTATTATATACTAGAAGTAGCCGGCAGGAGTTTTAGAGTTTTTGATTGGTTTTGTGATTTAGCCGGACCAAGACGACGTGTTCGCTATTTCTCCTCGGCTGGCCGACAAACAGAAAATCTCATCATGGAGCCCAATCGAATCGGCCCCTACCGGGTCGGGGTGTGACATATAGGGTTGGAGTCAGTCCCGGAGGATATATACCATATATACAGGACCGTCACAATTAATTACACCTGTACGTATACGCGCATACTACCCTTCCCCTTTACCATCAACGACGACTAAAGCAGCTCTGAAAAATATATTAAATTCTGAAATGGATTTGAGTCACGTTTTACGAAACGGTCGAGAATTGTTCGTCTTAATACACGTACAGACACACGCACGCACACACACTCACACGAATTCAAAGACAAAATGAATAATATTATTTCAAATATGTAATATTGTATAATTCTATCAAAAGATATGCCTATGTTTTATTTAATTTTGAATCGAAAATTATACGACAATCTTATTTCCGTGATAAAATTGTCCAAAATCAATCGAACACACATAAAAAATATTTTTTTTAATGACATCTTTGGATGAAAATAAGCCATTAGAGATTCAGGTTTCTCTAAAAAAATGTTTTTAAACAATGAAACATAATTATTATAGATTATAAGCTGGAAATACACAATTATCATTTTATAATTATATATATTCATATATATATATACTAGTACCAGTTTACGTAATATCGTATGTGTTAAAAATTGTTTTTACAATATTTATTTTTGCGTCAATATATATTTTTTGTAATGAAATGGTTATCAAAACAATACACACACAATAGAATAATAAAATAATATGTTATTTACATATTTCATTGCGCAAAGAAAAATACGATATAATTGATATATTTTTAAAAATATATAATTTACAAGTGTATAAGTGAAGTATCTATTGTATAGTGTATATATTATATACACTGTATTAATGAATAACTTTGATCAAATGATTAATTTAACCAACACCTTTTGGTATGCATATTATTTGTTACATTAATGATGAATATGAAGTTTAAGTATAATTTATTAACATTTTCTATTCAATAAGCTGATTATTATTTTAATACTAATTAATATTTTTAAATCAATTTGCAGTAATAACATTGTCGCGACGTTCACATTTCTCGTAATTGAAATCAATATTATGAAACATGATTAATATGTAATTAAAATCAAAAATATAGTACTATTCATGTTATATTTAAAATTTAAAATGGTATTTTAAAATACATTTCACAAAAATAATTTTTCATTTTTTCCCTTTTAAAATCAAATTAAATTTAAATATTATTTATTACATAAAATTGTTTTTTGTTTTAAGAGATAAACTAATTTGCAAGTATTTTTCAGATTTTTTTGCGATACATATATTATATATTAGCGTTGTTATCGAAAATAATTAGTGGAAGTATTACAATTTATATTTAATTAAAATATAAAATAAAAAAGATATAATAGTTGGGTACTTGTTATTCGAGTAAACAAAATGACAATGAAAATTATAATGTAAAATTTGTTGACGTTCAGCAGTTATGATAAATCAAAATACACATTTTGAATAAGACTAACATTTATAAAATATAAATAAAGGAAGTAGCTATACTATTATCATAGCCATAGCACATTGTTATAAGTGCATACGTCGAATAAATTGTAAGTTTAATTGGTGATGATTGATTTCTAAATTAAAGCGAAATACTTTCATATTGTACTTTCGTATTTTATATTTTAATAAAATACATTTCAGTGATGTATAGCGTTAAAAATATTATTATATTATGCAGCAGTTCTTGAAATTTAACTATAGGTGACCTATAAACCTTTATTAGTTATAATTCAAAGAATCGTTCTAATATTATATAGGTCGGTCGCGTGAATACAAAATTGTAAGCTCGTAATATTGATAGGTATTCACTGAATATCATTCAGAGTCGTAAATTTATAAACGTAAATTGTATATATATATAATATTATGAAATCGGCATATCGTGGTTAAACCTGATAGAATGATTGCTACCTTCATACTTATTTCAAACTAAAAATAAAAGGTAATAATACCATAATTGAATAATACCTACTATTGTATTAAGGGACGCGTAAAATCTCTCCGGAAGTTTCAAAACTGCGAATATTTCGGATATATTTTCAAATCAAAGTTTTCAGAGTAAATTGTAAGTGAACAGAGTATCACAATAAAAGCCCGAGCGTTTTACTTTATTGCATACTTTTAATCCACCGTTGGTTTACGATTAATGCCAACTCACCTCTTACTCAACCTATTATGCAGTATAATATTATACGATTTTGCCGCTCGGCCAGTCGTTCTCGAAACAGTATTAAAAAGGATTTTATTCGGTTGCTTAAACACACATACACATACCCATATAAGCCAACTATATGTTTTTAAATAACATATTATTAGGTTGATTTTAAAAGAGAAACCGATTAAATGGACGAGTGTGCGTGCCCGTGCAACGTATATAGTCTCCTCCAGATGCGGATAAAAGCGCCGTGCAATATTCGGTCGCCGTTGTTGCCAGTGCGCTAACAACAGACGTTCGAGCCGCTCAGAATTGATTCGAAATTTATTACGGCTATGGTTTGTCGGAGAAAAACGTGAGCTCACAGGCCTTTCTTTAGACTGGGATTAAATTGGAACGGCAGAAACGCTGAGGCATCGATCGCGGGCGGCCGTTCCCACGCGACAAGCATATTGCGATGACTCGGGGCCCGACGCTCGACGAAATTGTATTAAAACACATAAAAATGTCATTCCCAATGTTCGTTTTATTACGATTGATTAAGGTTACAGTGAGGAAATAATATACGTAATTGACATCGGTTCTCGTCCGGGTTAAACGCTTTAATCGAGTCCGACGGTTGAAGCGATTTTATGCATACAATTATTATAATAGAGTAGTGTACGAGTATATGTACGTATTCTGGCTATTACACGTGATTTAACATCAGTGGACATTTAAAACGAATTCAGTTTAAAAAAAAAAAAAATGTATTTTAAAGTTATTAATTTTTCCGCTTTCGTTATAAATTAGTTGGTCTAAACAGCGTTTATTATTATAGTTTTCTTATTGTTAGACATATTTTCCATAATATTCAGCATACACAATTGTATTTCAGTATATTTTTCCCAGACGAGTTCAAGTTGATAAAGATTCAAATTCTGTGCTTTTGTGTATATACTACCCTCAAACATTTTCAAAATGATTGTCTTTGAACGATCAGTGAAAATATAATATCATCTCACACTAAATACCAAATTGAAGCCCAGTGAATGAAGCGATTTTCAAAGATTGATTAACTGTGATTTTCCCCCTTACTAGGACTGCGATGGTTATTTGACGTGTGAAAGCGCTTACATTCGGGCGCGTCTCACAGGCAGGACTAATTCTAATATCAACACTCAAATCTTCAAGAACGCATATTTTTGTAAAAACAAAAAAAAATCAAGTTTTTTAAACAAACTAATCACACAAACGATGAATAAAACATTTATTCAAACTGCAATTTAACGACCCACTCAAGCGAGACATCAAAATATCCAACAACTATATTTTCAACACTTCAATATTACCATACTTCCCACAAAAATTTTTTCATGGCTAAGTTCTTGATACAGAGACTCACGCCGCGAAAGCCAAAGTCGCCGACGAACCGACGACGAGGATAACATCTGAAGCACAGTCATCGCGCTGAATTTCATCCGAACGATACGCGCGTTGATGTCCAGGAATTATTATCTACGAAACAGTTGTTTTCGTCTCTAAGGACTTAATATCGGCTAATATTCGGTATCGATAAAATTGACACCTCTAGTCAAGAGGTGGAACACCAGAACCGTTGGAGTTCAAACCCAATCGAATAATGACGAAGCCATATAGTCTCTAACTACTAACTCTAACATAAATTCGACATAATAATAATGACAAAAACGTATTAACCGATACACGGAGGATTATATTACACAAGGCGGTGTGTGAATATGCCTTTTTCAAATGTTCTATAAAAGCATTGTAATTTATTATATGTATTAGATTAGATTGATACAACTCAAGTTGTCGTAAAAGATGAAATAGGATACATACTTTGTTTTCTTTTGTAGGAGTTTTAGACTTGTAGTGTAACACATTTTGTTGTTTCTTTCGACTCATTGCTTCTATTGAAGATAATGGACGAAAGCGTTTTATGTTGAAATAACTGATATTGATCAGCGTACCAAACATATCCACAAAGTTTCATTATAAACCTGAGAGTAGGAGAACATTTTTGCGAGCTTCTCGAAAAGAGAACGACTATTATATTTTGTAATAACGCTACAATAATGAATTTTTTATAATCGATATTGACAACTTTAAATTAATTATTTATTTTTAAACGGAATTCAGCGTTTTAAGTATATAATATATATTTCATAAAACTAAGTTATTATTATGTGTATAAATCAAAATTATTAAGTACCTATTATATAATCGAGTGAACCTTTTTTTTAGAATTACATGTAAACTTTTAATTTTACTGACGTATTCGCCTTCTTTAATATTCCCGATTATTGTGTTTTCGTAGTTACTTTTATATTAAAATAAATGCATTACCTATATGGCTATATTTCTTAAACAAACTTGTAATCGACTTCAAAAATCAACCACAATTTTATAAACTAGAATATCAACACTGGTGTAAAAAACTAATTTTTTTATTTTGTTTTTAATTCAATTTTATAATTGGTAATGACGGAATATATGTACCTATATATTATATAGCCTATATAGTTTTCATATTATTTATACTACTTGATACGTTTAAGTGATTGATCAATTTATTTATTTTATTCCTCGGTATAATTAAAATTGATATTATTATTATTTAATATTGTTGTATAGTAAATTGTTTAGTTAAATAATTAATAACTTTAAAGCACTCGATGATTTTCATATTGACTACGACAGTCAACAAACAACTGTAAAGTATATAATAATCTAAAATTGTAGCGCGGGTGATATAGTGGGATAACGTTGATGGTAGAAGCGTAACCTTTGTCACCTTTCAATCTATATGCAAACTAGCTATCCTACTATTTTATGGAAAACCCATCAAGTAGTTAGGACGCAAGAAATTTACATCAAGTGAAAAGGAAATTTTAGATTATATTTTCGGTTAACTTGAGAGCGGTGCAACGCCAAAAATACACGGAATCTTACCTCACAATGCGAAGGATAACAGTGAACGTCGGTGGAATATTTAATGACATTAAACAAAATAATGATTTACCGAATACTGCCGAAGAGAGCTATTGACATTATTTGAAATACCAATTCATTGTATTTACATAATATCACACATAATTTTCCCATTCGACACTAAAGACTAATTTTATATTCCACTGCAATTACAGTAATGGATGACTTATTGAACGATCACCGAGTAAAACAATAAAATAAAATCAATCGTTATGATTAAAAATGAAATGATAATAATGTAGCCTATTAAATATTTCTAGAGAATAACCAACGGACGTGTATGATATCTAGTAACTAATTTTATAAGCCACATAACAACACAGTGATTGTGTTTTAATATTGTAATGTAGGTACCTATAATAATACCCGTTATACCATTATGTTTTTTTTTTTTTATCTTTTATGACCTTTTTTAGAATATATATCATTTTACTTTTGTAAAATACCATTAAGACCACTTCGATTATAACATTAACGTTTATTACTCAATATACATTATATTTTGGTGATTAATATATTATTATGAGTTTTTCGTATTATTCAAAGCTTATGTTTAAACACAGTTAATCCGAAATACTCCCAAAACGTATATTCACATAATGTCATGCCATATTACATATAAAATCGATATGTTTCTTTATCACAATATTGTGTACGTACCTATGCGTTTATTAATTCTAATTTTTTTAAAGATAAACAAAAATAAATAAATTATTACAATTATTTAAGCTAAATTCAAAATCCAATTCATCTTATCTGTATTAATAATATTTTAAACTCAATTTTTATAAATTATGTAAATGCCATTGATTATAACAATATTAAATATTGTAACTTATTCGTTTTATTTTGCTTGTATAACTAATGCAAAAAAATATTAAAATGTTTTCATTTTTAATAATAAATACAATTGGGGCTATCCATATCGTGTTTATTTACAAAACTCTGTTTTTGGATAAAAATAAAAATAAATAATCATTGATATCTATAGAAAACATTTTTTACTAATACGACAACAGTATATAATAATATTATATGTTGTCAAAAAATAAAAATACAATTAATTTCGTGCATATTCAATATTGCATCATCAATGCATAAAATATTATTTTTCGAAATAATTTCAATAGGTTTTAGAATTTGTTAAATCAAAATGTAAAATGATTAACAATAAAATCAATTAATAAATATCCATTATATTTCAAAAATTATAAATGGACTTTGATGAGCAAAACATTAATATATCGTCAAATAATTTAATAGAAACATATTCGAACAAAAAAATGTTACCTTTGTTGATTTCTCAACTCCATTGTCAACCTGTTTATCCATGTGAGTATTTTTGTATTATAATTTTATTTTATTCATAAAATTGAATAATTTTCAATGGAACTGCACATGTTCTACCATCATTTTTATTTATGATCATTAGATCGATTGTCATTAAGACTTTTCAAATTGCGCTAAAACCTTTGCAAAAATAAAAATAAACAACTGATAATATTATACGTTTTTAATATATTGATGTTATCGATATGTATTCCAACTTATAAACACTACATTGCCTAGTGCATATGCTATATAAGTCATGATTTACTATTGACTCAGTCCCATGTAAAGTAATTTAATGCCCATACTTAAAAGAAATAATTAATTCAACTTGTAAGATATATACTTTATACATATATATATATACATTTTAAAAGAATTAAGAAAACTATTTTTTTTTTTTTTTAAATGATTTTACAATGAGTTTATGTGGGTCAATTTATTATGAATCTTATTTGAGTACCAACGTCAAACATTTCATATAACATTGTATTATAATATACATTTAATATATTTTTAAATATATTTAAATATGTATCTTCAAATTAAAGTATTAAAAATATATTGTTTTTATTTAAGGGATAAGAATATACGTTAAACATAATATTAATATCGAGACACAAGTAAAATTAATTTTTGATTTATTGCTAAATAAAAATATGTACTGTGTTCACAGCAAAAACTTCGAGTTATGAGAAAGAACAACAAATAATAAATGAGTTTCCCGCGTTAAATTGAACATTTGGTAGACACGTATGTGCGTATACTCACACAGTTACACCTATACATTAAATTTATGAGATTGTTCCTTTATTTGCGGACCTTTCAGAGTTTTCTGAAAGATAACAATTTAAGGTGGGTGATAAACAAAACCTAAGCGAAAAAACTTGTGTGGTGACAAAGTCTTTTTAATGTGAAAATGTATGATTCGCAAAGTCCGAGACCCAGTCATAAACAGCCATGAAAACTCTTCACGAAAAGTTTTTTTTTTTGTCCTGGGGGTCGAGGATTCAGAGACAACCCCCATTGCCAATAAACTTCTATCGATTTTCTACCCGCACTTAAAAAATATATTTCTTCATTTTCACTTGGAATTGTTCCCAAATAACTGGCGCTGGCATTTGAGTGTAAAAAAAAAACTAAGCATGTAATAGAAAGTTTGTAATTTTTTAGGATTACCAATAACTTAATTTAAAATTAACAAGAAAATAACAGTTTTACATTATATTCATTTATTGCAATCCGTCATTTACATTCATTTTTAATTATTTCACTAACTTTCTCTCTCTCGGAAATTAGATCACGATGCTATTATATATAATTATATTATAATAGAGATATCAGTAATAATTTTAAACGAGAAAACGTTATTAAGTTTATTCTCTCAAGCTTTTTCAAATGCGTTTGTTAAACACAATATTTCTTTAGTGCTAACCGAATATTTTGCTTTTAGTTTAAAGTAATAAAATTATAGTGTAATAAAACACTAGAATCTCAACTGAAGATTATTCACGTATTAACCTTATAGCGTTAAATAACAACATACAAAATATAAATCGAAACGCAATTATTACGAAGTGTTATTATTGATTGTTTACTGAATTCTTCTTCGCCTTATAATATCATAATACTCCTCGTTATTAGTTACGAACAGTTTTAATGGGGGAAGCTGTACGTCTGATAAACGCTTGTGTGATGTGTTCATTACGGTTTTAAAACGTAATCGTATCTCTTTAATAACATTTCGGATATGTTTGGTTTAATAATATAGTCGTCGAGGCAGTTGTCAAGAGACGATAATATGGTACCGGCAACTAGCAACACTATACAACGAAAGTGTCTAGTTTGCTCAGTCAGCTCAGATTCATTACGGGAAAATATTGTAAACGTCATCATCGTTGTTTGCCCTCTAATGGAACAAAAACTGAATAGAATAAGACGAAGTGGGTGTGGTAAGGAGTAACAGTCAGAGTACGACGATAGTACCACTGTATGCTCGACATACGTATTGTACGATTTTTCCCGAGCAAAACTTGGGTCATTATAATATTATAGTATCTCGTATCCGTAATGATGTTGTCTCCGTTGACTTTTACAACATTACTGGCCCGTCCGCTTATCGTCGTAGAGGGTAAGAATATATTATAATATGAGCGATCGAGGAAAAACTTTTTTTCGGGGATCGTATTACTACTACAGACTCAAGTAGTTTTTTGCGATCGTCATCATAAATTGTACGATTCGCAGACATATCAACCAGCAAATAACAATGATTATTAAATTAATTTTGATTAATTAATAATAAAATATAGTAGTGCAAACGCGTAAAATGGAAATAATTATCAAAAAAAAAAATGCATAAAAACGAAATTAATTGTATTTTTTTATTTAGTGTACAATTTCCAATTTATTTGTAATTCAATAAAAGTTATTCGACAATACAAAAGTTATTTTTCTATAGAAGACTATAATATATTCACTTGAAATTTTAATTATAACGGTACGCAATGTCACGACCTACGCATGTAAAATTTCGAATTCATTCAAATCAGTAGAATATATATTTTCTTTTTTCTTTGGGGCGGTGAGTAATTATCTTTTAACACAAAAACTTTTCATTCGATGAAGCTAATTCAAGTAATTTTATTAATACAAATATCAATGAAAAATTTAAATATTTTTAATAGAATTAATTTCTTTTCATAAAAAAAAAAAATGTAATTTATTAAAATGTTTATTTTATTTTAAACCTTTTTTATTTTTAGATATCATTGTAATTTTAACTGTGCACATTATACCACATTCATTTTTAATAATTAAAAATGTATTTTTATATTTCATTAAATGATAAATGCATTAGTTATTTTTATTCGATTTAACGATTTAGCTTGATGCTAAAGTTCTCGAATCGCTTACCGTTAAAAAGTTTTTCGATTTCTTCGTTTAACAGTACTATCGTAATTTACCTTGCCCTTTCCCGGACAACATATTCAATTTATGTATTGGAGATATCATCGCTGAAAACGAGGAAATAATTCCAGCGCACCGAAATCCGTTAAACGGTTTAATGGCATTTGGATGGTGCAAGTTGAATGATTTAATGTAATCAATTTTAAAAGTTTGGAAAATAAATATAACGTTTTATATCGAGGAAAAAAAATACTTTTTTATGATTTATATCTAGATTTTTATATATGTTTTCAAAGTTAAAATATGTAATTCGTTATTAAAAACCATGTATGCCTAGTTTAATATATCTATTTATTTAGAATAAAATGCAAATAGAAATAAGTACATTCGGTCAAGAAGTTTTATTCATATTCCGATAAAAAAACTTTATACGCATAATATTTATAAATATACATTTTATATTAATTCTTGCATACAGTGATAAATCAACTATTAATTAAAGAAGAGATTTCCTATAGGTAATTAGCGTAATTTCTGTATTAATTTTACAATGACATATTTTTAATTTTTTTTTTATCATACGAGTATGTATACGATTTATACTATTAAAAATATTAATTTAATTTCAACTTCAATTTTTCTTACTATTATTAAACTATTTATAGACATTTGAGATAAACAATTTTCAAGTTTTTTTTGGTAAATATCAAAAAAAAAAATCATTTAATTTAACTTAAAAATGTATTTCAAGATATCTCATATATTGTTAGTTTAACTATTAAGGAAAAGTACATACTACATAGATGTAAAAGCAGGTTAAATGTTTATTGTTTACAATATTTGTTAAATTGTAAAAAATATTATCTAGTTAAAATTCTATAAATTATTTAATTTTTGTAGCAAATACTTAAAACTGTTATACAATATCACTCAAGTAATTTATACTGAAAACTAACAATATAAAACATACATTACAACACATTTTTTGTGTAGATATTCAATTCAAATTGGGATTTAATGCGAATTTCTATATTAATAAATTGCAAATTTTATGATAATTTGTATACAATGACATTTAAAAGAGCATATTTAAATTCATTGTATGCTATTTTATATTATTGACATCATTATATGAGGTAAACCGGTATTGTTTTGATAGTTAAGAACACTGTAGTTAAATATTAATAATACAATAAATTACATGTTCTATGCAAAAATTAATTAATAATAATAAAAAAAAAATCAGATACTATAATAACAATATAAATACAATAAATAACTGAAAATTTCATACATTATATATAAATATACTAAAAAATATTATATTTTAAAGTACCCGTTTACATTTAGTAATACTTGACATGTAGTCTGATAAACCATTTTCGCTAAGAATAGTTTTTTTTTTTTTTATGCAATACAAATCATTTAATTCATATTTAAATCATATGTTGCAGTAACTTAATCAATGGTAAGATACACTCGTTATAATAATGTATAAGTGTACTTTACTATGTATAGATTTCCCATGCTTTCCCTCTTTGTTTTTTCTGCATATTTTTCTTTGGTATTTCAGTTAATTTATTCAGATTTAAATTTATTACATTATAATTTTATTATTTTATTATAAAATGGTTTCTGAAAATTTTGTTCTATGCTCACCCAACAGCAGTATTAATACAAGTACTTAATCTTTCATTAAATTTTGTTTCAAATTATATTTGTATAACATAGGATTTTAATTTGTTTTTCACATTAATCAGTGATTTGAATCTATAGAAACCTTTAATAAGAGTTATTGTTAACTTTTCACCTATCTTTGATAGAATTTTTTATTTTTTACAGTTCTACTTGTATATATTGGACACATTACATAAAAAATAATTAAAATTTTTAGTTTTATTGTTTTTAAATGAAGTAAGTACAGAATTTTATCACTGTTAGTGATTTAAAATTATGTTCTGTATGCAAGTTGTATTAATCTCATAAATTGTTTCTGTTGTATCTTGTAAAGATTATCCTCCAAGGAAGTCCTTTTGAATAATTAAAATTACTCTGGGGTGTATTTATGATTTCCACTTATTTAATTATATATTCCTGATAGCCTTTTGAAGACTTTAAATAGAGGTTTTGATTTTAATTAAAGCTTATATTATATATATCTACATTAATTTATTCTATCTGGTTCAAATCAAGTTTGACATTATAAAATACAAAATGAAAAGATTATAATTTGTTAGCTTTTTGTATTTTAAATTTGAAATAGTAAGGTGACCTATTTATGTTTTAGAAATATTTTTTTATGAATAATTTAACATAAAAATCTAAATGTAGATCAACTTTAAGTTGATTGTTTTACTATGCCCACCAAATATTTTCAAACATAGATCATTTTAGCCCCCTTGTTGAAGATTTACAATTTAATATTAACCTTAAATCTTTTGAGTATCGTTTGAAGTGATAAAAAATTTAGAATTTAATTTTCCGTTTAATTTTCAAGATAAAATGTAATATTGTACTGAATTTAAAAATAAAATAAAAAATAGGTGTTCATGACCTAATAATATATATTTTTTAGATATTATATCAGCATAATATATATGTTTATGTAAGTCATTTGAATATCTGAGGTTTGTGTACGGTGGTATATACGGATCACGTGTTTCGTGAAATTTCTTTGAATTCCATCGGACAACAGAACATCATGTGATTGCGGTTGTGTATAGGTACGTAGGCACTTATTACTTGTCGTGCGGTTACGTAATTTTCTCTAAACTCACGTTTTCGTTTTTTCGCGCCTCTGTACAGTCGTTCAAACAACAATGTCATTCAATAACTATATGGTCGGGGAATTCAGTTATTCAATAACCGGGGTTAACGCTCCGGCGGATAGGGTTTGTTAGAACTTACTACACGTCTATACGTGTATAACTTATACATGATATATAATTATAGCGAAGGTATTTAATTCTGGAACGAACCGCGGCGCAGTATCAATAAACCATATTACACATACGTATTGAGACAGCAGCGGAGGTGTGTGTGTGTGTGTGTGTGTGTGGTACTGTGGCTGCAGCGGCGTTTATAACAGTGTGTGTGAGGAATTTTCCGTTTATACACATTCAGCAGCCGCACACGCGTCCGCGTTGGGTTCACGTCGGTGGTATAGCGAACGCTTGGCAACCGCTATAATGTGGCACAAACTATGTGACAGTGATATACGAGGTAATAATAATTATTAACGTTATTATCACCGCGTGACGCGTGTAACACGAATTCACGAGGGTATAATATCATCGCGTTTGTATATAATATTCGTATTATATACGATAACAGCACCAACGGAATCGAATTCCAATAATATATTATATCGTGTGGTGTGCACGATGACGGCGGAATTGACCTCCCCGCATTTCGAGTGTAAAAAACAAAACACTCGATTTCGATAATAATATAGCGGTTATACCGTGGTTGCGCTGAAAAAAGAAAATATAATTGATAAACGAATTAAATTCGAAAAAAAATTGGAAATAACAATATAATTTCATCTTGAAAAAAGAAAAAAAAAACAGGACGGTGAAAATGCACCCTTTATTAACCCATCATCGACGTGCTTGTAACACATAATAATATTAGAATTTTAAACGCACACTTATTCATATTATAGTGCTGCTGCACGCGTACCTGCAGAATTGCACATATTCGTACCGGAATTATTGTTGCGTACTTTAATTTCGATGGTCACGGGAAATTTAACGGTTCGAAACGGGCCAGGTGCTCTTTACGACGATTGCTCTTCGGAAACAGGAGAAGTGCCTTCCCCGTTGTACACACAAATATTATTAAATTAGTATTGTACAATAGCATAATATTATTATTATTATAGTGCGCATATTGTGCCGCCGCCGCGTGTCGAAGTAGTTAAAAGTAAGTGTATAGTAACGCGCACGCAGTCGTATTGAAAAATACAGCTCTCTGCTGTAAAGGACACTTTATATTTTTTCCGTTAATATTTTATTCGTGTGAAAAACGTGTACTGTGAAATAAGTATATTATTTATGAACATCTATACAGCCATGTATTTGTACATGTATATAATGCTATGGTAGGTACGGCCGACGGTAAAACGTCTTCGAACGGTATGCAAATATATTTTGCAGACTTCAAACTCGCCATAACCGTCAACGTATAGCCTACGACAGGCTGTATATTATTATTATTATTCCATTGACTTTTGTCGCATAAGAAGATTATACGAAAACTTTCCGACGCGTTAGCGCGCTGTATCCCGTATCCGTGTATAAGCATTTGTTATTTCAATTATTTATAAGTTTCACTTTGTTGCGTTTGCTCTGCATTATTTTGTTTTTTGATTTATTGAATTATTTCCACGTAGGTATATTGTAATACGTTGGTATACGATTCGAGGGCTCGAACGTATGTAATAATATGACATAATAATATCGTACACAAATATATTATAACGCGTGTACCACAGACAAAAATAAATATTATGAAACCCGAGACGCTGACACTCTGAGCGGCATCACGCAGCAGCCATTCGATATTCACTTTATTATTTGTTTGCACGTTTAATACGTCTTTGAAAGAAAGCGCCTTTGAGTTCAAACGTTTGCTATCGTCGTTTAACATTCGTCATCGCGTCGCGGAATATGTTTGTATAGATGTTAAACACACACACAATATACTTTAATTATTAAATAATACTTATTAATAATGAGCCCTGTGAATATTTTGAATGAAAAGTTCACGATGTAAAGAAAATTCTCAGTATCGCTTTTGTAGACTAGACAATATTATGTCTGTATTGTTTTCCATTTAATTTCCGGTCGGTTGTCATTTTGTAGAAAAGTGACTTAAAAGACACTGTTCCGGAGTCATAGTCATAACACAATATTTGATTCGATATTAATCATATGCTACAAACATTGAACGCTCGTAAATTAAATCGTATAGGCTTAACTATTATTACAAGCAGTGCATGATACTACTTAGGTAGTATATCTAGTGCGACCGTCCGATCGATTAGTTTCGGTAAAAAAATAGAACGACGGTGGTTACGGTTACGCCTGTGGAATAAATCCCAAATGGATTTCGTATTACATAGGTACTCAGCTCAGCGTACCGGATGTCCGCAAGGAAAGTACTTGGGATCGGTGGTCTTATAAACGCGTTATATACGCGTTACTCGGTCAAAAGGTCGTAAGCTACGACGGTGGTACTAATTAAACGGTTCTATCTACTCTCCACGCTCTGCATGTACAAAAACATACATGCAGAGTTTTCATCCCTTTTTATACCCTCGGTCGTGCTATCCGTCGATTTCGTCATCGCATCGCTATGGCGGTGATATGGGGTTGCATGGGTAGAAAACTCGTTAAAACCCTATCAACGGCGCCACTAAAGAGCGCACACTCATAAAATTTACCGCGTTTGCCTTGGGCGTATACCTCGCGCGCCTCGGAGTTCACTTTGTCCTTTTATCGTCGTTTATACCTTCGGTCAGGGTAAAGCGTGTAGTTGTTTGCATTCCCTCCAATAGTATACCGTACGGTATGAGTCAACGTTTCCCAAAATAGGTGATATCGTCGCCTCCCACACCTTACCCAGTGAGTGCAAGATTGAAAAACATCAGCAGACCGATGTGGAGTGATAATCGTTTGCACATATTTAAAGAAACTGATATACTGTATAATAGCGCGGGTTAGGAAAACTTATAAACCAACAAAATATAACTATTTATTTAATGGTAATTATAACTATATACAAACAGGTACACACGTTAAATTCTAGATCAAAGAATTACACGGGGTAATATAAATTTATATTACAAAAGTGGTGGCGGTATCGTATGAATTATATACCATTTATGTAATTTGTCACTAATACTATAATTACAATTTAAATTATAATGTTTGGAATTCAAAAAATATTTTCACCGTAGTATCCTAAAAAGTAGGTATCTCAAATATGCACAAACGGGAGGCCGCTGATTGAAGAAAATTAGGTTGTATGCGTGTGTATGCATTTTCGGTCGTAGCTATGATAATTTCACCAGCTTCACGTGTAAACGAAGTATTTTATACGTCGAGATGGAAGAATGCTTCAACGTATAGACATTGCGTAAACATTTGCGTATCAGTTCATCAGGATTTAGCGTTTCTGCGTGATCTGTCATCGTTTCTTGTCTCGTATACAATTCGGCGGACGCATGATGAACAGGCCTAGACGTCGTCGTATGACCAGCTTTATATAAACGAAATTACGATTTTACGCCGTAACCACAGTGCACGACATGGTTGGTGTGTATTTCGCTCGCCAACTACTATAGAATAAATATTAGTCCGATCGTCCAATCAACGCGTGTAAACATCATCAACTATGATACGCGTGTCTTCTGCATTTGCTGATATAAACTTGAACTAACTAGTCTTGAACTACTATTAAACAAGTTTGAAATTGTGTATGAATTATGCACGAAACGATTGACTATTATTAAACTGACCAACTTTGTTGATTAAATTTAAAAGAAGAATAAATACCTCATTTGAAAATTTGAAAATCCGTTCGAAATTCAACTCTGGTTCTCGGATCGATTTGTTCACTTAAGAAATTTGATATGTCTTTATAATAATTATAATGTAATGTTTTTCGAGAATCTGTTCATCTACAACAGTAGATGAGGCTGAAATTCGATTAAACTCTTTGAAATATAATATTACAGTTTATTACCTTCAAACAAACGTTATTTTTTTAATTGGTACGTCGTTTTTGATGAGATTATATTACCGCCGTTCAACGAACCGAGACATCTGAAAGTCTTCTGGATCGGTGGTGATTATGAAAGATGCCTGCCATCATATCCCAATGAAACAATGACTTTTTGGATTTTTATTCTCTGATAAGAAAAAACTAAATTTATCCTTAAAAAAAAACTTTTTAACTTCATCTCAAGTAAATATTGTTTTTAACTTGCATTCATTTATTTACTAATGAACGACAAAAACTTAATTGTTGTTTTTTAATAGCTATCTAAGTACAAAATATTACAAGATATTGGTATATTACAAACGGTGAACGCATTTAAATTTTAAAATAGGTTATTGAATAATTTCAAAATTACCTATTGTATTCTTAACCAGATATAGATATAATATTAATATTGATTAATCAATATAATTTGTTAGAATCAAATATAAATAATTAGACCATTGTCTATTATATACAATAATTTAAGTGTATTAAGGATTAACTGTAAAATCTATACATCTCTACTATACTAATATTACAAAGAGGTAAAGTTTGTAAGTTTGTTTATAGGAAATAATATCTGGAACTATTGAACCGATTTTTAAAATAATTTTACCAGTAGAAAGCTACAAGTTCTATAAAAAAAAAGTCTGCTACACCAAATGCATTATATATATATATATATATAAAAACGTCTATTGCGTATTAGTTATAGAATATAAATATATAGTAGATGCGTGTGATAATATTTTATATTGAGTAAGGACTAAAATAAATCCAGGTAATAGTATACAAGTTTGTTGATAATGAAAATAATTGGCAAAATATCGGAACTACGTCTTTAAAAATTTCGAAATATGCAGTTTATTATTTTGGTCTTGTAATTTAGATGATAATTAAAAACATCAAATATTGGACACAATTAAAATGCCACCGGTTTGGCCGATGGCGACGAATGCTGTGGAGTAATGGACGTGGCTATTTACGTCTATAAGAGGTAGATTGCCGCGCGGCAGATCACTCGCTCAATCGGTTCCGTACGCAACAAGTACTGACAAAATTGAAATTTACGATTAAATTTACATATTCGATAATAAGACATCAGAAACTTTGGTGAATATTAAAAAAAAAAGTAAGTGCAATACCAGTAAATTATAATTTTTTTTAATGCTGCTTTTAAAAATAGTTAAAATTTGCATTCGCAACTCTGATCGGAACATTTATATTACGTGGATATATTAGAAATATCACTTATAGGTAGGTACATCAAATCATAAAATCATTAATATGATTTATCGATATGTGTTACGTTAAATGTTAACATTAGGCAACAAAATTTAACATTAATCCATTTTGAACGGACCACGAAGTGCTCGGTCACAGCTATTAAACAATATCAATAATTTGATTTATTGAAATAAAAATAAGAAATCTTCAATATAATTATTTATAAACACTAAAATTATTTTGTTTTTCTTAAATCCGCTACAAAATTATGTAACTAAGAAACGATAAACAAACATTCATCCAAACAGTACTATAAACAAACTAAAATAATTTTGATATTTGTTCATTCCATTACTGAAAGTTAATCGGAAATGTTCACGTTTTCACTTTTTATTAGAGTTTTTAAGTTTAAACATTTAGTTGAATATGTCAAATTATTAATAAAGACTTAGCATATGTGGTTATCAAGTGCAATTACACGGATCACCAATTAAACTCACTGATGGTCAGGTCGTATAAAATTTTACTTAGTACTCGAACGGCGCGCGGCACTAGGGTAGTTTGGCCAGGATTCTTGTTAATAAGTACATTGTACAGGACACCCAGTAAAGAGATAACTAAACATTAAATAAATATAATAAAATTATAATAGTTAAATAATAACGAGTCAGGACCGGATTGACTCGGGGGGAACGGTATTATACCGACTAAAACTCAATGGGCCACAAAAAATGCGAACCGTTGAGGTCATGAGTAGCTGCCGACTTAAAAACGTGAAGAGTTAAAAGTCGAAGATATAAAAATCATAATACATGATTGGAGATTGTTGATATAGTATACGTATATAAATACGAACAACTGAGTGGGTGAACTAATAGGTACATTGTACAGGACACCAGTAAAGAGATAACTAAACATTAATAAATATAATAAAATTATAATAGTTAACTAATAACGAGTCAAGACCGGATTGACTCGGGGGGAACGGTATTATACCGACTAAAACTCAATGGGCCACAAAAAATGCGAACCGTTGAGGTCATGAGTAACTGCCGACTTAAAAACGTGAAAAGTTAAAAGTCGAAGATATAAAAATCATAATACATGATTGGAGATTGTTGATATAGTATACGTATATAAATACGAACAACTGAATGGGTGAACTTTGTTAAATCCGGTCTTGATAAGTTTTATTTTTAATTTTTTTTTTCAAAGTTTTTTTAATTTCAAATATTTGGTTAATGTTTACTCTTTATTAGATGCCCTGTACATGTTTTCGCAGGTTTCAATATTGAGGACGTAGTTTTGCATGTAACGGCACTGCTACAAGTTTGATGTGAAAATTACGGGAGCCCAAATTACTTCCGGTATAGAAAGTGGAAACAACGATTTGTGTCACACTATACTTAATACCAATATGTACAGGTTTTTAATAATTGTATTTCACCAGCAACAGCTGGTGTTTCGCGATAGTAAATACGAAGTACACCTAAGAAAAAGACGGACAGATCCAAATTCACGAATTAGATGGAAGTCCCTGGGCTTCCGGTAATGATTTAATCACATCGATGTTTTAATTTACATACGACTAAATGTATTTTTTCTTTTTTGTCTTTTATGGTTTTATAATCCAACTTCGTGAAATATTACCCATTAAAAGCATCGAAAGAAATTATGGACAGACAGCTGAAATAGAGAAAAATGTATCAATATTGAAGGTTATTATTATTATTAATAAATGATAATTTAATATTTTTATATTTATAGTGAATAGCGATTCTTTCATATGACTATATAATACAAGGCATAAGTAATACTCAAGTATAGTCGTATCTCAATATATCATTACATGTATTCATTACTTACCGCAAAATGTATAAACTTTTATGAAAATATTTTATTTGCTTAGGAAGGTGCGATGAATTTATAATTTATTGACATTTTTTATGTTGCTTGTCGTTAACATTGATTTTTAATTGTATACTCTATGGCAAAATACTTTTCTAGGAAATGTATTTTAATAAAATATGTATTACAACTATTTCGAACGAGTAATAATTTATAATTATGTAACATTGATTATAAGTATTAAAGTGTCAACAGTTTTGATGAGTGTAGTTGAGTTTCCACAGTGGTATTATAATTATTTAAACTATATTACTATATAATATTATTTTATAATTATTGATAACAATGATTTCACATCACTCTTTATAATAATACATTATCTTACTTTGAAATAAAATACTTGATTATGTAATTACGTCTCCGTATGTAACAATGTGTCACTTTTCTAAATTTAGCATAGGCATTTATATGTTTTTCATAATCTTTAAATACGTCATATACTATAGTACTGCGTATTTTTTTGCAGAATGGTAAATGCTTGTATAGAAAAAACTTTATAATTATTAACCTGAAGTCAGGTTAGGTTGCATTGGCGTCTCATCTTTGTTGATGATATTATTAGCGTGGAGCGCCGAAACTATATTATAACGTAGGAGGCTGAAAGTCGATTTTTTTTTTCAGATTTTGCTATTTTCTCGATATACTACTGTCAAGGTGAAATTCGATCAACGTTCACCATAGATTTGTGTAAATATCCTAGGAAAAAAAAGAAGCTAGAGGACATTTTATAATACGGGTTCTTTTTCTTACATAGTACGATGGTCATTTGTTAAGGAGAATATAATGACAAATGAACGGAACCCAATGCTGGATGAAATCCTGTTGTCGTTTTACCATGTGTCACGAACGTTCGAGTTGATGTCTCGTTAGCGATTTGTCTTACAGGAGTGAAAAAAATTGATGTCGATTTCGCGGGTGCTTTTTTGCTTACTTATCTTATCGGAGTGTATACTTTAATGTAACACTTGTATTATAGTTGTATATATATAATAATTTATTAGACGGTCTTCGAAATGGACGACAGGAAGGTTTTCGTTTAATTGAGACATGAACACAGTGGACATTAAAGGTTAGGTGTTATTAATATCCCGAGTTCCGACGTACGCACATTTATCATTTTATCAGTATGGCAATACAAATATTTAAAAACGAACATTCAGGATTAGACGAACGTTATAATGTTATGAAAAAGAAGAAGAAGAATTGTGCAAATATTTCAATATTTATTTTAGTTATGTGTATATCGTATTCCCAACATCAGCTTAAAATATTCAATTTTACTGCAATAGGTACTTAAGTGTTTATTATCCTTCTTTATATTATACACCTTTTTGGGCATCGAAAACGTTTATACAATGGTTTGTGGTACTTTTCTACATTAAGCGTTGAGTATATTTTATATTTGTCATTGTTGTTTACTGTTTACAGTTTACAGTACATCCGAAACGACCATATATATTATAAAAGTCGACTTATTTTACAAAATATTGAACAATTTTTTAAGAAAATCTAACCGCTAGAAACTTTTAAATGCGAGATTCATCAATAGTGTTTTATTTAAATACACTCGTAAACTCGGTGTCCATCCATTAAATTTATTTTACTTTTTAATAACTGACAATAATTAAAAATAGCATATTTTACTATCAATAAAATATTAAATCTTCGAATAATAAACGAACAGATTAGTTTACTATAGTTTATGGTCAATAATTAAATAAATAATGTAAAAAAGGAAAAAATAATATTATTAAATTATTCGTTTTATATCCCATTCATAAAAATGTATTTAAGTTGCAATTTATTATTCTTGGATAGATAAACGAATTTTTCATTAATTAATTAAATATTTCATAACGCAGTAGAAATTTTTTTTCAAACCATGAACTATATTTTGTTTCAACAGCAATTTGTAGTAAAGATATTATTTTAGAAACGTAATAATACTATTTTAATATTTTGTATCGCTTTGAAGTATAAAATTAAAATTGTATTATTAAAAAAAAAGAACATATATTTTTTATTTTTTATTATTATATACTATGTTTTTTTTTTTTTTTTTTTGTAAAAAGACTTAACTATTGTAATTGTATTGTTATAAAACGAAAAATATTCTTTAAAGTAACTCCACAGGGCTATATGAGATGTAATCAAACCTACTTTTTACTCGTAAAAAACATAAAAACACGTTTATACGTATACACGAATGATGTATACAAACAAGCAATATTATATATATATACAATAATATACTCATCGTACTTTTGGAATAATCATTAAGAGGACGCTATACCCGCATGTATTGTCTCTGTCTTATACACGCGTAACATAGTTATAAACTCTTTTGCGCAGAACAACCTTACTCCCTCGATATTTATATCAAAATTACTAAAATTTTAAATCGCGTTGATAAGAACTTTACCTGTGTTGTAGCGTTTTAATTTTTTTGATACTGGTTACCAATAATTTTTATTAATTAAATGAAAAAAACCTAAAGTTCTCAAACCGATAATTTTAATAGCATTCATGTTATCAAAACAATTAAAACGCTACGACACAGGTAAAGTTTTTCCCAATGGGATTTATAATTTTGGATGTTTTGATTAAAATATCGAGGGAGTAAAGTTGTCCCGCGCAAAACAGTTTTTAACTATGTTACGCGTGTATAAGACAGAGACAACACATGCGGGTATAGCGTCCTCTTAAGGCGTGGTACGCTAATGGATTCGTTGAATGGCAAAACGATTTCTACTGTTTGTTAAATATTTGTATTATCCAGTGTTTATAGTAGTTTTGAATGGGTTTAAGTGAAGAATTTGTCGAAATGAAACTATCGGTAATACCTTGTACGTTTTGTCGTTCATTTAATTGTTTGCTACCGGAAATAAAAGTTTTTTGTTATCTGTCATCATTTCTCATTAGTTTTTATTTTAGATTTTTTAGTAAAATTAAACTCAAATTTAATAATTGTATTCATATAACTCACAATTTATGTTATTATTCTTATATAGATAAAATACGCGCATTGAATTGAACAACAACAGATGTAAATTTGGAACGAATCATTTCCATAGTAGGTATTGTTATTGAAGGTCAACCTTTATAAAGTGACCTATATAACATTGAATATAATTCGTTGAGCTATAAAACATTTTAAGCATTTTATAATTTAACAGTTTAATCACAATTTATTTTTATAAACGTTAAAATATGTTTTTTTTTGCTGAATAGTTGTAAACATAAAATATTTGTTAGGGTAATAACATTATATAGATATTGACTATTATACACTTACTTGTATCATTTCCACTTTATATAATAATTTTATTTTATTGGAAACATATTACTTAAATTGGGAATTATGATAAACTCTAAAATACTCCGAAAAAAAATGTTATTACTTAACAGAAATATAATCATATGAATTACGCAACAGTATGTTTTCGTGTTTTCATTTTATTACATCTGTATAATATCCAATAAATTGTACAAGTAATAAACGATCGTAAATTCCAATTTAATATAGTACTTATTCAATTCCGTTTCACATAAAGAAACCTTATAAATACTATAATTTTTTCAACTAAATATAAATCACATACAATCATTTTATTATAGGAAATAACAATTAAATACAAACTGTATCTTGTATTCGATATAAAATAAAACATTTGAAATTTACATCATACGAATGAATCACACAAAAATACCTCATTTAAGTAAATTTGTGTTTCGTATAACTTAAATTACCTATATATTATATATTGTACATAGTATTTTAATGTTTTGCGTAGAGTTTTCATAGTTGTATTTGAAGTAATGATTTATGCTATATTATTAAATTATCCTATTAAAGCACTTAAATACACTTATTATGACTACTTAAGGTATGGTAAAAGTGTTATTTTTTGTATCCTTTCTAACTACATAACAGTTGCTTATACCTAACCTGACGTCGAGTATGCAAATTTTTTTATTATTAACTCCTTAAGTATATAATATAACAATATTATGTCTGTGAACGGTATTATAAGGCCGAATCAAATCGCCGAAATTCGGTTTTCAAGAAAAATAAAATAATGACGATAATAACTATTAAGATATTGCGCCTAGAAATCGACACAACTGCTATACAAAGAG
Source organism: Rhopalosiphum maidis (assembly GCF_003676215.2). Taxonomy (NCBI): domain Eukaryota; kingdom Metazoa; phylum Arthropoda; class Insecta; order Hemiptera; family Aphididae; genus Rhopalosiphum; species Rhopalosiphum maidis. The sequence continues at coordinate 85,571,272 of NC_040877.1, forward strand.
TCAACAAAATCCTCCTTATCTTCTTCCATTATCGTGTTCAGAGAATTCATCTTTCCGATACACTGCGTTTTACGCAACAACAATACTTACTCCATCAGCGAGTGTTGTCCAAGTCACCTATTATAGTATCATATTTTTCTAACGTTTCATGTACTTGGTTCATCCTGAAAATCAAGTTTTTCTATTGTGTACAATCTCACCTCTGTACGCGATGTGATTTCAAATATTTCACGCCAGAAAGTTCAATATTCTATGCGTGCATTCAAACGTAACTACATATATATTTCATTTTTTTTTTTTGTATTACTCAAATTTTATGCTGTAACAGTTCTTCGCCGATTACTCGACCGTGGAGCACAATGTTTTTCTACGTTATATTAAGCTGATTCATCATATAGTTTTTCCACATAATGTTTCTGTTCAATTCGTGTTGCGATAAGAGATTAGTTTTTTTACCGGTGGATGTTTTCGTCTACGAAATTACCATTAAGTTATTAATTATATCTTTTCACTTTTAATTCTTGTTGAAATAAAAAAAAGGTTGTTTTTTAACGGTTTAAAAAACATAAAAATATAAAAACGCATAAAAAATTGAATAAAGTAAAAAAAAATATTTAAAATTAATATAATCGTTAATGTACATAAAAAAAAAATCAAATCTATAATTTCATGAATAATACAATTGATTTGTTCTGATGTGTAGATGTCTTCTACAAAATTCGATGTTTACCAACAGTTCAGATTTAATGAATAATATTGTTCACCACTACACATACACAACTTATATAATAAATTAGATAGTTATAAGTACATTTTTAAAATTTATTTATGTGTTGAATTACTATGAAAATACAATAGGGTTATTTGTATTTATTTTAAGAAAATTAGAATATTTTTAACGAGTACAATTTCATAGTTATTTATTTCTTCACAACAGTTATATATCAATTTAGTATGTAGCTTTTGTGTACCCGATTTTAATTCACGAAACCACACATAATAATTGCATGTTAAAAACAAACATTTTAATATTCACACCGTTTCATGATCACAGTCACTATTTTTTTTTTGTTCCACTATGTGTAAAATGCATTTAAACTTAATTTCCAAGAATAAAAACATTTTATTTTTACAAAAACAAAAACAAATGTGTCAAATTAATGTAAAATATTAAAAAAAAAAAACCAAATTTAAATTTTTATCATGGATTATAAAAATGGGTTAAGTGATAAAAGAGTGCCTCAAAATTCTGAAAATGGATCCTCTCACTATAGTAATTAACTCACAAAATGTATTGAAAATTTTGAGTTGATTCGCCATAGTGGATGAGTCTAATTCATGTCCAAAGTCTATACTTGAATATTAATACAAGATTCTTCTTTTTTTATTTCTTCTAATTAAATATTTGTTTATATCGTTTTCGAAAAACTCTGATTGTACAATAAAAAAACCTATAATTACTTCAGTAATTATCAATAAATTTATTTTTAATTGAAATCTAAATCATATTTATTTTAAAGTTGACCAAGTAAATAAATTGATAAACATTTATTAAAATATGTATTTAAGCTAATATAGATTTCAATATGATATCCACTATTTACCACTTGTATGTTTTACACGAGTATAGGTACATATTATATCGTATATTAGGTAATTAAAATTAAAAAAAAAAAAAAAAAACAAAAATTAACTAGCTATTTATTGATATTAATTACAAATTATTGATTACAGATTATATGCTAATATCTGTGGTGTACTCGTACATAATATAATATGTTTAAATTATACTACGTATGATATCATTATAAAATATGGAGTGCAATCATAATTTCATCACTGAAATGTATAAAAAAAAATACACCATATTTTGTAAAACCCGAAAAATAGTACCATGTTTGTAGTGTAGCTAACTTTTCTGTCCAAAACGCCATCGTGTATAATATTAATGTTTTGTGTGTGAAAAAGGCAATAATTGGGTTTATTATGTACTAAATTGAATTTTTCCATAAAAAGAATATTGAATATTACCTAGTTTTTATTGTTATTTTTTTTCATTCAATGACACTTATTTTTGTATTGTGTAATTATTATAGATGCACCATAATAGTTAATTAACTATAAAATATGACTTGAAAATAACTATGTAATATAATATTTTAGTATTACGGTAAAAACCCATATGTAATAAGAAATTAACGAGTTTTTATTTTAAGTTTTCTTTGCATTAAAATTATGATGGCTATTTAAATGTAAGTATGATTAGTTTTGTAATTGGTATACAAATGATTATAACTAAAAAAGATAATATATATTTTAATGATAAAATAGGCTATTGTAAATACATCTTGGTATTATTTCGGTTAATTTATTCAACGAATAAAAACTATATTAAATTACATAAATAATATTTTTTCAGTGGAATATGAATTTATTTTTCATAAATTTAGTAAATAAAGTGTTGCACAGCGACGTCGTGTTTTCAACATTATCGTTATTAATATTGTATCATGACATCGATATAATTTATAAAACTATATGAATTACTACTACTACAATATAATACTACATCAATAATTTAGTGACCAATTTTTTTTTTTTTTTTTGTAGAATGTAGACATTAAAAAAAATTCATATTATATTATTATAAACAAGGCAAATATAAAAATTAAATATTTAAATTTAAACAAGTATAAAATAGATACTGTAATAAAATTATATTGAATATCGAAATACTTTTCATAAATTAGTCACATCAATATTGGTACCTAGAATTGATTCGATATCATTGTGCATCACTAAAATATATTTATAGTAGACAGTCGGCTATCATTATATTTTATATGTTTTACTATTGTAATTTAAGCGAATACACAAATAACGGATTGGTAAAAGTATTTAAAACACCTATATTTACAAACATAACAGTTTAAACTATGTAAAACTGTATAATTTATAGAAAAAATACTATTTTATTAACACTATTTTTAAACTTTTTGTCTTAGAAACAACATTAATTTTTTTTAAACTAATAAGCGTGAGTTAGAAAATTCTAACATATAATTATTTACATACAATTATTATTGTGAAAAATAATATTATTTTATGGTTAAATAAAATAAAATAGTTGTCTATTAAAACAAAAACTATAATTTTCATACACAACTATTGTAAAATAAATTTTAGGATTTAACATTAAATTATTTGGACAATTATTATAGTACTTATTAAGTTTTTAAATTTAACGCCTGCAATTTTATTCTAATTTTAATAATTGATTAAGTTATTATTGAATTATTACTCAAAACTAATGACTTCCATTTAATTAAATGTAAATTAACCTACTGATAAAATAATCAATTAAATCGGTTAGAAAATAGTCTTATTTAAATAAGTTTTAATAGATTATCCGACTTTAAAATATGATTAATTAGCAATAATCCAATACCGTAATCATAGTAGCTAAACTGATCCTTGAATAAAGGTCATAAGGATGATTAAGTTGATTTAAGGGTTTCTGCCTTAAATATAATAAAAAAACTGTATAAATGATTGTTTATGTCAATTTTATACTCATTAGTCTCTCATTTTTATCAATTATTTTGTACCAATATTTCGTTTCCTTAGCTTGTACATTATAGTGTAACAAAATGGAAATGTTAGTATATAAATAATAATTTCAAAAATCTCTAACAAGAAAACGAAAAAACTCTTTTCTTTACTCGCCTTTAAATAATCGTCAGATCCCAATTCCCACCGTTAAAATAAAATTACTCAAATTCAAAAAAATGCCCAATGGATTGCATTCCAAGAAATACATAACAATAATAATCTAATATTTTTATTTTAAGCCTCAAATTATATTATTGATAAAATCATAGAATGATTTGACATGAAATATTATCACAAATTAAATAGAAACTAACGAGGTAAAACGATTTTTTGAACTGAAATCAAGTAATAATATTATTGAAAATTATTTTCATCAACAAATAATAATGACTTAATTATTTATTGAAAACTATTATATTTATTACATATTATCATAGTTAATAACACCCAACGATGCTGTGCTCGTGAAAGTTTATGTTTAGTTGTAGAGAAATTTGTTTTATAATATATTATTGTGTACGTAACACAATATATCATAATATCAATATGCAATATGCGTGTGTTTTACTTAACGTAATCAAACGTGTTTAGTTGAAAAAAAATCAAAATATTGTAAATAATATGTTACGTTTACCTTTTCGTCCAATATTTTAGTGGATAACGATGAGTATTACGGAATTCGTGTGTTTTGATAAAAAATAAAAAAACAAAACTCGACCAAAACTTTCTACCCGTCAATTTGTTTTTATAATGCATGCACGAGCGTTAAAATATACACGCACACACGCACACGTACATAATAATATGTAGACGATTAGGACAAGTGAGCTAGGGAAGGCGTCGTATATACAGTATTATATAGTAGTTTACTGGTTCACCGCGTCTTTAACACCGCATGTCCTTTGTGAATAATAAAGCCATCACGATTAATAATGCGAACATAACGCGCAGGCCGTGTCTGCTAATTATTTTTTCTCGCCTAAACCCTCGACCGGGATAAGAACGTATTTACATCTGCACGCAATATTATTGTGTTGAACTCAACGATTTATGAATAATAATATATTATGTATATATATTCGCAACAGTCGGTTTATTATTACGACGAGACGGTCAGTGGCGTATTAAGGAATTTCAGGATAAGGGCAACATATATTTTGTCACCTCTCCCCCCCTCCCAGTAGAAAAAAAACAAAAAACTTCTACGCCGCGCAATGGTGAAACTGTTAATACCATAGAACACCATGTTATATAAATACTATAGTATTCTATGCCTCTATGACACACATTCGCTGTGAAAAATATTAATGACTGACGTCACTACGTCAGTACTCAGTATGTAAAGTACGAAAAAAAATTTTCCGCTCCTCTAAATCTTTAAAAATTTGCCGCTCTGGGCAACGGGACCCAAAGCCCCTACCTAAATACGCCCCCGGAGACGGTGCTTATAATATTATTATGTTTTTGCGCGGTACATGTGCGATATTGGCACACGCGGTGTCAGACACGTCGGGACGAACGAGTCGCGGTGCCCCGTTGACGAGTGAAATTTCGAGGACGTCGCCGCCGCCGCCGCCGCTAGATTAGTTCGAGAAATTTACATAAAACTCCGATTGCAATGCGCGCGGTATTCGGTTACGCGGCGGCAAAAACATCGTTTCGAATGTGTATTATTATTCTACGGCCAGAGTTTTTTGTATTATTATATAATTATATATATTATATACTGTATAAATGAATAATTATGTATGCGTGCGAAAGTGTGTCCGACGTCTGCTGGTGTCGGCAAATAACGGCGTCCTGGGAAATATTGCCGTGTTACTATTAAAATTATTGTTATTATCCTTCTCTCTATCCACGCGCTAGCAAAAAACACAACCGTCACTACCACGATTGCCGCCATATTGTGTTATTAATAACCAGCCCAATTCAATGTCACAATAAGCACTGAGTGTTGCGGGAGAGTATAGTGTTAAATTTTTTAGTTTACTTAAAAATTATATTTTGTGTTGAATTTCCTTTTTATTTTCAAAAAAATAAATATTCAACTTTTATCTTTTTAGCCCACTATACAGTATAATAATATATAGAAATGATCTCGTTGGCTGTCCAATTTTATAAACACACCATATGATGAGATTTGTAATAACTCAGTGTTTCCTCGAGTACTCGAAAGACCGCTCAAAATTCTACTGACTATTAAAATAATATTAAATATTAAATTGATGACCCTAAAAAAAAGAATCATTGGTGACGGTGGTTATTTCAGAAGACCACGTAATTTAGATAGTCAAACATTGTTTTTTTTTTTTATAAATTATATAATTAACACATATCCAATTATAAAACAACTTATAGTAAAATGATTAAAAAGCATTGCTTGTTTTTCAAGATAGGATGTTATTTTCAATAATCAAACACTCGGAGACAACAGTTTACTTAAACCTTTTAACATCCCAAAACTCGTGAATTGCAATATACATAACTTATGAACTCAAGGGAATATAAGTTTTCAACTAGCACAACTAAAATTAAAAACATAAATAAAGAGTATAACAATGCATAAGCTATTTGAGAATTGGCAATGGCTTAAATAGTATCGAGAAAAAAAACAAAAGAAAACAATGAAATTTTGTGTGAACTTCTAGTTTATTAGTTTATAGGTACTATTTAGAGTTTTATTACTAATAACTTTTATATGTATACTATTTAATACAGTTTAATTATGATATTACTTCTTCAAAATTAACAATTTTATAGGTATTCACGTAGGTATAAACTATGTTTTATATTTATAATCAGTTGTATTTTGTATGTTTGTGAACTTAGCGGCACTTATTTAACAGAACTTAATTAAACCTATCCAACAATTTTGTTAGACGTTTGTTGGACATTGTTGGAAAGTTTTTACAATTTGTTGTGTATAATAATTTTATCATAAAATGCAATAATTATATAACATTACAATATTAGCAATATTGAATTATAAAATACACATCATTAATAATTTAAATTATAAAAGTTTATTTAATTTTAGAGTACAAATACATAAAAATTTAAAAATAAACAAGCACAACTATTTCACTACATTCAATAATTTTATATAACCAAGCATTATTATTGGGAACTTATCCTACAAAATTAAAATAAAAACCTAAACAATGTCTAAGATATTTAAAAAATGTTTAAAGCAACGGTTAGTTATTAATGTTATTATATTTAATTAATGTAACTATTTTTCAGAAAAAAACCAATTTAGATTCCATAAAAAAATAAAAAAAATAAAAAAATATTCACTGTTATTACCTTTAGATTTTATTCTAGACAAGATAGGGGAAATAAGGTGATTGGTTTGTTCCTTTAATTAAAGAATAAAAACGTTTGACTCTATTGACCACAGTATTTTAATTAAAATTCTAGAATTGTGTGGGGTTATGGACTCGTGGTATTGTCTAAGACTTCCTTATATCCTATCTTACAAATACAACGTAATTAGTCGGAATTGATGAATGAATTGGTTACAGTAAAGTTCCACAAGGAACGGTCTTAGATCCCTTATTTTTAAATGCGTTAGCAATTAAAAAATTGTGATTGCCATTCATTTGAAAACTTGACAAACATAAAATCCATAGGCATAATGTTTAATCAAAACCTTAGATGGAACGATATATATTACGTATCTTTATTAAAAAGTTTTATAAATTATTTAAAATAAAGGATTATTTTTTATTTCTTATTTGTTTAATTTGTATTTACCTATGGCATATTTATCTGGGAAGGGGGTGTACATTTGACTTGCATTTACTCACTCTTACAATTAGTAATTTGTTAAGAATAATTTTTGAAAAACTTGAACTACACTCGGTAGGATTGTTTTAATATGGCTACCAAAGCCAAGCTGATAATAAAATGTAATTTACATTAAAAATATTTTATATTATAATATAATAATACCTATTAAAATTTTAACTTTGTTCAATTTGATCATTATTATAATTTATAATATTAGCCACTAGGAGTAATAACAATTTCAATAAAAAATCTGAAATATGTAGTTATACTTTTGGTCAGAATAGCCAATTATTGATATGGGCATTAAATTGTTTAAAAACATAGAAATTGATGTGAACAAATTTAAAAATTTTAAAGAATTATTTATAGTTACATTTATTATTTAATGAAAATATTCTGTCATTTCTAAATTTTAAGGTTCAAGTTTATTTTTTATCTTGCTGTTATTATTGATATAATATTTATTTATTTTGTCAACAATATTATTTTATATTGTTTAACATGGCTTTTATAATAATTTAATTTAATCGAACTCTCTCTATCTATAGCGCAAGAATAGCGTTTAAAAAAATAATTATAACAATATAATATTTAAGTAGGAATATGTTATTTGATTGTATTTTTAAGTTTCGACTCTTATTATTACCATTTATTTGATATTAATAACACCATCTATCTATTTATTTGTTCATTCAGTTATATGTCATGAAAATGCATGTGAATTCCTTGGTAATTAATGGCATATATATTTTTTCATTGATATTACGTGGTAGGAGGGAGGGATCGTCATTTGTACGTGCGACGTGTGGCTTGGGATTGTGGTCGCACATAACGTGTGTTAGGGGAACGAGAAAAAAGTGTATTAGACACGTCCCGTCCGTCGCCTGACTAGCAGCAGTTGAGTGAAAAAAAGGCAATTTTTTTCCATACTGCGTGCCACCTATTTTTTATACGTTTTTTAAAGAAAAAAAGTACCCTTGCCCCGTCACCACGGTTACGCATTAACGTTATTATTCCTAATTATGGTTGTAAACGTTCAGAACGATTGCACAGTCGATTGACGGTAAAATATTATCATACACCAATTCAAAGTAACTAATTAATACAAATGTATTAACAATTACGTTACGGTTATGTGTTGATACACACTGCCTGCTGCTGTGGCATTTTGTAGATATCACTGCTGATATATACTAGCTAATACTGACCATACCCGATTAGATAGACTATTTTTTTTTTAATAATCTACTTCGATACGTTTTCGGATCGGAAGCGTAATTTTAATAATTCAAGGTCAATCTGATACTGTTTTGCTGCTTAGGACGCTTCAGTAATAAAATAGTGTAAATATTGATCTCCCGTTAGGTTAGGTGTGTTTTATATATTTAAATCTTAAATAGATAGATCGATAGTAAATGAGTATTTAATCACAAAACCGTTGATGTTTTGGTAATTTTTTTTTTTTTCATATAATTCGAAGTCATTACATATAACATAGTTTTTACCCAATTGTATTGTATTTCATTAATATTTTTTACTCCGGTTCCTTACTCCATGGATAATCTCTCCCTACCGTAAATATTTCACAGAATCCAATTGATTTATCAAATTTGTTAATTATGGGTATTATTTTGACACAAGGGTGAGATTGTATGACTATGTCAAAGGCCGGCCGGCGAACACGTTTGTTGGCGTTTCCTATTGTCAAGAGTCTCGACCGTAGTTTTGTTTGATTCTTTGCACATAATGTATACATTTTTAAACTATTATTTATAGTGATTCTTTTTTATTTCTACCTTCAGTATAACAATTCATTTTTTTTCTTTTGTTTAAACTCAGGGAACCAATCATGTAGGTACCTACAATAAATCATGTGACTATTCATATGGGATCAGTTTTCAGTGAACATATCAAAGTAATTTTTTTTTTTGTAAAAAAGCTTAAGGAATACCTTGGCATTTGGTTTTAGTAAATATATATATATTATATTAGTTTGGTTTTCTTATGCTTACAACTGTAACTTTCAAGCCAACTGAAATGCGCCAAGTTCATCGAAAGGTATATATTCATAAGTTATAACGAAACATTGTAGTCTTAAGATGGTCCTCCTGCGCGTAATATATTTCAACGAACTGTTTTTGATCCAACGGAATAGGTATGCAATATACATTTAAAAACTATTTTACATTTTTATTATAACCGTTTTTAGAAAAAACGTAGTATTTTCATTTTTTTTTTCATGCATATTATAATATTTTATATTTTGATATTATATCATGTTATGGCGAAGGGTTTGCAAACGCTATTACTTATATATGGGTACCTATAATATAGACATATATATGTATTTAACAATAGAGAAGCAAAATAGGTATATACACACAATTTGAGCTAATAATATTTCCAATAACTTTGCTTACAACTAGTTTTTACTATAGTATTATAATAATATATTCATTAACTATGCGTCACACAATATATTAAAATAATATTTTATTAATTGTAATTACTTTTTGATGATTCATATTCAGATTAAAACACATATGATTTGTATAGTATTACGTTGTTATTTATAACTAAACAAAGTATAATAAATATAGTAATATCAAATAGGATGTGCAGTAAAAAGAACCATTTTGGTTTCGGTCAATTTTTAAAAATAAATTTTATTATTATTTTATCAGTTTAATAGTAATTATACAAATACTCAATATCAAAATATTAATAAGAATTAGAAATAGTATAAAACAAATTACAAAATTATCTCTAATAATGTATTTTTAATTTTTAAATATCAGACATGAAAATGGAAACTTTCTTCCATAATACATTTTTTCATAGTTATTTTAACTGCTAGACTAAATAATATGATTAAACGTTATTCAAAAACAAAGTTTTAGACGTGTAACTATATATAACTCATCCAATTTATTAATAAACTAAACCGTACTAATTTATTGTTTATTAATATTGTTAGTTTCTTGTACTGAATATTTTGATTGGATTTATTATAATTATAAATTATGTTTCAAAATGTGAGCCACTAAATACCTTTCAGAAACATGTATTTTAAGGTTATATAATAGCAAACATAAGATAGTTGTTATTTTATGAGTTTTGTGATGTAAATATAGAAGTTTTCAATCTCCCTAGGCAAAAACGAATTTGAAGTTTGAACTAATAGTTTATTGTTAACCAGTTGTTTACATACGCATAATTTATTAACATTTATTTTAAATTTAAAAATATTTATAAATAGATCGAAGAAAAATTGTATGGGCATGATATACATATTATGGTAAAATTAGTATTGTGTATAGTAAATACAAATAAGTAATAAAAATCATTAAAAAATAGATTTTTATAATATTAGTTTTCACGCTATTAAACAATTTATTTTTTAATATACTTAATATACACACAGAATTATCTTTTGGGTTTAATTTTTATGACTAACATCACCTTTTAGAACAGTAAATACTCTTGGATTTTAATTTATGATGTCAATGTAGAATATGCTAGAATGTTGATTATAGTAAATACTTTAAACTTGAGGTGCTAAAAACAAAATATAAACAATTACATTTAAAATGATTAAAAAAAAACTGAAAAAAAAAATTTAATAATTGGGATAATGTTCATTTTGCTATAGCATTTTTCATTGCACATCAATAATGATTTTTTTTTTAATTATCCATCAAAATTATTGTTTTAGTATACATATTCGAAATTAGTGTCTATTATATTATATACGCTATACATATGAGTAATAATTAAAACTATTGACTTGAGAATATTAAACTTAAAAAGTTATAATTCTGTTTTTTGTTTAGCGGTGTTTTTAAATAATACATTTTAGTGTATTAACAATATCAATATAATTGCATTTATCGAATCAACCTAATATAACAAATTTATTTAGTATTTAAATTCTTAGGTAAAACATTAATTATTATTAATATTTACATTTCATCATTAATTTATCAATATAATATCCGTAATTAAAATATTTTTTTTTTTTTTTATATATTGAAACTATGAAATATATTAATAAGTTCATAGAATAACTAAATAATAACAATTAAATATGTATGTTAAGTTGTTGAATATTTTAATTTGAAAATGTATAATACTTATATGATTATTTTCGCTTGTATCGGTTACCTTTTATTAACTTTTGATTTTTAAATGTTAACTTAAATTTTAGTTTTGTAATCGAAAGAAAAATTTACAAAAACATACAGTAGTTATATTGTAGCAAGTAAATAATAAAAATTAACATACAAATTAAAAAATGTTAAAAGCATAACATTTTTTGATAATATACACGTTTGTAGTACTATTGAATTTAGTAACTATTACATCAATCAATAATAGTACGTTTTGTGTAGTGAAAAAAAAAATACATCTTCGTTTGGGAGAGAAAAATATCTAAAGCGAAAACCTAAAATATTTTACTCTTACTTAGACCTCCTGACATAACGTAATTATTATATAACGTCAACTCACGTCGACAGACATAGTAATATAAAACATATTTCAAATACATTCCTGAAGCCTGGAGCTGTTTAATAATAATATACTCGTATTTATTTGTCAGCCTACACAAACAAAAAGTTTGAAAAACCATAACTGAGGCGTACAATTGTGGTCTTTGATTAGAATTTTCCGAAATCGAATTACAATTATATGGTAGTATATAATAAACATGCTTTTCAAAAGTTATTAATTTATGTGTGATCCAAGGGTAAAATAAATTAATAAAAATAATATTTAGGTTCTTATCGTTATATGTCAATATTATTGACTTCTAAGGAAATATTAGTTAATAAACAAAATTATTTTGATTAATTATAGTATGGACGGTATTCTATACTTAACGGTTCTGATGACACGCAAGCAAATAATTAACGATATCTTGGAAATGGACTCGGTGATCTGCAATTGGTTTTCTGAAAATGAGATATATTTCATTATGCCCACAAAACATCGTATAAAACTGAGTGTTTGGTGCGGTCCCATCTCGTTTGCAAATGACAGAAAACCAATAAAATAATTAATTAAACTGAAGCTAAGTTTACATTATTCTGATCACTTGTGTTATACGCACATACATACACGGCACACGTTTTGCATATTCATAAAAGAACATAATATTAAAAATATAATACCGACCGTTGAGTATACATACTCTAAATCATAATATATATATATATATATATTCGGTAATATATTGAATCTTGATTTGAATATTACAACAGACGTGTGCTCGTCACGCATAGCTGCAGTCTAAGGTCTTATCATTATTTTTATTTATTAGGAATATTGTAATATGCATTTTTTTCTGCAAAAGAACACTGAAAACCACAGAGAATAATACAATATAATAATAATATATATTATATATATATATATATATAATATGTATATATGTGAATGTCGGGGAATCTCGAGCAATCTGATTCCACTGGATTTGCAAGTGACGTATTATAGGTGAATGTATTAGATGCTGATCGAAATGTAGATGGTATGGCACTACGGTATGATTAACAACAGAAACTTTATACGTATACTCTAAATGTATAAAGATAATGACGTTAATATTACGATATTGCTTATTTTAACCTTATACAATGACACATTTGGAACCATGTGATTTGAGCTCTGTCCAATTGTACATGATTTAAATAGATTTCTAATTTGTTTTCATTTGATTTTTGACATAGGTACTATACATGCCGCATTCGCGTGGTAAATCGATCATTTCATGAATTGCATGTCTAGATACCGAAATCCGTCCAAATCTTCGTCTCGTGGATTTTTACAAAAATATTATATTATATAGACATTAATTTTATGAAGTGAAAAGTATAGGTATATATATATCCCACATTTGTGAAATTATCATAAGTTATATTCGAAATATATCATACTATATTATAAAATAAATAGAACAATGTAGAAAAGTATAATTTATAATCATTAAACAAAGTGTACAATGTAGATATTGTTCGTTTTATAAAATTACTGTTCATACAATGTATTCCCGTAAAAATTTCCGAACTGAACAAATTGCAGTTCATGAAATAAGCGATTTTCCTACTCAGATGTGGCATACAACATAATATGCATAATAATCGCTATTGTCTGGAAAGAAAAAAACAATTAAATCTATAATTAAGCCACATAATATATTATAATATAATTATAATGAGTTTTTAATCTTATTGTGATGCATTGCATATGGTTATATCGCAAATAATGACTTCCGAAACTACGAAATTCAATAGAATACGAATTGTATTATTTAATGTGATCTAAGATAATTTAAAAATAAATGCTTTTTTTTAGATGAAGGTTGAACAATATTTTAATTAGAATAATTATTCTGAACATTTAGAAGATATTATAGAAACCGTATAATTACATAAATGTGAATATTATTTGTATTAAATAAGTATATACACTGTTAATCGTATACAAGTGTTAATGTAAAGCTATTATTGTTTGTGATATAAATTTATTTAATCAAAAATATGTGTCATTTATGATGATTATATTTAAATTACGGTATCATAATATCAAATTATTATTCTACAGTGAATTCTAAAAGTATTGTTACACACATATATTATATACACCGTGCATTTATTTTGTATGCTATGTTTTTAACCATTTATTCTCTATTAACTAAATTAACACCGTTTTGGTCATAAAATATTGGTTGTGTCATGTCAAAGTTTTAAATATGAAAGCAGGTGATTTAAGTTTTATCTTCATCAATAGTTATAATTGCTATACTGTAAGGTTTTTTTTATGCCGTTGTTATTAACGTCTGTCATCGCATGTTTATTATAAACATTTTAAATTAACTCGCAGACTAGAAAAAAATAATAGACTATATAATTATAAGTATAGTTTTCTATTTAATATTTTATCGGTCATACACAGTTTTTAATGTTTTATCGTTAAAAACATTTTAGTCATTAATCAACTGTCGTAATAAATATAAATTTAAGTGATTTTATGAACAAAATTAAATACTTAGTATTCAGTAAAGGTAAGTTATAAGACACGCAAATTTGAATTCTAATCTTACAAACAATATTGTATACAATACGTATTATAAATACACACAAATATATACCAATCATCCATCCAATATCCATTAATATTACAAACTAAATGTTTCAAAAATTTACTTCTGAAAAGTAGAAAAATAAATTTAATTGTAATTTCACAACATACAATTTTTATTTTTGTGGTTTTTTTTAAAAAAAAAAAAATATTTTGAGAACACCGAATGACTTATAGCAGTAATTAATAAAGCACTTTATTTATAAGATACAACGTAGTTTAAGTACTTAGTTCAATCACAGAATAGAATCTGTTCTGTGGTTCAATGCTCATATAGTAACATTAGGTTTTAAATTTTCTTAATGTGTATACAAAATACATGATATTATAATATTTGCTAAAATAATTCAATTATAATAAGCTCACTAATTATTTAATTTATATAAAAGTATCGATACGATATTATGATAAATTGTTTTTCTTGTAAACATTTTTTATTTATTAATATTAAATATTATATAAATATTACCTATTTATAAATATATTTTTAAGTAAAAAAGCTTTAATAATTAAAATAGGTAAATAATATTAGTTTGGTTATGGTTTATAATAAGTAATATATTATTATTCAGGGAAGAGTAAGAGAAGACTACAGAAAAATACTGCAAACACCAAAAATTCTTTTAAGTACGAAATATTTCTCAATAATTTGTTGAATTCAATAGATAATAATTAATTATATACAATTTAAATTACATTATATACCCACTTACTAAACCGAGATAAGCGAAGCTGAGTATATTATGTAGTCAATAGGTAGTATTTTAATTATGTTTATTTATATTATACGTACGTAACTTTGGTGTATTATTATTATTAAAGGTAATCAAGTTAATAATATCCATAAAACAAAAATGTTACAAAAAATCTGTGGTTAAAAATGGTTAGATACATTCATTATATTTATTTGTATGGCCGCACATAAAAATAAATGCAAACATAAAAATATCCATATATCAAAATGGACAGAAGAAAATAGGTAAAATACAAAAACAGACTGCATAAAAAAAATTAGAGAACAAAAGTTTAGTATAATAGTATCATAATTCTCCCAGTATATCTCGGAGTTATGTTGCTACTACAAATAACATTTATCTTTTTAAAAATAATATACAATTTTAAATCATATATTTTTAACTATTAAAGAAATACTGATGCTATAATATGTGCAAATCGTTTTTTAATATTGATAGGTAAGGAGCTAAGTAATATAAAATAAACTCAAACCAAATGTTTATCAATAAGGCACTTTTAATAGCCCATATAAGTTTTTAAAACTACTTCTCAGTTAAATAAAACAGGTATTGTGCAACACCAACAAATATAAAATTATTTTGAATTGTGCAGTATTGTGTAAACCATCTAAATATAATTAATTTTTTATGTTTATCTGACAACATTACATCCTCCATAATTAATTTTGACATTTAAAATATAACTTGAGAAATACGAAACCGTGCGTAATCTGACTTTACGGAATAATAATGCTCTACATTTTCTATCGTATTCTCTAATAATAAGTTTTCCAAATTTTGTATTTTGTTCTGTCTAAAACGTTATCTTGAATAATTGATCTAAGTTTATTTTAATCAACATTGTAAAATTATCTAATCTCTTTTAAAACAATCACAAAATAACAAATGCTTAAACTCGTATGTATAGCCAATGTATACGAAAATACAAAAATTATAAATAAGAATTAAAATAATTAATTAAATGATAAAATATATTATAAAAAAAGACTATATGGATGACATTATAGGTATTATTTATTTTAATGAATTATACAATTCAAAAATTAAGTGTACTAAATTCTTATCCAATTATTTTATAAATTATTTCTCTTAGCTATTTTTTCTTTTTTTTGACCATTTTTGTAGTACCTTAATAGTTTTGTGTTTGGAATAAAATATATTCTTGGATATTTTTTCAATGTCTATTTATAATAATGATGACATTTATACTGACAAGCCATTTTTAATACTTCTAATATCCTTCAAACAACTATGGCACTATGTGCATTGAACATATTCAATTATTAACACCAAAATAAATTAACTAAATAACTGTAAAATAAAAACACTAAAAACCGATTATACTGTCATATTTCCACCTTAATGTAAAGCATACGTCGTATGGTATACCACGTTTTGATTGAATAAAAAAAAAAAAGTGAACAACCGGACTGAAGCTGTACAATCGACCGTCTGTTTCGGAATGATATTGATCCCACACCCAGTGCAAAGCTTTGAACACGCTCATCGCTATATCGATATCTTATACAGTAGACGCCGCTTATAAGACTCAATTTGGGACCACCACAAGGTGAGTCTTATAACCGAATAAATCTTATAGGCGAAGTGGAAAAAAAAAATTAATTACGTATTTATAAATTTTATTTTACTACATATTTTGCTTTAATTTTAATACTTTAACACATATTACATACTTATTATTGAATAAGTTTGATAATCCTGATAAAAAAAAAAAAAAACTAAAATTATAATAGGTGAATATTGCATATAAAAATATTATAAGAATTATACATTAATCAAAAATTATTAAGGATGTTGTATAATATTGTACGATGAGCGTATATGTATTTATGTACCCGTAATTACGATAACAACGCGAATATTATTTAATTTTTCAATATCAATTTATTTCTAAATTATAACCAAAAAAGTTTATTTTCTACTATTTATTTTACGAAATTTGAGTCTTATAACCGATTTTTTTTTAATGTATTTTGATACGTCCAGACTATTTTTAGTCTAATAAGCGACTGAACCTTATATCCGTGAGTCTTATAAGCGGCGACTACTGTAGTACTATAATAATAGCGTTAAAACGATGATATATTTCGTGCAAACGAACGACGGATACTATACATATTTTTATAAATTTAACGAGGTTCTCGCGATGCCGCGGAGTGCAGATTCTGAAAACGACGACGGCGGCGGCAGCGGCGGCGGCGATGATAATAATTTTGAAAATTCGCGAAATCCGTCTGCGGCTATAGAATGATTAACGGGCAGGCAACATTTCCTTCTGTTTTTAATTCATTATCGTCGCCACAACTCGCATATATCGTTGCTCAGCAGCGGTGGCGGCGGCTACATAATAAAAAAATATATTATAATAGCAGTGCTGCTGTGCGGCCACCGAGCCAGACCGGACGGGCGTGTACAGGATGACCGTCGTCGGGCCTGGCCGTCTTTCCGATTGCGCCCGACACGGAGAAACGCTGGTAGCGCCCACCCTGTACAACGAGATATCGTACTATATAAAGCTGTGCCGCGGCGCGGACGAAACACTTGATCGATGGCAGCGAGGCCACCGCCACTACCACCACCACCGCTGCCGCCACAACCGCCTCCGCAGACGCAATCCGTCATAATAATCGACTTAAATGATGACCCGTCCGATTCTTAAGGCGTTACATTATATTACCAGAAATTCCATGCCACTATTTTTTGGGGCCGGCCCGTCTCTCCCATCGAACGCATCCCACGAGATTTGCTCACCTGCCAATCAATCAATGCGATCCGTCCGGACAGACGGCACTCACTCGCGTGTATTTCATTCCGTGGCACTATACGGAAGGTTTCCCGAGCAATATACATTGTGTTGCGCTGTGCAGTATATATTGTTATGTCTTTATTATGTATAGCTATGTCGCCGTAACGGTTGTTCTGTTATTTTCGCTCTCGGGGATGACATTTAATCGCATCCGATCGGATAAGTTCGCAATATTCGACGTAACAACAACGAGAAAAATGAGAATAAGAATGCGCGTATTTTATAATTTTCCTCCGCGACCGAACCTATAGGTAATATTTCTTAACAGTATTGTATTACGAACTACGATAATCTGATTAGATTTGTCTTTTTGTATTTCAACAATCGTTCAGAATTATTGGTTTTAATATAAATCGATTTGAATCGTATTTATAACGATGTAATCTTATCAATAACACTAGAATCGGTATCGTCAATAACGTTTGTTTTCACTAAAATCGAGTCGTTAAATCGGAGATGAAAACAATTTGAAATGTAAATATTTGAACCGAAATAGTAGAAACGATGAGAAACTGTAATCAAATTTGGGATAATATAAATATACTCTATGTTGTATGAACTATTTACGTGTCGAAATAGTGACCACAACAAGCGATTATAACGTCATGATTACAACGATTTTGAGTGTTATGAGGTGGTGCTCGTCGCTTAACTGCAAAAAATAGTTAAAAAATTCTATTTATTGTAATAGATTCATGCATTCAAAAAAGTAAACAATATGCGGTGTGAATCAATTTTATAATCTGTTTATTGTCTGAAATATTAGCCTTTTCGTGTTCAGACCACTGACTTGGGAGAGGTGCGTTAGAATAACTTCCCTTAATTGCATAATTTTCCCTCGAAAAGTTTTAGTTTTGTTCAAATACATTAAATATTACACGTTTTGGTATAATTTTTATTAACTGAATGGTGGTTAATATCATTAATATTGCTTGTCTGACATATCAAACATATGCTAATAATTGGATTCATGACAATATAAATACAAAATTTAATTATTTATAATAACAATTTTAATAACAAATAATATTATTTAAAAAAAATAATTTTAATGATGTTCATATTATGGTAAATAATATTTTTTTCTTAATTTTAATATAGTAAAATAAAATTGGACAATTACCATGGCAATAATATTAAATTGTTAATACATAGGTAATTAAGATTTACATATTATTATTTAATTAATATTATTTTTACACATAAATGCACATTGAATTTAGATGCGCGGAATTTTTGCGAAATAATGGTTAGACTTGTTGCATAGAAAATTAGAACAACTTTACTGTTCTAAAATTTTATAAAATTATGTTTATATTTTCTTGATACTAAAATATATATATTTTGTCTTAATTATCAATTAATATTTTAATTTTATTAAATATTTGTTTACGACTTACATTAAATATTAAACTTTAATCATGACATATTAGAGATACGGTTATTTATTTTACGATTTTATATGCTTTTGTATCTTTTTATTATTTTGGTTGAAAAATATCGAATATATTATATAAAAAAGTAATTTGAATTATCCAAAAATCCTGTACATGAAATTACATTTTATATATAATTTAGCTATATAGTTATAAGACATTTTTAGAATTTTATAAATTCTTAGTGAATATTTAAGGTTTTTTTCAAATTAAAATTAACTTATTAAATACTAAAAATGCACTGAATATAATTGAAACTTGTCGCATATTTTTAGATATTTATTTTATTATACTAATTTATATACTTTGTTTATTTTTATGATCATAATTTTTAGTACAAATTTTATAACGTATTATAAACATTTAACTTATTAAAAAATTATCATATTTAATAATTTTAAGCTTTGGTTTAAAATATGGTATTACTAAATAAGAATTAATTTATGAAAGCACAGGTATTTCAGTTATTTTTAGAGCATAATATATGCATACATACTTAGTTGGTTTTATATTATAATTCCCCTTCATATTTTGTCACACTTTTTAATTTTGTTTATTTAATGGTAATCGGAGGGCTATAGCCTTTCCTAAAAGTCTTCCAATATAGTATAATATCGTATATTATGTATATAGATACATTATATAATATAATACAGGTAAATTTGTATTTTAGATAATAATAGAAAAAAAAATTATTGTAATTTAATTTATTATCCAATATCTGTAGCAGTTGTTTTACGACCAAAGCAAGGAATAATTGATTTTAGTAACTATATTGTTTAAAAGTATTTTCAAATATTGGCCCTTTACCTCTGTAACATAATTGTAGCAGTGATTCCTCTGTATGGTCTTTGGGTATTATGTATATAATATATTTAAGCTACCTATACGTGTTATTATATTGTAAAGTCCGTTTACGTGGTATATAATCGCGTAAAATCACGTTCCGTTCGAGAGTATTCGTAGGCGTGTGTCTCAGATCGTGGCTATAATAATATGTAGTCGTGGTACGTTTTAAACCCCCTTGAATCGAGATTGTTGTTGTTTGACACGTTTTCACGATGAGTACATACATAATATATACCTATATATAAATTATTATTATTATTATTATTTTTGTTTCTTTTTATTTTTTTCCTTCGCGTCAATCAGCCTTACGACAAACTGTTTACTGATCGTAATTGATATAATGATTATAACAAAAAAAAAAAAAAAAAAAAAAAATGTTGTTTAAAATATAAGTGTGTATAAAAATAAACACTGCCGTTTATCTCGGGAAAAAGTTCGAGTTCCGCATATTATATGGATACTTCTTTACGGTTTTCCTCCGTGCGTTCGTATCGACTGCGCGAATAAAACAATGTCGGAACACATTGTACGACTACAGATAATATCAGGTACCGAAATAATAATATACATTTCAAAAATAAGACCGCAACGGCATTAAAAAAATATCCTGCGCACGGTTTCCGTGGAATAACATCATCGCGCCGGGCTTTTAATCGAAATA
This sequence comes from Rhopalosiphum maidis, assembly GCF_003676215.2. Lineage (NCBI taxonomy): Eukaryota > Metazoa > Arthropoda > Insecta > Hemiptera > Aphididae > Rhopalosiphum > Rhopalosiphum maidis. Next base: position 85,592,341 of record NC_040877.1, read on the forward strand.
AACGTAAATACCTCGATATTGTGTGTTAACAATGAAGTCGGGGCACTGGGTAGGCGTGGTATCATCGGTATAGCTATTTTGACACGATGCGTTTTGTTTTGGTATACGCGTATATACCGCCATAACGATAATATTATTATAACGCTAAATCGTCAACATTTTATTATTTGCTTTACGAAAAAAGAATGAAATATTTGAATACGAAACTTAATTTTGTATAAATAAAATCCACTAATGGAACTAAAAGAGTTTTTTTTTTCGCTCATAAAGGTATCCGATTAAAAAAAAAATACAAATAATATTATTGTTATTCGATATAATACCGATGAGTCAGCATACGTGACCGTTGTACATAACACCGAGCTCACAGATATTATATTATTATAGGTATTGCCTTCATACGTTTTTTTTTTTTTCATAAATATTGCGATTAATTTTCGAAACGGATGTAAATTATTTTTTTTCTTTTAGTTATGCGTACTGCGGTTTAATAGAATTTTAAACCTAATAAAAAATACATTTTTTTTTCGTACATTTTAATTTTAATGTTAACGTATGTACACGTAAACATATTATTATACCGTTATAAACCTTTCCAGTATAATAATAAACATGTCAATTTAAAAGTGAATATAGGTCCCGAACTTTTCAAAGGGTTGTTTTTTAATACTATAAAACGATAGCCTTGAAAAACCGTGTGTAATTTAATATTTTCTGCTCATTAAAAATATTATACATTTTTATTGTTAGTTTGACGAATATAGTTTATAGTGTTCACGACCGACATTCAATGATTCTATACCGATTTTATTTTTAAGAGAGCCATGTAATGAAAAAAATTGTCTTGTCTTTTTTTAATGTATTCATTTTTATCAGTGAGCCGTAAAACTAAGATATTTTATTACTTCTATAACTAAGTCCATTGTTCCTTTTTTAAAACTGTTTAATGTGACGTTATAAAACCAAATCAGGCATCGTGGTTTCACAGCGTTTCCCGAGCTCTCTCTAAAAAAAAGAAAACCCGAAAAAATGAATTTTATTTTATTGGATACAATATTACTACTACATAACTATATCTATAAGTTTATTTTGAAAACAAATTCACGTGCACAGAAAATTTTAAAAATATCGTTTTTATTACCAAGTCGTAAAGTTAATGATTGTTCTTTTAAATATGTTTAGTGCGTAATTTTAAATGTAACAATGCATTGCATTCATGTAACAGTGAATATTAAATTGTAAATAATATGGAAATGTTTTTCATAATATTGTTCTAATATGATTATTTCAACAATAAAAATATTTGTACATAATTGCAATTTTGGGTTTCAGCTATAAGAAAACATTTTAAAAGAATGCTCTTTAAAACTGTAGTGTCGTCAAAAACCTGTGAACTTTCTGAAGAATAGTTGATAACACACAATTAACAAGTTTGGAATAACTTTTTTATGACGCCCTTTTTATTTTTTTTAACTAAATAATTATTATCAAAAGTTTTTTTTTAAAAATAAAATTAAATAAAGTACGCTATATAACATTTTATACATATTATTAACTATTAATGTCTGTTTTTTTCTTTAATTACATTTTAAAAATATTCAGTTGCTAATTATAGGCGAGAACTTGGAAAAAAAGGTATTTTCGGTATAATTTTACGTAACATGCAGATAATATATTAATATTTGAAAAAACATTTACACTTTTCAAACAAAACATTAATTTTTAATTATTTCTCTAAAGAAAAATATCCATAGAAATATCAGAATGTTATAATTTTAAATATTATACATTATGTAGGTAACCATGGTAGTAAAATGAAATATTCATAATAATTAAATTATAATTATTAATTAATAAAAAATACTAATCATTTAACGCTTATACACATTTCTAAATATTTTTTAAAAGTTTTAACTCTTAAAATTCAATAGTTTGTAGATCTTAATTTTATCTTTGCGAATTTTAACAATTACATAAGTTTAAGTTCTTCAAATTGAATTTTAAAAAGTTATTTCAAAAACATATATTTTTATATTAAAATAATGTGAACTGTAGATTTTTCTTTTATTTATAGAAGTATTTATACTAAGTTTAGTAAGTATTTACTATATATTTTTAGTAGTAAACTCTTTAAAATAATTTTAGGAAGATGCATTTTAGGTTGATGGAACATCTCAATTCTCAAAATTAATTTCAAGAAAAAATATTGAAATATAAATAATGTAATGAAATATTACTTTTGTGAAGTAATCATCCTTTATCGTATCACTTAGTTTATCTCAATTTTAAATTCTCACAATAATAAATAAAAACTATTAATACTAAACATTCGATATTATATTTTATGAATAATCATAGTTATACTTTTCGTTATAAAATTAACAATGTGTTTTATAAAAAAAGGAATATAACTTGGTTAAAAACCTATTATTTTTTAACCGAATATTTACACATTTTTATAAAGCAGAATAAGTAAAGTAGCTATTAAACTAGCCAATTTCCATTCATAACAAAATATACTACATTAATAATTATACCTCTATAATTTTATATATTGTTAGTTCAGTTAATTATTTAGGTTTTATTTTAACTACTACAATTTTTTCCAATTACCACATAAAAAATATATACTGAATGGCGACTACAATTTTAGGAGGTTTCATTGATCATTTGCAATTGACTTTACAGTATTAAATCTTTTGACTGTATATTATTTTTCAGGTTTATATGACTGTATGGTTTCATACTATATATTATAAGATCCTAGTGCCGCAATAAGTTCCTTTCAACTAGAAAAAGTTTAAGTACCAAAATGACTTAAATATGCAATTTATTTACTTAAATTACTAAAATACATTGTTCCCCTTACATTTATACTCTATCCTTTGTACATTTACGTCTAGGTTCTTAGTAAGTTCACGTAGTAATGTGGCTAACTTATTACTTGTATAATTAATGAAGTAGACACATATATTTAGTTATCTCAAATTGTTCTCGAAATACGTTCAATTTGTTTCACATATCTAAGTCTCTCACTAATTGCATTATATTAAGAATATAATAAAGACCTTCATTGCATGTAATAAACTGATTTTAATATTTTTTTTCTCATTCATAAAACATAATAATATTTTTTCTCTTTCGAATTTAAATTTTACTTAATACATATCACAACTAGTTCTATAATATATTCTGTTTTGTTTATTTAATCAATAAATATAATATTATGTAGTTAAAAAGCTAGTAAAATTTACTTTAATTTTTAATTTTTTCTTTCTGTATAAATGTAAATTATAAACATAATATCATAATTCAATCTACACTAAAACACAAAAATTGGCTCACAAAATAAGTATCGCCATATGAATGCTATACATTATATAGTTACTAACCAGCGCCAGCTCTTTCCGGTTGGTCAGCATTTGGGGGGGGGGCTCCTGGATTTTGTGAAAACATTAGTGAAATGTACTTTGGTAGTTGAACGCCATAGTACATATAAATTTCATGTTCTACACACGTATATTATATCATATGTAGAATATGTATGGTGTATAATATGTACAGAAGCATTTGAGAACTCTATCGCCGCGGGTCCATTAATCCAGACCAGACATAAAAATGCTCTTGATGTCACGGTAGAGTAACAATTTTTTTTTTGTTTTGTTTCACTTCCACCCACCGCCGTGTGTTCTCGACCATTGCCGACTAGTTTATTATCTCGGTCGTATATGTATGTATATACGCATGCGAATATATAGTACAAAGTCGCTATTATATCGTTAAACATGAACGCCGACATGGAGTCATGGTGGCGGTCGTAATTTACGTTTACGATTCATTAAGGCTTAGGATATTTGTTTTTAAAACGTCCCCCACGCTGGCTGCTGGTCGCAGTTAATCGTTATATATATATATAATGTTTATGTGTGACCACAATATTTTTGGGCTGCATCCTCGGCTCGTTAACTATGAAAAATTCGTCAAAATACGTACCGCGCCTGTGCACTGCACGAGAACTGCGATTTCCGTGTTTTTTTCGTTGACGTGCCGCTTATTCTCTTCCTCGCGAATTTATAATATTATTATTGTAATTTACTTACCGACAAGTTAGTGTTTCAAAATCACTTAATAAGACTGTTCTTATAACGCGAACCACGCGTATATTCCCTATACTTAATAAAGATTGCACATTACAAAACGTATACGTTATTATTTATTTTTCTTGAACGCTCTCCGAAGTCCCAACCAAATTTCCTTTGTGTAATATATTCTATACATTGATGAATAAAATTATATTTAAAATTAAAATCATAATTATTACCGATTTTATTTTTAATAGGTTTAAACATATTATCGTATAAATAACCTCGACGTAAAACTAACTATTCGCGGAGGGGTTCGATATTAATTACAAAATATATCGCAACACGAAATAACACATATTAATACATTTCTTCTTTAAAAAATTTTATATTTTAGTGTGGTGCATAAGCGTAATTACCATTTATATACAAGAAATTTAAAGCACTAATTGGACATTTATAATACTCACTACTCGGGTTCGTGATTAATTATAGTACGGTATTAATTTTAATTTATTATTAACTCTTAGAAATATATATATATATATTATATTAATGTTGAATCGTGCAAGTACTTACTCGTGAAATGTGTTGTGTTTATATTTTATAAATAATTAACCGAGTAATGAATTCAATGATTGGACTGTAAGAGGATTTGCGTTTCTATAGACCGTCAAAACGATCGTTTGTACTGCGTTTGACTGTTCGCCATTGATGTAAGAAGTACATTTTCTGCAATGCACCGATCTATAGACTAGCCGAGCGTGCACACCTATACCCGAACTCGAGAGTATTTTGCCGTAAACAAATACTGATTTAACTGACGGCAGTTTTTACGGTGTATACAAATTACATCCGCGACTTCCACGGGTAATTATTGCACGCGACCTAGTTTAGCGCTTAAATAATATAACCGTACGCAAATGATTTACATTACCGTACGATTGTGATTCGACGAAAGATGTGCACACTGTCGCTTGTTTTCTCCACGCGTGGTGTTTGCGATTCCGTTGATAAAATATTGATAACACTGCGTTACACGGCTTCGGAGAATTTTTTAGTGAACTTTCCGATTTCATCGTTATCTACACTGAATTCTTCTGTTGATATCGCAAAACGCCGTTTTCCAATAGAGTCGATAATATCGTCGAGTATAAGGTTTATATAATACGCGACGTCTTTCTCCGGATTATTATGCGTTTATAATACCTATGGTACCTATATTATCGTCCTTTGTCGCGATTAATAAAGTCTCACACGGTCTATTCATAAGTATATTAACTACAACTAACAGCCGTATATAAATGCCGCTGCGGGGTTCGAAACAAAACGCAATGATCTGTCCTTAGGGTATGAAGTACCGTTACCACGTCAGTGACGTAATTTAGGTTTTTGTCACCCATCGTTCGTGTATTGTAATAGAAATATATCCTATTTGTATACGATATTTGTACTAAAATAGTATATACGAAACCATCAGTGCAATGTAATTTTAGTAAACCTTATTTAGTTTAATACAATAATTGTATCGTATTCGTATATATTATGATATGATAACAAAACTATTATTTTATTGATTTTTTTTTTTTTTTTTTTGTTAATGATAACGTATAAATGTATAATATAACCGGTAAAAAAAAAATCGAATCTTGTATACTTCACTATTGGATATGCGGATAGCGAAGTAGGTTTTCTTTTGTTAATAGTTATATTTTGTTTTTGATGATTGAAAATATTATTTCAAAATTTTTGCTTACAAAGACACACCCAGATGAAGATCATAGTTCAAAGTTATCACCACATAACCCACTGACTTACTTACAATTCGTAGAAATAAATTTAATTTAGAAAAAAAAAATGTTAATAAATATATTTTTAAACGGTAGACTTTTAATTCCTATTATTATGTATTTACTGCTATTATTGGATAGTTTCTTTAATCAAGCCAACTAAGCCTTTTTTTTTAACAAACCTCCATCTATTGTGCTTATTGTAAAAAAAAATGTGTACAGATTGAACAAAATATAATAAATATGAAAAAAACTCGTATTATATTAATTATGAATTCAAATGAATTATGTGTAATGTTGATTCAGTCGTAATAAATGTGTGGCTGTTACATATACGCATTGTTATTATTTATCTTGGTTATTTTCTTATTACTATAATAGTTATTGGCTTATATGCATTTGACTTAAAGCATTTTGGTGTATATATTCAACTCCCTAAGCTGTGTAAAATATTTTTTTAACGTTAATAGAACCATCGTTTTTATTGTTTATCTTAACCAATTTGTTTTAATTAATTTATAATTTAATTTAGTTTATGACGTAGTTTTTGTATTCTTCAAGGAAATATCAAACTGACCACAACACGCGTCTGATGATATTAATTCTCGTTTATGCGGACAGATGTTGTAATTTCACAGTAGACCTTAGTTAGGTTACCAACGTTTAAAAATATTATATCCACTAATTAATCGTGAAACATCACTGAACTGGAAGTGTTCATTATTGTTATATAAATAAATTATTCGTCCTCCACTAATATAATATGCTTTCCCGGTCGGGGGTCAATGCGCTACAACTCATATAAATAAAATACAAGCCCTATCAAAGTACTCGGTGTGATTTAAAATGCTCCACGGTTTTTTCGAAGGGATGCATAGCATATAGACTTCAAAATGCCAACAATCAAAAACTACATCAAGGCCTATATCGGAACACTTCCTCAGTCATTTATACAAAGCAAGCGGTCCACAACACTTCGGAATGAATGTCGGTTTTAACAGACTAATACGCTGACGTGATCGTTACTGCGATGTTTATTATTAGCTCAATATACTTAACTTATTATTGTAAATATAATTTAATTGTATTTTAAATAAATTGTTATGTAACATAATAATGATATTGTATACTTAATGTAAAAATTATTATTGTATTTTATTTTAAATTTAAAACCCAGTAATCTTATTGCATAACTAATGTTATTTGATATACAAATGTTATAAATTACAATTTTGTATAACTAAGTTGAGATGATTTAATTACAGGAAGACTATAAAAAAAAAAAACCCAAAGTGATATTAAAATCATTAAAACCATACATGTATTCTAATAATATAAATATGATACTTATGCGTGTAATACGAATGTATAATAAATGCTTAATTTTTACTCATATAACATTATAATAATATAATACCTATGATTATTGCTATGATCATTTATAGGTAATAATATAATAATATTTGAATAAAATAAATAATTAATAATATTATTAAAATGTATGACGGCGCATTGTATAGGCAAAATAGGTACAAGTCCATGTAAACAAAGTAATAATAGTAATAATATTATTAATAACAATTGAATTACTTACCTACTATTTCCGTATCATAAATGAAAACTTGTTGGTTAGTTTTGATTAACATCAAATTAAATTTATCCGATATGTACGAGTTAGTGTTTAAAATACGTTTGTAATATTATTTCGAGTTGGTTGATTAAAATACTGGTTCGTTGAATAAGCTCGAGATATTTTATTTAATAAATATATTTTCATGAAATACATTATGTATTGGCTTTACAAATTTTCGTAATCAATAAAAGTCAGTAAAAATAAAAACTTATATTTAATTAGTTTTAGGAAACACGTAGAAAATTTTGTTTGCATAATATTATTTAGATAATATAATATACAATATACATAATATCTAAAAATGTTATATTTTATACTTAATCTCAATGTAACGTAATGAAATAATATCATTACTTTTAACTTCGTGTATTTAGGTAATTGATATTATATTGGTAATAATGTATAGTATACTCGTAGGACTAATAATTAGCAATGTGACAATACAAATGCACATTAATTAGTTTGTTTTTTTGCGTATTTATTAAATTGACAACATTTTAAATAAAAGATTAAATTTATTTCATTATCTAACTAATAACTATAGAATTTCAAATTTTAATATTGAAATTATCTAATTTTATCAACCATGTAATATTTGCATTCTAAAATTTGAATTAAGTAAATTATCAATTATTGAAATTGAACATTATTCATTTTTATGTGATTTAATTTGTATTTATATATTTTCATCATTTTATATAATTTATAAATTACACACACACACACACCACACACACATATACACACACATATACATATACATATAATATATATATACATTTAAGTAAACAAATACATATACATACGGTAAACATATTGGGAAGTACACTTTTATTATATTTTGGGTGTGTCAAAAATTCAAGGTATCCATTATTTTCTGCAAAAAAATCGATAAAACCACTATGGGAAATTATATAATCAATGATTATTGCATAACAACTGACTATAATATATACACATATATATATATATATATATTAGTATTAGAAAGAGTCTGGATAATGTGATTCCCTATACATTTGTTATAAGCAAAATTATTTAAAAACAATTGTTTTTAAATATATATATATTTATGAACAATATTATGATATATGATGAGATTCATTGGATAAAAAAGGTCAAGAGAAAAAAACATGAATACAAAAAAGTATGGCTAGTATAAAAATAAGAATAAATTGAATTAAATTTTCTGCCTTTTGAAATAGGCACTAAAAAATAAAACGTTTAAGGATTATCAAGATCAACATTATCTGGTTATAAACTTGTATATATAGAGGTAGGCAATAAAAAAAAAAAAGTTGATAAGAAGAAAACGTTTTATTATATAATTATTTTTTGATAGAGATGTTTTATTAATTTTTTTTTTCAAATAACATTAGTATTTTACTTACAAAGTTAAAGTATTTAAACTGTATAATATGTTACCATATTATGTTATAAATTTAAAAAAAATAGTTTAAAATAGGTTATAAAAACATTTTCAATACATTTTTTTTATGTAACATACGCATTTCAAAGAATCTACTTCAAATCATTATATTTATAAATATATATAAAATAAATTAGTAAAAATACAATTATAGATACAAGATATTTCTATGGTTGTTACATCCCACTTAATATCACGATAATATATTAATTCATCCACTCCTGTCAAACTTCCAAGAAAATTTGATGTGATTAAAAGTAATGATTACAATACTTAGAACCGGCCACAAAAAATATCATAAAGCTTCTTAATGGCAAAAGAATACGTTACAATATTATGCACTATATGTTTAGTGTTCTCGTTATTATTAGACACATATTATTCACAGGATACCACACACACGCATAGAAATAAATGAAATCTTCCTCAATCATAAATCAATACACTAAGTCACAATCCCAACTTCATATATGATACCACAATAATAATTACCACCTAAAACGGCTAAAACCTACTCTAAAATCTATATTATTCAATTAAATAGTTTATGTTATTATCGATTTTTCGTATTAATGTAACATAACAGTGTAATTTATCAATTATGTTAATCCTATCCAATGTCAAATACTTCTAAGAGGACCATTTTAAGTAATACATATTGTAATATTGTGAAACGTTATCAAAAATTGAATTCAACATAATAAATACTCGATTCGCTAAATATTCTATAGCTACAAGAGTATATTATATTTATATCAATAAATATTTTGTCACTGGCGTGTATGTGTAATTGTTTGATAAGTACCTTTTCATTTTTATTTGGTTTTCAGAATTGTTTTGTTCTAAATATATATATTTCTTTATATTTATGTTTTGTAATACAAAATATTTGTTATAGACACACATAAATTTAAACGAAAGTTCCTATATCTAATCAAAAACTAATATATATGCAAAGTATAATATAAAATATGTCCAAATTGGACATCCTGAACACCATTTTTGCTATATTAAGTCAAAATATGACTAGAGCTTGTTGATGATAATTGGTCCTAAGTTGTTTATTTCGCTCATATGGTACAAAAAAAAAAACAATTATAGTTAAACACAGTGAAAGAAGTTTAACAATAATATACAGGGTGTCCCGCGAGAATTTACCCATTGCGATATCTCCTGAAATAATGGAGATATCATAATTCTGGTTTTTTAATAAGATTCACAGGGACAAGAACTACAAATATTTCATGTTTTAATTTATTCTTATGTTTTGGTAAAAAAGTTAAAAAATGTATTTTTTTATTTAATTATTTAAAAAAATATTGAAGATAGCTATTTTGTAGAGTTTTTTTTCTAAAAATATCGACGTTTTAACATTTTGATTTCATCAATTTCCTAATTTTTAATATTTTTTCTAGTTTCGAAAAAACTGCGACAAAACACCTTTTTTACTCATTTCAAAGTAAACAAAATACATTTGTTTTATCTATTTATTATAATTGCTATAATATAACCATATTTAACACTAGGTGTAACAAAATGTACATATTGATATTTTGTACAATAGTTATTAATTTTGTTTAAAAATTTAACAATGTTTAAGAAATAAAATATGACGTTTATTGCGAGCCACACTGAAACCTGTTCGCCAGCCGTACGTGCACGCGGACCACATGTTTGATACAATGATACCACCATGGCACTATCGTATTAAATAATTCTCAGTTTTTTCAAAACTAGAAAAAATATTAAAAATCAAGAAATTGTTGAAATTAAAATGTTAAAACGTCAATATTTTTAGAAAAAAAACTCTACAAAATGGCTATATTCAATTTTTTTTTTAAATAATTAAATGAAAAAATACATTTTTTAACTTTTAAACCAAAACATAAAAATAAATTAAAACATAAAATATTTGTAGTTCTTATCCATGTGAGTCTTATTAAAAAACTAGAATTATGATATCTCCATTATTTCAGGAGATATCGCAATGGGTAAATCCTCGCGGGATACCCTGTAATCATTATTTTGTAAAATTAATAATACAATAATTTTTATAATATACATATTGTTTTTTGTTCGCTTTAATTAGCTCTAAAAAAAAATTAAATGCTGTTAAATAATTTTGATAAATTTATCGGATGATAAATACATTTTGCACGAATAGCAATTCACGTGAAACGGATCGCTTGTTCTGCCAGTAGCAGTCGACATGGCGAATCGCTTGCAAGACCAGAAGACGACTTGCATATTATTGTAATGATGTTTTTTATTACATGACATTGCATTATATGTGTATTACAGCGCATATATTATTATACTGCGCACCGTGTCACACTTAAGCTCACTTGATGAGAACACCAGTTTTTACAGTTTCGGATATCATTTAGTGTTCCGTTGTGTATCATTATTCAGACAGACGGTTGGTTTAAACCGTATAACCTTAACATGCATAATTCATCATTGTTATGCGATCTGTCTCTGACGAAGTGCATGCAAGCTTGTTACTATTGCATTTTGGCGGTTTATGACGGTAACAATCACGTGGTCATTTTCCACTAGCCAGGAGTTGTATTAAGGATACCATGCCGATCGAAACTGTTTTATAATATCATGTAAATGAACTGTATTTATTGTGCAGGAACATATTTCATCAATAATGCAATATAATATTGTTATCGGAGAGGAGGCGTATTTTTCAATCGGTTTAATATTATATTATTATGTATGCAGAAGCACACTTGTATTACATAATTATTAGGATTATAGTTATTTTATTTTTCCCCGGCGATTTGTTCGTAAAAATAGAATATTAATTATTGTTCAATTGTATTTGAATAGCAAAAAAAAAATATATATATATACAATTATAATCAATATATTGTGCATGTGCAAGTTAAAACACGTTTTTATAAACACACACACTAGTGTAGTTTGTATCCCTAGACGTTTACGGGTTAAAATCGCCACAAATGTGTTCCAGACATATCATACACACGTGCATAGATAAGTAATTTTCACCGCACTGAAAATAACTTACCATCGGGTCTGTAAATATATAAAAAAATCTGATAACTGAACTTTTTTTATTTACGAACAAACAAAATACACGGCACGCTATTATCGTTTTGCACGCGATTCCGCTGTGCGTCGGAAATAATTGGAGGACAGTCGTGTAACTTGTTGGATTCCGGTAGTTTTTAAGCCGCTCATTCGATCCAATTATAGACGGCATTGTTATCGACGGGGAGAAGGCTAGATGGATTATGTCCTATGTCTGCATTGTACGTATACGATTGCGTTAAACATGTCACCATAACTGGGGATTTCGAAGTTAATGTCGGCTATAGAGAAACACACTATTACGAGTACCAACCTAAATAATATTATATTGAAACGTTTAGACGGATAGATTTCTGACTATATATTAATTATTGTTCTGTCGTTCTAACGCGAGATACTGAAAATAATATGCAACAATACCAAAACCTAAAAACGCAATATAAATTAGTTGATTTATACTTTATATTTAATTTATGCGAATGTTATTTCTATATAGAATATTTCATTACATTTTTACTCGATACCATTGATTCATTTATTGTCAGCATATTTTTAGTTTTATTTAATGAAAACAGTTTTCACTCGTTTTACTATAGTTTACCGCAAAGTAATAATATGATTGTAAAGGGGACACTAAATAAGATAATTTAATGCTTATTTTGTATTCTTAAATTTGTATTGAATTGCATAAAATCATATTATTAAACACTTTACATTTCAAATAATATAATTTTTAAATTTACAATATCGATATGGTCGATAAAAATGTAGGTACTGTTCAATAGTATTCATTGTATATAATACACTAGTATATAATATAAAAAATCTTTTATGAAAGTAGAAAAAAAAACATAAGACAAGAAATGTAATATAATTATACTATATAATTAAACTGTAATTTATGTTTATTTATAGTTTTTATCAATACAAATTTTTAATAAAACAAAATATTATATTATATTAACGTTATTTTTGTATTATATTTGTTCGATTGTTTAAATATTTTTTGCAACATCCTTAAGAACATTTGTATAATGTGTGAATGAATCATAAGTTAGTTGATTTAAAAAAAAAAAGTCCCACTAAAGCCATTTTATTATTCTTTGTTCATAATTATTAAATGTGTATTGTATGGTCTGTTAACCATGGATACGACTTAGTACATTCATCTATTGAGTCAAGATTTCCAAAACATTTCCTAGCCTTTAAAGCTAACCATATTTAAATGTGGATATTATGAGATTTGGGACATCATGTGATATATTTTATTTAAACTTAATTGTTTTTATTTCGTAACCAGTCAAATAACATCTATTTATCGTCTAATACACCGTATTACAAACGCACTTTTTGTCGCAACTATTCTCAATAATAATAATAATAACAGAATATTTATCGGTTCTAATTTATTCGAGCTCGGTATGCCGGTATGGAAATAAAACCAAACGTCATCGTTCGATGTGATAATTTATCGAAGCTATTAACATATAATTATTATTGTTATTATTATTATTATTCTATTGAACATGTCCAAAAACTAAATTGTTTAATCGAGAGAAATAACCGTATGTATAGCTGTTCACGAGTCACAATGAATTATGTGTGATTAATTCGGATCTTGGTTGCTGTATCCATTTTAATGTCCATAATATAATAATTTAACAATAGCACGATATGGCTAACAGATTTATTATTATATTTACCACGAGAAATATTGTCTGGTTTTCTCATCGGGTTAAAATTAATTAAATTCGTTCTTACAAAATACACGCACTAGTATCTGCATACCGTGTGATGGTCTACGTATCGATCTCCCCGACGGTAGGAAAAGAAAAACTAAAAACAAAAACCAGTAACCAGTAACCAAACAAACGAGCGTTTTATAGTTTGACAAAGTGTAGTACATAATGCCATAATAGCGCATCGCAGTAGTCTGCAAAACCTCTAGGTAAACTTTGTCGAACTACACGATATAATATTATGATACGCGTATTAATTTACGTATGAAATTCCGATGGAGTTGTTTCGCGACATTAAGGTAAGTAATAAAATATAGTAATAATTCAGTCTGATAATCTCAGGATAAACTTTTTGACACATTTGTAATACAATGACACCGTAATCCCATCAATGCTAAACGGAATAATAAACCTGCTAAACCTTAATAAATCAGTTTAAAATATATTCACTTGACCGTAGTGCAGTGTCATTTCAGACTCGTCTTGTTCTCGTATAATACCCACCTTATACCCGGCCGGGCGGTTGCCAGTACACACACACACACACACACACACACACACACACTTATTCCGAACTGCGCCGAAAAAGAGTACCACCACCGAATCGCGATTACGCGCAACAATAACAGCCGGATATTTAAAACCGCATACGTATATTATATACGTGTACACGAGTTTAGAGTTACTGCAGTTTGAGAACTGAGCAAACGGCGTATAATAATTCATCGTGTATTATATTATTATAATATTATTAAAGCGTATCAAAATAAAGTGTTGTTCGCCGTCTCGTTTAAGGTTTTATTTAGCCGGGACGAATAATGCGAAATAATACTTTCGATGTACCGTTCGTTATATTAACATAATAACAATAATAATAACAATATATGCGATATCCAATTCGAGTTTCAAAAACATATCGCAAACAATAATAATATTCAAATTTAGTATAATTCACTTCAGATGATGTATTTATTTGATATATATATATATAATGTTTAATGTATATATTATACGCGTTGTTATTAAGCGGTGACGATTAAATTATACACATAATTTCATCAAATTTCACGCATAAAAAAAGTTAGTTTAACGTTTATTATAATACACAATGTTATATTGTCTGCTTTTATGCGATGTCATAGTTTGTAGACGAATGCGCGTGATATCTGCGTAATAACGAATTGTCGTACTTGACCGACAAATGACAAGTTTATTTTATCTTGCCGCACATTGAAACGCGAAAAGTTATAGAATATTTTTTTTCGCGTTGCTTGTTTATTTATTCGAAACATAAATAATATAATTTAGCTAAGGAACTCGCAGCAGTTTAATGATTCAAAATCGAATATCGTGACAATATAACGGTCAAGTGCTGACATCAACGAAATAAGTCCGATTTTATTTTTATTATTGTTTACCATAAGTACATAATATACAGTCTGTTCTAGTTTTATTTCTCGTTATAAAGGACCATACGCAGTCATTTAAAGTATTCCTTAATCAGCGTTGTAATTTGCATGTATGCATAAACACGCGTATTATACACATTTTATGGTTTTTATTTTATTGAACGTTCAAGAGATTTTGATCTACGTCGAGACATAATTTAACCAAAATAAAATCTGTATTATAAAATATTTTAAAATATTAATTGTACCATATATATTTTTTTATTAAAAAATCGTCTTGTTGATATTATTTTATTAAATAATAATGTTGTTCAAAAATTAATTATTAAACAGTTTTAATCTGAAGAAGTCAGATACAAAGTCTTTAAAATATATTATCATGAAAAAAATATGATTTTTTTAATTAAGCATTGTATAATTTATATATTGAGTAATAATTGAACAATAAAAATACAAAACTATATTGTTTATAAAAGTATTTTAAAATATAATATTTTAATATTCACATTAAACATTATAATTATGATTTTACGATGGTTATTTAAGTTATAATTATATTTTTTAAATTCTGAACGGAATGATTAATGTATTGATTTTACAATGATGTGTGTTTTTTTTTATGTCTGTCTTCACGTGTTGGAGTAGTAATAGTGCTTTGATTTTTGACTTCATCCCTTCTTTGAAAAGAAAAATGAATCTAGTTGATACTTCGAGGATCAAATGTAAAAAGTTTTCAGTGGATTTCTAAAGCGCCAGGAAAAACCCTGAAAAATGACGGAAAAACGGGAATTTTTACGCACAACCAGTTTTTAACTGGATCGGTTTTTTATTTTTCTGTAACTCAAAAACAAATCATTATAAATACTTGAAATTTTCACCAGATGTTTATATTAGCGTTATATATTTACAAATAAATTATCTAAATACTTTGAATTTTTTTAAGCTAATTGCAGACAGTTGAAATTTTCGATTTTTCTAAGTTGTTTTTCTTGAAATGCTAATAAAAAAATGTAGCTTTCCAAAAAATCTTTAATATACAAGGTTTATTATTAGTAATACTTATAGTAATAAAAATAAATCAAAAATATTAGTCACGATTTTCGTTAATAAACATTTAAAGTTCTAATGTTTATAAAATATATCAAAATCGTGAAAAGTTGCAAGGAATTTTGAAGTTTAAAATTCGTAAAATTGTTGTGAATTATACATATGGCTAAAAAACTCAATACAAGGTAATCCAAAAGTTTTCCTTCAATTAACTGTAAAAAAAAATTGTAACATCGATATAAAAAAAAAAATGTATAAACGTATGGAATTAAATTTTTACAAAATCGCATAAAATTACGATAGATTAAAATTTAAATATAGGTAATAATATTATATTGTATCCTACTAATTATCCTAGACTGACAAATCATCTCTGTTCAGAATCGGTTTTCGTATACAACAATACCTGTCATTGCATTCAAATTTAACACATCCATTATAGTGACCTACTCTCCATCTCCATATTCAGCCGATCGCCCATCCTTTTTTAACTTAAATTTATTTTTATTATTATTATTACACAATGTATAAATAATATTTTACATTAAGTGCGAGTGTGTGATTGATTGTGGTCGAATGAAGAAGAAGGCACTTTAGTGTGGGTCTATATATTGGCTAATTTAGCTAGTACTTAGTAGATCAAGGTACATTTTTTGTCTAAGCGCCTCACTGGATCACCAAGATTTTTAGAGGTTAATAGCTAAGTTACGAGTGATTTGCGATGGTTTTGTAGACTGGAAAAAACGTTTATAAAGAGTGTTATCTTCTTTTCAGACAAAGGGAATAGAGAAATTATTACGTAGTGTGTAGTTAGATTAATTATATAGGGCTTTAATGATTTGACAGAGACATTTTGATTAGAAGGTTTGGTTACGGTTTATATTAGTAGGTGTTGCTAAGCTCCGAAAATTGGACGCAGTATATAGATCCATATGGGTTTGACTAAGATTTTGTACATTAGTATTTTGTTATTAAGGTTAAGGTATTGTGGATTAAAAAATAATCGAAGTTTGCGGAATTTTTTATTCAAAATTAATTATTTGTTGCAGTTATGCGATGCATTTATATTTAGCTATGTATATATGTATGGAGGAATAACTTAAATATAAAAATTATCAGACTAAAATAATTAGAATTATTTTAAAATTTTCAATACCACCTCTAATACATGTCGATCAGGTATTATAGACGTATTTTATATAATTATATATAATATAATGACTTAGAATTAAGGTTTGGAGCATATTTTTAAAAATATATATAATGAAAAATGAACAAGAATCTATTAAATATATTAATTATTTAATTATAAAAATATAATAAATGATTTTACTTAAAATAAAAGAAAGAAAAGAGTATTTTAGTTTATTTCATAGATATAGCTCTATGTTTAAATTTTATGAAATTTTATTTATAGTTTAATTTTTGCTTCTTATTATTATTTTTTCTATTATTATAGTAGAAATTATCCGTATGTAACTAACAGGGTAATCATTTTTTTCTCCTATTTCGTCTTTTCTGTTTACTATCAGTCTAATAATAAATATTATTTTCATTTTCCAGAACAATACATTTCAGTGATTATATTTTGGTAACCCCTTATTATTGAACATATTACAAAGAATGTATTGTTTACCTCTATAAAATATAATCAAGAAAATTAATTTTTATAATACAGAAATTTTGTACTTCGTGAAAATTTAAATTCTATTAACTATATGTATGTAAAAATTGTTTTTTTTTGAAAACACATAATTTAGCAGAAAAACATTTTTAAAAATACAAACAATTCATTATCCATATTTAAGTTCTACAACACTGGATTGTACTCATATGAGTTTATATTAGCAATATTAATTTTTGTGTGTAAAAAAAAAACATAAATTATAATATTTAGTGTGTATAATGTATATATTGAATAAAACAATTTTAAACAAAATTAATCATAATAAATTATTAAATATATGAATATATTATAGTGTGACTGTATGGATAAGAGTTAAACAAACTTTTTTTTTTTTGGGGGGGGAGGGTAAAATATGTTTCTATGCATGCAAATGCTTTGAAACGATAACTTATTTATGTCTAAAAACAATATTTATATTACAATGTTAGTAATGCTCGCAAATTCATCCATATTTTTGTGCTATTAATTTTTTTTTGATTTTTAACAAAACACCATATTGTATACTTTGTTCAGCGAGAGGACGCGCCACAAACCGATCAAAATCAGTTTTTCTGCGCATTCCCTAATGATACCCAGCCATAAGCGAATCAGTTTTGATTACATGGTGACGCGGAGGGTTGCGCAGAAACGGCCCGTTCTCTCGCTGGATAGACTATAAATATAATTTTCATAATATAATAAAATTATTTATTTTAATTTTTATACGACTAGAAATTCGGTACCATGGCTGTAGTTTCTATATATAATATTTTTGCTTATTTCTCTACTATGGGTACTTAAGTTTTTTTTTTTTCAATCAATTTTTAATGCAAGTCATGTTTATGATTTGCTTGATGTTTAATTTAATTATTTTGCTATTTCCTATCAAAATTTGTAAGACGCATAAACTACTCCACTACAACTAAAAACAAGAAATGGCATAACTCAATTATTAGTTTTTCTAAAACTTTAACAAAACCCTGCCAACTTTGCACAATAGAACAAGGCTTTTACGATTTCTAAATGTACTTTTCCAGAAACTTAATTATCAGAAGAAATTTTTGGTATACTTAATAAAAAGAAAGATAAAGTTACAAAATGATTTATTTAATTTTAAAAAGAAACACTATGTACTATTGGAAATGTTTTTTTTTGTTTATTTTTTTTTTTTTTATTTGCGTTACACAATCTATACAATTTGAGTACAATAAGCGTAAATGATAATATAGAAAAACAGACATTGAAAATTTGATGTTGAGAAGCCGCTCATTGACGACACTCCTTATGGCATTATATTATACAAGTATGGGGTTAATTAAAGTGAAGGTAGTGACACTATTTTCTTTTCAGTCTTTCGAGAGAGTTTCCAGGATAGATAATGTCAAATCTTTTGTGAAATTGTTCGAATGATTTTTTAAAGAGTTGAGGTATCGAGTGTAGTAATTTGTAGCAGTTTGTGCGATTGTTTTCATTTTTAGGTCGGATTGTAATGTTTGATTTGTTAAGTAGAATGGAGTATTAGTAATTAAGCGGAAGATTTTATTTTGGGATATTTGGATTTTATTCAAGTTTGATTTTTTGGCGGATCCCCAAAACTTAATACCATATGTTCATATTGGTTTTAGGAAGAGCTTATAGAGATTAAGTTTTGTGTGAAGAGTAAGTTTTGACTTTGAATGAAAGATTTGTCTAAGTAAGCGTAGACGAGTGTTTACTTTTAGTTTTGTACAGTGGATATGGTGTGACCAGTTCAGTTTTTTATCAAAATGTACTCCAAGGTATTTTGTTGCATTCGAGATTGGTATTATAATAATATTTAATGTTATCAGTGGGCAGATTCCGCGTAAAGGTATTATGCCACGATTTCGTTTCGTTAATTTTAAATTTCCAGTTTTTATATCAAGATTCTAGCTTATGAAGGTGGGATTGGAGGTTTTCAGAAGCCGTGAGAGGATTTTTGTGGACGGAAAGAATGAATTTGTCGTCAGTATTGAAAATGTAAAATTAATTTCATGTAGGTAATAATTATGTATATACAATATTCATATATATAAATTAAATATTATATTGATTATAAATACTTATATTTATAAATAATTGTATTGTATATCACTATCATATTATAGTTGTATAAGTAAAGTATAACTAAAACGTAAAATTTAATTTAATTCAAAAGATGCTATAAAATATAATTAACGCTGGAAAATGCAAAATATCATTATTTTATATCTTAAATTGTTCACGCTTTTTAATGTCATAATATTGTATAAAATAAATATATCTTATTATCATTTATTAAAACGGTTTAATATTATTATAACTAATAATATATTTTGATCTATACCGATGTTATTCTTTTTTTTTATTTTTGCCTTATTTAAATTAAGTATCGAGTTAGTCATTACTTAATTTTGCTGTTGATATATATGGGAAATAAATACATTGAAAAGAAAAAAAAATATTATCATCTTTAGAAAGCTTCTTGATACACTTATTTTATATTTACACTAGATATATCTTTATTTTTATGGCATAATGTAAACTAGTTATATGTATGATGCAGTTTGCACTTGTGTTAAAATATATATCACAAAAAAAAAAAATGTGTACCTAATCTGTTAATACTCACAGTTGTAACAAAATACATTACTGTACAGAGACTTAACTCGTTTATTATTTTTCTCACATTTTTTTTTATTAATCATTTTAATAAATTAATTACCATGTTTATGTATTCTAGCTATACATTTTATTTTTATAAATATGTAAATATATTTACATAAATAACAAAAGCGCATTTATTTTTCAAACAAAATAAAAATGATTAATTCAATATTTTTCATAAAAATATTATGAAGAGCATATTTTTATCAAAATATGCTTTTTACGTATGCAATCATATAACAAAGCGATAGCTATATTTTACGTAAATTTAATAAAATATCGATAATTGTTATGGTTTCGATTAAATATTGAGTTTTATTTATATTTCAGAAATGAATATAATTATATATACATTTTATCTAATAGTTTTTCCTTAAAAAAACAAGCCTAACTGTAAACATTTCCTTTACAATTGTTGTTCCCTATTTTTTGAGCCAATACAACTTAATATTTTATCACAAAATATAAATAACTCGTCGATTTTTTTGTGATTTATTCAAAGTTATAAAAAAAATAACCTTTGTTTCGACTACTTTTTTTTTTTATTAATTATCATGTTATTTGGTTCATTTTGTATGAATCGATTTCGATTACGTAAGACAAAACGTTTAACCACGAAAAAAAAATAAATAACGGTTTTTCCATTCTGGTTGTGTAATGATTGGACATCGTTTTCGCACTTAAATCCGGAAGCATTTTTAAAGAGGTGCGTGTTGACATCTTTCGCAAATGATTGTGTGCCAAGGGCGTTACCACCTAGCTTAGTCACCAAACACCAGTAGAACCGTCATTATACCTACTTCAGTACCGCCACCAATAATAATATTTCTACAAATATTTTGAAAGGGACCATTTAAATTACAATGGTTTTAAGCGACCATCAAAAATAAATTTAACCAAGTCCCATCATCGACACGCTTAGCGTGAAGGGGTTATAACTTGTAATACGATTTTATAAAATATAAGTAGTTCGTGATATGGATTTTATAGCTGGATAGTGGATAATCAATTATACTAAAATATACACCTAAATTTATATATTTTTGTATTATAGAAATAGTCTACGAAGTATTTCGTTGTCAAAGAGTCTATAAAAAATAGGTATAATCTTAGGGTAAAAAAATTGTGTAAAGAAAAAATTGTTAAATATAAATTTTTTTTCCCATGGAATGTTTATTCTTATGGTACTTTTTTGTAGTTCTATGAATTTATTATGTTTTCATAGTTTCCAACAATTTTTCACATTATTCTGTCATATTTAGTATTTTTTTGCTACTGCCTTACTGGTTTATTACACTAACAATACATTTAAAAATCAAAAACTCAAACAGTACTTTTTTTAAAACCTCTTTCATTATACAAATGATACCAAATAATACAAACTTTTATGACTACATTAATTTAATTATAAATTTCAATACCAATCATTTTTAGTCAACAAAATAAAAATTCTATATTATTTTAATATGAAACAAATTATTTTTTAGGTTATAACCTATTAGTTATAACTCGATTTAGTGTAATTTACTATTACTTTTTTAATAATAAGTTATTATTAATTTTATTTTAAAATTCTTTCCCAATTAACTTTTCACACAACATAATTATTCATTAATATGTTTCACACACCAAACACGTTGACACGCTAATCACATTTTTTAAGTTTGAAAATTAAAAGTTTAATCAAAAAAAATATCTTAAAATAGATCAAATCCAATTTTTCTGTTTTTTTTTTTTATTAACCGAATAATTAAAATTTGTACTTAAGTAAAAATTGTATTAAAGTATTAATATTTACGTAAATAATAATAACTAATTTATTAGTAGTCAAACTATAGTATATAAGAGAAATTTATCACAGAAAATAAAAGCAAAAATTCAGGTTATCCAATGATAGAACTTTATTTATATATCAAGGTTAATTTTTATTACTCGAGTTTTGATAAATAATAGCACCAAAATCAATCTTGTTTATCTCTTAGTGTTATTTTAAAATGATTTGAAATGAATTTATTTCGGTAAAATTGTGAAAATATAAATAAAATTGTATACTAACATAATACAACATACTAAATAATATATTTTTATCTCCATTTACATTCAGAAATTATAAAACTATCTAGAATTTTGAATTTAAAATTCAGTATATAAGACATAACATTATACAACAATACCTTTTTTCGGTTTATATATTTTTTTCTTTAAAATCAATAATTTTTACTAAACAAAATATATTCTCAATGGGATTTATTTTGGGAAACAATTTCATGTAGTGTGGCTATACAGTTAATTAGCTGATTGTTACGGTGAACGATTTAACTTGTTAAGTTAGAAATTACTTTTAAAAGTAAAATAGCTCGTTATATAACTTAGTTATAAGTAACTTAACATTAATTTTTAAATCGTAAATGCGCAAGTTTAATCGTTAGGCCCTATGTCACATTACCTATGCCAATTTCAAAACTAATTGACATAACGAATTTTATACGTTCTTCTAGCGATTGTACACTCACATACAATCTGATTATACCATAATAATGGATTCATTTAAATTTTAAATATAATGTTTATTTTTAATTAAATGATTGTTATTATTATATATATATATAAAATTCAGTATAAAACGTCTTTTAAAAGTTTCATGTATAATGAAAGAAAGGTACAATGTTACAACGAAGAATCCATCACTCGATTTCCTTATTGGTTTCTCCAAATGTGTAATAAAATAAGCAATATAAATTAAAAATATTAGAAAAAAAGGTAAAGTAAAATATATTATCATGAATCACGACAAACCTACATCAAGGTGAGCAATTTTTTAGTGCTGTGCTCTTTACGTTATCCTGTTATATAATTATTCTATTTTTAAAATTATACCTTACTATTATAATAATAATAATAATAATAACATGAGTAAGTACATTTTTTGATGTACTACAAGTGATCTAACCTAACCAGTGAGCTGTAAATATTGGCAGGTGATTTTTTACATAATATACCTACTAATAATTTTATTTTGGTAAATGCTTTCAATTTTCGCAAATATCTTACACTGCAGAAATGTACCAGAGTTAGTTTTTATGTATAATAGTTATTTATTGAATGTTGACATACGAAAGAATATCATAGAACCAAAATTATTTTCTATTAATAATTAATCAGAGATACAAAATATAGATAAAGATATATAAATGACAAATAATTAATAAGCTAACGTCCTCAACTTCGGCTAATATATCCTGGGTCGTTATCTACAACACGCACTCGAACAATATCGCATGCTCGAGTAGTCAGACATTTTTGGTCAGACAATCTCCACATTACATTTACTTGTGTTTGAATTCTATTTAGTGCAATCACTCTACTCTTAAATACGTTCTAATTATTACCATTAACGTATTTTAAAAATAAAATATATTTTGTTTTATTAAATATTTAATACATTTTGTTTTTCAATAAGACTCCGTTTCACTGGGCTTAGCATACATGCCGATGCTAACGAATGATGTACATTCAGCAATCGCACTTTAGTAAATCCTGCTTACTATCTCGTACGATAACACTGACAGCAGTTGGGCATTATACAGCTCATACACAGATTGAGAGTTCCTAGAGATTTTGATAGAACGATAACGTCTTAGTACCATCGATAATAATATCTTATAAAATCTTATTTACCAAACTCTAATCGTAAGTAATCACTGGTGTGTGATCCACGTGAAAACCATTTAGGCAACATTCGCTACGATCTTTGACGTGTTTCGACATACCTGTACGCTATGGTAACCATCGACATTTGCCTACTAACTACGATCGCATCCTACCTTAACACATGATATATTGTCCGACGAGCGATTTACTATTTCTTTTCACTCCGTTGAGAATCGTACAGCTGAATTGGTATTTAAACTCGTGGAATTCTCAGACTATATAGACCCGGCCACGGGTACGGCGTCTTATTGAAAGTCCGTGAAAGTTTTATCGTGTATTATATATATGAGCGCTCCTCACTCTCGTGTAGGTCGGTACATATTTAACATTAATACATATACATTTATAGAATACGGATCACGGCACAATACCGTTCTAAATTCTTAATCGTACAATATAGTCGTCAACTATGTGTTAAATAATTAAAAAATAACATCCAACTCTTTGGGCATCGATGCAGGAATGCGAGACGTTCGTGCGTTTCGCACAATCTAATACGTCTCTCTCTCTGTACCTACACGTTTTGCATTGTGGACCGCCGCAATGTTCTTGTATTATGACAATGATGATTATAAAATCAATAAGCCGAAGATGTACCGCTCTCGTTCGGAATCCGTCTGGATTCTGCACGGTTAGCATAGAGCGTTTTTGTTGACGAGATTAATATTATATGTGCACTACTTCACGTTATACGTATATACGTTTATTAACATACCACTAACCTGCAGCTCGTTGACTTCATTAGTATTGCTGTATGTAATATTTGTATTGTTTTATCGCTATCGATGATAAATCGAGTTCATCAAATCGATATACAGTAGTTGTAGTTATAATATTATACTGCTGTGATCAAATACAAACAATTAAAAACGATAACGGGTAAAAAAAGTGCATTATGTGGGTGCCGACAAATAAATTTGTACTAAATTAATTATAAAATAACGCAAAAAAAAAATAATAACAATGCTTAATATAATATTATACACGGAGATGTGTAAAAAATAACAAGCTCCGGTTCAAATTATCTTGATTTGTTAAAACATTATTTCACAAACGATTCTTCAGTTTATTTTGTTTTTATTATTCTACAACTCAATAATTTTTTGACCTACTTTTAGGACGCAATATTTTTTGTCGTTTACACTAGAACGTCAACGATATATCATTTAGAACATTTAAATATAAATAATACACTTTGATGATGATCATTAACTTAATAGATTTTTATCAATATACGTATTTATACTACAACTGTGTATTCCTGAATGAGTTCAGAAATAATAGTATAAATTATATTTTATAGTTTACCTCAAACATATTATGGGTGTTGATCACACTGATTACAAAAATGGATGTATGTGTGAAAAAAATTGTGCCATGATTATTTATTGTTTTATGTAAAAACATATATTTTTATTTATGTTGTAAATAATAAAATAGTATAGAATCTAAAGTTTATTTGTACTAATAAATAGTAATATAATAGATTAAACTATATTGTTATTTATTTTTTTTAAATTTAATTAACATAATATTTTTTTTACCAGAATCTAATATGATGCAACCTTAACTTGTACAAATGTTTTTGACTGTGATTAGTTAATATTTTTCTGGCCTTGGTGATATGTGCGAAAAAAAAACCATTACACAGCTTATAATATGGTTTTAGTTTAATGCATTTTATGTAGATAAACGGCTAAACAAATAAATACTCAATTGATTTTGTGCCAGCGCTATATTATACTATATTTTATTTAATATGATCTAGTATTTTAACGAATACATTGCTAAGCTTCCAAATAATACAATTGTAGTTTATGATTCAGATAAGTTTTATTAAATTTTTTCCTGAATTTTGGAGTTGCTTCTATATTTAACGTTTATCATGTCGTTACATAAATAATCAAGTAAAAATAATGCGCGATAATATACAATTACAATCACTTTTTACTTATGTTATTTTATAAAAAACAATATGTCATAATCTTATTTTTTTAACAAAACAATATCAAAAAATTAAATAGTTTTAGTTTATTTTTATTCATGAAATATTGATTATTTTATTTTTTAAGTACCAATTTGTTTATTTATATATAAATATATTAACTACGATATACATATTGTTGATGATAGCATTGACTATATTTCATAGTGTTATTTAATTCTAATTATTAGGTATTATCAATACCTTATAAATCATAACATAAAAGTGGAATAATTAATGCAAAATGTACAGAAATACAGATATTATATTTAAATACGTCAATAAACAGCATTTGATTTTAATCAAATTGCTTATTTATCCTATAGTATTCATCATAACAATTTAAAACAAATGATGATGGTCCTCGTTTGAAATAAAAATGTATTGTCACAAGGACACTTATTAATTAATTACTTAATTAATTAAAACTAAAGGATTTAAAGATATGGTACTTTAGTTTACTTGACAATTTTAAGAAACCAAATTTAAAAAAATTATTATGCATATATTAATTATTAAAGAAAAATTCAACTAAGTGTTTGATGAATCACTCTGTATGCTTATTTTACATGTAGGTGTCCATACATATATTTAGATAATGAATTATTTATATACATAAATTTATAGATTTTTATGTATTTATAATGCAAATATTGATAGGGTGTATCGTGTTTAAGAACTATCGTCTCTGACTTCCTGAGTTTAAAATATGGGTTATTTTCAGTATCGTGCAAGCAACATTTACATGTCCATCCATTAGAATATTTGTTTTACTTATAATTTATTATTCAAACCAACTATAAATATATTAAATCAAATACGCCATAATGTAAGACTTTATTTTTCGACCGGAAGAAATATATGGGTACTCTAAAAGCTAAAAGCAAACCATGCAACTTTTAATACATCAAGTTGCTAAATCACTAACTTCTTCTAAATAACTAAAAAAAATTACGGACATAAGAATAAGTTGTTTTATTATTTAAATATTTAAAAGTCGTAAAAACCGTTCTCAATTCTACGGCTAAATATGAGTTTTGTATTGTATAATATAAGTTAGACGGTAAGTGCTATATTTAACTTACAGTTTATTATACAGTAAAATAATATAATGATTTGCGGAGCGGAGTGGAGTGGCAGAGAATCATTTCATATCTAGCGTACTTATATTTTTTATAAAATATTTTACTCCTCTAAACTTTAAATTATTGAACGAATAATTTATTTATTTTATACATCAAAATTTTCAAAAAATGACCTGTGGCGCTGAAGCAGACTACATATAAATATATGTATTTATATAAACATTTGTATTAATTCAATACATTTTTATTTACCTAATTATTAGTAAATTGTAATATGATTGTAACATAATAGATAATCCTGACTGGTAATTAATTTTAAACTATAATAAAGTTAAAAAAAAATAATAAAAAAAAATAATGTACTAAATTCAAATTCGTTTACCATCAGTATTTTAGAAAACCAGTAAAATACTAATTGCTTTTCAGTGAAATATTGGTTTATAATTCATAACGATACGTGTTTTAACTTTACCCGTATTATGTTTTAATAACCGTAGATTATGCTCTTAATTTAAACTAGATATTATAATACATGCCTATCAAGAAATTGATGAGTGGATATTTGAAATTTTAAAGCGTTGACCGGAACGGAGTTCGAACTATGGTAAACAAGAGACCTTTTATCGGCTCTTTATATAAAAGCAAAAAATCATATTATTCAAACGGAACAAATACTTCTTGACGTGAGAAGGTTAAGTTGGGTTTTCAAATACCACATTTCTATACTATAGGCAAAGTTTTATATTATATAAGTACAACCACGTTGTATAGTGTTCCAAATAAATAGCTTTAAGACGTATCGAACAACATGAAAAACTGAAAAGCATTTATCGAAATAACAATACTGAGGTACCGATACCATTCAGACGTTTAGTTTAACCTTATATCGCCATATCGGACATTGACAGTTGACAAGAATTAATCGGTACAAGTACCCGTTCCACTTCGATGTCTATATTAACGTAGTTTGTAACGTCCTCAACATTATTTAAAATCATTTTAACTCTATCAGTTATACATTATTATGTGTTGAGCGCACAATTAAAATAGACATAATAATCTAAGAAAAAAAAAAAAAAATTATTGTTTACCATAAATTTAATGGAATAAAATAAAATATAAACAGAATGTAGTTGGAATTTTTGATTTTTGTATTCGTGCTATAATTTTATTTATTATTTGTGTATAGAAATGTCTTTTCTTAACAAAAAAAAAAATCAGAATTTTAAAATCAGAATTTCAAAATCAGAATATATAATGAACTAATGTCATACCTAGTCATTGATAAAGTGAAATAGAGGGGAGTACAGATTGATCACTTTCACAGATTTTAATTTAACTACTTCATAAAATAAAATTGGTAAAATAAATAACAATTAGAAAATTCTAGAAATAGAAATAAACTGAGTGGTCCACTGATTTTCATGATAAGATTTCGAAGAAGAAATTTTATTACCAACAAAATCACCACATACTGATAATTGAAATAAACAGACTCAAAGATGGAAAACAGCTGGATTTCCTAAAAATATATATATCTTAAATATTTAAATAGGATGTAAGGGTACAACAGATACATATACATATAAATTATTACATGTATAATAAATCGTGCATGCCACATCACCTGGCTATGTACACTTCAGCGCAAATGAAGATTAGCACAAGTTGAAATTATTCAGCAATAAATCATACCGATTTAAATCCCAATTACGTTGTACTAATAATATTATTATTGTGATAGTATTTTATTATGGTCACTATAACTGATCTCTGATTCTATCCACTGTGATTTGATATCAGTTTCTTAATTTTTTTATAGTAAATGTCATATTTCATCGCATTATAAAATAGCGTTGGCTTAATTATAAAATATCAATTCGTGTTAAATTTCAGAATATACTTGTATTTCATAGATTTCTAATGCTATTACAAATTTATAAATATACCATGACATTATACAATAACTAGTCATAAAATGTATATTTTATTATCTAACATACATAATATTTAAAATATTACTTAGACATTTTAACAAAAACAATATTTACTCATATTGACCAATAAACAAAAAAAAAAAAAATTATAAAAATTAATTATAATATTATACGTAAATATCGTATAAAAATTCGATGATATCATAATAATTAATAATTGACTAGATAAAAATTAAAGATTTGATCACATGTTTAGTAGCAAAGATAACTTTTAAAAACTATAATCAGTAACATTATAACGCTGTAATTTTTGAGTATTTTTATATATCTTTTGTGGTTACAATATTACTCAGATTTAAACTTTAAAATATTAAAGTAATATTATATTTAAACATATAAACTATTGATTATGATTTATTTATATGATTAAATTGAAACTCACTATTTAGTTTATAGATCTAAGACTTATTTATTTGTTATTAAATATTAAATGTTGTTGAAATAAAATAAAAATGAATGTAAATATTAACTGCTTAGAAAAAAATAAAAATATATTACATTTCTTATTTTATTATCTACTTTTTCTACTTTTTCTACTTAAACTTCTATTTATTTGGCATGGCGATCGCCCTATATTTCTATCGTGGTAAATATTTACGTTTTAACTAAAATAGCTAAGGGAAGATCAGGATAATAATAAAAGACTGGCTAAGTTTTATTGTGTTTTGAACTAACCAAAACGTTTAACACTAAAAAAAAAAATATATAAAAATTATTGTTGTTGAATATTATTTAATTCATTTCAATAATAATTTACGATAAAAACCATAAAAAAAATATTACATCAAATATTGATGTATTATAAATTACAATGCAATCTTATATTTCTATGAAATATATATTGTTATTAAATACAATTTCAAGAAATATTCGATACGGAATCTAACCAACAATATTTCATGTTTTTCAATTGGCACTGAAAATAATAAAATAATCTGAATTCCAATGGACCGGATACGATTACTATTCTTGCGTAGTTTAAGTATAATTTTCACACGCCTAACTCGGTCGATAGTAACTTGGAATTCTATTGAAGCAGTCATAAATTACATAAGAAAATCCACCGAATTGAATTATACATTGTTTGGTGAGATTTGTCATTTGAAAAATGCATTAGTTATGCGCGTTAGAAAATGTATAATTAAATATATCAATATGGCTTTAAGTTTTTTATCATTTTTCCATTTTAATTGAATATTGCCTTATCAAATTATTATACGTTAGGTACACTTAAATATTATTGCTAGAACATTTTATTTTATTTTTTATAACCGTATAAAATTTTATTAAGTATGATGTTTAACTAGATTCTAGAATTCAATATTTAATTTACTAAAAAACTATAATTACGTGTATATGTTTTGCATACATTTCTTCTGGAAATAAATAAATATGGTTTTTATTTTTATTTTTATTTTTTTTTTTTTGTGATTTTTACGTAAAAAAGTAATCTAAAATTTACAATTTTCGATAAAAGGATTAGCTTATAATAAAATAATAATAACATTAGGGTCTTATGTGTTTTTTTAATATACAAAAACAATGAGCAGTGATGGACGATGTGATATTGTAGGCGTTGATTAATTTTTTTAAATATTTACTTTATCCCAAAACATATTAAAATATTGAACATACACCGCTAATATAAGTATTCAATCATGTTTTTCACGACATTATTTGGATGGCTACTTATAATTATTTATTGTGTAGTATTATAAGATTTATTTTGTTTCCATGCTGCTTACAAGTTTTAAAAAGTCAGTTTTTACACATAATAAATTATTCAAATAAAAAAAATAATAATAATTATACATTTAGATGTTTATAATATTATAATTTATTTATTATTTTTCAGTTTAAAAAACTATTTTAATATGTCCCTACGACCATAAACTATGATCATACGGCGACATGGATAGGCTATTTAGGTACACTGCGGTCGTGAGTTCATTTCTCAGGTATCTAATAAAATTGGCGAGAAATAAATTATAAATTGAATTAATTTATTATAGGGTATTTCGGTACTTGCCTTCCTATATTTCCTCGTAAAATTAAATAATCCATATGTTAAATTTAAAATGCTAATTTAATTGTAACGAAATTAACTTCTAATTTTTAGAATTTGCTTTGCTAATGCATAATATACAATTTAATGTTTATTTTATATTAGATCAATTGTTTTTCACTTAAGTATTAGAAAAAATGTTCATTTGAATCAAAGTTAACATGCGTTATTATACGTAAAATTAATGACCATAATGATAATAATAATATGAAATTTTATTATATTTATAATAATACAAAGTACTTTCTATAATACACCTAATGTGAACTGTGAACTGTCATGGAATTTTGTTTTATCTAATAACTGTTTTAAATAAAACTAAGCATTTTATAAATATAAACTAGTAGGTAGATTATTATCTAGTTATATAAGTTAATTAATTTTTTGGTATGAAAAAAAATGCTATACACAATATTATACATAAACGATTGTATTTAAATCACAATATTTTATCGAATAACTTAGTAAACATTGAAGTAGATGTAAAATATCTTTTTACGTTTTGATAAACTTTTTTTTTTTGCATATTTGATATATCTAATGAAATTGTTTATTATAATTATATAAATATGATACCGTAAATATTTAAGAAATTTTGATGGTTTTAATTATTATTATTGTTATTATAATTACTATTATTTTATTCCTAAACATGAGAAATTATGTAATAATAATGTTCGTTGAAATTCTTTTGAAACTGTCAGTAAAATAATGTTATTTTTATTAATTGATCAAATTATTTCAAACAATATTTAATGAAGGCAATTATAATACTACTTTTTGTGTTGTAATGAATAGATGACAGTCAATATTTTTGATACATAATTATTTTTATTTTAATACCCAATAATTAACTATAATTTGTTAGCAGATATAGTAATAATATGTCATATATTTTGTTATATTTTAAAATATACACTATATTGATTCAGTTCACAATTGCAATTATACAACTTCATCGACTTAATTTAAAACTCAAATATTTCTATTATTTATACTTAGTTAAACTTCTTTTATAAATAATTTTAACCAATTTATCGTGCGGCTGTTTAACTGTATTGTTTACTTTACGTTGTTGTTAACTAATTAAATAAAGAAATGGAAATAATTTGTTGTACTAGTTGTTTTTTTTTCAGTATTAATATTTTAGTTTCTTTTAACTTTAAACTGATCTATACATGTAAGTTAATGAATAATACTGGAACCAAATTTATTGTTTATTCTATGAAAAATAACATTACATACTCGTATGTAAGTCTGGATTTGGTTTTTATTAAAAAATTAAAAAAAATTAAAATACAAAATTTATAAATATACTAATTAAATTGGTAGATATATCATAACATTAATTTTAAATACGTATTTATTATGTTAAATTACATCACAAAAACATTGATATTTAAATACTATTACCAATACTTTCACTAAATGTGTATTCAAATTAAATTAATAAATCATTTCTTAACAGGGTACTCTATTATTTAAATACGATATATACGTAATATACGAAATATTGTAATAATAAAGTGTATTTTTATGGAAGAAAATAATAAATAACGAGATGTGAAAATTCGATTGAAAAATTGAAGCATTCAATATCGATTTAAAAGTTATACAAACACGCCGAACCAATGTTTAATAATAATAAAAAAAAAAAAAAAACAGTAATTAATTCAAAATAGCAATGAAGTGCTTACCACGGCTTACCATATAAACAAAATATACCTAAAAATAATGTTAAATCAAATGTTTTTTGAATATTTACGCGTTTCAATATAATTTTTTATACGTACATATTAATTAGTTTTTTTTGAACGGGATTTATTATTTCGATAAACTGCGTATTTGTATATCAAAGGTATTATAAATAAATATTGAGTACTCTACAGTATATATTTTTATAGTTATTATTTTTTTTTTTTTTAAAGTGTAATTTGGTTAAAGTTTGTATAAGAATTGAATAATTTGAAGATGTTTTTGTATGAAATAAAAAAATAGCGATAGAGATTAAGTATGGATATTGTTGTTATGTTGAAGTGATGACGAAGAGTACGATTGATAAATACCGGGATTTAACAATATTAGAGAAGACACAAAGATGTTTACTTATATTTGAATTTTTTGAGGTTCCCAGAGTTGAATACCATACGTCATTGCGGGTCGTAAGTTTTTTGTTCTTCAGATAAAATCTGAATTGGAATAGTGGCATTAGTTTATGGATTCTGAGGTTAAGCGATGTTCGTTTTGATTAAATGCGGTATGCTATAGTTAGTCTTTTGTCGAAAAGGATATCTGGGTAGTTTTACATAATTCGTGGAGATTGTTTAGTTATTTAGATAAACAGAAGGAATATTTTTAGTGCTGAGGGTAAAAGTGATATGGGTAGATTTTCTTTCTTTCGCTTTATTTCCCATAGAATGAACCATTCTTGTAGTTGAGTTTGACAACCTTGGACGTAGTTTGCGGCAGTGATTATATCGGAGTCAGATAAAGTTATGGCTGTATCATCGGCGAAAGTATAGCTAAGGTAGTGTTGTTTGACTGTGGTAGGTCTGCTGTATATATTATATTGAAGAAAATCGGGGAAAGTTAACTGACTGACTTGAGGTCACCTACTTTTATAGCGTACGAGTTGGAAATTTCTTCTTCATTTTTCTACTGCAAATGTTCGATTTTATAGGAATGATGATTGGCGGGTGAAAAATAACGTAATCATATCTTATGCGTATTGTGATACATATATTAAAATGTGAGTTTTATGCAGTTATTTTTATATCTACAAATAATTTCTACAAATACTTAATTATATTTGTGTTTAATTGAAATCGCCAATTAGAATCAGATTGAATTTAAGTTCATACAATATCCCTTTATTTTTTTAACACAATTGATGAAATTGAATTATAATTTTAATACGGATAAACGATTTCATATAAATTATGCAGTGCATCGTTATAATACATACAATGTGTATATGGCTCTATTTATTTATTTTTTATGAATATTTTTAGCATTGTTCCGAAATTGTATCGACTATTTGCAAAGCTCAATAGTTTAAATTGTATACGAGTATTTGATATAAAATATATATTATATTAGTTGTAAATTATAGAGAACGTGGTTTTAAATCGAATGATATTTATTTGGTTCGATGTTGTCAAAATTGCTTTATACATTTTAAATCAGATTTTATTCCAATTGTTATCTAATCAGTAACATTTTTTGCGTACTGTCAAATTGTATATATTTGTTTGTATTCTTGTTATTATGTATATATAGTGTCTTACCATGAACTTCGCTGGTTTTAATAATTAAATTGCATAACACAATTTTGAATAGTTACACTATTCAACTGAAACTCCACCCTTTCTTGACTTTCATTACGAGCCATACTTGATAGATTGATCATTTATTCTGGAAATATATTTATCGTCTTCATAATTTTATTATAGAAATAGATACAAACATATAATAATATAATATGGTTGCTCAATCTTGTAAATAGTATTATAATATTATATAAAACTTAATGTAAGCAAGTTTTAATGATATTAATGTTCAATAATAAATTATTACAATACAACTAGTAGATTAAAATGTAAAAAAACGAGATAAAGTAAAAAAAGCCATAAGTAATAATTTAAAATTATTATAAGTACTCCTCGAACTTGATTTGATAGAAAAATGAAAAAAATGTAAGCTATAGATGCAGACTATTTTGACCTTGTGGTTGTTTACTGAAGCAAACTGTCGAGAGAAAAATAAATACACTGCTAGGTCAAAATACCATTAGACAAGTACATTAAAATGCCTTCCGATATAGAAAACGCGCTTTTGCTCTTTCAGAAACTCGGCTGCTTCTCTATGTGAAGTTATCTTTAATGTCCAGTTAAATTTTAATTAAAAAAGTGTAATAATTAATTTTTTTGCAAAGCTTTGGATAACATAAGAATTAGTTAATAATATATTTAATCTGGCCGTTTTAGTAAAAATAAATATTGAAAAAAAAAAGAGTATTAATTGTATGAACAAATTATTCATTAACAATTTTAAACCACTGTTATCGGTTAAAATAATAGTTAAATTATATTAATAAGATTATGAATTCATAATTATAAGATTTATAAATCAAATTTTCCAATACTATTTTTACATGATACAGACATTTATAAAACTGACATACGAAAATTTAAAAATATAGTATTATTGCATATAACATACATTACCATAAAATATTATCATACCTATTCGATTTATTTTATGCAAAGTGTTGTCATAATGAATAAAAATAAGTGAATAATAATAATAATACACCAAAACATAGATGCTTACTAAAATCTAAATATAAAATACATGTATGCAATTGTATAGTTTAGCCGATCAGGTTTCTCAGTTAATACAATAGTATATAATTATATTTTGTTTATGAATGCACGTTGGCAGTCGCGTAATTATATAACATCTAAAATAACCTATATCAATATCGGATTTAATATTATCGTTTTGTTGATGTATGTATGCGATTGACGATGATGTATATGGTATAATGTCACATAGGAATAATACGTTATGTATATACGTCCATTATAATATGATTGAAATCGAATTGCCGTTTAGAATATGCTGTCATAGGATTTGCAATCGACTAGTTTAAAATAATAATCTCATCCACGTACCGGTCAACAGATCTCGGAATTTATCGTTTACAGTTGTTATCAATTACAAAAAAATACTCGTATCTCAAAATATATCTGTTCGTGGATTAATTAGCACCAGCTAAATTGTAATTAAACCGTATTGTCATTATCAGTGATAATAAATTGTTTCTACGGCCTTTGCCTATTGGGTAGTATTTTAAGTGTTAGTTCTTCCTTTATCGTGGACACTCACGAGGGTGTAAATTAATAAAGAATCAGAGTAAAGTCAATATTTGCACGTTTTAAATTACGTTCATGTTATCACCACTCATGTTATGCGACGGTTAGATGGTTAAGGAATGTCGACGGCACTGGCGGAGGTATGCAGTTTGGTTTATGCATAATTTTACATAATATACATTGATAAAATTCATATTGTATAATTAATTTTACTGTGGGTAGATTTTCGTTTTTAATTATTATAAATTATATTTTAACAACGGATCAGCCAATTTGGTTAAGCTCCATACAAAACAAACTAGTGTCGGCATTATGAAACTTATTTGCAATCGAAATTTTGAAATTTTTAGCATAGCCCATTCTCTGGAAAATCCAGAATGTTTGTCAACATAATATTAACTACATATTTTAGATTTTCAAAAATGTATTACCTATTAGTTGAATAAAAAGTAAGGTTATACGCGCTAAGGTTAAAATGAAAAGTCATAATTTTTGAAGCACGTTTTTTACAAACGTGTTACGAAATATTAGCAAAAATTCAAGTCAATAGCTCTAAATGGTGGTGCTAACTTCAAGAATGTTACAACATGGCCGTGAAATTCGATATCTCAATAGCGATCATGGCTTGAAATCGAGATTGACGATAAGATATTATGTGTTTTGGCTTTAGATACAGAACTCGAGTCGATTCGTTATTATACATCTCAATTAATAATACGTATACCGGTCGTATTTTTTATTATAGCATTGAGTTTGCTGTATAATATTGTAGGATTTGTGTCTGCTCGTCATTACCAAAATTACAGGTGCAAAAAATACTAGATTAAAATATTGTTAGTTTTCTTAAAAAAAAAACACTTTATTTTCGTACCGCGTATATTATATGGTATATTGTACAGTAATAAAAGGGTTTATTTATTATTATTTTAGTACTTAAAAATAAGTACAATAAACATAACGGTTTTTACTACTGTTTTTTTCATTTGAAAATTCTTTAACCATTTCATATTTCATTATGGTTTATTATCTGCAACGCATTATTTTAAATTCCAGTATCATTAATCTAGATACATTTTCTCGTGTGTTAGTAGTTCTTCTGCACTTATTTTTGATTCTCCCTTGTTTAGAAAAAGCACTTTCCGCTAAACAATTGGTGCTCGGTATAGTCAAATATATTTTAAGTGCAATACATAAATTGAGAAAAACATTTTTTAACATTTATTTTTATTGAACCACTCCCAATGATCAAACATACTAAAATATTAGTAATGCTGCATTCAACATTGATGGTCTACTTAAGTTAAAAATGTATTCTTGAAAGTCGAGACCACATTATTTCACTGTAAAAAGAACAATACAAACACTTTGTTTCATTTCCAAATCATCGCATGCATTATTCTGTATCTCATCAGTAGTAAGTAGCTCTTTTTGATATAAATTAAAAATGATTAGAGATGGATAGTTATGACCAAAAATTAATCATAATATAGTCGTAAAAAAATCTCTCCATGTGTTTTGTTGAACGCCACTCGTTGGAATCATTTAACTTGCTCTATTGTGTTTTAGTTAGATCAGTTCTAGGCTATAGAATATGGGTCACCTGGAATCCTTACACATAAATTCAACATTGGCTTTATTGAAGGAGTTTCAAACCGATTTATAAAGTTAATAGCATTCAAATTCTACTCAACTACACTAACACGAATAAACACGTCAAAAAGATCAATTCCAAACCTTCTCATACTAGCCTCTAGACGTGAATCAGCTGACATTTCTTTTTTATATAGATTAATCTATAACTAAATCAATTCCCTTTATTTATTAGAAAATATAATTCCATTTAATATTTCAGTCTATAATAATCGAACCACTCACATATGTTTTACTTGCTATCACACAGAGAAAATTACTTGAAATTCCATATTCCAAGAATCCATATTTGTACAATAAACTTGCTTTTGTTGTTGATATTTTTTCTTATCCATTAGTCACGATTATAAAATTATACTAAATTAACAGTATATAATATTTAACTTTTATTATCTATTTGGTTTATATTTTAGCTTATAACTATACTAAGAAATTTTATGTTATTATATTATGTCTATATTAATTTATTGTAACAAGTTAAGTATAAAACGGGCGTAGTAGAATGTAGAAATCGAAATTCTCGATAAAATATTAAAATATTATATTTTATCTAAGTAGGTTATACCATATATATATAAAAAAAAAAAATCATCATTGGAAAAATAAATGACCCAAAAAGCCTAATGCCGGCCGATTAGAACGTTGAACGTACTCATTGATGGCTAATAATAAATTCGAATATCTTGATCACAGTCAGGGTAATATTTCAATTACTAAGACCATTACAAATTCAGAGTCCGAGCGAAGACAGACACCACACATACAAGCATACAACATACTCACAAGTCTCAATAAAATAAAATAGACAAGAACAATATCGATACAGCGTTAAGTAAATTAATTGTTTAATTTTATTAATATGCATATCTTAATTACTGTACAGACAACAGGATTGTCGACGCTTTTAAATATATTATCGACGAGTTGCAGTTGTCAGCAGACAGTGACGATTCGACTTCCGGCGAATACGCGCCGTCAACGACTGACCGAAAAGCGATGTTTAATGGTTAACGGCAAAATAAAGAACGTAATGCTTGCTAAGGGCATATACGTGATTCGTTTTGACACTTGTTTAGCTGACCAGAACCGAGTGCAAAACTACCACAACCTGCTTGACCCTACCGATGGTCGTTTTCCTCGGAGTGTACATGTATGAGGTTTACGGTTATTCGATTTTGAATAACCACAAAAGACAAAATACATTTTTTCAAAAATTGGTTTTTTGTAAAAATTACCGTTATTTTTAATTTCACTACTCTAAAGTACAAACCAGATTCAATTTTCTATTTTCAGAAGTACATTTTTTAAATCAAAATTAAATATTTCAAAATCACCTCTTATAGAAATTGAAAACTTTTAAGCTTCCTTCGCATAGAACAAAAATAACAAACAAAAACATTGTTGTTTACTATTATAATATCTCTCTACTCGGTCTACTCCTTATTGACATTCAGTTCATACATATTCCGGAATTTTTGCGTTGAACATAAAGTCGATAATCTCTCTATGCGTCACACTTTATCTCAGTTCTTGACTTCGGGATCATTATTCTCTGATGTTCGCAGTCTTCACACGCACCTATCTCCGTGGTTTTAAAATCAAATATCACCTAATACTCCGAACAAAACTCTAAAGAAAGTTTTTGCTTTTACAATAAATAATTCGGCTTATAGAGGTTCGAGTTATCGAGGTTCCACTGTATTTATATATTAATATACTCGTATATTTATTCGACCATCAAAAGTTCGTGTATGTGTAATCTGCCGCTTGTCGTAAATCGTAATACGCAAAAGACCGTCGTGAGTTAATCGGTCTGACTTTGAATTTGTTGATATCGTTGGACATTAGTCATTACATCACCAATTCCATCTGCATAATATCAAAATGGATGACGGATCCCATTGGTGTTATAATAACCAGTTGGTTCCACGGAGTCACGTGATAAAACTCTATTGTTACTACTGTAGTATTAATATTTTTATCGCTAATATCTACTGTAGTCGTTTATTTTATTTTTTTATATACACGTTTTATTATTGTTATTGTTATTGCATATATTTTCGAGGACTGTGCGGAACTTGTATTTATTGTATACTTATTGTTCTATGGTACTATCTTGAATATCTGTTTCCGTGTGTGTGTCTACTACACGGTCTACTCGCCCTCGTAAAACCACCCGTATTCGCAGTGTAATATGTTTGCCCACCTTAGTAATTTATATATCATATTATTATTACACGTCAATTTATACACCTTTGACTCGCTAGTGTAAGTCGTAAATGCCAACCATGGTTATTGTTAGAGCCTCATGACCGAACAATACTGTTATAATTATCATTTTAATGACCATTTACACAATAACGGTTATTTTATTTGCCAAAACAACGAAGATATTATTTAATTAAATCAATTAAATTATATTTTTACTGATCTTATATGAATTTATCAAGAATTTACTCTCTAAATATAATGTTAAAATAAAAATTCAAAATGTTCATACTTGATTTAACTTTATAAAATAATGTTTTGAAGATTAAATTTACTTTTATTCTCAACTTATGGCTTAAAATTTTATCTGGAAGATATTTT
The DNA here is from genome assembly GCF_003676215.2 of Rhopalosiphum maidis. Classification (NCBI taxonomy): domain Eukaryota; kingdom Metazoa; phylum Arthropoda; class Insecta; order Hemiptera; family Aphididae; genus Rhopalosiphum; species Rhopalosiphum maidis. The sequence continues at coordinate 85,632,818 of NC_040877.1, forward strand.
TTCAGAAAGAGTAGTCAAAAATTTAAAAACTCTACTACATATCGATGTATATTATGGTTAATACAATGTTTTTTCTTGGTGAATAAGCTGAACATTGTACATTAGAGTTTGCGTGTGTTTTTCTTACACCACTTTCATAACTTTTAAAACGTATCGCGAAGCAATCGAAGCATCAAACGCTTCAAGATTTTCAATTAAAATATATTATACAGCAGAGTAGGTTCAACGGTGTTTTTTTTTCATTGGTTAAAACTTCCACAACTTCCACTTTCATCGAAATAGGTACTGGTAACAATAAATGCCCAATACTATAAATTAGTTTTATATTGTTTAAAAATGATGTGTTATTTTTTTACTTGTTCGTCTGTTAAATCTATACTTCAAAAAGATAATACAGTTATAGATAGAAATTCAGTACAGACTATAAGTTCTGAATTTTGTAATTATACAGTGTTTTCGTACAATTTGAAAAAATTAACTGTTAGAAAAAAGCTAAATTATTAATAACAAAATATAGGTTTTTTATTTATCAAAGTATAAATATTGTAATTTATTAATATTTTTAAACGCTTAAAAAGTAAAAATTATACAATTAATACCTATTATTTTAATATGTTTACTATTTTTTTACTTAAAATTAAAATAAATAAATACATATTATTTTTAAAAATAATTCGGGCAAAAAAAATCTAGATACAAAATGTACTAATAAAATCATCTTAAGGATATCAAAAACTTTAACATGTATGTATTATTACCAAGTCTTATTAAATTAAGAACTCGTAAATACACAGAGCAGATATTTAAAAAAATTAAAAATTGGGGATATATTATTAAAAATTTAATACAAATAATAATGTAATACATAATATTATGTCAATTAAAAAAAAAAATCATTAACTATATGCATTAAATATTGTGATCATATTCATATTTTAAAAATGAATTAACGAATTATATCCTATTAACCGTACAAAATTATCGTTCAACATTAATTTTTGGTAATTTTTTTAAAAAATAAATACAACAATCTATTGGTAATTTATGTTTCCTAGAATTCTATAAAATAAGTATTATCTTAGGTTAGTCGGACTAAGTGGTATTATTTTTACTATATTGCGCAAATGGCAATATTCTTTATCTTTGTAATAAAATATATTACATACCTTATAAGAGGCATAAGATCGATTCATGCACAATTCTACTAATAATTATTCTACGTAAATGCGTTCTATAGCAAGTGAACCCATGAATCAACGGTAATCAAAAACCTATCGCTTAAAACATTCCTTTTGAATATTTGAAAAAAATCTCATTGAAATCGATTGTAATATATAGCCTTCCGTGTTTGAACTGACTTTTAAATTTTGGTTTACTTTTCATACGCTCTAGTGAAATCCTCTTAACTGAAATTGTGACAGTTTCTTCTATTTAAGGACGCGGAGCGTGAAGAAAAATTGGTTTTCAGCAGTATATACAGTATGATTCATCAAGTATGCTCAGCCCCATTTATTCTTTAGTCATGTATTTTTTTTTTAAAATTCTTATTTCTTAGAATACTTATGGTTTTTTTTTTAAATACTTAAAATACGTTACACGTATCAATCTGATGATTAACAGTGAAAAAATGGTAACATAAGAAGTTTTATCATTTAAAGAAAAGAGTGTGTACTATGTAATAACATGAACAGTTTACTAATTAATTCAAAAAATAAACATTCTAATAAATGTATTGTTAGATGAAAATATTACGTTGATCGTGCTCAATGAATACAACCTTATATATACTAAAATTATTTTCGGAATTTTAAAATAAAAACGTTCTTCATAATTTATATGATATAAGTAACACTAAGGTGTACTTCTTGTGAGCGCATAAATATCTATAATGCCAAGATGCATAACATAAATGAATTAATACTAAATAGGTTACTTATTATGTATATTATACAATAAAAACATGTTTTAAATAGATTTCGTTGTTTGTATTTCTAAATTATTTGTGATAAACAATAATTTCATAATTTATTGACAAAATCAAAAATAAAATTAATTACATAGGTATAATAACTCATATTTATACTTATATTTTAGTCTAATTTGTTAGGTTATATTACGAAACACTACCAAATAATACATGAAATGTCTACAACTTGTTCCAAGTAAATTCGTGGGTTATTATTTTTATTTATTTATATACTTTTGAATATATTATTCATTTGGTTTCACAACTACAGAGCAAATCATATTTCACTTTGTTAATTTATGTCTTTTTAAAATTTAAAATTCAAATTTAAATATATATATATATATATCTTATTGAGTACCGTTGTTTGTACACATTTATTTTTGTTTTTTCTGTTAACGCTTGAGTAAAATTTGATTAATTTATTTAAGCACTATGTTTATTTTTGTATTGATCAATGCTATTAATTTATACAATTTTAACTATTTAACATTTTGTTAAATTATACAATTAAGTTTTTTTTTATATTTAAATGTTCTAGGTATTTTTTGAATCTAATCCCAGAAATGTATCTAATTTGATGAGTATTTTGCATTTATCCATTTTCTCCGCGTAGTTAAGAAATTCTGTCAGTATTTGTTTAATATTAGGAGTACGCTGAAGTCAACCACTATATACGTATATTTAAAAAAACTAAAAACCTAAAAACATAAAAATAATTTTTTATTCCAATAAAATAAATTTTAAATAAAAGTTGACTATATCATCACACCTTCGAATATTTTTAATATTCTGTGTGAAATAAACAAAATATTAAAAAAACTGATATTATACGAATAAGTAATCATTATTTAAAGTAGTATTATAACTGTGTTAAAATTAAAACGCAGGTGGTGGGAAAAATAATTTATTCACCAAAATCAAAACCATATTACTTAATTGTTGGTTTTTACAGGAGACATAAAACTAATTTTATGGCTTATAAACCAATCGTAGGTACCCATATCGTTAAACTATATTAAGTACACAATAATTCACTAAGAGAGTTGTTATAGTTTATTTAAAAAAAATAATGAAACAATAATTTATTATGCAATCATAATTCATGAAATAATATTATTATATTATTGCTTTATAGTTGCAACTCAGATATAATACGATAATGTTAAAAATATGCCAACGTAAGTTTGATATGTATTATCATTCAGCTAATTTTTTTTTTAAATTATGAACTATTATTAATTATACTTAAAAATTATAATTTTAGGTACATTTTTTCTTAATAATTCGATTGGCATGTAACATAAGCAAAAAAAAAAAAAATAATTTATCAAAACCGTAATATATTCTTATTTTGCCCTTACTTTCCAAAACTACTCGCACCAGTGCGTATAATGTAAAATATAATATATAATACAACAATTCTATAATAACAAATGCATTTTCGTATCGTTTGAATTATTAATTTTGAATGAACATAATATGATGTCGGTGATATCTTATTTAGAGATAACATCTATATTGAAAATATAATTTTCAATGTTTTACTTCGACTGTGTAGACATATAAAGTATTAAATTATACATTTCTTAACTTTTGTATCGTGTAATTTTTATAGAATTCTATATATGGTTCCATATAGGTGCTGTAATAATGTTGTAAAAACCATACAAAAATATCATATTAAGAGCATGTTATTTTTAAAACTTACACGCAATAGGACACAGTTGTACTTATTAACAAAATAAATACACTTTCATCGGTCGGTTATGATTGTTTTTATTTCATAAAATGTATTTTATTTTTAACTAGGCATACGAAATGATTTTCATGTTCATACAAACGACAACACTGAAGGCAATAATAATATTATTTGTTTTATCCCTTAATTCTCCCTCACTACTTTATGCTAAGGTAAGAACCTGATTGACGGTCGGACGTTGAATGTTGGATAAGTTAGTATTGTATATTTTTGTATCCAACGTCATCTGATTAATTATTCACCGATTGCTTCCTCTGTTTTCCATCTATTCGTTCCATTATTCAGTCTTGTGTATAACAATGCTTAACCACCGTTTATACTCTCTCTTCTCGTAGCCTTCATTTTTATGAACTATATAATATAATATACAGTATACATATATATATAATAATAAAATGATACATTTATCACATTAATGTATCAAATAATACTATAGTGTTGTTTAATCTATATTTAAATTAATTTTTGTTTGTATACAAAAATTATATTTTTATCATCATCACTTTTTAATTTTCAGTGATAATCTGGATACAATTAATTGTTTGAATGAAGAATAAGAGTTTTAATTATTTTTTTTTCTAATTTAAACATATTATTCGTATGCGTTTGACAATTTTGTGTATATTGTTATATGTTTATACACAATAATATTTTCAAAATATTTAAACTAATTTTAAACTATTACTACAGATATATTCACACTGTTCATCCCAAAACGGTAAGGTGATATTGACTCAAAAGTTAATAGCAATAATACAATATATAAATGCAATTTTTTTGGAATTAAAAAAAAATATATATAACTAAAAACAACTAACCGTAAATATATATTAATAGCAATATCAAAAAACATATAATATAATATAGCCATATAGGTTAACGTCTGTCTCTGTTAACAAAGTGAATTATACTTTCCTACTCTTCGTGTTTTTTTTTACTTCTGTTTTCCAAAGCAGAATATTTTTCTGAGAATTCCGATTTACAAAAATCTAAAATTAAAATATTTATCATCATTCCAATATTCTATCTGTTATATAAAAAACATTCTGCTTTAAATAGTACATAATAAATGTATGTTATTTGAGCTTCAGAAAAAAATAATATAACAAAGAAATTAGTAAAAACATATTTTTTTTTCAAAAATGTTGTTCTGTAATAACTGATACAAATATAAAAATTATTTAATAAATATATATAGTGCAATGTATGACGCATTTACCGTGAAAATTAAAGTGACTACTGATACAAGAATCACCATTTTCAATGTATTTTTAATATATTATATTATAATAGTACTAATATTTAAACTGCGTGGTTAGCTTTCCACATTTAATATTATACAAGAGTGGTAAACATTCAGTCGTGGTAGCTTTTATTGTTTTTTTTTCCTGACGTTTTGGCAAACAATTAAAACGAAGCGCCAAAATTATCCTGTGTAGCTCTGTGTGTTGTGAATATTTAAGTAGACGTTTGAATTGAAGTACTCCCGTAACGGCGGTAGCGGGGTATGCATATTTATATCTGTGGTGTAATTGTGCGCACTACGCAACTACAGTGTTTGGTATTAGGGTGTACGGCGAGACGAGACGAGACGAGCGAGGGAGTCGGCGGTGTCGGCGATTTTGTTTAATAATTCAAAGGCAAAAAAATGTTAGTCCCACAAATAACAAACAAAAAATAAAAATAAAACGCTCACATTATTTTTGCATTTAATTTTTCTTATAGATCATGAATTCGTGATAAACACTCGTCTTCCGTCCGCACGTGTAATAGCTGAAGTTTTTCATAAAATCTATTTCAATAGGATAGGGAGGAGTCGTCAACCTATTTAATTTAGTGGTTGCACTTAAAATTTAATTCTTCTAATGCTTTGCTCATATTTTTTTTTTTTAATTTAAAGTTCAAATTATATAATTTATTTAATGTTAACATTATATAATAATTATAACAGTCAAGTCATAATTAATAATTTATAAATATTTTGGTAGAACTAAAGGTACTAGCATAATAACTTCCTGCTGGATGAATTATTAACACTTGTAGTGGTCTTGTCATACTGTTACAACTGTCATAAGAGAAGGATTCGTCTATCTACAAAAAAATTATTATTAAAAAATTATTTATTAGGTGGTAATAAAGTCGTATCAAAGTTTAATTGTTTATTTGTCATTAATCTTGACCAGTATAAAATTATATTTTTGTTTCAGTTTTGAAATCCAATATGGTTTTGTTATTTGTTTTTGAAACGTTACGCAATATCAAAAGTGCACTGCACAATAACGACCTCGTTAGGAAATATAATGTAGAATTATAGTTTTCAACCGTACTCCAAAGTACCCACACAATCTAATTATTAGCTCAAATTACCTCCAAACGAGTGGAAAGAAAAGGATAAGTGTGTGTGTGAAAGCCAGAAGAGGGTGAGTATGAGGGCGGTAATGAAGGTATGGTCTCCAATAGGCACTTTATTAAATTATTATGTAGGACAAGAAAAAGTATATTAAAATAGGATTACGATATCTAATTTTAAACATACCTAATAACAATAATAATTCGTTTATCATAAGCACTCGAACTACGTATTATACGCAAACAACTATTTGTTCGTATTTTTTGGTTTCATACTATTCCAAAAATACGATATAATCCGTGCAAAATATTTTTTAAGTATTTATAGTTCGAGTTATATTATTAGTATATTATTTTCATCACTACATCACCACAAATAACATATTATTTAATTATATCGACGGAGAAGAGAATCATAGTAAGCGCAAAACGCTGTTTTTATATTTTTTTATACACATATATTTAATGTACACGCGCGTACATTCCGTCAGAAGTGTAAACAAACCATCGCGGCGGCGAACTTCAACGCACCAAAAACTTACTTGATTCGGTTTCCGTACATGTATATAAATCGTCTTTGGAAAACTCGTTAAATCCGCACAGTGTGAATAACTTTATGTGTGTTTATTATGTATATATGATAATAATAATAATAATAATAAACACCACGCAATATAACTACCGACCACCGCGAAAATCGATAAGCCCGCTTCGGCGTGACGTTAACGCGCGTGTACGGACAGGTTTAAATTCGACACCAACTTATGCGAGATTTGAATTTTTTATTTTTGTTTTTTTCTACCACATATAGGTACCAAAGTTCTTATTGCCAGTTTTTTTTTTCTTTTCGGCACACCACATATACGATTTATAAGCGTACAGCGAATTTATAAGTGCCAAGTTCCGTCGTTTTATTTTTTTCCTCCTGCCCGCGGATAAAATATTATGTTTAGAACTTTAGCACATCGTTATTGTTACTTATAAACTGTCATCGTGTTATTTCTGCGTAACTGCATAAACCACAGTCGCGGTCGTGTACATAATATCCACCCCCGAAGAATATTTACATTTAATACGAATTATCTCTGATCTTATACAATATATTATATTGCATTGGTAGTAATATACAAGTACAAATAGAAACATTCATTTTATGTATAACTCAAGACAACACTTTTAATAATGTTTCATTACAAATTTTGATCACAATAAATAATCAATCATTGTATATATTTTATGGTTTAAGTATAAATTTGTAATAAGAAAAAAAAATGCGCGTTTTCTAAAAATAAATGAAAACCATAATTCAGTTCGATAAATTATAAACATTATATAATATATTTTTATGGTGGAAAAAGATTAGGATTCCTATATTTTATAGATATTTATACATTATACGTAAGCTTTAAATATTTTCGGGATTTATACGATTGACTATTTTTCATGAACCAAAAAAATAACACATCTTTATCACTAATTATATCGATATGTTCTTCATACCATAATAATATAATATTCGTCCGCAGTAGCACGTACATTTTTCTTTTTAATTTTCAATTATTAATAGTGAAATAAATTATTGAGTTAAATCAAAACGACTATGTATTCAATAATAGTTTTTAGCAACATAATAGCATTCAATCAAGTTCGTTGATTTAACTATAAGAAATTGATAAGTCGGAAATAATGATGATATTATAAGCCACGATACAACAATTCACGTGATACATTTATTTTTATATTTTTTTATAATCCATTGTGCAAAGTTCTTTATTGCGTTCGTAGAAAATTTTTTATGCCAATTTAAAATAAAAATCCATGATAAGGTGTGTATATAACGCCCTTGTCGCCTTTCTACAGCACGAACACGCATATAATTTATATACACATTATATTATAATAAAGCATAAATCGTTGTTTTGATTTTCGCGGTAGATTATTTACCATTTTGATTCGAAACGAACAGAAAAAAGTTACAAATTTACAAAAATGGAATGGAACAATGCGGTTGGTATTCGATATAATATATTATATTATACAAAAATAAAAATAAAACACATATTATATAGTTACAATAAATCGCTCCCATCAAAAACAATTAACCAGCAATTTAAGCGTTTTATGTGAGTATTTGTAAAATGTATAAAAAAATATATAATTTATCAATTTTTTTCATACTACCATTCAAAAACGGTTCTAGGAATATGAGTATATAAACATTAAACAATTTAAATATTTCATAGTAATTGTACAGAAGTGGAAGTTTAGTGTATCTTGAGAATAATTGTGTCATCATAAATTATGGTAAGAAAATAATAGTTATTATTGTTAAAATACTTAAAATAGTAAATAAAATTAAAATCGTAACAATGTGGTTAAAATAACGAGGGTGAATTTAGATTACAATTATCATTGGTGTAGTTCGGTTCGTCACGATAATTAAAAATCAACATTTAGTATTTTTGTTTCATTACCTGTTTAATTTCCGGCCATGTAATTATGCTTCGTAAACATATAGTGAGGGTATAATATAATATATATACATAACAGTTACTATATTATAATAATAAAATTATACGTTTACATATTTATAGTGACATTTAAAGTAAATTACAAAAGCATGTTAATACATACAGTTTACATATTTAAAATATAAAAAATAAATTTATTTGTATTCTTTTTTATAAACGCTACCTTACCTTACTTTATATAACATAAAACCTATTGTACACCAATTCATTTATTGTGTTTCTACTATCTTAAATGATTGATGACATTATCGCCCATTGTTAAAATTTACAGAGGGGAGAGAAACACAAATTTCTTCAATGTAAGTTAAAAGGAGTTTTAATGTTATTTCAGAATAATATGAAATATGATATAACATTTGTTTATATGTTCAAAAATAATCAAATGTATTATTTGGTATTTAACCAAATTTGTATCAATCCAAACTGATTTTAAATATTAGATTTATCTATAATATTTTAAATTTGATAATATCCACTAATTATTAGCTTATTTTTTCTTTTAAATTATTTATACCATAAAACCATACATTTTACAGTATACTTTAAAATATTTATAAAATTCAGTTGAAAATGTTGTATTTTTATAATTTAAAATCATCTTAATAAATTAGCTGATTTAAATAAGGAAATTAAGGAATACATAAAATAATTCTGTTGTAGTGGTCAACAAAATTGGTTTAGTAATTCAATCAATTTTTTATTTAGTGGAAATGCATAGATTTTTAATTTTTTCTGTTATATATCTATGTGAGGATTTATTAAAAATCTGATCAATTTCTAGTGTTATTAAATAGTACTAATTAATAGGCAATAAATCTTGAACTTGATTTTGGACTGAGTATACATCAATACATAAAAACTAAATTCTTTATATTTGCAAAATTAATTAAGAACAAATAATTCTATGAGTAGTAACAGAAACACATGATATAATATATTATCATCGTGTTTTTTTTTTACATTTATTTCATATCTTAATAGCGATTGATAAAAACATTAAAACCCGTTTAAGGTTATATGACGATAATATTTATTAAATTATAAGTTTATATTATTGTTTTCAGGAGAGAGGAATTTAAACTCGCTTTGTTTCTCCTTTCCAAAACGGTGTCTGTCGATGACCCTGCTCAGATGTAACAATCCGGGTGAGTATATCCCGGTCGATAACGGAAATCATAATAATTCATACCTATACGAAAATCAAACCAATAATTAAAAAAAAAAAAAAAAAACGTTTGATACCTTCTAGTAGTATAAAATATTCATGTTATTATTATTTAATAACATAATATACTATTACCACGCCTAAGCGCGCCATGTTTGCTTTTAACGCTAAAAATTATATATAACCTAACCCACTGCTAAAGGCCGTTTACACCGAAAATATTTAATACCTACGCTGTATATGACCAGTGGCACAATTTCTTCATTTTATTTTTTATTTTTTAAAGAAAAAAAAACTGTTGCATCTTACAAAACATCGGCTGTTGGCAACACGAATTAATAATTAAACGTGTAAAATCGGACGGACAATGTACGTAGGTACCCATATTATATTATAATAATGTATTAGAAAACGGACTATTGTGCTCGAACATGCGACCCGTGCACAGCAAATAGCAATCACGCGGATCAACCAACCGCATAATATATAGATGTAGGTGTAGTATATATGTATAATACAAACACACGTATATTTTCACTGTTTAGGAGCACTACAGTAGGTGTTGTACGTGTCGAACTACGTTTTTTTCCCCTTCACGACAATCCGTTCGGTCTCCCGTTTTTTAAATAAAAGGCCGGAAACGTGTGCAAATCTAAAGGTCGAAAATATATATGTTGGCGTGGCCGTTTCGTTCTATAATATTGATATCGCCTTTTTTCTATTTTTGACTCGGCGACCACTCGCACTGTCACTGAAACTCATCATATTACTATTATATTCATAACGCAGTCGTCTGTTACTGGGCCACCGGAATGTTTGTGTGCGTTATTATTACAATGTTATAATATATAGGTATTGTCTTATCGCTAAAAGTTCGTTCATCGCGGTACCCGCGCTATCCGTGTACGCAAACATTGTTAAATATTATTTATAAATAATTTAATATTCGTGAACGTAATTGAATGTATCGCATGTTTCCATCTAAGATAGCTATCTGTTTGTACGAAATAAACTGTACCTACAGTAAGTTATAATACATATCAGCGAAAAACAAACTCCATTATGTAGGTACATGGCCAACAAAGTTTTTTTGTTTTTATTATTATTATAAAAACGACGAACCACGTCGAGATTAATGATAAAACGATTTAATTTATATAACTCATTTTAACGAATCATCATCCGATCAGAATAAATAATGTTATTACAAAACTAAAAATAACGTATTATCCGATAACTTGTAAACTGATATAATATAATAATATATTGTTTTATTCCATTACAAAGCGATTACGAATTAATACGATTGAAACACATGTGACCGAAAAGAATCTTAACGAGATCACACACGACATATACATATAGTGTAATGTGTATAAAACATAAAATGTATAAGTTATTGATCCGATGAGTAATTTATACCATATGGGTAAGTTACATTTTACATATTACAGTATTACCGTTTTAATTATTTTTCTGGTTTTAATAGTGCGGAGTATAAAAGACATCAATGGTGTGCACAACCTTTTTATACCGTACCGTGGCCTGTATATACAATCCCTATATTTTTAAAAGGTTCACATGACACGTACTATTTTAAAGGAAATCTATATCTTAATATTTGTATGTTTGATACGATCATACATCATACCTACGGTCTATATACACGATCTACGCCACGCTCTCATTATGTACACAAATGGACAAGTGATTATCATACGTATGATTATTAACTTATTGATGTATTACTAGTGATTACATATTAATATATTAGAATCTTACATTTTTCCAACAAAGTCACGTATTACTTATACTATCTTTCCGTATTAACTTAGTTTAATACAGCCTAGCCTACCTTAACTAGTGGTTCACAACATTGAAATTATAAAGTGGCCATAATTTTTTTATTCTTTTTCATTTATTTTTTTTTTTTTTTTGCATACAATTCACAATTTATAGTATGTATTGTGTATAATATATTATATTTCAACCTAGAAACACCACATCGCATTATTAAGTTATTAAATATTGTATAAAATCATATCTAATTATAAAGGTATCTATTCTCAAGAACATATGGTACCTAATCCTTACATACTTTACCTACTTTAGGTATTATACTATTTAAATTTATATAGAACAAATTGATTTCACTAATTTAATACTTATAATAAATCATCATGTTATATTTTAATATTTAAATTAATATTCTATAAATATGGCAAATTTAACAAGTTAAAAAAATATATATCATAATGGTATAATTATAATAACAAATTAATAAGAACTATAAACTATAGGTTTACACGAAATAGAATATGTATCATATTTAATCATATTATATTATTTATGAATCCTACTTGAACTTGTTTTACAAAAGCAATAACTCAATACTGTTTCAATTTTTTTTTTTTTTATAACATTTTTGCACAGTTATTTCATAAATATATTAACAATAAGCGAATGACGTGATGATGTGTATTAAAAAAAAGGATTTATGGAATGAAAATATTGTGAATTCTGTTTTTCGATTTTGATTTGCTGATATTCTTAACTCTAAACAAATAATACGATTTATATTAACAAGAATAATTTTTAAGAATGTAAATTATTGGTTCGAAAATAAATAATTTTAATACATAACGATGTAAAACAATGATGAAATCATTAAAATCATTACGGTAAAACTGAAATCGATGAGACAAAAATAATTATGAAGCTTTTATATTCGTAAATATATACTTGGATCTATATACTTAAGTATTAAGCGACATCAACAATAATATATAATAATTTTAAACCATTGTTGATAAAACAGCAAAACGTAAGACGAACATATTTAATCAAAATAAAAACAATTATAAAAAATTGCATACAACTTAAATATAATTTTAGTTTATTAATCAGAAACAACATCTTTGGAATTAATCTGTTGGTTTATGGAGAGTGCTTTGTTTGCTGTGTTGTGATTTTTATATCATCTTCTACTTGTATAAATATGTATTTATACATTTTACAATAACAATTTTACGAGCGTAAAAGTATAATAATTTCTGTCTTATGCTACAATTATTATTTATGATTTTAATACTTCTAATTAAAATTTTTAATTAAAAAAAATTATGTAAATATACTATGGTTTAATTTCTCGTTTTATTTTTGAAGTGTTTCTGTTTTAAATAATATATTTATATTTTAATTTTAAATACCTATATGCGACTATAATAAAGAAATGGTCCTTTCCTCATTTTTATGATATTTTATTAATATACTATTACATAATAAAATTGTATAAATATCAAATACTGAACCTATGGTTTCATATTTAAAAAAAGTTAAAGTTTAGATAATTTAGTATAATATATTAAAACTAAATTAAGTGATTGAAATATAATATAACTTTGAATGTTAAATTATATAATGTTTCCTAAGTATACATCTTTTTCAACGAAATTGTGTAAAGTACCTACTTTTAATTTTTCAAATGTCAAAGTATACCTGATTACTTGATAAATAATATAATATAATAAAATATCATGAATATGCAATTAAATATATTACTAATTAATTGACTTATTAATATAATATACTAATAAGTATATTATTATAATGATTTTTTTCCTTTTTTTTACTTACCATATAGAGCGTTTCCAAAATTAAACTTGTTTAAACAATACTCATGCAAGCTTGCAATAAATTATTATTGAGTTTTGCTTTGTTTTCACGAATAAATGTGGTCGAATTCCACTATCTGCATTATAATAATGTATAGGTACATACTTATGTTACTATCTATAGAAGCTCATCTAAAACAGTGGTTCACGGTAGCTAGAGAAGAGTTAGGTCAGTTCCAGACGTTTCATAACCTTATTCGAACTTTGCCATTTACTTGGTGTAAATACCTTACCGATTAATGGTTCAAGGGTCGTTGAAACTAAATGGCTTTTAACTAAACGTCTAAAACTTTAGAGAAACCGCAATTTGTATTTAAACATTATACACATTTTCGCATTTTGTTCAAAAAGCGTTACATAAAATAACTATATTTTATACTCTGATTTTTTTTAACTTTAAATTCATGCATCGTGTAATTATTTTCAATAATTTTCACAAGCGTAGGTATAAACTGTATAAATAGTATGATAACAACATATTCAATGTATTCTTATGAGTAATTGATCATTTAAATTTTATAATGTTCATATTTATAATTAATAATTTTAATTTTAAAATTATATTACAATTATAATAAGAACAAAAGATACCTACTATGCCTACGTATTGTTTTATGTAACTGTGTATAGGCTATAATATAATAATATGTATTGTATATTTTAAATATTTGAATATAAAATACTTGTTAAAACTTAATTTTGATTCTAAACGAAGAAAATTTTATGTTTTGGTTACTAAGTTTATCGAATAATTATTAAATTTTAATTATACTATGTATTTTTTTCTCTCAATTATTTTAAAAAGTAATGAAAATTTCCAATGTGTATCTTTCAAAAGTCCCAACCATGTCTAATTTTTCACCAGAAATCCAAAATTTAAGATCTGAGAAAATCATCAAATAGAAAAAGTGACGTCAGAAAAAAATCACATACTTAAAATCAAATGTATTTACGTACATTATATGTTAAAATTTTAACGATATTATTATATAAATTATTGTTTGATAACTTTGGGGTTACTAGAAAGTTTATTTACGTTACCGCAAAACTTAATAATAATCTTCAGATATTTATTACTAGATAGAGCCAATTCAGTTATTAGTAGACATTCACAATTAGGAACTTATAGATAATCCCAATCAGTGGTACTCACAGTGAAACAAGGTTCATTTACACCGAGGAGGTGCATTAAAACTTCCGTTTACAAATTGGATATTATCATATTCACTATACGATATTGTATATCTCACAGAATATAACGGCGTGTGTTGACTATTTCAAACAAATTACAACTTCTGATGCGTATACGGAAGTATCAAATCATTTTTCACGTCAATAATCAAAGATAGTATTATCGATGAAAACAGTATCCAGTGACATTTTATACGAGTGTGATTTAGTATAGCTTTACAACCATTACAGGTGTATTGTACAGAAGGGTGAAATTCTTTTCGTACCTGCTGTTTGATGGACCCGTGGCTGCTGCATGTCAGGAACACCTTACAGTAGAATGTTATATGCATCTTTTTTTTCTTTCGTAAAAAATAATTTTTATTCTCTGCCGTGGATTAGAATTAACATTTAGGAAATATCGGTATGCTGTGAAATCAATACTCACCTATCCGAAGTGTTAAACTGTTAGAACGTTTCAATCAGAGGAATACAATAATTTTCTTAAAATATAACATTAAATAATATATTATACCCTCCAGAGAAGATATAACATATCCTAGGAATACAGTATCAAGAGTAATATACTTTCCTAGAAAAATTATGCTCCTGAGAAGTATGAATATCTAAAGGTACGATTAGCTTGTTGTTACAACGACAAGAATACACGCCCAATAATATTTACCTTAATTCTGTTGAACCAAAGTTTGCTGTGACTTTCGCAGTAACGATAATAATAATAGTATAATAGTGACCACATTATATTCTCATTGATAAAATCACATCGAAGATAACGACGTATCTCATATTGTTCGGTTGATGAAAGGCCTCGTTAATATACACGATATCTGTTTATCATGAATATTTTTGGTTTATAGAAGACATCAACTAGTTGTAAAATAAGTTATTTAGGACATTATAAATATTAAATAATTTATGCGTGTAAAAAAAACATAACTAATACATACAACAATATGTACATATAGGTCATATTGTGTAACCTTTACTTTTGTGAAACATGACTCTATATATCTGAAGGTAGAAGGTATATTATTATATATTTATACATTAAGTACAACAATTCCATTTTTAATTTAAAACTAAAAAAAAGTAATAAATATAATATAATAACTTTATTTTTAAAGTTTCATACTTAATGTATCCATCTGTCTGAGGTCGTTATACAGTCTTGGCAACCACTTTAATAGAAACACAATACTCACTAATATACATATTATAAATTATAATGTCTAATGTATACTATATCCAACATTTCATTTATTTCACTAAAAAATATTAAATTACCTGCCTACTAAAATTCTCATATTCATTATTTAGTTATTATTGAAAGATAATTGAAGTGCTAAATAATATTATTATAATTTATTATAATTTGTCGTTATTCTGAAACATGACTTCTTCGTGAATTCTTCAACAACAGTACAAACAACTTGTATTATTTAAGTAAACATTAAATAAAAAATAATAATCATTACCTAGCTACTACTTATTAGTTATTATTTAGAACATATTTAATTGTATTTATTTATTTTAAAGGTACAATAATACGTTTAATAAAATTTCACATTGCATTGTCGTAAAGAAATAATTCAAATTTGGAAAAAAAACAGATTTTTTTTTTATTATTTATTTTAAAAAGGTATTTGAAATACAATCAACATAATTCAATAATAAATCATATATTTATAGTTTCTTAATCTTCGTGAATAAGAATACATTGATAATATTATCATCGTGAAATTATCGGTCGTCGATTTTATATCACCTTATTATTTATATTCAAAAATAATTAATTGATATGCATATAACTATGCATTTGATTACAACCACTATTCTTAATTAATGCCTATAGACGTTCTATCAGAATTATAGAGCTTTACAGAGAAATAATATTAATATTAACAATTATTTAAACAATTGAAGTTTGTAAAGAATATATTTTGTATACGTTTTCGAAATTAGTTCATCATATTGCATGCTATCTCTTAAATAGTTCTGTGAGAATCGCATGCCAAGTGTATCATAGACTATATTATTATAGTAATATGAATATACATTATATGTAGGTCATAATATTAATCATATTTTTATAGTATTTATTAATTTATTTCTTATTACACAAATAAAATTAAACTTTGAAAAAAATAATGTGTATTGTTACTATAAGTCAGAGGTCTGCAAATGTGGAAAAGGAAACTTTATATTCTTTATATTAAAACTTTTATTTTTTTCTAATATATATTTTATGGTAAATCTAAATAATTAATAGTATTATTACAATACGTAACATAGATAGGTATATTTATTTCCTTTGTTTTTCGTTTTTAGAAAAAACCCTTTTAATTGTTGGTTGAAAATTTAATAATTTATGCCTAAATACAGTATAATTAATATAAATTGTTAAATTAATATTTTTTTAAATGTTGTGTTTGTTGGCATAAATCATTTTTTTTTAACTTACTATTACAAGAAGCTTTTTTGAAAACCAAAGGAAAAGATATACCTACATATGCTACACTCTGAAATTATTAGGTATACTAAATATTGTGGCTTATTAAAAAAAATTATATTAGAAAAAAAAATTAATGTAATGTTTCACTTCCCATTTTTTGCATACTTTTAACACATAGCAACAACTTCGATTTTTAATTTTATAGAAAAAGAATGTACGGTGATTATTTTATAAAACAACACTCAATACTTCAAAATATAATAAGATTATTCAAAAACATTTTTTACGTCCTATTTAATTAAGAACAACAGTTTTAAAAAAAATATATATTTTCAATATTTTTTGTCGTAATAATTTTTTAAGTTTTTACTTTTTTGAATCAAAACATAATTTCACATTATTAAGCAGAATATTTTTCGGAATATTGTAAAATTTAAATTTGGAATTCTTAACGATTAGTTTACGGGGGTTAATACCTTGTAAGGTTAATACCTTACAAAATATTTATCTACTATCTGTATAAGATACTTATAATGTAGGTTTACCTATAATACTAATTCAATTATCAAATTATGTAACATAAATAATAGATTCTTATATTTTTATATAATAAAGCTTTATTTCTAAATTTTTATGTCATTTATTTTTTTAATAGGTATTTTTTTGTTCTTAAACTAAATGAGAAAGATACTTATTGGAAAAAACAAACCGAAAGCGTAGACAGTGAATAATGGTGTATAACACACTATTACACCTCAGAATATCGGTTTCTATACCTCGTCGAATTGTTTTCGTAGTGTTTCTTTAAAGAAGCGAAAACAACTTGTCGATGACGACGTTCCAACTTACACTTTCCACGTGAATTGTGGAAAAAAAAATACTAAACACAGCTAAATGACCGAATATTCATAAATTATTTATTAAAAAAAAAAAAAATCACAAGGAGTACGATTGATGATTACAAGCAAAAAAACAATCGTAGAAATTGTTTTAAATGTGACTTAGAACCTAATATCTAACAATTACTTAATTAATGTAAATAATACTATATTACAGTCTCGCGTGTGCTAAATAATTTGTGAATACGTTTAAATTACTTCCTACAACATATTTTTACATTACATTAGTTAATATTTTAAGGACAACTTGTAGTAAAGTATAGAAATAGATAAGCCTTAACAAATATTAAGACCTCAGACTAAGAGGATAACAGTTACCAAATTTTTTACGTTTTAACAAATTAAGAGTAAAATTAAATATAGAGAAATATTCTCGCTACTATTTTAACTATGTATGTATGAATACATTATACTAAAATTTAGCTGAAGACGAATTCAAGAATTTACTCTAAAAATCCAACTTATCTTAAATATGGAAAATTATTGGTCAAAATTAATTCAAATCCATGACCTAAAAATGATACTAGAGCATCGTCACAAATACTTAGAAAATTTCTCTTTCAATCAAGTTAACACTATTATTTTATACATTTGAAAATATAATTTTGAATGTAAATATCGTTTTATAATATATTTTAATAGTTAACAATCGACTATAAACTGAACGGAAAACATAGTTAGATATATTATTATGTACTCCGTTATTAGAAAAGAATCTACAAATGTTTAGCTTATCAGTATTCACTACTGTAAAAAAAACATAATAGGTATTGTATTTATAACGATTTTAGATTAGAACCATAGATTATAAAATATACTCGATGACTAATGAAAACAATGTTTAGTGGAAATGAAATAATACATTTTATTATATAAAAATATTGGCAAAAATTTAAATGTTGTAATAAATTTACTAAAAAACTGAATATTCTCGAATTGACCGTACATATAGTATCAATTTAAACTTGACTTTAAATAATTAAGGCTATTTTATTTTAAAATTTCAATTCATCTGACTTCTGTTTCCATTTTAATAGCAGGTTATACATATCAGTATATCAGCGAAATAGTAGTAGATTAAAATAAAAATTCCCCCTTGTGTGATAAATTCTTTCACAAAATATGAAGAAATTCATAAAAAAAATCACAATGATTCAGTCAAAGAAATGATAGTCATAAGACGTATATGATAATAAGTTCAAAATTATAAAGGTTTATAATAGTATATTAAAATATATTTTTATAAATTTTAGAAAAAAAAGTAAAGCCAAAGTACTATTATATATAATGTAATAGGAATAACGATCAATAACATCAAAGGTTACATGTTGTACATAAATAATTATAAAAAGCTTTTGAAGTATTAATTGTTTTTTGAATTGTGAATTATCGTATGCATATTGCGGCTAGTAAACGTTTATGCAATTTGGAACTATTATTTAATAATATAATGCATATAATACATTCAGAACATAGGCGTAACTAGAGCTCTATTTCTGGGTAGGATAAATTGTTATTAGTGACCCATGAGGGCTTTGCCCCTTCACCACTATTATTGATTATTAACACTAACATAAAAACTGGGTGGGCTAAGCCCACACAAGCCCCCCTCCCTTAGATGCGCCTTTGATTTATAACAAAGTAAAACCGGTTACAAAAAATGTTTATTGCAATTATCAAAATTTCATTTTATAATATTATAAACATATATGCATAATTTATAATATATAGTATTACCACATAACAGCTGTCAGTTGTTAAGTAAATTGTACTAACAAAGTTACTGTGAAAAGTTGAACGAACAAACATGATGATATCGCCGTTATATAGTGTGTTATTTTAGCAATGAATTTGCTTGCGAAAAATAATGGGACATATATAATATGGTTCATGTATTGAAATTACAAAAACAATTTAATCTAACCAATTATACGTCACGTGTGGGGAGGGAGTTGTGAATTTTGTTTTTAGGTGAATAACAATTTATGATACAAATATACCTATTGATAGTTTAATAAGTATTAAGTACCCCAAATTATTCATAAGTTATGAGTCATAACTACAGAAGAACCCGTCCAAACCACGACTTGTGAACTTCCTTGAAAAAATTATGGTTTCGCTAAATTTAGAGAAACATAAAAAAGTTTCGACTTATTTACACAATAATTAAATTATATACTATGCAATAATAATTATAACGTCGTTTTTGATAGTGGTGATATTACATGTATGTATAAATAAACGGAAACACCACTGAAAGACATCATTTTTTTTTTTTTTATGTAAAAAATAATATGCCTATTTATACACAAAAAATATTCATATAGTAGACACTAAACAGTTATGTACAATATAATTCTTGTAATACGATCAGCGATTTCATAAATGGGATTTAGAGATCAAATGAAAAATAGTTTGAAATGTTTAAAAATAATATACGGTAGTTTTATTCTGTTATTACTCGGGTAAAGAGTCTTTTTGACATTTTCAATACACGAAGAATAAGTGGGTGGTGTGCGAATAACTGGAAATAAGTCAAAAACACTATTTTCGGAAAACTAAAAAAAAAACCTTTTACGATACACTAAAATCAAAAATAATATAAGGTGTTAAATATTATTTTATTTATACCTCTAAGATAGTCCATTAAACATCAATTTATTTTAATTAGTAAAAGTTCAAATAGTTTCAAACTTTTATAACCTATTACTTTTAGGGTAAAATTTAAATTGATATATTTATTTGTACACATGACTTGTTTCTTTTTCGCTTAAACATAATTTGACTTATTTAATTTTGAATATGACTTTTGAGATATTTTTGTTAACTTAGGTAGATTAATTAATTATACGTCATATTATTTCCTTTGACTCAAGATGTGATATCTGATAAATAAGGATTATTTGACACTCATAAAAATTACTTTATTGAACAGCGTATATTTGGAATACGTACATTAGATGAAAAAAATGTATTAAATGATAACTCAATAAAGTATAACAAAGTATTGTTAAAATAGTGTTGACAATAATATAATAAAAATAGCATAATCATTTTTATTATTTTTCTCACCAATGCAATATGACGTATTGCCAAACTCAAATGCTTTTAGTGTTTATGACATTTAATTCAGATTTCATAAAGAAGATTTAGTATTAAAGTAAAAAAAATATATATATTTTTTTGGAAATAACAGTAATATTTTGACTTATTTCTTTTTTACACTGGCTAAGACTGACTTATTCCTTTCCCTTAACACGATTTACGAAAAAAAGATTTCAAAGAATATGACTACCTATTTGTAAACTCCTTTTTTTACACTGTGTACTGGCTTATTTCTTCATTTTAAATGGGTCTTACGAAAAAATGAACCTTAAAACTAAATATTATTTGGCACTAATGAATTCAAGTCTCTAAAATGTAAAAGATCTTGGAAAAAAAATCAAAATATCAACTCATTTTTTAAAAAAAAAACCCCAGTAACCATCTAATCATTACTTTATGAAACTAGTTTCGTTCTCAGTAATTTATACATTAATATACAAGCAATTCTAAAATTGTACGATCATAATAATTCTGAAAAAAAAAATTTAATTTAAATGCTATGATATGTTTTACTGAAAAATCCAAACATGAAGTGATTTCAGTCCAGCTTGTAATAATATTTTACGAGTGGCAATAATGATTTATATGTGACACAAATATTATTCTACAGATAATTTAAGAAGTAGACAATGTACAGCGCTCTCTAATTGGACTTCTCAGGGATTCGCCACTAATTGAAAAGCACTCTCAAGACCCGTTCGTGAATTTCTAACCGGTAATTACGTTAGTTTTGACGAACGAGACACATCGAACCTATATCTTATGTGCCGCGTACAAGACGTGTGTTTTGTGTGATATAGTGTAGAATAGTAATGAAGATTGTAATTTGTATGTATACTTATTTAAAATTGATTTTATGTAAATTATCGTATATTTCGGTCATTATTGATGCCAATTTTCACCCTAACCATATTATTACTCAATATTTTCCGCTCCAAAAACCAACTCATGGCCAACATTGAAGTACACGCCATCTTTTCCTGTATACCCACACTATACTTCCGCGTAAACTTTATTAAGTCATGTTGGATAACCATACACAAATATAATTGTATACTTCAAAGCTGTGAACAGAAAAAAAAAATCCATATTTCCTATATGTTTCTTCTTTACGACATATTTTATTTTGCAATACGTAAAATTACAGTATCAAACAGCATAATTAATAGTAAGCATATATTTTATAAATAATAATAGGATGTTTCTTATTTTTAAATTTTGAATTTCCCTCCCTCGCATACCAACGATTTTCCAAAAAAATCATTATAATATACTATAGAGATTTATTGATTTAAATATATTTGACAGAAAATTGGAGATATGGTCGTAGTATATGGATTATTTAAAATAACTTGTGACATTTAAAATTAACTGTATCGTTACATTAATTGTCTGGGCTGTGTGTGATCGAATGTTAACTGTGATGTAAACAACTAAATTACCTATACCATATTATGGAATTAATGTTTTATTATCTATAATTGATTAATTTATTATGTCGAGAACGAAAAAAATAATTCTGAGGGTTATCTGATAACGCAATATATTGAAATGCACTGATCGTAATTATTATGGTGAACTCGGTTACATGTTATATACCATTCATATGTATTTCCGTATTTCAATTTGCGGAGTATCTTTTGTATAGCTATTATCATGCCAAACGAATGTACAATAAATAAAAAAAAATAGTTTTTATTCATAGAATCATTTCGGTTTTATTATTTTCAAAAATAGCTGAAAACATAATAATATTATTTTCTAGATACTATGATGATTTTATAAAATATATAATACATATATGTTGAGATAGTATTGAGTTATCGATGTATTACTACTGTTTTTCATCACACGATATTGTTTCGATGACATTTTTTTTTCTTCGATTTATTCTATTATTACACTATACTGACATTTGTATAAAAGTCGTGGAATCGTTTATAAAGATATAACATAGTATAATAATATTATGCATTGTTAAAACGCAGAAAATATACGATTAGTTTAATGTCGATAATACACCGGTATAACTCATATCGTATACACCTCTACAGAAATATTAATACGTGGTTGCGGTTAAAACAGTGAAATATTACTGTTTTTTCTACGGCTATAAAAAATAAAAACTTTGGCTATTACGGTATCAGTCCGTACTGTTGCGCAGTATATATAGTCATTATGTGAACTAACCTCCATATTTAAATAATACGGTGTAATTCGTGTGAGATATTGGCAGTATTCATATATTTTAACCATAATAAACACAGTAAACCGAACTGATACTACACGGTTTGACGATTATTATTGTTACCCGCAGTGCTCGAATCGGGTGATGGGGTGCACAGGGAGACGGAGCTCTCCTACTATTTATATATTTTTTTTGCGCACCCCAACTTTATTTTTCCAAAATAATTTTCAGGTATTAAAATGTGGATTTCAATTTATAATATTACAATTTTTGTTGGTATCAAAATTTTTTTTTGATAATATAGTTTATTAATTTATCATTATTATCACTTCTATGGTCCTATATTGTTTTTTGTAGTTTACTTATCAATTCATTATAATATCACACTGTGCTTTGCCTACAGTTTGTTGTACATATTATCTATTCAGTGGACTAGTATGAAGGTAGAATTAAAATATCCGTGTAGCTGAAAAGTGGTATGAGTAATGTTAGAAATGAGGGGAGCAAAGCCCCTCACGGGTCTGTGTTAAGTAGTTGTGCACTTGGAACACAGTTTTTAAATCTTTGGATTGAGGTCCTCTACCTAATTTTTCCCAATTTGAAGTTAACCGCGGTATTCGTGAATCCGGTTGAAATACGAACAGATCAAAATCGTCTTCTCGTCCGTACGCTATAATATAATAGATATACGCAACGCTCAGTGTGTTCGATCTCGTGAAAATCGTATTAAATCTTCGCGAGACACGATCCAACGGAGAGCAATATAATATGACGTACACTTGTCGTAAATACCGATCAATGTTGTTCCCGATGTGGCCTAATTCATTTTTTTTTTCTTATTTTATTTATCCGTCTCAAGTTCGAGCTTTCAGACAGAGCTAATGCTTCTTACGCATAATACATCATAAGTCTTGCACGTTTTACATAATATATTATTATACTCGGAGGCGCCGTTTTCTGGTCGCGTCGAGGACTGCACTATATTTGCATTACTCGTTCAGTCGAATAATCCGTAAAACAATAATATTAGAATATACGACAGTCGAAATGCGTGCGAATAATGGCAGGTCCGATGATTTAATTTTATATTATCCATATTATTCACTGACGAATATTTTACTACGCAAATATTTAATATGATTTTATTACTGCTAACCAGCCATAATATTTTGCAAAACAGTTCATCGTGATATTATTTCGTTACGCGTCGCTTTTAAAAACGATATCATTATAATAACCGTCTGACAGACAGCTCTAAATGTGTACGTCATGAATAATACTGCCGATATCATATAAAACGACTACAACTTGAATAAATATACGATACGGTACCGCCACCCGTATGACATTATGTCCGTTCGCTGTTTGTACGCGATATTATTATTATTATCATTATATGTATATAATAATATATTATTATAATAACTGCGTTGAGATCTTATCATCGGCAACCGGCGGTGTGTACGTACGATTAATGGCTTTATTGAACAGAAGAAGACACAACGCTCGACGGTGTTCGACAAGACGTGTACATCTCAATATGGAAAAAAAATACAAATTTATAGGTATATAAAACAATGTAAAACTATACTGGTACGCCGTCCGTGTTTACGATGATAATAATATGATATATTTATGCGCCAAACAGCTGGAGTCGTGCGCCCCGACAACGAGGGGGGTGGCACGTCACGGAGATATTATCGTCGCGCGGGGGGGTACGCCGCCCAGGTAGGAAAAACCCGTATTGGGTGCCTACGCAACGTATATACTATATCATAATACGTTATACGAAGTATATAATATTATACTACGTAAAATCGTTGTAATATTGTTATTGTGCAAAAATCGTTTTCGCGCCACCGCTTTACCTGCAGCGACTATAGTTCTAGTTGTCGCCCACGTATTGCACGACGATTTGATTTACGGCGACGCGATAAAATAAATTTCGCCCATTATAATATTATGATACCGTTTTAACGCCACCAATTATTATGAATAAAATGTCGTGTAGATACGCGCACTCATGTGTGGATGTGTGTGTGTGTGTGTGTGTGTGTGTGTGATTAATATCGCGTGAAATAATATTATCGTATACGAACCGAGCGAATAACCACCGTAAATATATTATAAATATACTGCAAAGTGCATAAAGCGCGAGTATGGTAAATTGCCTTCAAAATGTATTCACGACAATGTTAATATAATGGAGGAGGAGTGAATCTATTTATCGAGAACGACATATTATTATTTTAGCAAGCGCTTTTACCGTGCTAATAAATAATAATAATCATGACCGCCGCCGTCGGCGTGTACGTGCCACATTCTTGAGACGCATCGGTTTTTAAGTTGATATGTATACGAAATAGAATTAATTTAATAAACACAAATCTCCATCACGATTTTTCACCAACAATATCGTTGTACACGTTACAATGGATTCTTAGGATTTTTTTGTTTATAACAAATTACAAAATACAACATTTTTGTAATAAAAAACGTGACAATAATTTATTATGGGAATAGTTGTATGGCTAGTTAAACAGGACCGTTATAGAAAACGAAAAGATACTTCGAATAAGCTGCTGACTAAGTGGATTAGTATGAGTAGAATACATCAAATCATGCCAAAACTATGGTAAAATGATTGATTATATTTTTTGGAAGAGATTTTTTAAAAATACAATGTCTTACAATATGCAAACAAATTTTGGGATATGTATCATTCATCGGTTATCACTAGTGAATAGCCATTTTTGGCGATTTGTAAATTTGTTTTTAAACTCGATTTAATTTTCCGTAGAACGGTTATCGCTATCGGTCGTTTAAATACAACGCATGTTCACGCCGACATTTTACCGATTTTTGGTAATTTCGCTCGGTCTATCGAAGTCATTCGCTCTGTTATAATGTCCGCACGCAATCAGAACTACACTCTGCGACCATCGTATTCATAGATCCCGTTTTCTCCGTAGGTCTCGGTGCGCGCATGGCTATGGATCTTTTCCTAGCTCGTGTTTTAAAGCCGAACAAGCCGAACGTCCTTGTCCCGTCTTACACGCGATTTAAGCCTGGCCACCGTTGTCTAACACTTATTGATTTGTAGCACTCCTTATCGAACTCGTTTTAGGTGAATGACAATGTTTCCGCGAGTGGCTGCTGTCAGAAATTACGCTTTTGTCAAGCACACGATCAATGGTTCAAGTAAACTCACGCCCGATTTAGCTTCATTCGACATCTATTTATTGTACGTAGTTTTAAATGTAATTGAATTACCGTTCCGATAGTTCAAACTTCAATTAACAAATAATGTACTCATATAGTTTTAGGTAGCGCCAGTGTAGCGATCACCAGAAGCTTCGGCGTCCGAATTCGCTACTAAACTTCGAATATGTGTCATTGCAGTGAAAGCTTTGAAAGAGAGGGTCCCTCAGACCTAAAGATTTCAAAAAAAAAAAAAAAATTACTATTCAGATTAAAAAAAAAAAAAAATAAACGATAAAAGTAACAATTTATTACCTTATTGTGTTATGTCCCTAGTCCTAGTCCTATTTATTACAAATATATATATATATATATCTTCAATGCATATTTAAAGTTTTTTAGAACATGAAATCCCTAGCCCTAGTAATAAATATTATAAAAAAATATGACATTTCCTTGATAATATTCTTACCTTTAAATTTAATAATAGGTAAATTGACTCCAACATTAAAGCTATAACGACATAAAATATGTTTTTCTGAACGCAAATTTGGTATGATGTATGTTTGTAATACAGAGACATGCGGGTATAACGTTCTTTAAAACATCATGTGAAACTTATATCATCATAGGTATGTTTATACATTTCAAAAAAAAAAAAGGAACACATTGCATTTTTAGTGTAAATAGTTATTTTTTAGAAATTTTAATTTTAATAACTCCTTCATTTATTTCATTAATTTCGTGAATGATTTCTATGATGTTTACATGCTAACTCACAGTGCTACGAAAGACAATATTAGTCAAAAATACTATTTTTTTAAATTCATTATAATATATTATTCTTTGACAAAATATAGAAATTCAAATAAATGAATGTATATAAACGTCGAACGTCTTATAAAGCAGTTTGAATAAATAATAATTATGACAAAAATATAAAATTTGGACTATTTATTTTATGTGATATTACATTATTTATTTTTAACTATAATATTATAACTATAGTTTTAAAAAAAATAACCACATCATATTATAGTGTTTTAAAAAAATATATGATTATAATACTGCACGATAATGTTTTGTCAAAACCTTTGATGTATATATATGTTACGGTCAAAGTGTATAATTCGGGCATTATAATACAGTGCCCGGGCATTGTGCACAATGCTCGTCATATTTGGACAAAGCTGAATCTGCTTTTAATTTGGGTACATTGCCTATTCATTGTTATACGATAGTCGGGCATTGTGTACAGTGCTTAATTGTTTGTGGGCAATGTAAGTTTATCGCGATTCCGCGTCTGCATGTATAGTGTATACCAATAACATCTCCGATATCATTAAGAGAAGCGGCTAGACAATTTTCAAATCTTGGCGGTCAAGGATATAACCATAAGCGCAATTTCAGGGGGGCTCAAATTCAAAAGCCCTCTCAAAATCAATCATAGCCCTCCTCCCAAAAATGGTTTGTATGTTCCTTTCTACCTTTATATATCTCAGAACTCAGGGAGCATACACACAGTACATACATGCAAATCATGATAGCTCCCCTAAATTTAAAACTCAAATTGTGTCTGTGGGCATAACTGTAATCAGCAATGCAAGACAAATAAGTGGAAATATTTTATGAGCTACGGAAAGTAGAAACACAATGAATGTTGACATTTCGACTAGTATTATTTAAAAACTACAGATCTGTTTGTAGTATTGTATCTATGGTACATACTACATGTCTGAAACTACACATGCGAATATAATGTTGTTATGCGGTATGGATGTTATACAATTTATACAATTTCCTATGATATGATATAATATAAAAATTATTAGTAGTTAATATGCGATTGAACACCCATTAGTTAACATCATATACATTCTGAAGAGTTTGTGCATAAAAGTTACTGCTTATAATATAATTTTCTTAAACATTATTTTTGCTGGCCCGTTTCGTTATATTGTCTTTTTAGTTTTTAGTTGATACAGAATAATATTAGTGGTCTCCATTGCTGCACTATACTTCATATAAAATGTTATTGTTTTCAAACCGGACGTAGGTACTTACCGGAGTCCTACGGTAGTAGGGTTATATAAATAAAAAAAAAACAAAGGACTCTTCAGGGTAAACCACCACCTCGTTTTAGTAGATAGGATATTTTTTCATGGTTATTTTAGCTACATATAAAAGAGCTATTATATGTGTCAGAAGTTCAGAACAGAATAGTAATCCATTGGCTGCTAAAGAAGCAAATAGCTAGAAAAAGACTATCTGAGAATACACAATTGTACAACATACACATTTCATCCCCCACCGGAAAAAAATAAAATATAATTGGATCTGTATGAAATAATAATAATAAATCGTGAATTTATAAATGTATAAATATACATATTTTGATATGATAAAAAAACAACTTAATGGGATCCTTTTGCTATAAACATGATTCATTGGAATAGCAAAAAAATCAGCTAATCCATGATGATGAAGAATGATAACATTCAGTACAAACGCAAAATAGCTATCTTTTCACTAAAAAAGAACAAAATAAAACTGTTAATGAAGAATCTTTTCCAAATAAAGACCCTTAAACTCAAGCATAATTTTGTATAGTAGATATTTCAGTTAAAAGGCTAAAGATAATAATGACGGAGAGTTAATAATTAATAATTGTATTATCAAAGAAAAGTTCATATCACCTATAATTAATCTTTCATAAATTAAATTTTAAACTGCTTATGAAAAATCTACGTCAAATAAATAAAAATACTTCAACTCAAGTACGGCTATTATAAATGGCTAAATTCAAAGACTGAAAATAAAAAGAACAAACAAATCAGAAGGTCATAATCAACAAAAGTATACGCCATACGGTGAATATAATTCATAAATTGACGGATAATGTACGATAGAAATGTAATAAGCAAAACAAAAATTTTATGTGTGATTATTTATTGGTTATATTTATCTATTTATGTGTATTGTTAGGTATTAAACAAAGTAAGAGGAAAGTATTTTTTTTATTTTCCAAGAGACATACAATGCGTAAAAAAATAGTGCGGTAAGTAAATGTAAAGAGAGCAGGAAAAAAATGTATGCGATTATTTAAGGACCGCCAAGTAAAAATGCTTAGTTTGGAAAATGAAAGTTAGATGTTGATATGTGCATTTTTATGATTTTTAACTAAATAATTGAAATCACTGACAAGATGAACGTTCTTTTAAATTTTTATACGTTGACTTTCGAAAACTTCATTTTATAGTGTGTATCACGTATGTGTATCAAATAAGAATATGGATGTCTAACTGTTCATGCAGACATACGCAGCAAGTACCTACGGCATTATCATACTTGTCGTTTATTTAAATTTAATAATATCATATTGTAACTACAAACGCCGCAGTCCAACACATAGAATGACTATTATATAAGTTAATTTATATTACACGTAGGGACGTCGTCATAATTATATGATAATATGGAAGTTACATGTTAGCGTGTTGTTAGGTTGTGTCGAGAGGATTTGATAATTTCATATTCAAAATATATACCGTGCAAAAATTAACTCAGAACTAACAACACTGCAGAGTATACGATTACATTATAATATTAAAATAAATAATATTTGCATATACTTAAAGTAGATTTATTATAATAAATAATTAAATATAATGTATACAACATTTATCCGACATCAACAATTTTTTTTTGCCGTTACTATGGCGACAGAAAACAAATCGTATTGGCAAATCAATGCTTGTTTTTTTTTTATTATTATTATTATTATTATTAATATTTCATATATTTCTTCAGCTATGTTGAAAATAATATCCATGCATGTGTGCACACAATGGTATAAAATTATTAAAATGAAATATTACTCAAACGCCTAATTTAATTTATGTACGCACACGTTTTGATGCGACTACGATGACAGTGTAATGGTGTTAACGAGAACGTTGTTAAAATATAAGTTATGATACAGATTTCAGTGGGTAAAATGTTCATTCAGTAAGAATAGAACATAAAAAAAAAATAATAATAATAATAAACTAAAACTATGTCAAACAATACTAACAAAATTACATAATTGCGAGAAGATAAACTTGTTTGGAAATATGACAATCCGTTTTTATGTGTAAACACTAATATTGAAAAGAGAAAATAATAATCGATAATACAATGGGGATCAGAAAAATGTATTATAAAAAATAACGAACTACTATTATAATGATATTTTATCACATAAATAGAACGAGAAAAACGTTGTCTACTATAAGTATAATAATGTGAATAAAAATATAATACTTTTATTGAGGAAAAACGAAAAAAAGACAACAGTAAATGTTGCCATATTTTCTTCATTTTGTTCGACATAGTAGCTTTTCCATTTTCCAATAGACAATTTTAATTTGTTTTTAATACCAGGAGATTTTATGAATCTTTTTCAAACGAAAACAAAAAAAGAATGGTGCTTACGATTACAATGAAAACGAAAGAAAAAAACAAAATCGTTCTTCCGTTGTTTTTTCGTAATTATTTTTTTATTGCTACAATACTACAGGTCGTATCATTTTTGACAGGTGAATATAATATGCATCGTATCACTTCCGCGTATTCGTGTAAAGAGCTCATTTTTATACGTTTTTGTTGAACTGAAAAAAAAAATAATTCTGTCATTATATAGATAATAATAATAATATATTCGCGTATTGTACCACCTCTCGTAATTTGTACATACAAATAAGTATAGGACAAATAAAATATATTTTAAACGCCCGCACAATACCAAAGTGATAAAAAAAATGTTAGTTATATAGAGAAATGAGATATTTTTTTCTTTTGAAAATAATATGATGGGTTATTTTAAAATCATTTTTTCCCCTATCAAACAATTTGATTTTGATGAGATGAAAATAAACTGTATATTATATGTCAGATGCTTTTTTTTTTTATGTAAAATTAATTTTATGTAACTGATCGTAACAAATGCAAAGTTTTAACGTAATTTGAATTTGAAAATATTTCGAAGTAAAACTGTTGGATATCGCAATAACAGAATATGTATCTTATAATTTTGTGTACTTGCGTTAAGTTTATTTTGTTGTGAACTGTTTAAATTTTAATGCTAAATATATATTTTTTTAATAATATATATAGAGGAGATGGTGAATCAGCCTCTATTTCTAAGAATACCTTATAATTTAAAAAAAAATATATTTTTAATCATTGTTTAAATTTTATAATTTTAAATATAATATATTATTATATAATTTACTTTTTTATTAATATCACCGTACGATCGATACGTTTATAAAATATTTATTATTTATAAACATTATATTGTGTAGCTAACAAATAATAAATTAGTCTAAATATTTTGGATATAATATTTGTGAATAGAACATTGTAAAAAAAATATTAATCTTTATGATAAAAAACTTCGAATTCCTACAATGTTTTTTTTTTTTTTTAATAATAAATAAATAAATTTCAATTTATTTAACACAAATGATACTAATCGCACTTTTTAAAACGATTCTATCAATTTATTTTCACAGCCTGTGTAATAAACTCACCAAGATCGCTTAATGTATAACAAAACTTAGTTATACGAATTTGCAACACTGAGAATAATAGGTAAATATACTATTATT
Organism: Rhopalosiphum maidis; assembly: GCF_003676215.2. Lineage (NCBI taxonomy): Eukaryota > Metazoa > Arthropoda > Insecta > Hemiptera > Aphididae > Rhopalosiphum > Rhopalosiphum maidis. The sequence goes on from NC_040877.1 coordinate 85,664,955, forward strand.
TAAATTCTAATTTATTATTACAATTAAATAAATAAAAAAAAAGTTTGAAAGTTTTTAGGTTAAATTAAATTTAAATGGCATACAGTAATAGTAATGAAATATAGAAAAATGTATATTAATAATAATTAAAACAGTACAAAATCATTACGTATTTTTGATTAAAATGTATCAGTATAATGATTAGATTAGTAAAATGAAGGTTGTACTCGTATTTTGTAAATGGATAATGTATTATAATAAATAATTATTAATAAAAAAATAGAAAAAAATGATTACAGAACATAATCGTTTCATCTTTTTGGTTTTGCAAATTTATTTATTACATTATTATACACATATATATTATCATTTATATAATAATAAATTAATGCAATCCTTTTTAAACGCTTTTATGATATCCTTGATTGTATCCAAGTTTTTAATCGTCAAAGAGAAAAAAATTCCGTTCTGTAGTTGCTGAAGTAGTTGATAATGCAAGTAGTATATGAAAAAAATTATGAATAATTGGGAAGGTTTTGGGATTATATTTTTCAAAAGGTTCTAAGATGTAATTGGAATTTATTTTTTGAGTAAGTACGTTATAATTGAGGCTCTCCTTTGAAATATTTTTTTACAAGGTCTTCTGATAAATTCAGATGTGAAGCTATAAATTCGTAAAATTATGCCATCATTATAGTCATCATAATATTGTTAATTTTATTTAGAAATTCTGTTTTGCTATTAATAACTTCTTAACGAATAAAAGAAGGAAATAAAACTATAATAAAAATCAAACACTCGAACTGATTTTTCATCAAATCTGTATTGAAGGTTGAAAATTAAGACGTCTAAAAAAAAACAAAACAATACGATACGAAAATAATCTTTGATGGATTGACTTTATTTTTCATTTCATTGTTTATTCTCGGAATCTAAATCGCATCGTCAATTCCTAATATTTTCAAAAATTGTAAACGGTTATTAAAAATTAAATTAAAATTGTCAGTGATGTTTTTTTTCTTTTAAAATTATTATAAGTGCATTATTTATTAATTTAATAGTCAAAATTTATCTTTAATTTTGAATTGAAAAATGCTGCACATTAATACAGTTATTGCAAATTCATCGGACATACGATTTATTGATAAAATAAATTCCTCACTTTATAAAAATCCTATTGAGGTTATTGAGACCATTTAAAAATCGTTTTAGTCAGATATTTTATCTAATAATTTGATAATTGTATGCATATTCAAATAAAGTTCTTTAATGTAATCATGCTTTTGTTATGATACGCTCACATATCATTGTACAACAGATTAAAAATAATAAATAAATAACGATCACCTTGTCACATGTAGATAGCGGTAACCCCAAATATAAATCTTCATCACTATATAAAAGGGACGGTTCGTATTGTAGAAACTGACACGTGTTTGTGACAATGAAATGCAAGACGTGTGATTTTTTTATGTTCCGCCGGAGAAAATGGATGGCCTAATAAGGGTAGCCAGCAAGGAGCTAGAAAGCTAGTTTCTAGGAAACACAGAGACCTTTAAAAGTCAAATTCCATTCCTAGGTTGACATGACCATATCGTCTTTTCATCAGTGCATGCGCACCAGTTATATTATAGCAATACCCCTCAATATTATAGACCTTATACCTAACCTAACCTATTTTTAACGAGTTAAATCGGTAATTGTATTTATTTGGACTCGAGTGTTTAGAGTTCTTAATTTGTGTTGCTTTACTATACTACAGCATAGTATATACAGGAGAACCTCGATAAATTGAAATTCGAGGAAAATGCAATCTTTCCGACTTATCGAGGTTGTTGACTTACTAAGGTTTTAGAAAAAAAAATTCATCTTAGAGAGTTTTTACAATATATGTACATTATTTTAGTTCTTAATTATTATATAGTTAATATTTAAAGTATATATATATATATATAATTGCAGTGTGTATTTTTATTGTTATTGATATAGAACTATTACTAAAAATTACGATAAAAAGTGCGATAAAATGATTAATTATTTTTACATTCGATACTACCGGTCACGTGTAACCGATTAACGCAACTAACAATATCAAATTTAATGATAATAATCTGAATGAAAAATACAATAATAAACGAAATAAACGCGATCAGATTAAATTATCGGAGCGTACAAGCAGATTAGCAAACGATTATAAAAATTATCCATCATTAACTGTGTATATTTGGAACTTAGAATATTCGAGTTATCTATAGTTTTTCTTTCGAGTAGTCGAAGTTTTCGCAAAATAATGACATTTATTTTGGCTTATCAAGGTTTTCGACTTATCGAGATTTCACTCTATAAGGTCTATAATTATTATATATTTCATATGAAAATTATAGTTTATATACGAATTTTATTAAACGGTGTGCTTTATCGACCTCTTAAATAAACGGCCTTTAGAGCCCTCCGAAGATCAGAAGTAAGGTAATACCTAGCATGAAATTAATATTTGTATCTGATATATGACTTAATTCTCTAGCAAATTTATGTGTAAGAAAGAATCCCTTAGACCTTTGTTTCAATTAATCAAGTTTTTTCTATTTTCAGTTATTTAAATTAATTTTTCCTTTTCTTTTCTTACTTTTAAATCTTTTTATTCTTTAATGAACGTCAACGCAATTTCTAATACCAATTCGTCAAATTAACAGCACTATTCACGAAGAAAGCAGAAAAACAATAATAAATACACATATTTTTATGATTTTTCGATGGCTTTTTCTTTTTCAAAGTAATCACGTCATAAGCCTATTTATAGTAGCATATAGTATACATTGTAGACTTTAAAATAAATTCAAAAACATATCATTTTGAAAGTGCATTCATAGCATCTCAGAGTATTTTCCAAGACTATGTTACATTTTACGTTCAATTATTTTATGCATCATGTTAAATTTTAAACATTAAATTAAACATAAGTATCATACAACAAAATTGTCTTAAGAAATCGAATTGTTCAAACCCATACATGTATAAATATTAAATATGTACTAAAAATAATAAAATTTACTACAATTTTTAAAACTTCAATATATATTAAGTTTCTCTTTTGAAATATCTCTTTAATGAATCTAAATAATATGTACTATTAATGAATTTTTCTAGAACATCCGAAAAAATAAATAAATAAATCACTGCATTTAAATTAAAAGCCTATTAGTTATTATTATAATACGTTAATTCAAAACGCGTGGTTACATAAATAGGTACATCATAATAGTTTCTTTCTTTCTAGTATACTATTTTAGTTTTCCGAAACAATTTTAAAAGTAAAATTGTTATTAAACTAGCAAAGTATAATTTATGTATTATAATATTATACATGTAAAATGCAAATTATGCATGTGTGTGTGTGTATGAGAGAGAAATTTTACGAGCACGCAAAATGCATAAAAACAATAATGGCGTTCTCTTTCTATATTGTGTCTGTAAAGTGATCTGAATTTCGTGATAAAACTTTGCGGAGTTATATAATAATTGCAATTGCATGATTATGTTTGTTATATGTAAAATGGCACGCAGGAAAATACAATTAGTACCGCATTTCACAATACACAAACTTTTTGTGAACAAAAATGCAAGATAGATGAACATAATCGTAATAGTTTTGAAATTATAACACTAATATTCACTAACAATTCAATACAAAATCTAAAATAATCTTTTTACCATTTAAACATTCCATAAACCTTTAAATAAATATTTTTTTTACACATACAGTGAAAACCCTCTATAACGAATTTGAAGGGACCAAAATAGATTCCTTACGTTATGGAGAGTTTTCGTAATCGAGAGGGTATAAGAATTATATAATAATAGGTTATAAATCAAACCAACCATTATAATGTAATATTTACGTTAGAGTTTTTCGTTTTAACGAGTTTCATTATAAAGAGTTTTTACTGTATATTATATGCGTAATATTGTAATAATACATTAATTTCCCAAATTCATAACATAATATATATTATGTTTGTTTGTGATCAATATTAATATTCAATTGAGTATCAACAATATAATGTTATAAATCAAACTATTTAACAATATTGTACGAATTTTAAATCATAGAAAACAAAACTGTGGCATGTAATGAACCAAAAATGTCGGTAAATCAATTTTCATAGTAAAAAATGGTCGTTGAACATTTATCTCGTATATTACAATACGATTACAACGCGATAGTCATACATAAACATATTATAATAACACTATAAGCAGATTATAATTTAATATTTCATAATTCTAGATGGTGGATTATTTATTAATAAATTAACAAGATATCTACTTAAAAGTATATTTAAAATACTCGTTATGATTAATCAATATTTTTATGGGCTTAATAATTTTTACATTTTTTTTTTTTTTAATCGTCAATGAATAGCTAATTGTGAAGTATAAAGCGAAATATATTATAAACACCATCAATTGTCTATCGTAAAAATAAGACAATAATGATATATAGGCGAACTTCAGGAGGTAGGTATAATTTATCAACACGAAAATAATGTTAAAAAAAAAAAAATAAAAAACATCGATGGTTGAAATAATATACATATATGTATACACTATAAATAATGTATAATTATTATTTATCATCTATATTTATAAAAGGTATAAGAGATATTTATCGAGGATAATATTTTACTCGAGTAAAATCTTAATAGGTAAAGAACCCGAGACGTCTCTCTGCTGTATAGTAGGTTTCGAGTGTACATTACCCTGCATTCGTCATTTAAGTAAGTACAACATATTGTAAAGAATGTGTTAAAATTAGAATTTGATAATAAATTATTGCGTATAAAAAAATATTCTGAACAGTGACAATCTGTCCAGCTTATATTTATAACGAAGATTCTTAATTATTCGTCTTTGCATTATGACATTTTTAATTTACCATCGTGTATAGTTGATAATAACAATATAAGTGATGAAATTGTCGGGGTCTGAACGAATAATATTCTTTGATGGTTACAAAAAAAAACAACTAAATCAATATTATTCGTTTAATGTTAAAGTATTAAATTTTATCAACATTTTTTTTTTTTCATTCATATGTCTACATTTAAAATCATGTCTAAAACCATGTTTCGGTAAATTTAATGGTTGTTAGAACAACAACTTAAAATAAACTTAACGGAGTATGAAATGTTTAACTCCAGCGTATTATCATAATTTTAATTTTTAATGTTAATCACACAATACCAGGTAGAATACTACTGTTACAATAATATTAATTTTAATTAAATAAACAAAAAATTAATTACTAATAAACTAATTTGTTATTAATTTTCCCGTACTTTTCAGTTTTTAATATTATTACTAACATTGAGTGCGTTAATTAATTTAAGTAATCGTACACTATAATTTTGTTCATACAACTTTTACTTCAAAATTACGTTCTCGTCCTTAAACATTTAAATTTTTAAAGTTCTCCGAAATCATCAATTCATTAGATTGTTTTTAAGAATTGTGTACCCCCACACCCCCTTCAGCAACCCTTAATCCCCAAAAAATCATTAAATTTATCTATTATATAAAAATGTTTTTTTTTAATATTTGTTTATTACGATTTATAAAGGTATAATCCATAAAATATGATATCCATTATATTATATATATTAATTATACTTCCGTGGGCATTATCTTCGATCATATAAACTAAATAAAAAGTAAACCTGATAATCTTAATTTATACGGTCGAAGGGCATAATACTTTTTCGTCACTATATTTTACGGTAACGAATCTTACAATCAATTTTTTTTTTCGTAGTGGATACAAATGTACAAATATTATGATCATAGGCTATACTAGTTATAGGTTAATTTTGCAAAAATCTTAATACTTTTTAATATATTATTATTGTGTAATATTATTGGATATTCTTTTGCACACCTCGTTACTCTTGTTTATAACATTAAACATCACCTATTGATTTTGTTTACTGAACCTATACAATTTAATTGATATGTTACTTTAAGATTTTAAGTGTTCATACATAATTTAAAACTTTATATTTATAATATTCATACATACAAAATAAATAAATGTTAGTTTATTTTATGCACTCAAAAATTATTATCCATTGGAAACATAAAAACTATAAATCAAATAGATACTGTATTTATTTTAGTTAATATATATTTATTATGTACAATATATATATGTAATATGAAATGTATAGGTACACAGTAAAACCTACTTGTAAGATGGAATCCTCCTTATAACGAAAAATTTCAATAGTCCCGGTTCAAATACGGTACTAAAATTGACCTCTTTATACCAGAAATCTTTTTATAATAAAAAAATGTGTTGGTCTCAAGATATTCCATTTTAGAGAGATTTTGCTCTATGTAATATGTATAAAAGAGAGTAAAAAAAAAATTTAAAAAAAATATAAAAAAGACTTTTAATAAAAGTTGATGTATGCAATATCCTAATCTATCTACTATAGGAAATAATTTTAAAACAGAAATCAATTCGAAAATAATACGTTTTTCTCGGAATTTAGCGCTTGCTCCATATTCATTCAATACCCCCTATTCAACAAAACTAAGCCGGTGTCATAGTTGCGTATTGGGACATTCTACTTACCGCCTATTTATTAATAAATCCTGACATTTATTACTTCACACTGTAAACGAATTCCCGGAACAGATCAATTGTGCTATTTGATAAGGGATCGATACGGTGGTACAGGATATAATAATTAACAATAGTAAATACGTCACCGTAGGAACGCGGCGCACTGTAGCCATTTTACAAGTAAAATAATAGCAACACTTACGTTGTACTTTTGCATTTTCGATCACAAATCGACTTATTACTGCCATGGCTAGCTATGTATTATGTACACCAATGTCGGGAAACAATACGTCACGGCGGTCGAGCAGGTTGACCCTTTTGAAAATTAGATGTTGTTTTGCGCACGTGTATATTTAAATATTGAAACGGCGTGAGCACGATTTTAGCCCCGTGTAATCTGCAGGCTATATTTTACTTGGATCGCACCGACAAAAAAAAAAAAAAAAAATGCAGGGTGGGAACGATGTGGTTGAAAATATTGCGTGACGGCCACTCCACTGACAGGCAAGAGAAGACACTTCACTCCGCTGAAGTTTTATAGTATTATATTTAGAGGTGTACATTATATTATTGTGTAGTGGCGTACGTCAGTAAAACTACATCACTATTTATGTATATGTATATGTATATACATCTATGGGGCACGCCTCGGCCACCTCACCTATGCTGGATTTTTTTTTTTTTATGACACAGATTTTGTCGACGGTAATCCACTGGGATTTTAATCGAATTTATGTGGGTCAAAACGAAGCACATTGTGTAGAGCTCTCTTGGTTGTTGTTGTTGTTGTTGTTGTTGTTTTTTTCGTTTTGTTTTGTTTTGTTTTATTTTTATATTGTCCTAATACGATTTCGGCGGCGGCGAGTCGCTGTCAGACGATAACCACTTTAAGGGACTTTTACGCGTCGTAAAGTATACAAGAGATAACCGGTACCTTATACTTACTTCTTAGGTAATACGATCATAAACATAATAATAAGTGCATTTGGACCGCAGCGTATCGAGCGGAATCGGAAGTCTTCGAACAAAGTATCCACATAAAATGATATGATACGGATACCTAACCGGCCGAGTTCAAAGTTTAAGGGTTTTATACGTTATTATGGACTCGGTCGTTTCTCGCGTAGCTAAACGTAATGGACGTGACCGCAGGGTGTGTATTATTCTGCTGAACAATCGACATTATAACAGTATCGTCTAATTTTTTAATTGAAATATCAAACGATCTTTTTTCCGGACCATATTATCACTCCTCTCTCTCTCTCTCTCTCTCTCTGTTCAAATATTGTATTTTACGAAATCGTATAGTGTAGTGACGGTAGACATACTAAACGCAAAACTCATAAAACGCTAAAGCATCAGAGAATTCCTGGAAAATAATGATTCCCTAAACAGTATAACAATAATTGCGAATGACTTTATAATATTATCACCACGCATTAAAAATATTTAACGGAGCTCAAACTTTCCGAAAATATTCAAATTATTCCATTTCGTGCTACACGCGCTTATAATAATGTTTTAAACCTTTTAAATACATTTGGAATTTCTAATTTACGATAATAATATTTTGTCATATTTTATAATATTGATAGATATTATTTATATTATACGATATAAATGAAATAAAACACACACATTCAATCAAATATTCAAAGCATAGAGTGATAGAATAATATTATTAATAAATTAACACTATATAATACGTCCAAACGTCAATATTATCGTATTCAAAATTATTGTAATATGATTAAACGTGATCAAAATTCAAAATTCATTATTATTTCGATGCCTATATTACGATAATTATTATCGTCGATCTCTGTTATTATTTCCAATGTAATGTTAGTCATTAGAAGAACACTTAAATACTCACGTATTTAAATAATCGTAAATCGATAAATACTATAAGAAAAATTAAACCGTGGAAAGTATTATTGATGTCGTCTCGTTTAACTGATGGAATATAAAATTGTATGCGAGCTATGCATAAATAATTACAAATTATTATCATCATAACGTATTACCAGCCGAGACATAATATTCTGGGATTCACAACTTTTGACAAGTAGAAAAATAAGATAACAGTTTCCGGTGTTGATTTCCGACGAGCCAATAATAATATTATTGCATCACATTTACGTTTGCAAAAAGAACATTATCGGAGTAGGTACTTTTTCATACTTATAGCAATAAAGCTGTAAATTAAACTCAATCGATTGGAAACCAGATGTAGCATGTTATAGGTGTCTTATCGAAGCCAATAGACTCGAAAATTGAATTAAAAGTCGGTCGCTAGGGCAATACTTTGATCGCAATCTTATAAATCGTAATTTTATTTTATAAACTTCAAAATATATCGTAGTATAGAACGTAAATTATTCGTTGGTAAGTTTCCGCTGACCGCAAAAAGATATTATACTTAGATTTTTATCAATTATTTATCATTTTACATTTTCGAAATGCCTAAATAGACTGTATTTTATGACTCAGGTTTGGCTTGTAGGAAATCAACAAATTAATTCCTTCATCCAACTCATTCTAGTGTAAATATTATGAATAACAAAAAAATGCGTTCTAAATGAATACATCAACAACTCTTCAGAAACTTCATAATTCATTATGAATTTTAAATTACTGTATTTATGAATAATGTATATCATAATACCACATACAGCGTAGAAAAATAATAATTATGATTATAAGAACGTTAATATTATCGACTGCAGTTTCCAGTGAAATAAATTATTATTATTTTTATTATCATTGTAATATTATAATATTGTATAATTAATTATTATACATTGTATTATTATTATGATGATCACTTGTACCAATACACTAATTGCACTTGTAGAAAATGAGCAACCGGTCATTATGCATTTTCGCTTGACCAATGCCAATCAATAAAAAAAAATGACGTACAATTTATTTTAAAAGTAGTATAATTTTGTTTAGCGTATTTCGTGTAGTCGTTTCGACTGTATAATAACTTTTGAATGCGCAAAAAATAAAATATATTGTTAAAATTTTTAATATTCATATGTAAATGTTCGAAATAAAATAGAGTGTCGTATAGTTTATAAATACTGGCAAGTTATCCAGACAGTCTGTCCGGATTTACATTAGGCGATAACCGAATCTCTGAAGAACGGCGTTTCAACTTTTTAAATTAGAACACATATATGCTATATGCAATAACGTACATACCTATTTCCTCAGACGACAGACGAAATATAACGCAAAAAAATGAATGTTTAAATTATCGCACACAAAAGCAATATATTCTAAAGGGTAAGTACTAAATAGTAAGCTTCTTGATTCAGATAATTTTTTTTCTACACTTTTATCGTTTCATAATCTCGTAAATAAGGTGTAAACATTTCTCGATATAATTTCATTTTCACGACACAAACTAGTAAGTGACGATTTTATGTACAAACCAAAAAGGAAAAGTCAACTGTAGGTAGGTGAGCTAAATCATCTCAAACAGTCCAGTTCATTCCAGGAAATATTATAGTGTCTGATATCATCTTACAGGGCTATTACGATGGACATGTAATATTCATTATATATCGTTGTATTTAATATTATTATCTTTTTAATTTTAGATCATAATTATTTAATTATCAAGTAACAAATTTAATTTTAAAACCGCAAATTTACGGAAATTTGTATTAGTGTTCACGATAAATAATCAACTTAAATACAACACTTGCATCCTCCTTACAGTTTACACACTAAATAAATTAAAAATGTAGGTATATTTTACTATACAAACTATATAACTATAATGTAAGTACTAAACTAACAAAATTAATTATAAATACCAACTGAAACACTTATAACGATCACGATAGATGGAATTAGTTGACGTATAATATATTGTCATCGTTAATGATATTATAATATTGTACACAATTAGTAATAATTAATAAACGTAAGTATAAGTATATGGCACTCACCACGTATCGCGTATACGATGTATCTACATGGGATAAAATAAATACGAAATTTAAATACACAATTATTATGCGATAATCGTATTAATGAAGACTTTGATTTCCGTAACGTTTCATATACAGGTGTTTACAATACAGTTTTCAGTGGTTTTTCTCCGGGAGCGTCATTTTAGGGGATCGGGGTGTTCGATTGCACCCCTTACTTTTAAAATAGTTCCATTTAGCCCGCACCCTGATGAAATAATGCACGATTATTAATATGATTAAAATTAAATTATATTTTAATTCTTATATTGATGTGTATCAATATTGGTATACTATCAACCATGATTAAAACTTTAAATCACATTGATTATAAACAAATATCGTGCTATATTTTATTTATGTTTTTAAATTGATTTTTACGATTTATGTTGATGCAATGTTTCGGTTCATGATGTATGGAAATAATTGAAAGCGGGATAATGTGCATCTACGTACATATATTTTTATATAACTTGGTGAAATTTCAAAATGACCTGACCTCGCACATCTTAAAAAACCCCGAAATTACGCTTCTATTTTTATCGATTGTTTTCAACTTTGAAACTATTATAGGTATAGTTATACATTTCAGACCTATGTGCAGCTGTAAATCATTACTGGTGAGTTACTAAAATATATTATTATAATATCAGATTCAAACTATACACCGTTACGTACATCGAAATAAACATGCGGCACGGCTGCGTGCCATGGCATACAGAAACTGAAACCACCAGTCGGCTTTGTCGTCGTCGAACCGTCTGCGAATTTGTGATATTGTGTTGGTGGAGTTGTGGAACCGTTCGTGTAAATATTCATATTTATAAATATTAATTTTTGATATGTTTAGTGCTGAATGGTATTTTTGTGTGTGGTGCCTGTCTACAACACTTTACTTAATTTTTACTTCACGCTTAAACCAGAAACAGGTGAGTTATAAAAGTTATTGTGTATTTGCATGCTAATTACTTAGATACTACATTTTTTTTTCAAAATTTCAATTTTAAGACAGGTGTTTTTATTCTTGTTGTATTAAATATAATATCTACTATAGTATACTGTTATATAATTGAATATTGTTTATTTGTGATAATTCTGTTTTTTACATGTTATTGCGATTCTGTCTTTTCTTAAACGTATTCCACAAAAACTATTTTGGATACAATGAATGAAAAATAAGAGTATTAAAAAATATTATAAATAGTTCTTAACTTTAAACATAATATAAAATGAGAAATATTATAAAAGCACAATTTTTTTTGTAATAAATACATAAAACACAAAACAATCTTACATTTGGCTAAGTTTCTTCCACCAACCACTCTCTTATTCAATGAACTTAAAAGATAAAATTGTAATGTATTATATAAATTTAATATTTGTACCTAAGATTTAAAAATTCAATACAAGGACTTGTACATACATTTTTCTATAATCTATCGAAATGTATTAAATATATTTTTTATATTAATTAATTTCTTTATAAATACATTAAATTTAGATAAAAAATATATTTACTCCTCTAAGCCCTACCTTTGATGGAGCAGATAGTTAACATTCGTATTGTATATTGTACAGAAATAAAAGAAAAAGTAAACTTATCAAATATTATTACATATTTACATTATAATAAGTTAGATTGACACTACAAAGAACAATAATATATATAGGTGTATATATTATATTGACTGATCATGTTATTATAATTTATTTTAATTATTTTAATTAATATAGTATATAAAACTATCAATGAACAAAATAAAATGAAATAAAAACTAACTTCATCAAGAACACAGTTTTACTAGGAAATTGTTAGATTGAAAAAAGTCAATCATAAACTTACTTTTTATCCAATTTAATAAGGTTAGGTTATTTTATCATGGCTATAAATACGTATCAAACTTATTAAAATCGATAATTATTACTTTCTAAAAACTAAAGAAAATTGAATTTGAAGAATTTAAAACTATAAATATAATCAAAAATATATAAGGTATTATATGTGTATTTTGTGTAATATATTTAAATTAATAAAAATGTAATAATACTATTTGTAATTTAATATAAATTTAAAAAAAAAATCTTTTGTACGTAAAAGATATCAAAATTAAAAAATTAATAAATATTGAAAATTATATTTTACATATTATATACAAGTATGTATAATTACGATGTTTATATCAATCAAGATGATTCTTAGTTGGTTAAAAATAAAACAGGGATCTCTAATTTTGGATTATATTTGGTTACAAAATGGTTAGAAAATGTGTAAATTTCAAATCAAACCAAAAATTTTGTAGGTTATCTCAGCACCAGTAATTAAAGTTTTGAATAATTATGAACTTCCTTGTAAGTCATAAAAACAGTTGTCGAGGTTACATTTTGTAACATAATTATTACATAGATTTGTGAAATTTTGGTATAAAAATTAGCAACTTGAGGTGCTGAAGTGAAGGAGCTCAAGAACGGTTGTAGAAACGTATACGAATAACTGCAATCTCCAACCCCATAATTTATATACCTATTAAGTAACCAATACATAAAAATGTTAGGTTTATAATACGATGTGTGTCTTGACGCTTAGAACTGGGTACAAACATTAAAAAGCGATCAACGCGTTGGACCAGAAATGACGATGTACGTGAATATATGTTAAGTACTACAATGAGGCTCGTTTTTCTTAAATTTTATCGTATAGCAAGCCTACCTTAAGCAGGCTTTTAGGACACAAAAATCATATTAGACGACAATAGAAAAACATGTTATTATAATAGTATTATATTGGTCAAGTTTGCAGGTTTCCACTAAACCGTATTGTTTTGTATTCCATAAACTATATGTCGGTAACAAATTATCGGTAACACATTACCTACAACAAGTTATGTGCACAATAAACTCTACACGATACGGCCAGTGGTGCAACTAGGGGGGGGGGTGCAAAAAGGTCTTTAGCAGCCCCAAGTTAAAATTTAGCACCCCTTTTATTGTTTATCTTACACTCTAACAACCGATATTTTAGGAGACGGCGGTGGCATCACTTTAAATCGACGTTCATAATCGAATCAGCTTGGACGGACGTCGTTTATAGCATTTTTATTGTGTATTTAACTAACAGTTGATCATAGCACATCGTTTTTTCGTTCGAAATATGTTTGGTTTTTTATAGAAAATCGTCGATCTATCTGCAAAAGCAACAGCTTAGCGGTAGGCCGGTAGATTGCAATGCTAGCTAAAAAAAAAATAATATACTGTTTAAATATTTAACCGCTATATAAATTGTGTAAATGTGTCAAAAATGTATATTTTATTTATCTTCTATAAGACGTTACATCACTCATCGCATGTTAACGGTAGTAAAAATGTATTTTTATCAACTGCTATAATTGCTTATAATAGTTATACTCGTACATATATACAGTAAATTCTCGTTATGTCAAATCTCAAGAGAAACAGGAAAAAGTTTGAGATTTTGAGATATCGATTTTAAAAAAAAAAAAATAAAAAATTGGGAAATAAATTGAATACTTATAATACTAATACTACATACCTATTAAAAAACTACAGTAATGGATAAATAATTGTAGTAATTTATCATTATTGTAGTTTACGCTTATTTTCTATTTCACTATATTGTATACGAATGTCTATGAATATTGATTACAAACACGTGAAATCAAAATCACTGTACTAAATATATAAGTACTGTTTAATTTTCGTTCTTACTTTAATAAAAATGTTTTTTATGTATTCGAGATAACAAAAAAAAAAAAACGATTAATTTTATTTCGAGTTATTATCTAGAGCAAAACTCTAATGTCAAGGGGACTTCAATATAGTCCGAGATAACGACGTTTGACACAATAAGAACATACTGTATTATGAAATATTTATCGTACGAGTAAGAGTACAACACGTTAAATTATAATTTTGCATTTTACAGTTGAATTATTACGTATATCTATAACCGAGTATGACTAAATATTGTGCTACAATAATTATTATTTTACTGCCGATTTTTCGGTTTAGAATAGCTATATTGTTTTATTAACAATTCACTTGTATGTGTTAATGTAAGAAATATCAGACATAATATCGGCTTCAATATTGTTTCTGACTACAATCGACAGAGCTGACGGTATTTTCATATTTCTATGATTTATAACGAGTTGAATCAAAACTTGTGTATGTATAGCAGATGCACATTATTCAAACTGATCCCATACATGAGCCGCGAGGCATCTATTACTAAATAATATATAATCTCACATTATAATACATAATTCATAATACACTAAAAGTTTTTGTAGAGTTATTTTTGCGTTCATCGCTAATGTATTAAAAATAGAAAATTCAGAATAATATAACAAAATATAGTGCCTTACTATCATTTAATTACTTTCGTGTTTTATCGTAATATTATTTTTCAACTGTGTACATTTTCGGTTCACTGAAAAATAACAGAAGATTTTGGTTCTTTTCAAAAAATGCAACGTTATTATTATTTAGTTTCATTATGCTATAGAGATAGGTATATTTTAGTGTACAACAAAAAGTGTACCTGCGTGTAAAAATAACTCAAACAACTTACTGTACACTGTAGCCTTTCAAAATACAGAATATATTATAATATAAAAGTTATATTTATTTATTTTTCATTCATTTTAAGTTGTAATAATTTTTTCACCATCTGTAAGTTAATTTGTTTATAATAAGTAAAAGTGATGGCGTGTTTAATAGGTCATACGATTTTGTCTTGCGTGAAGAATTCGTTCATTGTTGGAATTGCATGTCATGCGGGCTTATTTAATCAATTAACAGGTCGCGGCGCCATTCCCATTTAGTTGTCTTCCGAGGACACCTGGGATGGCAAGTTCGGAGATGAGAGGATTTCGATGGTTGCGTAGGTTTGAGTACATTCGTTTCAAGAAGGTTTAGCTACATTTTGTAATAGTCGGAATTGAGAGTTCTCAAATTATATTTTAATACAATTATAAAACCAACAACATGATAACAAAAGACTAAATTTAATGAAAACTGTATGGTATATTACAAGTAAATTAAACAACGAGTTAGTTTTACTTTATTCGCTTAAAAGTTATAACTAATTGCCTTCGTGAAAATTATTCAAACAAAATTTGGGTAAATAAGTTTCTATCCAACAAATATTATTTTCTCTAACTAAACAAATCAATCTATTGTACACGATATAAGATACAAAATAACAACGTAACTTGTGTAATCAACTTAACATTATAAATTTAGCTTATTAGTTATTAGTTTATATTTTTGTAGTAATAAATAATTTGTAAAAACTTAATTTGACGTTTTTATAATCGTTATGAATTATTTAAATTTTAAAGTATTTTATTATTATTTATTATTGTATCACAAAATGTATATATTTATTTTTAATTCTTTACTATGAAAATATAATATAATATATTGTTGATTTTTTTCTAAATATTTATATAATGGCATATATCCTATCTTTATTATTAAAAAAATTAATTTTAATAGGTAAATTTAAGAATTTCTATTATATCTAAAAAAAAAAAAAAAAAATATGAAAAATGTATGATTATATCATATTTTTTTAAGAAAACAACTATTCTTTTTCTCTAGTCATATCGCAGAATATTTAGAAATATGATAATATAATGTTACATATTATATTTTAAAAATAAGGAATACATTGTACTTATTAATTTTATTTCATTTTTTGTATTTATTTTTGTTTTTGAAGTACTTTTAAACGTTTTTTTTTTTAATTTTCAAACAATTAAAAAAGTTACTTATTTTAATTTATAATGTCAGTTATAAAAATGTCATAATAATTTACAAAAAAAGGAAACAAATTTAATGTTTAAACAAACTCACAATATCAAACACTAATATAAACTTCATAACGGTATATTTTATATTAGTATTTATAATAATATTTCATAGTATTATAAATATAATATTTAAATGTATAAAAAACTAAATAATTATTAAAAAAAAAAACTGAAATATTAACTGTTTTATTCAACAATGACGATTTCTATACAACTTAAATAAAAGTTATTTTAACGATTTCGTAGTATTTGAAGTATTACAATCAATTAATACATAAAAGTGGTATGATATTTTCAGTATCGTTTTGTGAATTCCATTTATATATATATATATTATTTATTCAAATTCAGGTTTTGGAAATTTTGAAATATACTTAATGACTATAAAGTTTTTTATTTTTATAAATATATAAGTAGTACTACGGGGCAATATAAACTTCTTTTTTCCTAAATAATAACCTGCCTTTTTACTGTTCAATTTTAAGAAAATGATTGTTTTCAAAATGTTTATGTTATCAAACCAAAGCTCGGTAGTGTAGTTTTTTAGTAATTAAATACACAAAAGATAATAAATCTCAAAACTAATTGGAAATTTAAAATAGATGTAAAATTGCATCTATCTAGTAAATATTGTACTCTGAAAATGTTTACAATTTATAAAAATATATCGATACATTTATATTATTAATAAAGTAATATTATAATTATTTTAGCCTTCATATTCACAAACATATGCATTAACATAATATGTTACACAGTCAAAAACTCAACAATTACTATAGTTCGAATTCTGGTTTAGATTTGTCAAAATTTTCAAAAAAATAATTTCTTTGACCCTATCGGACTCGAATTAATTTTAGATAGCGATGTTTAATAAACAACTTTTTCCTTTAGAACCGTATTAATATTAATTTCTTGTAATAATGATTTTTTTTGGTTTTTAATTTTCATCGAAAAAAATTTTGTTAATAAGACTGGTTTTTTATTTTTTTTTTTTTTGTGTGAGATAACATAAATAAATATAACGTATTTTGGTATTGGCTACACTATTCTAGGGTTAAAAATGATTACAGTAGTTAGAAAAAAAATCATTAAACAAGCATGTCTTCAACCGAAGAAATTGGATCTGATAATCATTACGTGTACTGGAAAAAATGGCGATTTTCATTTGAAAAATAGAAGACGGTTAAATATATTGCTCCCGTGTTTCTTTCGTTAAGTGCATGTTCGAGTACGCCTGGTATAATAAAGATTTTTGTTTGTGTATTTTGGGTATCGTAATGTTTTTCTTGCACGTGTCGCATATTGGAGCCGGTTCATTTGCGACGAGAAAGGATTGTGTGTCCTATTCGGACTCGGGTGATTATTATTTTATCTCTTCTTTTTTTTTTAAATAAGGAGAAATTTCCATATTTTAATGAAAGGTTTTATATTTCTTAATTTGTATATAAGTGGTACTTCATTTCAAATTTTCTGCCATGCTTCCTTTGTTTCGAGGTTATCAACCTTAAGTGTCTCTGAGGGTATGGTTAGGTTAATGCTATTGTATTTCTGATTATTGATTTTTGTACACAATACTATTTCTAATAAAATATATTATTTTAGTGCAAAACAAAAAAACCTAACCTTCACGACTAAGTACCCTATCTGCTTTCTTCTATAATCCAAGCATGTATCCAGTGTTCTTGGGTATTGCGTTCCATGGCAAATATTTGTTCCTAATTACGGCTTGAAATTTTCTGAGGCACATACTAAGTTTAGCCCAGGTTTTTTATGGTTACCCTAATAATAATATTAATTAAAAATATAAAATTAAATATTATCTTATATTATAAAATATATAATAATTCTAAATTTTATTTTACTTCCCATTTTTACATATAATTATAACTGTCTGTAGCATCGTTATAAACTACAGGTAGATCAAATAATATGTTGTTTTATTTTTATTGAAATGGTTTTGAAGGATATTTTAATTGCATTTAATATTTGTCATAATTTTTTTTCTCAATCTGAATTTTTTATTTTGTTATATTATAATCTTGTCACGGTAATCCTAATTTAGTTTCTTTGTCTATTAATTATATTTGTTCTATGATGATATAAATGCGTATATCTTAGTTAAGTATAGGTATATTATTGTATAGTTTCAAAACAAAAATATTTGGATGTACATTATAGACATGCAGTTTTTTTTGCACTTTTAATTAAAAACCTCACAGTATTTCGTACAGTAATTGACATTATTAAGTGAAGAATGATAATATTATAAGTATAATATAATATTTATCTTAAAATGATTGATATTAATATCGGTCAGCAATTCATGTATAACAAACACAGACCGCGACTATTTTGATTAGACGTTTTTTCGTAGTTATCTTTGAGGCGCGACTAGTAATATGCTGAATTTTTCATTTAATTTAATTTT
Source organism: Rhopalosiphum maidis (assembly GCF_003676215.2). Classification (NCBI taxonomy): domain Eukaryota; kingdom Metazoa; phylum Arthropoda; class Insecta; order Hemiptera; family Aphididae; genus Rhopalosiphum; species Rhopalosiphum maidis. The sequence continues at coordinate 85,683,810 of NC_040877.1, forward strand.
TAACAATCTGCAGACTGCGATAACATATATTATGCCAAAAAATATAGCAATTGACTTCACTCTCTCCCGATATGGATATTATAGAAGCTGTAAACGTCATAACATAAATGATATATCGCTACAACATTTTACGGTTTTTGGAATATTTTCGTGCAAGTCCTTTCGTTCAAATGATTGTTATGTCGCTGGAGTGGAACGAAAAAGAAACTGCGAACTATACGGAATCACTTACATCGAATAATCGACAGATAAAGATGACGGTCTACTATATGCGGATTCGTTGATTCATTATACAGAAAGTTGCCTTTTAAAAACTTCATTATTTTCTTTTATTGTTCTTTCCTAAACATTTGATTACAACGATGACGTAAGTCGTGACTTAACTTTTGAATAAATATAAATGTAAATAGTATATATAAACCACTGCGTCACGGTGCTCTAGTTCTAGGAATACGCTAAGCTCCTATGCTGATTCATTATAGCGAGAAGTCGCTCCGAATAAAATGCGCACGTATAAGTAGGAAATATCTCTCGGGATTGATCTTGTCTATTAAATTTTTGTATTTATGCAATATATCTTCGAGTCGACCTATTTACACAGTATTACATAAAAATACAAATAAAAAAGAAACATTCTACATCCATAGTTCAACTGTATACTGATTCATATTTCATAACGCATTACGTTCAAACAGTTTTGCTTCAAAATTCTTAAGTTATTTTATTCAGGGATTATTTTTTTAAATACGATCAATCGAGAAAACATCATAACCATATACTTAACATCTAAATATTGTGATTGAATTTAAATGATTGAATGTACAAGTTGTATTACAAGTGTTTTATAATAAACAAAACAAGATAAAACGATTTATTTTTCTTTAACGAGTTTATGATTGGAACTTGGTGATTCGGCAATCAAAATATTTTTAAATTTTAAATTATTTGCATTGAATTATAAAAAAAATTGTATATGTCAACTTACTTGTCTTAGTTTTTGGATTCCGACTATATAAATGTTTCTGAAACTTCTGTGGACTCATTTTTTTTTTAACAATCCAACTCCGGGAATCATCAAAATTTTTATTTTGTTCAATGTCTACATTATTACCGGTATTGACGTGACGGCAAAGTCTCTTTCAACACTTTTAAGTTTGGAATAATAATGCTCTACGCGCAAATAGTTCTGTGTTTGCGTTTTAGATTAATGTCGCGGGATGCGTTGTTTGATGAAATATTCGGTTTGAACTTTTTTTTTTCCCCCGCGGTGGACTGAACACACGAGATCATCCCTGGAAAGCCATCAACTACCTACGTGACTATAGCTGCGATAAAGAACATCGTCGTTATTTACTAGCTCCCTGCGGCCGTCATTCGTGTTTTTTACCATCATATTATTATGTAATATGACGTTATGTTTTAAAGCGTACGACTGCTGTAATAAATACTTAGAAATACTTTTATTCAAACGCACACGCACGGTGGTCCATAGATAATAATATTTCATAATACCGCAGGACGAACCGGGCGATACCCGCGAGTATATTATTATTATTATTATTACTATTATCGTTTGTAATACAACTAGCTACTACGCGATACTAGAAGCGCGGGAAAAAAAAATAAATTCGCCGTTTCCGGCGGGTCCGGACGGTTGTTTAAAATGTTAAAATTCCGAACACGAGAGAATACTTTGGAGGAAGAGCACGCGCGCGCACGGTCGCCACTCGACGGCATAATATAATAATAATAATAATAATATATAGACACACGGGTCAGGGTTTCCGGTCGCCCCACGTGTGCACTATACGTATGTATATACGGCCGATACCGATATGTACATGTATATACCATGTATTATATGAAAAATGCATACACCTATGTATATATTATTATTATCACGAATGGGGGAGGGCGAAACAACTACCCCATAGTGTCTGAACCTTATCCGCGTCGTACACCGTGCACGGCGTGTATAATGCAATATTGTATACGGCCGTCGTACTGCACACACCCCCTATTAATATTGCATCGCGTTGTTACGGGCGCGTTACTCACGTCGCCGACGTCGTCGTCGTACACTCGTAGATGGGTATATAATAATATAATATGCGTATTTGCGAGTCGCATATAATCGGCCGGACTCTTTCGTCTAACGGTTTCAGTAACACACCAAATGTATAATAGGTATCTATAAAGTTGACAGTAAATCATTGTGTGATGAAATTTAAATATAAATATGTTTATTAAAATAATTTATCGAGGTAATTTCTTTATTTTATTTGTATATTTTTTAATTTAGAGGAGACTAAGTCGGTAGATGCTCTTTTAGGAATCGGCATACAGATATTATATATAGAATAACAAAATAAGTACATTTTATAAAATACTTTATCTAAACTTGTTTTAAATTTATTTAAAAAAGGTAAAAAAAAATAAATAAACGCATGATTACTATAAGTATAAACTCAACTATATATAGATAACTATTATTTATTTTATTTTTCAAAACACTGAGAAATATATATTTAAAAAAAAAAAAAATCTTAGAACATGCGTTGAGTATTAAATACAATGGTGTAAAATAATGTTTACATTTAAATGTGAAAATATAAGGTAATAAATTCTATTCGATAAAACAAAGTTTTATACAGTAAGTTATATAGTAACTGCACCTTTGACTTTATCTATTTTTCCTACTCACTAAGATAGGATAAATTCTTTGACAATAAAAACACAAACACATAAATTTAACTAAAATGTAAGAACCTAAAACGTGACCGCTTAAATTGCAATATAGTACAAATATCAAAGAATACCACGTAAGTTTATGTCCAGAAAAGATAAAATTATATTTTCAAATTATGGAGTCTCACTTTGCACTTTGACATTTCCGGATGCTTTGTTAATCTTTTCAAGCTAAAATAATGGTATACAACTTTGAACCAATAATTAAAAAAAGTTTTCCTAAAAGTTTCGAAAAATTTGCATATTAAAAAAATACGTAGTACTTCAGTAATAACTTAATTAGTTAAAAGACTTAATACTAATTATTTATGCACAGTTTTCGTGAATTATTCATCGATGGGATCAGTAAATTTTTATGTTTTTATTTTTTTTTTTTTTGTATATATATATATAATGAAAATTTATGATTTAAAAAGCAAATGAAAGCGGTTGGGTGAAATGATGATTTTAATTATTATTTGAAATGCAAATTTTTAGATTTTGCAATGTTTTGTTTTCACAAAGCCCTCTCCAATTAGTTCTTTAAACTTTTTACCTCGGTATTTTGATAAAAATGAAAATAAAAACATAATTAGCTACTCACATCCACTGAGGGAAACAGCGTCAATGCATGCATACATTTTAACGTTATTATTTTGTTTTTTTTTTTTTTGAGTGAGCTTAAGACGTAATAATATAATATACATAGTATAAACCTATAGTTATATTAGTACTTTTTGGTTAACTTTTGACTACCTTATTATGCGTTGAAATACTTTTATTAATTTATAGTTACCGCGACTACTCCATGTGAAAACAGTAATTTATTTATACAATATATAAAAGTTCTTAAACACATATTTACTATCATACGATTGCATATAAATAACAATTAATTACTAATGCAAAATATAAATATTATTTAAATTATCAAATTGGTAAATATGAGTTCTAGCGTTTGTTAGTTTTTTTTTTTTTATTATTACAGAACATTTTCCATCTCGAGTTAAGCTGCTATATTTCTATTATACGTTTAATTTGTTTATTAAATTAATATACAATTTAATGTATATAATATAGCAGCTTAACTCGAGATGGAAAATGTTCTGTAATAAAAAAAATCAAAAAAAATCAGAAACGCTAGAAATGTAATAAACAGATCATAATGAGTTTGGCCACATAAACTCAACCAAATAAGAGTTATAATCGAATTGTGATCATCAAAAAATTTCAAGTAATAGCGTTAATCGAAAAACACTAATACATTTACGAGCATTATATTATATATTAATAATATTATGATAGCATGTATACTTCTTGGCAAAAAAATGTGATGAACTGTATGAATATTGTGGGTTGTTAAATTATTTTCTTATCTAAACACATAATAATATTATCTATTAATTAAATCAAATCTAAGTATAACAATATTTATTATTCTGTCTTGTTCTAACAGATTTTGATAAACGATTAATTTGACCAACAAAACGTCATGACGGATCGAATAATTATTTTCGATGATTTATCATCATGCATACTAAAATGTATTAAATTGTTAAAAATTGAAGTATATTTTATAAGCAGAAAAAAATACTAAAATATTTGGTTATAATATGTTATTTCTTATAGTTGCTGCATCATTAGAAATCTACAGCTAATATTGCAAAAAAGAGTTTACAACGGCTTGAACAAGAAATAAATAAATAAATGTAATGTGTAACTTTTTCAATTATTATTGTTATTATTATTTTATCGAATAAACTATTTTTTTTTTTTAGTTTTATATTTGATGCATATGCTATTATGCATACCACATGAGAATATCAAATATTTATTGTGATATCGTGACTTAATTATAACTGATTTAATTATTGTTTAGATTTAACTACTACAGTTTGTGTAGAAAAATTCCTAATCCTCCAAAACAATATAGCACTGCATAAAAAATAATTAATATTAAATTTCTGACGAATGGTGTCAATAGTTTGAGTGCACATAATAATATGATTGAAAGACAAATACGGTGAATACTTACATCTAATTAAAATTGTATTTGGCACATTTTTATTGTAAGAATTTACTATAATAATTGCCATTATTATACTTAGTATTATTAAAATAAGGAGAAGCGTTTAAAAATATAAAATAAAATAAAAAAGTGGAAAAATTCGTAATTGAAAAGGTGTTTGTGTATAATAAAATTGTTTATCTTGTAGTGCTGTTTCCGTCAGAGCAAACAGGTTAGTTTTTAATATTGTTTCATTTCCTCTTTTGTATTCACTGATACCTTTGTCCGAAAAGAGAATTGAAAATAATAGCATTTTACGACAACAATACACGATGATTATATTTTAAATGAGAGAGAGAATAGAATACTTTGTAGTTATACATATCACATGATGTTGGAAATCTCGAATTTCCAACGAGTATTCCAATGCTTATTGACTTGTGAGATAATATTTAATATTGAAAAATATAACTATTGTAAAGAAAAAATCGTACTAATTCTTACTATTTTAATGAATATTATTGTTTATTAACATTAAAACTTACTTAAAATATTGTATACTATACACAATCTAATTAAATAATTCTTATATTTCTATTAAATTATATAACTATATTTAATTATTGGTTACCATGTACCCGGTACTTACTTATTATTATTTTTGAAATCAATAGAAACGAAAATCATTTGTATCATATTTATCGTATAATAATAAAATGCTCGTAATATGTATCTGAAAATGAATTTGTTTTACATTTTAAAATATAATACCTACATGTAATCATGATACGTGAATTATGGAAGACCTCAATGAATATATTATTATAATACATTTTTCGAACGTACCTATATATTTAATAAATGTTCTTTTTTTCAACCACAGAATCATTGCTCCGCTACGTTTTAACTACAAAAGTACCTACCTACTTTAAACTTTCTTCAACAATTTAAAACAATTGCTTAAATCTATTTACGCGATAGTATTATATTATATAACTGTTTAATATGACAAATGTTCGTCATATATATTTTTCAATTATCTCCATGTATTAATTTGTATGATTTAAACTTAAGATAATAAAGAGTTTTATTGACATTTTTAACTTTTATTTATTAATTATTAATTATATTTTGATGTTATTAATCCATAGAGTTATAAAAATTAAAACAACTTCAAAAAAGTTTTTAAAATTGAACAGCCTTAGAACATTCTTAATTTTAGAACTTAATTATTATTATTTTTTAATTGAGTAAAAATTATCACAGATTTCTTTACTATGCGACAATATTTACAAAGTATAAAATTATATTTTTCATAATTATTTATTTTTGATGAGCTATTAAGAAAAAAAGAGATAAACAATAATATATTTAGGTATAGTTTATTCTGTTGTATAATATTACTATGGTATATCATAAAAATATTTTTGTGATTAGGGGAAAGACTAGATATCGACTTTCCAGTTGCTCTTTTGTTAACAGCTGGTGTTTAAACGTTTAGAAATTATAAATAATTGTCAAATGCAATCTAAATTTTGAACTTTCGATTGTGATTATAATTATTTATTATACATTTGTTAGTTTATACGTTTGTGTTGTCAACACTAAAACTGTTTTATTACGTTATGTATTTGTTCAAACGATGAAATAAAAAATAAAATCTAACATTTCACCGCTTTTAACAAATTTACGATATCTAATAATATTGTTTTGATGTTCTTAATTAAATATTTTTTTAACTTTTAGCATTTGTTTAGTCGTTAGTACATAGATTCACTATATCAACGATTAAAAATTACTGTTTTCTATTTCTAGAACTAAAAACTCGGCAGTAAGAATTCATTCGGATAATATATAGTAATGTAAAAATATTAAACCTCTTACTTTTTTTATAACCGATTAAAACCTTTATACTATCACTTCACTTTAAATTGTTATGTTAATTTTTACTTTTAAAATTCTTTGCTAAGTATTAAAGGTTATTGAACGTTTTTTCTAATATAGTAAAATTATCACATTTCAAATCCACAAAAACATTTGACTTATATTTTAATAAGTACTATTTTTTTTTTGTTTTGAAACTATAATATATATATCTACTTAAAATATAGTTTATGTAATATTATTACTATTTTCTATTACCTCGTTTAAGAAGAAATCTCGTTGAATATTAATGACTCAAAATAACAATACTCAATTAAAAAATTCTTAAAAATGTCCATTTGTGAAACTATTATTGGACTATGCTCCTTATTTTTTTCAAGTATCTATCAGTTTGTTTTTTCAGTCATTTAGCTGGATTATATCTAAGACGTATACGATTTCATCGATTTTCATAAGATAAACGTTACCCAAGTTATTTAATTCAATACAAGAAAAACATGTCATATCTTTGATGAACTTGAATGTATATATATATATATATATATATATAATATTGAAAAATTAAAAACATAAATTAGGTAGGTATTAAATATGGTTATAAAATAAATATTATGCATCTTTTAGATAAACTGAAGGTAGTGTGGTCATATGGTGTTGATACGATTAAGTTAGGCGTCTACTTGGAGCGATTTTAAATATTATCAATTGTACTTATTACAACGTTGCAGACTTAACATGAACATATGATTCTACACAAAAGTATTATATTTTAATATTATAAAAGGCACACTTTTATATTTACTGCATAAATCCTATACTACCAGGTGACTCTGACTGGAATACTTAATAAGGTATCAGTGCACTGAATTTTTAAGATTCCCAGTCTACAAATAATTATTGTGATTTAAATATACAGGAGCTTCTTTTACTGGCAGTATATTAAATTATATGACTCGTTCTGATCGGATTTCATTATTAAATTTAATCGGAAAACTAAGGCATGGCACCTATCAAGTCCGTGTTATATTTTTTCAAACGGATTTTGTCCTGCTAATTTACGAGTTTAATTTTTTTTATTAATGCTAATATTATATTATATAATATAACACGTAAGTTATTTATTGGTTTTAATCTGCAGTATGTTAATTTCATCGTCTACAGTTTTAAAAGGAATATTGCAATTTTTCTAGAACAGTCGTGTAGTTATCTTCACTCGCTGTCAGCTACCACAGTTACTACAAATGTTCGGAGGGTTAACGAATTGAAAACTACTGTTTCGAATTCATACTATAATAATAGTGTACTATGCGATAATTTTAACACAACAGTAATTCTATTTGCACTTTTGTAGTTGTTTCAATTTAAAACCAAATTAATGTGGAGTTTCAAAGTAAATAAGTATTGACACGCGTGCTACGAATAATGCACATGCGCTGAGTGCGTACTTATAATAATACGTCATATATTATAATAATGCATTTATTTAGCCAATATTTCAACACAATTAGGTACCCACATTAAATGTAGTGTACAACAGCCGTCTTAGCATAAATTATGCAAACTAAGTGAATTAATAATCGAAACACGTCCGATGTGTGAAACATGTCAATTAGAAATTGTTGGGTCACAGAATGATGGTAAGCTTTTGGCCTGCGTCTTGAAACCGCCCCGCCCTTGGTCTTAGAAATTTAAAATTATTTGTATAACTCGTGTTGTAATGTAAAGTGTTCACCAGTCGGCAAGGTTAGATCATTCGTAATATTTACACATAATATGAATCAATTCAAAATATATACTGATACCAGTATATTGCAGTTATACAACATGATATTAGTATGCTGCACATACAAATAAAGTGAGTAGGTGTCCTAATTTAAAAATCAGTTTTTTCCTTACTCAATATTAAGCTTAACATAATTTAAAATTGAACTATAATCATAGACATATTATTTAGGTATTTTTTAACCTCTCTACTAATTGTCTGTTGAAAATTGTCTCAAACTAATATTTATTTCTGATCATAAATAATTTTTTTTTTTAATCAAATTAATGAGAAGGATCCAAAATTTAAAACTAAACACGTATATATTATTTATTTATTTGCATTGTATTTTATGTTAAAAATAATTACTCTTTTTAAAATTGCAGGTATCTACCTACTATTATATTAATATTAAAATGACTAAGTTTTTATCTTATATTCTTATATTTTTTTGTGAGCATTTAAACACATATTTTTTACAACATCATTAATTTCCATTCATTTAATGGTGCAGACTCTATATTTTAAGGTGCTAAACTACTAGATGTTAAAGGTACAGTTATTAGAACTTCACCACTTCAGTAATTTTCAATAATAATAAAAAAAAGTTTTAGATAATAATAAATATTTTGTTTAAGAAAACGCAATAATGGAATTTGCCGTATAATAGGTTTTCGTACATATTATATTACGTATAATTTTAACACGGATCTCACACTACATAATATTAGAAGTACGGAAACTAATTTAACTATGCTACGCGTATAATTCGCAGATATAATTAAAATATTATTCAAAGGTTTCTGAAATATAACGATTTAACTATTCAAAATTACGTTCAACAACCTTTAGTACTGAGCAGAATTTTAAACGTAAAAATGAACATTTTATACAATTTATAACGAAGTAGCAACATAATGATTTTAATTATTTATATCAAGACGTAAAAGATACATAACACTCTAATATAATTATTACTTAGATGACTTTTTACTGGTGAGATTTTTTGGTTCCTCGAAATATAAGACGGTAACTCTTTTAAAGTTTCCCATCTCTAATATAGAAAATGTATACTAATTACTAAACTTCTATAAAAGAAAGTTTAACGATATTAAACTTATGAAATAAATAAAGTTTCGAAGAATATTTGATATCATAAAATTGATAAAAACATAACACTATGGTCAAATTATTTGTCTTAAAATTACAGATAAAATAGAATAAATCACTTATGGTTGTATTATGTATATTTTTTCCTTGGTATCCGTTAGTATATTTTTATTTTATAAATTTAATCATTTAATTCCTATAATAATTTGAATCAATTAAATTATTTCTTTCAAGAAAAATAACTAATCATATTTATGAAAAAAAAAAATGTTTTTAAATATTTATGTTTATTTACGGCTCAGTAAGAAACAAAATATTATATAATTATTTGTATCATGATTAGAAAGTGCTCATAAATAATATATACTGTAACAATTTCAAGTACCTATCTACAGTTGTTTATTTTTAAATTACAACATATTAAAATAATACAACTTTATCGAGCCTGGTATTGCATGGGTAATTGACCTTTTTGAAAAGCTTTTCTCGATTTTTTTAAACTCTAATATGAACTAAATTATTATATAATAGAAACCACCCTTCAGAGTTTAAAATTTAGAATTTTTTTAATTTTTTTCTACTCAAAATTTCATGACAGGCATCCATAGGAATATAAAAAAAAACAATAACACATCATTGTAAAACTAGAACATGCGTTACTCAGTTTAAAATGTTGGAACGATATATCCGTAGTACCTAGTGGATAAAATTGTAACCACTCAAGCCAGCTAAAACCAGAATATTGCCTATTGATAACAAAACAATATTCATTGTAATAAATCAGTTCTTTTTTTATAACATTTTATGTAAATATTGAATTACTTTTACTTATAACAATAAGCAACAATAATTATACATTTATTTTGTTGTTAGTGTATTGTGAAATGTTTTATAGCGTCGAACGAATTCGAAATATTTCTGCATAACCATTTGATTCTAACCTACTATATTGAGATGGACCGCATCAATATTATATCGTTATATGCTGGGACTTAAATTTTAATTTAGATACAAATTAAATAAGGAACAAAATAAAATGAACACAGAATATGTTGATTTTGAGCACCCATCAAAAATAGAATGTCAAAATTATGAATAATAATTTATTACATAATATATTATAGTAAAATGTACAAAAAACCGGCAAAAATGACACGAATCAGGAACAGGCGAACATACAATTTTGCCAGAAAAGTATCACACAAAGCAATTGTCAATGAGTACATTAGAAAAAGTATATTATACTCTTGCTGTTATAATTTTTAAGTATTGTGAACGTAGCGACAGAATTATTTTTTCCTCGTCTCAAATTTACATATTTTCACTATTGTACATTCACGGATATAATTAACTGCAAAACAGAAGTTTATTTTTTCACTACGTCATAAGTATCTGTATATAAGGCACACGTACAATTGCTTTGAAACATACTTTTAATGCAAAACCATATTTATATATAACATACATATTACACAAACTTATAGTAAAAAAAAAAAAAAAAACATTATTATTATTAAAATATAATAACCTAGGTACGTAATTTATATCGTCATTCCTTGTACTAAAACACAGCCTTTTTAGTTAATTTGCTATAGAGTATTGTCTTGGCTCGAGCTGTTATTTTTATATTAATTTATAATATATAACTCGTCTTTAAACCGATCGACTAAAGCTCGTCAAACCGAATATAATATTGGATTAAAACACCAATAATATGTTATAATTATTATCTACTTACTTACGAATGTTTATAGACTATAAAGAATATTTGCCCACACTATGTAATAGGTAAATAAAGTAAAAAAAAAAAAAAATGTAATTTAAAAGACAGTATTCTTATATATTATAAATTGAATAATATAAAAACATAAGTTAAGACTCGGCGTTTTTGTTCATCGATATTTAAAAGATTAAAATGATGTAGGTAATGCATTTTTATAAAAATGCTCCATAATGGTATAATATAATATACATTACAATATATGATATTTTAATTATTAGTTGTTTACGCACGTGTGGTAAGGATCAACTATTATTAAATAGTATTAATAATAATAATAAATGTTACATCATTAAGAGTTACATTTTAGAGGATATTACCACGTGTCACGTTATCATTTGTTTCTATATTTGATCAAGATGGCTATGTCTCAGAATCTTACTTGGTATGACTATAAAATGTATGTACGAAATTATCTAAAGTCTACTAAATATAAAAAAAATAGTGGCATTTTAGCTGTGAGGGGACGATGGTTTAGAATCTGGTGGTGTAGTCCTTTCACTGGCAGTAGTTGTTGGTGAATTTTCTGGCCTTAACGAATCGTCCATTCTGTTTTCATCATCCTCGTCCTCAGTGTCTGCTCTGTAAATGCTTGTCTCGGCAGCCGAAGGAATAGTCGCCAAAAATCGAACACTCAATCTGTTAGGAGAACCACCCACGACCAGTTCGGGGTCGTCTAAAACGGCCGGTTGGCGAGTCAGCCGAGGCTTTGGTTTGTGATCGCTACAACCTACGCTGGACCTGGAAGCCCTTGTGCTTACACTAGTGCTGGCCGTGTTGGCAGAACCCGAACTGTCATTTCTCGAGCTCGATAGATTTGAGTCTTGTGAAGTCTTCCTCGTCACAATCCACGAACTGGCACGTCTCTGTTTTGGATCCAGAAGTCTCAAGGGCACACCACAATGGTGATGATGATGGTGGTGGTGGTGTTGTCTCCACGAATCCGATCTCGACGAACTGTAATTTTCACTAGAAGACATCGACGACGCACGTTTATGTTGTTTTTGCTGTATTTCAGCGATTTGGTAGGCGTACCGGTCACTCCTCATGTACTGTCTGCCCGAATCAGACTCTCGCTGCAAACACGACATTATCCTTCTGAATTTGATGTTCAGCCAATCGTAGAACGTCTCTTCCGTTTTCACGGACTTGTCATCCAACAATTTAACGTTACAGCTGCACGGGGGATGAGGATAATTGTCTCGCGACGACCTATCAACTAGACTGTTGGTGTTGGCCGGCGTCTGCCTGTTGCTGAAGTTGGAGCTGTGTCTACACCTGCCGATGCCTCTGGTCACTCTCGACTCTTCGATAGCTTTGCATATCATCACGCAGTCTTTCTTAAACTGTTTCGTCAGTATGGCGTACAGAAAAGGATTGCAACACGAGTTCAGCGGCAACACAAACACCGTGAACACTTTGGCCTGTTCTAGCGATACGAGGTGAAAGCCACAAATAGCTGTCAACGATACGAATGCAATTGGGGCCCAGCACAGCAGATCGGTGAACACGAGCAATGCCATACGTTTAGCGATCCGCGAATCGTTAGAATTCCAGGCCTGGGAGCCTCTGATAGCGCAATACATTTTCAAGTAGCATCCCATGAGTATGAAAAATGCTACGCCATTTATAAACATCAGAAATACTACGTACACCAAACTCCATGTGCCAGTGGTAGTCTCGAATGGCAGGCACGTGGCATACTTGCGGTAGTCCGACACGCCGAACAGTGGCAACGCGGCCATCCCGCCGGCGAAAATCCAACCACAAAGCATTATGTACGACGCGTGTTTAAGTGACAGGCGTTTGTTTAGATGCATGGCGTGCGTGATCGCATAATTTCTTTCCAATGTGATGACGGCCAGTGTATACACCGAAAGTTCTGAACTTAACACTGCCAACATTCCAGCTATCTGACAACCTGCAGACATTTGCCAAGGTATCGCGAAAACTTTAAACTCTCCCAAAGTGCCAGCGTCAACGACAGCTAATATACCTGTAAAATGATCAGTATACGAATATATCGGTTAGAAATCGATAGATAAGTTGCATTGTAATGGTTGGACAGGTTCATAAGTTATTTTAATACGGTACCTAAATAGAGGCCCATGAAGAAATCGGCTGCGGCCAAATTGCATACAAGAAACCTAGGCACGTCTATTTTACTTCTGGCAAATATTAACACGAATACCACTGTTCCATTGCCCAACATGGCTAATAAGAACACCACCCATACTCCACATCTCAATGTCCACCAATCGAATAGATCTTGACATGGTAAGAATGGACCTATAGCAACAAATTTAGTTGAAATCTCCTGTCACTGCCTTATTATATCACATATGGATTAATGTAAATATTTACCGGGAAGTGGTAAGCACTTAATTTTTGACGACATTACATCTTGTGACTTTCCTTCTAATTGTTGTTCTTCAAAATATTCTTCCATGTACGATGGTAAATTTCCCGGATACGTGAAGTCTGAACCAAATGAATCCCACAGATCATTGACTTGCGTCCCAAACTTTTTACTTAAATTTTCTGTAAAATTATCACGATTTTCAACTTTAAATTTTTATTTATGTAAAAATAAATGCATGAATAGTTTCATATAGATATATAATTTGCAGTTGACTGGATATTAACAAAAATAAGAATGAATGAATTAAATTTAATAATTATTTATAAAGGGGGTGGATGACTTTTTTAGTAAAACGCAAAATGTCATTTGCAGATGGCTTGCGTTTGTTAAACAATAAGTGCACAACTCTAAATATAAAAAATTAAATAACTCCAAAAGTTTTATTCTACAATACTTGAAAAAATCTCAAGTAGATAATAATATTATTTCAATAGAATTTTTTATTTGACATTTTATTTGCTGTTATTGTAAAAAAAAAAAAAACAAGCCAGACACGGTACAGAGACTAAATATTGATATCACCCCCAGCTAACACTATTAGTACGAATTACAACTATGGTTGCTTTAATATTTAAAGAAATATATTATATTTATTGAATCAACATTTATGAAGTAATATTTTAAACAAATCATCAATTAAACTTGGTTTTTATCAATATGTAACATGAACGTTTATTACTTCATTGGTAAAAATACACATTACATGTTGAGTAGATCACTTCAATGGATGTAACTATTAAATTATAATTCAATTATATATCAATGGTACCTATATAAAAAAGCAATACTGAACGGAAATTATGTGTCAGCCATATTATTAAGTATACTTTTTTTATATACAGCTATAAAATTATTTTTTTTACTATTAGTATTACAGCAGGATGATTAAATACAAAAATTGTACATTTATAAAGTACCAACCAGATCAAATTTTCTACCAGATTTCACCCTCAAAGTTAAAATACATAGCATTTTACTTCCCTGAAAGGTGATGACAGGTAATCAAAAACCATCATCGTTAAATCAATATATTTATCGTTTAATCATTTAGAATTTTAATCAGAACTACTAGGTATTTTACTAAGAGGATAATAATTTTATTAGAGATTGATTAGGCATGACATATTAAAAATGTCGAGTTATCGGAACCTTCTTTAAAAATAAGGCAATAAGTAGCGTTTTTTGTTTTCAAAAATAATGTACAATTATATTTTTTTTACTATGAAGAACTAATAAATTGTTATAAAAAAAAAAAAATTGTTAACTCTTTCAAAACCGATATATTCATATTTTATCATCTGTTTAAATTCTTTATAATATAAAGTTTATACAATTGAGTTAATAAGGAACTAATTAAAAATAAATAAATTAAAATGCTTATCGCAGTTTAAAGTTTTTTTTGTTAAATTGAAAAATATCATATAATAATGATTTTGGAACAAGAATGAAAACTCACAGGAGTAAATCATATTTGTATATGATAATCACGAATTCACAAAAAAGTTACTGTCCACATCATGAGAACATTAAAAAAAAGTTTTTGATTTTTTGCTAAATGCTTTTGTTTATTTAAAATCAACAAAATAACATTATAATACCTTTCATGTTAAATTAAAATTGAGGTATATTCAAATTTAATTTCATTATTCAACAGACGATTTTCAGTTTTTAAGAATTGTAATATTATCAATACTTATGTTAGTATATATTCAGTGAAAATCATTACAACTATAATTTAGTTATTTAAATTAAATTTTTAAATATGATATTCAGAAAATAATATCCGTAAATGCAGGTTTGAAAACTCTAAGAACTAAATATAATAACTTTTTCCTTTACAAAAAAAACTTTAAAAGTACGTGCTTGTATATTTATATAATACCAAATGTACACACAATGACACAATACAAAATTACTATAAGAAACAAAAGTTTATAGATTGAATATTTATATTGAAAATTCGGAGAATATTATAAATTATTTTGACGTTACGAAACATGATAACAAAATGTGTATTCCTGTTGTACTTCAACCGTGTGTCGATATTAGATTTCATATGAATGCCAGTTATACATTGCAATTCAATACGTCTCAATAACATATACATATTATTATCATTTTTATTATATGGATACTGAGCAGACATAAAAAAAAAATAATAATATTAAAAAACAATCGTGTAACAGTGTTATTCCTCACTCTTTGTATATATTAGTCACCTATAAATATATTTTTGTAAACGCCTCCTGCCAATGATTATTTAACAATATAAAAAAATATTTATAATTAAGTCGTCTTTATTATTATTCAATATGAATAATTTTTAATGGAAATATTTTCACAACTAAGGAATATTAATATTGTTGTCTATGCTCAGTGTCATTAAAATTAATAATTTTAATATTTATCTATTTAAAATAACATTACATACTATGTATTTAGAGAATAGAAATTTAAAATATCACGAATATAGGTATTTATATTTATTGTATTGCCACTAGTTATCGTAACTAAATAAGAGTATGATGGGTGATACGTCAAGACAGTTATTGGCATTTAATAAATACATAAATATTAATAATATGAAAAGTTGTTTTTATAATAATAAGCACAGTCAACATAGAGTAAAAGTATAAAATTGCAAAAAGGACGCTGGGCAAAAGATTTCGAAATCGATCAACGACCATTTTATTCAATTTGATGAGGTCAGAATTTGTATAACAAAAATAACAAAATATTTTGGAAGTTCTATATTGAAAAAGGTGCATCTTAATAAAGATTTATCTATATATTTTCGAATATATCAGTATAAAAATAATACAGGTAAACGAGTAAGTTAGATTAATTTAATTAATAAAGAATAATAAACTTATAGTTATTTCTTCTTTTTTTTAAATATAGTTTATGGACTATTTTATATTTTATAGTTAATTTTTTTATACGTTGAATTATGTTATTATGTTATATTAACTTTCTACGAACACCACAAGCATTTCATAGAAGTGGTTAATGTTGTTATTTTTATTATACATTTTATATATCATCTTAAACTCTATATACTTTCTCTATGTACAATAAAAAAATAAAAATATAAAAATGTATAATTCAATTATTTAAAAAAAAAATTATTTCATTTCAATTTAATATTTTATAGTATGACATTAAATACTATTACATAATATTATTTTGTAAAAATATTTTTAATTTAAAACAATTGAATTTTATTTTATGTATTTAATATTATTAAAAGTTTTTTTTATATTGCATAATATAATAATTTATTGTGTTTGTTTTTTTTCTCAGATTAATTTAATCACGAAGCTTTGTTCTGTGGATATTTTTTTGTTAAACATTTCGAATGGATACTGTTGTATTTATACTAACGCAATTGAGGCCATATGTCAGACATGCTGGAGTTCCAGAGAGTCATGTCAAAATCGTTTTCGTTGGCTGGGAATATGACAGATTCGTGAAGACTCGTCTGGGAAGAGGGCGGTGAATCATCATCGGACTGGAGGGGCAAAAACGAACAACAATGGTAGGCATATGATAACACCAAAGATTGGATTCTGGGGAAATGTTCGGGAGACGGAAATTGTCTAAGGTTCGGGTTGTTAAACGTTTTCAAGTGTAGCAATCTCTCCAGTCCTTTGGTAGGCAGATGTTCGAATACGTTTTTGCCCACGTTTCTGTAAATGTTTTTTATTATACTCATTTTCAAATATATAACCGTAATAGATAGAAATAATTTTAATACAATATTATATATCAGCGGATACGTACAAATCTTCCAGTTGGGTAAATGACAAAAACGTTTCGTCGTCAATACGGTCTATTTTGTTGGATTCCAGATCCCTGAAAAAACAAAAATGTATTATTATTATAAATATTATTATTATTACGCCATCTGTGAGCACTATTCGTGGTCGAGATATTCTACTAGCAACGATTATTTCTGTTTTAAACGTGGCGGCGGCATCTAGTGGTAGTGTAATCGTCGCACTTACAAGACTTTAAGCTGAACTAATCCATGAAAGGCGTCTCTAGGTATCGAAGTTATGTAATTATGACCGAGTAACAGGTCGTGGAGATGAGTCAGATTACGGAACAACGATCCGTCCAATGACGCTATATGGTTATTTGCCAAATCTCTGCAAAATCAAATTAGAATAAATCTTATGCGTTATGATTTGTGTACAATATGATAATAATATTTTATATTATCTATTACAAGGAAACGAATAATCGACTTTAATTAGGCGTTGCATAATTTTACATTGAAATTAATTTGTCTTGATAACATATTATAATAAATTATGCATTGTATTTTGATCGTGCGTAACATTGTTACACAGAGTACATCATCCTCTTGAAATTATTTTAATTATTAAAAATAAATAATGGTAATTTTTATTTTTTCAACCTATTTTGTCGAATGAATAACATTTGAATCAATGATAATATAATATAAAATATTTTATGAAAACGTCGTTGTAAATACGTGTGAAAACAAAAAAAAAACAACTCACAGCACTCTGAGTTCTTTACACTTATTGAGATTCGGTATCCTAGATAATCTGTTCGATTTGACGTCACTAAAGTAACATACACGAAAATTCAATAAATCATAATATTATTGATTCGTTATTACATCGCGCAGAGTAGTATCACTTACAGGCTTTTTAGTTTAGGACACGTGGTACACAACGTATCGGGTATCGAATAAATGCTCGCCCGGTCGATTCGGAGCACTTCGAGTGCCGACGTCCCGTTGAGATTTGGAAATTCGGTGAGCTCTCTGGCCTCTGACAATACTCTGGAACAACGATAAAATTATTATTGTTGTAATGATAAAACACAGCCTGGAAAAATACAATACACTGGGAGGACGTAAAAACGTGTTAAATTTAAGATCGGTTACACTTACAGTTTTCTTAATTTCGGTAGGGAAGCGAACGCATATGGGTGTACGCCAATCAATGGGTTGCCTTTGAGCTCGAGCAACGCTAGACCTTGTGATCGTTGCAACACGCCTTCAGGCACAAACTTAATATTATTGCCAGACAACGACCTAAAACATATCGCAAATATATCAATATTGTCTTCTTATTAACACCACAGCACCGTATGCGATATTATGCACAGTATAATATTTATGCGATATTGATATATATATATGTATAATACAATACCTCGTGTAACCCATACCCTGTATTATGGATGATATAATAAGTTATGACAAACAAACGTTTACGTTTTATTACAAAAACTGTAAATAACACGTGTCCTGAAAAGATTTTTATGATACGAATTTTACCCCATACTAACAATATCGTATTATTTTAGTCATAAATTACCAGAAGATCTGAAATAATGTTTTGATAAGTCTTTCGAGAGGCTACCGCAACGGGGACAGGACCTTTTTGTTTCGAGTACAACACTTTTTATTTTACGCAACACTTTATTCTACAATAACTTAACCTAAGCCGTATCATCTATTGTATACGTTATACATTATCATGAAGTACAAAATTTATTTGAAGATAACTTGCGCAGTATAGTAAAACCATGCCATTCATTCATGTCTCGACTTTATGTTACCCAAAATACCTATAACAAATCCTAACACTATTATTTTCAAATTTTCATAAAATCGTGTTATTTATAAACGTCATATTATACTTACTCTGAGGACCTTATTTTCTACAGTGTTTTTTTTTTTCATTTCTCATTTTTTTTACTCTCCATAATAGTATTCTTCTACGTATCATAATATCTCTTTACGACTCTAGTGCACTAACCCACTTTACTTTTAATACACATTTATTTTCTTACCAATGTATGTACAATAATATGTTCATTTATATCTGTATGATATAGTATGATATACGTATTTTAAACGTATCTAATATTTGTATTTATTTCGATGTATGTGTTATCTTTTGATATTTATTTTTTCTCTAATGTATATTTACATTTAACACGTATAAATCTATCCAAAGTATATTAGACATAGACATATCAAACTATTTTGTCGACATAGAAGTAAATAAATAACTGTAATCGAGTTGTAATACATTATGTTTATACTTCAATGTAACTATTTAGTTTACAATGGTACATTACTAAATAAAAAACGCAAATAATGGATATCGTTACACTATATTAACACTCTATTTGATAAATACTATTTCTCGTTTTTAATTAGATTATATAATAAATATCTGATTCGAATCTAAATAAATTAAAACTAGCACAATATAAATATTGCAGACAAAAGAATTTTATTTTATACAAAAGACAAAACTCATTGTTATGCATATATATATATATATATATATATATTTTTTTTAACAATTATATTACTCACTATTATTGTTATTATTTCATGATACCGTGTCATTAAAAATATTCACGCTGTTCACAAATTAGTTTTATTGTATCAAACTTATAAAGCACATCGTAAGCAATTTCATATTAGTTCGTTTATTATTTTTTGGAACGTATTCAAAGTTTATTCCAAAGATTAACAATAATTATTTATTAATTTTAGCTATAACCAAAACTATTGGACGTATTCCAAATAGTGAATTTATAAACATTCATAGATGTGTTATTAGTTTAGGTATAAATTAACAATCGAACTAAAAAATGTTTGTCTAAATATGACATTAAAACAGTTTAAATACGTAATATCATTAATTGTATAGGTTTATATCTATACATTTTTATATTCAAGATAACGAGTAAAGATGAGAAACGAATAATTTGTTTCGGTTTTATATTTTGGCAACATGAAAGATATTAAAAAATATATTATCTTTTACATTAAATGGTATTTTTTAAATACATAACGTTATATAATAAATAAATAAAAAAAAAAAAAAATTCGGACCTCGAAGGTGTTGAAAAAGATAAAGCATTGGTGTTTCAAACGGTTTTACTCTCGGTTTTTTCACTTAAAAACCGAGAAAAATTTATAATTCCATCGTTTGAAATAGCTAGTAAATCGTTAAAACTCTGTACGAAAGCTATTAAAAACTAAAAAATGTAGTATTAAATTATATGCGTTTAATTCATTTTTACGTCTCAAATAAATTTATAACTTTCAAGCACACCTATACATACATTCAAATTAAATTTATTGTACATAAAACTTATAGCTATAAAAATGAAAATGAAATTCTTAGATTAATATTACTACATTTTAATTTATATATATTAAAATATTAAAATAATTTTGAGAAAAAAATTATAATGATTTTAACGATAGCCAAATATTCTAAAGTTACAGAAAAACTACTTCTTGTTTATTCTATATTTATATATTATTATTACTGTTACTATTTTCATAGACCTTATGAGATCTATAATTATTATTTTTTTTTTTTTTTTTAATGTGTCGTAAATCTCTAGCAATATATGAATTTATAAGATTATAATTTAAAAATAATATCATTCGTAACAATTCTGTTAGTCTTTAATTAAATCGAAATTTCCATTCAAATTGTGTTATTCATTCATTTAAATATACGAGTAGGTACACAAAATAAATATATACAAACATTTTAAACATGGTTTCCAGTATATGAAGTGAATGCGAATTGTACGATACAGCGTATTTATTTTTATTTTTATAAATGAATTTTGCGAATGAAAAAGTTTTCGAATAATTATGTCGTTAAAGTGAAAAAAATACAGACAGTTCTGAATTTAAAACACCAGACTATGACGTGTTAGGGAAAATTGCTGGGGAGGGATCGTAAAACGAGGTGCAAAAACCGCAACCCAAGTGGACAAGTACAGTTGTGCCTCGTATGCCAAAAACCGTCCAACACACTTCAATGAGTTAAAGGCGCGAGTTTAGTACATGTGTGCGCACGTATATATAAACGTGGTTTATACATATTTATTCGTTATTTATTAAAAAATATTCGCAATGGTAATAATAATAATAATAATAATAATAATAATCATCTTACAGCTCCTGAAGAGATGTCAACTTGGCAAGAGCGACCGGGATCGTATCCAACTGATTGTCGTCGAGTTCCCTGGAAAATACACACGAGATTTAATACGCGTTGCATACGCACGGTATTCTATATTATTATTCTATATTATATACTGTATTATATAAACGGACGCGAAAAATGAGAAAAATGGAGGATGAAACGTATAGTAATATACGTAATAATCCTTCGTCTCGTAAAATCCGATTTTATTGTTATTATATTACGACGACGGCTGAGATAAAATATCTCGCAACAATCATAAACGCCCTCCGATTTATTATGTGCAGCGTAAGACGGCGGCGGCGGCGGCGGCGGCGGCGGCGGCGGCGGCGGTGATGGTGACGTTTTCCACGAGAGGTCTTCGACCCAGCGCGAAAATAAATAATAATAATAATAATAATAATAAAAAGCGATACCGAAAGACAGACGACCGACGACAAGACGATTGCAACCCATTGACCCGGTCGGTACGGTTAAATACGCCGTGAAATAAGCTTTCCCCCGGCGACGGCGACGCCAGTGTTGTGTATTTTAGGAACGGAAGAAACGTGTGTGTGATTTTACAAGGATTCAACGACGGCAAATTGACGAGGCTGATAAAAGTTTTTTTTTTTATCC
Organism: Rhopalosiphum maidis; assembly: GCF_003676215.2. Taxonomy (NCBI): domain Eukaryota; kingdom Metazoa; phylum Arthropoda; class Insecta; order Hemiptera; family Aphididae; genus Rhopalosiphum; species Rhopalosiphum maidis. Next base: position 85,706,133 of record NC_040877.1, read on the forward strand.
ATTTAATACGCCTGGTGAGTATAATGCACCGACATCGATGAAGTGCTGTAATTATTATGATTATATGCTATACAATAAATTGCTTTTCTTTTGTCGTAGCGTATATGCGTGCAATTTATTTAGCTTAGTATCCCTTACTGATCCCGAACGGGGCGTAAATGTATTGATTTTAGAATTATTTGTATGTGTGTGCGAGTGTGTTTTTTTTTTTTGTGTCTGTCTGTCATCAACTTTTGGAGCAGTGAAAATGTTTGGATTTCAATATACGTATACGCTCCGATAGGAAATAAGTGTAACTAGTATCACCTTTGGAGGGTCGAAAGTATAGAATTTTCAGTACTTTTCTTGATAATCGAAAAAAAACGAAGATTATTAACCAAAAACCAGTTTTTGATAAAATGGGTTTCCTTATAGTTTAAAAATTAACAGCCGTAAACCTACCTGCCTCTTACCGTGGTCGTAATATTTTTGCATTTCTCACGCTAAGCTTTACCGCCCGCCATAGTAATATAATATAACACGGGTACTTCGTAAGTGTCGCGCTGTGTTTATATTTTTTATTTTTACTGTCCTCCACGTGAAAACCAATGAAATAAAAGGCGGAGTTTTTTTGGTTTTATTATCACTCCAGACGACGATTTGAAACGATTAATCCCCGGAGGGTGTATCTAGCAAATGTTTTTTTCTGCTCTCGAGAACTTCGGCGTTGTGCGTTATTTGGCTTTCCGGGAAAATGAACCGGAAAGCAGTCAGCGGAAAATCAAAATTATTTTGGCCCACTTAACAACGACTACACAAAAAGTAATACCCAGCCAACTGACCACCACTGACACCACACCACCACCGCCGCCGCCGTCGCCATTAACAACGACGCCACCATCGCCGTCGCCGGGCTCACTGCTCGATATCGCTATCTAACAGTACAATAAAAACAATAATTATTTCAAAGTGCCTCTGGATTTTTTTTTTTTTTTTTAGATAAGATACAAATGATAATAAACAATTTGTACAAAACGGTCTTGATAAAATAAATCGATTGTAATTATAGGTGTAGAACGTAGAGATCTTATATTACCCAACGTTAATTGTTGTATAAATTTAAGTACCGTATTAATTTGATTCAATGGGTTTTCAGTAAAATATACTACGATTATACAAAAGGTGTGGACGTAATTTATACATACAATAAATTACTGTTATTGTATAAAGGTTTCAATATTTTTTTTTTTATATTATTATTATTATGCCTTTGTTTTTTTTTTTTTGTAAAAAGTGATACACAAAAGCATAATACAAATCTGAAAGCGACCTTTAAATTATGCAAAATAATAAATAAATTATATTAATTAGTCTTAACGATACTTCCCTTGGGAAGGAACAGCTGCAACCGATGCTTCATGTCTAGTCTTTAACATTAAAGATTTTAAAAGTCACTTACAAGATATTCCAAAACTACACCAGCTGTTATTCGGCACAATTAAAGATTTTCTAAACTATAAATTGGTGTAATATGTAAGCTATAAGTGTAATTACCTTACTAGAAACAATACATTTGTATTCTTTGGCTTTGTATTATATACAAGAACTTTAAACTATATTTAAAATAATATTAGGTTTAATATTATTATAAGTTTTACGAAACAAAAATAATTTATGTAAAAACTTTAACAAAACAATGTGTAACTTCAATACAGTTCTCAACTATGAAAAAGGAATTTATCAAATAATCTTAGTTTACCAGAAATAAATTACATTCTATTATTTATTAAGTTAAAGTTAAAACTTACGAGTATTCAAATGATAATTTAATAAATATTATTTATATTGATTGATAAATAATAATATATTAATAATTTATAATAAAAATTATATTATATAATTATTTCTACATATTACTATAATAATTTTTTTAATGTACTTAGATATATTATATTATAGAGATTAAATCAGATCAAAAATATTATTAAAGTATACCTACTTTTTATCGAAAAAAAAAACAAATAAAACATTTTTAAAAACCTTTAATATCTTGTAATATTACAAGGTTTTGTCTATGCAATTATAGTATGCATGTAATAATTATTTATATAAATATAACGAACGTTATTTTAGTTTCGACATAAATAAAAATTCACTGGCTCTATTATTTATAATTATAAATTATAGACGTACCCCCATACTAATAAAAATCAAATAAAAATAGAGTTCCATAGAAAATGAATTATAATAATTGCTATAAAATTAATCTAGACATTTTTATGACATAATACAATTAAAAATATTGATAACCAATACTCACAATATTTTCAAAGAAGTAAGGCTCTCAAACGCAGTTTCATCCACGAATCCGATTTGATTTCTCTTAAGTAGCCTGTAAATATTATACTTAGTAAGAACTTTGTAAAAAATGAATATATATTAGCGCGATTTACTTATGATACATATAGATTAGATATTAAACAAATTAAAATGAAAAATATTTAATTTAAAGTGTTAATTCGATTAAAAATGTGATCATTTGTATTTCATATTTTTTTTCAGTAATTGGCATTTCTACAATAAAATAAATATTTAGTTTTATAAATATTTTTAAAAATATTATAATTTATTGTGTTATAATTATCTTTTAACCGAACAAAGTGTATTCACGAAACAAAAACTATAATAAATAGTTTTTATAGTACAGAAAAATATATATTATTATGTTTTAATACATTATTCGAAGAACATATAATATGTCCGTACAGTAAATTATTACACTAAATCACGATATAAGCAAACTTATAATACTACGTGTTAAGAATGGTCAAAGATATACTTCAAAATAATATACCGTAAATATTGTTTTATTTATAGCTTTTAACATTATGTCACAAGCAAAAGCCACTTTTAAGTATAGGGTTATAAAACTAATATGTGTATTTTATATGTTGAAATTAATAATCCAACATGAAAAAAAAATAAAGAAGAAACATTAATAAATCAATATAATCAAAAATTGTTTCAATTAATGATACTTTGAGTGGAATACAATTTTAAACGTCTTTATATCTAATAAATGTACATTAAAACTAAATAATAACGTATATATTACTTAATATTTGTTAATTTTCATAATGTGCTTATAAGCAGGTATATCGAGAAATGATAATAAAAATGGAAAAAAGTATGGTAAATAATAAATGTATTTTATGTAACTAATTTTTTAACGATATTCATTAAATAAAAATCAGTATTTAATACGAAAATCAAACGTATCGAAACTTCCATGATATTGTATAATATATTTTTATTTATTTATTTATTTATTTGTATAAGTTTTATAATATTGTTGCTGTCACATTTATTATAGAACTATAGTTGATTCCCGTCATTATAATATACTTTTTTCATTGAAAATAGTGATATCTATTATAACTAATAAGTGTAAATAATAGTATTTTATTTATTAGGATTTGTTGTTTGTAAAAAAATATGTTATATTGAGTTGCCTGCGTAAATACGGTACAATAATATTTAAATTAATGTATAATACATTTTAGAAATTATATATTTACAGATAAAAAATATTTATATATACTTACAGTATGACCAGATTGGGTAACGAGGAAAATGAGTCATTTGAAATATCTACAATTGAATTACTTCCCAAGTTTCTGTAATTAAATATTAAGATTAATGTGTAATCATACGATCGTATAAACAACGATTAGAATATAATCAATTAATTACACAAATACAATACATTCAATTAATTTATCGAAATATTATCACTATAATAATTAATTATATCCAACCAACGAAAATAGTTGTATATTTTTTCTTTTACAATACGGCAATGCTAAAACGTAGATAAAATATATAGTTAATTAAATAATCATTTAAGTTATAACACTTAAAAACATTTGAAAACGTTTATTTTTATCAAAAAAATTTTAGGATTCTTAATTTTCTATTTCTTTTTTATTTGCTTTTTTTTTTTAAGAAAACACCATATTATATTAACAAAACTATACAAATATATTTATTTTCAAACCAGCGTGCAATTTAAATGCAAATAAATATTTATTTATTATAATATCTGGTTTTTTTTCTTTAAAATGTCTAAATTTTATTGTTTAAAAATATTATATCTACACAACACAATGTCATAAGTGAAATGTGATTGATTAGGTCAGGGATTAACAAATGGCGGATCGCAGGCCGCATACTGTTCACAGACAAGAAAAAAAAATATGGCCCTATTAAAAATATTAATTGGTGACCCCTGAATTGGATTATGGAATTAAGATTAAATATTAAGAAAAGTATATTTTTGAAATAAAAATATGAATTAAAAATAAAATGTCCTGTACATAAAGTGTTGTCTGTAAATAAATATCTCTAATTAAAAATAACAATGCCTAACCGTTTAAAAAAAAAAAACAAACAAACAAATTAATGATCACTTAAAAAAAAAGTCAATATATCAAAATAGTTTTACGAGTATCTACATTGTGGCCAGGTTTACTATTTATTTAGACTATAACCATACATCATTCCTGATTTCTTGTGTAATAATGCTCTTTTATTTTTATTGCTTAACACTTAGCGGAATAATAGAAATCCTTTGCGCATATTAGGTTAGTTAGTAGATTAGGTTAGCTGATTGTCTACAGTAAACATGATTTGGACTTCTTAAATGCAACTTTATGAAGTTGTACGGATAACTAACCCAATATCAATGTCATGAAATTCTGTCAATATAATGCATTTCGTACTAAATTGTAGATGACTATTATTGGTGAGAAAATAATAGAAACTGTGTTAAGCTCGGTAGTTTCTTGAAAACTAAAATCAGGTACATTAAAAATCCAAACATTATATTTTACTGATCACTAAAAATAGTAATAATATTATATTATATTATATTTATATAATATAATTGTGTATATTTTTATCAACGAAGAAACCGCATTTTGTTGGAAAATTAAATCCAAACAGGTCGATTGAAGTTATTACTTATTTGTATTGTGTATACTATAATCTCTGTGAATGGAATGAACATAATACGTTGTATGATGAGGACTTTCTAAGAACAAATAAAATCCAATACCTTTTGTTAAAATAAAAATAAACAATGATTATGAATTATTTTATTATTATGATCACAACATGATGTATACAAATATGAATGGAATGGTTTAAGGTTTTATGAATAATCAATTTACTGCGGAGTTCCAATAATTAATACCCACGTATTAAAGCTATAAATCTATGTTAAAATATATTTATAACTTGAAAAATCAAATGATACAATAAAAAAATTATTTTAATATTAATTAAACATATTTATATAATCACATAACAAAATATCAGTACACAGATAAAAATCCTTTAAATTTATAGTTGTTTACGAATGATGTATCAATAAATTTAAATTATTGCTTTGGACCATTTTATTTTTTTTTTTCATTTATACGTTAACGGTTTCAATAGAATATCGTGTTTTAAAAATCATAAATAACAATTAATTTATTGAATTGTTATATTAAAACCTTAAGTAAATTACAACAAAAATTCTATTTCACTTTTCTTTTTTTTTTTTTATCATCATTGTAACGGCCTTTGAGGAAAAAATAAAAAGATAGAAATAGGAAAGCAACTGAATAAAATAATAACAACAAAAAATCCTAAATAATAAAGTTTTCTCGTCACGCAACGCAGCCACTTGGCCCCTAAGGGGATTTTTATCGAGTCGCAAAACTGGCGACATGTGTACTAACAATAAAACCTGATCTTGTTCTTTTTTTACATCCAAGAGTCATATGCAAGTTTGAAGAGATACGATATGTCGAATTCATATAAACCTAATTTCCAGTATGCAATTTTATTTTTACAAAATATTTAAAATTATCAAGAAGTTTCTACGGTAAATCAATAAATTAAACTGATTTTATTTTTCCTTTCTCGTGTATTTACTAAAGATAATAATATTTTCGCTTATTAATTGAATAGTATTCACAAAGATGAGCATTTATAACGAATGTTAAATGTATAAGTCATAATAATGAGAAAACAAAATACTGTTAAATTTTAAGTAAACCGAAAAACAATTTAACAAATATAACTGATGAGTAATACTGCTAAAACGATTAGATATGTACTTAATCTATTCATAGAGTTCTTAATGTATGTAGAAACTTGATAAAACGTTAAAACGATTTTATAAACTAAAATAGCCTTTGTTGGCTCAAGTTGTAAAAAGTAAATATACCTATCTCGTAAATTAATAATGTATAAGGATTAACATATTTTACAATCTCGCATTAAGTATGGAACTAATTTTGTTATGCATAAAAAAAATTGAACGGAACACTCATTTTTTCCTATCAAGATGTTCCCTAAGATATTAAAATTATTCTTGACATTTTTATTTAACATAACTTAGTTTGTAATACACCAAGAAATAATAATTTATTATAATTTTATAGTTATTACTTCTATTGATTTTTGATACCTACGCACGAATGCATCATTATTGCATAAGCATATCGCCTTACTGCTCCAATTTTAAATTTAACAAAATATTATATCAACCGCATCCAGTGAGCAATTAGCAGTGACGTATTTCTCGGAGAGGAGGTATAGATATCGATGTGGGTTACATTAACATTTTCTTGACATTGTTTTTCAAGAACTTATAAATTTATAGGTGGGTGATTTTATAAAGCAAAAAAAAAAATCACAACTACATCAGTAGGGGTATGGCGTTGAATGTCAAATAACAATAATACTTAATATTTAAATACAAATCGTTTATTCTGGATAAATAAAAACGAGGTAATATTCTAAATGTGCACACACAGTTATAGACAGTAATAGATCTTTTAATGAAGTATTTAAGTACAATTATATAGTTTATTATAGCCTAACTAGCCGAACGGCCATGCTCTGATGATAAATAAGTTCGTTGGTATGTCACTCGAATGTCAAACATAATTATACCAGATGAAGCCGTTGATGAGTTAAGTCTAAAAAATACTAATTTAAATTCTATTTTATAGAATTTAATTACTATTACTATACATGAATAATATTATAAAGTAATAATTATGTTAAAATGTAGTTTTAATTTAGTTTTAACTTGTAGTATAACATGTTTAATTTCTCAGAGAGTGAGTTATACATGCTACTTTGGAAATATATCTTGGGCTTATGTCATTAAGTTATCATAATTTTAAGACAACTTTGAGGGTGAATGGATGGAGGAAAAATCCTAAAAATGCCCTGCTTGCATTGTATAACAAACTTTTATTATCATTTGAAAGCAAAAACAGTTTAAAATGTATTTAAATATTGTATGAATAGATTTCCAAGGTTAGTTGAAATTTATTTTTTTGGTTTTTATTTTATTAAAATTGTACAATAATTGATACTTATAAGTAACCAAATAAATATGAATTGGTACTCACAATGCTTCTAAGGTAGGGACTAGGCTTAACGCTTGTTTAGGAACTTTAGTGAGTTTGTTATTTTCCAGTCGGAGATTCCTCAATTGAGATAGTTGGTCGAAGCACTGATCGTCGATCTCAGTCAAATGGTTTTGATCTAGTTGTCTAAAAATGAAAATAAAATAATTTCAAAAATAACCTAAATAAATAAAAAAATAATAACTCGATTGCATTGTTTTCCTTACAACAATAATAATGTATATAATAATATTTACTCTGCCACGTTAAGTGATCAATTTTATGTTTAAAAAAATACTACCAAAGACGATATTCCATGTTTTTCATGGTCATCGTTGAGTTGTATATTTTCTTTACTTTTTTTCACAACCACAGGCTGTAATAACCAAACATTTAGGTGAAACCCCGCAAAAATGGTGAACCCAAAAGCTTTAATACGACAATGATAAGGTTTATGCTAATGCGTTTAGGATAAAGAACACGGTAAACGAAAAAAAAACTATGCGATTTTTATTCTTACAAGGACGACAGTTGTCTGAAACTCTGGAATGTTTCACATGGCGCCCGGACAAGTTGACATTTCTGGAACGACCTATATATATATAAAAAAAAATAGTGGTAATACGTTACATTTTATATTTATATAAACTTTATTTTATACATCGTCAAAGTCCATCTTTGCGTAATGGTTTTCAATTCATATTATACATATTTTTTTTTTAACCAAACATTTCGATTTTTTATGAATTCTATTATTTCCAAAGAAAAGGAAATCGTCACAACCGTAAATTCCCGTTTCAATAGCTCAGGGGAAAAAAGAAAAGTTTTGGACTACATCCAGTCTTTTGATAATAATTGCCTTTGAATTTCTGTGGAGAGGTGTTTGTTAATCGAATGAGAGAATAAAAGGCATAAATAAATTTACTATGGAAGAAAATCGAGTTGACAAAATAAAAAAAAATTACCAATGAACGATTTAGAAGTTTAATGGACTGTATTTTAAGAATTTATTATAGATTTGAGATAAAATTTGTCATGCTTAGAATGGATGTTTGGCATTCCTCCACGATTTAAACATTCTCGGGGTTTATGGAAATAATGATATATTTCTTTCATAATATTTCTTAAAAACTATTTTCAAAAAACAATTGATTTAGATCTAAATACATTATATATTATATGTGCATGAATTATTTGTGATATATTATTATTAATCACTTTAAAACTACTTACAGACGCTTTAATCGTATATTGTTTAGAAATGCTCCGGGGTGAATCTCTTTGATAGGATTATCAGCTAATACCCTAAAACAATGAAAATAAATATCAGACATGTATTTAAATATAATTTTAAACTGACATGTGATAAAATCATTGATCTAATACTTACAACGTACATTATACCATTAATAATTATTCATAGATTATTCATTACCATAAAAAAAAAGTATACACATATATTACTTTTATCAACATTCTAACGAAATTCATCATAAAGGTTAAAAACTATTACACAGCAAGTACCTGAAATTGGAATAAAATTATAAAATATAAGCCCATTGAAATTATTAATCATTTCAAATGGACACCTAAAATTGTTATGAAGTATCTATACTACGTATAAATCTCAGAATTATTATTTTTTTTAAACATTTTTTTTCAATTATTACATAAAATTTAAGTTTTCCAAAACAAAATATATTTATAAATTATTTATTATAATGATTGCTATTTACATTTTTTATCAAAAATTCTGAACAGTTATCATCACTTTCAAATCACTAAAGTAATATTTATTTTTTTAACACTTTTTAATCTTTTTTAATTGTCCAAAGTATAATAAAAAAACGTAAACGTTATTGTGTCTTTTTAAAAATGTTGGGACATTTTTTCTTTGTTTTTACGATTTTAATAGTTTTATAACAACTCACATTGTTTCTAAATTATAGTATTATATGATTTTATTGCTACGTTTTAGTTTGATTTTATATGATAAAATAAATATACAGTATGATATAAACATTATAATAAATATCATAAATACATTAATTTGTAAATAATAAGTAAAAGCATGAAACAATATATTCAAGATTCCGAGTTTGTAAGACTTATTTATTTATTTGTTTTTGCTTACTTTTATACTTTGATCTTATGCATTTATTATGAGTACATGATAAATGTTCAAACAATTATTTAGTTATCATTCAATATGAAACACTATACAGCAGTAGACATGTAAGTAATTTAATGTATAATAACGATAATGTATATAATACATCATGAATACATTTTCGGTATTTTCATAATGTGTTGTGATTTATACATTACACATGATATATTACATTCAAAGAAAATGTCAAGTTATCTATTATGAATTTGCAGTTGAATAGAAATATAATAAATGCAATTGTGTTTTTAAAAATATCATACACAATTTTAAGAGTATTACCCCTATTACCTAATATATACTTTATAATTATTACAAACATAACACATTTCTCGTATTATATAAGAAAATATTATTATTGATAATCTAATATTGCATTTAAGTTACTACTTATTTACATTTTAAATAAAAATGTATTAAACAGTAGTATAGTACTAAATATAATTTGTATTATTCTTCTGGTAAATTATATAATAATATTAAATTAATAAAAAAATAACCCCAATATTGATATTGTTATTAATAATTAAAAAATAAGCAATAAATTAAATGTTTCTATAATAATACGTCGGAAAGTAAAAAAATAATTATTATTTTACTATAGATACTAAATAAATCATTCAAATACTTTACAAATATATTATATGAGTTTTATTTAAGGTTTTATTAAGGTTTGTTTAAATGTATATTATAAATTATATCTTTGTTTATAATGGCATAAATTAGATATGAAAAAAAAAAAATAATAGGAAACAACCCTTTTTTGATTTTATCTTACAGGTTAGGTTATACTCGTACAATAAAAGCTACAGTAAAATAGGGTTTTGATGTTAAAAACTAAATATATATATATATTTTATACCCAAGCAAACAAAAAAACTTCACCAAATAATTTAGTGGTGGTGTTACAAGTATACAATCAAAGTATGAGATAGAAGTAAAGTTCTCGAATAAAAAATATATTAGAAGGTTATTATGATTTTGAGGACTTTAATAAACTGTGTAACTATACTATAAAATTTTATGTTAGTCGTAGCAATACAATATTTCTAGATACTACCTATATTATATAAAATTGTTCAGAACTGAAAAAAGAAACTATACCTAATTTATTAAACTATTAAAAACTTTTTTGTCCGTTTCTACACATTTGAAGCATTGCAATATTGAATACATTATATTATGTATGATGTATAACATGTATATAATGTATATGTCTATAGTATTTATTGAATATAACTATAAATTTAGATTGCTTTTCACACCAACGTAATTTTATCAGAGTTTAGCAGAGTGTGTATGTATTATAATATTATAATAAAATATTACAACAAATCACTAAAAAAATCCATATTAACTAACCTAACTAAAAACACTACAATTTATAATGTAATAAAAGATCAAAACGCATTAATCACTTGGCAATAAATAAAACAATACGTTTTTCATTTGCTATTTTTTTCAAAGTTAAAATTGATCATTGTCATGATCAGTATTTATTTTCAAATTAAAATATAAATACAATTTCTGAATAGTTTGAATTGTTTGAAGCAGTTATTTTTGTGGCAGTACGTTTAAGAAGAAAATAATATTTTATTATAAATAAATTCTGTTAATTCTTCACATTTTTAATTTTTTTTTAATGATTGCTTATAATGCTTATATTATTATTAATTATTTGAAACAATGCTTTTATTTAAATTTTGATATTAAAGTATTGAGAGATTAAAAAATATAAGAAAGTTTATAAATACTTTGTTCTCCTACCCGTCAATATACAATTTAAATATTCAATAATATTTTTCTCATAAATAAATGTGATATTATAAGTACTTTAAATAATATAAAACATTTTTAAAAAAAAATTCTAATCATTCAAGGAAAAGAACCATTAAAATGTGTAAAAATTAATTTATTTTGTTTTCAATAAAACTTAAGTCGACACTTTTAAGGAGATTTATAAATATAATAGAAACTAAGTGCTACTAAATTGTATCATTGTGATTGATGAAAGATCGAACGTTTAGCATTTTTATTAATAATAGAGTGAGAAAAAAATACGATTTATTGTTAATCTATAGTTCTACATGAGAAACTTATAATATTATGATACCTAAACATTATTCAATATAAACAAAAGAACGTTAAACCCATAATACAATTTTTATTTTAACTTTAAAGTAATACTTATAATAATAATAATAATAATGTAACAAGCAATTTTATTAAAATCTGTGTTATTTAATTATACATTATATAATTAAAATATAACCATCATATATTTTTAATTCGTCCATAAATAAGAGTTTTTGGTATTTCCTACAATTTTAAATAAACAAAATGTAAGGCTTCATAAACATTGAAATAGTTATCTTTCCCAATTTAAATATTTAATTTTAATTTCCAAACTTAAATTTATTTATTTTCCCAGCCTTGTTTATCTAATATTTTATTCTCACGAAAAAAAATCATTAACTAGTGTATAGATTTAAAGCATTTAAAGCATAGATTTTTTTTTTTTTTTTAATTAACCTGTATTTTGCATTAACGTCCATTAGCTCTATGAATATTTATATTAAAATAATATATTTTACTATGACATTGGTATCACTTTTATAGCTTATAATTCATAGTTAAAGCAAATATTATTAAATAAACACGCACAAGCATACATGATTTATGAATTATATTCTGTCGTTTTTTAGGTATTATAAAATGTCTTAGGTTTACAAAAAATTTTGTAACATTTACATTTTTTAGTAACTTGCATATATTCATACTACAAAAATTTAAATATATTATATGAATAAAGAAACGAATAAACCGTATACATTGCTTGATGCTGTGGTACTATAGGCTCATAATTAAGTACGAAATATTATTTGAAAAATGAATATTTTTTCTAAACTGTAGCTATAATATATATAACGTAAAAATGCGCGATTATAAATTATGTAATTATCTATAACCAATAAATATTATGAAATATGTATACATTTTTTTTTTATTGAGCAGGCCACGGCCGTAGGTAGTTAAAAACGATTTTTAAGTTAACTCATGATCGTGTTTTAAGTTAATATTATTATAGAATACGATAATTATAGTTTTTACTATATTATTATATAGTTTACTAAAATATATTTTTTAAACTGTACAATATTATGAAGTGTCATAATTATTAGTTTTAACACGATACTGTTGTAAAGTTTTATATACATCGAATAACTTATCAATTATCACAAATAATACGAATCACAACACAATTTATAATTATTTATTTATTTGTTTTAATTAATTACAATGGTCATTTATCCATACTCGATGGTAAGCAACGAATATCAATTGCCCGTGAGATCTTTTTAAAAACCACTTATATTATGTTACAAGTATTATTGACGTGTATACAAGTATAATTTATAATATTAATGTATATAGTTTTTTGAGCAATATATGCAATGCAATTGTATGGCGTTATGAATTACGAAAAGTATTTGATGATTTTACTTAAAACGTTTCCGGATTCAATCAATCAACTATATCTTGAATACAATTTGATAGCTTAATGTTCAATGTTCATCATATCGTAATATTATCGTGAAGAAAACTTTTCCGTTTATCGTAGTCTTTCAAGTATCTACACTCATTCGTATATAAGTCTTATTTCACTTCGTATAAATCTATATTTCTCTACAAGACTTTAGAACCATATATATATATATATATATACACACAAAAAGATTAGGGTATGTTTTTAGATTAGGGGTGGAGACGTTTGGTCGTTTTGATTAGGTTATGGGCGTGAATTACTAATATATATATATATATATATATTATATATATAAATACAGACACACACATATACTATATATACGATTGCCACTCTCATCTATGTTTTCGTTCACTACTAGGTCATTTTCTCGTGGGACATATTATAAAACGTTTTAAAACGTTACAGTGCATATACATGATGTTAATGAACATTTATATGAATAAGTTGAATGTGAAATGTTAAATTGACTCCCTAGACGGTGTTAGCCATTTTGAAAACTAACAAGTATAACTCGTTAAAATTTAATGCAAATGTTATTAGCTATTTAATGACGATATGCGAGTTATATACATCATGTCTACGGTTTACTCAGAATTCTGTCGTGAAATAATGAATTTTTTGAGCTTATGGGTTTTTACATTGACAAAATAAAACTTAATAATTTTAATAAGAATATAATTTCATAAAGAATTAATTTTTAAAGAAACATACTTGTAAATGAATGACAATTAATTGAATTTGACATATCAATTAAAACAGTTTATTAATAGTATATTTATTGTTAATTTTAACAAACCATAAATTATATAATAATGTTAAAATGTCTAAAATTTAATATGCATTACATAGCATATTAAATTACTTTACTTCACAATGTCGGTATCTAGCATATGATTAATGACTTATTTCAAAGGAGTAGTGTAGAACTACTGAAATAGTAAGTAAAGTAAAATGTTCTAAAAAAAACTCACAGGTACTAGACAAAAATATACTTAAATTAAAAGGTAACATAGGTTTGACAACAAGTTTGCTAAACTATTGTATTAAATAACTTAAAATTCCTACTCGAAACTTATAAATTATATATATATATATATATACATTTATATTTAAAATACTAAAATATCTGTCTTTATTAAAATTAAAAAACAGTAACAAATTAAATTATTTGTCAAAAGAACAAAACAATTTTTAGAAGAGTTTTTTTTTAACCCATGCCTGTATTAAATTCATTCTATATAATTTTATCATATGCTTATATTAGCCATGGAAATTTCTAAGTATTGGTTTTTAATCAATATCTTTAAATTTGTAAAACATTATTTCTGACCAACATAGTTTTTTTCTGAAAAGCAACAAAAAACTCAGAAGACATATAACATTCTTTCCTTTACTCAGTGACTACATACGATTTTCACGAAACATAAACATTTTTATGTAGCATACCAAGAAACAAAAAACGATTGTAAATTACTTGATAAAATGTAAATTTTACAAATGTGATCATGAAATATTATTTTTCAAATATACCCAAGTATGTGAAAAATATATCACTAAATATAGTTTCGTATTACATTTTATACATATATATTATATTAATTTTATTGAACAATATCCACAAATAAGTACTTCAATAATTGTTAAAATTTGTAAATTATTTATTCTACAGTTTAAGCATATAAAGAACGAAAAATACTACATTTTAGATTAAATTTATAATAAAAAAAGTTTAAAAAGAAATAATAATAGCTCTATTTTATAGAAATACATTAATATTACCATAAAAATCATTTAAAAAATAATTTTAGAAATTTAATAATCATCCCAAATTATTCACAAGTATTTAATATTTCACATTTGCATATTATGTAAAACGCAATAATATATTAATATACATTATTACTTATTAGTTAGGTATTTATATAATTATTGTTTGAGTTTTTAAAACTTGATATAAAAATAATTATAGTATATTATAAACCGTTAAATATTAATATAGATAGTAAAATATATTACAAACTTCATATCACAAATTCAAAATGGATACAAAATGAAATCGTAAATATATAATACATAAAATAATACTACATACTATATCACCCATTCTAAATGAACCAATCAGTGCTTTGAATGTTAAGCTATTTTTAATGTAGTGACGCAGTTTATAATAAATAATTAAGATCACTTTTGTAGATACAAATTACAAGTAATTAGATTTGACAATGGATTTGTGATACAACGTTTCAAAAAGTAAACCATAACATTTTAAAAACAAATCTGCTGGATACGAAGTTCCGTTAAAATTAAAGTTGCTTAATTTTCTTAATTTTTTCAGAACTTCTATGTAATTATCTCTATTTGTAAAAGAAACTAGAAACGACTGAGAAATTGAAAAATCGAAGTATAAATTACACTTTATTTTCAATCGATAGTTAAGACTATTTGTAAGTTTTGAACCACTCCTTCTAACCAACAAAATGTTCATGAAAATTTTTATTTGTTTATATATAACATTGTAAAACCAATACGTTTTTCATTTTGTTCAAACTAAAGTATACAATTTATTTTATACAAATTTGTAATTAATACAAATTTCTAAGAAGCCCCCCTATTTGTACTTATTATGGGGTTACCCTCTCAGTTAAACATATTTTAACTAAATTTAGAACTTATGGCAAGGAAAGAAGACAATGCCAAATCTTTGACCACATCGCTGAAGCACTTAACCCTGAACTAATCAAGGTCTTTAGATTTATATAATTTTTAATAGAAACGCACCTTATTAATACATTTTAATTGTATATAACAATTATTAATATTTAATTTCAGCTTAATTAAGTGATATTCTCGTTTTTCTTTATGTCCTGTTATTTTAATAATGTTATGATATGTTTATTTTTTTTTCATTATTTAATATTATGTAAAATATGAATATTGTAAAATGTATTGTTACATCCAATGGCCATAGATGCCGTGGGTAGTTTGTTTAATAAAAAAAAAAAGAAAAGTTTTAAGATATGGACTTTCATAGTTTTTTCTATTAATATGATTATGATATTAATTTTTATTTTAAAACTAATAAAATCTTTTATTTTCTTAGAAAAAATATATGCTAAAAATTATCAAAAATTGGTTTTAAGCATTGTTAACATTTTTTTTTCGTGTGATTTGTGACCATATCCATTTGGAACGAACCATTTTATAAACGGTTAACAATTCTTCAAACACTCAAAAAGTCCCGTATAAATCCGAATTCCGCAAATAATGGTCATTTAATCAACTTGTACTTTTATCCACAGCATTAGAACAAATTCCTTTTAAGGTGGACCAAGAATATAAAATGTTCAACCTGACAAATTTAACGGACACGACGTGACCGAAAAACGTCAACACATTCATGAAAGTGACTAATATTGTATCCATTATTACAAACCATTTGTATCAGAAAAGACCATATTGAAATTATTTATATATGTATATACTTTAACAATGTACATTTTTCTAAAGTGGTAGTAATATTTTTTCTTTAATTTATAAATGTAAATATGTAAAATTTAAAACAAGTTATTTATATAATATCCATAAAAATTATTCAGTTCACATATTTTTTTTTCTCAAGCGTGTAGAACACTTAATCAAACTTTGAATCCTTATTAAAAATATATCGCCAAAGAATATTTGAGATTTGATAAGTTAATATTATTGAAAAATAAATCATTATTCTTCGTAAAAAAAAAAAATTAAATTTTCCACATTTGAAAAAAATAAAACTTAATACTTTTGAATTTTTTTTTTTTTAAATCATAGTTAAAAGTCTTGTATATATTTTTCTGGTTTTTTTAGAAAAAAGCTTTTAAAATATTAAAATTTTAAACTAAAAAAAAACTTTTGTACTTAAAAATATATTATTAATATTATACCTGGTATTTTTGTGGAACACATTATGTAACTATTATAATTATCACTGTCTCTAAATTAGTATTTTAAATATTTCAATACAAATAAAATCATTTTTGTTAACAATAACGAGTATGCCATACATGTTGGTAGTTCTTTCTCCTTTCTATGCTTATAATTTATTGTTAAAGAAAACTAATGACTATAATAATAATGAGAATGTCAAATATGACCTGTTTAAAGTATCTACTAAATAAAAATCTCCAACTAAAGTCATATGAATCATTTTAAGCACTTCTACAAAATTTACTTTAAATAATGATAATATAGAAACACAACTTACAATAAGAAAACCCATATACGAGTATGTACTTTATAGACGCATAACTACCTATTAACTTAATATTACAATTAATTATGGGTACATTTCGTATTATGTGTTAAAATAATAATTTCCCGTTTAAAAACTAAAACTCGTTAAAGATTCTTAAATTTATTATCAAATTATTTTTATAGTTCATACAAATAATAAACTTATAATAAAAAATTATTAAATATATTAAATCACTTACAGATCTTCCAATAAGGTCAGTCGGCTAAATACATGTTCATCTATCTCTGTAATATTGTTACTGGCCACATCTCTAAAAACAAAATAGTTCATATTTAAATAAACTTCAAAATTCTCAATATAGGACAAACTAAAGTTTTGTTCACTTAAATAATTATTAACTATTTAATTGAATTTATTGATTCGGAATGGAAATTAAATTTATTAATTCCTTTGTCAGTCGCCCGGCTTAATGTTTCAACAAAATACATTTTGAAATACCATTTATTGAATGGACAATAATATCATCAATGAACTTTTTCGCCTGTAAAGGCATTAATCTTCGGGCGCATACTTACACATTTAGTTTTCCAATTATTGATGGCATTTAACAAGTAATTTAAGATCAATAATATAAAATGCATACATAATATAAAATAAGTATATTATTTTATAATTTTATGAAAAAGTAGTATTTTTATGTTCTTCCAATTACATTTACAAACGCCCGGTTTTTCTAATAAATTCTGCTTAAATGTAGAAATTTCGCATTTATTATCACTTGGAACATTATTTTTTATCGTCCAAAGCGATTACGTAAATAATGATTGCTATTTAAATGTTTAAGTTTAACTATTGTTATACAATTTAAACCAAACGATACAATATTAAGTATTGTTTGTATGCATTAAGAAAGAAAAATACCATTAAGTATACGTTTAAAAACACTAAAGTGGATTTTCATACAAGAATATTTGATTTTATTTGTTTCGACTTTGTCTATGTGAATAATTGTAGTATTGTATATTAAAATTTGTGTATTTTTTATGCACTAAACAATTCAAGTATAATAGAGTTAAAATAAATTCGTCACCGGGTGTATTTTAACGGTGCAGAAAAAAACTTACTGAAAAGTTATCAAATAACACACACATACATACATAAACACAATAGTCTGTCAGAGCATTTCTCCCGGGTATATATCACGCAGATGGGCTGATTGGAAAGAAAGGATGGGGTTGGTTTGCTGAATAAAATTTGTTGCTAGTGACACGATCCAAATATCTGGACGAAAAAATTGAATACATTTTTCAACACATAGTTCAATAACCCTCAAAGACACTCAACGTCAAAACTAAGTCGCTGGAGAGATGAATTATTGTGGGCTTACAAAAAAAAATAAAATAAAAAGAAACGAAGCTATTAATCATCGGCGGATAATCCTCGAGCTCCAGTACTATAAAAACAACGCGTTATCATTCTCTTTATTTCCCTTCAAAACAATAAACGATAATCGACCAATTTTTATATATACGCTTGGAGTACCCAAATACGATGATAAATTCGAAACCACTCAAACCAGTCAGACGCTGCACTGATGATAGAGAGTAAAGGCTGAAAAATATAAAAAAAAAAAATACCAAAAAAGAAATAAATTATTGTTTGACGGTCGGGTTGGACGAGTGGAGAGAATTGCAATTTTTCAGCTTAAGTACAAAACCTGGTTAGGGGTGAGAGTTTTGGCTTATACAAGGTTTAATGTCTCTGTTTCATTCGGTTTATGTCATTAACAACAAAAACAACAGGGCCAGCCCATTATTTGTAGCTATCAGTGTGTGAATGATTAACCGTTTCGTCGTAGTGACCTGCCGTCTGAAGAAAATATATAAACTGTTATTAAAATATTAGGCTGTAATAGTAAAATCCTTGGAAACTATATTGGTAAACATTAAAACGCTCATAAAATATTTTCTGCTTTTACTTGTATGTCTTTGCACATCCAACGTGCACTAATACACCTAAGAGTAGAGTACTTCAGAGACACTTTATTAAGTAGAACCAAATGTATTTTGTTAAATACCTTATGACGTGTTATTCAAACAACAATTTATATACAAAAACTAATTTCATTAAAATATTTAGTTACATGTTGAATTCTAGGTCTTTGAACTACCTTAAAAAGTAATTACCTATGTCAAAATTAAACGAAATAGTATACACATTTTGTGCACGTGTTTAAATTTACTTTCAGTTTTTATCTCGTCTAATATGCTGAAAAACGATAAAAACTTTCGTAATAAGGATCGCGGCTATAATACTAAACGTTAAGTCCCCAAAACTCATCTTGCGCTACTTTTATGTTTTTATTTGAAGAAGGAAGCATCTCTACACTTGTATATCGGAAGTGAACGCCGACCATGTTGACGAATCTTATTAGCCTTAAGGTTTAAAAAAGTGATTAGGGTAATGAATCCGGAAAGTCATCAGTCATCAAGATTTCTTATGAAACAGCTATTTTTTTTTCCGTTTGAAATTTTTAAATTTTTACGGATGATCGTTCAATTCTTATTAAACTATGAAAACTCAACACTACTACAATAATAAAATTGCATAAAACAATTATGTAACCACAATAGAAAATATTTTTTAAAATCTATACTACAGATGAAGTCTTAATTTAATCATACTTAGTATAGATTTTAGAATTAGTGTTATAGTTTATTATCAACAATATTATATTTAAGTATATAACCATTAGAACTATACTGTACACTTTTATAATTATATCAGTAATATTTATCTATTGAAATATTATGGCATTTTGTTTCAACATCTGAAAATCTAAATCGAATTTATAAAATTGAATAAACAGTTATAATGTATTTTTTAATACTCATTATTTTAAGCAATTTAATTTTAAAGTAAAATAAATTAAATGCAGTATTCATAAGAAAAAAAAAATGAGGATAACGAAATGTTAAAACTCATTAAAAAAAGTTATTTATTTCAGTAAGTAAATATATTTTTTCTATGATTAATTAATTTTTAATTATGTTTAATTTACCAATTTTAAAAACGTTCATATATTTATAATATATATTAATATAAAATATAAATGTGTCGACTAGGCTTCAAGTAATTAACCGTGTTTTAGATTAACATTAATAACTAATTTTTAGTTAATTTCTTTATTATTATATTGAAAGGTATTAGAAATTTAAATATAATATTTCAAATCATTTTATCCAGATAGTTATTTAAATTTAAATTTTGGCTCTTTTACAATGAACCAGACTGATGAAAATATTGATAAAGTATACGCCCATTTAATTGTTAAATGTCATTTAAATAATCCGAGTCATGCATACGGCTTTAATATGGTTTTAGGGCCAACTGTTTAAATCTAAACATTTCTTTATAGGGGGGCGTGGATAGAATAACGTTCTAGGTTTTTACACTATAGATAATAATATTGTAAGTCCGAAACCGTCTGCGTATAAGGGAATACAAGATTTGGCCTACCATTGTGTTCGAAAAAATCTGTTTAATGAGTTTGACCTCATTACAATTCAAGTATCCTCTTTCATGAAATTAATAAATAAAATATATTCATGAATAAATAAAACATAATTCTATATTGGGCTATTTAATTTGTATTATTATTTTAAAATAATCGAATATATTATGGATCGTATATTATGTTAAGTATAAATTATAAAGGTGGGTAACATAACCGTCTTTTAAGAATATACCATAGTTTTATTTTAAACAAAGTATATACATTATACAATAAGTATAAATGTTTGAAATATGTGTATATATTATAGTTAAAATCCTAAAAAAATTATCGAACACATTTTCGGTTCATGTGCTTTTTTTTAATTTTATTTTAACGACTATTAACAGCTCTTAGATGACGTGTAATTGCAGGTACGCTCGAATAGTTTTGTAGATTTAATAAAAATAAAATCGGTTACACGAAATACGTTGGATTCGGAAAATATTTTCGACTTTTCAACCACGTGCGATAATGGAGTCAGCTAATTTCCGGGGTGAATTTCCCTTTCGGAATGTTCTCGTAAAGTCTCGCGGTGACGGCGGATGTAGCAGGTATTTAAGGCTCGTCGTAGCAGTACCGGAAGCGTTGTGATGCGGAGGAGGTGGTTGGCGTGTCCGGAGTGGGCGCGAAAGAAACACTCGGAAAGCGACGACGAAGACGGCGACGGCGACGACCGCCGCCACCGCCACCACCTCTACGGCAACGTAGTCGAACGCGGTGTCGAGAGTGGAAGGAAAATGAATTACGACCGCAGATAACGGCGGACTCGGGTAATAATTATTTCGTAATGAGGACCGGTGGCCGTCGAGACCAATAATATTGTACACGGGCGCGAGTCTACGCGCCGTGTTGTAATTGATATTTACGACGATTGGTTCGCGGGCACGTGTATATTGGCGTAGTAAATTGTTTTGCATTTTCGGCAGAGACCGCTAATCGCCGCGGTTACTATCAACATCGCGAGCGGACGGAGGGCACTAGACATGCACATGCAGTGACCGCAAAAATCTTTTTGGCGTGCAAGCGAGCCCGCCAAAACCAAAAATTCGGTTTAAACCTATAGGTAAACGGAGCGGACGTGGAAGCGGTGGGAATTCGGGATGTTTGTGTGTGTGCGCGCGCGTGTGTGTGTGTAGGAGAGGTAGGGGGCGTTCTACTACCCATCCACTCTATAAGCCTTTGGAGGACAACACGACCATAAATCTGTCTCACGCAAAAGCGTTAAATCCAATTAAGGGCGTTTTCCATTAAGATTATTCGGAGAGCCAACGACCTCGCCGCAAAACCACTGCACAAAAATATACGTATACATAGACATTATGTAACGATAAGTGTCCGCAAACGGAGAGAAACGGTCGTCGTCGTCATCGTCGTCGTCGTCGTCGTGGAATACGGAGGAAAGAAGAAAAGGAAAAAAAAAATAAACAAAAAACGAAAAGAATTTTATTTGTTTAATTCTACACTGTGACGCAAACGGCTGCAGAGGCACCGTATCTCTCCGATATTTTTCTCCTTTTTCTTTTCCGTTCCTTTTTTCCACCGCTATCTCTTTCACTCCACTCGTCAACTCCCTTTAGTTTTCGTAGTAAATCATCCGGGCGAGTTACACTATTTTTAATTTCCGGCCAGAGGGACGACATGACACGGGCACACACGCACACTCACATACATACACGTACGCACAACAAAACGCATGCGCGTACATAATGTATAATATACCATATACCACATATTCATAGAAAAATAGAGATAAATTCAGAGTGGTTAAATGGGTCGGAACATACCGACCGGCAGTATAGCGTCGCAGATCGGCTATTACGATAATATAATATTATGCCATCGAAAATACATCAATCAACCCAATTACCTGGTAAACGGATTAAAACGTAGGACGAATAATTTTTAATCTCAAGGTTATACACACAGATTGTTTACAACAGCATAATACGCGTTCGGGTGTGTTTTTGCGCGGTTGGGGCGGTGAAAAACCCAAGAGGAACTTTATACCATTGTCTTTTTGGCGAATTTCCGGCCCGTTGAAATATTTAAAAGGTTTTTTTTCTCCGCAGCCCACAACCCATAAACCAGCCGCTTTGGTTAAATTGCCCGGGATGTAATCTTATTTTGAGCTGGTGGGCCGGATATTTTTTTTCTTTACTTATATTTTCCCTACTTTTCCGCACATATTCCATCACTAGAGCATATTTTTTTGCGTACGGTAAACAAACAAATTTTTTTTATTATGCTTGGCAACCACCAAAACTGTACGTGCATCCTGAACAACATTATCGTTTTCCATACCTCTACTATACCCATCTCTTTACAGTATTCTTTTTTTGTTACAGTTTTTAACACATCCAAATCATTCTTTACCTCAGTTACAAATGCAAATATTATATATTATGTTTTTCGTAAATTTGTTTATTTAAAACCTCAGGTTAGGTTATTACAACCTTACCGGTGGATAATAAAAAACCTAATTTTGGAAATGATGATTTTAAATGAAAGATGAATAATTACAGTAACTAGTTTCAATAATAATAATAATATGATCGGGCATGATGCAAATAATATTGTTATAGGATATTATGCTACAATAGATTTTAACGCTCCGCCAATATTTCTTGTCAAAATAATAAATTATTTCTCCAGATGACAACACGATTTAAAAAAATTTTAAAACATGTAATTTATTTGAAATAATAACTTGACATTTTAAAATAATACTACAATTTATAAATCTATAGTTGTATTAAGTTATCAAATATTTTAAGTTTCTGAAAACATCTGTAACAGCAATAAATTTCACAACAGACAGAGTATTATATACATTTAAACTTTTGAACATCGAAGTAAACAGAGAGATATTCTAAAAACCATTGGTAGTCATATAACATGACATTTGATTGTGTTGTATAACATTTGTATGAAATATTTCATTTGTAAACATTATTCGAATTATCATGATTTTATTGACGCGGAAAAATATCGATTTTAAAATGTAATACAATACATTATATCAAATCATCTCATGTATAGAAATTTAATTTAATAATAATACTACCATTAAACAGCCATTTAAATAAACACGTGTGTTAAATATATTTTAATATGAAAAAAAAACGTTTATGAGATTATTTTATGAATACCTCATTGAAAATGAAAATCCATTATGTATCAAAGTATAATTAACCTAAATCATCTGCAATTTATTTTTAATTATAGGGAATTGATACGCCAAACGCGTAGGCAAACAACATTCCTTTTTTTATATATAATCCAATAATAATGTCCAATCATAAAAATAAATTATTTATTTTCACCAAATAGGTAGGCTATTTTTAACAAAAATAAAAATGACCCATAAACTTACATCAATAAAATTATATTTTTTTACGAGCAATTCTGTAAATAACTGAGAGAAATAAGCGCATGAGCTCCACATGATTATAATATGTATAATCTTTTTAGCAATCAAATAGATTATCATATTATGAACGTTCTTCAGCATAATATAAGTATAACACATGGAACTTGATATTTCGGAACAACTTTGTAATAAATTACGTTTTTAGGTCAACAGAGTTATATTGTGGAGATTGAACGGTAGTTATACAACAATAGTTTTTTTGTTAGATGTCAAGAAAAAATAAAATAAATACGTATCCGAGAGTGAATAAATAATACATATACACAATTCAATTTGTACGATCTGTGACTTCGGTCTTACAACCGTTGAAATATCGTTTTGACTTGCAATTACTTACCATTTATTAAAATCATTTATACATAAGAATTACATATTTTATTATAATAATAACGGTAAACTAAATAAGGTACCTACGGGATACTTTGTATTCGTATAAATACAAATATTAAATATTAATTGTAACCCATTGTACATTAAATTACTTAAGTTTAAGTAGATTATAATAGTATATTCTGTTTTTTACTGATATCGTCTACTAATTGATGAATAAATAAACAATACCAATAACCAATAAATATATCAATTACAGATAGGTACCTAATAAATGTATGTTTTATCTGACGATAACGTAATGTATAATATGGACTGCATATTATTATATTATACGGTATACCGTACAACTCATAAATATTGTAAAACTAAAGCGCTATATAAAATAACTAATGTATTTAAATTATAATTTAATGCATAAGCTCATTGAAAACACCTTTAATATACAATTTGTATTCAAAATGTGAACAAATAATTTTTTTATTTCTGTTTGGTTTTCATTGCACACGAAAATTGATTACCTCATTTTAATCGACATGAATTACCAATTTTAAAAACCCCAATAGAGTAAAAGCATTTAGGATACTTGTGTTTCCTATAGTTGCTTGCTTTAAAAAAACAATTGTTTAATAACCATTGCAATAAATTGTATTATTGTATATAGGTAATTTTCTTTTGTTTAAAAACTAGGAATTACCATAATTTGTCAACGTCTTATAGAATTTTTGATAATTTTTAATTGCCTGTTAGTTTATTATAGACTATAAATTAGTAATTATAATAAACATACTGGGATAAGGTATTTTTTTTTTTTTATAAAGTCAACTTGCTTAATGAGTGTGTTTACGCTTATAAGTTATAACTTATTAAATTCCACATTATTTCCGCATAATAAGAAATTGTATAAAAAGGTTTGTATAGGATGTATAGATTTGTAAGGATTGTATGTAGATGGTGTTTTATGAAACTCCTACCAATAAGAGTTTTAATTTGAAAATCTATAATATCTTTAAAAATCTTGTATCGTTTTTGTAACCATCCTGCGTACATTTTATATATGAACCTATAATGTATATTACAATTAATATTGCCATAAGCCCTAATATCTAATTTAGTTTTGTTGAATTGTTTACATCATAAGTTTATATCCACATCATGTGTAACAGCAATGCATTCTTAACTTACCTATTAACCAATAACAGTTATAAAAAATATTAATTTGTATTTTATAGGTATTATTATGAATTAAATTTATTTATTCATATCGATGATAAAATAAATTAAAGACTACTTAAATGTAATAAATGGCTAAATTACAACTTTAATAATTATTATAATACATTAATTTTGTATTATTATTATTATTATTATAATACAATAAATGTCCAAATTTACTGACAACTGTGTAATTAAAGTATTGATAAAATAGTTATACATATACAATACATATTATTTACAATTTATCACATAGTTAATGTAGTTAAAGTTAAATAATACCAGTTTAATTATTTTTGTATAACACAAACTATTATTATTATTTTGTATTTTTTAATAAATGCATACAAACGTATACAGTTCAAAATTAATTGGAAAAATTTTGAGATATAATACTTATAATTCTACATCACTGTATATTTTTAAAACAAACATAATTAGAAGAAAACATTTTGTTATAGAAATGCGTTAATTACCTAGTTGCCTTCGCCCACTATATAAGCTTGTTTAAGCATACCACAACTATGATGTAAAATTAAAATTAAGGTGAGTTTTACTTGGCAACAGTAACATAGAATGCTTATTTAACCAAAAACGAATGTTCCAGTCTTAAAATATCATTTGTTGTAAATCATAACTGAAAATTGTTTTTGAATAGTTCATAATGTTATTCGTTATGATATTTTATTTCAACACGTCGATTTTTATTACTCAATATATTATATTATTCTTAAATATTATTGTGCTAATTTATTTATAAAACAATAGCGTATAATATTATAGTTGTGTATTCCATTGCCAAATGTTATAAAACGAAAAAGTTATAATCGTTTTTAAAATTTTTAAATAATTTAGTAATTAGTAATTAGTAATAGTCATTTTCATTCAGCCTGTGCTGTAACACGAGTTACATTATACAAAAAAATATATAACTGGTGACATCATGAAATGTTAGTATGATAAAAAAGTTTTTAACAATACAATACCGGGTTACACAACATCACTAATCTCTTTTTGCATACAATTGTTTTAATTAAATACATAACTATAACTTAAAATCGGGTATCCAATTTTCTTGGCACTGAAATTATCATCAGAGAAGTGGTTTTGGACAAATCCGTTTGGACAAATTTAACGGAAAACAAATATCATGTAGTCAATAAAAAAAAAAAAAAAAACAGAGAGCAATATAATATATATATATCGTCGGCGTTGGAAATTATTCTCGTTTGGACTAGCATTTTAAATGATTCAAGCACCGCGTATTATAATGTATTACCCTATATACTAACAGTCGGGGAAAAGGAACAAAAAAAAAAAAAAAAAATCAAAAGGACAAACAATTTAACGATTGTTCCCTTCCACTGCGGCACAGTATAACTACGCGTGTACGACAAAAATCGAATAATACAGAATCACGTTAATCATTATTATTCGGCTCGGTGGTATAGACAGGTCGATCGATCACACACGAAATATGTGTGCATATAAAATAATACATAATGCATGAGCGCGTGCGCAAACATATTAAAATGGTATGCGCGTATATAAACTGTATAAGTACAAAACATAATAATCATATATTACGTACGCGCGGGCGGTCGGTACCGTCGCGAATAACGCACTGGGCGAGAACCGTAAACTGACTATTTATGCGAGCCAAACACACATGGTGTACACGTAGAATAACAATACTTATAATAATAATAATGTGTAAGATAAACAACACAGCAAAAAACGTACAGATTCGGCGACTCGGGCGGTCCGGTCGGTAAAATTTGACTGCCAAATCGTTTTGCACCTGAACTTTGGTGTGTTATCGCCACGCTCACCGACCACTTCATTACCGACACCACAACACACGTTTAATGGTAACACAAAATTAATAATCGTAAATTATGTGCACGCCATTTATTTATATATCTATCAGTGTATAAATATCTAATAAATATATATTATAAGCGACAAGTCCACGTGATATCCCATATTATAAGAATCAAGTTGTAGGGTTCGGATCTCATAAAAATCGCAAGCTTCTATAAAAAAAACATTACAGGAATATCAAATACATTACATTTAAATATACTATTTTATTTATTTTGTAAGTTTGAGCGATTTTAAGTAGCTGGCGTTATTTAAAATAAATTTAATAATAATATTATTATGTAGGTGACTGCAAATATTTAATTACTGAAGGATAAAATTAATATATTAATATTTGATTAATTCACTTAATGATCTTCGTATACTTTACAGGAGCTTGGCTGAATTTTCAAAAATATAGGGGACATTAAGTCATTATCCCCTCCAAAACCTATTTTTCACATAATTAGTCTGCATAAGATACCTATTAGAAAGATATTTTTACGTCAGCACAATACCCTTTACCGCATAAAAAACGCCATCGCGTGTTTTCACCCGACAAAATCCTCAGTATATAATAATAATAGTCTAACACAAAACTGCATGACTGCTAATGATGCGATATATATACATTATGGCGCCGGGAGAGGAAAAAAGATATTTTTTACGATTTGCATTTTGCTTTTTCTGGGGGGAAGCTGCTTTTTATGCTGTCACACATGCGATCCGAACTAAACGTCACCTTTCTCGGGGGTGAGAATTGACGAGGAAGAGAACGCGGTGTGGTGTGGCCAAGTTAAACGACCTAATCGCGTTTAGGAAACGGCATAGGGGTGTGCAAAAGGCAAAAGCGACAAAACGGTCTTCGGGATGCGACCAAAACACATTCGGGTTATTGCAGATCGATACAGACCCAACGGCAGCGGTGGTGTGGCCATTGTGGCACATCTGTGACGACGGCGACGGCAGTGGTAGTAGTAATAGTAGTAATAGTAGTATAGTGGTAGTAGTGGCAGTAGTAGTAGTAGTGGTGGTGGTGGTAGTAGTAGTAGTAGTAGTAGTAGTAGTAGTAGTAGTAGTAGTATAGTATAGCGCGTTATGCCGGAAGACCCTTTAAACGAGAGATAGATACGTGGGCTGAGGTAGAGATACCCGTTCGCGAGAAGGGAATGAAAAGAGTGAGTGTGTGTGTGAGTGAGAGAAGAAGAGCGTGCGCGAAATTCGATACGCACACACACAAACACACACACACACGCACACGCACACAGTATCGCCAGAAGTCTGCACTAGCAGTTACTCTATATGGAATTTCAAATCGATTTCGATTTGTTTCTTGTTGTTATTATTATTATTATTAGAGACTAGTTTGCGCGTTTTCTTCCGTCCTTATTATATTATATCAACGGAATATATTTTTATTATTTTTTTTACCCATCGCCAGAACACACCCCGCACACACGCGCACGCACCGAGTTTATTATTATGACGATATTATTATGGCGGTCCTTCCGAACAACCGCGCACGGCCGGAGGTGGCGTAGTGCAGGTCGGAGACGATAAGTCGTCGCGGCAGCAGTCGTACAAATCAGTTCCGATACATTTGGCCCGGTCGGGAAACGGAGCAAATTTACTGCTAATGCTCCTTTCAACGTACCTACCCCGTTCACGAGCGTACACACAGTTGATAATATGTACGTATATGTACACGTACATTTACCCCTTTGGCGATGTTATGATCCTTCCCCCCCTCCCTCCCCGCCATGCAGCAACTACTACTGCCACCGCCGGCGCCGCCGCCGAATCCGAAATTCTCCCCAAAAGGTTATTGCACCCAAAATACGCTCGCGCGTGCGCTCCGGCTGTCCGATCGGAACAGACCAGAAGGGCCTCGCCAATGTTTCGCACGGTAATAACTTCGACCGTATAAATTATACCAGTCGATTTGAACGGTCGTAGTTAATTTGATCACAGTGTGTAGGGATTGCGTGGACTTTAGGGATCTTCGCTATCGGCTAGGTATCATCCGCAGGATAAAAAACGAGTAAAATAAAGTGCTCGCCGTGTTTTCGCCGTTCTCAACCGTTTCGGTATTTATTACTCAATACTATTCAATTTCAGACAGACGACGTCTACGCTGCCCACCAGCAGTATTCGTGAACCGTCGTCGTCGTCATTAACATAATAATAATTATCATTATTATCTGACACTGAAACCACATATTATTATTATCTCTCTATGTAATAATATACAATATATTATTATACACTATACTCGAACAAAATAATAACAATAATATCCAATGACTAGTTGTTGTTTACGTTAATGTCATAGTGCAAGAAACATAAATGTGAATGAAATTCCAAACTCTAAATAATATTCAAATGTAGTATACACTATTGTGTCATTATTATCTATACATCGAAAACGTCTTTCTTTCTTTTATTATTACTCATCGATTATTCAATAAAAAAAACCATCATATTCATGTATACACAAAAATAATTGGAGAAAAACAATTTTATCGTGATACATAATTGTAATGTTACAACTTACAAATTAATATAGATCAATAATCATCAATAATCGTTCATATTTTATATTTAATTACTGACATAAAAAATATTACGCATTGTATTTCATTTTTATTAGATGTACTGCATTGTCGATAATAATATAATATACACGTCGAATATTATTAATTTTCTAAAACTTAAAATATTATATGTTCCTATACGATGGACATCACGACAAATCTCACGGTAACATTACGTCAAAATTTAACCGAAGCTTCAAAGTTAAATGAAAATGTCAATATTTGTGTAAGCAACTAGAATTACTGCAACAATAATACGACCTACTGTACAATGTGTGTATAGTTGACATAATATTATACTCGATCGTAAGACATAAATCCTAATCTTTTTAAAATAAACGAACGGTGCATTAACTTAATATTGTACATGCACAATATATATTATTATTATTTTGTTCTTGTATAGAATATAATTGAGACATAAATATATTTTTATCGATTCGCCTAAAAGAACATTATTTTTACTATTCAATATAAATACATGAATATTTATTTGTGCAATATGCACTCAAATACTCAAAACTTGGGGGGATATTATTCCCTAAGTCCCTACAGTAATAACGTATACAGGGTGAACTATCGTAATAAAAGTTTTACTTTTTTTTTTCTTAAACGTTTTTATGAAAATAAAATATAATACCGCGCATCCAACCCTATACAGGAGAAATTGTTAAAAACGTTTCTATAAAACCATAGAGTACCTACTTTATAACATAGCGGTACTTATTGTTATGGCGTAATCTCCACGAAAATGTATTAAAAGTTATTATAAAAACAGAATACGGTCACGATATTAAATTTTCCTTGAATCATATTTTTAATCTAAAACTATCAAAATAAACTATTACACTGGTTATTAATAATTTTAATATGTGTAACATTAAATTAAGTAAATCAGTAATAATTAATATAAATTATAAAAATTATAACATTGAAATAACCTACATTGATTGTATTGCGCATTAGTAGTACTAATATTTTATGAACAAAAAATATATATTACTGAAGTATATAAATTATACTCGAAAACAAAAACCATAGAAATTTGACTTAAATATAATTTATTTCTTATAACTCTTCCCACAAAAATAACATGAATTATAATTCAAGAATATTTCGTAAAATTATGAAAAATGTCTGTAAACATTTATCTATTTAAAACTTTCATTTCTCTATACTTATTTGCTTTATTACTTCCTCGGTAAAAAACTTTTCTAACTCTGTATTTTAACGGAAAAATGTTTAAAGTGAAACTATTTTTATTATTTAAATATACATTTTCTCTAAAACTAAATCTATATCTAAATTTTCTTTGTGTTTATTTACTATAATATAAATGCAATAGTGAGTGTGCACTATTGTACTATGTACAGTGTAGTCGTATCAGCTAAATGTACGGAAACGTAAAATTATAGGTATAGCCGGATACAAGTGTTTATAAATGTGTTTACATTTTTGTAGCGAATGTGAATAAGTGAATAATATTATGAAACAAAGTTTTTTTTTGGCACTGAAAATTGGATAAAATGGTGAAACTTCCTGAAAAGTGTTTACCCTTTACATCAGGTAAATCACGAACTACATTTAAACTAATGGGTGGCTCATTTCTCAGAGGCAGGTAGATATGTTTATATGTTTAATAAATATAAAAATAAATCATTTCGATTTTAGGTGATGTGTTTTTAAAATATACTGTTTGATAAACAGCTTATAATTATTATTTTTAGATTGGCATTTAAAACTTGAGATAATACTATTATACGTAGTAGGATCAAAAAGTTCTTGAAATTTATTTATAGAAAAAAAAAAATATTATGATTACTCGGATTAAAAGTAGCCGCAATTTTTTATCTATAGGTTTAGTCGTTAAAACTACAGTTGTCTCGCGTTTGTCGAGAATATGGAAAGATAGTTGGTTTTTACATCACGACAATGCACCTAGTCACTCATCTTTTGCAGTGCATAGGATAAAAGTTTAAAAATTATCTTTTACGGTAAAGAAACCTAATCTCAAATTTACACATTGCCGTTTTCACTAAAATAGCCATACCTAGTAAATATATAGTTTAATTGTATAAAAATATGTCATACAAATAAATAATTATTTTTTGAAATATTGTGAAACGCAATAATTAAAATAATTATTAGTCAAATAAAAAATATTATTAGATAGATAATTTTAAAAACAATAATACAGATTATTTCAGAACAAATACAAAAATATAAAATATAAAATTATAACAAAATTATAATAAAAATTGTGTTTTAAATGTTTTTATTCAATTTTACACAGATTTTTTTAAACTATTATAATTAATAAGCCAATGAAAAATTAATTAAAATATGATTTAATTATAGTAAAATACTTTTCTTATATTATAGTATTAAGTTACTTTCGTAAACTAAAAATATTAAGTCGCTTTATGTTGTTTTATATTTATATATTATTAGAAATAACAACAAACTTGTCAAAAAAGAGTATACTTTCATGTAAGAAAACAAATTGTGCTTTAATACATTATTTGTTTATAAGTATTTTACTAGAATCACGATAAAACAATTTCTCAAAGTTTTAAACATCAAACATGTACGATGGCGAAAAAAGATTATTGACACATTTCGTACAAGTATTTTTTCATTTAAAATTCCATTGGAGACTCGAATGTTTTTGACAACGTGTATCCTGACGTGGAAATAATACGATGATGAAAAATATCTTAAGTATATTATATTGTATTATTATGTATGTTATTCAATCTAAGTTTCTTGGCTAAAACACTATACTATGCTACATTAAAAACACTTTATTGTTTGCATTTACGAAATAAATTCTGTATGCATGTTCTATATTCGTGTAGATATAATATCCTCCTAAACATTGATAAATTTTTTTATATTTTACAGCGCTTTTAGAAAAATATTTAATGAAAAAATAGAGTATTCTAACTTTATCGGTAACATTAACTCAATATACATACTAGATCAGTGTTTTTATACTGGCAAAAGGATAATCCGAAAAATACAATATTGATTCAAACGATTGTTGATAATAAAAAAAAATTCACAGATCTTTGAACATGAACAATATACATATTTGTATGTATATTTATAATATACCAATTGATAAACTGAGATCGATTTTGCTTTTACGCTCAGAAAAACCAATAACTGACTGGGAAAACATAAAAATTCGAGACGACTAATTAAACCTTTAACTGGCACAAAAACTGCACCTTAGTCTTTACCCTATACAGTACAAGTTATAACTAAGAACTATGATGACATTGCTAAATGCTAACACAAAAATGCTACATATACAACTGTGTTATATATTATACACGTAGACAAAGAACAATTTTCCGTATCCGGTCCATTAGTTTTGTGGTTACGTAACTAAACGCATAATAATATAGAAATAGCTGCAGCACTAGATCTAAAATGCACAAAGTTTTAAAACCTGGTGACATTTATACGGCCCGGCGGTTGGTCTGTCGTTTATCGGTCGTTCCGCGTGAAATACTTTCAGTACCCACCGGTGGACCTTTCTTGCCACCGCCACTACCGCAGGTCATCTACTAATACTATTACTCTTATTACTACTACGCTAGTATAGCTTCTACTGCTATTATTACTACTACTACTACTACTACTACTACTACTACTACTACTACTACTACTACTACTACTACTACTACTACTACTACTACTACTACTACGACTACTACTACTACTACTACTACGACTACTACTACTACGACTACTACTACCATTATTATAACTCGCCACAGAATATAGTGCAAAGGCAGCTGGTGTTATATGGAAGAACTTTTCTTTCTACCGAGTAAACAAATTGCGAATGAGTAGAAAAGGTCACGTCAACAATTAAATAATAATTAAAAAAAACCGTACCTAATGAAAACTGGGATAGAAATAGCTGTAAAAGTCCGTATATCGGTTAGTAATTTTGTTGAGGAAACTAATTCACGACAATGCACTGCAAGTTATATTACAGTAGCAAGGGACGGAAACCTTTGAAAATAAATTCATAGACTTGTGCTTTTGTTTGCAGAATAAAAGCACTGACAGAAGAGACGCGATAGGAATGAAAACTAGTTCATATTTGTGAATATCTTAAAATATATAAGCCGTTAATCAAAAAAAAATACAATTGTAAAAAAAAAAAAGGTAATTACAAAAATATAAATGTAATTAAATTTCCACTCGACTTTCAGTGCTTCAATATACTAACATTATGCAGAAGATCACCCTTATATTTTCTTTTTAACGGATTTATAAACATTCTGATTTTTTTTTTTAGTTTTTGAGTAGCTTGTGGTGTTTCAAACTTCTTTTTTTCAAATGCTAAATTATCGATTTCATATTAATTTATAAAACAAATAATTTTTTGTTAATCATGACGCATTTATTTTATTAAATTCCAATGAGTAGTTGAATACTCTAAGAACAATAGTTCTTAAAAATATTTATATAAAACTATAAAATAAATGTTATATTTAATCTATTACCTATTTATCATACTTAGAAAAATTGTACAAATAATACACAAAATTATTGATATTAATAATATTAATTTCAATCATTTTTATTTAAAAAATTTTTATCAAAAATTAAATAAGTTAATAAATACTCATTGAAAATGTTTGATTTGAATAAAAATAAATAAATTAACAATGGTTTATTGAAAAGAGTGATTTGTATTTGAAAAATCAGAGTTGGATTAATGTAATGAACATGCTCGATGAATCACACTATATTAGACACAAATTTAAAATAAATGATGAAAAAGAGTCTAGATTATATGTATGAAAAACTTTCAAAAACTTGTGAATAAATTTAAAATATAAATATAAAGAACATAAATGTGAAAGCTTAGTTATGAGAGAACATTTTTCGTATGATTTATAAATAATTGATTGGTATTAGGGGTGACGGTATTTTTTTTCTTTTTTGCATCGATATTTCGGTATGATATTTTATACCGGTATGAATCGGTATACCGAAAATATCGTTAAACCGGTATTTTGGTACGGTAATTTTGGTATATTCGATATTTGTATATTTTCAATATTTTCGATATTACGGTCATTTCGATAATTTCGAGATTCGGGTATTTTCATTTTTTTTTTCGTTATTATGATTATGTACTATACCTATATTATTATGAATAATATTAATAAAATATATTATAGTTATTATTTAATTTATTATTAAACAGAATATTATATATTACAACATCTATGATCAGTAATTATATTTCCCGCACAACTGAACACACGTTTGCTAGGAACACCACTACCTTGTACGCATAAATATTTTTTACCAATATGGCCAAAGTTGGAATTTAATTTTGATCCGTATCTGTGTTATAAAATATAATATGTCATATATATCCCACTGGAAAATTCGTAAAATTTAAAAATATATTTAAATATTAAGTAATTAATTTCGATATTTCAGTAGTTTTGGTATTATCGGTAAATTTGATGTTTTTGGTATACCGTTTTTAAAAAAAAAAAAAAAGACAGTATGCCGGTATATCGACCTTAAATCGATATACCGGTATTACCATTACCCCTAATTAATATCATATGTAATAATAATGAATTTCAACCAATTACCTAAGTATTCCTATTTGTAGTTCATAAAATTTGATTTGTTTATTTAGAATTTTGTTTTAAAATATATAATACAAAATACTATAACCAATCTAAAACGTAAATATGACTATTGGTTTATCATGAGACGCGTATTATCTCAGAAACATCTATCAAAAATACTAATTTATACTAATTTTGATCGCTACAAATTTTTTTAGAAATATTTTATTTTAACAATTTAATTTTATGTAAAAAAACTATTTCCAAAACGTTAATATTTTTCAAAATAACGATTATCTTACTTTAAATTTATCAACCAGTATATCATTTATTAGATTGTATTATTTTGAGTGTAACTAAAAATAAATTAAAATTTATACATAAGTAAATCTAAGGTGTACTATAATTGTTATAATTTAATATAGTCTTTGATTCTTTTAAATTATTATTAAGATTAGATTAATTGTATGCTTGAATTCACTGATTTGCATAATAATATTATTAATACTTCGTAAAATTGAAATGCATATTTTAAATCAATTATGTATATTATAAGAAAAGCATCCATTATTTTATAACTGAAATAATTACTATAAACTTATCATGAATATGAAAGCGTATGTGTGCGTATAAAACTATGTCACAATAATTATATCGAAAATATGTGGATTTATTTTAAATTGTATATTCCATTTATCATTGTGCATTTGATTATATTGTTCTGTTAAGTCTAAGCATCTATAAAAAAAATAATTTGATAGTTAAAGATCTATATTCTGTGTATTCTAAATTGTTTATAAATTATCTTGACTAGTAACACCTCGGATAAACAATGTTAAAAGCTATTAACGAGATTAAAATAATCCTTTTAGTTCTTTAAATGTAGTTACATTTTATGTTGGTCAAAATAGTTTGTGCCAAAAACATTTCATTAAACTCAGAGTCATTATTCACCTATACAAGACCGATTCTGCTGTATTGCCGGAGTACATTTTCGCGTAAAAGTCATAAAGTTATTTCGGAGACTCAATTTAATAGAGTTTCAAATAAGATGTCTAAAAACAGGAAATCGCTTTCAGTATATTATCTTGACATGGACAATTTTGTAGGCATTCGTGTTCTATGTCCTATTTATTTATATTATTTATTTATTGTTATACGGTTTAATACCCACTTAATATCGGTATTTTGTACACATCATTAGAACATGCGCACTAGTGCTTTAGAAAGCCTAATTTAATTTATAGAGATATATATTACAACTAGACGCTGAAAAAAAAAATGTTTACGTTGAAATAAATGAATTGTTGAAAACTTTCAAATGGAATTTTATATCCCTGCCAAATTTTAGGAAAATAATAAATGTTTTTTTTTTTTTATTAATTTATCATACTTTATGGTATACACTATAGTATCGAAAACATTCAAAAATCGATTTTCTAGTATTTTTGTTTATCATACTAATGCATCCATAATTCCTACGCTCAGATTACTTTATAGTTTATAAAATATTTATTATTTTATTAATATCCAATATTAGCTAACACTTCTACTCTAATGAAAAATATTTCTATAGTACTATTGACTCGAAATCTGATAGAAATATTGAATTTAAACCTTTCTAAACTTAATTTTACTTCTAAATAATCAAACTATAATTATATACCACTTTTAAAGGCAACTAAACGATAAAATTAACTGTACTTTTATTTTTTATATATTGGTACCAATTATTTTTTATAACCTAACCTATTAGATTCATTGATAAAATCCCATATATTAAAATGATAAAATATACCTACTATAAATAAAATAGAAAAAATATAAGAAGGTAATATAATTAATTGTACACGATATTTTTGTCTGTGATAATATTAATAAATATAATTATTCCGGTTCACTCATCAGACATTTGAATAACTCTCAACAACCGGAAACTCTGTTTCAAATTAACATTTTAGCAAAGCAGGAAAAAAGGTCAAATAATGAATTGCTTTTTTGCGTGTCCATTTTTTTTTTTAAATTAAGGGATTTTCTAGTTATGTACGTCCATTATATTTGTTTTATAATTTAAAATTAATTTTTCATTCATATACAGACGGTTGGGGTCAAAAAACTGAAATTTTTAGAAACTTAGTAGTTGTAATATTTGAAAATATTTGTGCTAAACTATAAATTATTTTAGCACCAAATTCATATCTTATGCATTAATTTTTTATAATATAATAAAATCACTAAATCCTGTACTCTTTCGTTCGATGAAATTGTGCCCTATATTTAGAATATACTTTCAGTATGTAGAAGGTTGGTAGTTTAGCAATAAATAATCATACAAAAGACTAATATTATCACAGAAAAATAATTACCCTTAAATTAAAATCCATTTAACAGATTATTTATTACAAATTTTCTTAAATAGTTCAGCTAAATAGCTATATTATTAGTATACTTAAAAGTTTAATTTTTTAATCAGAAAACGTATTGTACAATGACAATAAATAATTAGTAACTTTAAAAAATCCCCAACCATTAAATGTACCATTTATTTTAAGCTTATGGTTATCATTATAGTGATATATTTTAACATTAACCTAAAAACCAAAACCCTGCAGAGAAAAAAAATGTAAATAATTGTATTAATGAAAAAAAATATTTTAAAAATGTCTGTGAATTTTTATATTTTTAAATTATTTTAGGAGATAAAAATCTCTTTACTCCATAAAGTATAACCATTTCCCCAAAGTCTTTTGCGATAAGTTTCATTTTCAATAATTGTAATCAGTTTATATCTGAATTAAACATTATGTTTGATATTTAAGTATTCATTTTGTATGCACTATGGATTTTGAATTTAAAATAACTTTAAATCTGAGCAGAAACTGACATATCTTATATTATTATGTGTAACTTTTTTTTTTACTTTTAAATTAATTTATTAATTCAAACATTATTATTCCACCGAATTAAAACTTATTTAAACTTATTTAAATATAAATTAAAATGTAATTTTTATCTCTATAGTATTCTGTATATTCGTTCGGTGAACCTGTAATAATACATAGAAATAATAAAACGTTAGAGATTAAAGACCGTTCTGTGAAAAATATGTGCGTTTTTATTTATTTTTTTTTTTTAATTATTATTCCGTTTTAATGTATATCGCAGGAATAATATGCGCGTTGGTCTTGTGTAAGTCGTTATTAATATTATAATAACCGTCGAAATTTTAGATTTAAGATTGGCTTGACGTACGGTGGAGTCGCGCGTTTTTAATATGCACGTCTGGCAATGAAGCTTTTGATATA
Source organism: Rhopalosiphum maidis (assembly GCF_003676215.2). Lineage (NCBI taxonomy): Eukaryota > Metazoa > Arthropoda > Insecta > Hemiptera > Aphididae > Rhopalosiphum > Rhopalosiphum maidis. The sequence continues at coordinate 85,745,443 of NC_040877.1, forward strand.
TCATATTTTTCGCGTATAACGGCGGTGGCCAATACCTAATAAAATTTGTTGAACAAAAACGCTATATAGTTGCCACGGCGCGCCCGTACGCGCGTACATATATCGCTTGTATATTAAACGCATTAGCAGTAGATCCCTACGCTATAGAACACACGTACATGTAATATAATTATATTTATATTTTTATCGTACACGGTTTGTGTTCCAGTTTTATTTCTAACCATCAACGCTGCCGCAGCAGCAGCTATACGGTTATACGCTCGCGCGTGTGTGTGTGTGTGTATTTGTCGTCCTAGTCCTACACTAACCCGAAAGTGACGTCATTAAAACCGACACGATTGATGATCACTCTGCCCCTTCTTTCACTATCAATCGTTCTCTCTCGCCACCGTCCATATTTGCATGCCCCCCCCCCCCCGGTTTCTACGCGTTATGCGACGTGTGACTGTATGCATTTCAACGAACCAACGGCGAACCGGAAGTGCTCATATATGTATTATTTATTTATTTTAGATTTTTTGCAGGAAAGTAAAACCACAGCCAATGCAATCGGTATGATTACACGTTATTATATACGTTTGTATCGCAATGTTTAGAGATATTCTTTGAGGATATCGAAAAAAAAAATAAAAAAATGAAAATGAAAACACGGCTCTTTAAAAATATTTAGTGTTAGTTTTTTTTTTTTTATTAGAAATGGAAATTGAAATCTTTCGACCTAGATAGGTATCTACGTCTTAGTGGTTACGTCAAGAAATTTCTAAATCTTAGTTCAAATAATTTATGATCTAAACATTGTTTTTTGTTGTATGAATGTTTAAGTAATATAATGCACAAATATTTTACGTGGAACAATAAGAATACGTTATTATTCTTGAAATATTATAAACAAAAGAACATGATTAACGCGAGGAAGGATCTGTAAAAAATAAGACCTCAAAAAATAAAATATCTTTTAATTTTAATTATAAGAACAAAATGTGAACAAACGAAATTTATTTTAAATATTACTCTTAAACCATTAGTGTTACATTATATAAAAATATTTTAGTATAATTCTGTCCCCCTATAAAGTTATCTCTACAGCCTGGCTTCCTTATTTAATAACAAATCAGTTTATTACTTTTGTATAAACTATATGATTATTCATTCCCATACGGGTGCTCCAAGTCATACTTTATTTTGTTAAAATTAAAAAATAATAATAAAGGTAATACATAAAACTAATTTTGAAAAAAATAAAACCTGTGATACTAGTTGAAAAAAATATAAATCATAGCATGATACATTTAACTAGTTTGATAATATTTTAAGACTATGATTAAGGCATTAATGTTAATATTTTGTAAATCTTAAAAATACCTATTTCAAATTGAATATTTTAAATCTTGGATACTTATACAAATTACATAAATAATAATACATATATATTATTAAACCTATATGGAATGAAAAAAATTAAATTAAATTGAGTATTAACCAATATAAAAACAGAACCATCATTGTTCAAAAAAGAAAAATTATTATTATTATTATTTGACGATAAAAAAAAACAAGGTAGAGAGGTATTTGAAAATATTAAGCATAAAATATGAGACTTAATTCTATGCGCCGTTATACATATATGGCATGGAAATATTTTCATGTATTTATTTATATATTTTAAACCGTGGTTTCAATATTCTAATGCCAACCCAATAAGTATAAATTTGACCAGTTATCGTTTCTGTTCGCATTCGAATACCGACCCCACCCCAAAATTACCATTGCCACATATTATAACGTTATGGCTCACCGAATGAGGTTCCTATAGTATTTTTTCCAAACAACCATTATCGTAAATTGTATACAGCGTAAAGAATTTTGTGTGTGAAAATCCAGAGTAACTCCAAAAAATGGAAATCACAAGCTACAAAAGAAAATACAATGGCAAATTGATATCCAATCGGGGAACGATGGACAACTTTAACGGTACCATGTCGTTGTCGACGACTGAAACGGTTGAAAAGATGGGCAAGAAAAAAAATAAAACTGACAACAAACACAAAGTTTAAACGACTGTGGAAATCGTTCACTGGCAATGTTAACCTTTGTCTGTGAAGAGTATCATTATTTTATTGCTCCAGAGAGATGTAGAATCTCCACCCATACTAATACGGTATTTCACAGTTTTTGTATTTATACTACCAGAAAGTTAATTTTATTTGCTTGACCTCGTACACATTACAGTATAATTTTATGTACAAATAATATTATATTAATAACGTAGTCAACCGTTCAATGCAAATAATGCATTTCAAAATTTGACGTGGCGTGTTGTAAAAACGGTTAAATAAAATAGTATGGTAAAATTACACTGATAATCAACATTTTTAATAAATTAAAACAAATGAAAAAACTGTCAAAAATGTATAATTTAATTATGTTTTACAATATTAAAACTTAAATAATAAGTTTTAATAATTTAATATATTTTTTTATATATAATACAAAAAAAAATATAACATAATATATCAAAAAACATTTGTGAAATGATTTAATTTAGTTTTTTTTTTTACCTATGGAAATAAAACAATTACAGTTGTTTAAACTTAAACCTAGCCACCTAAAGTGGCAGAAGATTAATTTTTGTAGTTTTTAAGCATTTGTTCTTTTAGAATTATTCAACACAATCAGTGGGAGATACATAACTAAAATAAAATTTAAAAAGATTAGTTCATTAATGTAATGTCGGTCTATAGTATATTTGCTACTACTTACCGATACGCTGATTAATTATTATGTTTTATATATAAAAATAATAATTAAACGTATAAATAATATGTATTAAAAATAACTATAAATAAAAAAAATATATTTCAGAATATTCAATTTCAATATTTTAATAGTTAATATACTCTTCGTCGTGATTATCACGTTCAACTGTGATTATAGCATAAAACTCATAATAAACACAAAAACGATAATAACGAAAGTACTTAGTTTTTAAACAACTATAAGAAATTAATGTTCATTTCTATAGCTTTAGATCCTTTTGTTGATATCTGATTTATATATATATATACCTAATTATTAATAACACTAAAAATAATGTTTCCATATTTATATATATATGTGTGTGTGTATGTTGTGTATATTTTAGTATTATTAGTAAAACAAAAACTTTGAGTGCAATATACTTTTGTGAAAATGGATCGAGATTAAAGGATGAAACTAATAATAATGTGTTCACGACTAACTTGATCGGTTTTACTCACTTACGTGTATTAGATTGCTTAATACAGGTATATAACTATAATAATATATAATATGTGTATTGTGTATTGCCAAAAGATGCACGTGGTCAGAATTTTAAGATAATTTTAGATTAAAATCTAGATTTGTTCCTGTGGGATTTCAACATAACAATATACTTTTATCACACTTGCGCGCATTCGCCGGAAACGTTCATTACGTACACGGTGAGTTTGAGTCAGCTAATGAAATGTTATTTTAAAAACTATGAGGAACTTGATCGAAAAATATAGTATATTAGGATTTAAAAAATAACGTTAAATAGGTATGTGAAAAGTAAAAATAATTTTATGAAAATGTACGATTAAGCAAAGGATTTGTAAATTGCGTCTAATTAACTTCTTATACCTTGACACTTGCTAATAATGTGTAATGTAAAATGCCGGACAGAAATTCTGATGGTAAACACATTATGACGTATTATGTCTAGCCATCTGGCACAACTCAATTGTTTGAGTTTAACTAACAGTCACACGATGACTAACACGCATCAAAGATATATACACAAAACACAATATGCCAAAGTTTTTAAAAAACAAATCTAATTAGGTACATATTAATACACAAGCGGACAAATTATATATTAATGTAATAAAGGGAAAAATGTCTGAAAATAGGCATCGTCAAATATTAGTTGTTTGGCGAGTATCCAAAATAAATTATTTATAGTTTTAGGTGTCACTATTTTACTGATGACGTTTCAATATAAGAGAAAAAATCGTGGAATAATAATTGGGAAATACTGAACAACTGATACGCTCGACTTATTCCGATGGTAAGCTGCACAAACATGTGAGAAAGCAATGACAAAATCTTCGTGTTTAAAAATTAAACTATTTCCTTATTTTCGGTATAATTAATATATTTCTTTTTTTTTTATTTTATTAAATTTTGTTACAGAAACAATATCCATCATATAATATGCTATTCATAATATGTTAAAGTATTTGTCAAAATAATGAAAAATAGGACGTAACTGAGAAGATCAAATTGAATTTTATATTTTATCATATGATTTGAAAATAATTATAGGTAGTGTTTGGTTCATAATACGTGTTGTAGTCGTATATCTGTGTTACTCATAATTCATACAATAATATTGTATAATGATATATTTCTGAGCAAAACGATATATATTATACCTATATTTTTTTAATACTTAAATGATATTTATTAATTTTTGCATAAAAATTAATTGAATGTAATAGGTATAATATATTTTTAAATCATAAATAATTAAAGTATTTTTATTATTATTTTATTTAAAAAAGATAATTTTTTATCAATTAAAATATACGCATTTAGCTTAATTTTAGAGCATATGCACGCGAGAAAGCGGGGCTAATAGACAAATAAGTGACTTTCAGATATTTACTTTAAGTTCTTAGATTCCTCTACCCCCTTCCAAATACAAAAAATCACATAAAAAAATTACGAATACTAAATAAAAAATACAATATTCATCGCATAAAAAATACAATGATGTAATAGACCTAGACACGATCGAATTTTACTTTGGTTGTAGTTGTAGTTGTTACTACTTATGCAATATATTATAGGTAGTGAATTCTAAATATAATTATTGTTTTTCATAAACACTACAGAAATATTTAATTACAATCAATGACTATATTGTTACAGTATTATTTTTACTCGTTTTGATGTCGATGAGTTTATTTCAGTATATTTTTTTTGTTTTTTGTTTAAGGACAAATTGGATTTTAACCATGAGAAGATGGAGATAATTTTGAAGGTTAACTTTCAATGTGTTTACTGTTATATTCTATATTAATACGTGAATCTAAATACTCATATTATGTTCTTTTCACTTAAACATTTCACTCACAACACGTAATAATAATACCTTTTTCAATTTTCTGCGCCTCACAAAATCACATTCTGAATGCTTCTTCTAGATGAACTGTTGGTTCATTGTTCTTATTGTTATATACTAAGGTCAAAGCTTGTTTAACTTTCTAATCATGCTGATATACCTTATAGTTGCCATAAACGCATTAAAAATGTATTTACTACACTTTTGTTACCAACTAAATAAAAAATAATTTTTATTTTATTACAATATAATAATGTAAGACATTTTGTATTTTAATTTTTCACTTTCTAAATATGTGTCTATTATTTTTTTACACTTGATGCTGTACAAGTTAAATAATTTTTAAAGCTTAAGCTCTATCGTATAATGTAATTTTAATAATAACTATTTTCATTTCAAATCAAAGTTTTATATCAAATTAAATTAACAAACAAAATTAGAATTATTTTTTAATATGTATTTTATTTTATTCTTGATATTATATTTTAATACTTAACATTTTATGATTTGGTACTAAATAAACTATGAAATATATTTTCTGTAATATTATGCTGTGGATGATTATTTTGTCGGGTTTCTGTCGCGTATTTTATTAGATAACGTATAATTATATTAAACAACACTATACAATATCAATACAATAAGTGTTGTTTACTTTTATTTTTTAATTTAATAATATTATTTTCCAATTTGTATTTCAATATACATCTTATTGTACTATTGTTATTATTCTAGACAGGCATTTTCATTTCTAAAGCATTTTAAGCCCTTTTATGATTAATGGATGAAGAAAATTCGTTTCATTATTTTATATAATATAATGAAAGGTAATTAACACAATTTAAACAAAACTGTGGATGTATAGCCATATTATTATTCAAAACTCTTAGCTTTTGGACTCTAAGCAATTTATCAAGATCAATTTATAATACCCCAAGAAATTTGGTTGTATTCAAAAATAAATAGTTACATTTTTAATTTGGACATAATCATGCACTATTCTATAGTGTTATGTCTCATAATATGTCTATTTTTTTTTTTAAGAATTCAAAATAAATTAATATTAAACAATAGGTTTACATTTATGTGATAATAAAATGCTAGTAAAATTCAAAATTTCAATAGGCATAGAACTATTTTGTTTGCCATTTATATAATTTAAGTGTTTCAAACAAGCATTAGGATTTAGTTAATGAAAGAAACGGTGTTTTTTTCATTCATTTTTCAATGGATGTAACATAATTTATAAAGATTCACAGTTACAAATTGTAATTATCAATAAATCCTATACACTGCTAATAATTTACAGAAAATAAATTAGACACTTATAATATTATATCATTGATTTTAAATAATATCCATCTCGTAATTTATATTTTAGAAAATATATTGAGTAATTTTACTGAAATCAGTTATTAGGTATGTATTGTTTAATATCAACTGCTTATAATGTTTTCAAATAATAAATACTGAATAGTCTAAAACTTTTTCTATTAGATATTTCCAAATGCCCATATAAAGTTTAACAGTATAATATCATGGTAGGCATTTTTACATTATTCGCTAACCTATTATACACTTTTCAAACGCTCCAATGTTCTTCCATTCAAATGTAAAATAAATTTAGATTGATTATAATATCAATAATTTAATAAAAACTACCAAAGCAGATAAAGTTTTATCTATAAGATTTTATGAAAAATCTTACATAAATTCCTAGAAGATGCACTGAGTATATTATATTGGAAACACAAATTCACAAATAGAGATGATAATTTTATAATATATAATTATTAACAAAAAATAAAAATACATGTTAGATGAAACAGTAATTTATTAAGTAATGGATACAATAAAAAATTATTCAATGTATTATTAATAAATAAAAGAAACATCAAAACTATGACATTTTTTCTACCCAAAATATATTTTTTGAAAAAATACAAATTAGAATAAAGCTTTGTCACACAAAATAAACATTCCCATTTTAAATAATTGATATATTTAGACCTTAAAAATTACATTCCAAATCTAATAATTGTTTTTACTTATATTAGATGCATTATTATACTAATCAATTTAATAAGTGCTATTATAATGGCTCTCTTATAATACGGAAAAATTACTCTGACTATAATTTCATTATTATTAATACTATTATTATTATTAATATAACTATCTAATTACAGACTGAAAATATTTCAAAAAGACATAGCTTGAAAAAGTAGCGTGCCAGTTTGTATCGCACAAACTAAACATTATAGAAAACAGGAAATTACCCTAACAACTTTTGAGAATACTGTACTATTATAACTAGTATAATAGTATAAAGTATTGTAATGTACAAGAACTGAGGAGTAAAATTTAGTTGGACATTCCGAGCTACCGCAGATTATTTCTACAAAGTTTACAGAAAACAGTGGGTTTAAATTAAAGCTGTGTAATTATATATGTTTCCCAGTCATCGGATTATGTAATTTTGTTTTATAAAATACAAATGTACAAATACTGGGATATTTATTATAATAGTATGCTTCTAATGTCCAATATTTATAAATTTGAATATTTAATAGTTATAATTTCCTTAATATTATCTTGAATTAATTTATTTTAAAATGTAAATAGTACCCGAAAATAATGATATTATTATAAATCTTTAAAAATACTTAAAATAAAATAATTATGAAATATCTTTGTGAATGTATATCGTTGTTTGCTAACAAATAATGATAAATTTCAAAATCACCAGTGCGTTAGTTGTACCATTATAGGTTTTCTAGTATCGTGAAGCCGGAAAGGCAATAAAAACCGATGACCTCCCCCACCACCACCAGAAATGTCGCAAACGCATAAAGGCTAAAACTATCCTCCGACCTTTTATTTTGGTGACAACTTTAACGTCTCAGCAAGGAGCCAAATTTATGTGAAATATCCTCTTTTTTGTTTTTTTATTTGACACGAAGAAAAACCATAGCTATATTAATAAGGCATCATTGATAAAATCATATGAATATAGAGCTTACAGTGTTTACACAATCCCAGGAATAGTTTTTATTTAAATAGATTTAAATTATAAATATACAATTTTAAGTGGAAATCATTAATAAAATAATGAACCAACTATAGAACATGGCGCAATATCACAAATATCACCAGTCGTGAGTATAGGGAGATTCTTAAGGAGTCAGTACCCTTTAATAAAAAACAAGACGAGCAACTATGGAGTCCTTATAAGGTGAAACAGATGTAAACTGGTAGTTGCGACCGATAACTTGAATTCTTTTCACACCCGATAACTGTAAATGTAGTCTTCAAAATCAAATTAATATCTTAGCGCATCATGCTAAATAATAAAATATAATATATTGTGTTAATTGAATACAAACAATGTGTTTTTAAAAATAATAAATTATTCTATTAGAACCAATTGTATGCTTTATATTTTTAAATTATTATACTATTGCTATATTTAAGTCCAGTTTTATCTTCGTTTTAGGAAGTCTATCTTTCCAAATCGTAAAATATTAAAACACGCCAAACCTTGCGTTTATTATTTATTCTTTTTTAATCAAAAAAAAAAGGACAGATAACCTTAAAAATTACAAATTGTATTCACATAAAACTGATTAAATAAAATTGACTACCCGTTATAGATTTTCAACTAAACTGTCATAGATTCACTCAATGCATTTTAGAACAAAGTTTTAAAATCTATAAACTCGTTTGACATCAATTTCGACCTTTAATTAAACGGCAACGTGTGGTTAGTTATACGTAATCCTCGGTAGCGCCTAATGTATCAAAACCTGTCATACCGTTGTTCTAACGAAGTGACTCGTATAACGAAATGCGACGTCATACGATATGTACCTAATAAATATAATAATGAATTTTCATACGATAAAAATTTTAAATTTATATCATGCAAGGCAAAGCATATAGGTTTTTTTTTTCATCTTTATTCAAAACAACATTCATTAGGTTAAGGATTATAACCAAAATATTTAATGTTTATTTAATTTTTACGATGATAATAAATAAATTACTTGACTTACTTACCGTTACGTATAGTTTGCTTTATAATTTTTAATAGCAGGTCATAATATAGAATCTTTTTTTATTAGTTATGTTAGGTGTGTTACAAAAAAATAAATATATACATAAAACGTTCTAATTATTTATTCATAATATTAAATTTAAAAAAATATTGTTTTCTTTCTATTTGTTTTTAATTATACTAAAACAAATTAATAACTCAAGTATGTTATTATTTTATTTATTTATTTTTATTTTATGTTCTTATTCTCAATTCATTAAAATTATTTATAGATGTTTTTAAATGTATGCATATTTATGTCTTCCCAATCTAAAGATTACTAAGAAACTTAACTTATTGAAAATAAACACCAATATAAATAGGTACATTTTATACAAAAATATTATAACATTTTTTATTACATATTATTTAATATTGGATACCAGTTGTTTTTTAATCAGTCTTTAAATCTGATACTATAATATAATAATCAATGGTTTTTAATGTTTTGATATAAAACGTTAAACTTTTAAACAAATTATTTATTTTTTAAACTATAGACAGGTATTTAAAAATAATTCACTGCATTTGATTTTACATTACAATAAACACATTGTTATTAATTTTTTATTTAAATAGTGACATTTATCATTTGCTCAGTTTTTCCTATAATATTTCTCATAATATTGTATAATTGTCGATACAATTGTTTGTATATATTTGAATTTATAACAAAAAAAAATATCCAACATAAAGTACGAATTTATTGGTTGAACATAAGAACAAATCTATCACAACAATAGTCAATATAATAACTAGGTACCTATATATTATGATAAATTATGAAAAATTATCATTAACGGTCAACTAAAAACACTATAATACATTATTTTATACACTAAAAATACTAAAACATTCTGACGACGATTTGCGGGGAGTTTCGTACAACTACTCTGCCACTTTATACATATTTCAGCTTACAAAACAGGGAAACGCATGCTTTTGGGCACGTCAGTCGCGTTATGTGGTCGCCGTCGTCGCAGTGGGGTCGCTCGTCTAATGCGCGTAAATGCAATTAAAACGACTTAACTGGAGCATAGAAGATAGCTAAATGTTTTCCAACTCGGTGGTTTCGTCCACGCCCGCCCGACCACTCCGCCTGGCCGTGACGTAAAATTCAATTTCGCGATTTTAATTTCAACGCGTGATTCACACACACGCGAAGAACGGTTGTTACTAAAAATCACCATACCCGTCGCATGCGCGGAGCATCGAACAAACGCAATAATATCAGACATTATCATTATTATTATCATCATCATCGTCGTCGCCACGAATAATAATAAAAATATATACCGAAAACACATTATAAACATAGGTAGGTACGTACGTACACTATGGTGACGACGCGCGACGTGCAGGAGACCTCCGGGGATACAATAATTTATGTGCCTATGCATAAAATATGCAAAATATATATCTAAGTATAAAAGTCGCTGATAGATGATATATTCAGTGTCGTCTCGTCTATGCGAGCTGGTTGATATTTTTTTTAGAGTATTAACTTTGCCGGAGATCTCTCGGGGGAGGACAGCAGACTGCGTCTCGCATAAACACGATATGTACGCGTGACACGCCGGGGCGCACACAATCACAAACGCCTCTCACAAATATATGACTTATTTGTGTATGTGTATCGCGAATGTATTGTACGTTATAAACAGTACCTATATGTACACGTATTATAATATATACGGTTGTCGTTTGAACGAAGAGAGCCCCCCAACGCTGTGCTCGGCGTGGCGATTGGCGACAACGCGGTATAGCAGGAAACAAGCGTTTAATATTCCAGACCACGAGCCAACCGGAATTACTCGCAGCCGTTTTTGATCCCATTATAAAATCCTTCTCCCTGTCCTCTCCCTACCCCCTAAATACACCCCCATTCCTCAGGTCCTATCGACAGACGATACTGTTGAGTGTGTACGCAAAGCAAAGGGTAAGGTATAGTGCGCACACACACACACTGTCAGGGGGTGTACGCCATGAATTCTAGACTCGTATACACGTAAAGTGTACGAGAATACGCGCGCACTGTTTTGGTATTACCCACGTTTTCATCCCTACATCACACCTATCCCTGTAGGGGGAGCGCCCTGCTCACCGGTGTGACGATAGCTCTCTAATTGTTCCAGCGTTTAACCTTCTCTGTACAATAACCTCTAACTTTCCGCTATCCACTCGCCCCGCGTCTTTAAGCGTTCATCCGTATTGTGCCTATTATAAGCTGAAAACGTGCTAGCGCCACCGCCGCTGTTGACTTTCACGTACGTTCAAAAAACGTACGTCGCATGGTGCGACTGTGGCCACCACAGTTCAATTTCCAGTGAATAAACGACTGCAGAGGAGAGTAGGCAACGGGTTAATTTTAAAATTATTTTGGAACTTAATAAGAATGCAAATCGCATATTGTGTTTTATGCGCAGGAAAAGTAAAACTACTAGAAGACATTAAAATGTATCTTAATTGTATTCAATTTTTATCGACCTAGAGCATTTGTTAAATCAAAAATATGAATACAAAAACATTCGATACACACACTGTTTTCAGAAAAAAATTCGCTCTTTTATCTTATTTTGAATTTTAATCTGTATTCTATAGATATCTCAAGAAACTAATTTGTTTTATACATTTTACTGCATTATACTTATAACTCCTTGATTCCAAATAAAATGTACTACAATAAAATAATAATAATAAACTGTCCTATTTATTAACAGATATTAGCTTATCTTACAGTTATTATAATTCAGTATATCAATACCATGCTTATCTTCGTATATAATATAATAATATATATTATATTATATGAATATTATCAGTGACATACTGGATACAGAATCAGAGGTGAGGGAGAAAAATAATTTATTCATCAAAATCAAAACAATATAATATAATTGTTTGTTTTTAAATACAAGTATTAAAATTCATTTATGGCTTTTAGAAAAACCATCTTATTAAATAATTTGAAGTACATAAAAGTTTATAAAAAAAGGTGCTGTAACTTGTTTAAAAAAATGATAATCCTGTAATCATAATTCATGAAATAATATTATTGGGTTATTTTTGTAACTCAAATAATGTTAAAACGTTGACATTACGTCAACATATTATTATATACCAGGATAAACGTAAAACATTATGTTCTTATATAAAATAATATAAGGAAAATAATATTTCATTTATTTTTCATTTTAGAAAATTTTTACTGTTGGCATATTTTAGGAGGGTAACAAAATTATACCTTTGTCCCTGTCGACTAAAATTTTATAAGATGGGTAGTTAAAATAAACATAAACACTTATCACCAATCATCAGAAGAAAACATAGATTTCTATTCATATTTTTTTCTAGTTAAACATTTAAAGCTTAACAATTTTCTTCAGCACACTGTAAATTAATTAGTAAATTATATATGAATATAAGTACTTATAATATAATATAGTTAATTCTAAAATAATAATTATATGAACGTTCATATGCCATGACATACAATGACTAATTCCCTATTTTTTACAATATAATTTTAATAGAAAACACGTAACAAATTATTGTTTATATTTATTATAAAAACTACTTCGTAAAATATGTATAGAACAATAAATTATTCAAAATAATTAATTTTACATTTTCATAAATTTAAGAAATACGTTCTACACAGGTACTTAATTTGTCCAATTTACACAATTTAATAATACACTTTAAAAAAAAAAAAATAAGTTATTGTATAATTTTTTATTTAATTCAAATGATTATTATGTTTACAAATTATAAACAAACTCATTTCATATATTATTTATTTTACACTAGCATTTTAATAACTCTATTATAATATTATGTTAATATTTTCCTAATAGAAAATTAGAACTAAGAAATTATAAATGTTTAAGTTAAATATTAAATTCATAACAATATATACATTTTTTTTATTCGTTTATCAAAGAATACCACTGTATAAATAATATTATTTTGACTCTTTACTTTAAAATAATAAATGTAGTCATTAAATAATTTAGTAGGTACCTATATTTGCGTGTGTAATGTTCATTAAAAATTTAACTACGATAAATAATGATTAAAAACTTTATAAATATAGACTTATAGTTTTAATTCAAAACTTCTATGTCAGAGCCACACAATAATAAAAGTACTAGTTTACTCAATTACTCTTTAAATAATGATATAGGTACCTTGTTAATAATAATTTTAAGTATTAACAAAGTTTTATTTACTAACTAAAATTTCTCTAGTTAATATATAATAATATTATTTTTCGACTACTGATAAAATTATAATTGTTAAAATTTAAATGCTCATTCTATGTTTTAAATTAACTCAGATTGTGCAATACCTACATGAATTATTATACCCGCTATTTAGTAGGTATACTCTCACTTTGTTTACAATTTTAACACTAACCTTTATAATATTATTTGCAATGCTATACGCCATCGATATAACTCAAGAAATTGTGTTTGATTCTTTGGCTATGAATGGCGTCTCGATGACTTACATAAACTTTGCACTTTTAACAAATATTAAATTTTCGTATAAAAAATAAAATAAAACTAAGAGCATAACTACTAACAGTTGTAAAATTTTTTTCTTCGAAAATAATACTTATGTCATAAATAAAAAAAACTTTTGATTAGTAAATAATAATTATAAATATTTATGACAATAGAATAAAACTTCCAAAACGATAACGATGTAACATCAGTAATATACATTATAAAATATTGTAAACATATTTAGCCATGTAGGTATTAGAATCATATTATTATTATTTTTTATGTAATATTAAATGTCCATAATATAATGGCTCCTGAAATATTTGATTTCTATTAAGATAAACGAAAATATTCAACGAAAATTATTTTATTAATTTTTTTTGTCCGTAGAAAATAAATTTAAAACATTTTAATATACGTGCAAATTCAAATACGGCAAGAAAGAAATCTTAAAAGTCATAATAGAATGACTTACGGTTATTGAGATAAATCCTACACGTATAACATTTCCTTCAATAAAATTATATTACCAAATGCCCATTTCAGTACGTCTCGGGTCAATGGTTTTTAGGGTTTCCGTTGTTTATGATAACGAGTCCCCTTCTCTTCGTATAACACCAATGTCAGTATAATATACAAGGGAACGGCCACAGTGGCGACCGAGAGAGTAATAATTAAAAATGCCGCAACATCCTCTGGTGCCGAAATTTAATCTGCAAGCGGATTTTGCTGAGAGTAAAAACTTTTCTCGTCCCGATTAATTTATTGTCATTATTACGTTATACGAAAAACCCCTTCTCATAGTTTCATTATATGGAGCTGAACAAAAAAAAAAAAAAATTCTAAGTCATTAAACATTAATTAGGGAATAAATCGAATTTATTTTACACTATACTTCTTGAAAGAAAAATAGCGGTATACTAAACATTTTTTAAAACTTTTTAATTCCACTAAATTAAAACGGATAATTTTTTAAATCAATACAATAATATTATATAGCTATATTTTACTAATAAGTTATAAAATTATTTTGATTTTACAAAAATTACTTTTCAAAAATATCAAATAGCTATAATTTATTATATTATGTAATTAAAACTTAAGGTTGTATTGTGTCTATGTGTCTTATATTAAATACTATTTCACACTGTTTGCCTAACACGATTGTATAAAAAAAAAACATTTAAACATTTATCAATTAATTACATCGATTGTAAAAAATATTTTATAAACTTACAAACATAATATTGTACACACATTCCACATATTATTTAAAGTATATAAACTGTCTTATTATTACATTATCGCATTACATAATCTAGTTATTTATGTTTTTTTAGTAAGTTACCTACTTAAATACTACGACTACTGTTTACCTTAAAATTAAATAATTCTTTAATCAAAATAAAAAAATATTCCTTTTTTATTGACGAAAAAGTTATTTTCTAATTTATCCATTAAGTAGTTCAAAAAGTTACTTTTTCTTATAAAACGGAGGTAACTACTTCCGTTTCTCGTAAAAAAAATAATAAAAATATATTCTTTGAAAAGTAAAATAAAAATAATCTTAAATGTACAAATAATTTTATATTTATTTACATTTGTATAGTGACATTTTACAATTGATAATCTTAAAAAATATTTTAAAAAAATAATTTCAGAAATATACGGCCTTTAAACAAGAAAATAACATAATATTAAAATCAACAGAGCATGCAAATATAGCATATTATAACACTGGGTAGACAGATTAACTAACAATATTTAATTTAAATGCAGCTATTACAGAATATGCCTTGAGGAGGAATTATAAAAAATAAATAATTTAAAAAAATGTACTATTAATTTAATATGAACGAAATAAAATATATATACAGGTATAAATACTATACGTTGATATTTAAAAGATGACTACACAAAATAGTATACAATTTGTAAGAAAATACTTAAACAAAATTAAAGTGTTCATGTTTTTATTTTTTTTTTTCATAAATACCTACTTCAAATAAAATATAAATCAATTAATGTTGAAGATAAAACTGGTTGCATAGTTGAATTCAATTTATTTTAAAACAAATGATAATGAATTGAGTTATAGTTAAGATGAATCTATTAATAAGTGCTAAATATAATTAACAATCAAAATACACTCAATTTTCTATTTTAATCGCATAAAATACGAATTTATTAGTTTTACAGTGATTGATTTATTTTAAAGGGTTTTTAAAAAAATATTATTCAACAATGCAAACTAACTTGCCTATTTGTAACAAATAATAACTCTCAAGGTTGTTTTTTAAATCAAAGATTTATAGAGTAATGGATAAAACCCAAAAATAGTTACTCGCTAGTTTTCAATTGCTCAAGTACTGTACATCTTCAAAATATAGATAGGTATCTACACATATTTTATCGACAATGCGAATTATACGGATATTATTAATAATTAATTGACATTGTATACATTTTCGAATAATTTTATGCAATTTTAACAATGTATACATTAAGTATACAATATACAATACAAAATCTTAACAATGTATGCATTAAGCATACACTATATACAATACAAATTATTCGTACCATTTCTCCATTTCATCATAGTTGAGTGACTATATAGTCATTATGGCTAGGATCACTGACGTATAAAACTAAAAATGTTGTAGAATGTCTAAATATATTTAGATAATTAATCATAACTCATAATATTATACGTAGTAATGTCAATGGTTATTATTGCATCATATTAATACATAATGACTATACTTTTTTAATTATTTTAACAACAAGTGGATAACTTTTTACTTATTATCTTTGTTTTAAAATTCACTCAATTTAGATTGTATCAAATCTAAATACTTGTTATCCATTAGTAACCCTGTATTTTTTACAATTTAACTTACTTATTGAATAATACACTTTTTATTAAATACTTAATACTCATTGAGTATACTTAAATTATAATTGCATTTAAATTATTTGAAATCTATGGATGCTCACTTTCTTACTAATAAATCTAATTTAATAATAGAAAAGGTAGGCAAATGGACACTTCACTGCTGTGTCGAGTGGGTCGCTATTATAGGTGTATTAAATTTGAATTCAATGATATCTCTTTGTACATGAAAAACGATTCTGAGCGAAAATGGTCTGTCAACTTATAATATCACATAGTATATTTTGTGATAAGTTTTTTTTTTTTTTGATATAGATATTAAAGCCATTTATTTTTCTTTCTAACGGTAGGTTGATACATTTTTTTCTTAGATAATGTAGAACTTAATTATTATAATAATATAATTGTATATCCTATTGTAAAAGTTTATATAACACGAAATTTAATTTTATCTTTCTGCAAATACTGTACAACAGCAAAATAGATTCATAGTATAATAATAGATTTTATTTCAAAATAAATCAAAAACCCCATTATGTTTAGTAAACTTAATAATAATACATATAATATACATAAAAGTTATTAATTTCTACAAATCATGTTTTTGAATTATTACAAAACCATTTTAATCGTTATATTTTTTCATTTAAAGAGGTAATTTTATTCAAATTTGAACTCAAAATATCTATAAATAATAATTGTATTTTTATATACTTTTAAATTTTACGACTTCAGTATAAACTGTTTATGAGGATTTTTGTATTCAATTTTCACAGCTTAGATTTAAAAAAACAAGTTTTTATAAATTTCTAACTATTGTTTTGTATACAAAATAGCTTGCAATATTTTACGTTTTTGACGAATTTCGTCGATATTCTAATTTCAACTTCATATATAAAAAAAAATATGCTTATATATTTTTAATTGTATACATATATAAAAGGTACGCATTTTGTTTTTAAAATTTAAAAATTAATTGTCTATAAAGAACTTAAAGAATCCAAGATATTTTGAAAATTATACAATTTATAACAAAAATATTCGTTTTTGAATTATAATGGTTTGGCATAAAAATTATCGTTGTTCCTTTTTTGTTTGTTTTTATAAATTATGAAAAAAAAATACTGGAGATTTTTAGTTTTAACCTTTTTAAAGTACAAACTAGATCCAATATGCTATCTAAATCCATACTCAAAGTTGAAAATCATTTTTCATCAAATATTATAGTGTACTATACAAAAAAAAAACACACATCATTTTAAAATCAATACATCAATACATTCATTGTTCCGCTCAAAATATCTGTGGATCTAAAACCATTTTAACATTTTCATTGTATGACGAACATACTACTTAATAATTGTATTCTATAGCATGTTGAACAAAACATACTACCTACATAATATACATAGTTTGATAAATGTGATAATGCTGTTTTAGTATATAATAAAATAAACCACTGTTTTAATGATTTAATTTTTAAAGTTCCCAGTAAATATTTAAAAGCTGTACTGAGCTAAGAAATATATTTTTATATTTACTCGTTAAATTTGTATTTATAGTTGTCTATATTTAATATTATTATAGGTATCAAACTTATTTTCTTTTTCATTATCAGTATACATTTTAAGAAGAATTATCGTTATTATAAAAATAAAATATCTTTTAACGAAATTATAATTGTCACTAGTGTACTTAGAAATATTATTTAGTCAAATATGACTGTAATAAAGGTTGACATATGTGTGTCAGACCAAACAATTTCGGTAGAGAAAACCTTGGCTTTGTAATAATTAATTGCCCGCATTGTGTGAGCTCCGTGGTTTTAACCTCGATTTTCACCTTGCTTGAAAATATGTAATACAACGTATAAACATAAGTTAAATATTATCAATTTTACATGTTTGTGTACTTTCTCACTGAAAATTAATAATACCACTTTGGTACCTTATGGTATTGGCATGACAAAATTGTGAACCAATAAGAGAAGAATCATCTTTTTTTCATAATATCATATTTCTGATGCCGGACGTCTGTCATAAGCAACGGTGCAGAAAAAAATAGTAAACGGCCCAAAAATACATAACGGAAAAGGAATCTCTAAGAGCAAGATAAATAGTAGCCAAAAACAGAGCTCACACAAGTTTTTCATGAAATGATTTATTATTGCTCGTTATTCCCCATAACAGTTTTCTTTATCATCGTTTTTGTACTATAGCATCATTTCGATTTATATTATTTTGAGAGAATTTACGCTCTTTGACAGTCTTTATAGTTCAAACCTCTACTTCAATACATAATTTATTGTTCGTTTCATTTATTTATTATTTATATTTATATTTTTTTTTTTTTTATCAAAAAAATAAGTTGAGTTATTTTTAAAACTTTACAGAATACGTGATTCGCATGAAAACAATCAAGTAAATTTAAAATTTAAAATACTAAAATAATCTAAGTATATTTATAAATTATTCTAAAAAGTAAACAATTACAAGAAAACTATTTAATAATCAAAATAAATTTAACGGTTTTTTTAAAAAATTGAAAATATTTTATTATAGACCTTCTAAATTTCTATTTTGTATTTCAAGAACCTAAAAAATAATAAAAGTATACAATTTCTAACAAGCAACAGTATCCCTCAGGTACTGTATATTTTAATATAAAACTTTCTTAGGTAAAACAAAATTACCAAACTAAAATTAATCTTTAAAAAAACAATTGTATTTAAAAATGTTACATTATAATATTATGTACTTAGTTTGTAATCCAAAAACTATAGTAACATATTAAATTCAAATAGTATTATACCTTAATACCTATATAGTTAGTTTAAGATATGTACCATTAAAATATAAAAATTTAAAAATTTCATAAAATAAAATAAATTAAGAAATAAAATAAGTAAGTACAGATTAAATAAAAATATAATTACATATATAAATATTTTTTGAAATTTATAATTATTATATGTTTATGTTTATAATTATAATGTGCATATTTAAACCATTTAATTTCAAGTAGCAATTTATAATTATTTAAAAAAAAAATTATTGAGTTATTATGTACATGTATCATAGGTATTCTAAAAAACCAATTAGATCAACATTAATACCTATAACCAGAATATCTAACATTCCTCCATTTTCATTCGTTTCTTTTAGTCTTAAATTTTAAAAATTGAAAAAATAATAATATTAATTGATAAATATTCAAATATTAACTATTTTAATCATAAAGCATATTTATCCCTAATAGTAAATAATCAAAAGTGAATTATGATAAATAAATAAAATACAACAATTTAATATTTCTGAATATATAATTAAGCAATTTACTTAATTATTATTACCAATTTATAGTAGAAATACCAATTTTGAAGTATTCATAGCCTTTGTATGACTTAAATACGTATTATATGATTCTTTATAACAAGTGCTGATAAACTACATAACTACATAGTAAATA
The DNA here is from genome assembly GCF_003676215.2 of Rhopalosiphum maidis. NCBI lineage: Eukaryota > Metazoa > Arthropoda > Insecta > Hemiptera > Aphididae > Rhopalosiphum > Rhopalosiphum maidis. The sequence continues at coordinate 85,765,542 of NC_040877.1, forward strand.
ACATGGTGCAATTATTTTACTTTTTACTTTATGGTTAGTAACTGTATACATTTAACGGCGTCGTTAAAAAGGTCCACCCAAATCCGATTTCGACGTACACCACTCTCAAGTCGATGACTGTCGTTTACGATCACGATTATACACTGAAATATAGGTGGTTAGGGAAAACCCAAAGGATATTATTATTTACGACCGATGTGGAAACTTTTCCCGAAGGAAATATGAATTTTGCTTTCATCATCAAGTGCCTTTCACGCAGTTCTTCATATTCTTCATATGAGTGCCAAAAAAAAAAAAAAAACGTGAAAATTTATAGTCGAGCCAAAAGTTTGTGCTGATAAAAAATATATTATATAAATTTGAATGCGTTGTTCTCTTATCTGGAGTACATATTTAAAGAATAAACTCATTTAATGTTGATTCTACAACAAAATGTCGCAAAATATTTTGTTTACATAAAAAATTCAATTTTTTCATTTCGGTTCTTAGAGACTCGTAAGCTCCTTGAGGCGTTACAATTGCATTTTAGTGCCAAATAAAACACAACGATAGGTTTTTATGATTTTCTTGGCACAAATTTTATGTTATTCGTTCATGAAAAACTAATACATCCGGTGATCTTGTCGTCCGAATACCTAAATGGAGTTTTCTCAAAACACATTGAAGGAACTCATGCCGAACTCATCGAAAATTCTAAAAGTTTCCAACCCATTTTATATACTTATTTTTACTGTATTCGATTTCCTTATATCACGTACAAAGTGTTACAATGCATCGACTTTAGAATACATTATAAGTAAATCAAAAAAAAAAAAAATCAAAAAAAAAAATTTGCATAATAGGAATGACTTTAAATTTACACAGTTTTTGATATTATTTATTCTGTGTATTGAATACCTCCACGTTATTTAGTCTGTAAGAAAAAAAGTTAAATTATGGTAAAAATATTTTTAATTATAAAAAAAAAATAAAAAATAAAAATTAACTGTATAATATCGTGTAAGACTTTTTGATATTTCGTTTGTTTAAAAGTACATACGGTTTCAGTTTTTAAAATTGTTCTACCTTCCACATTATTATCTAAATATCATTTTTTCAGTTTTAATTAACTTTATATCTAATATTTAATAAGGTATAATTAATGTCTTTGAATAATTGCCCACATTTAATCAATCATGGAAAGTTAATCCCTTATATTAAACCCTATAAACTACACCATACGCTTAATTAATTCGATTAGAGCTAATTATCTTTTATGATACAGAATCAAATTCGAACTCAATGCTATATATATATATGTATATATTTAATACCTATATTAGGTATTGATTTAGTAACTACGATATACCAAAATACATTAGGTATTAAATTATGACCTTGAAGACTTAATTCATTAAATAAATAAATAACATAGGTGATTTAATATGAAACAAATATTTTAAGAAAGTATACTGATGCATAAATCAAAATGTAAACAATTACTAAACACGCACGAGTATAAATATATTATAAATATTAATAACATAATTTTTTTATGATTAAAAATGATAGTTATTAAATGTTTTCAATTAGATTACATTTAATTATACAAAAATCAATAAATGTTTAATATTTATCTAATTACTAATTTTAATAATTAAATTATCTTTTGATTAACCTGCTCTCTTTTTGTAATAAATGTTCCAAATAAACATATTTCGCACCTTTTTCATAAATATGGTATGAAAATTTAAATACATTTATTTAGAAAAAAAGAGCTATATCATTATTTATGACAAGGAAATATGTATATTTAAAGTTGTATTATAGACATCACAAGAATCTAAAACCTATTACAAACATTAAATAATTAACTTTTAAACTTAGAAAATGAAAAATACCATACAGTTCTACGAGCACAGACATTTTAAATTAATTTCAATATATTACAAAATTACTGATAACTATTCTTTATCATCTAATAATTTTAGGAAATAAATTTAAAATTAAATATTTTAATTAAATCAAATATTTATGAAGTTCAAATAAAAAAATATTATTTAAAATATTTAGTGTTAGAAACTCTTTAATTCCAGAAATAAAATAGATAACTATATACGTCATGTATACCAAATTAAAAATATAGTAATCCATATTATATAGCACCTGTATAAAAATAAACATACACTTAAAACCGTAATCAAATTAAAAAATATTATAATATTTCAAAACATTTTAATCTAATTGTTAATCACAAAAAAAAAATAATAATTAAGCTAAACAAAAAAACTAAATACTATTTTAATTAAAATATCCAAACATATAATAAATAAATAAAATCAATATTAAAACAAGCTGATTAACCAAGTAAAAGACCAACAATCCAACGTCAGAATATTATAGATAAACTATAATGTCCTATTCGTCCAATTTATCTAAATATTCAACAATTACGAGTATGTAACCGAAAATCGAGACAAACCATAAATAATACACTAAAGAAAATAAAGTCCTGCGTATAACCTTGAGATAATGGAATTACTATCCACAGACGCACGCATATAATACACAAAAAAGTAAACGGTCAAGAACAAGATTTATATGATTTATATGCCAATTCAGTCACGTTAAGACATATTATAATCACTGATAGCATCATAACTATTCAAAACACAATCCATCAGACAATGTTTCGCTTACCCACAACCTATGTAAACTACTGGCCTATTTTAGTAGCGTATTCAGATTGATTAAATTTCAGTCGTATTCTTATTATATAAAATAATAACATATAAATGTTTGTATATAATCAAAAAAACCTATCATACAATTCCAATAACCCTGTCATTGACAATATTATTTAAAAATATGAAAAAAAAGATCTATTTTTTTTTCGATTTCAAGAGTAATAAATTAATGTAGTCTGTTTTTTTTATTAAACACATAATATTTGAATTCAATTTAAAAAAAATCATGTAAAGACCATGGCAACATATATTATATCACTTTTATTCTATGAACTAATAAACAATGGTTTTATTAACAGAAATGAAAAGGTAAATACCTACTCCATTTATTAATATAATAATTGAATTTTAAAATATAAAGCAGTAAGTAAGTATTTTAAAAAGTACCTACTATATATATCTATGTTACTTTATTTTAACTTATAACACATTATCATTAGTAACCCCATACAAGTCATTAATTACCTACATTTTCCATTAATATTTTTAATTATTCTTAAAGGCAGGTCAGAGATTTGTTGGATATATGATTATATTTTATTTAACACTTTAATTATTTGGAGATGAAGTCTTTTAAAAGTGTTGTATAGTCAATAATCAAATTAGTAGTTAAACCTAATTTATTCTTTATTTTTATTTTTCGTTTTTTTTTTTTTTAGTTGCATCTTAAAAAGTAAATACGAGTAAGTAAAACAAAAAAAAAATTTCAAGACATTTGTTTTAAAGTGAGCTCTACTTAGAGTCATATTTTAAAACAAAACGATTTAGTATTGGTTTAAAACGTAAAACCCACAACACGAATGTAATACATTACACTATTATTAACTCAAATCTGGAATCAACTCAAATAAAATGATCAAATATTTCGTTCCGAACTTGTAAAGTGTGTTAAAATATATGCAACGTTCAAAGAAATTGATGTTTATACAGTTAGTTTTAAATACAGAATATAGTATAATTCTAATAAATATATAATTTATATGAATTATATTTACTTATTTTTAAAAATCTCATTCTAATAGTATTATAGATTCTGATTTTTGAGTGAAATTAAAAATATTTTATTATTATTATTATGTTTTTTCTATATGATTTTTTAGATTCCAATAAATACCTACCATAAAAATTAATGTTTTGCGTAACTAAAATCTAATGACAACTCCAAAAGTCTGCTAAAAAAAAATGTCAGCGAGTGTGGTTAATTTAATATGTAACTAAGCCATGGTTTAAATAATTTTTAAAATCTAATAATTTATAAGTAATAATAAAATAGTCAATAAATAAATAATTATTAAGAAACTGGTAACACATTACACCAGCAAGATTTTGAAAATGAGTCAGCGGTACGATACAAACGCCAAAACACCAAGTAGTTAACCCTGTATGGTTTTCAGATATCTACCTAATAATCTGTGATAATAATAACTTCTGACCAAATTCCTGTATCAGCTGATTTCGTTTATTAACTGAAGTATTTAATAATCATTTAGTTCTAATATTATAAATATTATACTCAATACTGATAAATTTACACTTAACTCGAATTTATTCGAATAGATTCGGCAATGGTGTTGGATAATGGGTATAAACTGACAACTACTCGTATTACTGCGTTGGTCCTTTCCACAACATTCCAAAACCCTTGAATGTGTGATATTTATTGTTTCAGGGGTTCCAGAATAATTTTAAGGGTTCCTACAGGCAGACGCGTTTATTGCTAATTAAATCGAAAGGTCGCTCGATCGATTTTTTTTCTGCCCAAAAACCTCTACGCACGTAATAAATGCACGCACACCATAACAACAGTTAACAAACTATATAGGTATATACGTACACTGTATATAATCTAGTATGGGAAAGGCATGTACTCTTAAATTGTATTATTAACAAAGCCAAAACAAAAACAAGTGTACACAATTATTATAGTACACCAGCAAAAAAAAACTCAACAATACACAATACACTGATAAAAGTACACAAATATTTGGATATTTTCGAGTACGAAAAATAATTCTAATAGGAAACTTGCTCATAATAATATTAAAGACACCTCCCTCCCCCACACAACTCATAATATTATCAACATAGAATTGCTTATTATTATAATAAACTAATTTGTAAATTTTAGATGGTCTCCGGTGTAATAGTATATAGTATACCTAATTGATTTTTTATTGAAAACAAACTACTAAAATTCATCCGTGATTCATAGTCACATTAAATAATGAACGACATTACAAATATAGTTTAAAAACGCAACTTTACTGACTGCATTTACTTGACATGATTTTGATAAATGTGATACTAGGAATTGAAAAAATAAACGAACTGTAAAAAAAAGGAATGGACTGAGGATGAATAGACGTGATGTGATCGCAGTCATTTTTTACTGAAGAAAGCGTGGATTTTAATAAGCTACCACAGTAATTCTATTGAATTTACACTAGTTGCACAATGCACATAAAAATTCATAAAATATGTTTAAAATAAATTAAATAACAATGTTTATCTACAATTATCCTATTTATTTTATCCTTAAAATGAGTTAGGTTGGTACATTTAATTTTATTATTTAAAAAAAAAAATCTATCCAAACCATATTTATGAGTAACACAAAAACTGTATCCTATACCACGTATATTTGATAAATAAACTATACCATTTGAAAAAGAAAACATATTTTTACAAATAAGTTGTAATATCTATAGTAGTGAATTAACTAAATTCGCTCTGCTTAGAGTTTATAATACGAAAAATGTTTTGCCAAAATATTAACTCTCTATTCTCCATTCAGTTTCAACTTGTAATTATGCCAAAATAACAATCCTTTGACACATACATAATTATTTTACAATATTATTACAGCTATGGTTTATATTATTATTTCTGTCATTAATCAATCATGATCATGTAAAATAGTCTTATAATGATATGTGATATGTTTGGACATTCAATAAAAATAAATCATTAAACTGCAGCATGGAATGTGATTCATTGACATATGAAGAATTTACCTTCTGTCAAAAAATATTAAAATACCTATTTCAATTTACATGAAAAAAATCAATAATAAATACTACACGAAATAGACATTTGAATTTAAAAATTTGATAACGTTCTAATTTTACATTTAGATTATCGTGAACGAAATTATGATTTTTTTGTAAAATAAATATCATTTTAAGTCCTTATATCAAAAACAAAATATAAATTACGTCAAGTTTTTACTATTATTTTAAGACACTGTTTTATAGTATAACAATGTCCTACATAAATCTTGTAGTTTAGTATATTGACTAAGCAAAACTAACAATATACTTTAAAAGATATAATATAGTTAGGTTATAGTATAGTTGGTGTATATTTTAAATTATCATATCAATTTACGAATAAATTGTGGTATTATAATCCATTATTATAATAATCAACAAATCAATATGATCTAAATATGCATCAGTGTAGAAGAAATTTGTAGTCGTACAAATGGTAAATGATGAATTGCTTTTTAAATATAATTTTATAATGACGTTCTCAATATTATATGCATTTTATTATAAAATAACAAATTAGCTATTTACAAGAAATTTCATTAGGAAAGTTTTTATAGGTCATCATTTCTGTGGACGAAGGTCGTCACTAACCATTTCCTAGTTTTATCTCTGAATCACGTATTATTACGCACACATAACATTATAATTAAAATAATAAAAAATGTACGTGAAAATAGACAAATGTTTATAATAATAAAAAAGTATTGATTCGATTTCTAATTGTATCACATTATCGTGTAATAATAATAATTGCTGTTATATTATTAAAAATAATACATTTGATCTGTTGATTTTTTTTTTTTACTCAACCACCTGTTTGTTCTAATTTGTTTTAAGAAATAGCAATAATAATAAATAATTGATTACATTAATTTACTTACAGCTTAGTAATGTTGACGGGTATGTCGTCGGGTATTCTGGTGAATCCCAAATTTCTACAGGACACTTCTGTCGCTTCGTGGCCATCGCATCGACACTGTGCAGGAGACTCACAAGATTGCATAAAGTTTACGTCCGCTGATGCAAGCGACAATATCATTAAAAACAAAGCCGTTAGCAGCGCGGATATCATTGTTTAATAGATTATAAACAGTATTAGTCTGAGTAAGTAAATCTCAGGTCAATGTTGATGATGCCACTTCAGCTGATTTCTTTAATCTCAATCGACATTTCCAAACCTCCGAATATGGATTCATTTTTATAAAACTTGTCATTTTGTTAACACATAAATCAAATCTGAAAAATTAATAAACGTTACAAATAATCAAAAATATAACTAAGTTATATAAGTTTATTAATTTTATATTATTATTTTTTATATTCTAATAATTATTATAAAATATATTTAAATAGTTTTAAAATAATAAACACTAATACTTAAATTTATATAAATTATATTTTTTTCTCGTCAAGTTTTAATAAAAAAAAAATAATAATAATAATGCTACAAATAAAGTATATAAATAAAAATATAGAGATGAATTAATTAAACAAATTCTTTACAATTTTTACTTGATCAATTTTTGTTCCGGTTCATGTACATTTATGGTTGTAAAGTAGACCAAACATATATACGTCGTTTCTGCATAATATAATTTTAACCTCAATAATGTAAAAGTAGTTTTGAAAGGAAGAGTGAATATACTTAAGTGTCCGAATAAAATAGTATGAACATTTTTATTTAAATTTTACTGTCTAACAATACATTGCAATTTAATATTAAATTTACAGGGTCAATATTTTAGAGCAGACGCAACAACGTAAATCAAATACGTGTGTTTATCGTCTACATTACGTCATTATCGCCATTGAAAAAAAAAAAACGATATAGGTGAAAGTTGATTTGCAAACAACGGCAGTGAGCTCCTGCAATCATTATAGCTCAGTCTAGGATCATAATTTGACTCGACTATCAATATAATATGTATTCGTTTATTGGCATGTATATTTTACGAGTACATTATTAAAAATTAATTCGGCAAGTTAAATGTTATCAATACTTTATTTCTTAACAAATGTTGAAATACATTTTTTTTCACATCATGTTGAAATACATTTTTTAGATTTATGATTTCAAATTAAGAATTTATTTTAAAATATTAATCATCACTCATTCCCTAAATAAAATTAATCACAAGACCATATTTGTTCGAAAAATGGTGGGCGGTTATTTGATTATAATCACCAACAGTGGGTCAATCTGACTATTGTTCGGAACTCTGGCCTTCGAAAATGTTATTTAAAAAATTAACCATTTAATTAATATCACGTTTTTTGAGGTTATTGTTTAAAATTATTAGGTGTTTTCATACATAAGTTACGCAAATACATATAATAAATAATTTAATGTCCTTCAATCAAATTCAAAATGTTTACATACACACATAGATCATCTTAATAATGAACTATTTTAATACCTAATATAACAACATAATATTATATTTTTAAATATTACAATAATAATTTTCAGATAAATTGTATGCTTCATATCAAAATTCAAGAGTACTTACTAGTTTATTTAATCATAAGGATTAGACTATAAACTATAAGCTATATATAAGCTATCAAATAAAAACAATCGGGCCAATTAATAATAATAATAAAAAAAAACACAAATAATACTAATTAATTACTTAAACCTATAATACCTAGTATTCAATTATTCATGTCAATATTTACTATAAACATCTATAAGCCATGTTCGTATACAATCATTTAATAATTATTTACATAATATAACTTATATTATACAAAATAATATGTACACACACACACACATATATATATATATATATATATATATATATATATATATATATTAAAAATGATTGTTATATACCTTTAACAGACAAATCAACATTGTATTACATATTTTGCATTTCAGTTTTATAAAAATATGTCACTAAACTTTACACACGAGTTAAATAATAACATATTAAGTCAATGAAATAGTAAGTTTATTGTGATCTTCAGTATATGAGATGACCAAAAATAATGGGTTATTGTTATAGTTAAATAATGATAAATGCAATACACAATTTCCATAATGTTTACAATATTTTGTTCATTCTGTATACATCTATAAAAATATAATACGCATATTATATCTAATTAATATCATCTGTTTATCTATAATTTATACGTATCTATTCAAAATAATATATTTATACTATAATAGTAATAAATATCAGTATAAAATCTGATGAAATTAGGCGATTGATAGATATATAATTTTAAGATATGTTAAATATTTCACTTCTGTAATAATTTCTGGCCGTAATACCTACATAATATTTAAATAGGTATCCTTTGTCATTGGTCCTTTAGTATACCCGGTTATTATTTTAAATTCATATGAATTAGTAAAAATATTTACATATAGCTATTAATTAAACTCGTATATTAAATTACTTTATTTAAAAGGAAAAATAACACAGTAGTTAATTTTAAAGCAATTTAAAATGTACCAAACTATAATTAAATAATTTTAGTTATTATTATTAAAAAAGTAATTATCTCTTAATACATTAATTGCAGCTATTTATTTTTTAAATTATTTTTATTTGAAAACAATCAAAAATTATTCACGCAAAACATATTTTAAGATTTCAAAAAAATTTTTTTTTTTTTTTTAATTATAATACAACTGAAAAATCGAATAATTTTTATGTTCATTACAATTGGAAAATATATAAAAGATTAAAAATGTATATCTAAACATTTTCACTCAAAATAAAATGTTTTATTTTATTAAGTATAAACCACTAACCTAAGTAATCACTAACCCTTATACTTGTATATGTTGTACAAGTCTTGTTCCATCTGGATATTATTGTAGGAGTAACACAAACACTTTAGATAAATAATAGCTATTAATAATCACAGTTCATCATAGATAATATATCGAGATATTTGTAAAACAATTTTACTATTAGAAATATTAAGTGTAAAATGACAAACAATATCTATTCATTAGTTATGTGAATCATTAAAACAGCATCTAATGTAACACAAAAACTTAAATCAACGATGATCATACTTTATTTACTTCAATTAATTTAAAAATATATTTATAATATATTCGTTAAAGCTATACAACTAAAGAATTTTTTTTAAATTAAAAATATATACTACAGCTCGTATTTGTTTTTAATAATATTGCACCCAATTTATTTAGTATATCAAATAATAATAATATTTTTGTTTATAATAATGTTGATTATTCTACTATTACAGGTTTATTATAAAAAAATAAAAAGGTTAACATTGAACAGTTATTGTAACTCTTTATTGACCCTCCGGGAATATTAAATTTATTAGTCTTAAAACTTAAATTATTCAATAATTATACATACATGGTTATGTATTTCGCTCACTTAATATAATAATAAATGGTGACTTAACATTTTAAGTTTAGAACGTATTTAATTTTTAAATATTAATATTTTTATTTTCTAAAAATATATTTTTCCTGCGCTAGCAATTAGAATTAGTTATAAGTACTACAAAGTAATTAATAGTTTAATATTTAATACATTTGAGTATAATAATAATATAAACATTTCAATTAATAGTATAAATAAATAAACTATAGAACGTAGTGTTGTTTACAACTTAATATTAGATATAATGAGAAGTGAGTGCATGTGTCATGCTTTTGTCTAGCATAATTTTAAATAAAATTAAATAATATATTGTAATCGACTCACTGTTATTCCAAATCGTATTTCTGGATAGTCCGTGCAATAAATGTATTCACAAAAAATATTCACCGTTATATATCACTCTGAAAATGTCAATTAAAACAACACTAAAAAAACTATTTCCGATATTTTTTTTTAAATCCGAACAAGAATTAAATTAATCTTTATGCGTTTTTTAAATTTAAATAATAAAATTAAAATGTTAAACAAACACAATAAAAATAAGAAGCAAAAAATCAAATCCTATCGAAAATTGAGTTTCGAAAAACTTTCACCGCGATATGGACACCAGGCTCAGTAAGACCATAGCGAAGGGCATGCGGCGTACCATTCACTGAGGAGCGGATTTTACGGTTATCCCGTTACTGAAGCCAATTGCCGCCGGAAGCGGTCGTGAATGGTCGGCTATGGTCGGCGACAACTTTCAAGGAACCCGCCAACGGTGATTTTTGTTTTATTTTTATTTTTTGCTACTAACCGTTAACGGACTTTATGATACACAACAATAACTTTCTAGTCTTTCTAATCAAAGTTCAAATAAAAACTGATATGGGGTATTATATGAAACAGTTCACAAAATAAATGTTATTCCAGTTGTTTTTTTTATAGCTAAAGATGCATATTATACAAATGCGTGACGTTGACATTTTATACGTGCACATTGCATTTATAGGTACTTGAATATAAATATGATCTTATCAATTGTGGAAACAAACATAAAACAAAATATAATCCGAGTTAATGTATTCTATGAAAACAAAATAGACAAAGAAAATTCATTCCTCCGAAGGTTATTTATATATTTTAATAATTATTATTAAGTTAATGTAAACGGCTAAAATAAAATAAAATATATTTTATAAGTAGTTATGTCAAACTATAATAAATAATTATACAACAAATTAAAAATTATTTCTGAAGGCATACAAATATATTTTTTTTCTTTGCTTAGTATATGATCATAAAATAAAAATATATCTTAAATAATGTAAAAAACATCTTAAATTAGTAAATTACACAGTATATAATATATAAATAAAAATAAAAATGAAAATTGTGTATAAAAGGTATAATTATAAAAAACATTTTTAAATATCATAATTGAAACATTTACAATAATTAACAACAATATTAAATAAACATAAATATAGGTACGTATGTTCTGTTAAAACGAATTTATAAAAAACTTATAATATTTAAAGAATAATAATTATATGATGTATTTTTTATAGATGTATAATAATATTTAACATACAGTGAACATTTTTTAGATTATGAACGGAGTGATGCTATGTGTGTATGGTTGAGTTTTTTTGTGTCTATAGCCTCATCCTGCGGATCAGTAAAATTGATAAAATTTTCAACTTTGAAGGTTATTTTAGTACAAAATATTGCAAAAACGAGCTATAAGCTATACTTGTAGTAATTAAGAAATATACATCATAAACATAGCATTTTTTGGATAAGTGTTTCAAATTTTTATAAAAATATATATTTATTCGGAGCTAAAAATAATAGGATAACATTTTTAATTTTGATTACTAAGTTGAAAATGTTTCTCATACATTCTCCTGACAGAAATCTAAAAATCTAAAAACGCATATACACATTAACTTTTTTTGAAGACATTTCAAGTTTAAATATTGACAAATTTTGATAATAAAATAACTTATTTTGTTATAAATCAAAAACTTTTATTTATAGGGACTTGAAACTTTTTGCCGCTGTATAAATTATTATTGATTATACTTATACACAATTAAATTTAAAAAAATATTCATATTAATTTTAATATTTTTATAATATGAGCCTATCATACCTATTCATTAACTTAACTATTCGTTAATAATACCTAGTATTTAGCTAGCAATACTATATTGAATAATATTTTAATAATGATTATGCAATGTGTGCAATTTATTGTTTAATTTAACCTAGATAATTAACAAACAAATAACTAATAAAAAAATAAATTACTATTACCTATAGGTATCTATATTATAAATATATAATTAAATATCTTTAAAAATATAATATAACCAACGTTTTTGGCCCAGAATGGTTTTTTGTCGTATATATTGACTTATCATATAATATTATTCGAATTAACACATCCATTATAGTGACCTATTACCAATGATGAAGTACACTCGGCCCTTACCATATAGTGGAGTGGCCTCCCCGTATTTTTAATATGAAAATTTACCTATATTAAATATTATAAATAGCGAAATTAATGAGTATAAAAGTTATGAATAACAATATGATTCAATTAGTTAGTTAAAATACGAATCAATCATTTTGTAGTTTTTTTAAATAATTTTAGTTGGTTTTAAACTTCCAAGTTTTTAAGTAAAGTAAAAAGTAGAAAACTGATATGTTTAAAAAAATAACTCAAATATATTGTTATTAAATTCTCAGAAAACTTTACCCTAGTTGTTTGAGACTTTCAGATAAGATAGTAAATTTTTTCCTTCAAAAAGCAGGGTCAAAATAGTAAATTCCAAACAAGTTTTTATTTCTCAGTGTTTACAATCACCAGGGATTGTATGCATTCTAAGGAAGTGGAAAGTCGGCAATTTAAGTCTTGATATAAAATTGTATAGTCTAATGATCCAAAGAATCTAGTTATCTATTATTGATCATATTTCATATACACGCACTGCGCAATACAATAATGTTTGTAATTGTATATATATAGTCTCGCAACTCGATTGTTGTTTAAAATGGTATGTAATAAAATACAAATTAATTATATAAAACGATAATAGCTTCCATAAATAAAAATATTATAACGTCACAAAAACATGTACTCAAATCATAACCCTCTAAATTATTTATTAGTTAAAACTATAAATAATATACGAGTAATAAGTGTATTACAGTTTGAATTATTTTGAAATCAAAATGTATAATTTTCTTTAAATTTAAATTACTTTAACTTATTATATGCATGAAATAATTAAATAAATAATTATACATATTTATACACTATGAAAAATGATTAAATATTACGATTTAATAAAATACTTTAATTTTAGAATGGTATACAATTTTCAAATTCTATCATTATTTATTACAACAAAAAATAAATATAACTTTCCACTATTTGTTAATCATTTAAATATAACAGTTTTTTTAATATAAAATTTTAATTATTAAAATATTATGAATTTAAAGTTAGATGTTAAAAACGAGCCATGTAAATATATTTATAAAATGTTAGTTTTCATATTAAAAATACATAATTTTTATCAAATAACTGTGTTATAAAAATTTACACAATAAAATGTATACATCTGTGTATTGTGTATGATATGCACAATTCATAATAAAAACCATTTTCTATAAAATAATGGTCTAAATTTTATATCACGTATTATGTAGAAGTACAACAGTGCGTGTTAGAATTTATATTTGTTTTTTTTTTTTTTTTTTGCTACATTACATCATTTATATCGCTCCTGTATCTTGTAAACCAAACTTGTATTCTGCATAAAGATATAAAATATAATTGTTGTGCTTAGTTATTGTGTTTTTAATCGGACACATGTTTTTTTAACGAAATTATAAAAATATCAACCTTTTTTTTTTTTAAAATAAATGCCTGAAAAATCCATATTACATTCTCTTGTACGTATTTACGTTTTATTTTTGCATACACTTTACGCCTGATTATATTGAAATATTGACAAATTGTTTCATGATAGCCAGTGTTGTGACGTAACAAAAAAATGTTTGATGGATTACCAAACGTTATATTAACAAAATATTTTTCCTGATCACTAACAGTTTGGTTTGGTAATTTGCGTCGTACCTACAACGGATTATTTATGTTAACGAGACACACATACATGAACATTATTGATTGGCTTTTTTAATGAAACTCGTCAATAATCAAATTATTATAACATAAATATGACTAGGTATAATATTATACTATGTAGTTATAGCCGTTATAGGTATAGATTAGAAGTATTTTTACCTTGTATTAAAGGGGAACTTTTTTTAAATAAAACGTTTCATTTAAACTTTTTAGAATAACTTGTGTTATAATTTACTGAATGATCTATAATGTTTAAAAAATAAGTTAAAAATGTTTTTAAGCTGAAGTTCAGTTTTACTAAAAATAATTTTGAACTAAATACAATAATTATTACAACAAACCAGTAGTATTTGTTTAAGTTTTCGTTGTAATTTAATTGAAAATACTATACAGTATCAATGATAGTTCATCGTGGTTCGTGAATTAAAAATAAAAGTAATGACAATTATACAGGAGATTAATAATATTAAAAAGAATTTATACTTTTATATAGCATACAAATTTAATTTTTTAAATGTGGAAAGTAAAAATAAAGTATAAGTCATAAAAAAATATGTTAAATTTAATTTTCTTTAATGAAACTAAAACTAAAATACGTTAAACAATACACAAATTCACCACTAAGGACATTTTCAAACTTTATTCTTCGTGGTAGGTACAACTGTACAAGTTATGATTAATGTGAATAAATTAAGTTTAAAGAAATACAGAAAAAATAATTTTACATTTTTAAAAACCTGGTACTAGAAAATTATAAGTTTTGAAACAGATTAATTTAACTTAAATAAAAATGTTTATTTTTATATCTTAATAGTTGATACCCATTTTTTTTTTATTTTAGTGGTAAATGTGTTTTTCTTTATCTAATATAATTTTAATATATTATATATTCAGTTTTAAATTATAACAAAAAACTAAAATAATTTAGTAGATATAATAGTATTAAATTATTGTTTTTTAGATAAATATGTGATTAACAAATGTATTTAATATGTAGAGAAAAATTATATAAACTTGCTACACACAAATGTATTATATTTTGTAATGTACAATATATCAAATTATATTCAGTGATTATAAATAAATTTTAAATGAAAACAACTATAAAAAGTTCGTTATTTTAATCTTATATAATATTTGTATGATAGGAAGACAAACAAAATGTTTGTTTTATTTTATTTTTCAAAGTCCCTATTTATTGATTAAAAATAGATGTTAATTAGTACCTACTTTTAAATTATCAATTTCATCAATAGCTTATTATTTTAAGCATGAAAAATTGTACCAACTACAATAAAAATATTTTTTTTTTTAAATATCATCAGGTGTGATTCAAGTGAGATCCACTTGGAACTATTTTTTGAATACGATGATTTATTATTAATTTCTTTCTTGTTTATAAATAATAAATATATTACGAACGTAACTTAAATTCAAAAATATTTTATTCATAAATAATTAATATTATTGAATTTTGTAAATTTCAGTACTAATTAATGATATTTAAAAAATATTGTCATTACATTTTAATAAAAAAAAATCAAAATTGTACATTATATAAATAAATAATTATTTTTAATATTATTATGCAGGTACAATGTCTAATAATATTATATTATTGTTTATATAATACGAATGTAATGTATTTATTAATTTTTTACTTTCATGTTGTAATTTTTCAGTAGAAAAAAATTTAAGAAGCTATATATTAACTATTACATTTTGAAATTTCTACCTCATGTTTAATTTTATTTTAAATATTAACTGTTAAAGATTAAAGATTGTTATTTTACAACTATGTTGTTTTAAAAAAAATTCCAATCGGTACATTTTAAAATTTATTTTATACTATAGATATTCTTTTAAAAAAATCTCATTTTAAAATTAGATTCTGCATAAGAAATTAATCTATTAAACTATCTTGTAAAATCTCATTGTCTAAGGCTCTGAAATTATAATACTTCAATTGTTATTTTTCACGAGATGTTAGTGGTAAATTACGTATAGAAAGTGTTTATTAATAGACATAAAAGATCTTTATTAAATTTTTATCTGGACAACATAACTAATGTACTTTAATACATTAAATTTTGCAAATTCATAACAGATGGTAAATATTTCATCAGTTAAATTATTTGATATTTTTAGTCATGCACCCAAAAATATACTTTTATTATCTGTAGTTAAAATGTATTTAACGGCATACTGTGTAAACTATATTATTATTATAACTTATTCACAACAATTTTACATTACTTTGACACTACTGTGACATTCGTATAATGATTTAGAAGTAAATATTTGCAGTCGATTAAGCAGTAAAATAAATAATAAAACAACTACCCTGATAAAATTTTTATAAAAATAAGGAAGGATTTATGCGAATATCTTATAAGTAAAACTGATAGTTAAAATGCATAAAACAAAATGTATACGAGATAAAAAAAAAAGATCATTTAGGTAATTTTATTTAAGGCTTATTAATATAGGTAGTAAATATATTCATAATTTAAATTACGTTACAATTATATTTATAATTTAAAATCCAACGACAGTTGGTGAATATAACCTTTTAATCTCTATAAATAAGTTTTAAATTTTATAAAATTATTAAAAATTAAAAAGTCCGAAATGAGTTTATTTTAAGATGTCTTACAATAACCAGTAAAATTTCCCGATAGCTATTATTGTAATTATATGTTTAAAAATATATTTTAGTATCTTTAGTTTTAATTTAACGGAAAATACTATTTTTTATTGTAATTTACCGTAAAGAATTCTGGCGTTCGTTAGTAAAAACAAAAGTATACGTTTAATGTCCTGTAAAAATCAACAAACTTCAATCGTTTTAAAGATCCGTAAATAGACGAAATCACTTAGTACTTGTCATACCATGTTTTGTAGGAAAATTAATATTTCGTGTATTTTTATTTATTGATCTAAGGATAATGATAAACATATTCTTTTTTTGTCAAAATATAAAAACTTATGATATAATGTAAAGCATTTTTTTCGAGTCGGTAATATGAAGCATGAAAAAACAGGATTAAGGAAATTGCTGATTAGTACACTTCCGAACTGTAATGTGTAGTTCATATAAATTTACGACGATAAAATATCACAATCCAGGTACATAAAATACGGTTAAGCTTGGAAAGTCGTCAAATATATAAATAAAAGCTTATTATTTTAATAAGGGATTTTGTATTTGAAGTGTTGTTTTTATTATATATTTGATGACCCTAATATTTTGAAAATGTATCCAAACATTTATAAAATATAATGCATAATCAATGGCAAATAAATAATTCAGAACGGAGAATTCTTTATACGTCTGTTCAAAACCGCGTTAGTTCGTAATTATTTAATAAACTTTATTAATATAATATTTACAACGTTCTTCAAATATTACATTTTTTTCCCATTAGTTTAAGAATTTGAGAGTATATATTACATAATATATAATTACAAACCTATAAGACTATAACTAAGGTATTTTTTTATTTTTTAGTATCAAGGACTATAAAATACATATTTTTCACTTTAGAAACAATATTATATTAATAAATATATTTTTTAAATTTAAAATTAAATTTATTTTATTTATATTAATATCAAATAACATTATAACCATTCAGATTCAATAATAAAACAATTTACTTCATTACTTGACTGAATTTGACTGAACTTCAATACCTACCTATTTAAAATAAAAATGCACAAATCATTGAATCGAGTCAAAGGGGGTATCAACTAACAATACGTTCAAACGAATTATGATAGATTTATGAAATACCCAGTAAAACATCATTGATATATTATTAGAAGTTATAACACTTCATAATAACAATATCAGTATTCCACTCACACACCAAATATAGAGCTTATTTCTAACCAGTATTTCAAGCACGAAATTCGGATACGATAAAATAGGAAATAACACATAAGGAATTTCTTACTCTCAATCCAAAAACAAATTTTATGTACACAAACATTTCCAACAATTCAAAGTTTATATCTTGTAGGTTAGTTATGATGATTTACAGTTTTTTTTAATTTGACCTTCGTGAAAAATGGAACCGCAATAACATTAGTCTTTAAAAAAATAAATAACATTGTATTAAAAATTGCAATTCATTAAGTCTAATATTAAGTGTTTTTTACTTTTTCATGATTATATTGATCTCACCTTATCTATTATTGATAAACACAAAAGAACATTATGTTCTCATTATTAAAAAGTAGAATACCACTCTTTGCTATTGAGGAGTAAATCACTATAGCCTGCAATGAATGTGTTAAATTCGAATTCAATGATATATCATTGTACACGAAAAATGATTCTATGTGAACATGGTCTGTTAGCTTATATTATTACTAAGTATATCTTATAATATATTCAAATTGCTATTAAAGTAATTTATTTTACTTTTAGTAATATGGCAGGTTAACTGTATTTATCAATAATGGAGGGAGAGGTGGTTTATAGTAAAAATTAGATATAGTTGGTACTTTGGGCTTACCGATTAAAAAAAAATCGTAACTGACAAATAGAATAAAATTGTTTCGAAAATTTGCTACATAATTATATAATATTATATACATAAAAATAAATACAGATGTATTAATTCAAATAATGTAAAAAACAACATGATAAAATATATTGTTATTTATTTATTATTTTGTTGGAATTTTATATAAATCATTTTATTTTCACTATGCATTTGTAAACTTACATATACATCATTATTATTCTATCATATTTAGTATTCTTGATTTGAATTAATATTTTGAGTACTTTTAATAAATCCACCTCTTGTAATAAATTATTTAAATAACTGTCTATAATACAAAAATTATTTTTTTAGATTCAAAATGGGTTTATGAATGTATTCATTTTACAATGATGTGTGTGTTGATTTTTCTATTTAAATTTATGTCTATTGACTGTCATCAGCTATTAAATTAGTAAAATTAAATTATTATTTGAATATATTATGGGTAGTGAAAAGCTGAATATTTCTATTAATTTTCAAGATAATTGGGATAAATAAAAATATATTATGATTTAGACAGACAAAAGACAATTTTTTTATGAGATTCAATTATAAATAACCGTATAAACTTGAAATTCATACTAAACAAAATATATTTATACACCTATACATAAAATAATTTTTAAAATATTTTATTTATTTCTATGCTATTTATAATTATTTACCATTTTTCTTTTTAAGTTTTTTTGATTTATATATAATGAATTGAAATTATAGTTTATAAGTAAAATAGTATGAAATTTGAAGACATCGCTTTTCATAAGTCATAATTTTTTCTTGTAGTTTTTAAAAATATCAAAAATATATATTGCCAAAGCGGAAAATTGATAATCGTTTTAAGTGTAATTAATGTTTAGTTTATTCACAAAAATATTGAAAATTCGCGAGAAACCGATTAACACAATTCTTCAACGATATGCAAGTATTAACTTTAAATGCATTGTAATAATAATTATATAATAAATTAATGTATGAGATAATGATGGACTAATTAATAAAATAATATAAGACTTTTTGTTCAATAAAAACTAGTTAAACATAATATACAACAGAAAAATAAATCAAATAATTTTATTATATCAAAAATGTATTATAGAATGGATTTATTATAGAATTTAAATTTAATACATCAATTTCAGTGACCTACTTACCTAATAAGTTACACTCAAAACGTACAGACAGCATAGACATTTTAACAATTTTACTATATGTTCTATTATAAAATTTAAATAATAGTTACCATTCAAATGTTGATATTGATAATAGTAATATTAATAATCGTAAGGGATTAAACTATATTATATTAAATTTTTATATTAAAGTCATATAGAATATTAATCTTAAAAATTTCCTTGAATTTTTTCTATATTTATTATTTACGAAAATAAATAAGAATTTTATATTAATTAAATTATTATTTTAAAAACATTGTTATAACCACTATCAAATATCAACTCATCCAAGCTTAGGCACCACAAATCAATTCAATAAATTTCGGAATAAAATACTATGAAACCACAAATAATATTATATAATAATATACAATTGAAATAGTAAACAACATAATTCTAAAAAAAAAATACGAAATAAAAATAGTGTACTTAATATTAATTTGTTTTAGTTTACCAATATTATTATATTTACCTATATATAACAATCTACGGTAAAGTGTATATACCTACCTAACACTTATTTTTGCATAAATAGCAATATAATATTATACTTATTAGTTATTATTTCACTGCTGTTTAAACATATTTATTTATTATATATATATTTATTATTTAATTGGTAGGCATAATACAGTAAGACTAAAACTAAAAAAATACGTTATTTATATTATTTTAACAACAGCTATCACTACGCGTTAAAAAGCTTATCGGGCAAATTATTTATAAACGGACAATAAACTATACTTACCTATGCATTACACACATATATATGAAAAACTTCATTTTTTAAATGCCGCCAAATTACGTTAGTAATAGTAAACTATTAACTTGACTGCCTTGTGCTTAATCAATTCAATATGTACTTATTTACATAATATAATAATTGCAATCGCTTTGAAGTTATTTAAGTATAATTTGTAGGTAAGTGAATAATTACAAACATTAATACATCTTTTTCATATGGTAAAAAAAAAATATGTATATTTTTCGTTAAAATTAATACCGACAAAATAAAAAGTTGAAATAAATATCATTCATTTTAGGAAAATTTTAAAAGACATTTAATAGTACATGAAATTATTTGTCTAAATTGATTTGTAATAATAGTAAGTAATAATTAATCTTAGCTATTTCTTAAATAGAGTCTTTGAACAAATCATATTATATTTGGTTGGAATATTACCTACTATTGAATTTTACATATCTTAGAGTACGATAATATTCCATTGTAACTTGTGAGTCATAAGTGTGATAATATTCAGAAATATCATCAATGCCAATTCAATGGGGTAACTAGAGGGTATGGACTCGACCACTACATTTTGTCATTGTTTCTGTTATATGAAAGCCTTATATAAAAAGGATATTTTAATAATATATAACCCATTAATTTTTTCTCCTACTTATAATTATAAGCTACTTTAAGTTCTAACTAGCCAGTTACCGTGGATGCAATAAACACAAAAATCTCTGCCATTAACACTGAAACTCAAGTACGGTCTCAAAAAAATTTTAAATCAAAACAAATAATGTAAACGTGAATCGATACCCTTCCGTAAGAACCTTCCAGAACACATCATTTACACAAGATACAAAAGAGTTCTCTCCTCTCCCCTATAAACCACCACCCAAACCTTACACAAAAAACACAGTCATCGTGAAACATAATCTTACATAAGAAAGCAACAGAAAAATAATAACTGATCACTTAATTCTTAATTTAAATGAAGTTATTAATAGACCCTTTAATTAAATTATTTCTCACTGCAGTTATTAATAAAATAATTTTAAAAAATGAGTACTAATCTTTCCAAATTAGAACCTATTAATACTATACTATAGAACACGAGTGGTCTGAAACAACACGAACCTGAATTACTGCACCTTCTGATTCTAATTATTAAATTCATTTTAAAAATCATTACAATTTTCAATAACTCTACATATGTTTTTATAATAAGGTGTTACCAAAATCTTTAGACTAAAATTTGTATTAGTGGTAAACGAAAAAATTGACTATAGCAGAAAAGTGGATCATCTGTGTATATAATAAGATAATATACAATGCAATTCAATAGTTAAATAAAAATCAAATAGGGATAATGTTATCACTTATCATTCTCCCTTTTTATAGCGTGTATTATAATTTGTCAACATTAATTTTATGTTATTTTGATTTATAAATTATGAATTACGCATGCTTGTAAATCGTCTTCATCGTGCAAAAGCAAAGGAGACATACTAAAAAATCTGTTTGTGAAGGTTATATTGGGTGAAAATTCCTGGTTTTAATAGATAACTAAAAATAATAAAATTACAATAAATATTTATTCAAATAATAATAATATTATTATTATTTTTATAATAATCTTCTGGTGACATATTTAGTCCGTTCTATCGTTAAGCCCAATGTTCGGCTAATTATGTTGTCGCAAACATTATCGATCGACTAATAAAATTAAAGGCATCTTTCGTCATAGTAGTCAAAAAACATTCATCTCTTAGATTTTTAATAAAATATATTAAAAAAAAATTTGTAATTTTTTTTTATTTCATTCACGTTTGTTGGCGAAGATTTAACTTGTTTAAATACATTTTTCATCGATATTATTACCAATCATCTCAAACTGACATAAGACGCGCTTCGTTGTATGATGGATGTTTTTCCTACGACTGTTTCGAGAATACTCCACTCTAAGTTGTGAAGCTACATCAAATCTAAACGATTTAATAGAACACTACATCCATCCTGTCTCTGTATTCTTCTTGACTCTTTTACTAAGACGTTTCTACTATACGTCATACTAGATAATTTGTAGGTGCTGGTCTCGAAAAATAAGGTTCTTTTATATTTTTTAGGTTGATCTAACACTAATGACAGAATATATTCCATATAAGGGAAAAAACACGTTTTATAAAATGTTGGCATATTTATATTTTGCGATAGTGTGATTATATGCGTATTATGGAATTGAATTTATCTGTAGGATCAAGTCCTAAATTCAAAAATTTACGGTCGGTGAAGTAGAGTATGAAATTATTACAGCCAATGAGTTCTGCAAGTAGTGTTGGAGGATTTTAAACGACTTTTTCTTAGCTGCGTTGTTTAAAATTGAACTCCCCATGTTCTAATGAAATAATTTTTTTCAACACTGAAAATAAAACGATAATTAAAAAAGACACTTAAACACACTCGGAAAGGTGCAGGTAGACTGATTTAATTTATTACTTTCTAATAGTTCGACGAATTTAAAGAGGTATTAATGGCATTCCCCGATTCCTGTGCATATATTTCTGCTATATGGGCTATTACGTATCAATAGTTATGATATTATGGCTACGGCAACAGATTCTAATGATATTCCCGGTTAATATTAAGTAATTCTACCATATTAGCTATTAATTATCAATAAGTTAACGCAGGGGCCCAATATAATAATAAAGCCCCTATAATTTTTTCATGTTATTTTATGATGTTTGTAGATAATAGATACCTATATTACTTTTAAAATCTAAATTAACACGATGAAACAATTTGGGAATGCAAAACATACCCAATCCCTCTTCAAATTGCGCCCATGATTAGTTAATAAGTTTTCTACGCATTTTTTGTGTTTGCGTCAGTAACGGATTGTGATATGGAGAACACAGGTAGGTTTTGAATATAAATCGTATTATAAAAGTCTAGGTATATGATACAAGACAGGCACACCGTTTCATCCAAAATCAAACAGTTGTGCTGAATCAGCGGCCAAAACAATTAAATCTTCTTTAAAAAAATATTTGACAATAGAAATAGGACATAATTTAACGTAGGCGATCAATTTTTAGCTAAAGATTATAGGGATAATAACAATAAATAGCAAAAGGGTAAAATTATTAAATATATTAATAACAGCATAATATGCATAATGTAGAATTGAATGACAGAACTATTAATTCAGAAACGACACGCACGCAATGATCAATTACTTATTGGTAAATCATTTACACCTCCAAATAATTATATTTTATTTACACCTACTAGTAAAACAAATAAAATTCAGAAAATATTTAAACATGTATACTTATAGATCACAATTCCAATCCAATAGTTATAGATAAAACATTTAAACCAATAATTAAATCTAGACAACCACCTCAACAATAATATTATCAATGTGATTATGATTAATTTTATAATTCAAATATAATTAAATAATACTAGTACGTAAGAAATACAAACATAGTAATTAAGTATATCTGTATAAAATAATTATATTTTAATGTAAAGAAGAGAGATGCGTAGTCAGTATTCAAGTATATTAACACACATTGTGTTTATATTAATAATAATTGTAAGTAAGTATTATATTAGTTTATTGCAATATCGGTGGGGACTTTCCATCAGTATTTAATGAGTAGACATTTTAAATGTAATACATTGCATTACATGCATGTAAAAGACTATACAATACTCACATGTTTGTGCAATTATTAATATTATAAATAAGCAAAATTATATTATTATATATACAATTTTTAACTTGAGACAGTAGGTACCTATAAAGTTTAAATTATTATCTATATAATATAAGAAATAAAGTGGGTAAAGTTAACTAAAAAAATGTTGGACACGCATATAACTGCATGCCCACGTTTAAAAAGAATTACCTAAACAAATTGAGTCTATAGCCAGTAAATTTGGTAACACTACTTTATACTTAATAATATCTTGTATCACATTGAAATTAATTGTTAAATTATTTATATAGGTACTTGTTTAGTGAAAAATGAAAATGAATTGTATTTTATCCAAATTTGAAGTCGTTCAAAAACCAATACAAATAAAAGACAACTACAAGATTGAATAAAAATAAATTATTAACTACAAATATTTTTTAAAAAAAACCTATACAAATACTCTACACGGGAGCTAAATTATATCCCTATATTTTAAATTTTAATATAAATTATATTAAGTATAATATGCTTATGAGATATATTTAATATTTGGGTAAATAAAAACTTTAATAATATGTATGAATATATATGATACATTTTGATTTGATAATTATTTTTGAAGACTGTTGTATACCTATTCTAAGTATAATTGTATCGATACACCCCGATGACTTGCTATAATTATACATTTTAATTAGATAAAATATAGTACCTATATAATATAAAAAATATTTTTTAAAAGGATACTGTACTGTGATATTTAAAAAATATGATTTTGTTAACTCTTGTATAAGATTTAAACTTAAATTTTATGTTAATGTATTCCTTAAGTAAATACAATAAATAACTAAACCTTTTTGCTAACTTGCTGGAATAACTTAGCGACAATAATTCCAATTTTTTTTCACATTTTATCTAAAATACATTAAATAAATTGCTAAGTGGATTCCTGGATTCCTCGCTACATTTTATTAAATACCGATTCCCGCAAAAAAAAAACCACTAAAACCATATTGCATAGATAGATTCTGTTATTTTTATAATAAAAAATAATTTTTAACTATAATTGCTACGTGTAATTGAAAACATACAATGAATTAGTATTTAAATATATTTAAGATTTAAAATTTCAATTTTTCTTAAAATACTATTAACATGTCCTATATCGGCTTAGTCAAACCCCTTAAATAGTGGCGGTGTGTGGCGTCTCTTTATTCAGTACACATACTAACCTGGTACACACTAGCTAGTACACTACAACATATGAAATATTATATACTATTATTATTGTTGTTGAGTGCTATAACGTGCATTGGTTCATGGAATTGGATTTTATACTATACACAATGCCAACGAAACAACTAATAATAAAATAAAAATCGAAGCTCATTGTTACAACGATTGAAAACGACCAAACCACAGCAGTGTGCCTAGTATAAAAATAAAATCTAGTCTATAAAACGTTTTATTAAAAAAAGAAAAATCAACATTCAGTAAGCTTAAATCATTGTTCAAATGCATTGTAGTCGTATTAATGCACTTCGGAGAAATCATCTGTAAGAAAATATAAACCAATGTTCAATGGATGTGATATTATATTAGATATAGCTGGGATCAACACACGATAAGTATAATAAACCATATAAAAATTACTTGGTCATAATAAAACAATGATAAAGTACCTATGTCTAATATAATGTATCAGTGATGTACACACAGGTGGGTGGAGTTCAACTATGCAGATCCCCCCTCCAATGACTAATTTTACTGTATAAAAACGTAAAATATATCATTTTTTTTTAGTATAACCTCCCTACCGCCAAAAGTTTATGATGTGTACACCACTGCATGTCTTATATATCATATAAAAAAAAACCTTTTAATCAACATATATAACATAGATTTAGTAATCCATACTATAACTACTTTTTTATTCAATAAAATAGTATATAAAACGTATTTGAACATTAAAATGATAATAATAAGAATAAATAATACATTTCAAAAATGTGGTACAATACCTATACTACAATAACATTTTCTTCTCGTGGCATATTGCAACCAAATTCTGTTTTTTATACCCCCACATTATCGATTATACACCATTCTAAATTGTAACTCATCATACATAAAACTGAGTAAAATTACGAACTAAAATACATTTTCACTATGGTGATTGGTAAGGGGGAAAACATCCGTCAACCAACCATACCTGCAACTTGCAAGGCTATATGGAAAAATGAACTAACTTATCCAAGAATACATATAATGAAAGTTGAAATTCCATACATTTTATTAAAACTTCAAATTAGATCAGTAATGTATTTTTTAATATGGTTAAAGGTTAAATTGAATTCTGCTATATTGGCAGAATAAAATTATTTTAAAAAAAATACAAACAATTTTTTTCTCAAATCAATAGTTACATTAAATTAAACAGTTAATAGAATAGATATGATAACAATTTATCAAATAAAAATGTATTTTACTATATTTATCAATGATTAAAATAAATAAAAGATATAGATAAAGAATGATAGACAATATAGATAAGTGAAATCACTTTTTATTACGAGTTCCTTAAGTTTTAATAAACATTACAAAATACAAATAAACAAGATTTTTGCGCTTTCAATAAATAGGGTAAACATATATATTTTAAAAATTACTAACACTATTGACCTGTTCACGTAAAGCTACTACATATATATATATATATAAATAAATTATATTATTTTAATTGTGTATATTAGGTAAGTGACTAGACTATTTACTGCACGTATAAAATAAAAGTACCTATTGTAGACGTATCAACACACACGTCATAAGATAAAAGATCAATTTACATTCATATTATAATCATATTATTTTGTTCTGATTCACATTGTCCTTGTTAATATGACCTGTTAACATTATTACAAAGTATTGCGTAATATGTGTAACAAAATTAATAATCTCGATTGACGCGTTAAATTAAACTTTTTGAAGTGTCAGTGATAAAATAAAAAGATAAATAAATGTATAAATTCCAGGTGAAAATGTACTAATTGAAAAAATCAGGAAACGCCAATAACTTAGTTGATCTAATTAAAGTCTTTAGTCGGTACAGATGATGTCGGACACGTACTCCAAACGGATTGGCCGCATTCCTATATACATTTTTTTTTAATCTTTTTTTATCAATTTCAATTATTTAATAACTCATTTCCATATCGCTGTATTTTTGATTCCAGATAAAACGGGTATAAATAGATGTATCTAAAGGATTGAAAATTTTACTAACATGTTTTATACAAATATATAATAGGTGTCATAGATATAAGACGCGTTTACTTAGTTACTCATCTTTGAACCGAATTCACTGAAGACATAATATCTATATTATGTTATATAGATACTGCTACGTAATTTATATACATACACAATGTGTGATAGAGCGTTATTGAATACACGACTATGCTTTTGAAAATTTCAAATGTGAGAATTATAATATAATTTCACCGAATTTGCCTTTTTAACGGTATTATATTTATTGGTACGCAGACACTCGCGATATTATTTTATTATGTGTTACATAGCCCACGTCTGCGAAATATGCATTTACAAATATATTCCTCTATCGATGCATAATGCTCTCTGCCACTAATAATAACGCGTCATGATGTAAAATAACCATTTAAAAAACCTCGTACACAAAAACCACATTTTGAATCTATAACGACGGGGGATTCTGCAGGCATTATTGTCTCTATCACCGCCTCCCGCTCGCACCTCTTCGCAGATTGTGAATAAATAAATGTCTTTTATAATACACAGTTCACGTATACAATCTTTTTATTGCCATTAAAATCTACCAATAATGCAGCAATAATTATTAGCCATTAGAAGATACCTACCTATACGTTAGTGTTATAAGATTATTATTAGATATATATAATAGAATTCTATTGACTTTTACGTAGGTATTGAAATGATAATACATAAAAATACATAATTATTTATATTTTTCGTTGAAATAATAATTTTATTTTATATATAACTCTTAGCGCCCTACAAAACATTTATTCTATAGGTATTATAATCTTATATAAATAATAATGAATTATAATGAAAATAATATAATAAATTCTATATGCTATACAGGTATAAAAATAAAATTGTAAAAGATTCCATACTTACTATCGAATTAACCATAGGCTATAATAATTTTAGTTTTAAAGTTTAAACAGAAAATTATAAAAATTCAGAAATATTTATAATATATAGTAAGGCATTTATAAATTCCGTTAAAATTCACCATAGCATGAGCTATTAAAAACTAAATTTCAGAACTCTTTTTTTTCTACGTGTAAACTATAACTTTATAGTAAGTGTATAAGAAAAATAAAATATGTGGATAGCTATGTTATTATTATATCTTAATACCTACCATGATATTTAAAACTAAATTAAACTCATAGTAAATAATTAAGGTCAATAGCTTTGAAATTAAGTGTGTAATGTGTAAACTATATAAGGTTTCGTGAACGGTTGAATGTTAAAGTCTTTGCTTATCGAAATAAAGTCAGTTTGCATACGCGTTTTAAGATTTATCGTTTTAAAGGTAGAAGACAAATTGTGGATACCATTAAGATTATATTTGGTATAAATAGTGTATTATACACTGTGTATGGAAAATGTGTGAAGCCACTGACAGTGTATTAATGAATAGTAAAACTCATACATTCTTTTAAATAGAACCTATAAAGTGTTGTAAAATGCATATCTTTCCTAACAATTCCGATGTCTAAAAGCTGCAAGGTGTCAACAATCAACATTGAGTTAGGGATATTGTATTCATATGAATACATCAAACAAAAAACATAAATTACATGTAGTTAGATCGAATATTATATAAAACAGCCAAATAAATACATTTTCTTGTCGACTTATACGAGTAGTGTCATATTATTTTGGTAGGTAATGCATGTTCGTTACTGCAGGTAATATTAGTAAATGGCATGGAGCACTTTAAACGTTATCTAACAATACTCAAAAACTGCATAATATATAATAGATTTTTATACTTTCAGTTTTTATTATTTTTATGTAGTTAACTAGGTATTTATTTTACTAAGAGAAATTTCAATAAAGGTAAAAAAGTAAATTAACTACGTACATTTTTATTCTTAGGGTTTATTATGTTCATAAAACTGAGGCGGAAAAAATGTAATTTTTTTAAGCAATTTACTTAAATGAATGCGATATTTCTAAGATCCACTGTACGATCACACATTTTTGGATAAGGTACTATGATAGGTACTTACTTATTTTTGCAATAAACTCCGAAATTCTAAACCGGGATAGAACTCATCAATCTTACTAATGATCGCAATTTGTGTAGGTAGTGAGCCACTACGTCCACTAAATTACATGAGGTATATTCTATCTCACCATTATAATATAAGGCCCGGAAGTTCTAAATATGATACATAAGCATAAATCCATGTCAAAAAACACTTTCTTAAATCATGTCTAGATGACAATGGTATAATGGTTATAGGTATTGATAACTCCCTAGATGATTTAATGTTCCTAACCTATTGTATCTATTTTTTCTCATTTAATTTTCAATAATATTCATTTTATTATATTATAATTTAAAAAAATATATATTATCGTATATTTTTAATACCATTCGATTCTCTACTTTAAAAAACAACTTGAATTGATTTTAATTTCATTATTTCTCCAAATAATGTAAACATCTATTCTCATTGGTAATTTTAATTAAATATTTGCTGTATCCTCCTGGCGCCTGAATTGTTTTTATGTTTTGTATTTATAAGTACCAAATGTCCATTAAAATGGACATATCTTTCTACCCCCGATAACGCTTGACCTGTTCTTAAAATTTGTAACCGTATGTGCCGGATGTTCATTCAAATGGACATTTGTTTTTAGATATTGTTTTATTTTTCTTATTTTTTTTGTTTTATTTATTTGTAGTAAACTTGTATTAATAGTTTCCATACAATATTTAATTTATTAATTCAGTAATTTTGTAATCATTGTTAAAATAATTATGTATTTATTTAATTCATTTATAAACTAACGAATTTTCCATATTAAAAGTCTATAATTTTTGTATTTATACAAATATTTTAGACAAGAAAGTTATATTTTTAGTTTCTATACACATTAATGTGTAATCTTGTTAAATTTGAGCGTATTTCATTATCTTTATATAGTTTTTATATTGCTCGAAACAATGTCCATTAGAATGGACATCCGGCTCTTAATATTACAATAAACAGCTGTACCCAGTTATTTAATATTTTTTAATGTGCTTATAAATTCAATATCTTTTCGTTGGGGAATACCTATTATTGTGACTTATTTCATTTCAATAATATTATCAGATGTCAATAACAAGTTATTTTTAGAATAACGCAGACAGACGCAGTGTATTATTAGGTTCAGACAGTTCCATGTAGACGTGCGTACCGAATATTTTTCCAAGTCATAATAATATGATTCGTTCATCAAATTTATTTGATGAGGCAATATTAGAACTCATTAATAATGGTAACACATCAGAATGTGAAATTGACTTTGATGTAAGTGGAGATGAAGATCAATGTGTCGTTTTAAAGGTTGTAAAAAAAAAACTAAGATTCAATGCAGTGAATGTTCTATGTATTTTTGCATTACCACAAGCAATAATTGTTTTTTTAATTTCCATAAAATATAATTTAAATTTTGTAAATAAATATTTTATTTTAGCTTTATAGTTATAAGGTCATAACTTAAGTTTTTATCAAGTCAATTTTATTAGTATTATGTCTAACACCAGTTACTATTATTCTTTTAAGTTTATTATTCAAATAAAGGCATCAACTATAAAACTTTGCTAAATATTACTAATAATTTATTATTACAAGTTATTTCTAGTATTAATATATTGTTGTAGAAACAACTACCTAATGTCCATTGTAATGGACATTTTTTTGTTCACGTATTTTATACGCGAAGGGAGAATGATAAAAATTTTTGTATTATTTATTATTGTTCCTTATCATATCTAATTTGAGGTTATAATATCATATCGAACAAATTGAAAATAAAATATGGCCCGGCACTTAGGAGGTAAATATAAATGTCCATTGAAATGGACATCAGGCACATACGGTTGCAATTGTTATAAACAGGTCAGGCGTTTTAGGGAGTAACACAAAATGTCCATTGAAATGGACATTAAGCGCCAGGAGGAAACATTAATTCAACACAGAATCGATAAAATTAAGTTCTACATATTAAATGATTGACAAACAAACGTATGACTATATCTACACGTATACTTTAAGGTTTAAGACACATTAGTTTTGATATAAATATTTTAACTAGAACGTAAATTTATTAAGGGTTAGGTACCTTCAAATTTAGATCATATATTATTATACATGATCTAAATTTAGGTACCTACTTAACTTTTACTACACATTTTCATAAATTGTTTTATTTATAAATTAAGTTTTTTAGTAGTGTTTTTAATTTTGGTGATAAGTAGGTCTAAATTGATTCTTTGTGAATCGCATAAAAATATAACAACAAAGTAATTTAATAATATTTCAATGTATACAATTTTTAATCAAAATGGCCAATTATTGTAATTAAAATATTATATACATCAGTAAAATTAACAAAAACCATACGGTTTATATAATAGATAGTAAGCACCTGTATTTAAAATAATGAAATTAAAATTAATTTATATTTATAAGAACCTACCATAGAACTGCAATTATGTGATAATTCTTGTTATTATTTTAAACACATTTTTATCATGTTTCGAAAATATTCTTCAAAAATAAAACTACAATAATATTATTAAAATAGAAAATATTCTATAATATTTTATAATTTAAATGATAATACAAGGAATTCAAATAAAATATATATTATCCTGAAAAGTTGAAAAATACTTCAACCTATTGTTTTATGACTCATACATTAGCATAGTTGGATATTTTTACTATTGTTTTTAACATCAATATTTTACAATGCAATATTATTTGAAAAATTAAAAAAAAAATACTACATCAATAAATAAAACATAATTGTACCAAACAGGAGTATAGACAAAACTTTTCATATAGATGAAAAAAAATGTTAAACAACATAATGTACATATATTCAATCGACATTTGCTTATAAACCAGTAAAATATATAATAAAATATATAACACTCATTTTTGTGATTTTAGCAAAATGTATTAAGTTTAAATAGAATTTTTTCCTATTTTTAATTATTTTTTTCTTTACAACTTATTATGTAATGGCTATTATTTAATTACATAAAAAATCTGGAAAGATGGGGTGAAGTTTACAAGTATACCTTATCATCAACTTTGAGTAAGTTACTATAATGGTTATGTTAAATTTGAATTAAATGATAAGTATATGAAAAAATATTTTGGGTATAGATGAACAGTCAAAATATGAATCTAAATATATTTTATTATATTTATTTTCAAATAATAATTTATATTTATATTAATAGGTAATACGGTAGGTTAAATTAATTTTTATTAATGACAAATTTAATATTATTATAAAAATATGATTTCATAAAATATAATAATTTATATTATAATTTCATTTACTTACTGGCTGTTATTAGCGTAAATGTTAATACGCATACTATAGGTCCATTGAACATTGGCACGGTATTTATACAAAGGTAGATTCAAGGCAATTTTTTTTTTTTTTTTTTAATGCATTTTAAACATTTTTAAATTTCTGTAAGAACATCAATCTTGTTATGATATCTCGTATTCAATTGTTAAAGTTTTTTATTCAAAAATAAACATTTTAATCAATATTTATAGAAACAAAAACTAACAAGAAACAGAGTCTCTTATTAATTTTACTGTGGAAAAATTATGAAAAAAACAATTGGTATTCGTTTAGTATGTTACCTACCTGTATTACCGGGTTTAGTATGTGATCTACTAAAACTATTATTTATACTATTATTATAGGTACGGGCAACTGATGACGGACAACCTGTGTATAATTTTATTATATTAATATTATATAATATAACTATTTAAGTGGTTTTTACCGATAGATTTTTCATTTTATCAACAATATTGTCAGTACATGTTCAGGCGTTAATCTTAAATTGCGTGTGTTTAAAATTTTAAAATGTTAGCAGTCGAATTGTATGCGATTATTTCTTCTGAAAAAACCGTGTTAGAATTTTTACAAAAAAATAAACTATTACCACAGAATGACGACGTGAAACAAAGATTTACATTAGAAAAAAACAATTAGCTACGAGTGAAATTCAAGAAATCAGCAATATGTATTAAAAAAAGGATGTCAGACATATAAATCAATACGATCAACAAATGGATTTTTTACATATACTGATCTTAATGCACGATGCAATTCAAATCTCAGTGTAGGTCAAAAAACTAATTTATTATTGGTCACAAGATTTATCCATTAAAACTGTTTCTGATTTAACGGGTCGTTCAAATGCAACCTAACTCGACTTGTTTAATTTGTGTAGAGACGTGTGTTATTCATTATTTGAAAAACGTCAAAAAATGGGAGGACAAAATATAGAGGTACAAATTGATGAATCATTATTGAGAGGGAAAAGAAAGTATAACCGAGGAAGACTGCTGCTAGGTGATCGGCGTCATGAACAAGTACAAGATAACTCGGCAGACTCCAATTCTGACAGTGATCAAGAAAATCAAATAAATCTAGTTAATTCGCCTACATCAAGCTGAAATTATGGTCGCAGACTAGAAGAACCTTGGGTATTTGGATTATGTAGCAAAATTGGAGATAATTTGGAACGAAGGCCCGGTAGGTCATGCATACTAAACGAATACTCATACGCTAGGTCACGCGTTCGGTAGGTCACATACTAAACGAATACCAAACAATTTATTTATTTATTTCTCATGATGAATGCAAAAAAAAACTATAAAGACGGAAAAACATATAAATTGAAAACAAAAAATAACCGAATATTTATTTTCATTTATATTATGGACGTAATAATCATTACTATTTACTACATCGATCGGCTTTGATTACATACAACATTTTTAAAAACCGCCAAAACTGTGACAAAATAGACATTTTACAGAGTTACCAACTACGTTTTTAATATTTCATACGTTCGACCACAGAACAATATAGAAGCGACATTCGACCAGCTGATCGGTTTACTGTATGAAGGTATTGGACTCTAATATTTAAAACCGTATCCGTAATCTGATTAGAAGTTGGTAATGTGTATCCATGAACTACTACACAGGACTGGACCCTATTGGTAGGAGGAGAGCAGGGAGTCGTCCATAAAGTTGTACACATGCGACGCAGCGCCATCTGTGAGATAAGAAATATTGTGTTATATAAATTACCGCCTTTTTTTAAATTGTATTGATTATCTGAATAATATTATGATCTTTAAAATGTTAAATACATTTTTATAGATTTGTTCAGGTGTTCATTTTTTTAGTAGCAGTT
Organism: Rhopalosiphum maidis; assembly: GCF_003676215.2. Classification (NCBI taxonomy): domain Eukaryota; kingdom Metazoa; phylum Arthropoda; class Insecta; order Hemiptera; family Aphididae; genus Rhopalosiphum; species Rhopalosiphum maidis. Next base: position 85,800,551 of record NC_040877.1, read on the forward strand.
TACTTTTATCCAAGGTAGTATAAAATAGCTTTGCATTGTGGTATTGTACTAGCAATGATATTGGTTTTTTTACATTTCTTTAAATTATCTTAAACCGAACAGTTTTCAAAATAGATTGTTTACATTTAGGTATAGTTGAAACCACAAGTGTGTATATAAGGATGGCATATAATTGTATTACTAATTCACTGTGCAATTTGTTATAACTTTTTAATAATCTTATTATAACCTTGTTTAACTTATATATGTATATATATATATACCATCAACTTGTGTTTGTTTATTTCATCACTGTTTCCTTTCTAGATTAGTGTTCAGTATCTAAAATCGATTAGACAATTTGATAAAAGAAGATAGCTGGGAGGTAGAAGATATTTTTAGTGATCATAATTACTGTATTGCTTCAATTAGAGATTCTATCACCTACTATATATATGATTATTCATGTTACTAAATTAAGAAAAGAACTAGTTGTAAAATATGTTTCAAAGCAATGAGAGAAGGTAAAATTTAAAAGTTAGGAATTAAAAGTAAAATATATAATATAGTTTTATAAAAATAATAATTTAATATGTTTCAAAAGGAGATGATTCAATTCAAAAGCAGCATTGACAAGTATTAAATCAAAAGGAAGATTAATACATCCAAATAAACATATATATTCTTTTATATCTGCCTTGGAAGAAGTATTTGAAATGTTCTGTAAAAGTTTCAATGTGTTTGAAGAAACAGTAGATTATTTCCTAGAACACAAAACAAATCTATTGACTTTTCCTTGCGAGTCCCACAAAAGGGAAATTTTAACATATATTATTACTTACTACTTAACCATGAGAATGAGATAATATTCACAAATAACAAATCAAAGTAAGCTCCAAAAAGAAGAAATGATCAAAGTTGGTAAAAATGTAAAATAAACGTAACAAATGTACATATTTTTTTTTATATACCTATAAAAACGTCAAAAACTGACAGCTATTGGAGCTAATTAAAATTTAAATCATTAATAAACTTACTATTTAGCACCACGGTATTAACTAATAATTATTATTTATTATCACTAATATCACTATTCTGTGGTGTTATCCTAATACGATGTGTTATACTATAAAAAAACGTAGTTCGTACTACTAACAGGCAGAGTGCAATTACATCGCATGTGTACGAACCCCGTACAACTTTGTGTCCGCGATTTTCTTCATAGTGTCCAGTCCTGTGTAGTAGTTCATGATAATAGATTATCTTTAATCGCAGTGTTATCAAAGTAATTTATAAATATAAATAACTTTATCAGTATTCAGTGTAAATTGTTGATTGTTGAAAATAATAAATAAAAAATTGGCAATTCAATTGTTTACCGTTAACACTTGCTTAAGATCGTACGACATGGAATGACGAATCATATTCGTTTTAACATGTACATCACAATAATGGGACCAATGGTCAGTGATAAATTATCATTATTATACCTATTGTTATTAACTTGGAAGCTTTGCAGTTTACAGAAGCAGCAAGCGCAGAACGCATCTAACACGGTAGACACTGGACGACGTCAGAATGTCTGATTGATTATTGATGGCGGAGTTTAATCAGTCGCAGGTCTTTGCTAAAAACCATTAAACATGGCAGGGTCGTTCGTGTTTAGATTGATACCATTCAATAAGTTACGCGAAAAGATGGCCAAACTGTCCAATAGTGTGTCTGAAAATCGCAACCACATACGTTTGTTAGCTGAGTCCATAGCCTATTGTGTGGTGACCAGTAGCCTGGGATGGCTGGCGTACGAGTTTCACGAAACGGTTTTGACCATTGAACGTTGCGTACAAAAAGATCCAATGCTGTTGAACAACAAATCACCAGAATATATATTTGTTGACAAAACTGCATTCACTGGTAAACTTTTTGTTTTTTGTATCAAAATGATTGTACTACTGTAGACTATAGTATATAGTTAGTAGTTACTATACTATCTATACAATCATATTATATCTTCATGTGTTCTTCGTGTTTAAATATTGTTTTAATTTTATTTTCATAAATATTCAATTAAGAATCAAACGTACAATTTGAATCTATAAGCTTCTAGATAACACTCGTGTAATATTTTAAAATTACTGTCAATTCTTATGAAAAAATGTCCTTGCATTATGTTGTACATGAGTATAAGTACCATACATGTACATTATAGGTTGTTAACATCACTATTACAAAAATACAAGTATTATGCATATATTTTACTATTTATAATTACAATTTTAGTTTATACCTATATTAAATATTAATAAATTATATTCATAACATCTTATTTGCAACAATAAATTTAGTTATCTATTGGTGTGCTAAATCAAATTTAAATATCTAATTATTTTTAGTTATCATACAATTATACAGGCAATAAGTATGTATGCGTGTATTAGTTATAGATTCAAAATATGATTTTTATTATTTATTTGTTAAAATCTATTGGTATGCAGTCTTAATTAATTTGGTAATAATTGGAATACAATTTAATTACATTTTATTTTTATGATATAATTTGATTTAATTATTTCTTATATATTTTTGTAATTAATTTTCAATAAGAATTTAATATCAGCTTTTACAATAGATAATATTAACACTTGTAATATTGAACATTGAAATATAAAAATATTTTTGTGTGTAAAATATGTAGGTACTTTTGTAAATATAAATATAATATTAGTTTATTATTAATCTTATACGATTATTTATATAGAACTTGATGAATATCAAATTATTGATAGCAACAGTATAATACAGCCAACAAATCCTCCTGTATTTTTTTTGCAAAAATGGAATGATTTCAAACACAAAAAGGCTTGGAAACTTTTGGAAATAACTAACAAATACAAAAATTCTAAATTATCCTGGGTAGCCACTACACGATTAACTACAATGACTGATTTAAAAGGTAAATATATTCTCATCGGTAAAATGTATTTATTTATCTTACAAACACTGTTTTTATTTTAGATTCAGATTTTCAACATTTAGCACAAATGAGCCAAGCACATACTTTGGTCGGTTTGGCTCGATCAACTAATGTCAATCCTAAATTTTTTTTATCTCCTAGAAATATAAGCTGGACAAAAGATGTATAAACAATAATTATAATCATTGTTTTATTTTTCTTGAATAATTATTAATTAATTTTGATTTAGGAAATATTACACAAAATCCGTGATTTGTTAATTAAATTAAATGAATTAAATGAACATAAATGTTTATCTTACTTTATGGCATATGCATTTAAAGTAAGCAAAAAACATGTATTTGAACATTAATATACTGTTTTTTTATTTTTAGATATAGTATTATATTTTTCAATAATTATGTCCATTTATTTTCACTAGGATAAACAGCATGACTATTATTATCCAGAAGATATACCACCAGATTTTGGTAGTATGCAAATAGACAATGATAATATATTACAATTGAGCATAAATGCTTTACGTCACCATTGTAACAATGAAACAAATGTTACTGGTAAATATTATAAATCAAATTTATTTATTGTAATTCAAATTCAAAATTGATAAATTTATTATGTTTCAATAGCTATGGTAAAATTGGGAGGCTTGCAGATTTTAATGGCTATATATCAATATTTAAAACATGATGAAGAAATAGCAGAAGAAATCGGAAAATTGTTGTCAGTTGCTTCTTTAAACAAAGATCTTATACAAGACATTTTTTCAACCGGTATAGTCTAATGAATATTGTTTCAATAGATAATTATTATAGATTTACAAAGTAAATATGATATTTTATCATCAACTCAGTAAAAAAAAAAAAAAACTTCTTTGTATTTATTTTTATCATATCTTTAAGTATCCATTATTAACGAATAATTTGTATACATAATTATCTATAATATGTGATTTAGGATGGATCAGTATTTTGTTTGAATGGAAAAATCACCACAATTTTAGAATCCAATCATGGGCCAACCGCACATTATTAAATATGGATGATGAAGATCCAATTAACGGAGATTATATGTTTGGAAAACAAACAGTATTATTACATCCAAAAAATAGATACCACAAAGATTCTAAAATTGACGTAGTTCTTGTACATGGCTTATTAGGTGGTGTCAGCTTTTCATGGCGTGAAAAAGATCTGCTTATTAATGAACCTCTTGGCCTTTTTGGTAAATACTAAATACTGTAAATATTATCGTCAATTAATACTAGATCTCCTGTTTATACATTAATAGGCCAAAGTAATCTCATTGTCAGTGAATTAGCTATAAGTATTTATTAGCTTAAGTGATTAATCTGGTTTTATAGATGTGACTTAAATATTTGTTTATATACTCTATTCCAAATAAATTTGAAAAAACTTGCGCATCCGCCACCGTTCAGAATGCTGTAATTGGTCAGTATGTATAGTTACTCATTGTCAATACGAGCTGTGTGACTGTATCTATGCAAACTACAAAGCGTTTTCATCCTCATTTTTTCCAACTTCTTTAAAATAGAGTTTATATACTTATTAATGGTTTACCTCTTTACTCTATATAATGATTTAATCTGTTTTTTATTATAACAATAATCAATAATATGCATTTACATAGTTTGTAGCATAAATTATGTTCTATGAATTCCATTTTTTTTTTATATAACTACCTTAGTATACTCTGTTCAAAATGAGATTGTGATTCAGTGGCGACCAGTTTTCATCGAACAGGGGTCAGACAACACCCGTTTGTCAACCTCACCGAGTCACAATCTCATTTTGAACTGAGTATAACAATGTAAATTTCTGATAATATTTATAGTTGTTATAGTTCAATATAATAGTTTTAATTTTTAATTGAATTTATACTTATATTTAATATGGAAATTTTAATAATAGATATGAACAATAAGAATGAATCTCATAACTCATCTAATACCACTATACTAAAAAAACCAGTCGGTGAAGATATGCAAAATTATTTGGATAGTTACAAAGAAGTCAAAGCTAGAGAATGGGACTTGATTGGAAATGAATTTGAGTTCGTTTTGAACGATATACCACAAAAAGAAAATTCAAAAGGAAATGGCCCTTACTCATTACAAGGGTAATATTTTATTTTTACAATTATATTAAATTATATTATATATTATTGAATATTATTTCTCAAAAGGAATGATTCTACTGTACGACAAACTGCTCTCAATGAAGGTTATAGTCAATGTTGGCCGTCTGATTGGTTACCCACTGATGAAGAAGGTCTTCGGGTGATTGGTGTTGATTATAGTACAACATTATCTGAATGGTTACCATCTTGTCCTTTAAAACAAAAAAAGTATAATTTCCATTCTCATTTAATGATGAGTATTTAAAAATGCCATGTTTTCTTAGTCACCGTACGCTCGAAGGACGCACAGACAAATTAATGCATCAATTATTGGCTATTGGTATTGGAGACCGACCAATAATTTTTTTGGCTCATTCTATGGGAGGGCTTTTAGTAAAAAATATGTTGGTTGCAGGTAAAATATCTATTTCTAAGAAAATATAAGTGTAAAATAAATACCTATTTAAAAAAAATATTATTTTAGCAAGGAACAGTAACGATCCAAATGTGAGAAAACTTTTTGAAAAAACAAGATCTGTATTCTTTTTTAGTACCCCACATCATGGGTCACCATTGGCTACTTTAAACAGTGCATATCGATTCTTTTTATGGCCATCAGTAGAAGTGGATGAACTTAGAACTGGTATTTTGACTTATTAGTCTAGTGTATATACATGATAATATATTAATTTTTTTTTTTATAGATTCACCTAAGTTAGTATCCCTCCATAAAAATTTCCTAGAATGTTTAAAGGAGAATCCAATGAAGATTGTCACTTTTGCTGAAAGCCTTCCAACAGAGTTTACTGCTTTGAAAGTGCCTATATTATGTGTACCTAAAGATGCAGCTGGTAAGTTTTAATTATTTTATCAACATATGATATTATTATTATATATAATGTAGCAGATATTCTCGTATAATTAAATTAATAAAAAATAATATGAAATATTTAGATAATTTAAAAATAAGTGTATCTTGTTTAATTTAATTAGTAGAAAATATGCTCTAACTTTCATGATTAAATTAAACTAACGACATTTTATAAATAGTTGAAATAGGTATACAAAACCAAGGCATACAAATACTATATAATATGTATAATAAAAAAAAGTAAGACAAGGTACAAGTTATTAATTATTAACTGTTATTCAAATCTTGCCTCGCTTCACTTATCTTTAGCATAGAATACTGGTGTTAGGTATTATTACATTTTAAAACTATGATAAATTATCAATTCAAAAAAAAATATAGAGCATCTTTCAAATCTAATTTTTGTATTTCTTTTTACTGTTTATTATTGTTGTCAATAGGGTTTTTATGCCTAAAGCTAAATGTATATCTTCAAAACATCAATTTTATTTCAATTTCCATTATATAAAACTACTTAAAAAATATAATAACAACAAAATTTTAAACAAATATATTCATTGAATCGTTTAAAATATTAAATTATTAAAATATTTTTATTTAATATTTACATGATGAGCAATTATGTGTTTTTTTTTAATCCAAAGCTTTGACTTAAAGCACTAAAAAATATAAAAAATGCGCTTTTATATGCTTCAAAAAATTTAACATATTGTGCTTTAAGAAATTTAAATAAATGAATTACACATTTTTTATATATACTTCAAATAAACATGCAATAAATCTAAAATCCTGTAATTTTTAATCAAATTAAAAAATGTTATGATTTTTTTTAACTTAATGAAATACTACTAATTATTATAAATAAAATTTATAGTTATTTACTCGTATTTATATAATAAAATAATGAAACAAAAAAAACAACACAAAATAAGTATTGTTCAAGTAATTCCTTATCACTTAATGAAATATAATATGTTTATTCTCATACATTATATTTATCAAATAATACATTTATATCTTTGTAGTTTATGAATTAAATTTGTCTTTGTCTATTTTATACAAATTTAAAATTATTTTTTTTTTTTTATTTAGATCCATCGGTGGGTGAGCTTTATGAATTGCCATTAAACCATATGTCTATCTGCAAAGCTGATTCTAAGTAAGTTTATAATATTCTGTTTAATTATAATTGTTTTTGTATTTAAGTTAAAAAAAACCATTCATGTACAACTTAACATCCGATATTTTGTGTATTATTGTTTTATATAATGTGGTATGAAGAGTTGCTTAAAACATAAATAGTTGGTAGCAGTTTTTAAAGTAAAACTATTAAGCACTTTCAATGATAGCATTGACATTGAACTTAATTAAATAAAAATTATTTTAATTTATATAATTATTATGTCATTGTTTTTACAGATTGTCATTTGTTTATCAAAAAACAATATCTGTGATAAAAACAGTTGCTGCATACAGTAGTTAATTGGAATAGCAATTAGCAAAAATTCCAATTAATATGAATAATTTGTAATTATAATATTGTATTGTTCAACACTAACTTAAAAGTATTAACTTATTATTCTGAACTAGTTGTTTTGTTTTACTTTCAAAATATTGTTAAATAATAATTTATAATTTATTGTAACTGACATATTGGTATTTATGACATATAATGATCTCTTGTTTAAATTTGGTATGTATAATATAAATTATTTAAAACAGTCTGTCCATTGTTTCTTCTACTGTTGATTGCTTTAATGATTGTATCATATTAACCAGCTCTTGATAAAGAAAACAATTTCTGTAATATATATTTTTATATCAGTATTTTATAAGTGTTTACCAAGATGTTTGATAATTAAAATAATTTTAAATTACTTATATAATTTTATATTTTATATTATATATTTTAATACCTACTATGTTGTAATTCTTACCGATTTTTTGGTTTACAAATATTTCGATGATCCAACGGAACACCATATAAATCTCCAAATCCTGGATCTTGATAGTATATATATATATAAAAAAAATGTAAATTTTTGATTAGATAATATATCCGGTGATTTTTTATATCTTGAGTACAATGAATAAAATTTGATATTTTTATTATTGGTTCAAAATAAACAAAAAAAAACTATTGTGAATATAGATATGCAGTGGTCTAATACTCTAATGAATTCACTTTTTTAATTTTTTAAAGAAATTATTTGTTTTATAGCCTATGATTTGTAAATCTGAACTATAAAGTATAAATACTAATTATTTGTTGAATAGTCGATTATTTACAAACTCAAATTTAATATGTGTAAAATAGAACCCACAATAAAGTGAGCTAATTGATAATGTACCTGCAGACTGTATAGAAACAATTCTCAAATAAATTAGCTTCATCAGTGTTAACTTGGTTTCAATAAAACTCTTCACTTGTATTTGACTGTTAATATTCATTATTTCATGAAATGTTTTCTGAAGTTTTTGTATATCTTGTGAATCTGTGACATAAATTAAAAACCATTATTAATCATATCAAAATTACACAATATTGTGTACTATACCATTTACTAATTCTTGTAATTCAATTGATCGTTTAAACAGTGGAAGTTTTATATTGGCTAGAGGAGATCCATTATGGGGAACACTATAAAATAATATTCCTCTGGTATTTGTTATGATTTTGTGGGTATGCTGGTTTTCATTAGCTATAAAAAAAAATAATTAAAATATTTATAATAAAATAATCAACATAGGTGTAGGTACCCATCTAATGCTGAATAAATAAAATTAATACCGTGTACTAATATTTGTTTTATGAACAATCCTCCTTTAGAGTGACCAACCCATGTAATGGGATGTTGTCCGACATGTACATTTTTTAGAAGTGATATCATCTCCAATCCTCTATCTTTCATGGTTGTTCTAAATTAAAATACAATTTTTTGAATAATTAGAATAATATATTATGATACCTACATATTATAGTACTTTATACAACTAATCCAACATATCATTTCAGTCAAGCATTTGCTGGTGTCATAACCACGCTATAACTACTAACTAGGTATCGAGTTAGGATGCATAGAATGAACCAATTTTGATCTGTTGTTGGAAGTTTCACTGTAGTATACCTATAGTCTATACCTGTAGTAGGTAGATATGAGATTTAAAATATAAGCGACTATAGGAATACCAATTTTGTCTTTTTGTGTATAAGTAGGCATATTTTATTTTTTTATTAAAATTATGGACAAGTATCAAGTTTAGTCTTCAGTGTCCACACAACTAATATTTAGAAAATATTTATTTTTATTATACAATATTTCAATTTTTATTATAAATTATAATAGTAGACTTTCTAGAAATGTAGAAACTAATGATACTCATAACTAAGATGCCGTATCCAGAAATGTTGTTCGTGAGGGAGGGGTGGTCCTATAATGATTTATATTATTATTTTAATTAATATACTGAATTTAGTTATCGACATTTTATTTAAAATAAAACGAAAAAAGATTTCACGTGTTAGTCTTTGGAGTCTGTCTATGGGCGACGGTATATTATTATTAAAATAATATTTTTCATTCAAACAAATTTAACAGTATTGTTAATCGTTGCCGACCGACACCAACAATATATTATTAGAAGCTATTATAATATTTTCATATGATATAAAACAGTCAATAATTAATTTAATTTGAGTTTAAGTAATTGTAATTTACGATATTCACATATTCATGTGTTGGTATTAAAAATAAATTTCAAACATTTGTATAAGATATTGAAGAATTTAAATAAAAATATTCACTCATAATATTATAATATCGTACTTATTGCAGGCTACTATTTGACAATTGTGCAGCTGAATAGCCTATATAAAACGCCGTATTGTAATATTATTATCAAATTTTAATAAAATTCACGGTTAGTTTAGGCTAGATGGATATGACGAATATATGATCACCATAATATGGCGTATGATATTTCTATTACAGTTGAAAAAAAACGCTATACAAAAATATGACTATTTATTTTATAAGTTTAAAAAAAATTATAACTTCGTTGTATTAATGTTAAATGTGGTAAGAACAACTTACAAGGAACTTTGTATTAAATTTTAAGCTTTTTAATATCAAAAAAAAAAATAATATTATGATACATAAATCTTAAATAAACTTAAAAGATATTAAAATAACATTAAAAACGCTTAATTAGCGCAAAAAGAGACAAAATATTTTGAAAACTATTTGATGTCTAACAATACGTTAATTATATAAATATTTGGAAAAACGACCAAAAATTGGGTTTTCTTAAGAAATTTGATGTTCCCATTTTGAAAATACTCTGAATAAATTTTTACTTTCAATCCATAAAATGACCATCTAGATTCAATTTTCTACCGCAAGCAACTATAGCAAAATTTAAGAAAGAAGCATTTTTATGTATTATTTTATTAAATATTTCTTACCTATCTGGTTTACTTAACCATATAGGTCTCCACAAATAAGGGTCGGTGCTGTAACTAATCGCTATAACTCGGACATATGGACAATCCAGTGGCAGCCAATCTCTGGGCCAACAATTAGTAAACTCTTTGATCTCCTCGTCGATAGTCAATCTTTCAAATTGATTTATCGTAGATAATCCGGTGTTCCTGACGACCACGGGCTCGGGTTTCTGATCCACTTGTTTCCACACACCTTGGTTCCAAGTCTTGAGTTTGTCACCCTTTAGTCCGTGTATAAAAACTACGTCCATGAAAGTCGATTCGATTCCCGGGTCGTATAATACCTCACATTTAACTTCACATTTATTATTCGGACCGTCGACTTCCGAATCAATCGAATTCAGTTTTTGGTCAAACGTATTTAAAGCAATATTACATTTTTCAATTGCAAATCTCGCCAACCACCGACTGTATTTGATCAACCATGATAGAAATGAAGTCATCAATACAGTTTCGTAGAAAAACATGTTCTTGGTCTTCGCCCAACATAATATCAGCATTTGCCGGTATAATGTGATGTTAGGTTTAAAGTAACATATAACATATGCAATGTCTTCAGTTGTCTTCATAGTAGGTAATCCTATTATCAATAATTAAGATAAGTTTATATTATTACTTTTTAAATGATAAAAAATTTTAGACCCAAAGTTACCTATCGATACTGATATTTCCACACTTATTTCAGCTAAACCAGCAGCCCGAAACAACGATATCAACTTTTTACTAGAAAATTAGTAACCAATTTATACAAATAAATATTTATTACAAGAATCAATATTTTTAATTTAAACCACTTTGGTAAAATTTTTTATTACTTATAAATTCATTATATCATGCGTTAAGAGTGAGACTAAAGATTTATAATATAATATTGTTTTGTGAAAAGATAGAATTACCATGTAAGTATAAGTACCTAATCGTTATGTTATGTAAATATTTACTAAAGATTTACACATACGTTTAAAATTGTATTAAATTTTTATTTTATTAAGCAACTATATCTATAGTTTAATATTTATCATGATTATTAACTTTTGCGTTTATACCTACCGATATACGACTTTTATTTATTTTTATTTAATTAAATCTATTTATTACAAAAAATATAAAAATTACATAATAAACAAAGAGATTTATCAACCTTCTAAAAGCAAGGCTTGTGTTGAAGGTAGAGAGCGAAAATTTACTTACAAAATAATTTTAAATAATATAAATACAAATAAAAACTAGAATAATACATAATAGAATACACAGTAATTGCTTGTAAACACATTGTATAACTAGTCTAAGTACAATATTAACCAGTTATTAATAGTTATTTTAACATTTTTTTGTTTGTTAATTATATTCTTTTTAATAATAACAGTCATTGAATTAAAATATTAATTGATTTATAGTTTAATACTTCAGTTTGTGGTATAAATAAATTAAAATAATTAATTTAAACATATTGAAGATTATGTGGCGAATAAAAAATGATAATATACGCAATGAAAGGAAGCTTCAAATCCTTAAAATAAATATTTCTTGAATTACAAAAAAATAACCAAAACCGTTAAATGAAAAAATTGTTATTTTTTGTTTAAATTGCTTTACTTACAATGTATAATTTTGTTAAATTTTGAATTTAAAATTAATTTTCCCAGTATTTCAGTGGACAACTACGCGCCCGATCTCACTGAAGTGGAATGTGGAATAAATCAATAATAGAAATATTATGAATAGCCCGAATAGGTATATGAAATAAAATATAATGCTGACAGACAGATAGTGTTAAGTGATATTTAGATGCCAGTTAAGTGCCTACATCTTATTAATAGATAAATAAATAAATTATTACCTATCTAATTATTGGTATCTAAGATTTAAATAAAATTATGGAAATCTACATAAATATCTAGATAAATTTTGTTGTGTAATAAACTCACGTGTATTTTTTTGAATAATCGTTAACTAATCGTATTTTATACGTATATATTTTATTCTTTAATGTGTTTTTGACGCAAAATAAGCCCTCCTGGTTATGCCTCCCAAAATATCATTACTCAGCCAAGAATCCAATAGCATGTCAAGAATTAATAAAAATTAATTCATCTTCATTTATCTAGATAAAAAAATTGAATATTCTATCTTCATATCTAGATATTTATTTAGCCATTAATCTAATATTAATTTAGATATTATTTTTGCTATATTAACTTAACACTATATACAGACTCCACTTAGAATAATTTTTCGTGTGTATAACGATTAATTATTATTGAATTGAAATTTAAAACACTCGTTATCATGACTTACTCAATGACAAGGCACAATTGATATCTGCTAGACGAAAAGATAAGTTCCCAGGTTTTTAGTGTTATAACTTAAGTTAACCACCCAGTATAATGTATTACAGCATGCAATTGTGTGTTTAATCCTCAAAAAATAATATAAAAAGGCAGGTAACTTACTAACTCTGGTACGTAAACACAGCTTTGATTGCATTTGGAAAATTTTCGAATCAGTTATGGTCAGTGCTGGATAGATGATCGTCTATTTTGAAATTCCATATTTTGTTTTATATACATTTACTTATACGCCTTAAAAACATTTTCTACATTTTTTTTTAATTTAAGCTATTTATAATTAGATAATAATGAATACAAAATTTTAAAACTATCACTGTTATTATTATTATATAGTAAATATATTTAAAATATTATATATAAAAATTGTTAAAATTCTTGGTTAATTGCAGTGCCTTGTATAAAAGATGATACTATGACAGGTCTTTCACGATTGTTGTATTTTATAAATTGGCTTTAAACTAGACTAATTTATAATACTGCACTTGACAGCAACTCACGGTTTTATTAATTTGACATTGAACTCAAAATTTATGGTTTCTTGCTTAGCTCAATATTATTGATATTCAAAAAAGTAGTGTAGGTATTATTCATACAATATATATTTTTTAATTAATATCTTAATTTAATTAGTTTAAGAAAAGTTAATGAAAATGTTACAAAAAAATATTTTAAAATATTTATTTAAATATATTTTTGTAACAAATATTAGTGGTAATCTATCTTAAATATATTTTATTTTATCATTTAAGTAACATTAATTTTCAACAGTGAAATAATTTTTTTTTGTATATTACAAATTAGTTAGATGTGATTTTTATTTAGTTAAGTTTTTAAATAATAAGTAAAAAGGTTTTCTTGATAAATTTTATCAAGTAATAAAAATAAATTTACTTACCGTGTCATTTGCAAATGGCCACATGCATTACGAACATTTAGCAAAAACTAACTGAATAGCGAGCCAATAGTTACTCTGACCTTCTTAACAGCTGTAGATATTTAACATCACTACAATATGATGTTCTAACAACCGCGTTAGTGCGTAGCACATTGATATTAATTGACAAAGTGTCCAAGTGACAATGGTAATGTATCAATCACACGTGCAGCTAAAATATACGTTAGAAAATGATTTCTTCAGTATAAATGCATATTATGAAATAATATAACAATATTATATATCACAGGCCAAAGCTTTATGATTTTGAAATTTTAATGTAGTTAAACATTTTATATGAATATAATGATTTTTGAATGCAGTGTTGAGACTTATAATGTATAAACCAACACTACAAATAACAAGTTTCAAATAATTTAGATAAATGAATACTCTTGTACTCTTGTATTAATCTTAATTTAAACAAAATTATATCTATTCGAATAATATTCAGTAAGTGTATATAGTTAATATAGGTTGGTATTTTGTATTTAAAACATTTAAGTATTAAAATACAATAGTTAGCATTGGATTTTAAGTCCACGATTGCAAATGTTCTTTTATTCGAAACAAATAGAAAAATACTATAAATGAAACAAATATAGAACTATCTAAAGTGGAAATTAGAGAGTAAAGAGTTCGAATATATTTGTAGTTTGTGTTAGAATTATGTTAGAAAATTATTCAATTACATTTTTATTCTGATAATTATGAAAAAATCATTCGAATAATCATGTTTGAAAATTATTCGAATAATTTTTTATTTTAATAATTATCTATATAATATTTTGCCCAATTGTGCTATGGACTTTGGTTATGGAATCAACAAATAAACCACTTTTGTTTTTTTTTTTTTTTTGCAAAATTGTACTTTTTATATTTGCAATATTTGAATTGAAAGTTATTACATATTTATTATTTATTGCAGTACCTAACTTGCAATTATCACAAGACTTAGATTCCTCATCAATAGGTACATAAATAGATATTATTTAAGTAGTTTATTTTATTCTAGTATGACAGTAAGTTTATATAATTTTTTCTAAAAATATTGTATTTGTTATTATATTATTAGTATTTAATTATTATAATAATATTCATACATGCCATTATATTATATCGACTTGGATAACTCAAAATGTAATAACATAATATTTCTGTGAATACCATAAAAAAGTAAAAATAGGTTCATAGTATAAATAGAAAATATGTATTTTTATAATTTTACAGAAGTAAAAATCACTTATGTAATTTTATAAAAATTCCAATGTTTCATTATAATTTTAAAGTATTAGATTTTACTTTTTTTATTTTAATTAAGTAAGTATAGTTATTTAAATGAAAAAAGTTTTTAAAAGTTTCAGAATTTGTGTTAAATAGGAAAATGATAAAAATATAACTCAGTTGTAATGATTAGGATATTAGGTGGATAATTAAGCTTGCTTAACATAAAATATTAATGAGAGAGACTCGCGATATCACACCCAAGCGGTATAACGATTTGAACAGTCCCAAAATTTCTATTTTATTTTTAGCTTTTCTCTAAAACTATTATAGCTAAAAAGTTGGTTGATAACTCATTAAAAAGGGATTATCAAGTAAATACAAAATGTGAGATTAAAAATTTTTAAAAATTTTTTTTTAATTTTTTACAGTTATAAAAAAATAGTTATTTTTGCTAGATTTTAATTTAGCGTTCGATTACCGAAACTGGAGAACGGATTTTGTTATTTGGGGTATTGGCTAGGAGAAGTGCAGTGAAGATTTTCAGAACTTTATCTTCAATCGTTAACTCACTACAAAGCTATAAAGCTGAAAAAAATAAAAAAAAAAACGCCCAATAAAATGTGTTTTAATTTTTAATTAAGGTCTGTAGTGAATTAACTATAAAAGATAAAGTTCTGAAAATCTTTACTGCACTTCTTCTAGCCAATGTGAATTAAACAAGACACCAAACAACAAAATCCGCTATCCAGTTTCGGAGATCTATCTCACTAAATGAAAATTAAAATATAATACATTACACATACATATTGGCATATTGCATACAATTAATACATTTCTAAAAATTAAAAATCAAGAAAGTTTAAATGCCGATTTCAACTTGGCAAGCATTTTTTTTTTTTGCTTTTCTCTAAAGTACCAACTACAGATCCTATTTGACACTAGAAACTACTTCTATTTTTTAAAATTATAGCAGTTTATCGACTACGTATAGTGTTTACAGTCATAAAAAAAACATGCCATTGTAAAACCAATACATTCATTGCTCCGATTGAAATCTAAAATATACGACATAACATACATATAAAATAAAATAATAATAATAATAATAATAATAATAGTAATAATTTTATACTTAAAGAATTTCCAATACATTTACTCAATAATAAATAATTAACACTAACGTAAAGTTTACCACTTCCCTCATTTAGTCATTTTACCCTATTGACGTATCTTCATTAATATTTTGGATCTTATTTGGAACTTTGGTTTCCAAACTTGGAACTTCATACTTTTCCTAGAAAATATTTAAATTTTAAATTAAAAAAAATAATTTCTTCAATGCCAAAATAATTAAGTTGTCGGTTTAAATCTAAACTACAAGTATAGATTTTTAATAGTTAAAAACGGTTTTTACTTGTACTAACCGTTGCGCTTATTAATTAGAAATTTTTCGATTCTTGCAATTTTTAAAATGTCAATACATAGCAAGCATTTAGCATAAATGTACATGACATCAATGCCAAAATTTGGATAGTAATATTTCGAAAAATGTTCAATAATTTCACGCTTAAGAATTAAGACTATCAATAAATGACCATTGACCGTTAATGATTTAATTAATAATTAACTTTTTTTCAATCGTGTTGTGATTTTATTGAGTAAAAAGGGATCGGTACACAATTGTGTTGTAGCCTAACCTTAATTGAGACATTTACTAAATATAAACTTGTGGTAAAAACATTCTTATATCTTTGTGACAGTAAGTTGTAATACTGATTTTATTATCTAGTTATTCTAGTGTCTAAGATTATCCATTAAAATCTAATAATATATTATGACAAGTATAATACCATTTAGCATTGAAGCATACATTTATAAATGTATTACATATTTATATGATATATAAATGTATGCTTTTTTTTGTTTGGTGAGTCTAGAAAAATATGAAATATAGTATATTATGTATATTATTTTCCACAAATAGCACGATTGAATATTGCTTATTGGACAATTAAAATATCAAAGAAATTATGAGAAATATAAATATAAGAAAAAACATATAATATTAATATTGTTGAAAAACACCAGATATGAACATAGACGTGCTCATCAATCATAAAAATGTCAGTTATTATGAATAATCGCATAAACTTTGTAAACACATTTACCTAACCTAACCTTTTGACGCTGTATTGACTGTGTAATTTATTATTATCATTATTGACTTACTTAAATAAATAATAATTCCTCATGACATAGTTGTATTTATTTATTTTCAAACATTTCAGTAGTTTAGATTAATTGAATTTGTAATTGCAAATATGTTAACAAATATTTATGTACGAATGTCGAATAATTCGTTTCCAATTTTATTATCTAAAAAAGAATTCTCTTAAAATGACGAGTATCAATACAAAAATTTTAAAGGTTATTTTGTACTTGTGCAAGTTTACTGGTATCATTAACATGTCTTACGTATTACAATCCGATGGATTATTAATTCAAAGTACAGAATCGGTATATAAATGTCTTGAAATTTCACGAATGATCATGTTAATAATATTAACTTACTCTTTATTTATAAATACTAGTTTTATACAATCATTACAATTATTAAAGTTATGGACAATCATTATTGCATCAAGAATATCAGAAATTCAGTTAATAAAGTAAGATAAATGACACTTTTTATATTTAATACCAATAAATTAAGAAATTAAAACGGTTTATACTTATTTTTTTCAAACATTTAATACATTAAAAACGCATATGAAATAACTTTTTAATATTCTTTTTTAAATCACCTTTTTGGACGAAGGAGTGAAGTTCAAACTTTGTGATACTATACACAAGTACTATACAAGTTCAGAACCGATACTGTAAGATACTTTACAGACGACGTGCAAACATTTCAGCTTTATCTTGAACACAACGTGCCCATATCCATCTTCCTTACAAATTGGTGGTGCATACACTTTACTACTTTAGGCTTCTTCTTTAGTATTTTAACCTTCCATAATGAATTATCGGTGTCGGTGACATTCGCTGCAGACAGATCACTAAAAGAAGACTTGAACGTTTCGTTTTTGGATTCTATTATATTATTATGTAAGATTTTACTATTTTGGTTCCAAATAGTTTTATTCAACGGATATCACTCGTTTGGTGCAATCCTGTCCTATCGTATTTTACGCTTTTTTTTGACTAATTGTTATATAGCTATAGTTGTTCAACAGCAATATTAATGTACTTAACAGGGAGAACACTAATATCTGGTTAGATTGTCAATATAATGCTTTACTTGTGCAAAAGTATTTGTTTTAATTTATTAAAGTATTTTACACCTTTGATAAATATTAGTGGAGACATATATTTTTTGAATATCAATACCAATTAGGTTTTCTTTGTTTTTATGTTTAGCGTTACCAGCTTTTGTAGCTATCTTAAAAATACTTTTTTCTTTTTTTAAACAATTAATAAATTTACATATAGTAAGATACAATTAAGGCATATTATCGTTCTCCTTTCCTGTCTGAATTTCCAATCCAAGTAGGTAGATTCAAAGTATGATATTAGTGATGAAAACGATTCTATTTTTTGTATACAAATCGTTTTCTTCTCGAAGGTTAGGTTAGGTTAAGTGAATTCGAATATTCTGTAACTTTTCTATTGGAAAGAAGATAAGAGTAGCTTATTTTTACTACTATAGAGCAAATAATATAAGATCACAACAATATTGATTGCATAAATCATATTCTTAAATATGCCTCCACATGGCTTGAATTAAGTGGGAAAAACAACCATGAATATTTGATTAAAGAAATTTGTTACTCGTTATATTGTTCTTTTTAAAGCTCTTATGTTTGATAGCATTTAATTCGTATTTAGCCGTTTCAATTCTGCAAACGTTGCATTTCAATTTGACGCATTTACGACCAAGGTGGTACACGTCCCGTAATAATGGGGACTTTTATTACGTCATTGCATGTACGGTCTATTTAATTATATTATGTGATTAATTGAGGCATAGGAAAGCGGGTAAAACACGAATATGATCGATCATCAATCAAATTGAAACTGACAATTTAAATATAAGTACATGTAACTTGTGTATTGGGATAGTGTACAAACACACAATTTATTGTCAATTTAACGAAATACATTATATCAAATGTTATCATTGCTTCACACTGCAAACTACCAAACTATCACTTTCGTAAACATATGGTATAAATATTATTAAATATTACTTATATGACGTATTTTCATTTCACAACCATAGTTATGTGTTTCTAACACAGCTTAAAAAAAATAAAATAAATAAATAATCGTTATTTTTTTCACTTAATATTTTTTGCAGATTGATTAATGGTATAACCGAGTACGATCAAAAATTAACATCATTTCCAAGATATTTGTTAATTCACCGACTTTTACCGAAGAAAAACTATTGGAACACAATTTTCATGTTCACGTTAATTTATTATATTTTAATAACAATACTTTTTATGAACATATGGCCACCGAAGTCAATAGACATGATTTCTATTGCTGTTTATTTCATTCGGTTAGAATTCATCACGGATGTTTCACTAACGTTATCTTCGTATTTTTTCCTACAACAATTGGAGTATAGATTCGAAATGTTAAATTATTCTTGGAAATATCTTTTTCCTGAATTTCTAACCGCTCCTGGTGAATTTACACATTCCATAACAGGAATGACGCTGGATAAAATACGGCTGTTACACACCGAGCTATCAGACCTATTAAGAATATTCAGCGAGGGTTACGGAAAGATACTATTAGGATACTTCGTATTCAATTATATAGATATGCTACTTGGTTTTTATTATTCAATTATTTTTACTAAAAATATAAAAATATATCATTTTCACAATTTTATAAGAAAATGTGTACCATACATTTTCCAACTACAGAATTCCATATTGGTTTTATCCATCATTATTGCTGCATCACGTGTCCGTGAAAAGGTAACTTCAGTATAAATATTGAATAACGATAACTTTAATGTATACTTTAATAAGTTTATGATTTTCTAATATAGCATCATAACCTTATGTAGATAATTTAATAATGTATTGTTGTCCTTTTTATATGTTGTATAACTCTACTTTTTTTTTTTAAATTATTTTATTAATTTATATACTGCTTTGAGTATCTTTTCGAGTGTGTTAAGATGATGACATATAACTGGTTCACAGTAAAAAAAGTTATTCTCTTTAGGTTTTATTATATATAAATTTAGTTTAATTAATTAATTGTTATATGTAAGCTCAATATAAGCCATTATTATTTTACACTATTATACATTGTTAACAAAACCATACATCTTATTTTTTTTCTCTACGTATTTATGTATTGATTAAGTATGCTGTGTCTACTGGCAACTCACATTGTGAGCAGCTCGCTTATAATAAAAGTTGTTTCTCTCTCAAAATGTTAACATAATATTTTTAATTATGATTAAGCCGAATGGTGTGTGTAATATATGCCTTTTATAATAATATTAGCCTCTCAATTGTATTTCATTGATATTTTAAGTAAGTATTTTACAGAAAATAATGTAATTAAAAATATTGTTAATTTTTTTTCAAATATATATATTTATAAAATTATAATTATATATATTGAATTGCATCTGTTTAATATTTAAGCGAGTTTTTTTTATTATAAAGTATAAATATTTAATATTTCTATTTAACAATAATTGTTAAAGAGGCAATAATTGTATCATATTTTATCTAAATATTTAATGTTAATATTCTCTTAAATACTCATGTTATAGTTATACAAAAATATTGAATTTTTAAATACTTTACGATTTTAAAATTGTTTTAATTTTATATTTTCACAGAAACGGAAGATGATATCACATTTACGATTAATAAGGATTTCAAATTTATCAGCCAACCTAAAAATACAAGTAAAAATTATAATAAGTATAATTCATTAAATTATTTAAATTCAATTATAGTTCCTTAATGTAAATCTTAATACTATTCGGTGGCGTGATGAATAAAGTTTGCCTTACATAATTACTTAGCTCTAGAAATTTTATTTTAAAATTAAAAAATAAAATTTGTGGTGTGGATGAATGCATAATTAATTATCATATTATTTTATTTATATTTAATTATTGATATGGCTTATGTCATATAATATAAATTCTCAATTAGCATACAATTTTTAATAATAAATTATGTTTTAAAGTGAAGAACTGTAGATCATTGAAATGTACTTGCCACGCCACTGACAATGCACGTAGATATTAATAAAGATTGAAAATTATATTATTTTAATTTTTAACTAATACAATTTCATCACACCAATTCCAAATGTTTATAATAGATTAAATTGTTTATGAACCAAATATCAGTTCTTGAATCAAGCGAAATCACAGCTTTTGGAATTTTCAACATAAATTTAAATCTTGTTGTATCAGTAAGTATGCAATTCAGTCATTCAGTTTATAAATAAATTGAAATTTAATGTAAATCAGTATAACCTATTGGGTAAGGGTTATTTTGGCGAAAAACAAAATAATGCTCAAATTCATATTTTACTTAGCTATGTTTTGAATGACTATTGAAAAACATGCAAGCTCCTAGAAGTCCCTATCTGTAATAATACTTATAATTATCTGTGCAATTCAATAGTTGTGTAGTTAGTATTGTTATTTATTTAATTTATTTAAACTCAATTATTTACTACGATATAAAATTAAGTAAAGTATTTTTGTTTACAGATAATTACCTTACTTATAACTGGTTTAGTTACAATAATACAAATGAAACAACATCCAATTATGTCAAAAATTGAAGAGAATATAAATACATTTTTACAAAACATAAGTGTCGGAAATACGACTTATTGAAAATGTAAGGCTACAATTCGATTGCGCACATATATTTTTATACCTCTGACAAAAATCCCTAGTTTTAAAAATAAATACTGAAATATTTTATTTTTCACTTAAACATGCTTAAGATATTCTGCTCAAACAAGCGAATAAAAAATCAAAAAAATATGCTTCATCCTCAAAAACGTGTTAAAAAAATTTGAGTTATTTTAAGTTTTTAAACGCAAATATAATTATGTTTTTTTCATCACTGAGAATTTATTAAATGCAAATGAAGGTCACTTTGCTCATCGATTAAAGGATTTCTTGCGTCTTCAAAAGATTTTAATAAATTATGATAGTGGATTTTTGGTTATTTTTTTTTTGAATTTATCAACAATAACATTAGCAAAACTTTTTGAAATACGATATTTGCTAAATTTATAATTGTCGATACTATAACATCAGTTTCTCAGTTTCTTTGCCACTTTTCAAAAATATTAGAAATTTTATATTGCTTATACGTCTTATATTCATATTAAAGAGTTTTTCTGGCATAAACCTACTACTACAATGATCTAACACATTATAATCACCACTGTACTGAACCATAACTACAGAGAGTGTACTAAAAAAAAGGCGTTGTTACTGAAAATTTAAAATTATTTAATTAACAGAAAAGATTATAAAATTATAATACTATTGAATATTTGATAATTTGTACTGCAATCTGTAACGATAAATACATGAGTGTCTTTTTTCGTTTTACAAACAACTAGTCGATGTTCAGGTAAAAATATTTAAATGTTCGCAAACGAGTTGCAGTGAAGTGTAACATACCTATGTGTATTGTATGGTATATTCTAGTATCTATAGCTCATCAACCTTTTAACGTACACCACTTTTTGTTTTTAATATGTATATATAATTAACACATAAACAACAAATTTGTAGCGAAAAGAGTTGTATGTCTTATTAAATAATGAAATTTCTTATTGTTATTATTTTTAATTTTATCGTTATTAACACTACATAACCTTGCTAGCTTATTATCTAGTTTTAGTATCGCGGTCGCTATTACAAACTTTTTTTTTCAACGTCTGTGATGATGTGACCATCAAACGGTCTGATCAACACAGACAACAGCCGACGGAATCGTTGACAGCTAGTCGAAACCGCTGACGAGATATTATATATAATTATAATAAAATATATATGAATACACTAAACATTTATACGACTATACATATTTTATTGTAAAATAGAGTTGTTGCGTATAATATTATGTAAAGCCTCGAGGTGGCGACGGATTCAGTAGATTATTGCCAGAACTGCCACTTGTAAATAAGGGTACCTAGTTTCCTACAATTAGTTTGTAAGTCATAAAATGAGTGTTAAAACTTGTATAAAATCCAACAATCATATTATAGAAGATATATTATTTTTAACCCTTTCCACACCATACATAAACATACACACAAACAATAGATTATATTTGCCAAGTTAAGCCATTGGCCACTGCTTTCGTTGACTCCAAAAACCGCACACATTTTAAAAATTGTTGATTATTAAATGATTAATTATTTATTCTCATTATTTTCATATTTCATCAAAAAAAATGTATAATATATTCAAAAATTTTAAATTTTCAGAGTTTGATTGGCTAAAACAACTGCCGACATTATTTAAAAACTGTATACAATCTCCATCACGTAAAAATTCTTCCAAAAATTGGAACAAATACTCCTAAAAATAAATAGGCAACATAAGTGGCAACTAAAGACTTAATTATTGTGTAGTACTTATCTTATAATCTTATCTTTTTACTATTTTCACTAAAAAATAAATAGTGTGCGGTTTTAACGCACACTAAATGTGCGGTACAGCCTTTATACATAAATGTCTTGAAATTTCACAAATGATCATGTTAATAATATTCATCTACACTTTATATACAAAAACTGATTTTTTTTTATTTAATACACATATTCAAACTATGGTCAGTCATTATTGCATCAAGAATATCAGAAACACGGTCAATAAACTAAGATAATATAACACTTTTTATATTTAATACCATAAATTAAGAAACAAAAATAATGTATGCTTTAAAAACCTTTTTTTAAAAAAAATTTAGAACACATAAAGCAGTGAAGTTCAAATTTTGTGGTATTTTCATGCTATTGTTAGACTTATAAATAATCCACAAAATATTTGCTAACTTCTTCAGTTTTTAAAAATGGGAAACAAAAATATATTTTTAAAAAAAATTCTTTTTCTATATTTAAACTGTTGTACTATACATATAAAACTATAAAGTTTAAATTTAATGATATTTTAGACTTAGTTTCGCCAATGGTTTACAGCCGAGACCCAAAATTTTTAGACATTTTTACCACCTTCAAAATGTATAAAATATATCAAGATATATTTATAGAATTATATTATAATATTATGATCAATATCTGTGACCAATTGTTGGATATGTGTATCCAATTTTTGTGGATTACAAGCAAACATATGCTAATGTAGACAGAGAAGAGCTTCGGAAGATATTGAAAATTTTTGGGGAATGAAAATATACGTTGACATTTTTAAAGTTGAAATGTAAAACACAAAAGTATATTTTAACCAAATAAATTCAAAATTTAAAAAAAAAATTATAGTGTCGCATATTCAAAGATTATTACAATTATTTAGTATAATTTATGGTTATTTCATCTAATACACATTGCAATACGTTTCATTCACTAGTTTAGAAAATTATTATTTATTAACTTTATTTTAAAGTTTTATATATTTTTTGGCATATTAATACTCATACCTAACATTATTTTTTGTTAACAATTATTATTATAAAAATAATAAAATTGTTTTTAATATATTATATAGGTATTCAATTTTAAACTGTTTATGGAAAATGATTTTCATTTCTGGCAGAGTTTATATGAATTCAATTTAATCTGTTTTTTACCTGGTTAATTATTTCGTATTTTCAAAACGTTAAAGCTTTAAATAATGCTTTAACAGTCTAATCGCAGCGATATCATTAAATTGCGTATATCTACAAACCTTTGTAATTGCGTTATTACATTTTATTCAATTATTTTATTATTTATTATCATGACTATTATTAGGCAGTCCCCAAGTCACTTTTGACGTACCATAGAACAGTGTGAATATTTTAATGAAATAGGCACTCAGAATATAAAATGAAATACATTATGTTGTCAAATTATCATATCGCAATATAGTACTTTAAGACTCACCTGCTATAGACGGTATTGTTAACTATGACAGTATAATGATTATTAAAACCTAAATAAATAATAATTCCTCGTGAAATTTTTGCATTAATATATTGTTTTTTTTAATTGAAATAGTCTATAATAATTGAATTTATAATTGCGTTTAAATAACAAATATTTATTTATAAGAACCAGCTACTTCACATTCTCGCGAAGTATCCAAAAAACAAATTTTCTTAAAATGAAGACTGCTTATGAAAACATTTTAAGGACTATTTTATATTTGTGCAAGTTTATTGGTATAATTACATAACTTACATATTACAACCGAACAACACTATGTGTAATTTAAAACCAGAAATCAATATTTAATTATATATACAAATTTAATTGAAAATGTAAACATACTTTTTAGAAATTATTATTACTAACCACGTCATAATTAATATCGTATACAAATATCTAACCTAAACTTTTGACGGTGTATTTGAATTACCTAAATAAATAATAATTCAACATGCCATAGTTGAATTAATTTATTTTTTCAATTATTTCAGTGGTTTAAATTACTTTAATTTATATAATTATAGATACAAATATTTATTTATGAGTGTCTGTCAAATAATTGACGTTTCCACGTTTAGTATCCAAAAAAACATCATCTTAGAATGACCACTGTTTATAAAAAAAAATTTTAACGTCATTCTATACCTTTGCAAGTTAATTGGAATAATTAACATGTCTTACGTATTACAATACGATGGAGTATTAATCCAAAGTACAGACATCGTGTATAAATGTCTTGAAATTTTACGAACGATCATGTTAATACTATTCTCTTACCATTTATACAGAAATACTGATTTTGTTCGTGTATTACATATATTCAAACTATGAACAGTCATTATTGCATCAAGAATATCAGAAACACGATTAATACAGTAAGATAATTAAACCGTTTTATAGTTTATACAATACATGCAACTATTAAGAAACAAAAATATTTTTTACTTTATCAATTCTTTTTTTTTCAAACATTTAAGACAATCTAAGGTGAAGTTTTAATTTTGAGATGAATAATTAAAACTCAATATCATTCCTGTTTATAACTTGACTGCTAATAGTCAAACAAAAACACAGTTTAACCAGTTGGAACCTGGTATAATAAGGCAGACAAAAAGAATTTACAGCTATTTATTGCAATCTTGCAATGTTTATTATTCATCCATGGTTATAAATTCAAGAAGAATAATTGCCATCTATTCATTATTTTTATTTTGGCATTTGTTTTTTTTTTTTTTTGTAATATTTTTATTGATTATGAAAATAAACAATACTTTTGTCTGGTAATGTGATTAAACTTAGGTTTTCAGTTCATATTATTCCAATTTTATTTGTTGCCTTACAGCTTCCAATGACAGCTTGTCATTTTTGAATTGTTATTTTTTTTTAACTTGAGTGTTATTTTGTCATTTTATGGCGAAATTATACAATAAATTGCATTAACTAGGTTTAGCCTAGTGTACCGATTTGGTTCTGAAACGTCCGAATTGAATCCCGGGTTATTACTAAGGGTACATCCTAGTATTGGTTCCCGAGTTCCCGGGTCAAAGCATTTAGGACGGACAACATAATATTATGCAGGTTAAAAATTATGATTTCTTACCACTTTTATTTTTATAATGCAATTATTATCATTATTTTGTTATAGCAGATAATATGTTATAATAATAATAATGTATTTTTTAAACTAAAAATATAAAATAAATAATAATATTATTTTAATTCATCAATTTCTTTTTTTTATATAAGAATTTGTATTATTGAGGTAAATATGTATACTAAAGATTTTTTTATAAACCATAATCTATTTATTGTATTATTTTTTATTTGTCCATATTTGTTTTCATATACATATATTTCGCCGCGTACCTAAAATATCGGAAACCAATTAGAATATATGTGTTGCCTGGAATGTTGGAAACCAATTCGGATACAGTCGTTTAGCCTGTTTTGATTCAGCACACCTTGAATAGGTTTAGTGGCAGCTTAAGTTTTCTAAACTCAAGGAGCAAGTTTTAAAACAACCCATCCACCCACCCACCAGCCAACTAAATTTACTAGAATCAATGTAATATTTTTAGATTTTTCTTTAGTTAAATTTTTCATTAATTTTTACGTTTTATAATATAGATACAATTATTTTTACTTGAAAAATCAATCTTCTGTTATGAATTATGATTAAACCTGTTCAACTTAAAACATTTTTTCCCTCATTTTCGGGGCAGGAGCAATCGTTCCTAGTAGGTATTCTTATTACAAGCCGACCCAAATAGAAAAGAATGAAATTAATGAAAATGTAAGGCGTCCTGAAAGAGTTTTCAGCAATTAAATTGCAATTGATTTATTTTGAGTACCTGCATACATTATATCATTATATAAAAACACATTTGTCAATTTAACGAAATAAACTGCACAAAATTATGTTATCATTGCTTAACAATGTACACAATCAAACAATTTATTTCATTAAATTTTAAAATAAAATAAATAAATAATATTATATGATTCATTTTAATTTTCACATCATAATAATACTATAGCTGCGCCCAATAATCCGTAAAAAATAATAAAATTTTTCACATAATATTTTTTTGCAGGTTGATCAAGTAGGATCAAAAACTATCATCACTTCCAGGGCTTTTTTGACTCACCAACTTTCACCAAGGAAAAACTATTGGAACATAATTTTCATAGTCACGGCGATTCATTATATCACAATAACCATATTTTATCTATACTTATGGCCACAAAACACCATAGACTTCACTGCTATCGCCGCTTATTTAATTCGAATAGAGTTCTTCGTGGAAGTTTCAGTAATGTTTTCTTCGTATTTTTCCTACAACAATTGGAGTGTAGACTCGAAATATTATTAAATCGTTCATGGAAATATCTTCTACCCGGTTTTCTGTCTTCTCCTGATGAATTGACACATTCCATAACAGAAATGACGCTGGATAAAATGCGGTTGTTACATACCAAACATCAGACCTATTAAGAATATTCAGTGAGGGTTACGGAAAAATGCTATTTGAGTACTTTGTATTCACTTATATTGATATTTTGTTTATTTTTCATTCTATAATTATCCTTTCTAAAAGTATAAAAGTATATAGCTTTGATATTATTATCGTGAAATATATAATATATATTTTCCGGCTTAAAAATATCATACTGATTTTATCCATCATCACTGTTGCATCACGTGTCCACGATAAGGTAACTTCAATAAAAATATTTTAATGAAAGCAACTAGCTTAAACCCAACTTAAATAATTGTATTATAATATAATATAGCATTATAGCACAATATACATAAATTAATAATGTAGTACTGTTAACATTTTTCATCTTGCATGGCTCTTTTTTATTTTTAGCTCATTTTATAAATTTACATACGACTTTTGGTATGTATTGTAATTGGTTGATGATTTTTTTTATATGCAAAAATACACCAAGCAAACTATACGATATGCATCCAATCCGCCATAGGCAGATTGCCCAGTCAGGTATCGAGGTGTACCCGTTGAGGACTCATAAGTCATAGTTAGTCACTAGATAACCAATTTTCGGTATTTATTATTTTTAATAATAAAAGCACCAGGCAAGTGTCAACACAGACTTTTACACCAAATGATAACTGATAAGTTATCAGTGATAATTCACAAAATATGGTTATCGACTCTATCACCTATTAAAGTGACCGATTTCTAGACACTCGATTATCATTCTATACCGAATTCCCGGTATTCTATAAAATGAATACCATACGTGTATAGACTAAGAGACTGAATAATATAAAGGTTTGATGATATTGTTAATTAAATATTTACAGAAACGGAAGATGATTTCATATTTACGATTAATAAGGATTTCAAAGTTATCGACCAACCTTAATATACAAGTAAATAATATAATTCAATTTATTATTATAATACGTTAATGGAATTACAGTTTCTTAATGTTAATTTTAATAATATGCAATGGTCGTGGTGAACAATCTTTGCATAAAGTAATTTAATTTTAAGAATTAAAATTTTTGTAGATGAATAATTAATTTCATACGATTTGTTTTGTATATTAAATGCTGATGTGTATTGTGGCCTACAATATATAAATTCTGAATTAGCATATTATAGTTTTGAATTAAATATATTATGAGGTAGTGGGTGGAACAATGAAATATGATTTATAATACTTATAACACTTTATAACACTTCTAATAATGTATGTGAGCATTAATGATCATTATAATAATATACATCATATGATTTTATTTTTAAACTAAAACAATTTATATGATCAATTCTAAATATTTATTTTAGCTTACATTTTTTATGAACCAAATATCAGTGCTTGAATCAAGTGAAATTACAGCTTTTGGGATTTTCAATATAAATTTAAATCTCGCTGTATCTGTAAGTATGCAATTTAGTCTTTTTGGTTATAACATTTCCTAAATCCGTATAACCATACAGCCGACGGTTATTTTTACGGAAAGTAAAACTGCCCTCATCCGTTATCTTCTTATCTTTTTTGGTAAATTTACCATGTTATTATACAAGGTTGTTTAGTTTGTCAAATCACTGATTTCTGTAGTCGTCAGAAGATTTAAAAATTGTAAAATTAGTGAGTGTTATTATTCTGGATTAAAAGATTGATCTTAGTAATAATTTTAAATCAATAGGAGGTAAATATTTAAATAATAATCATAGAATATTAAAATAATAAAAACTGTTTTAATAATAATAGCTCAACTGGTACAATGAGTGTATTTTACCAGAATAAGGAATTTTAGACTCGTCTAAGTATAATTATAATTATTATTGTTCTTACCTATTCAAATTATTTTTCTAAATTTTACCTATCATTTTATATGCATTTTCTTATGTTACAAATAACACGCACATACACACACACACACAAACACACACAAACATATATATAATGCAAATATCAATTTTTTTTATCATTTTATACTATTTTACTTTTTCACAAACTATATAACCTATAGTTATTGTATTTATCCTTTTATTATAAATATAATTATTATTTACATATTTACCTCCCCTATTTTATGTATTGGTATTATAACCAAGTAAATAATAATAATATGTATAGAGTATAGACAACAGGTTTATTTTTATTTAGGTAGTTAGAATGGAATTGGTCGAAAAAAAACAAGGTACTTCTGAGCGCAACTTATACACATCCTCTCCAACGAGCTACCGTTGCGATGGAATGAACTAGCTTAAATCTGTCAACAGCCCCATGCAGGAACATAGGATACTAAGGATCATAAGAATACTCCCCTCACCATTATTTTGCCAGTCACCACTTCGCCGCGACGCTCAGTTTTGGTTTGGAAGCTGTTAACCAATGTATATAGAGAAAAGTGTATGGACATAAAAAATGTACGGAAGTTAGGGAGTGTAGTGAATTTACAGATGCCTGTTGAAATGTCCATGATGAGGGTGGCAGCGGGCATCCATCAGTTTTGGACGCAACAGTGACGAAAGTTTAGGAACTTGTATTTGTGGATGGACGTGTGACTATGCGAGAGATTACTTAACTGATAGAGAATTTCTTAAGAATACCGTGGATAAAGTTTTAACAGTTATTTTAAAGTATCACAAGGTATTTGTACCACGAAAACGCCCGACCTCACGTCGCCGACACTACAACGGATCTCCTCGATAAGTCTGAGGGGGGGGGAAATCTTTGACCAACCTTCTGACTAGAATATAATACGAATCTGCATGAAAATGCCGAAACGTTGTGGTAAAAAAATATATATAATTATAATAAAAACTGTTATCAAATTGTATTGTAGGTAATACAAATAAACGAATATTTATTTTCTCTATCTATCTCTCATATAATATAGAAACAAAAATATTCCGTATTTATACGATTAAGACTCTCTGGTTTAGTATAAGACAAAGGCACTTACAAAACATTTTATAAAAACGAATATTTCCTGTGGTTTGGCCGGATAGGTTTTTAATTTTTACATTTTTTTATAAATATAAGAATGTTTAAATTTGAAATAATTTGGATTATTTTTAGCCACCAATAACTAGTTCAAAAATGTAAATATTAAAAATCTATACTGTCAAAGCGCATATAACATTCTTCTTTATTAAATATATAATACATACTAGGTGCCTTTGCCCTAAACTGAACTAGGGAGTCGTGATCGTGGGAAAAAGGAATATCTTTGTTCTTATATTATATTATGTGGAAGACAGATAGAGTAAGTAAATGTTGCTGTGGCGGCCCCTTAAAACAACAAATAATTATTTATATATTAAATAATTTTAGTTAAATATTATTTTGATAATCATAAGCATTTTCTGAAATCGATACATATTAATACTGTTAGGTACCTCCTTTTAAATCCACCAGTGTACATGCTAAACATTTTTTATTGTAATATAATTTATTTATTATTGATTATGATTATTTGACGTTACAATATAACGTTAAAGCCAGTTTTGAGACATTGATTTGTTCAGACAATTATTATTCTTATTTTTTAGTTTTGTACATATTTGTTTGCATATTACGCATAGCTAACTATTATTCAAGGTGTAAAATCATTATTATACAAATAATAAATTTTTTATTATTAATAATAAAAATTTTATTATAGATAATACGTTTTATACTGTTACCTGATTTTCCTTTCTGACGGAGTTGACATGAAGTCAATGTAACCTATTTTTATCTTGACAGATTTTTCACTAAAAAAAAAAAAAGAAACTTGTGGCAGAGTTTACATGTGCCCGATGCTAGTTACTCAAACATCACTATCTTTAAATTATCCATTAAATTATAATGATATATATAGCGAATAGCGATAAACATAACACCATACAGCCATATCATTATAAATAATATTTTATGTAAATTTATGTATTTTTTGCTTTGTAAGTGGAAGCAAGTATGAAGTATAGTATATGTACATTACTTTCAAAAAAAAAAAAACTAGTTGCTTGATTGAATATGGATTCTTTAAAACTAGACGTCTAATAAGTTTGTACTGCCAAAAATTTCATCACAATGTGAAATATAAATAATAGCCAAAACATACTAATAATAATAGTCAAGGAAAAAATAGCAGACTTGAACATAAACATGTCAATGTGTGTTATTATTACTAACCGAATTAATTTCGAATACAAATATCTAACATAAACTTTGTCAGAGTATTTGAAATTTGAATTACCTAAATAAATAATAATTCTTCGTGATATAATAGAATTGATTTAATTTTCAATTATTTCAATGGTTTAGACTATAATTTAATTTATATAATTATATAATAGAAACAAATATTTATTTACGACAATTGAGTATTTTGTTTGGTCGTATTTTAATGTGCAAAAAATAATTCTCTTAAAATGACGACTGTTTATAAAACAAATTTAAAGATAATTTTATACTTGTGCAAATTGATTGGAATCATTAACATGTCTTACGTATTACAATATGATGGATTATTAATCCAAAGTACAGACTTAATGTATAAATGTCTTGAAATTTCACGAATGATTTTATTAATAATATTCACCCACAATTTATACATAAATACTGATTTTGTTCATGTAATATATGTATTCAAATTATGGTCAGTGATTATTGCATCAAGAATATCAGAAACATGGTTAATAAGGTAAGATCACATGTATCATCCAGCCCTGTTCATTAAATTATCTTTTTCGTGTTAGCTTTTGATAAATTATAAGGGACACATATACGACTTTATAAATTGTAATTATTATAAAATGTTTGCATGCCAAACTATCACTAATATTTAAGTCAAAGATAACTCATATAATATACAAACGATCGCCAAAATAATTTAATTACAATCATTTTTACGAGTATACGTGCTTTTTTTATACGAAGCAAAACAAATTTGGTTAATATAACTTTATTTCCAACAATTAAGGCTCCTCAGCTAAAAATTCAAAACTATTTTGCAAGTTCTTAAATACCGATTAAAGTCTACTCTCTTCGGATCTAAGTCGTACAACGATGTATATTTTTCTAACAAAAAAGAAATATCAAATATTTTTTTTTTAAATCTATTAATTTAACATTTTTAATAGTGTTAAACACGAGTAATGTTTATGAAAAACTGAATCTCTTAAATTCAAAAACATATGTAAGACCTGACAAAACATTACTTTTATTTTTTATTTAATGTTAATCTACTCTAACTATTCCCACATTAAACATATTTAATAAACCTTAATCATATATTTCTGAAGGAATATAAGGTTAGTTATCAATCGTCAATTTCCAAAGACGGCGATATTAGCAAAGTACCAAACTTTTGTCAAATTTCAATTATTTGGGTTATTCAAAATATTCAACATTTTTGGATCTACAATAATTCATTAATTATTTAAAAATATTATTGTTAATCACCATATTTTAAAAGATCATATTCGTCGACATATAAATTTTCAAAAGGTTTTTGAATAATTTATCAGAATACATTTGTAATCGAATAATATCGTTAAGATTTTAAAAACTTTTATCGTTCACTAGTCTCCAATATTCCTGACAGAAAACAATATGTATTTTTGTTGGAATATTTGTAGGTAACTTGTGGTGTTTCTCAAGAATCTTATAATACACCTATCTTATTTAATTTAATCACTAATGACATAAAGTTTTCTAAATTACATATTTAGAATTTTATATTCGATCGTCAGAAAATAATGATCGAATACCTTTTCATATTATAAAAACGTCAAATTTTTAAATATGGCTTTCAAAAATTAAATTGCAGTGAAATCGTTAAATTCCGCATGTTTATTATGTACAATCCTTTATAATTTTGTTATTACGCAGTATTTCAATTATTACATTATTTTACATAATAATAAATTATTATTTGTCGACTGTGAATAATAATGATTATTGACTTACGTTCATAAATAATAATTTCTCATGGCATGTTGTAATCATTTATTTTTCAATTATTTCATTGGTTTAGATTAATTGAATTTATAACTGCATTATTGAAACAAGTATTTATTTATGAGTACTTATCGAATATTTCGTTTCTGCATTTAGTACCCATAAAAGCATTTTTGCATGAGTTTATAAAGTAGGTTCAATAACAACCGAAACAGGTCCTAGTTCAAAACCAAATGTAATATCATATGTATGTACAAACTACAAAACAATGTCAATAAGGAGTGCAATTAGGTATTAACTTGAAAACACCGATTACGACCGATTATGATAACGTTAATTGCGCGTACCTATTTAATTTATAAAGTTGAGATTTATCCAGAGGTATATTTCCATCATTTTTTAAGAAAACTTAAAATTAAATTAATAAGTCATATGTTTAATATTATAATGATAAAAAAATATTAATTATTAAGATTATAATAATATGTACAATGTTCAATGATATGATATACGTACAACATTTTTCATTTTTCATTCAACAAATATGTTTTTAGATTAATTTTACTTTTAAAACACTGAAACCAGTCTACAACGGACACCTGTCTATAACGGACAATTATTTTTGTCCGTTGTATACAGGTTTTACTACACTAATAAAATACATTATTCAATGCACATAACGAGACAATCGATTTCATTAAAAATAAAATAAAATAAATAATATTATATGATGTATTTTGATTTTATTACCATATTAGCTATTTGTGCCTAACCCTATGTGAAAAAATCTACTTTTTCATATTATATTTTTTGTAGGTTGATGAATGGTGTAATCGAGTACGATCAAAAACTAACATCACTTCCAAGGGTTTTGTTGATTCATCAATTTTCACCGAAGGAAAACTATTGGAACATAATTTTCATTTTCACGTCCATATATTATATTATAATAACTGCAATGTTTCTAAACTCAATTCCACCGAAGACCGTGAACATTACTACTATTGCTATTTATTTTATTCGGTTAGAGTTCTTCGTGGAAGTTTCAGTAATGTTTTCTTCGTATTTTTTCCTACAACAATTGGAGTATAGATTCGAAATGTTAAATCATTCATGGAAATATCTTCTACCCGGGTTTCTATCTACTCCTGGTGAATTGACACATTCCATAACAGAAATGACGCTGGATAAACTTCGGTTGTTACACGCTGAACTATTGAACTTGCTAAGAATATTCAGTGAGGGTTACGGACAAATACTATTAGGATACTTTTTATTCACGTATATTGATATACTACTTCATTTGTATTATTTAATTATTGTTTCTGTAAAAATAGAAATATATAATTTTGATATTATCATCATAAATTGTATAATATTTTTTTCCCAACTAAAGAATATCATATTGATTTTATCCATCATAATTGCTGCATCACGTGTCCATGACAAGGTAACGTCAGTAAAAATATTTTAATTAAAGTAACTAGCTTAAACCTAACTTAATTAAATTTATTATACAATAATATAACATTATAATCCAATATAGATAATTTAATAATGTACTGTTGGCCTTTTTTATCTTATATGATAGCTCTTCTTTTATTTTTAAATTATTTTATCAGTTTAAATTTTGCTTTTAGTATATACTGGAGTTGTTAAAGTTGATGACATAAAATCATAGTCAAAATGTGAACATTGATTTTTTAACTGTGATATATTTTACTCCGTTAAATCATAATCCAGCTAATAATTAAATATTTACAGGCATTTTATTATATGGCATTCACAAGCCCATTTCATTTCGTTAATATTTGATGCAAGTAAAAAATAAAATAATTAAATTAAGAATACAATTTCTTTTCTCAATTATTTTTCATATAAATAATAGTTAACAAGTTTTTTTTATAAAGTATTAATATTTAATACTTTTATTTTACAATAATTAAAAAAACAATCATTGTATCATACATTGAATATTCTTTTATATTAAAAGATTGATTTATATCATAATGATTTTAATTAAATATTTACAGAAACGGAAGATGATATCAAATTTACGATTGATCAGGATTTCTAAGTTATCGGCCAACCTTAAAATACAAGTAAATAATATTATGTAATTTATCACGTATCGGAAGCGGAGGACGATGTTTGCTTAATGCAATGCATTTTAAGAATTAAAATTTTCATTATAATGAATGTTATAATTCATTATCATACTATTTTTTTATATTTAATTATTGATGGTTCTATGTCTTATAATAAAAATTTAAAATTAGCCTACAGATTTAAACTATATATACCTATTATGTAGTAGGTTATAGTAGCTTCGTCATTGAGAGCATTAATGAACATTAAAGATAATATAATATTTATTAATTTGCTATCACAATTCTCAACACCAATTATAAATGTTTATATTAGGTTAAATTGTTTATGAATCAAATAACAGTTCTTGAATCAAGTGAAATCACAGCTTTTGGAATTTTCAATATAAATTTAAAACTCGTTATATCAGTAAGTATTCAATTCAGTATTTTTGTTTATAACCTATCTTAACTCCGTATAACCTAACGGCCCACGGTTATTTTTACGGAAAACAATAGCCCTCATCCGTTATCTTCTTATCTTTTTTGGCGGTTTTCCGATTATGGTTTTATATCGATTAATTGTTGCTAAAAAAAAAAATAATAAATTATTTTAGATATGTTTTGAGAATCTCTTGTATCAATTATATCTCGTGTTGCTATTATTATTATTAAATCACGAGCGGAATCTGTTAGTTAATTATGAAAACTCCCTCAATTTTTACATGGGTTTAGAATTCAGTAAATAAAGTACAGATCAGAAAATATTGTAAAATATCAATTATAAATTAACCATTCACACAATGTAAATAATGTAATATTATTAATTTTAATAAAATAAGAAATGAAGAATTCGTTCAAAATGACATTCGCCGAGATGTGGAAATCTAACGTGATTTTTGTACTTTTCATATAATATTATTTTTTTAGAATTTAATGTATACATTTTTCGCTTAACCAATAATTTCTACTACCCATAATAAATTAAATCAGTGATTTTTAAACTCTAATTCTATGAACTTTACACAATCACAATACTATAACTTATGTCATACCATACCTATGTATCAGATATAAAACCAGCAATCTGTATCAAGATTTAAGATATCTAAAATTATATACCATCAATATCTATGACTCACGATTAGGCGCCTATAAATGTATCATTACGATATTTGATAAATTTAAGTTTATAGGGGCTTTCAAAAAATATCTAAAACAATATAATTTTTTTTTTTTTTATTTTGACCGAAATCGGTCATACTGAGATGCAAGGGTTACTTTGTCGGAAAACGGTGGAAACCTTCATAAATACAAATTATTGTGTAATTATTATTATATATATTTATATATTTTTTAATTTGTTTAAATTCAATTATTTACAGATACTTATATTAATTATAACCGGTTTAGTTACAATTATAGAACTGAAAGGACATCCATTAATGTTGCAATTAAAGAATGACATATCTAAGTTTTTACAAAAAATAAGTTATATAAATAATAACTTATTAAAAATGTAAGCCTACAATCTAATTGCGAACATATATTTTTGTTATCTATGACGAAAAATCATTTTAACAGGATTAGGACTGTCTGCTTTAAACAGGTGAATAAAAAAGCAAATGAAAATATTCCATCCCTTAAAAAGTGTTGAACAAATCTGAGTAATTTCAAGTTCTTTTTCAGATGTAAATATAAATATGTTTATCATCACTGAGAAAACAGCATATTGGTATTGAAGGTCATTTTAACACGTTGACTGCCACAAGCCCGCCGGCGACCCAAGTCGTATCAGCGCGTGTCAGGCTATACTATTTTTACATCGTATGTCGATAATGTTTACATGTATAAAAATAGATCCAGTTGTTAGATTTTAATAAAATTGATATATTTAGAATCAGTTAATCGTAGATAATATTATGAAAAAAAAAAAGTCTTGGGTCGCCGGCTGGCAAGCGGCCTGCCAAAAATGTAATATTTCGTACAAGCCACTTGGGTCGCCCGCTGTCTCGTGCTAGAATTAGATACAATAATTTGTTTTTTATTGGTTAAGATAATAATAATATTTATTTTACACGTTTATATGTTAATTATCTTTTAGTATTCGTCTGGAATAAGAAGTGTGAACTTCTCGTGATTATCAAGTTCTGAATTTTATTATAATTTTTGCTTTATTTTACGTAACAATTGTTAACATAATATCATAATGGATGAACGCATGATTAATAATGCATTAGATGATTCTGACAATTTTTCTAGTGACAGTTTTGACGATAATGATAGTGATCCGATATATTGTGTTGAAAATGAAAATAATAGCGATTCTCAAGAGTCGTCAGATGATGAGGATCAAATAGAGAATCAAATTTTACCAATATCTAACAATAGCCAATCAAATTGGAATACAGTAACAGGTACTAATCAAAAAAATTTTAACTTTACGGGAAATTCGGGGCCATTAGTCATTTTAGACGAAGATATTGGACCTATGGATTATTTTAAATTGTTTTTAACTGACAATATAATTGAGTTAATGGTCATTGAAACAAATAGAAACGCTCAACAATTTTTAAATACTCAAACAATTACACGTGGTAGTAGATTTTCATTTTGGCAACCAATAAACAAAAATGATATGGAAAAATTTATGGGACTTTTGATGTGGATGGGACTCGTAAAAATGACTTCAATAGCTGACTATTGGAGCAAAGCTGAACGTTATAAAAATGGTGTTGCACCAAAAATTATGAGTCGGAATAAATTTGAACTCATTCTTAGGTTTTGGCATTTTGAGGACAATGAGACTGCTGACAAAACCGATCGCCTATACAAAGTAAGAAAATTACTTAATATGGCAAATGATTTAGTAAAAAATATAAATAAACCTGGAGAAATAATCGCGGTAGATGAATCTATGATACCTTTTCGAGGCAGACTCAAATTTCGGCAGTATATCCCAAATAAAACACATAAATATGGCGTAAAATTTTTCAAAGTATGTGGGACTAATGGATACACGTATAAAATTATTATATACGAAGGAAAACAATCAAAACCCGGAGAAGCGTTGAGTGAAACAATAGTAACTTCTTTGTGTGAAAATTATCTGAACGAAGGACGTACTATTGTCACTGATAATTTTTATACGTCTGTTCCACTAGCGGAAACACTTTTAAGGCAAGACACTCATTTGGTTGGAATTCTTAGAAAAAATAGACGTTTTTTACCAAAAACAGTGATTGAAAAAAAATTGAAAAAAGGGGAATTTGTTGGTCTGGAAAATAATTCTGGTATTGTAGTATCTAAATTTAAAGATAAACGTGACATTCACTTACTTTCAACGCGACATCAATTAAATATGACAAACACAGGGAAGAAAAATAGGAATCAAGAAGATATATTAAAACCAGATATCATATTATTCTATAATGCTGGAAAAGCAGGAATAGATTTATCGGATCAGTTAGCGTCGTACTGCACTCCTATGAGAAAGAGTGTTCGGTGGTATCACAAGGTAGCAACTGAGATAATTTTAAATACATTTGTAGTAAATGCTCAAATTATGTATAATGAACAAAATTTTCGAAATAAACTCACTATACATAAATTTCGTGAAGTGCTTGTAGATAAACTCCTTGAATTAAAACCTACATCTTTACGTGTTTCAAATTCTGAACAACCTCTTGAAAATAGATTTCAAAGACGACAAATAATAAAACATAAACTCGAAGAGACAGAAGAAAAATGTTCAAGAAACAGAAAAAAAAGAAAAAGGTGTATTGAATGCTATACAAAATTTTCGAATGAACTAGGATACAAGTGAGTTCAAAATAATTTTTTTTTAAATTAATATAAATTTTTAATATATTATTTCTAGGGAAGCTTTGAACAAGGCTAAGAAAGTAACAACCTTTTGCAGTCTTTGCCCATCGAAACCATCGGTTTGCATACAATGTTTTCAAAACCATTTAAAAAAACAAAATGTATGAATAAAATTTTGTTACGTTTTTGTATACAATTTTATTTTTAAGTAATATAAAGTGAATTTTTTTTTATCAATTTACACAGGGTACCTCTTTGTTTTTTTTAATTTTAATTTTAACGTTTTATACTACTGTTTACTACACTTATATATTCAAATATTACATTTTTTTGTATAAAATATAAATGTATTAAAGTTGAAGGATTTTATTGTTTTTTTTTTTAAAATGATCAAAATCGTCTTGTCTACGCCATGGTACTATCTAAAAATTATTCTCTCCAAGCCGTAAAGAATTAGATACAATTAATGTTGATGTTAAATTTGGCAGCCGGCGACCCAAGTGGCGTCACATTAATAATATGATTTAGGTCGCCGGCGACCCAAATAGCTTCACAATAAAAGACATCACTTGGGTCGCCGGCGGGCTTGTGGCAGTCAACGTGTTAAATGTCGATTAGTCGATTTTCCAAATTATGCTATATTGTTTGTTCATTGGCATTTCAAACAATGGAATGTAAAAAAATTTTAATAATATTGTTTTAACTTACATCTTATAATAAATAAATTGGCTTAATTCAATTGAATTGTAGTCATAATTATATAAAAAAATATTGTTATCGCTCCCATACATTTTTTACTTCAATTTTTATTTGGACATCCATTCACTTCAGTAGTCCAGTTACTGAATATCGTTGAATATTATGTTAAATATTTTTAGATCAAATTTTCTACACATCATTAGTATAGCATATTATTTGTGTCAAATCAAATATATTGGGTTTCAGTTTATGCTCAAATATTCCGTATTGTAAAGACTTCGCTTGACAACAAACCACTTAAGTATGATCTTGATAACATAAGTAACTATAGAGTGTGTGATACTAATAAATTTCACCTGAACGTGGCAAAATCATTACTTTTTCATGAGACGCTTGCCTGAGTTAGATAAATATTATTTTTTAATAGCAATGAATTAGTTTGTTTCCTTAACAGATCCGTCACACCAGCACCTTAAATTGTGATTTTATACACCAACATTTCACAAGATTATGTAATTCTTATGTAACGACATTAGTTTGACCTACCAAAAATACTCGTATTATCGACGTTAATTAAATGCAATTTTTCCACGGAAAATATACGATTATGCATCAACGTATTTTAAACCTAATGTATTCGTGTATTCATTTTTCTTACATGTAAATAGTCTTAAGTTCGACCAACTATTA
The DNA here is from genome assembly GCF_003676215.2 of Rhopalosiphum maidis. Lineage (NCBI taxonomy): Eukaryota > Metazoa > Arthropoda > Insecta > Hemiptera > Aphididae > Rhopalosiphum > Rhopalosiphum maidis. Next base: position 85,841,941 of record NC_040877.1, read on the forward strand.
TATTAATGAGATGTCCTAGCCCCTTATACTAATACCCTAATAATACACGTTTTATTGACGTATATCATACGAATATTAATTACATATATATCTACACCAACATTATCCTTATTTTAAACGTAAACTATACGTGCTGTGTTGTATAATTATTATGATTTTAATCTTGTACCTACTAGAATATCTATTTACTTAATTTTATTTATGTTTAATTGATTATGTAGTACTTTATTATGTTATTGTATATATAATTATTTTACTGTAAATGAGTTATGATATCCATGAACTCTGAATACCAGATACGAGCTTATAGCTTAGTTGTTGTTAAACATGTTAGTTAGGTGTATTAATGTAATTTATAGTAACTTTGTAACTGTAATTGATTTAGCTGAAATAAATAAATATAGACGGCGGTTATATCTTATATACAAACTTTTACATCTTAATTATATTCCCTATATTCGAATAATAACTTTATTGGAGCATTCAATTTATAGCAGGTACGTATACTGGGTGGTGGAGGTTCAGCCCTCCCCCCCACTCACCCCACCGAAACATTTTCGAGTAACGAGGAAAAAATTGTTTTATTATGTTGTGGCAAAATTTGTATTGCTAAATTTTTAGCCCCCCTTCCCTGTAATTTTTTTTGTATACGTGCCTGATTTATAGTATTTACTTGAGTCCAAAAATACCAATTTTATAATCAATAGTTGCGTCCGGAAAGTATATTGTTTGATTTTATATTGTAAAGTTGCGAATATACGATATACTATCAAATGTAAATTATCTAGATTCTCGACTCTTAACATTTAAGCTGGTTTTTATTACCTTCATTTGTACAGTTTTGTCTGGTATAATATTACCACTATGTATCAATACTAGATTTTATTTTTCTTATATTAATAATGTACATGTACTTTCTTCTGTAGTTCTCTTAATATTTATTATTATAACTATTATTAGGCAGCGTTTAAGTCACTACTGTCCTTTCATTATAGAACAGTATGAATAATTTAATGAAAAAGGCACTCGGAATATAAAATGGAATACATTATGTTTTCTACTTCTAATATCTCAATATAGTCCTTTAATACTTACCTAGCTGTTATCGGCGGTATTGTTAACTATGACATTATAATGATTATTGACCTACCTAAATAAATAATAAATTCCCCAGGAAATTGTTGCATTCATATATTTTTCATTTAATTTCAACGGTTCGGAATAATAGAATTTATGATTACATTAAAATAACAAATATTTATAGTTTATGAATATCAGCTATTTCACATTCTTGCTTAATATCCAAAAAACAACCATTTTCTTAACACGAAGACTCTTTATGTAAACATTTTAAGGACTATTTTATACTTGTGCAAGTTTATTGGTATAATTAACATAACTGTCATTTTACAAGCGGATGGATTATTAATCAAAAGTACAGACTCGGTATATAGATGTCTCGAAATTTAACGGATGTTCATGTTAATAATAATATCCTATTTTTCATACTACAAATATTCTAATTTCATTAATTCTTTACAATTATTCAAAGTATGGACAGTTATCATTGCATCAAGAATATCAGAAACACAAATAATACAGTAAGATAAATAATACAATTCGTTTTTAATTTCAATACTTTTTTTAAAAAACAAATTGTACTTGAAAAAATATACATGAAAATAAATTTAATAATGACTATGTATAATGCATTTTAGTTTTACTGTTATAATAATATTTGTTATTGGGTACAACATAAAATAAGATACACATTCTGCTGATTAAATACCTTAAACTAAACTTTACACTGTATGAGGTGAGTATTTAAAATTTGTATATTTATTATCAAGGAGAAAAAAATACGAGTAGTAGTCGATTATTTATAATTGATATAGAACTCAATTGGATCAGAACCTCAACAAGCAATGCCTCCATAGAACTACTCATCATTTTTGCATTATAACCACATAAAAATAGGAAACCATGATCACAAATGTATATTGTTATCTGATAAATAGTCCGAAAAAACAAAAAGGTTATTGTAATTTTAACATAAAATTTAACGTGAAGAGAATAAAAATAATAAATATTGTATGATGCATTTTAATTTTACTATCTACTTACGCTTATAATAGTTGTGAACAATACAACGTAAAAAAAAAAAAATAAATAATCGATTTCTTAATGTTTTTTGTAGGTTGATGAATGGTATAATTGTGTACGACCAAAAATTAATATCACTTGCAATGTTTTTGTTGATTCGCCAGCTTTCACTGAAGAACGTCTATTAGAACATAATTTTCATTCTCACGTTGATTTATTATATTGTAATTACAATATTTCTTTTGCACTTTTGGCCATCAAAGAATATGGACTTGTCTACTATCGTTATGTATTTAATCCGATTGGAATTTTTTGTAGACATTTCAGCAATTTTGTCCTCGTATTTTTTCCTAAAACAATTAGAGTATAGATATCAAATGTTGAATGATGCGTGGAAATATCTACTACCCGGGTTTCTAACCACTTCTAATGAATTGACGCATTCCATAACAGGAATGACGCTGGGTAAAAAACGACTGTTACATACCGAACTATCAGACCTCTTAAGAATATTTAGTAGAGGTTACGGAATAATGCTATAAGGATTCTTTATATTCAGTTATTATGATATGATAGGTGATTTTTATTTTTTTAATTATGGATTTCGATACTACTAATATTATAGTTAAATATTTACCATTAATTTTAAATCTATATAATGTGATACTGGTTCTATCTATTGTCATAGCTGCATCACGTGTTCATGAAAAGGTAATGTCAGTAAAACTATTTCAATTTAAGTAACTATTTATTTTTTATACTTAAATAAATTTATGAATTTTTAATTTATCGACAAATGATTAAATATTGATTATATATACTGTCTCATACCGTTGTTATCTTTTTTGATTCTTCTTTTATTTCTTTTTTATAATATAAATGTATTTATTGCTTTGGGTATATACTCGAACACTTAAATATGATATACTATATATGAACACTATATTATGCGATTGAATTGTAGTTTCAATTGAAATATCATAATTATGTTTTTTTCATCACTGAGAATTTATTAAATGCAAATGAAGGTCACTTTGCTCATCGATTAAAGGATTTCTTGCGTCTTCAAAAGATTTTAATAAATTATGATAGTGGATTTTTGGTTATTTTTTTTTTGAATTTATCAACAATAACATTAGCAAAACTTTTTGAAATACGATATTTGCTAAATTTATAATTGTCGATACTATAACATCAGTTTCTCAGTTTCTTCGCCACTTTTCAAAAATATTAGAAATTTTATATTGCTTATACGTCTTATGTTCATATTAAAGAGTTTTTCTGGCATAAACCTATGACTACAATGATCTAACACACTATAATCACCACTGTACTGAACCATAACTACAGAGAGTGTACTAAAAAAAAGGCGTTGTTACTGAAAATTTAAAATTATTTAATTAACAGAAAAGATTATAAAATTATAATACTATTGAATATTTGATAATTTGTACTGCAATCTGTAACGATAAATACATGAGTGTCTTTTTTCGTTTTACAAACAACTAGTCGATGTTCAGGTAAAAATATTTAAATGTTCGCAAACGAGTTGCAGTGAAGTGTAACATACCTATGTGTATTGTATGGTATATTCTAGTATCTATAGCTCATCAACCTTTTAACGTACACCACTTTTTGTTTTTAATATGTATATATAATTAACACAGAAACAACAATTTTGTAGCGAAAAGAGTTGTATGTCTTATTAAATAATGAAATTTCTTATTGTTATTATTTTTAATTTTATCGTTATTAACACTACATAACCTTGCTAGCTTATTATCTAGTTTTAGTATCGCGGTCGTTATTACAAACTTTTTTTTTCAACGTCTGTGATGATGTGACCATCAAACGGTCTGATCAACACAGACAACAGCCGACGGAATCGTTGACAGCTAGGTGAAACCGCCGACGAGATATTATACATAATTATAATAATATATATATATGAATACACTAAACATTTATACGACTATACATATTTTATTGTAAAATAGAGTTGTTGCGTATAATACTATGTAAAGCCTTGAGGTGGCGACGGATTCAGTAGATTATTGCCAGAACTGCCACTTGTAAATAAGGGTACCTAGTTTCCTACAATTAGTTTGTAAGTCATAAAATGAGCGTTAAAACTTGTATAAAATCCAACAATCATATTATAGAAGATATATTATTTTTAACCCTTTCCACACCATACATAAACATACACACAAACAATAGATTATATTTGCCAATTTAAGCCATTGGCCACTGCTTTCGTTGACTCCAAAAACCGCACACATTTTAAAAATTGTTGATTATTTAATGATTAATTATTTATTCTCATTATTTTCATATTTCATCAAAAAAAATGTATAATATATTCAAAAATTTTAAATTTTCAGAGTTTGATTGGCTAAAACAACTGCCGACATTATTTAAAAACTGTATACAATCTCCATCACGTAAAAATTCTTCCAAAAATTGGAACAAATACTCCTAAAAATAAATAGGCAACAAAAGTGGCAACTAAAGACTTAATTATTGTGTAGTACTTATCTTATAATCTTATCTTTTTACTATTTTCACTAAAAAATAAATAGTGTGCGGTACAGCCTTTATACATAAATGTCTTGAAATTTCACAAATGATCATGTTAATAATATTCATCTACACTTTATATACAAAAACCTGATTTTTTTTTTATTTAATACACATATTCAAACTATGGTCAGTCATTATTGCATCAAGAATATCAGAAACACGGTCAATAAACTAAGATAAAATAACACTTTTTATATTTAATACCATAAATTAAGAAACAAAAATAATGTATGCTTTAAAAACCTTTTTTTAAAAAAAATTTAGTAAATAATATTATGTAATTTATTATATTATTTTAATTGTGAAATTATAATGTCCTAATGTTAATGTCAATAATATACAGTGACGGTGGTGAACGACGTGAGCTTAATGAAATCAAATTTAAAAAATTAAAATTTATTTTGGTGAATGTATAATTCATTATTATACTATTTTTTTAATATGTAATTGTTGATTTGTCATATGTTGTGGGGTAGTGGGCGGGTTAATAAAATACGATTTTCACACTTCTGATAATGCATGTAATAAACATTAATGATTATTATTAACTAATACAATTTATAACATCAATTCTAAATATTTTTTTCAGGTTAAATTATTTATGAACCAAATATTGATTCTTGAATCAAGTGAAATCACAGCTTTTGGGATTTTTTACATATATTTAAATCTTGTTGTATCCGTAAGTATGCAATTTATTTATTTTGGTTATAACCTAACCTAAACCCGTATGATCAAACAGGCAAGGGTTATTTTGGTGGTACATAACTGACTTTCATCCGTTATCACCTTGGCTATTTTTGACAAGGTTTTATATTGATTAATTGACGCTAAAAAAATTAATAAATAATTTTAGATATTTTTTATGAACCCTTTATATCAATGATAATCTATTTTGCTATTCGAGATTGATAAACTGGGTCCCAAATTACCTTATCATGGTAAGTTGAGTCCCGAAATAAATGTTATTTAACTTATGGTACAATAATATCGTATAAATGGTATAAATTAAAACATATGTGGTTATTTTCTCGGTAAAAACTTAAATGATAACGATTTAAAAAATTCAACTTCAACATGATATAATTCACAACTATTTATTGCACTCTCGGTGGTAGCTAAAAATTTAAAGCAAATATTTGTGAGAAATATTACATCAGGTGATATTAAGTGTCTAATATGTAATCAGAAAATATCTGTGTGTGGTGGTAATGCTTTTAAATCGTCCACAAAATATTTGCTAACTTCTTCAGTTTTTAAAAATGGGAAACAAAAAAATATTTTTAAAAAAAATTTCTTTTTCTATATTTAAACTGTTGTACTATACATATAAAACTATAAAGTTTAAATTTAATGATATTTTAGACTTAGTTTCGCCAATGGTTTACAGCCGAGACCCAAAATTTTTAGACATTTTTACCACCTTCAAAATGTATAAAATATATCAAGATATATTTATAGAATTATATTATAATATTATGATCAATATCTGTGAGCAATTGTTGGATATGTGTATCCAATTTTTGTGGATTACAAGCAAACATATGCTAATGTAGACAGAGAAGAGCTTCGGAAGATATTGAAAATTTTTGGGGAATGAAAATATACGTTGACATTTTTAAAGTTGCAATGTAAAACACAAAAGTATATTTTAACCAAATAAATTCAAAATTTAAAAAAAAAAATTATAATGTCGCATATTCAATGATTATTACAATTAAATAATATAATTCAATTTATTATTATATTATGTTAATGGAATTACAGTTTCCTAATGTTAATTTTAATAATATGTAATGGTCGTGGTGAACAATCTTTGCATAAAGTAATTTAATTTTAAGAATTAAATTTTTGTAGATGAATAATTAATTTCATACGATTTGTTTTGTATATTAAATGCTGATGTGTATTGTGGCCTACAATATATAAATTCTGAATTAGCATATTATAGTTTTAAATTAAATATATTGTGAGGTAGTAGGTGGAACAATGAAATATGATTTTCACACTTCTAATAATGTATGTGAGCATTAATGATCATTTTAATAATATACATCATATGATTTTATTTTTAAACTAAAACAATTTATATGATCAATTCTAAATATTTATTTTATAGTCTTTTTGGTTATAACCTTTCCTAAATCCGTATAACCAAACAGCCGACGGTTATTTTTACGGAAAGTAAAATAGCCCTTATCCGTTATCTTTTTATCTTTTTTGGTAAATTTACCATACAAGGTTGTTTAGTTTGTCAAATCACTGATTTCTGACGTCGTCAGAAGATTTAAAAATTGTAAAATTAGTTAGTGTTATTATTCTGGATTAATAGATTGATCTTAGTAATAATTTTTAATCAATAGGAGGTAAATATTTAAATAATAATCATAGAATATTAAAATAATAAAAACTGTTTTAATAATAATAGCTCAACTGGTACAATGAGTGTATTTTACCAGAATAAGGAATTTTAGACTCGTCTAAGTATAATTATAATTATTATTGTTCTTACCTATTCAAATTATTTTTCTAAATTTTACCTATCATTTTATATGCATTTTCTTATGTTACAAATAACACGCACATACACACACACACACACACACTCATATATATAATGCAAATATCAATTTTTTTTATCATTTTATACTATTTTACTTTTTCACAAACTATATAACCTATAGTTATTGTATTTATCCTTTTATTATAAATATAATTATTATTTACATATTTACCTCCCCTATTTTATGTATTGGTATTATAACCAAGTAAATAATAATAATATGTATAGAGTATAGACAACAGGTTTATTTTTATTTAGGTAGTTAGAATGGAATTGGTCGAAAAAAACAAGGTACTTTTGAGCGCAACTTGTACACATCCTCTCCAACGAGCTACCGTTGCGATGGAATGAACTAGCTTAAATCTGACAACAGCCCCATGCAGGATCATAGGATACTAAGGATCATAAGAATACATCCCTCACCATTATTTTGCCAGTCACCACTTCGCCGCGATGCTTAGTTTTGGTTTGGAATCTGTTAACCAATGTATATGGAGAAAAGTGTATGGACATAAAAAATGTACGGAAGTTAGGGAGTGTAGTGAATTTACAGATGCCTGTTGAAATGTCCATGATGAGGGTGGCTGCGGGCATCAATCAGTTTTGGACGCAACAGTGACGAAAGTTGAGCAACTTGTATTTGTGGATGGACGTGTGATTATGCGAGAGATTACTAAACTGATAGAGAATTTCTTAAGAATACCGTGGATAAAGTTTTAACAGTTATTTTAAAGTATCACAAGGTATTTGTACCACGAAAACGCCCGACCTCACGTCGCCGACACTACAACGGATCTCCTCGATAAGTCTGAGGGGGGGGGAAATCTTTGACCAACCTTCTGACTAGAATATAATACGAATCTGCATGAAAATGCCGAAACGTTGTGGTAAAAAAATATATATAATTATAATAATAATTGTTATCAAATTGTATTGTAGGTAATACAATTAAACGAATATTTATTTTCTCTATCTATCTCTCATATAATATAGAAACAAAAATATTTCGTATTTATACGATTAAGACTCTCTGGTTTAGTTTAAGACAAAGGCACTTACAAAACATTTTATAAAAACGAATATTTCCTGTGGTTTGGCCGGATAGGTTTTTAATTTTTACATTTTTTTATAAATATAAGAATGTTTAAATTTGAAATAATTTGGATTATTTTTAGCCAGTTTTGAAACATTGATTTGTTCAGACAATTATTATTCTTATTTTTTAGTTTTGTACATATTTGTTTGCATATTAAGCATAGCTAACTATTATTCAAGGTGTAAAATCATTATTATACAAATAATAAATTTTTTATTATTAATAATAGAAATTTTATTATAGGTAATACGTTTTATACTGTTACCTAATTTTCCTTTCTGACGGATCTGACATGAAGTCAATTTAACCTATTTTTATCTTGACAGATTTTTCACTAAAAAAAAAAAGCAAGTATTAAGTATAGTATATGTATATTACTTTCAAAAAAAAAAACTAGTTGCTTGATTGAATATGGATTCTTTAAAACTAGACGTCTAATAAGTTTGTACTGCCAAAAATTTCATCACAATGTGAAATATAAATAATAGCCAAAACATACTAATAATAATAGTCAAGGAAAAAATAGCAGACTTGATCATAAACATGTCAATGTCTGTTATTATTACTAACCGAATTAATTTCGAATACAAATATCTAACATAAACTTTGTCGGAATATTTGAAATTTGAATTACCTAAATAAATAATAATTCTTCGTGATATAATAGAATTGATTTAATTTTCAATTATTTCAATGGTTTAGACTATAATTTAATTTATATAATTATATAATAGAAACAAATATTTATTTACGACAATTGAATATTTTGTTTGGTCGTATTTTAATGTGCAAAAAATAATTCTCTTAAAATGACGACTGTTTATAAAACAAATTTAAAGATAATTTTATACTTGTGCAAATTTATTGGAATCATTAACATGTCTTACGTATTACAATATGATGGATTATTAATCCAAAGTACAGACTTAATGTATAAATGTCTTGAAATTTCACGAATGATTTTATTAATAATATTCACCCACAATTTATACATAAATACTGATTTTGTTCATGTAATATATGTATTCAAATTATGGTCAGTGATTATTGCATCAAGAATATCAGAAACATGGTTAATAAGGTAAGATCACATGTATCATCCAGCCCTGTTCATTAAATTATCTTTTTCGTGTTAGCTTTTGATAAATTATAAGGGACACATATACGACTTTATAAATTGTAATTATTATAAAATGTATGCATGCCAAACTATCACTAATATTTAAGTCAAAGATAACTCATATAATATACAAACGATCGCCAAAATAATTTAATTACAATCATTTTTACGAGTATACGTGCTTTTTTTATACGAAGCAAAACAAATTTGGTTAATATAACTTTATTTCCAACAATTAAGGCTCCTCAGCTAAAAATTCAAAACTATTTTGCAAGTTCTTAAATACCGATTAAAGTCTACTCTCTTCGGATCTAAGTCGTACAACGATGTATATTTTTCTAACAAAAAAGAAATATCAAATATTTTTTTTTTAAATCTATTAATTTAACATTTTTAATAGTGTTAAACACGAGTAATGTTTATGAAAAACTGAATCGCTTAAATTCAAAAACATATGTAAGACCTGACAAAACATTAATTTTATTTTTTATTTAATGTTAATCTACTCTAACTATTCCCACATTAAACATATTTAATAAAACTTAATCATATATTTCTGAAGGAATATAAGGTTAGTTATCAATCGTCAATTTCCAAAGACGGTGATATTAGCAAAGTACCAAACTTTTGTCAAATTTCAATTATTTGGGTTATTCAAAATATTCAACATTTTTGGATCTACAATAATTCATTAATTATTTAAAAATATTATTGTTAATCACCATATTGAAAATGTCATAATCGTCGACATACAAATTTTCAAAAGGTTTTTGAATAATTTATCAGAATACATTTGTTATCGAATAATATCGTTAAGATTTTAAAAACTTTTATCTTTTACTAGCCTCCAATATTCCTGACAGAAAACAATATGTATTTTTGTTGGAATATTTGTAGGTAACTTCTGGTGTTTCTCAAGAATCTTCTAATACATCTATCTTATTTAATTTAATCATTAATGACATAAAGTTTTCCAAATTACTTATATTATTATTTTCTGACGATCGAAAACCTTTTCATATTATAAAAACGTCAAATTTTTAAAAATGGCTTTCAAAAATTAAATTGCAGTGAAATCGTTAAATTCCGCATGTTTAGTATGTACAATCCTTTATAATTTTGTTATTACGCAGTATTTCAATTATTACATTATTTTACATAATAATAATTTATTATTTGTCGACTGTGAAATAATAATGATTATTGACTTACCTTCATAAATAATAATTTTTCATGACATATTGTAATCATTTATTTTTCAATTATTTCAATGGTTTAGATTAATTGAATTTATAACTGCATTATTGAAACAAGTATTTATTAATGAGTACTTATCGAACATTTCGTTTCTACATTTAGTACTCATAAAAGCATTTTCTTAAAATGATGAGTGTTTATAAGAAAATTATATACTTGAGCCAGTTTATTGGTATCATTAACATGTCTTACGTATTACAATCAGACGGATTATTAATTCAAAGTACCGATATAATATATAAATGTCTTGAAATATCGCGAATGATCATGTTAATAATATTCACTTACTTTTTAAGCATAAATACTGATTTTATTCATTTAATAAAATTATTCAAACTATGGTCAATCATTTTTTCATCAAGAATATCAGAAACACGGTTAATAACGTAAGATAAATAATAAGTTTTATATTTAATACCGATAAATTATGAAACAAATATTATTTAAAACGTTTTTTTTCAAACATTCAGAACATTTAAAACACATACAGAATAACTTATTTACAATCTTTATCTAAATCACCTTTTTGGGCGAGTGAGTGAGTGAAGCTCCAATTTTTGAATAATTAAAAGCTCATAGCCAGCCTATAACTTTTCTACTATGTTCCAAAAAAATTAATTTTGATATTTACTATAGTTGGATGCTTGGATGAGATATATTTTAAATAAATAATAATATTATAAAATATTGTGGAGTTTTTTAAATAATAATTAAAAAATAATATTATCTATATTGTCATATTAATGTTATATATTATTAGAAAATTGTATAACCATATTATTTTATTTATTTTGATGTTGGCAACGCCATATATGCCAACTGTTTTATAAATAAAATTCTATTAATTTCATTGTTTTGAAATTACGTCATCACTAAACTTGTACATTTTTCTTTTTCGTATATTTCTCAACGTCTATAATTCAAATTTGAAATACGCATTTTTACATTTATACCACATTATACTTTCTTTAAGACCTCGACTAATTGAAATACTAGGACTTAGAGAGTGAAATATGCCATTCAATTTAAAATGGAATGATTTGAACTATGACTACAGTACACATCATGCAATTCGGATAGATCCCTCTCGTGTGTTAATGAGGTGACATACAATTGGGAATTTTTCGTTTTTTTAGCACACAATTCAGATGCAGCAAAAAAATACGCATCTTTGAAAAATCAATTCCTTCAACACTCACTCAGAATATAAAATCAAACAATAAGAAATAAAAAATAGTCAATGCATTGAACGCATTATATAATCAAATTTATCCTTAAATTAGAAAACAGACATGATAATTATATATTTTTGATTTTTAAGAGAAGAATTTTTTATTGTATAACATATACCGTAAAAATAAAATAAGCAAATAATTTTTTTCACATGATATTGTTGTAGGTTGATGAATGGTATAATCGAATACGACCAAAAACTCAAATCATTACCAAAGGTTTTGTTGATTCACCAATCTTCACAGAGAAAAAAATATTGGAACATAATATTCATTTTCACGTCAATTTATTATATAGCAATAACAATAATTGGTCTGCACTTATGGCCACCGAAGACCAAAGACATCATTATGATTTTCGTATATTATATTCGATTAGAGTTCTTCGTGAGTATTTCAGTAATGTTTTCCTCGTATTTTTCCCTATATCAATTGGAGTATAGATTCGAAATGTTAAATCATTCGTGGAAATACCTTCTACCCGGATTTCTAACCAATCTTGGGGAATTGACACATTCCATAACAGAAATGACGCTGGATAAACTTCGGCTGCTACACGCTGAGCTATCAGATCTATTAAGAATATTCAGTGAGGGTTACGGACAAATACTATTAGGATACTTCGTATTCACTTATATTGATATGCTACTTAGTTTATATTTTTCAATTAATGTTACTCCAAAAGTAGAAGTATATAATTTCACCAATTTAGTGAAAAAATGTTTACCATACATTTTCCAAATACAGAATGTCATACTAGTATTATCTATCATCATTGCTGCATCACGTGTCCATGAAAAGGTATCGTCAGTAAAAATATTTGAGGAACTATTTATAATATATACTTAAATAAATCGATGATTTTATAATATAGCATCATCAATAAAAATTTATAATTTACACTATATACACTATTGCCCTTTTTATATCATGTATCTTAAGTTTTTTTTTTTTAATTATTTATTAATTTATAATATTTATATACTATTTTGGGTAAATAAATGATGGATTAATTCGATGGCATATAATTATAGTTAAAATTTCAACACTATATTTTTAGTTATGATATATATTTTACTTTGGTAAATCACAACCCGACTTGTAGTTAAATATTTATAAACAGAATGGCGTGTGTAAAATATGCTTTATAATAGTATAGCCTCTCAATTGTATTTCGTTTATACTTGACGAAAGTATTTTTTCTTAATTATATGTATTTATAAAATGTATATTATATTATTATTGAATTACATTTGGTTAAAACTGGAGCAAATTTATTTTATAAAGTATAATCATTTAATATTTATATTTGACATGTCTTTTAGAGATAATCGCTGTATTCTATTTTATTACATACTTAATGTTGAACTATTCTTCAATACATATGTTATCATTATACAAAAATAATACATTTTTAATGATTTTATGATGTTTTTGGTTATATATTTACAGAAACGGAAGATGATATCACATGTACGATTAATAAGGATTTCAAATTTATCAGCCAACCTAAAAATACAAGTGAATAATATAATAAGTACAATTTATTATATCATTTAGACTAAATTATACTTCCCTAATATGAATGTTAATAATACACAGTGGCGTGGTGAACAAAGTTTACCCAATGATATGTCATAGTTCAAAAAATTAATTAAAGTATGAAGTTTTTAAATAATTATCAATCTATTTTATTTGAATTTAATTGTTGATGTGAAGTAATATATATTCTAAATAAGCATACAGTTTTAAATTAAATATTATGCTTTAAAGTAAGGATTACTGGAATATGCTTTTCACGCCACTGATAATGCAAGTAGACATTAATAAAGATTTAAAATGATATGATTTTAATTTAAAATACAAAACACAATTCATAACACCTATTATAAATGTTTATATTAGTTGAAAATGTTTGTGAATCAAATATCAGTTCTTGAATCAAGCGAAATCACAGCTTTTGGAATTTTCAGCATAAATTTAAATCTTGTTATAACAGTAAGTACTCAATTTAATTATTATTATAACCTAACCTAAACCAGTATAACCTATTGGGTGAGGATTATTTTTGCGGAAAATAAAATTACGCTCACGTGGTATCTACATCAAGGCTGTTTTCTGCCAGAAACAATGTATAAACTATTTTTGATATTTTTTAAGAACCCCTTATTATATCAGTTATATTCCGTGTTACTATTATTATTATTATTATTTCATCAATAGTAAAATTGGTTATTTATGAAAATTTTTGTGTTTAGAATTTGGTAAATAAAGTACAGATCAGAAAATATTTTGTAAAATATTTAAATATCAAATGTGAATTAACCAAAAACTATAAGAAATATAATTAATTTAAGACAAATAAGAAAGGAATAATTCATTCAAAAAGAATTTTATTGATATGTTAAAATGTTGAAAACTAACGCTGAATATATTGAAATATGTTCGAATTTTTATGCTTTTCATGTAATATTAATGTTTTTGAATTTAAAGTTTAAATTTAACACTTAACAAATATGTCTACTATTTTTAATAAATGAAATCACTGATATTTAAACTCCGATTCTAATAACTTTACATTTATACAATCATAATACTTATAACTTATGTCATATTTATATCCAGTGCTTGATTTGGAAAAAAACTAGAACGGGGACTCAGTGGATTTTGTATGAACGAGCGTTCTACACTAAATCCAATATCACATTACCGTGCGGAGCAAAGCCGCTCACATCACCTTCACCCATCCATAATCCCCAAAAATCATTAAATTTATTATATAAAAATATTTTAAAATAAAGAAACACTCATTTATTTATTACATATCATCCAATGACATTATAATTTAAATTACGATAAATAAAGATATATAACATGTTATTAATAACTCATCAATACACCTACAAAAAACTTATCACGTATTATTACATATATATGTTACGGTCAAAGTGTATAATCGGGCGTTGTAGTACAATGTACCTATACAATGCCCAATTTCGTTGGACAATGTGTCGATTATACACTTTGCCCAGGCATTGTACAGAATGACCAGAGCACAGTAGGCAATTACAATTAATTAATTAAAAATGTATAAAACAATTTTTGTTATCTTAATAATTTACAATAATTTATTATATGAATATTAAAAAATTGTTTTTTTTATTTTTGCAATTTAAGCTATCATGACATTTAGAAGTACATAGTTTACCTGCAACCCTACACTTACATTTATTTGTCTTGCATTGCTGATTACACTTACATCCATAGGCGCAATTTGAGTTTTAAATTTGTGGGAGCTATTATAATTTGCATGTATGTACTGTGTGTATGCTCCCTGAGATATATAAAGGCGGAAAGGAATAAACAAACCATTTTTGGGAGGGGAGCTATGATTGATTTTGAGGGGCTTATGAATTTGAGCCCCCTCATATTGTGCTCATGGTTATATCCTTGACCGACAAGATTTTAAAATTTTCTAGACGCTTCTCTAATGATATCGGAGATGTTATTGGTATATACTATACATCATGCAGACGCATGAATCGCGATAAACTTACATTGCCCACAAACAATTAAGCACTATACACAATGCCCAGCTATTGTATAACAATGACTAGGCAATGTATCCAAATTAAAAGCAGATTCGGCTTTGCCCAAATATGACGAGCATTGTGCACAATGCCCGGGCACTGTATTACAACTCCCGATTAAACACTTTGACCGTAACATATACACCAATATATCCGTGTCCCATGTACACAAACGTCGTCGAGAAACGCTTTTATGGTATACAGCACAACCCGTGGTTGAAGATATAAGTATGACGTAAAAGTTTAGCTTCCAAGAACAACCAAAATAATATAAATACGATAAAATGCAATTTATTGAATAATAAAAAAAAAAATAAAAAACAGTATTGTACATTAAAATTATAAACTATAAATGGGCTTCGAATCAAACGTATATGATATACGTGTGCACTTAGGCAATAACAATAGAATAAATATCACGTACGTCGATCGGCGTCCGCGATCCTATGTGCGAAAATTAAAAGAACGAAGAAAAACGTCCGGGCACTGTCGTCGGCGATCGTACTCGTTACCGCGATCGCGACCGCTACGAACTCAAACGGCAGAAAAATCGTATATACGCACGGCTTTCAAAAGACGCAAACTACGCGAATACGAAAAGAACGGGTTGGAAAAAACTCTGGAAAAGTCTTAAAATCCCGTGAAAAGTTTGTACATAATAAATAATTGTTTAATATTTTAACTTTAAATTTTTTGTCCGAGAGGGGGATTTCTCCGTTCGGTGTGGGAAGGATGCACGGATAAGGTTCTAGATTATTCTTTTTCTTTTTATTATTATCATTTTAATTATTCTTATTCCCAATCTTATTATTATTATTATTAATATTAATATTTTTATTATTATTATAATAACTTTTATTTAAATTGTGCGTTTATCGGCGATTGCACTATTGTTGTTTCTACGATTTCTTGTTATCTGTCACAGAACACGATACCGGTCCTGTGTAATCGCTAATGAACCGAGTATAAAATGCCCGGCGAAACGACCAGCATTGACATTCACTGTCTGTAATCCGTCGTAGCAAGACCCACCCCCGGCAGACTTGCGCGATTAGGGAAGGCATCTGGTATCTATATTTTTTCATCTTTAACATATTATGTTGCCTGCGCATTACATTGCTTGTACTCGTATTATTAAATAGTGATTTTATTCATATCTATATTCATACCTATTCGCAGCTCTAACATTTCCTTAGTTCGACCTCTGGTATGCACAAAGAAAATTCGACCTTGGCCTGTAATATAAGTCTTGACACCGTTCGGGCAGTGCGACAGTGATTGGTTTGTTGCGTTTGCGCGAACACCGACCGTCACATCTATATTAAATATTTGCGTTAATGCATATTTTATTTTTTCTATTTCCGTGTTATGCGATAAACAGTCATTCGCAGGAGTACGTTATTCGTAAGTGTTCAAGTATGTTTCCCAAATAGAACGTATATTCGTAAAACCCCGTTTCCTTGTGCGTTATCATCATTGTCGACGTATGCACAGAGCTACGGCGGGTTACGTTCCGCAGAAATGACAAGCCACGCGTACGTCGAATCTAGCGAGCATATGGTACAGTTCCAGTGACTGACTCGTCAGAGTTCCGCGTTACGGTTGTATCGCTCTCGTTTGAGCTGCCCGTCTCGTGTAATGATCTGACAACGCGTGCGATTCGATTCTGATCCGATTATTCGGTGGCTGTGACGTCGTTGAATGACTTACGAATATGTTCGAAACATTGTACACATTACGAAAACGTTAATTTTTCTTTTTGGTAGGGTTTGTAAAATTGTAACGTATAATAATTGTCTATTACACGAGATATTTTTAGCAATACATATATCCACGTTCATTTAGTTAAGTTATTATTGATAAGCATCTGGTTATGAATATTTTTATTTTTATAGATTTCCTATAAAAAATGAGCAATTAACTCAAATGTGGCCAATCGCTGTTAAAAGTGAATTAGTGTAAAATTTGCTGAAAACACACTCATAGATTTGACATCTTCTTTTATATATTATTATAATAAAAGTGAAAAATAATCACGTTCACAATATCTAGGATCGCAGCGGTCGCATAGAAAAAAGGTCTAGGTGTGGTCGTCGCAGCTTAACGATTGATTATATTAATTACCCATTATTATTAACCAATTTTTTTTTTCAAAGTCTATACAAATATACAAATATTATGGCTATAGGTTATAGGTATATTTTGAATGAGAAAAAACTGATGATTTACAAATTCACTACAGCAAATGTTGCGTTTCAAATAAATAGAAGGGGTATGCTAGAAAAAAAAAAAAGAAGGCGGATTCCGTCTCCCCTTGCAACACCAATTCAAGCACTATTTATAAATGAATTTACTGTTTGTCAAATAAAATTCATGTATACCAAAATTCAAGATATCTTAAACCGTGATATGTACAATAGATTTTTTGTCGAGAAATACATAAAAATATCAGTAATTGTCTTTAGGTGTAGATTATAGATTATGATAAATATCTATGTTATAGGTTAGGTATACTTGATGAATTTATGTGATGAGAGTTACTTTGGTGAGAAACGGCGGAAACCTCCTTGCAATATAATTATTGTATAACAATACTAATTTTTTTTTTCAATTTTTTTATTACAATAGAGATTAATGCAAAGAATTTTTGTTTACAGATACTTGTATTATTGTTAACTGGTTTACTTACAATAATACAAATGAAAGAACATCCAATTATGTTAAAAATAGACCGAAATACAAAGAATTTTTTGCGGAATATAAGTTACATAACTAATGACTAACTGAAAATATAACATACTAATTTGTATTGTTTAATATTGTTTTGGGATCATCAATCTTTTTACATAACTATTTATTATTAGAATATCGCCAGTTGTCGTTTATGTTTCACTACTGTTAATTTTAACCTTTTTTGTAAGACAGTGGCTCATCGTTTGATTTTTAGGTTATACATCGTTTGCGCATCAACTGTTTAAAAGGTCGTACATTAATTGTGTATCAATATTATTTAACAGTAGAACTAAATCAAAGGTGTATATCAAAATTACTAGTTGATTTCTAACTTTGACTTTAAAATTCGCACATCTCCTAATTCACTCTCGTGATATTCAATTTTAAAATATATATGCATTGTAGTAGTAATACGTATTGTGTAGTCGATAAGTTAATAACGACATGGCTAGATTATCCACTAATTTTATCAGGTGACCAATCGATTTCTATCGCATAAGTATATCAATCTGGATAATAATTAATAGTAGATTAGTCGATAGTAAAACAGAGACCTGACGAGACTTATAATTGAAACCAGTGGCGTCATTTGGGGGAGGGGGGCAACTTGGGCATTTTCCCTAGTCTAACATTTACATCAATCTTAAGTCGGAAAGTCGGCATATTAAAAATTTATAAGAAGTCTTATTTTTAACTACTAAAGGCCATTGTTATAAATTTTATAATATTGAATATTGATATTTTATAAGTAAAGATTTATTATTAATTTTTTAAAGAAGTAAATTATATTATTAATCAAGATGTTTAGTATTTACATTATATGACTGTAAATACTGCTAACTACTTGTAAATCTGCAATATTAAAAGGAACCTATATTACCTATTTATTATTTATTTACACATTACTCAATTATTCTATATTTGACTTTCTAATTCTAATAAATATTTGACAAAATTGTTTGTAGTTAATACTTCAAAATCCTGTGTGTGACGTCCATATACCTGAAAATTTACCCCCTCTCATCAACTATGGCACTATTCTATGTGAACTGCGTGGAAAAAATGTTGAGTCGGCAAATCAGTTAGTAGTTGCCCTAGTCAAACAAAAACTGAAATGACGCCACTGATTGTAACCATTATTGTAATGTGCCATATTGAACTGATTCAATTTATTTTTCATTGTTTGTATAAATTTATTACATATGATTTATGACAATCATTAATTTTGTATTGTACAAAATATTGATGTGCGTTTGATGTACTGATGCGCAAACGATGTACGATATTTTGGCGCAGGAAAACAGACGATGCGCAAATGATATACGGCCTTTAATGTATGTATCTTCATTCCTTATAATAGGTATAAATAGGTACCGTGCCTACTATCGGTAAACCGACTAGATCTTACACACCGTGGATATATTCACATTTTTGGTTTTGAGTGTTTTGACATCTAAAATAGTATATTTACTACATTTTAATAGTATCTATATTGTTGCGTTAAATTTATTACCTAGACGGTGGTAAAATTAATTTTGAATTTATAAATTTTTAATAGTAAAACACGATTTTTACTTACCATCTTTTACGTTCATAATATGAATTTTTATTTAATTTCATGTGGTTGATTTTGAAACAAGTGTCATATAAGACTTAATTGAGTAAAAAGTTAATCATTAGTATTAAATACTTCTATTTATTAATAATCTGAAAGAAAGACATACCATTGGTATTTTTTTGATATATACATTACTAAACATGCAATTTAGTCATTGCGTATTTTTTTTTAGATTTTATTCGCCTATATAATAATTTATATTTTATTATAATATCTTATATTTAAAAATTTGTTATTGTAATAATTTTCTAAACCCAACACAAACAACATAATCAGAAGATAGTTAAATAATTTAAAATTATCTATCTGTAGTACATACATAAATTATATAAATAATTATAAATAAATACTATATATTATATTATATATTTATTGATGTGTAATTGTTTTTGTTATAATATCTTATTCCTATATATATTTGTGATTAAATAAAAAAATATATTTGTACATATTATATAATATAAATGTTATTCTTTTTTTTTGGATAATTTTGTGTTGTCTCATTAATATAATACAACACTGCGACCAGACTACAACCACTCCACACACAAAGTTCTGCTGCGTTTATACATATCGTACATATTTGGACCACTCAAATACAATATTTCACTACTTTAATATTTATTCTGACTAACCATACTTAATTAAAGATATGTTCTTACATGTTGGTCACAATCCACAAGCTCGGAGGAAAATAAACAACAAAGTAAATTTTATACCGAGGCGTACTACTTGCGTCTCGAATCTTATTTAATAGGTAAATTATATTGAAATTCAAAAGCGTATAGTATACTTAAGTCCAAGAATACCAATTTTATAACCTAGTTGCGTTCCAAAAATATATTATTTTATTGCATATTGTTAAGCAGTGACGGATCCAGGATTTAACTTTGGGGGGGGGGGCATAGTCCATAACGCAAATCTCAAATTTTTTCAGTAGTTAATAAATACATACAAATAGACAATAGTTTTAAATATGTATTTAACTTATGCCAATAGGGGGGGGGGGGAGCGTGACCCTTTGGCCCCCTTAAATCCGCCACTGTTGTCAAGTTACGAATAAACGATTACTCTCAAACGTAAATAATCGAGATTCTTGACTTTTAACATTTAAGCTGGTTTTTCTTATATTAATTTGTTACAATATAATACGGTTATATTAATATAACCGCTCTGAATCATTACCAGATTTTGTTTTACTTATACTAAAACAATATACCTATATTGTCGTGCGATTAGATCCCATGTATCATTCAGCCCTGATAATTAAATTATCTATTTTAGTATTAGTATTTGATAGATTATTGGGAACACATTTATCACTTAACTGTCTCTAAATTATCATAATATATAGTGATAACCGGAATACCACTAAGGCATATCATTATAAATAATATGACACAAAAGTAATAAGTATATTTTGCTCTCCACAAAATAGAACTAGTTGCACGATTTGAAATGGCTTTTTTGACATTTTAGATATCTAAAATGTTTGTATTGCAAAAATGTCACACGATGTGAAATATAGATTGAATTAAAACATACGAAATAATTGTAGAAAAAAAAACCAGACATAGACATAAAAATGCATGTTATTATTACTTACTACAAAAATTGCAAATACAAATATCTAACCTAAACTTTTGACAGTGTATTCGGCTTACCTAAATAAATAATAATTTCTCGTGACATAATAAAGTTGTATTTATTTATTTTTCAATTATTTCAGTGGTTTAGAGTAATTGAATTTATTATTGCATTATAGAAACAAATATTTATTTATAAGTATAAAATATTTTGTTTCCTCATTTAGTAATCAAAAAAGCATTTTCTTAAAATGATGACTGTTAATAAAAAAACATTAAAGGTTATTTTATACTTGTGCAAGTTTATTGGTATCATTAACATGTCTTACGAATTAAAAACTGATGGATTATTAATCCGAAATACGGACTTAATATATAAATGTCTTGAAATTTCACGAATGATTTTATTAATAATATTCACCCACAATTTATACATAAATACTGATTTTGTTCATGTAATATATGTATTCAAATTATGGTCAGTGATTATTGCATCAAGAATGTCAGAAACATGGTTAATAAGGTAAGATTAATAATCATTTTTAAATTTAATAAATTATAAGCTGTTCTTACAATGTCCGAATAAGTGTCCATAAACGCTAATCGATAGAATTACGGGGGTAATAAAATTCGAAGTTAAATGAGTTGGATCTCAACTGTTTTATGAAGTTTTACACAAGTTGTGTGCTGATAAATACAAATCGATGTTTTACATAAGAATAAAGTATGTTGTTTCGTTAATTGAAATAAAATTTTTTTTATAAATTCAATTCAAGAAATTTGTTCATTTAAAAGCTTATATAAATACCCACATATATTTTATGAGACAAATTTCACAATTTGAATTTATAAAAATGGTATCATTTAAATGTTCGCATAGTTTTAAATATTATTAAAATTATTTATGTAGTTATTTTTACTTATTATTTATATTAATTAGACAAAACTTGTGTGTAACTCGAAAAAACTGAGGGATACAATTCAGTATTTGGTACACAACTCATTTGCAGCCATAAAATCCGTTAACCGAACACTTAACCGAACATTACAAGAAAGGCCCTAAGAAACAAAAATAGTAAATACTTTACAAATTCTATTATTTTTTTTCTTCAAAAATTTAGAAACGCAAATCAAATATGTTTTTGACAATATTTTTTGAACCACTTTTTTGTGTGAAGCAGTGAAGTTCAAATTTTGATATGAATCTTTAAAATACAATGTCATCACCTGCTTATGACTTGTCTACTATGAGTTAAACAATAAAAAAATTATTTTTATATTTAATAGCTGATAATTTTTTGTAGGTTGATGAATGGTATAATCGAATACGACCAAAAACTCACAACATTGCCAAAGTTTTTACTGATTCACCAACTTTCACCGAAGAAAAACTATTGGAACATAATATTCATTTTTACAACAATTTATTATATCACGATTACATTAATTATTCTGCATTCATTGCCACCGAAGACCATAAACATCAATATTATTACCGTGTATTTTATTCGTTTAGAATTCTTCATAGATGTTGCGGTAATATTTTATTCGTATTTTTACCTACAACAATTGGAGTATAGATTCCAAATGTTAAATCATTCGTGGAAATATCTTCTACCCGGGTTTCTAACCAACCCTGAGGAATCGACACATTCCTTAACAGAAATAACGCTGGATAAACTTCGATTGTTACACGCTGAATTATCGGATCTATTAAGAATATTTAGTGAGGGTTTTGGAAAATTGCTATTGGGATACTTTTTATTTACTTATATGGTTATGATAGTTAATTTTTATTTTATAATTATTTACACTCGAAAAATAGTAGAATATAATTTTATCAATATTATACAAAAATGTATGCCATGTTTTTGGCAAATCCAGAATGTCACACTGATTTTATCCATCATCATCGCTGCATCACGTGTCCGTGAAAAGGTCAGTAAACAAATTCAAATTTGAGTAACTACCTATAATTTATACTTAAATAAATCACCTTATAATTTAGCATCATTAGTTTAATAAAGATAATCTAATAATGTAGGTACTGCTGTTCTTTTTAATCTTGTAAGGGTCTCCTGTTATTTTTAAATCATTCATTAATCTGTACACTGCTTGGGTATATATAAGAGTTGATAAGGTTTATGACATATAATTATAGTTAAAATGTAACATAATATTTTTTAATTGCATATATTTTACCCAGGTAAATAACAATCGGGTTGATAGTTAAAAATATTTACAATCACAATTTAATGTGTAATTTATGTTTAAACATTTTATTTCGTTGATCTTTGATAAAAGTCTTTTTCGGGACATAATTAAATCAAGATTATAATATATTTCTAAAATTAATATTATATTATAATTTAATAAGTAATGAATTTTAGTTAATATTGGTTAAGTTTTTTTCATTAAGTATAAATATTTAATATTTCTGTTTGACGATAATTAAAGAGATAATCATTGTATCATATTTCATCACATATTTAATGTTAAAATTTTTTAGATACTTATGTTATTGCTATAAAAAAAAAATTGAATTTTTATAAAATTTTATGATTTTATAATTCTTTTCATTATATATTTTCACAGAAACGGAAGATAATATCACATTTACGATTAATAAGGATTTCAAATTTATCAGCCAACCTAAAAATACAAGTAAATAATATAAGTGTAATTTATCAAATTATTCAAATTAAATTATACTTCACTAATATAATATTAATAATACAAAACAAAGTTTAGATATACAATTGCTTAACCCTAGACATTCAAAAATTAAAATTTGCGTTTATAAATGTATAATTATTTACCATAATTTTTTTTTTATATTTAATTATTGATGTTTCCTATTATTCATAGTACAAATTTAAAATTATCAAATAATTTTAAATTACATATTATATGTTAGGAATTAGGTCATTGAAATATTCTTGTTAGTTTGTCACATTACTAATAATTAACGTAGATATTGATAAAGAAAAAAAATTATATGATTGTAATTTATTAACTTACATAATTATTTATAACATCAATTCTAATGTTTAGGTGAAATTGTTTATGAACCAAATATCAGTTCTTGAATCAAGCGAAATCACAGCTTTTGGAGTTTTTAACATAAATTTAAATCTTGTTGTATCAGTAAGTATGCAATTCAGTCGTTGAATTTTTAATCTAACATAAACCAAAATAAAACTAAAATAAAATGACCATCGTCCGATTATCATCATAGCCGTTCACCAAAAGTTATATTCCAATTTCCTCAAAAAAAAAAGAAAGTATTTCAGATTTTTTGATGAGAACTCTTTATTATCAGTTATATCCCATATTACTATTAATATTATTATTATTTTAACACTAAATGAATTTGTTATTTATGAAACTCATCTTTAGTTTTTACTGGGTTAATTCGGTAAATAAAGTAAGATCAGAGAATATTTGTATATGTATGTACTCGTATTAACAAAACACTCCATAAAATATAATTCATTTAAAACAAAAATGAAATGAAGAATTTATTCAAAAAAATTTTCGTTGAAAAATTGAAATGTTGAAATCGTTTGAGTTTGTTTAAAAATGATTGATTTTTTGTACTTTTTATGGAATAATTTTGTTTTAGAAATAAGTGTATACATTTAACGCTTAACCAGTAATTTATTATACATTAAGTAAGTGATTTTTAAACTCCGATCTATTAACTTTACACAATCATAATACCTATAACTTGCTAAGCTCGCCATATTTCCCGGTTTGACTAGGATAGTACCGATTTGACTAGGACAGTCCCATTTTTAACGGCATGTCCCGGTGTCCTTCCTGATCATTAAGTATGTCCCGGTTAATAAAAGTTGAGAAAAATAAACTTTAATATTGCGTTATTTAATAATAAAATATAGAATAAAATTGTACAGTGTATTTTTATATGATTATCTTGTATTAGGTTATCTAAATGACTAAACTTAATCGAGATGGTTTCAGGTTTCAGTCTCTCTATACGATTAGGTAACTATAAAAAATATAAATACAGTTATTGTCAGTGTCTTTTTTGGGATAACGATTTAATATTTTTTTATTTAAATTTATTTACAAAAATACCTATAACATTGTGAATATTTAATGATAAATTACAAAATAAATATTCGTTTTTAAAAAAAGTATGTCGTCTGAATAACTGAGTAAAATGATCTTCTTGTGGTTTAAAATTTTCAATTGCTCACTTAGGTTGAGCTTATATAAAATGTCACTTAAAATTAAGTAAACTTTGAAAAAATTAAAAATAATACAACTAAAATAATTAATAATAAATAATTCATTCAAATATTAGGGTAGGTATCAAAAAATAAAAAGTAATAATAATAATAAGCAATAATAGTTAATGTAAAAAAATATTTTAATAAAAAAAGAATATACTTATTACTATATAAGCAAAATAAGTTAATTCAATATAATGCCCCAGTTCATCATAATGATGACGGACAAGATTTACTTTGGAGGAAAACAGAGGTTATCCCTGTGCAATTTAATTATGTTGTAATTATAATTTTTTTAATCTTTTTAGTATAATAAATATAAAGTAAAATATTATTGTTTACAGATACTTGTATTACTTGTAACCGGAATAATTACAAAATTTGTTAATTACAAATATAAGCCAAAACATACTAACATTAATTGTAGAAAAAACACCAGACAGGATTATAAACCTACCATCAATCATCATTAATTTTTTGTTATTATTACGAACCATATAAACTTAGTAACGAACTCAAAAACGTTATATTTTAAATAAGTTCATTCACATACATTTTTATTAGTATACGAAATATAATATAATATACATTAACGTATTATAGTGGATAAATTAAGTACAATTTGTTGTATGTTTGAATATAACATGAATAAATACAATTTGTTGTATGGTTGAATATAACATGAATAAATACAATTTGTTGTATAGTTGAATATAACATGAATAAATACGATTTGTTGTATAGTTGAATATAATATGAATAAATACGATTTGTTGTATAGTTGAATATAATATGAATAAATACAATTTGTAATTCACAAGCTCACTTCCGAACATCGACACATATATAAAGACTTCACGTGAATACAGCTCCAGTGGGTGGTAGGGGGAGATAGTGGGATAGTGATACCGGCTGGGCGCAACGGCAATGACAACTAGTGGGACGGCGGTGACGCTCACTGTCGCACTTCACTCCGATGGCGGCGATGGCGGGGTCAAGGGAAGGCAGCGGCGCAAGGGTCTTAATAGTCGGACAGTACAGACTTGCGCCTGTACCCACGACTATTAAACGACTGGGCGTGGACTCCTTGGCGGCGCGTAGCGATGCATTTATGTGCAATATACGTGTTCGTTACAACTTCATACACAAATACCTAACCTAACCTTTTTTCGATGTTTTTGGCTATGTAAGTATTATGATATTGACTTAACTAAATAAATAATAATTCCTCATGACATAATTGAATTAATTTTTTTTTCAATAATTTCACATAATATTTTTATAGGTTGATGAATGGTTTAATCGAGTACGACCAAAAACTAACATCACTTCTAAGATTTTTACTGATTCACCAACTTTCACCGAAGAAAAACTATTGGAACATAATATTCATTTTCACAACAATTTATTATATCACGATTATATTAATTATTCTGCATTCATGGCCACCGAAGACCATAAACATCAATATTATTACCGTGTATTTTATTCGTTTAGAATTCTTCATCGAAGTTTCAGTAATGTTTTCCTCGTATTTTTTCCTACAACAATTGGAGTATAGATCCCAAATGTTAAATCATTCGTGGAAATATCTTCTACCCGGGTTTCTAACCAATCCTGGGGAATTGACACATTCCTTAACAGAAATGACGCTGGATAAACTTCGATTGTTACACGCTGAACTATCGGATCCATTAAGAATATTTAGTGAGGGTTACGGACAAATACTATTAGGATATTTTAAATTCACTTATACTGATATGCTACTTAGCTTTTATTTTTTAACTATTACTTCTAAAAAAATAATAAAATTTAATTTTGACAATATTATGAAAAAATGCATACCATACCTTATGCAACTACAGAATGTCATATTGATTTTACCCATCATAAATGCTGCATCACGTGTCCATGAAAAAGTACCGTCAGTAAAAATGTTTAAATTTAAGTATCTAACTATAATTTATACAAAAATCGAATTATGGCATTTTAATATAGTATAATTACATAATATAGATAATCTTATAATGTACTGCTGTCCTTTTTATATCTTGTATGGCTTTTTTTTTTTAATTATTTTATTAGTTTATATACTGCTTTGCCGCTTTGGATTCATGTTGGAGTGGGTTAAGCTAATATCATATAATTAAAGTCAACATTTCAACGTAATATTTTTAATTATTATAATATATTTTATTCTGATAAATCACAACTCGGTTACTTGTTAAATACTTGAAGCACAATGAAATATATAAATTGAGTTTTATGATAGAATCACAATTTTATTTTGTTGATATTTTAGTATTATACAAAATGTGACTTTTTTTTTTATCTCAACTACATGTATTTTTTAAATTTATATTTATTATTTTTAAATATTGGAGCAAGTTTGTTTTATAAAGTATAAACATTTAATATTTCTATTCGATAACAGTTAAATAAGCAATTATTAAATCATATTTTGACTATAATTTTTAAGGTTATTATTTTTGTTAAATTATATGCAAAGACGTATTCAGGGTTTTTTTAATGAAGGGAGCTATATACTTTTAACTTGAATTATTGAAAATTAAAAACAACAAAAAACAAAAATACTGATAACATATTAATGTTGATTTAACATAAACGTATTTACTATTATAAATAACTAAAATTTGTAAGACATTTTCCATAATTAAATTGAAATATTTCAAAAAAGAAAAAACCGGCTAATGGGGGATATATATAATGTTAACATTTTCTTAGATACTCGTGTTATTTTATAGAAAATTATTGGAATTTTTTAATATTTTATGACATTTAATTTATTTGATTAAATATTTTTACAGAAACGGAAGATGATATCACATTTCTGATTAATAAAGATTTCAAATTTATCAGCCAACCTAAAAACACAAGTAAATAATAATATATATAATAAGTGTAATTTATCATATTATTTTAATGAAATTATACTTCTTGTTCCCTTAAATAAATATTAATAATACATAACGAAGTTTGCCATATACAATTGCTCAGCCCTAGAAATTTAAAAATTAACATTTATGTTAATGAATGTATAATTAATGATCATAATTTTTTTTTTATATTTATTTATTATTTTTTTTCTTTTATTCATAATATAAATTTTAAACTACATATTATATTTTATGAGTTGAGTCATTGATTTATGCTTATGGCGTCACTGACAATGCGCGTAATTATTAATAAAAAATAAAAATTATATTATTTTAATTTATTTAGGTACTATCACAATTATTATCTACAACAAAATTTCCTAATGTGTATTCTAGGTGAAATTGTTTATGAACCAAATATCAGTTCTTGAATCAAGTGAAATCACTACTTTTGGAATTTTCAACATAAATTTAAATCTTGTTGTATCAGTAAGTATGCAATTCAGTCCTGAAGTATTATCTAACATAACACTAGTAAAACCTATCGGATCAAGGTTATTTTGGGGAAAAAGAAAATGACACTCGTCAAACTATCACCATAGCTGTTTTCGCAAAAAGTTATATTTTAATTTACGCCGAAAAAATTCATAACCTATTTTATATTTATTTTTTTGGAGAACCCCTTAAATTAATCATATCACTATTATTATTATTATTTCAACACTAGATGAATTTGTTATTTATGAAACTCACCTTTCGTGTTTTTGTAAGTTCGGATTTTGGTTGCATGTTACTTGTGTCCCAAAAAAGGTATATTTTTCAGGTAGTAAATTTAACCGGTAACTTGCGTCCCGTTTTGGGAACGCAAGTTAACTATATAATTATTATTGATATTATCTACTAAAATCACTAAAATCGATAAACTATAGTGTATAATAAATCTCACTATTTGTGGGATGGGGACAGTTTGGTCTGAATATTCAAATAGCATACAAAGAACAACAAATGCATGTGAAGCTTTTCACTCGAACTTTGATTCATATTTTTATTCTAGTCATGCGCATATTTTCCAATTCATTAACTTCATAAAATCATTCCAGATTAATACATATATCTTGATTAATAGCATTAATTCTACAAAAAAATATTACAGAAAAAAAACATTTAAAATTAGAATACTTAAAAAAACACAAATAGAAAGTTTAAAAAAAAAAACAAAATTTCACCATTAAATTGTATTATAAGTGTCATTTAAATTACTACCAATATAAAGTATACATACATAAGTATACAACATAATACTATTATCATGACAATTTTTTTAAATTATTATTATTATTATTATAATTATTATTGAAATTATTATTTTGAATTATAATTTAGTTGACAAAATGTAAAACTTCTGAATTTTTATATTATTTACAATTGTATACCTAATTTACTTATTACTTATACTTCTATTAAATTAAAATAAACATCAATGTATATTTTTTTAGTAACATTTTAATATCGATTATATCAATATAATTGGGACGCAAATAGGCTATGACCTTTTTTGAATCTTTTTTTAATACAATTTAAATAAAATACAGATCAAAGAATATTGTAAAATTCAAGTGTTAAGTAACAAAAACTTTATAAAATATGACTTATTTATAACAAATAAGAAATTGAATCACTTTTTCACAATTCATTCAAAAACACTTTTATCGATATGTTAAAATTTTGAAATCTAACAGTGAATATTTTAAAATATGTTTGAATTTTTTAATTTTTCGTGTAATATTATTACATATTTATTATTATTATTTTTTTTTTTTTATATGATTCTCTTAACTTTACAACAACCATAATATCTACAACATATGTTATATTCATACTTGAATGTACTATGTATAAAATATAAAACCGGCTTTATGAATCAAGGTTTAAGATATCTTAATTCATAATATGTATTATAGCTATGTGAGTAATAGTAATATGGTAAGGTTTAGATTATTGTTTTTGATCAATTTATCTGTAATCCAAGGTTTTGTACAAATATCGTAATAATTACGATATTTGATGGATTCAGGATTAGGGAATTTCAACAAATACATAAAATAATTTAATCATTTTTTTTACCGAAATCGGTCATAATTATGACGGACAAGAGTTACATTGCCGGAAAACAGAGGAAGCCTCAGTGCAATTTAATTATTGTGTAACTTAAATTGTTTTTTTAAATTTATTTAAGCTGAATAGCTTATTATGATACAAAATAATATAAAGTGTTTTTATTTACAGATACTTGTATTACTTATAATCGGTTTAGTTACAATAATACAAATGCAAGAACATCCAATAATGTTACAATTAGAAGAGAATTTACAGATATTTATAAAGAATATAAATAACAAAAATATTACTGTCTGAAAATTTAACATGCCTATTTTAATTGCATAGTCTAGAACTAATCAATCTTTTAATTAATTTATGGGTTGTGTTTTAAAAATTAAAAGTTGACTAATTGATAATTAATACATTTTTACGTACGAAAAATAATTCAGAGTGAAAACAGTGGGTTATCTTATTTTCAATTATTTCAAAAGATTTTTTTTAACGTATTTATATAAAACTATATTAAGCCATTTGTACCTAAATAAAAATATCGTAACTACCTTTATTTTATAATAAAGTATATTGATAAAATTAAGAGTCTCATAAAATAATATGTACAATATATTGCGACAATCGTAATTATTTTGTATAGCTCTTTTTGATAGCATTGTTATATTGAACCCCAAACCCCCCTTCCTGTATACGTGCCTGTACATATTTAATATATAATTATTTGTTTATTAAGCAATGAAAAAAGTGGACGTTTATTTATTTATCAATATTATAATGGCATTTACAATAAATGTGTGCGATTGCGTTCTAATACAACTATATTTCATAGTTTCATACAAATACATTTTGATAACTCATTAAACAACAATTTTTTTTTTTTTTTTTTTTTACTTTATCTGATTCTTAGGCATTAAAAATAAAACAACTAGGTAGATTTATGTAGAGTACCTACTATAAGTAAACCGACTAGAGTTTACACACCGTGGTTATATGTATACAAACTTTCGACACCTGAAATTTATTTTCTACATTTTAATATTATCTATATTGTTGCGTTAAATTTAAAATCTAAGCGATAGGTTTTTAATTGGTAAAACGGTTTTTACTCCATATTTGTTGCGCTTATAATGACATTTTTTATTTAATTTCATATGATTTATTTTGGAACAAGTGTTACGTAGGCGTAAATTGGGGAGGACTTGGGAGGCTCAGGCCCCCTTCATTTTTTTTAAATTTTTCAAGAAATTTAAGGTTATTTATTAGAAAAAATTATAAAATGTAAAACATAATTCCTAATCAGGATATCCGATAGCCGATAGGTATGTGTTATGTGAACATTTAAGTTTTATGTATGAACTTTGTATTGTAAATTTGTAATACAATTAAAATGATTGAGCTATACTTTAATATTTTATAACGACAACGATAAAAAGGTATATATTATACGCCGTTAAGTAAATAATTTTGAAGTTTTTGTATACATTTTATATAATAAATGTTATAATAAAATTGTAAAATGTATATGTAGGGAGTGCGGGGTCGAAGCCCTCCGCGGGCCTGTTCTATGTTTATAATACCCTTCTAACAAGGCAAATTTACGCCTATGAAGTATTATGTTACTATAAACATTTAATACTTATGTTTATTAAAATTTTGAATGACAGATATTTTATTATATGACATTGACATTTTTTGAAATACATATTATAATATTAAGTAGTAATTACTAATTTAGTCATTGTGTATTATTTTTTAGTATATATGTCTATTATAATTTAATTATATGTGTGTAACAGTAACGTAGCTGGACCTCAATCTAGAGTGGGGCTATTTAAAAATTGTAATACATCACAAAATATCGTGAAAAATTCAATTTTTTATAATTGTATTATTTTATTACTTATACAGTCTATAACTGTGATTAAAACATCAACAATAAAAATTTTCAAGGGGTGGGGCATACATCCGTGCTCCCCTCAGCTACGCCGCTACTGTGTTATAACTTATATCTTAAAATTTGGTTATCGTAGTAATTTTCTAACTCCAACACATAAACATATTCAGGAAATATTACTTCTGATTTTCCTCAAGAATCTCGAATAGCACTGTTGTTCGAAACTGCTACTCGAGTTTATAACGGAGTTTAAATGAATACAAGACTTACACGTTTTTTTACAACACCACCACAGTTGAATATTGTTTTTTAAGTACTCGTGGAATCGAAATTTATACTGGTCAATAACAAATAAATCACGTTGTTTTTCGCTACATACTATTCATTTCACTCGCCATAATCGGCTTTAAAAATGTAACACATGTAGGGTAATGGACTGTTAACAGTTTGGCACTGTACTGCGACAATAATTGTGTTGGTCATCTACTAAACGTAACTCACAAGAAACTTATTAAAGCTTTAACGTAATCGTTTTTATTAAATCGGAAATACTAAAATAATTTAGAATAATCAATAATTTCGCCTTTATACATTTTAGATATCACAAGTTTACTGGGGACGCAATTCAGTCGTGCTCGAGTAAAACCCGTGACGCAATTAGTATTATACCTTTTTATATCTTTTTATACGGGACGCAATTCGTACGCACCGGATTTTTAAGTCAATACTGACGTACCACAGAACGATGTAAATATTTTAGTGAAATAGGCACCCAGAATATAAAATAAAATACTCTATTTTATCAAATTATCATATTATCTCAGTATAATATTCTTATATACAATTATCATTGACGGTGTTATTAACTTTGACAGTATAATGATTATTGACTTACCTAAATAAATAATAATGCCTTATGAAATTCCTATATTCATCTATTTTTCATAATTTCAGCGGTTTGGAAATATTTAATTTATAATCACATTAAAATAATCAAATATTTGTTAATAACTTAATAGGCATCAGCTATTTCGAATCTAAATTTAGTAGCTAAAAAACATTTTCTTAAAATGACGACTGCTTATGTAAAAATTTTAAGAACTATTTTATACTTGTGCAAATGAATTGGTATAATTAACATAAATTACATATTACAACCGGATGGGTTATTAATCAAAAGTACAGGCTTTGTGTATAAATGTCTTGAGATTTTACGGATGATCGTGTTAATAATATTTTCTTACTATGATTGCAAACGTGGTGATATAATTCATTTAATATACGTATTCAA
The DNA here is from genome assembly GCF_003676215.2 of Rhopalosiphum maidis. NCBI lineage: Eukaryota > Metazoa > Arthropoda > Insecta > Hemiptera > Aphididae > Rhopalosiphum > Rhopalosiphum maidis. Next base: position 85,875,872 of record NC_040877.1, read on the forward strand.
AGTATGGACAATTATAATTGCATCAAGAATATCAGAACTACATTTGATACAGTAAGACAAATAATACCAATAATACCATTAATGTTTCATATCTATAAATTAACAAAAAAATAAGATACCGACGCTACTAAACAATTAGTACATGCGTATTACTGTACGTTTACACGTATATAAAAATACGAATATTTGAAGTTTGATGATTACTGTCGAGTAGAATAAATAGCAAGGTGAGTGAATTTCGGTGATTTAAAACGCAATTAATTCGAAACTTTACTAATCTGTTTACTGTTTTTTTTTCTTTTAACATACTTATCATTATTTCATTTTAAAAACATAAAAATAAAAACAAGAAATTATCCTCTAAAATCTATATAATTATCTGATTGATAGTCCATGAATTCAAATTCATTATTCATAAATATAAAAATAAATTTTCATGTTCCTGCATTTTAGATATGAAAATTAACATGTAAGTAATAAAAAGAATAAATATTATATGATGCATTTTCATTTTTTACCATAGTAATACTAGGTATGCACTACAAAACTAAAATAAAAATAAGTTATTTGTTTTTAACATAGTGTTTTTTGTAGGTTGATGAATGGTATAATCGAGTACGACCGAAAACTAAGATCACTTCCAAAGTTTTTATTGATTCGCCAGATTTCACCCAAGAACATTTATTGGAACATAATTTTCATTTTCACGTTCATATATTACATTGCTATTTCATCATTACTTGCATACTTGTGGCCACCAAAGACCATTGATAATCTCTACTATCGTTGTGTATTTTATTCGGTTAGAATTTATTATGGACGTTTCAACAATTTTTCCTTCATATTTTTTCCTAAAACAATTGGAGTATAGATATCAAATATTGAATGATACATGGACATATCTTCTACCCGGATTTTAGCCACTCCAAGTGAATTGACACATTCCATAACAGAAATGACGCTGGATAAAATGCAGTTGTTACACGCCGAGCTATCGGAACTATTAAGAACATTCAGTAACGGTTACGGAAAAATCCTATTAGGATTCTTTGTGTTTAGTTATTATAGTGTGCTATTAAGTTTTTATTATTATATTGTTGCTTTTGATACTAATAATATATTACAAAAATATTTACCATGCATATTTCAATTACAAAATGTCATATTGGTTTTATCCATCATCATAGCCGCATCGCGTGTTCATGAAAAGGTAACGTTAGTAAAAATATTTCAATGTTGCTAATTACCTATAATTCATACACAAGTTATGAACTTATAATAGCTCAATAATATAGCATTGACAGAGTATAATATAATTATGTTATTATCTTGTATGGATCTTCTTTTATTTTTAATCTATAATATAAAACATAAATTTATTTATTTTCTTAGGTATATATATTAGAGCACTTAATTATGATGTCGACTTAGAAAATAATTAAATTAAGAATACATTTTATTCGTTAAAAATTATATGTATTTATTAAATAAAAATTATAATATTATTTAAGCTCATATGGTTGATTTCAGAACATTTTTTTTTTTATGAAGTATAAACATTTAATATTTCTGTTTGACAATAGTTCAATCATCATATCATATATCATCACATTTTTATTTAGATATTTCTTAAATGTTTATGTTTTTTTATACAAAACGATGAGATTTTTAAAGATTTGATGGTATTGTAATTGTTTTAATTATATTTTTACAGAAACGGAAAATGATATCACATTTACGATTAATAAGGATATCGAATTTATCGGCCAACCTAAAAATCCAAGTAATAGTATATTATATAGTATGAGCATATTTTTTAAATTATACTTGTTTAATGTAAATTATAATTATACTTTTCACAACATATCAACACCAATTCTAAATGGTTATATCAGATTAAATTATTTATGAACCAAATATCAGTTCACGAATCAAGCGAAATCACAGCTTTTGGAATTTTCAATATAAATTTAAATCTTGTTGTATCAGTAAGTACCTATTTAAATCAGTTATTATGCAATTGTTTATTAATTTAGTTATTTATTTGAATCTGTTTAAATACAATTATAATTTATAATAATAGGTAAATAATGCTTAAAATCAATATATTTGTTTTATTTATAGATACTAATATTACTTATTATTGGTATAATAACAATAATACAAATGAAGAATCATCCAATTATGTTAGAATCTAAGCAAAATTTTAAGACATTTTTACAGAATATAAGTAACATAAAAATTATAAACTGAGAATATAATAGATACCTATTAATTGGTATTATATAATGTTTTATTCAAGAGGTCATCAACCTTTAGACGACCGATTATTATTTTAATATTTTTTTTTTTTTAATTCATGAACTAAATTTTATAGTATAAAATATATGTTCTATTATTATTTTTTTTTACACTATTAACCGATTTACCGGTACTAATATCACTCCCGTAATTACAAGAGTTTCTGTCGACGACTGTGAAGACTCGACCGGCTATCGATCTGGCCAACAGTGGCAACAGTCATGGTAGCCGCTGGTAGCTGTTAATCAAAAACGTCGACGAGAAGATATATATTATTATAATATAATAATATGTAGGTATACACGTTATACATATTTTAATGTAAAATACAATTGGCGGATATCAAACAGTTGATTGTTATATGTTATCCATATCGCTCAACACCTACACTGAAATTAATTTTGTTTTAACACTAAACAGGTATATCGTTGATCAATTATTAGTTATTAAAAATAACAACGTAAAAGTTGTATACCAATACGTATAACATAACATTTTATTAATCGTGTGGACTATTACAAAATAATGATTAATGATGTACTTAAATGAAAAATAATTTTCCAATGAAATTGTATTAATTTATTTTTTTAATTATTTTAACCTTGTTTGGAATAATTGATTATATAATTTTATAATATTCACAGTATTATCTTCTCTAATGTAACTAAAGCCCTTTCCTTCAGTGAAAAACTAATTTAAATTATTTTATTTAGTACAATTATACAGAGCATGCAATTCTCCTAATAAAGACCTCTCTAATAGTTAGCATGCAATTCGGATGTATCGCACTTTAACTAGTTCCATGACTTATATTAGGTGTATGATTTTTTAAATTATTTTTACTGGTATTTCGTTTGCTAATTACGTTACTTCGATAATGATGTTAATTAATTACAATACTATCAATACTTGTGGAAATTATTTCAACATTGATATTTTTTGTAACTTAGCAGAACACGTCCTTTTGGGGAACACAATTACATTACACCTAAAAGCGAGATACATACTAAATTCCTAGCTGAAAGAGCTACAGTTATGTTTTTCACTTTTCGGTACCGTACATATGCATTGTGTTATTCCCAGTCATAAACCACATAACTATCCTAACCTAACCTAACCACTATGTGAGCGCATATAAACTTCGCCACAAATACCTTTTTTTTAGTGTTAACTACGTCAGGTAAGACAATCGGGTAATAGTATAAAATTAATACTTATTATATATTATTATTAAAAAAAAAAATATTCATATTTTTATAATAATAATTTTCCATATTAAATAATAGTTAAGTATGCGTAATATACCAACAAATATACTTAAAAATAAAAATAATAATTATCTGGACAAATCAATGATACAATTTGTAATGTGTATTACGTCAAATAATCATAGTAAATAATCGTAATAATAACCATTAAATATGTAGGAACGTTATGTTATAATATTTTGAACTACCTAAAATGATGTGGTACAATTTGTAGATATTCAAGACGAATTATATCATTATTATAATTTATTATTTATAGTGTTCTCTAAGACTATTATTTTTTTTTCTATATATTTTTGTGATAGGTACTGTTATGTTTTACATGTCAACTTTAGAAATTTCGACGTATGTTATCGCAACGGATGTCAAAGTATTTAATGTGGGAAGGCCTTAACACTGGCGGAGTTAGACCTTTTCATTACCTTTTTATCTAACCGGTATTCTGGCGGAGTTTACAATCACCACCATTACATGACGTGTGCTACCATGGAAGTAGATGATGCGCCAAACAGAAATGCAACGTGTGCAGAATTGAAACAGGCTAAAACCTAGCTAATGCAAATTAATGCACAATTCCACTTCGAAGTGACAAAATTACACGCAAATTAAAATTAATTACAATTTAAAAATGACTAATTATCACTGTCACTACTCTTCCTTAAAAAAAAAAAAAACAAGACATTAAGGAAAAACGTAAATTTTATGCAATTATTAAAATAATTGTATAGTAACTTGTAAGCATTTTTACCATTAATATATTATACATAAAACATTGAACTCCGTGAAATTTTATTTTTTTATTGACATTATAATGGCGTTACAAAATGTGTGCAATTGCGTTCTTACAACTATATTTCATTGATACAAATTTTGATATATGGTTTATTAAATAACATTTTTTTTTTTTTTTTTTGTTATCTTATTCGTGGAAGTTTATATAAAAATAAAACAACTAAGTAGGTATAGGTACCGTATCTACTATAGATAAACCAACTAGAGCTTACACACCGTGGTTGTTACAAAATTTTGACATCTAAAATGTATTCTCTATATTTGAATAGTACCTATATTGCTGCGTTTGATTTATCTCGCATTGTAGCATCGCCACTATATATTCAATAACTTTAAATACTTGATACTATGATAATATTTTTATTGCTATTTTTAAGATATTGCGCCGTCAATAAGCCTCATCTACAGTTCACTATTTATGCCGGGGAAAAAAGAAATGCACTCAAACTTACAGTTATTACGTAGGTATTTATACTCATGCATCGCGACGAAACTTTTCTAAAAATTGTGAATTCTCTCCTCTCCGCCTTCTAAAAAATTATCAATAAAATATCTGACCGAGACCTCTTTATTATTCCTCTTAGAGGGTGGTGGTAATAATTTTGACCAAAAACTTTATAATCCGTTTGGGCGAACACCACTGACACCGTTTAGGCGAATGTCATAATTATCCTCACGTGTACGAATGATATGTATGCATTTTTTATGGGGACAAAATTAATATAGGTATATTACAATGTTATTGTAGGTACCAATATTTTTTTTTTAAATTCACTAAATTACTAATAATATAGTTATATGAATTTGATTATAGTGACATTATTATGACATAATAGTTACCTATAATATGTGATTTTATTATGTTCATTTTTTCAATTAAAGTACATAAAAATATTTTTATTAATTTAAATTTAAATATCTGTAAATCTATTCATACTTCATACTTATTCGGCCAAACAGTATTTTTCGTGGTTTACATATTCGCCCATACAGTTGACGTTTTGGATCGAATTGCCTAAGTGGTACGCGCCCCAAGTACTATTGTCGTGAATCGCGGCCCTCTCCGGATTATCGGTAGGCACATTACGCCGGGTCGACCGTAATTCCCTAATATCAGAATACCGATGTACTGTACGCGAACGTGCTCGTGGCGAGCGGGGGGGGGGAGGAATGAACGTGCCGAATCTTCCTTTTGGCTCATTTCTGTCTATTGATTTCTCATAGGGTATTGTCTAAACCAAAAATTCTAAGCCCAATATTTTTTCTGTGTGATTTTTGAAAACGCGCGCGATCAATGATGTGTTTAATTAAAACATTAACTAGATGAATGCGAGAATACATATTTTTTTATTTTTTCGTTCTAAGAGAATAGTAAAAAAATCATATCCTCTCTGCCACATTCGACAAATCCGCAGGGCACGCCGCTGTTGTACCGGTGTAGTACCTTCATTACTGCTGTCTGCCGGTTATGCCGTGATGTGACGGCGCGTGTGTATGTGTGCGTGCGTGTGTGTGTGATAATGCGTAGGCGTAATGTTTTACGATTTAAAAAAAATATAATATATGTATATATATATATATATATATATATATATCGTTCTCGACGCTCTTATTTGGTAATAGATAAATTCAAATAATATTGTGATTGAGGACGAGACCGCCCCATCGAAGCTCCTCTATATCAACCGCTCTCGGTCTCTAAGAACACGCACATACATGTCTTCATACACAACATAGTACGTAATATTGTTATATTAAACGACCCGTCAGTAGGGCAGTGAGACGGCGGACGACGTGCGCGTCCCGACGAACCCGCTGCAGACGACCGCTTGTTCGTCGAACTGTTCGTGGAAATAGTTGACGGAACGCGAGTACACCTTCAGCTCGATGCACTTGCCGGCCGCCGCGGTCTTCCTCTGCCTGTTCTTGTTGTTGCCGCCGCCGCCGCCGCAGTTCTTCCGGCACGCCGCCTTCCTGTCCACGTCGTATTCCATGATGGTGCCGAACGGATTTTTGCACGTCATTTTCTCAAACGGCCGGGCGTCCCGCTTCCCATACCCGTCGTCCCAGCAGTCGGCGCCGCATCTGCGCCGGTGACCGGCCGCCGCGGCCTCGACCGCGGCCACCACGTCGTCGGACGCGGCCGCGGCGGTACCGTCACCGCGCTTGCCGCCCTCCACGATCACCACCTTGATGAGCGGCACCACCGAGTCGCATATCTCGCTCACCTCCCTGGCCAGTTCAAACTTCTCGAACAGGCTCATGTTGCCGTTGCGCTCGAACGCCGCGTGCTTGTCGCTGAACGCGAACAACTGCGTCACGCTCAGCGCGTAATAGTCGCCGAACAGTCTGGACAGCTCGCCGTACGTCTCGGTCAGCGTCTGCAATTACACGTGAAAAACGATGTATTACGTCAATAAGCCCGTTGCTACTCGTGATGCCACCGGATGCGCCGGACAGACATTTTGAGCGCAATGATAATATAACCTTACACAACGCCTACAACCCAATCCACTATCGTGTTATGATATTGTTTGTGGCATAAAAAAAGTGTACAGGGTGCTTACAAGGGCACACGCGCCCAAAATCATATTTTATAGGCGCAAAATGTATAGGTTTAATATAACAATACACTACGTCTTGTTATTCTGTCTAAACTTAGTCTAAACTCGGTGCTCGTAGAATTTCAGTACGTTTTGAAAACTTGCTACTCTCATAAATATAGGCTATTTCGGATTTTTTAGAAACGCTTACACCGACAATTCCACTATTTTTTTAAATTTTAAATTTCATTTCGAGTAACCAAAATAAAAGCATGAACTGAATAATATAAGAATAATATCGTGACTCTTTATAATACTTTTCAAAAATGTTTAAATTTATAATTATCAAGAAAAACGATCGATAAGGACAGCAAGGCCGAAGAACCCTGTATATTATAATATTTAGTCATATACACGCGATACAAAGAAACGCAAACGGATACTTAACCGTTTCGAAAATCTTATTTTCCATGCGCAACCGACTGTGGTGAACGGTGCCATATCCAATTTCAATACTTTTAATGTTATAATATTGTCATCAATTCTATACGAATTATTTGTATTATATTACGATGTATTCGTATAATATAATATTATTATAGACGTTCTTTACGGAATATTTTGATCTTTCGTGACAGAATCGTTACAAATACTGTTAACGGTTAATCTGATTACATTGTCTGCAACAGACACGGCTTTATTCGATCCTTTTTAAGTATCTACTTATTCTAAATAATCAGAAAAAAATCAGTATTTCTCGTATGAATAGGATACTTAATACACAAGTTATTTACTTTAAATTGTATGATAAATGTACAAGATGTATGAATTCAAAACACATTTTTGTCTTCATTGGCGTGAGAATTAAAAATATATCGATCGAATTCAACAGCGTAGCCAGAATTTTAAAATGGGGGAGGGAGCCAATCCCAAAGTACTAAAAAAACATAATTAACAATTAACAATAACAGTTTGTTTTTATATTAAGTTGATAAAGCCGATAGGGAGGGGGGGCATGACCCACTGCCCCCCACGGCTACGCCACTGATAGAATTTTTAGCCAGGTTAGGTCACCTTTATATGATGGAAATATAATATACTAAGTGTTTTATAGGTAGGTATACTGTGTGTATGAAAAAAAACATTTTAAAGCAAGTGGGTAGTGTGTATCTAACGAAATCTTTAATTATTATGACACGTAATAAATGTATAAGAAAAACTTATAATAGATATGAATATTAATAAAAATAAACATGTATAGCGAATAACAATATCATTAACACACGTCACCTTGGAGTACCTATAGTTTATAGATTTAAATGCATATTAATACTACATTCTTACAATTGTCAAACCATTTGCAAAAATATTGGTTCTCAATAGTTAAATCGTATATATATATATTATGTACATGTAATAAAAATATTTATTAATATCTTATATTAATGTTTAAATACGTCATGTTGACTGCATCATACCGATAAAAATTATAATAATAAATAAAATTAGGATATTTAATCAAATGCATGATTATTACAACAATTATTATCTTTACGTTACAGCCATAAAATATAAGCGGCACAAATTAAAACTCAAAAACAGAGCTTAAAAACTTAATCAGTTGAGTACGTATTACCATGTAATAACATTTTGTAAACATATATACTGCAGACATCTTAATAACCAAAAAATAAATTACGTCACACTATACTTATATACGTTGACATAATAGCACACCGTATTCGAGTGAATACCTACTTACAATTATTGAAAAAATGATAAATATGCAAAGATAGTAATAATTGTGGATTATGTTTTCAATCGATATTGACCTCGGTCGGGTTTTTTTTTTTTTTGAGAAAATAAGAAGAAGAAAAAAATGCTATTATAATCGAGTTTACCACAAACAACCAATAATGGATTGGAGTTTCGAGTGATATCTATTGTGACTTGTGTATTCGTGTACATTATCGCATACGCCATACAAGTCAATGTATTATGACAATGTACGTTTTAAATGCGATTAGCTGTCTTTTCGTACATACCTCCTGACACAGGTCGAACAGTTTGTTCCAACGTGCGCTGTTGGTGTCCTTCTCAGTGAATAACATGACAGCCAGCTTTTTAGATATGCCTTTTAACTTGTAGACCCGGAAGATCGGCAGAAGCGCTCGTTCCATATAAAAGTGTTCGCTGTACACATCTGCGTATATGTCGTCCACGCTCTCTCTAGATGATAATAAAAAGGTTGACGTTAATAAAAAAAATACATTGAATGTTGACAGACGGATAATGTGGGAATCAGCCAGATAAAAATGTAATATATACTTATTGAAGTAATAAAATATTGCATGTATTATTAAATATAATTATATTTACTATATTAGATTATTACGATTTTCTGCAAAGGTATGAATTTTAATTAAACCATATTTACTCGATTAAGAGGATATATTGTTAATCTTATGATTAAAAATAAGTTATTTTGGTATGTATAAAAAATAAAATGCATTCTTAATCTATTTTTTCATTATAAAACAATTCTATTAAGTATGATATTGCAAGAATATCATTTGAAGAGGGCTTACATCAATAATTTATTTATAACATCGATATATAAAAATATAATATTACTTTATAACTTAACATTAACTTATTATTTTATTATATTTTTCATTGGACAAATAATCAAATATTGTCTTCCTACTTTTCAGTCATACATTTTTTTTAAACAAATCTATTAATATTCAATGCATATTATAATTTTTTTTTTAATCAAACGATTTCGTATTTTAAAAATTGATCCTTGTCACAATATGATCATAAACTATAACATACTAATTCGATTTCGAATGAAATCAAAAATTTATTAGATATCTATAATATCCTATAGGTATTAATCAAAAATGAATATAGGGATAGGCCCATCAATTTTGTCTCTATACTGTTATAACGTTTATAACTAGGCGTAGATACATATGTTATACATTGATAATACGAGTAGTATGAAACTGCGTTCACAAATTGCGGTGGTAAAAACATAATTATGTTAAACCGATTCAAATTATCCACGATTGTATAATTTTGATTTTATTGAGTTTTAAAAAAGTGCGTTAACCAAAGTACTCGCCTAAATTTACTATTTAATGAATAATGTCTGCATTATATAATAGTAACAACCTTAACGTATACATTTCAAGCATATATTATATAAAAAAAATATTTTCATCGTGGTCGGTTAAAATTTGAATAAGCCATCATCACTTAAATTTATCAATGTCCATTACTTACAGATTATTACGTAAGAAAGGCCTAAAATCCCGTAGAAGATGGCAGTAGGTGATCATTCGGGTCCTTGCCACTGATTTCAAGTGTTTAATTAACAAATCAGCTAGATCATCCAAACTCTGTAATACCATAGGAGCGTCTGGCCACATATCTTCGACGTCGTGCAAAAGTGTGTCTGAGCTCTCCTTCACTAAAAAATGAACCATACTCATTTCCATTATAGTATACCAATTTCAAATTGTTAATTATTAAACTCTTGCTCACATTTAGATAGCGTTTGTTCAATTAACGATTTGTCGTCCATCAGGAAATAATCTGGCCATAGAGCTCGTTTTTTAAAAGCGACTAACATTTTGTCCATTTCTCTGTTGTAAGCCATTTCGTTTTCCAATATTGATAATCGAACTCTGACTAAAATTGCGTCTATATCGTTTATTCCGCAAAGCATCTCTAATAGAAATATTCAGCGATTATAATTCATAATAATATATGTATATAATTTGTAGAAATGTAAATAACTGTACGTATATTGTGCATTAACATAATATAACAAGGTTTTAATGCAAACTAAGAGGGGAAAATTGTTAATTTAACTTGGTGAACTTACCCTTGTTTACTTGAGTGAGTGTCATGGGTAACTTTTCCCAACTTATTATTTCTTGAAGTGAACGGCTCCTGGAAAATGGCATGCGTGGAGGCTTTGATAATTTATTACTAGGCACCTGAACGTTTATAAATTAATTAATTAATATAAATAATAAAATATTTTTATAAATATCTTTATACAATTTATTTGAATGGTTTTAAAATTAAATTTAAATTTTTCTTATCTATTGTCCAGATACATATTCAGCTGTATATATTGTGAACCTCTATTTAACTAAACTCTCTATATAACGAAATATTTTATGGAACCATGAAATTTTCATGCTATGAGTATGCTAACTAGTAACTAGGTATGCCTAGTTAAATGTTATCACCTTAGATTATTGTTTGATTATTTTATTTTATTTTTATTTTAATTAATTCATTAATACTTATTATACATACGTATATACATATTTGCATTTATTTCGTACAGTAAAAATTGGTTTTTTAAGTAAAGAAAATTATTATTTTTTTTTAATGAATTTTGTTAAAAGAACCATCAAGTTTGTTAAATAAAGGTTCAACTGTATAATATAATATAAAATAAAGATGATCGTCATACCTGTTGATTTATCCTAGTTAATGGCTCATATGGAGCTGGAAAAAAAAACAAAATACTGATTGAATAATCAACATACTATTAAATTAAGATATAGAATAATCAATTTACATCTGAGCTGAGATTTTTGATTAAGGTATTGAAAATAAGTCTCTTCATTCCAAGCTTCTTTTACTTGTCGCAAACGTTTCTTCCAAGCAATTAGTTGTTTTTCTGTGTTAAATTTAATCTTAAACCAATCCAATTTAGCTATGTTTTTGATATGCAAAACTAAGTGGCTTCCGTCGCAAATTCTTCGGCATACTGCCAAGTCTCTTACTGCATGAATTTTTGTCCTTCGTGGATCTTGATCATCCCTGTCAATAAAAGTAATATTTTGTATTATACAAAATTATTCTTTTAACTATAAACTCTCATTATTTCGAAAAATGTTTTTTTTTTTAACTATTATACTTGAAAAAATTATAGATAATTACATGACATTCTAGAATTTTAAATTACCTACTTGTTTATTTAAAAAAAAAAATTTTTAGATTCTGAACTGACCAATAAATGTATTGGTTTTATAATAATGTGGTTTTTTTTGTGACGTCACCTTAAATATCAATAAAAGTGTTTTCAATTTCAATTTTTAATGTATTTCTAGTAGCAATTTTAATCTAGTTGGTACTTTGAACGAAGTAATAGATTCCAAGTGATTTTCAAAACAATTGAAATAAACTAAAATTTTTAAGCAAAACACGTTTTTGACAAAATAAATATTTTTTTTTTATTATTGTAACTCAGAAATTAATAACTTAATAGCTTTATAATTTTAACAAAATATTTGTTTTCTATTTTCTAGAAGTAATATAGTTTTAAAAATATTTTTCCTCTTTCGATTTATGACTAATAAAATATTTGTTTTTTTAATAAAAAAGCTTGAAAATTTAATACAACACTCTTCATAAGTTATTAATACCCATTAAAAAAATATCGAAAATATATCCTCACATTTTCTTATAAATATTTAAAGTTCAAATTTTAACAAAATTGATCAAAATAAAAATTTGAAAGTTAAAATCTATGAAAAATATATCAGAAATTGAAACTACTAAAATATATCAACTAACTCAATTATCTATAGAAATAGAAATATATATTCGAGTATCCTTAGATATATAGGCTGACAAACCATCTCCGCTAAGATTGGTTTTCTGTACAAAGTTATTTTTTGTTGTTCGTGGACCTATTATCAATTTTTGATTTTGTATACTTTTAAAAACAATTAATGTTATCTGTTAAACCAATCATTCTATGCATTTAATACGTCTTAGATTGTTTTAATTTATCATTATTATTATAACAGTGCTTACCCATAAATCCATAGTGTACTATTGCTAAGCACGACAAATCTTTGCCGCCAATCAGGATCTCCAACCACTTTCACCATCAAAATATCGCAAAAACTTGATATCGTTGACATTTTGACCTGAAATGAATTAATTTCAATATATTAGTTAAACAATTACATATTTTTTTAAATAACTTGAATAATATTATTAATTCTTATTATTTTTATTGTACCTATAATCTACATATACACAATTATAATATTATATCATATTATAATAAATGATTAATATTAAACACTTCAACTGATCAATTTATACTTTGGATTTGTTTTTATGTATATAAAAATTATTTTGTATTTTTAATGTAACTCAAAAACGAATAACAGAAAATAAATGTGATTTTCATCAAGTATTTTAATACAATGAGATTCTAAAAATTCCTTTTAAACTATTACCTAGCTATTTATACCATGAAAAATGAATCTATTTCACACTGTTTTATGGTAAGGTGGTATTAATTCAAAAGTTAATAACAATAATATAATATAGAACAAATATAATATTATAATAACAAATGTAATGTTTTCAGAAAAAAATGTAATCTACCTACGGGCTATATTAATACTAATAGTAAAATAAAATACTATAATAGCAATATCGCTAATATCAAAATACACAACGAGAAATATACTTAGTGTATAGACCAACAGACTGTCTCTGCTCAGAATCGTTTTTCATATACAAAGAAATTATTTTATTGAATTAAAATTTAACACATTCATTACAATGACCCACTTGACATATAATGTACAGAAGAGCAGTACCCACTTGCCACCTTTTTTATAATGTTTATGCTAGTAGTCTAAAGGGAAAAATTCCGATATTTTAGACTTAATGTTTTATTTACATTTTAAATTATGTGGAAAATATTAACAAATATAATAAAATGTGAAAATAGAACTTTATAATTTTCTAATAGTATGTTAATACATGCACTTATATACCATAAAGATATACAATATAATATAATATACGACTTCTACTATGTTTTGTTTAAATTTCGAGGTGTAAATATTAAATTCAATAAAAAAAAAAAATGTTTATACAAATTCTTAACTGTTTGATAATCCATTATTAGTCACTCGTATGTTCGATAAATTAACACAGTACTAATTGAGAAAATACTAGTTATTGTTTTTATTCTTATAAAATAATCATAATAACTCCTAAAATAATATACTGACATTTGTATAATAGCTAGGTACAACGAGCTGTACTATAATCGTTAAATTGTATACTTTAGTGTCACATGGGCATGTTATTGTATACCTAAATATTAAATTTGTAATTATATTGTATATAAACCGTCATTATTAAATTGCTTACTAATTTTTAGCGCATCTAATCAAGACTAATCAAGCACTAATAAATTCGTCGGTAAAAAAGAATTCTCAATTTAACTTTATTTGTTTTTAGTTATTAAATATAGAGTTTCACTTAGTCTTAGTTGTCTAGACCTTTACAAGATAAATGCATTTTTAAAATATCACGAAATAATTTAAATATATACAATAATCTTTTATACACTATACAGTTAACGTATCCAACATAATAACCTACCAAAATAAAATTTGATTAGTAAATTTGAATAGCTTATTATTTGGCTTTTAATTCAAGCATAGTCTTGTATTCGTGTTAATTGTTATGCCCATTAGTCATTATTGAATATTAATATAATGAGTCATTACAATAATTTTCGACGGAAATTAAACAACAATTTATATTTTTTATTGAAATTATTTTTACAATTTATCTATATCTACACAAGTATAATATAGAAATACTCCTCTTGAACTAATCACTTGATATTTGCTTAAAATGTCACGTAGCCTCTACAATTATAATAAATTATATGAGTACTTATCGATATAATAATATTATATTATAATGCAACTACTACCTATAAAAGCATATCCGGTAATTGTATATAAAATATAAAATGATTATTAGTCTTATAATTTTAACATATAATTGCTAGAAAGTAATGTTTTATATTATTATATATGATATATTATTTATCAAAATTTATGAATATTTTATGCTACTAATGAACACTACTTTTTCATAAAAATATATTTAATATTATAAAGTCCCACTAATAAGCTATTTACAATTCCAAGAGTATTCAAATTGGTTTTATAAAAACTGCGAATATTCAATCAGTCATTATTAATATTAAATCCACGGATTAAATTAATTCATTATTTAAAAAAAGCAATTATTATAACTTCTTTATCGAGACATATTACTAAACAAAACTACGTACTAGACAGCATCATGCCACGGACTATATAAGTTTATAGTCTGTCAGTCTGTGATCGTACCTGTCAATTAAACATAAACTATTGTAAACTATTATTTATAAGACTATATTATATAATCATAGAATAAATACAATAATATAATTGTTTGACCAAAGTACATTACACTTTAATAACACGGAGTAGTTATACGATTATATAATATTATGTTTAACGAAAAAACAATTTTGTAATATTTTAAATCAGAAAATGACGTAAATATAATTTAAATATTAAGTTATAATGGTATTAACACATAATTAATTGTTAACATTAACATATTACCCGTAGGAATCTCTAATAACGATTAATGTGTAGTAAATATAGGTGTCTAAATATTCTAAATACATGTAGAATATTGATTATTGTAGTCTTTAGATGCAAAATATTGCCATGCACTCACTTAATTTGCATCTTTATTTTAAAATCATAACCACACAAGTAGTGTAAGTTGACAAATATTCAATGTGAAGTAATGAAAAGTGATTTAGAGTAATTGAGCAGTCTCATTTGGGAGCTATATATTCCATATTATCCTGCATCAAAATATTATATTATATATAGCTTAAGTTACGGCTAAAGTATAGATGATATTATTTATTTCATAAAAAATGAAATATCAACCTACTACTTCATTATAAAATAGAATATCACTATATTATTTTTATCTTAAATTCAACAAGAGAATCCATAATACTTTTAATAGCAGCTTTGAATTGAAAAATTAATTTTTAAAAATTTATACAGATTAGTCAACACTAAAAGCTAAAAAAACCAAAATTGAACCATATATATTTCACTTAACTGAAATACAAATTTTTATTTTGCACTTGTTTTCAATTTTTTAGTACATAATGCATAATATTTTTGTATTTTTATATCTCAAATGAAGTATATATAGTATAAAAATTAATATTCAATAGCATATTATTCATATTTTAATTAATTATCAAATAATTGAAATTATATCATTATTATTAATAAATATAATATACTTTTTTGAAACTTAATACTTAATACTTAATAACTAATTGTTTAAAGTTTGAAAAACTCATTGTAGTATATATTTTTATTTCAATGCGTGCCACATTTAAGTTGTTTATGCACCTGTTTGAACTTTTGATCTTATAAAAATGAAAAGTGATGGTTTTTATAGTATTATAGTTATAGTTATATTTAGTGATAATACACCCATTATCTACCGGTAGTCGGTACAAAACGTTATTGAATAATAAGATAAATTCGATATCATTAAATCCAAGTAGGAGATTTATTCATAAAATCCTCGCGGTATAACCACGTATAAAATAGTATAGATAGCTTTCTTGTTATTATGTTAACTATACTTAATATATTTAATTACATGTATACATTATAAGTGAACGAACAATAGATTTTAAGCAGCAATTCAAAAAATCAATACTCATTGTTGTTATCATTTGTAAAGTAAAATAAAATATGGCTTTATTATTGTGACACTCGAAAAATGTTTTTGCCTACTTGCGTCATTATATTTGCAATCACTTAAACCGTGTGAATAGATCATAGTATAGTGCAAAAAAAAAATTAAATTAAATAAAAATAAAAATGTGCACATAAGCAAATAATAAATTACGTTACCCTATTTGTGTTTGAATTTAGGAACTCGACAAACTTAAGAAATGTGTATAAATTGCATAAGAGATATTTACAATGACAACAAAGTTGTTATAAATAATAGAAATACCAATATTATATACATCGTATACATCTATAACGTATTATATATAATGTATCGTTATTTTCTTTGTCGATGGTGTTAGAAGTATGACAATATACAGATTAATACTGTGTTATGTAATCTAATCATGGAATCTTATAATAGCTTATTTTCAAACTAGTCCTTTTAAAAAGTATAAAATGTTTAGCTATTTAAGAATAAGAAGCGTACCTATTTATGGCGAACTGGCCTTATACATACCAATATAGCTATACAATGAATTAATTATCGTTTGAATGTACATGGACGTAAGAGAATCGGTTTGCATACACTGAATAGAACTCAACAAGATCGTACAAGATCCAGCAAAACCTTCAATTTTTTTGATTTCTCGTTCAAATATTCTAAAGAATGATTCATCAATCGGAACTATGTGATCTTTAAATTATATTAATTTAGATTAATATTGGCCTTAAATACTTAATTACTTGTATTTTCGTACTATTATTTTAAATCATATAACTTATTTTACCGATGTTATAACTATTTAGTAATAGATATAATGATATTGATATTTCATACACGTAAAAAGCTGACTAGCGTTTATAACTATAAATAAAATTAATAAGTAAGGTGTAGGTTACAATTAGTGAAAATAATTATCATTATGTATTAAGCTCTTCAAATGATTGCAATTACACCGATTATCGCGTATACGTTTAGATATAACTTCAGTAATCACTAATAAATATGCTTTCGACAAGTCAATGGATTCATTTGTATCTAACTATTTAATATGTTAAATATATATAATATATTATTAAACATATCGCATAAGTTTATAATTTAGATAAGAGTATAATACCTAAGAGTCAACGACGTGATGGTATTATATCAGGTGTTCAACATTGATATATCTTGATAGCTTTATATAACAATTCGCAATAATGATGTATTAAATTAAATATACGTCTTAGAATAAGATCAAATAGATCACTGATTTTCCGAAAAAAATGTATTTTAGTCAAAACTAAAACATTATTATAATAAATCAAAGACCAAAGTAAAATGCAATATACCTTTGTAAATTTAAATATTAAAAAGAAAAAAGTGTTATCTAAAATATTCTAAATAAGTGGCAATAATATATAAACAGTTATTACAGTCTAAATGTCTGATAATAAATTATTTACTTTAATACTGATACATACGATGATAATCCAATCCAATTATAATCGATTTATAATTGCCTATAGCCTATAGGCAATAAAGAGCACGTGTGTTTGATTAATACTTGACATAAAGAAAGAGTTCTGTATAATAGTTATTTTCAAGTTCTTGAGTATACTAATAATGTTGCATACGTATCATTCTTCCAGTCATTTCTGTGACTTTTATTAAAAGCCTTTTAAAAAGTTACAATCTATTTAACATCATATATGAAGTACAATATTTTTAACTTCAATAAGATTAGTTTCTTTGTTACAATATATGCTAATGTCAACTCAATATTAAATGTTCATACTTCATAATGTAGATTTAATGGATAATATATAATGTTATAGATTATAGTACCTAAACTTTTTTAATTGATTCTGAGTAGTTTGCAATAATTTATATTTTGAAATAAACATTTCTAAACAGTAAAATAATGCAATAATTAAGAATAAAATTTCAAATGACATATTATTATCAATAGGACAAATACTTAGACTTAAAATATTTTATATTTATATTACTGTATAACCTGACTTTACCCGAGAAAATGAACAAACATAAGATACAACGTTATATCGTTGTATCTCGGGTTTAGTTTAACTCAGTTCATGGTCAAATCAGCATCAGTTTATCTAGTTTTGAGAACTAGTGAACTAATTCGACCGTGATGAATAATACACCTGTGTCCTGTATAGTGGATTTAATATAACACTTAGCATATTTTTTTATATGGTTAAAATCTCTAAACTTTCCTAATAATATTTCTAAAAACATTATCTAAAACTTTCGTTAAAATTGGTTGAGTCAATTTTTAGTCTATAAACTAAAAACAAAAAGACATTGGTTTTTTGTTGTATATTTGTAATGTAACAAATAATAAATTATATTAATTATTTTATTTTTAAAATATCCTTAGCAATCAGCTAGTACATACATTTATTTTTAAATTTTATTTCTGTAACGAATAGCAACCATACATACAAACACAATTTATTAAATTTTCTTAAGACAAAACGAAACGCATACGTTACTTTGTGAGCTACCTTAAAACATACTATAATGGTTAAAAAAAACTTAAAACACCCTCCAAATTTCAAAGAAAATATTGATAAAGCTTTTATTTAAATCGGTTCAATAGTTCGGCAATTAGGCAACCATAAGTAAAATTCTCAATTCACAATACATATATACATACATACATATACATATATACATACATACATATATATATAATATAGATGGCACCAACGAAATGTATTGTTGATGTATTATTTATTTTTTTTATTAATTCTGCGTATAAACTTAACAAGACTTACTTTTGAAATCTCTAAAAATAATATGCGCTTAAATAGTAAAACACTTAATTATATTATAAAAATAAAAACTTCCATAAAAAACATTTGGCTCTAGTAGTCATTGCAAATATTGTAATTTACATGCATTTTAAAAATCGCAAGTTCTAAATAAAGTATATTGAACTCATTTTAGAAGTTAATAAAATAGACAATCAGAAATTATGAAATTATTTTGTTAACTTTAATTTCATATTTTTTTCTACGACCTCATTTAAAGAATATTTCTTGAAATTTCAAAAAGTATTAGTTTTGTGATGTTAAGTTCATAATAAACAAAAATAAATCTTGAGAATTTAATTGAAAAGTACAATCCGTGAAAAATTTTTTTAAATAGAGTTTTTTTTTTACTTTATCATTATCTCAAGTCCTAAAATATTATCTTTATAACAACACGATTCGTATATCTGACAAGTAGATTAATTTATGATCAAAAAACCAATTAATATATCCTTAAGAAATCACTTAAAATTAAATATAATGTTTATTCTTACACAAAAAAAAGGGCTAGTTAAAAAGTATGGAACTTGAAGAAAACCTGTGAAATATGAAAGCTCTCTGATTAAACATATAAATAATTGTTTATATAGCGAAAAAATTAGGTGAAAAATAATCAATCACTAAATGATAATATTAGGGACCATGTGTAATATTATCTATATTAAATATAACGATATAATATGATTTAAAAAAGTATGTCGTAAAGTTTTACAATATCTATCCTACATAAATAATAAATAGACCATAGTAAACATCGGTTAAGAGAAAAACACGAGTTATCTTATGACAAAATAAAATGTTATTTTGTGGTAAAATATAATTTCAAACACTTTATTAACTCAATTATATTAATTATTAATGGAATAATAAGTATTACTTATAAGTTATATTTACCATATAGCAACAAGCCGTAATAATTAAAATACTAAATTGACGGTATGTATAAGTACGAAGAACTTACCTAAATGTCTACCTATCTATAATTATTTATAATATAGCTTTAAAACAGTAGATATACTTTTTATGTTAAAAAATACATTGATAATTCTCTTCTAAACGTGTTTGTTTCTTCTTTAATTCATATCTATAAGCTTATGATTTATGAACCAAATATTTTACATACGTAAAATTTGTAAAAATACATGTAATCTATGTATTGTTAAGTGGATATTATATTATGAAAAGTGTTTTTAATGTTTAAAGTGCAGGGTGGTTGTAATTGTATTGTTACAGCAAACCATTATCTAATTTAGGTACATTGAATATGACTAATATGAAAAATAACATCATTACACATTCCTTAAACATTTTGCAATACGATTCATAGCATTATTATCGATATAGTTGTTAGAGCACGAAAACGGGGTGCATATATAAATATAACCCCGTGGCCCACGTAGGTATAGCTAAAAAAAATATACATATACGTGTATTTCAATTTACAGTAGTTATTCCACAACATACCGTCGTCACGGAAACTTCTATCGAAAGCAGCTAGTGAAAATCACACTAAATAATATTATAATCAAATATTGTTATCAATTTTGTTATAGCCGCCAAACTTCAAACCAAGATTTAAAACAATTTAGAATAATTAGAATAAGTAGACAATGATATAGTATAATTACATACTATTAATTAAATTATCTATTAACCCAGTGGCCTATGTTGCCGAGGGTCTTGTTTTTTATCCAATAAAAAAAAAATAAATATTATTATCGTTGGTTTAAATCGCGTGCAATCTAAGTTTAATTTATACATACGCATACCGCAATTAGATTCTTAATTTATTGTCTATATTATAAAGTGTGACTACTGTGACCAGTGACCAGGTCACAAACTCACGTCTATACCCAGTAGCGTAATTGTAGGGGGATCAATTTAGGGTAGGGGGCACTTACCCTCCTGCAATTTTTACGGTGAGCAAAGTAATACCTTTGACAAAGAATACAAATATACTACAGTAGACACTAGACATTTTTAAGAACAGATGCATTTAAAATACACTTATTAATATTTTTAAATATATTAAGAAGGAATTGTGTTTATACAGGATCATCATCACGTTGTTTTATGGGTAGCCATGGTTCGTTTCTAATGTGAGATTTAAGACTTGTGTGTTCTCCTCCCCCCCCCTCCGTAGTTTTTTACCCGGGTAAACATACCATATATTGTTGAAGATAGTACAAAATCTCGTAAACGAGTAAAAAGAGATATGTATAACAATATCAATGAATATCGTGCACAGTAGGTATATATAATAATATTATGTGATGTCGACGATACCTTTCTTCCTGCAGCAGGTCCGGTATACAAGTCGTAGAACACTGGTGGTATATGTCGAATAACGGGTAGTGGCGGCGGACGTTTGGTTCCGTCCGTCGGCGGGCGGGTGGGTGGTCAACGCGGGAAAAACGACGTATCGTGATTTTTGTGTAAATATAAATTATTTACGAGGGGACGAACGGATGCGGTGGCGGCGGCGGTGACATCGGCTGCCAGAAGGACCCGGAAACCAGGTACCATGTATGCGACGCTCGTTCAAAAACACACTTCGGAAACGGGAGAGATCCAGCGATCGGATCGGCCGCAGTGGTGGGACGCGACGCGGCTACATATTATCTGCGGGCGGAGGACTCGGAGCTCGACGTTTTTATATAGGTTCGGGCGCGCGTTCGTTTGTGTATCGACCGGAGCGCCGCAGTCCATCCGAAAACTCTGATGCGTATATATTATTACGCGTGCGGCGGCGGCCGGAGCGCCATCTGTGCGGGTTGCGCGGCACGACCGTCGGCTACGGAGGATGCGTCGAAAAGCTGGTCGAATCCAGTGAAACTTTCAAATATTTGCACGGGCAAAACACGCGACATCATAATATTATATTAATAATATATAAATATATATATATATATAGAGGTATTGTGTAACAACATTCGGCGCGAGCCTTGTCGATTTTGACTCATGTCTCGTACAAAGGTATACACAACGTATAGGTATATTATAATTACTACTTAAACGTTTGTTCTCGCACATACATACACACACACACACACACACACACACACACACATATCGAATTAATATTATAATAATATTGCATTACATATAATTGTTAAAACGCATTAACGCGTGTAGTTTTTTTTTTTTTTTATTGTCATCGCACGACACAATACTAATATTATAATATACGTATTTAGAACGCAACGCACTTTGTTTTATAATACGCCACATAATAATAATAGCTGCGCGTCATCGTCTAATGTATATCATTCCG
The DNA here is from genome assembly GCF_003676215.2 of Rhopalosiphum maidis. Taxonomy (NCBI): domain Eukaryota; kingdom Metazoa; phylum Arthropoda; class Insecta; order Hemiptera; family Aphididae; genus Rhopalosiphum; species Rhopalosiphum maidis. The sequence goes on from NC_040877.1 coordinate 85,898,508, forward strand.
TTGTTTGTCAGCGGAAGGCTTTTTTTCGGCTTTTCTCGATGCGCAATAGTAATATAACAGCTGCGTCCGTACACTATACAGTGTGTGGTTTTTTTTTTTTTTTATGATTCATCATCAATTTTTGACCGCGATCCGTTTTAAAAATATTTGTAACAGTTGTAACTGCAGTTATGGAAAATTGGATATTTTGAATGAAATCCACACATACCTACGGGTTACGATAAGGTTTATTTTAACAGCACTACGAAATTACTGCTGAATTGTTTTTGGTATAAGGTGTATATTATAATAATAATTTATGTTTGGATCTCAACGAATATAATGCGCCAAGGTAAGTTAGGTCACATCACTGTAAAATACTTATGTGTGACTAAAAAATGTAAGAGAATCCTGAATCGATTTCAACTAAATTTAGAAGTACAAGGTCGTAATAATTGGGTAAATTTGATGGACACTTATATAACTATATAAGAAATTAGTATACAAGCGAATGTTAAGGAAACCACTATCGGTATATAATATGTTATATGATCACGACAGCTGCAACAGCTGCATTATCTTTGTTTACTCATAAAACATAGCCATCCATCGATAGACGATTCCTACTATTTATGACGTTACCTCAGTAGAATACCATATTATATTACTATATATTATACACGTAAATTTACTATACTTTGTCGTCCTGCGAGCATAATAAACATTTTAGATCCTGAGCTCAGCGATGAATCATGAATGTATTGGTTTTACAATGATGTGTAATTTTTTTTTTTTTTGTGCGTTTCTGCCACCACCTACCTATTGAACGTAAAAATGCTTCGATTTTCAAATTTAAGGGTTGTTTCAGGTATCAACTTGGATTTAGTTTGTATTATAGAAGATCAAAGATAAAACTGTTTAGTAAATAATAAAATTATATAAGAATGTGAATTTTTAAATTTTAAACAAAATCAATTGTCAAATGTTTTCTTGTTGCAATTCAAAAATGAAAACTCAAGTGCTATATTTATATCTGAGCATTTAGTAGACATAATATCATTTTCAAAATATTTTAATTCTTTTGCGCTAAAAAGCTCGATTTTCAAGTACTTTTTCCGTGTATGTATAATAAAACTTTTGGCTTAGATAAGGTAAAAAAGCTTGAACATGTAAACAAGGTACCTCAGAAGTTTTCATATCCCAATTAACTAACATCGAATATGCATAATGAAACTCATAAAATAATTTTAATTTTAATTAATTTTAGGCATGAACCTATTTTTACTGTATAATGCTATTGTGCTCATAATATTTACACCGAAGATCGTATTAAGTCCATATTTTTTTAACGATAAATGTATAATACCAAATAGCAATGCAGACTATACCTTCCTTTGTTACGATAAAAACTATCTGTAAGTTAAAATCACCGTCATAACAATATGCGCGGAGTATAGGCCGTCACGGTTTCCTCGTTTTCTAACAAACAACTATTTGGTAACCCCTGCTACAAATGCGGAAGGTAATCCCCTATTATGTACCAAATATGCCTGCTGTGGATTATGGGTATTGTACATTTCACCGGTCATACTAGATGTTGTATACAGCTGATGCAGGGTTTACACATTTATCACCTGCGGCCTTAATGATAACTTTAATGGATAATCATTTACAAAATTCCCTCCAACAAAAACCATTAGAAGTAAATCATGATTTACAGAAAAAAAAACTCTTTTCCTAATTTAATGATTTCAAAATACTGTATCTTGATCTAAAAATAATTAAATACATATATTATTATTTTATCAGGGGGTCTCATAAGCAAAAAATATATTAAGGGCTGTTTCTAAAGTTGGATAATTTTACAAAATATTATAATGTAGTTCGTGGAATGTATAAGTATATTAGCTTCAGGTGATTGAAGATATAAATGTTTAATTATATATTTGTACATTGTACATAATGAAACACACAAGACTTTTTCAAAATTGTCTTATTGATTGATTTATTGTAATTGTATTTAATATCATACACCTATTACATGTCATCAATATATCTATTATATCTGGTTTGAATTAATATAGCTTACAACTATAAATTGGTGAGATTTACATACGTTCATTTGGGATTTAAAATTGGTAGTTATATTGGCCGTTTGTTTTTCCCATAACAAAGTACAGTATGGTCAGTTAGGCTACTAACTGATAAACTACAAAACTACTGAAACTTACATAATAATGAGATATTCCAAATGAATATAGACATTTTAATTGTAATTTTCATTCAATATATCGAATTTAAACTCAATACACATAGCATTTTGCGTAGATATAGGAAGCATTTATAATATAAATATAGAAGACATTTCGAAGAAATTAACACGCACGACGCATACATGTACACAGTAGGTGATATGTTTCTAAATACAACAGACAATATTATCGTTATTGTAAGACATTCGTAATTTTCTTTTTTTAATTTATATATATATATATATTATATATTTATATTTATATGTATTAAAAGCGAACAAATTGTAAATATTTTTTAAACGATGTGATGTCAAAAACAACATGAACAGACTAGAATCGTTAACACATAGGCTTAAAGTATATAATATGGTTATATTTAATTAAGACATAAAAGTGCATGTAAAATTAGTAAAAAAATGTATATTTTAATCATGAGATAAGTATTTTTTTTTTTAATAATAAACATAGTATATTGAAACTTAAAATTGAGATCACAAATAGTAGGTAAATTAGTTTCATTATCAGTTATTAATAAAGTAGATGTAAAAATAACATTTAAATTTAAATATTAATGACAAAATAAATATACTCTGGCAAAATTGGAAGAAAACAATTATTAATATAATATATATATATTTATATGTGTGTATATATTATTATTATTATTATTATTATTATTTTATTATATGCAAATTCATGCTTAACTATTAAAATAAAATATTATGAGTATTATTATAACTCTTCTGAAAACATCAAAATTTAATCTACCAATTATTACCAACAATAATTACCAATAGCTAAGACCCAAATTTATTTAATTTTGTGCCTTTGATTTATCATAAACATTTTAAAATATTTTAAATCTAATGTTTTGATTAAGTTATATTTTTACCTAACTTAAAAAATAAGTAAACATATATATTGGCACTTATAATAACCCCTGGAAATCCTTTTCCCGTGATTGTCTTTACCCTCAATTGTTTCTTCTTTTGTGGTCATATTTATACTATTTGGTAATTAAAATGTCCTCTCAGATAACACTTCTCGTCGATTAACATTTATTGATTTAATCTTTTGCTATAAACAAGGTTCGAATTTTCAGTGTTTTAAATATTGTACTAAATTGTCTATATTATAACCAAAAATTAAATGGGAAAAATTTCAAATACCTACTTACATATTTTTGTATTTATAATAAACTATTATAACAACTAGTGATGCACAACGATATTAAACCAATTTCACCAATATCGATGTGACTAATTTATCGAAAATACATCGACGTTCAATATCATTTCATTAGAGTTTTCATTTTCTATATATTTAAGTTTTGACAATTAATCAATAGCAAAAAATGATAAACACTAACAATAAGCAATACTTCTTTGAGTTATTTAATAATAATTAATAACTTATAGTTTACTCGATAATATAACTATAATTTTAATTAAATATTTAATTTTTCTACTTTTCCGTCAATAATTTTTATGCTTTTCTTGTTTACCTATAGTAAGTAATTTAATATGAAAACTTTTTTTTAATGTCTATAATTCCAAAAGAAATGCGTTAAAACAATTATAGTATTATATTGTTTTTAGTTTTATAAATTATATGGATATCGTTTGTTATTCGATATCAATAATTGAAAACATATCGTTGTGCAACACTAATAACAACTACCTTATTAGAATTTATAAACAAAGAAAAATGTAAAAGTCAAATTACGTTATTTTAATTATAAAAAAAAATTAAATTAAAAAAAATAATAATAATAAGGAATCATTTTCGAACCTTATTATTATAATTTATTTTTAGTCAAAAAATGAATTAAATAATTTAATTGATATTATTTTTGTAACTACCTATTCTACTTTTTATGTATAATTTATAAATCAATTCAAAACAATGATTTAACACACGCACACGTTTGAAAAAACCTACGACTAAATTAAAAATATTTTGGTGATCTGTTTACAAGCTACAATACAAGGCAAATTTTCAAAGTACCTTAGTAGTAATTTTAGTATTAAATAGTCATTTTATATTAATTCATAAAACAAATTTAAACGTTTTAATAATTTTTAAATAATTATTTGTAAGTTGTAAAAATAAGAAATTATGGTGATATATTGATTTTTAACTTTTAATTTATTGGTACGTAATAGTTTAGGATAATCACAATTCACAATAGTCAGAATATCAGATAAAAATATTATAGTGAAACATAAGTTTTATGAGAAAATTATCAATTTGATTATGAACCTATTATCAAATTGCATGTCTATTATTTTAATATGATATGCTTTGTAAGTACTTTGCCCTGTATTATGAGTAAACAGCTAAAATGTGAGAATAAAATAAATGGTTTATCAATAACAAATAGAATTCAGATATGAAATGTAAATATAACCTATGTAGTAACGAATTCTACCAAACAATGCATTTATCGACAGGATTCATTCGAGATCCAGGCGCACATTTATATGCTTTGGCAAAGTCATCGGAATTCGACAAGGGACCCCAAACTCGTGTGGGCCCAGGCGAATGTACGGAGGATCTGACTTTTGTCAGTGCGTCTTCTGGTCGCATTGAACCACACCAAATTTGTGCGTAATTTAAAAAAAACAGTTGGTCGTGTGACATTGCAATGCCAGGAAGTAATGGTTCTTCTCCATGTTTGGACACCCATTTCTTATAAGCCTGAAAATAATGTATTGTTTTTGTAAGTTTTCCAGTACACGAGTATCTAAGATATGAACGTTCATTGTGTAAAGACCGTCAACTCACTTTTTGATAATAATTTTTATATTATACATTAAGATTTTAAAAATTTAAACGTTTTATTATTGTCTTCTGAAAAGATTTCGGTCTTGACACTCAATACACAACAACCGTCCTTATTATAAAATACGAATTGTAAATTTTTATCGCTTCAGGTAGGTACTACTTATGAGTTATGTTTAATATACGCTCATCGTAGTATATATTTATATTATATCATTTTCATCATTTATATACTTATATAACGGGTTAACATAATAATTATAAAGTTTATAATTATATATACCCGGAATGACTGTTTAAGTCCACCGTTGTCAGCTATGTTTTCGCCTTGTGTCATGCGTCCATTAACGTGTAAATTTACTTCTTGCATTTTGTACTTTGAATATTGATCCACCATACACTGAGCTTTTTCCCTGAACGTATATATTGTTTTAGAATCCCACCACTCGATCATATTACCATTTTTATCAAACTGTCGACCTATAAACGGTAATTTAAGTTGTGTTAAAATATTTGAGTAATATTAATCATCTACAAACGAAATATACTTAAGTATGAGGTACTTACCTTTATCGTCGAATCCGTGAGTAATCTCGTGACCGATTACTACACCAATCCCACCATAATTTAAAGATTTAGGAAAATGTTGACTATAAAATAAAGGTTGAAGAATACCAGCAGGGATGACTAATAAATTAAAATCCAATTTATTATTTATCATATATTTACATATGTTGTAACTATTTACTATATGATTTAAACTTACCAATATGATTTTTATTCGGATTATAAAATGCATTAACCACTGCAGGTTCTGTTGACCATTTATCTTTGTCAACGGGTTTTCTTAGTCTTTCTAAATTTTGATAAGCATCAAACTTTAGCACATTAAATACATTAAGAATAAATTGATTTTCCGTTACATTCAACTAAAAAATAAACAAAAATTTGAAATAACAAGAAAGATAATTCTAAAACGACTAAAATACTTAAAACTTACCATAGTATATTCTTTTTCCAACTCGTCTGGATCTGTTAATACTTCTGGATATCCAATTCGTTCTTTCATAGCATCCGCCTTTGCTTTAGCCACTATTCTTGTTTGTTCGTCCATCCAATGGTTTTCATTTAAAAGTTCATTGAATGCTTCTCGAATTGATTGTATCATATCCATAGCAGTCACCTTATCAAAAAATATATAATAAAACACTGTATATTTTCTACTTCATACTGTAAAATACATTTTAATTTAATTTTTGAAAACGTTTATGTTTTAATCGTACTTTACTCTCTAAGCTGAAATTATCTCTTATAAATAAAGCGCCAACTGCCATTCCAAGTCGCTTGTTAGTCCAATCTACACAATCTCTCCATCTACTTCGTTCATTGAGAATTCCCAATAATATTTTCTTAAAATTTAGTCTTTTATACTGAAAATCATCAATCATATGCGGAAGTACAGTGCTTTGAACTAGTCTCCAGATAATGTAATTATGAATAACCCTATATAAAAAAAAAAAAAAAATGTTTAAATATTTAATAGTATGTTTTAATGAACCAAAATATAGTAGTAGCACATTAATTTTTAAGTTATTTATTTACCTTCTATCAGTTTTTTTTATAAGATAACCGAGTTGTGTAAAGTATGACATAGCATAACTAACTACAGGTTCCTGATCGGAAAGTTTAATTTGCAAAATAGTTTTCAGATATAATTGCCAATCAAATTCTGGAACTTGCTTTTGTAAATCTTTCAATGGAAGTTTTAAATATGTGCCAGTTGTGTCATGCCGATCGGTTTCCGTTTGAGTAATCTAAATATTATAATAATTAAACATTAAACCATTTTACAACATAAAATTATAAATATTAAATGTACTCACATTTGCTATTTCAATTTCAAATTCAATAATTTTTAATAGTTCAAAAGGCGCTGTTGACTTATTTGCCCCTAATAACACAGCTACTTCAGACATATATTTATGATAAGCTTGTAATGCTTCAGCACTACTGTCTTTTAAAAAATAATCTCTGCTCGGTAATCCCAATTGCATTTGATCCAACTAAATTTTATAAAAAAAAAATAAAAAAGATAGTAATTACAGAAGTAATAATATGTTTTAATTAACACTTGTTAAATAAATGCATAAATGTATAAGCCAACACGTCAATCATATTATATTATTTTCTACTTGTTTGTTCTTACTATGTAGATGCGACTACATTAATGTCTTACTTTTTTCGCACCTGAAGGATGTTTACAGAAGAGTTTTTATCATCTGGCCCAACCCATGGTTCAATTATGATTCCTTCATTGAATTCTTTTTTTAATCGACCAAGCAAAACTTCAATACTATAATCAGGTGGTCGCCAATTTGTTTCGATCACCGGCCAGCCTCCAATTGACTTTAAGAGCTCACGGATAGGTAAGTCTCCGATATATCTGATTTGAGCTAAATTCAAGTAGGTTATGTTTAAATTGAATATCTATTTAGAATCCGCTAAAACAATTTAGTTAAGTACTTACTAATATTCATGCATGATTTATAAAATAGTTTTGCTTTAATTGTTGCTGAACTGTCAAGTCTATTTACTGATTCTTCTAGAAGTCCTAAACAAAAACAATACGTTTAAAGATACATATATATGAAAATATTTAATACCTATATGACTATATTAAGTATATACTCTACGTTTTAATATACTACTCAAATCATTGTATCTTAATAAATATCCATAAATTAATTACATATAAAGTTATTTATTTTTTCTTTATATATTAAAATTTGAATTTCAAATTTCTATAAAAAAAAATATTGTTCTATGTATTTTATTTTAGATATTTTTAAATGCTTTTAAAAAACTAACCTTTTAAAATAACTTGTAATCGATCAGCAAGCACTTCAAATGTATTGATACTGCTTTTATCTTCAGGAATTAAATGCCTTTTATCCCAGGTACCACAAGCAAATTGATAAAAATCATCACAAGGATCTGCAGTTGGATCCATCGCTGACAATAATGAAGCAGCTATAAAAATAAATATTGATTAAAAAATATATACCTAATGTTAACACATTATATATCATGTATTTTTTAATTTAAAAAATAATAATGTGGCACAATAAATAATGAAATAAAATAAAGTATTATAGGTACCTTACATAAAGATAATAACATGAAAGTACATTTTTTTAGAACAAAAATATTTTAAAAGTTATTTTTTTTTTTTTGTCGCTATATAATTAAATACAATTAACACAATATATTATAAATCATATATTTTCATATAGATGCTGAATACCTATCATATTAAATAGGTAAAATGTAATCAATTAAACTACTCACATTAATTTGCTAATAATAGTATAATACAGCTTACATATTAAGGTATCTACTATTATCTACCAGTTACTACATATTACACTATATGCAAAATCCGTTATGTAACGTAGTTATGTAGTACTGCAATAAGGGTATATTATTATCATGGGGTTTTGAAATGGACACAATATTATTCCATTATCGTATGCAGAATAAATAAATTAAATTTTTAATACTATTATATATGGTAATTATTTTATATTTTAATATCACAGTTTCCAATTATACGTATTTTTTAACGATTTATAATACTTAAAAAATATGTAACTTTTTTAATTTTATGGTAGAGTACATTCGTAATTACCTGCATCATAGTTATTTATTTTATACCTTAATTGGCATAGTATTAATTATATTATTACTTAGAAAAATAAGAGTACTTACTTGAAATTTAAGATACTATAATTTTATTTTATATGCATTTAATTTTATTATTAAATTTTAATTGAAGAAGTAAAAGCGTAAGACAGCAACTGTAAAATATTAAAATTATTTAAAACAATGAATATGATTACATTTTTAAAAAACCAAATCTACAAAATGTACATCTGTACAATTTAATAATATAATAAGTATAAAAATTAAATTAGTGATTTTCCACAGTTAAATTTCTGAAAATATGCATTGTAATATTGTATAATTAAAATTATTAAATACTTGAAATAAAAAAATCGTCTTGTCAATTGACTTTGAAAATTAAAGTAACTTAAACTATTTAAGAATTCGTTTTAAAAGTATATCAAAAATAATAAAATTTAATTGTAGGTAAATTATAAACTAAATTTTGTTAAAATACTAACTCAATGAATTTGAAAAAAAACATTAACGATTATACGACATTTGATACAATTTATAATAGTTACAAAATAACTAATAACACAGGTTTTTAAAATGTATTTATTTTATTTTTTTTTTAATGATCAAATTAGATATACGATTTGTCTAATAAACAACGTATATTATATAATAATTACCTGTCTTAACGCATTCTTCTTTCATACATACACCAGGTTCATTATTTGAGAACCAGTTACCTAGAATAATTAAACAATTATACACATATCTTATAAATATTATTTAAATAATTATAATAATTAGTATAAGATGTCGTTGTTATTGAAAATTGATTGATGATTGTTTTATTGTTAATATTAATAGTGTCAAGGTCGATTAAAACCGGTCGCATTGATGTCCTATAGGCATTTTTAATGATTAAAAGTTGTACAAGTCATAATATTATGAAAGATTTTGACAAATAATGTTCATTTTATGCACTTGATACTTGTTTTTTCGAACAATTGTCAACATTGTCTGTTTTGATTTAATACTTTATAGATATGTATCAGTATAACCTTATAGGTTATAGCTATTTGTGGTTATGCTTTTGTAATTTTTGACACTGGAGCCTGGAAGCAAGGTTTCTTTATGTCGTTTATAGTAATATATTTTAAGTACGAATCGGGGGATAATCATTTTTAACGCTGAATTATAAATGAAGGTTATTTTATTTACTTCCGTTAAAATTGTTTGAATATTATAAACAAAATGTAGACATGCTATACACTGCTATAGGAGCGACCATAAGGGTTGTAACAGTAAGCCTTTTTTGTCATGATAACTTTTGAAGCAATTATTATCGCATCACAAAAACTAATAAATTGTAAACATGTATATTAAATTTTAATTTTAAAATATATAAGTTTAGCTCAAATTATATTAATTTTATTCTCACATGTTCAAAATCACAATTTTATTTTTGTTACATAATATTTAATTAATAGAAAAACTGTAAATAATGATAAAAAAATTATACAGATATTTCCTTTAGCTTTCATTCAAAATTTGGAATTAGAATTAGAAAAAATTTACTGTGATAAATTATTATATATTTTTACTGATGAAATAACTTAATTTATTAGTTTTTATTTTGTCAATTGTACGTATATTGAACGATTAAGTTAATTGGTTAATTGATTATAACATGTATACTAACTTTTACATTTTTGATCTTTAGCTCCAAATATGCATTCTATTTTCACAAAGAAATATACTAGCGAGGCAAGTAAGGTGAAAAACACAGTAAGACAAACGAAAAGTACTAGTTTTTCCGTATTTGTTTCGGGAACTAATATCCGGTAACATGTAGAGCTTGTTTTATGCCTAGGCACTTGCATAGGACTAACGTTGCGGACACGGAACTTGCTCTTGGATGGTCGTTCGTCAGCTGATGAAATCCGTACATCTGGTAAAAGTGCTTTTTGATACTGTCTCCCGAAATATCCATTGTTTGTAACCTCATTGCCTTTTGTGTTTCCAACCTCTAAATCATCATTACATGGTCTGAGAGGAGACCCTTCTTTGCACGTTGTATTCGTAGGAGAATTATTCGGCATCATGATTTTTTTCAATTTATAAAAATCCCATTTCGTAATTTATCCAACAATTAATTTCCATGTATGAAACATTCATTTTAATTGATTACGTGTTATTTTCGTGTTTTCATAATCCGTTTTCTAAAAAAAAAAAAATATATATATTTGAAATAATATTCAATACTACAACGGTAGTATAATTTTAAATTTAACTTGATCAAAGAATTGAAAAATGATTATTTACCCTCTTTGGATCATTAAGTAATTAATGTACTTATCTTGTTGAAAAAAATTTAAAACAAATTGTATAGGAATTATAACTATCAATAAACGTTTGCATAGAATATTAAAAAATCTTAAAAAGGGCCATGCAACAACTTATAAATTTAAAATGGGTTATACGTATACCTTACCAAATAATAATTAATTTGAACGTTAAAAAACATAGAAAAAAATGTATTCTAACTTAATTATTTATTAATAAACGTCCATAACCAATCTATATTTTACTGATTTTTTTCAAAATTCATACACAAGTTAACATTAAATGATTTCTTCAATACTGAATAATTAATTAGCTAGGTATGTTAATAGTTTAGTTTCTTAAATAACAAAACGTAGTACAGGATTAAAGTAAACCAAAGGTTTATGAATGTTTTCAATTTAAAATTATTGACACATTATTGCATTTGCAAAACAATTTTAAGCAGAGATAAGTTTACCAAAAATTAGCTAAGATCTTATGAGATTCAGTTCTCAAAAACTTCAAAAATCAAATATTGTAAATTATTTGATCAAACATTTTTTTTTTTGATTTTTTTTCGACCCTGTAATCTCACTAGTATTATTATTTATCATTCTATTACGCGCGCGCACACATACAGGCACACATGTATACATGTATAAAGTAATGTCCTTGGCCAAAAATTTGAAATAAAAATGTATTTTGGTAATACAAGCGAATATAAGAATTATATTTTTAACTGATTAATTAATTATTTATTTTTTTTATGCAAACCAAATATAAAACAGTATTATATAATAAAATAAAAATAATAAATTATGTTTCTAATATTTAAACTAAATTATTCAATAATATTTTAATTTCAGTTAATTAAAATAAACAAAATGTAATATTTAAGTATAATATTTTTACAATAATAATAAACATACACAGAAAGGAAAATCACAATTTTTAATTGCTCGAATAAAATAAATTATAAATTATAAATTTGAATCTTCAAATATCATAAAATAAATAGGTAAGCCGTAAAATAACTAACTTAACTTAAGTATTATACACTAATATGCAGGTATATATTTTTGAAATATAAAATTGTATGCATATCATATAGGAACTTAAAAATGTTCAAAAGTTAATTTGTATATTATATTCTAAAGTATGAAAACTTTAATAATAATATTTTCATTTTTCATAAAATATCGAAAATAGTCCAAATATCTCTAGAAATATTTTATAATTATTTTATAAAATATTATGTAAATTTTAAATAATTTTAACAAACTATCTTTCTTAACACTGGGTATTTTTAGCTCATGAATAATGTGTAAATACTTGTACATAAATTAAATATATGATATTATTAATGACATTTTTAAAAACTTACTTCACACTGTTAATAGTCGTCTAAAATATATGCACACAATTAGTTTACAAGTAGGTAAGTGTCTTATTTACAAGTATCAGCTTTTTGATATCTTACATAAATTTTTAACAAAAATTAAACACTCTCCAAGCGGGTAAAGAAACCGTCGAGAACCTATAACTACACTAGTATCCGTTTAAAGAGACGAACTGCTTTATATACGAGTAAACTTGATGAAAAAATAACACAATACTATACCTAAGTATATTATCATTCGACAACCTTCGACTACTTTCGCCACGGGCACGCGCTTCCTTTTTCGCGCTGATTCTTTCTCACGGGTGCCAATCAATGCCTACTTTCCTGAGAAACACACAAATTAGTATAATTGATCAACAGCTTCCGAAAGACTTCACACCACCATACAAATAGAAAATACGACATAAACATTCGTTTACACGATATAAATTTATTAAATGTATAGATTTAATCGATTCATTCAATACATTCAATTAACATGACACAACAAACAAAACAAAAACTACAATGTTAAAATAATGGGCGTTTTATAAAAATTTGAAACAGGTAGCATGAAAAAAAAAATGAAACCAGGATGCTGCACTGTGTCCGGCGACAAGGATATGCAATCAATAAACACCACAAGAGCTAGTACGTAGTTTCGCTGTATGATACTAGATAGGGCTAAAATTATAGAAACAAAATATGCAGAAAATGAATATTAAATAATTAAAAAATTATAGTAGTTACATTTGAGTACATTTTGGTACATTCAACTGTTGATACATTTAAACGTCCAACTAAAATATATTATATTACAAACTTATATATTTAATACCTATATATAATATACATGTATATAATATATAATATAACATATATAAATATAAAATATTTATAATATATAATATACATGTACATAACTAAATAACTTACACAACTTATCAAACATAAATATTATATTTATTTATTTAGCTAAAAATAGAGACAATAATAAAAACCTCTATACCTATTATGATTATATAAATCTTATTATTCCAATCATAAATTGGTAAATAACTAAAAATAGTTTTAAAAAATACTCATTATTTAATATTAATATTTTTTTCTTTTACTCACAATATTAATAATATCTATTATTTACAGCAATATAGCAATATCATTGATTTTTCTCATTTACACCACATGCAACACACTTTTACTTAGTCTTTGTAATTATAATGAACTAATCACTAAAAAAAATATTAAATATATCGTCAACCGTCGTAGCTCGGTCGTATACCTGTAGGTTGATTTTTATAATTTTATGTATAATCACGTACGTAATAATTAATAATCAAAAAATTGTTTTTGTTATCCATAAACACGTTACATATTAAAACAAGGAAATATATGCAATTTTGTTGCATATTGTGTTTTAAGAACCAAGGTTTAAAAAAATTGTCAATTATAAACTGCAAAATAATCACTTGTTATCTATTCATTATATGAATCAAACTAAAATAATGCCATGTGTCATAAGTCATAACCCACATGTTCGTAAAGTCATAATTTTATAGATTGAAAATTGTAATTATATTTTAGTTCTTACACTTGATACATTTTATTATTTTAAAAAATTCCTGTTTAAAATTCTGAAATTGTTTTGTTTTATTTAATTTTAAGGTAATTTAATTTTTTTAACAGCATAAATAAAAGTAAATATTTCATAATCATCACTTGAAATATAAATCTTATAACTTGGGGATGGACTATACAAGTGACAAAAGACATATGTATACCAAAATTGTATATAAATGTACATTATAATTTACGTAGTGGAATACGCTGACGAACACGACTCATATTACACCTGATAATAAATTTGGCATATGAAACGTTACGGAAAACACCAAGTATACTGTATAACTTTAACTCCGGTGTTATAAACAGACTTATAATAACATAATACATAATATTTGGCTATTAATTACTGTGGAAAATCTATCAAAGATATACTTATATTATAAGTGTTTATCTTTTTGCGTTTTCTATCTACAATTGTTATAAGTACTTACTTTATACATTTTTGTATTGTACATTTAATTATGTTAAATTGATATTCTGTACCTACTTTGGGCAGCGCTCAAAATGAATTTAAATTTTTAAATTTTAAGGTTTTTCCGTTTTGCCAGCTACTTACAGGTCATTGCTTGTCCTCGTGATTACTCTCTTGTTCCCACTAATTTTGGTTTAGCTGCTTTTGCTGATCGCCGACGTTATTTTGGTAATAAATTTTTAAAAGACCTACTGACTGGTATTATAGATTCTCCTTCTTTACTTTCCCTATTTATATTTAAAGTTCCACAACCATCCTCCCGCTCTACTGCTATGTTTCATATACCTTTTAGTGCCACCAATTACATGAAAAATAACCTATAAGACTTTGATGTCGCATGCCACCGCAGACCGTACCTATAACTTTCTAAATGTTTAATTGTACACACACTTAAAATGTATTTCTATTGTTTTGTATTTAATATCATCATGTAATAATTGTAATTTTTTTTTTTTTTTTTGTATATCTACTTAATTTTATAAAGCGCTCAGCCCGTTTAATTCATAATAAATAAATAAATAATACCTAACCGTAAAAGACATTACCCACCATAAACAATCTTTATCAAACCTTCCATCATTATTATCACAAGCTAACAAATATTTCATAAATTATTTACTTTAAAATGTTTCGGCTATAAATATGCGTAGGTACCAGGTGGTAGGGAAATTACCCGTTTCCGCCATCGCCCGTTTCCGCCAATCTACCTGCTATGGAATAATTATTTTAATATATTCCATATTTTTGGTAAAAAATAAAAATCTTTATAGTTCACAAATCCTAAATTATATAATAAAAAATATATATGCATCGTTGACTTTTACTTTATTATTGTATTTATTATAACTATGACAAAATATTATGTATTTATTATTTACTTTATTAGTTATAAATATATTTTTCAATATTTAATGTCATCATATAAACCCTGTACAATTATTTCAAGTTAAAACTTAAGTATATCGTAAAAATTAATACAAATTATTATAATTTTACCATAGCAGGTAGATTGGTGGAAACGGAAATCAAACCTTTTTTAAATTGGCGGAATCGGTCATTTCAAATTTTGGCGGAAACAATACATGCCCGGTGGTAGACTTTTGTAAAAAATGCAGGTAATAGGTACACTTATTTGTTTTAATTTAATCGATAATAAAGCGTGGTTTTAAATATTTTTATTAAGTTAGTTATTTTATTATTTATAATATATTATATTTTCCTATAAACATATTACATATAATAGTATTTTTGTCTAAAATCAATTCTAAATTCTAATTATTATAAGATAAGTACATGTAAGGACTGAGTAACACCGTAGGCTATGCCAAATGACTAACATTTCAATAAAATCAACAAAATACATTAAACATTGTAGCAAATATTTTTTTATTGATCTTCATCTGTTAAACTCCAAGAAATTTGATATAATAGTTGAAATATATCCTCCCCTCCTCAAAAGTCAAACATTGATATATAACTGATACAAATGTATTATGTATCTATAAATACATTATTTTATTGAAAACCTCCAGAAGAGTAACTAAAAGCTCATTCTTAAAACATACCTAATATTAAATATTTATAATAAAACTATTTAAATATAATTATTAGATAAATTAAGTTTAAATGTTGCTAAAGACAAAATACAGAGATAATACATTATACGTTTATACATATTAGTATATTACATATATAATTATATGAAGTGTGACATTCTTTTATAGTAATTTTATATTAAATATTTCTCATTGTAAAAATAATAGGAATATTGTTGTGGATTGATTATATTGAGTATAGAATACAGATAATCCTTTTTTTATAGCGTTTTGAAATATAAAGATAGTTTTTGAGGTCTGTATATTATTATAATGATCAATTGTATTTCTATTTTTTAGTACGGCTGACTCAAAATATAGTGATTTTATTGAAGTGATAAACTAGTAATACATATATAGGTAAGCTAATTATAATTTACATATAAATTATATCCACGAATAAAATTATGGTATTAAAAATTTACAAATATTTTATAAAACTTTTCTGATTAGAGTAATAATATGCTATCCTATAATATTAATACTATTATCAGTATTATCGGATGTCAAACAGTTATTGTAGATAAGTGAATTGTTCATAATCCACATTTATTTAAAGATACATATTTGCAATTATAATTATGAAATTCTTTGATTTATTAGTAGAAATAATTTATAGTTATCTTAAGAAGATGTCGCCGAAGTATATAACGTTGTACGTTTCGATTTTACTAACAATGTTAACTTTACGTTCAGAACAATACTTTTTTGTCTATTATTTTTGAAATTAGAGTGAATTGACATATTATAAAGTTTAAATTTAAAAATTAGAATATTAAGTATTATGATTAATAGACATGTTAAATTTTCCTATTTATAATTCTCATAACTTACTTATAGATTAAAACATAAAAAGCATATTTGGGGCTATGGGTACTATTCTTACATTTAAATTTCATAATAGGTCAACTCACTCCAATATAACAGAGGTAAATAGATTTTTCTGAACATAAAATTGCTATTATAGTGGCACAGAGACACACATTCGAAATACGATGTCCTCTAAATGGTACTTTGTACGGTTACATAGAAAAATAAAAAGCATAGATAGTTTAGATAGACATATAGTGTTTGTACTATTTCAGAAACAATTTTATAGTTTTCCATAATTTTTACCTATTCTAAATTTAAATTTAGGTTAAATAGGTAGGTACATCCGTACGGGTGCTGGATAATAATATAGTATAATTATAGAAATCAAACATAAATAAATAGTCATTAATATCATTGCTTATAATATTATGTATATTATACATATATACTTAAAAATATTGATTTTTATAAATTATGAATTATATTATAGAATTTCAAGTTTAACGTTAAATGTATGGCAAAATGTTTCAACTGTTTCAAGTAATCGTTGATTAGTTATTATTTATTTTCGTTATGTGTATACTGTGTACAGGCTCTCGCACATGTTTAAAAAAAAATTATGTTTTAATTTCGTGATTTTAAATTTTAAAACTATTCATAGTGTGTGTATGAAATATGAATAGTGTACCTACTCTGGTTATACTCTCAAATGTCACCAAACTAATACTGGTCGCAGCGATTACAATAACTGTAAACCCACGCGGTTGATCTTAACTCGTAAGTTTTGGATTATCTAATCTCATCTCTAAATATATATTTCCCAGTTTATTTTTACCGTACAAAGTGGTCAAGGTATGAAAAACAAACAATATATAATAGTGATAATACCAAGTGCTCGCTTAACCCAATAAATATATTGTCTATTTGTCTTAAAATAATATAATATATTAATGTATATTTATAAGTACCTACTATATACTTCCTAATACGGTTATCGATTGGCGATGTATGCTATGTACATAAAATGTGGGACATAGGTAGTATAAACGTAAAAACATTAAGTTAAAACAAAATCAAAACATTAATTTAAATAAAACAATCAGTTGACCAAAAAATAAAGAGAAAAAAATTTATTATTTAAATAAATAATAAATTAATATAAATTAAAATCGTAAGTAATTTCCAATGAATTTTAATTATTTTAAAATACTATTTTTTCCTGTATTAACACAATAATTACGATTTTGGAATATCTTATGGATAATTTTACGTTTATAAAATTATGATATAATTATTATTTTCTATTCGAGTCGCAATGGCATTTCTGTACAGTTATACCAAGACCTTTCAACCAGATACAGTTACCACACTTGTATTAATAAAAAATTATGGATGATTCTCTTACTCCAGTCAAAGGTTCGGCGGGGTTTACAGAGGGGATGACTCTACACCTCTACCAATCCCACCCTCGGTTATGTACATACATTTTCATTAAAAACCAAGACTGAGCGATCGATAATCTGTACAGGAGCATCTGCCTTTGCTCTCTTGGCCTCTTTTTTATTTTGTATCATGAGCTATTTCGTTTAATCATAACTCTTATGAGTATAAAATTGATTCCATTTTTAAAAATATACTAACCCAATATTTATACATATTGATACAATATATTAGTATAATAATAGATAAGTAATCAATTTGATTTCAAATAAAAATAAAAAATAAAATAAAATAAATAATAATTAATAGTTAAATAAATTCAAATAAATAAAAAAATAGTCGTAATAAGACGATTTCAGTTTAAAAAAAACCACATAATTACCTACATTATTTTGAAATTTTCCAAGTTTTAAACTGTGTATTAAATCACATTTATTTTTTAAAACATATGATACACAATTACATTTATAATTTCAATACCTAAAATATTTAATAAATCTATTAAATTCCATTTTAAATTGTTATTAAAATAAAACAATCAACTAACAATTAATAAAATTAATATAATAATTACAGTATATTTTTTCGATATTTTAAAGTAATTAAATAAAACTTTTTTTACAATAAAAACTACACGGTTTTATTATTTAAATGGATAAATATATTTTAATATTCAAATTACAAATATTACCACCATTATTGTCAACGAATTATTGTTAAATATTTTAAATTATATATTATATAATTATATATAATATATATACATATTATATAGTATTTACAACTTATACAACGATGTTCTTTTCTATCTTCCTTAGTAGGACTTACTATATAATACCAATATTTAACTGATTTAAAACAGTAAAACTGTTACTTTCATAGCTTTCTGTATTATACTATTTATACTAAATTATAGAATTCATAAAATAAAACGAATACAAAATAATTGGAGCTTACGTGCCATATTTTTGATTTCAGTTTAAAAAATATCTAATAACCGTGGATATAAAAATTGCAAACTATTTAAGTAACATACCATAGTACTAAAAATATACATATTTTTTATATAATCGTGTCACTTTTCAAACTAAAAAAATGGCGAAACCAGATTCATTTGATGACACAAATTTATTATCTATAGTGTTATATAGAAATTTGTGGTTAATCTATATTTAAATATAAAACCGATAAATAAAATTATTATATAACAGATAATATCATAAATTACATAAATTCATTAGCTTTATAAATAAAATGTGTGGGATAAATTCCACCCAACAATGAAATCCTTGCTTTGTATACTTGCAAATTTGCGTCTTTTCCAATAAGTCCTGTTTCGGCAGAATATATAGTTTTTCTACTTTTCACGTTTCAGATTTCTAATAGAATAAACTAAATCTAACCTGGTTAGTTCAAACCGACAGAATTGGTTTTATCACTTCATATGCGCAAGGATAATGATAGATGATATAAATATTTTAATAATAATTTTAAATTTTAATTGTATATTTGTATTTAAGATTAAGCAGTATTTATTATTTTATATAATTCTGGAGTTAATGATACTCGCAATTAAATAAATAAATAAATCAGAGTCATTGCTTGTGGACAATTGGGGTTACAGGGGTCACGTACTCACGTGCCACCTAGGAAATCTTTTTTTTTAATTATTGGATATTTAAATTATGATAACTAATATTAACATTATTAACAGTTATAAATATGATAAATTATCATCTCGATTCTCGGCCACAAGTATATATTATATTTTCTTTGCCAGATGTTGTAATAAAAAGTTTAATCAATTAAATTGAATTTTAATAAATTTTTGATTAGGTAGGTACCTTATTACTATATAATAAATTTATAAACACAATAAAAAAATGAACTTCCTACAGTTCTCAGAATAGTGAGAACTTAAAATCACAAAGCTAATTATAATACTATTAATAATGTTTGTTCCACTTACTACAGTATTATCATTTTTTTTTATACATATTTAGACGAATTACTTTTTTTTTAGTGAAACGTTTAAATATAGTAAAACAAAATCACTAATCAGACATTTTAACTTCACTATCTTGCCTGTTACCTTCTAAACTTCTAAAGTATACTTTCGTAATATAGTAGATACTATATTATCTTACTTTTTATACAGATGAATAGATTATTTAAATAAAATTGTGTATACATCCTACATATTATACGTATTTAAAAGAGAATTTGAGTTATTGCGAATTAAATGGAATATAGAAAAAATAGAGCCATCTAACCATAGACAATAAGTTATATTTATATATTATCTATGCATCTAACCCACTTACCCACTGGATGCATTAATATAATATAGTACTATTATGTTGCCCTGAATATATCTTTCCTAATGTTATATTTTATTTTCACTAATAAACCAATTTTGATTATTATTTTAAATTTGAAAATAAAATTACATTAAGTACTTAGATATATCGTTTAACATTTTAAAAATTAATATTAATTATAAAACTAAATAATCCCGAACAAAAAAAATCTGATAATGGCCCTGATATAATTATAACGATATACCTATGTATCGTATGTTATACTTATTTCTTCATAATTTTCTCAGTCATATATCGTCATTCCATCACACTATTTCACTCTTCAGTGTTCCTATTTACTTCTACTCCCTTAAATAAGCTTAAAATCCGACGCTGAAATTATCTCAATTTTTTATCGCTAAATTGTGTGTTTAAACAATTTTTAGGACGAAAAACAGAATAACATTATTTCGTATCACCTACGTGGTATTCTTTGTTACACTCAAAATCTAAATATTGATTTGAATGAGTTTTGATACTTGGTAAAATTCGTTGCAGTACTCATAATAAAATATGCTTCTGTATTAATTACATTAAATAAATATGTACCAATAAATGGCTAAATCACCATAATGTTAGTTCAATAAATGGGAAATATTATATTGCTTTATATAAGCTATACATAATATAATACTAAATAAACTATAAGTCTATAAATATATACTATATTATATGTATTATTATTTATTACTTATTAGTTAAATTATAGAACCTACAAAAGTTTTTACTTTTTATTGTGTTAAAATATCTCTAAGTCTTAAGTATTTTAGCCACAGTGCCACCTCAACAATCTTTTAAAGTTTCAAATGACCACAAGTTCATGATGACAAAAATAAGATAATAAAAATAAAAAATTTTTATAAATCATCATAACAATATAAACATTTGCAAACTAAAGTATTAATACATAGTGTACATCGCGCATATAATTATATTATATTTTAATAGAATAAATTAATAGTTATTGTTAGTTAAATATATCGTTATGAATTTCAGTATTAAGTTTAATATTTATTTCAAATTACCATATTAAGGAAAATATAAAATAACTAATTTAATAAGTTTTAAAAGTTAACAAGCTAAAATAATAATTAAATGGGTCAGTTGCGTGTTTAGAATTGTGCGTGTATGGTGGAGAGGGGAATAAATTATACTATAGTTCGCCAAAACTCATTGGCTATAGAGGTGGAATCTGCCCTACTCGCCCTTAAAGTTGCTTTAAAACTATGATAATTCAACATTATAAACTCAAAATATATTTCCTAAATTATATAAAGCCCGTTAAACGAAAGGTTAAATACTTTTTATTAGAACAAAATAGTATACTACCTATTACAAAATATATGTTACTAATTTGCAAATTTGAACATTATGAATTTTATTATATATTTATATTATGTAAACATAGTCATATTCATTAACATTCATAATATAAAATCCTAATTTCAATTTTTAGATTCTGAGCAAAATATTGAGTGTATTGATTTTATAAGATGTGTTTTTTTCTGTTTGTCATCATTCATCACCTTTTGAGGCAATAAAATAGCTTGGATATTAAAAACGGAAATGGTTTCTGCCACTTTCTGGTACCAGATTAGATCTAATTGATATTTTAAGGATTAAAAGTAAAAATTACAAACTATTTTGTAGTTAAAAATGCATAAAAACTTTTTGTTTTTTATGTAAGTTTTGAAAAATGAATACAAGATTCTTCATAAGTACCTAGTTCATACTGAAAACATAAAATCTAAAAAATATATAAAGACAATTATATTTATAGACGTTTAAATTTCAAATTTGGATGAAATAATTTATAAAAACAATAAATAACGATTTTAATTATTTTGTTAAAATTTAAAAATATTATTCGTGGCAACTTAAGACTTTTACGTATTTATAGTTTATTATTATAAATTTTACTACACGCAATAATATTTTTTTATTTATTTTAAGATATTAATATATTATCTATTTATACCTATTAATCTATTTTTACTATTTTATGGTATTTACAGAAAACTGTTATTACATAATACATTTTGAATTATATAAGTTGATATGATTTGATGTAAATATTTATTATTATAATAAATTCAATGTTTTCGGAAAAAAAATAAATCGACCTTAATACTAAAATTAAAATAAATTATTTAAATAACTATTTAAAAAAAAAAAACATATTATCGTGAAATATATTTGGTCAGAACGTTTCCATTCAGGTTAGATTTTTCGTGTGCAACGATATATTGTTGAATTCAAATTTAACACACCCATAACTATTACAGTGACCCACTGGACACCTTATGTACAAAAAAGTTGTACCCGCTTATTTACCTGTTTAAACTTTTCTCACGAATAAGTCATTCATTTGGTATAATTTTGATATTCTAGTGACATACGACATACCAATATAAAGCAAAGGCAAGTGGCTACCATTTTTAATACATTTTCCCCTATACTCTATAGGCGGGGTCGTTTGATCAATTGCAAGGCTATAGCCTACATTCAGTTATTATAATTATACTTTATTATGTGGTACCTTTGTACCTATAAATGTAGCAGTGATGGGCTGAAGCCGGATTTTTAAAAGAAAGCATGCGTTAAGTCTAGTATTGCAGACGTTGGTCGGCTTCAAAAGACACCATAAGGATAACCAGTAACGGCAGTAACTGACCAAGAATGATATAAGGACTGATGGTTTGTAAATCAGCACATGTCCTGTGGCTCCTGTATACCTTCGTAAAAAAAAACACATATGTAACGCCTTGTATTCCCACTGGGAGCTCTGGAATCTGCCAGGTTAGTAATCTCTGCGATGAACGGAGTCTCCAGTCTCCTCACTCCTGTGTGTACCACAATAATTGTTGTATTTTCGATTATTTTGATAAACGATGCTGCATAGCTGCAACTGTCAACTGTGCAAACCGATAAACGGATAGTTTGTACTGTCTGTTGTTTGATTTGCATACCACGACACTTTGTATGGTTATAAATTTATAATTAGCTAAT
The DNA here is from genome assembly GCF_003676215.2 of Rhopalosiphum maidis. Classification (NCBI taxonomy): domain Eukaryota; kingdom Metazoa; phylum Arthropoda; class Insecta; order Hemiptera; family Aphididae; genus Rhopalosiphum; species Rhopalosiphum maidis. Next base: position 85,922,219 of record NC_040877.1, read on the forward strand.
AATAATTTATCTCGGACAATTTATACGTTAAAAATAAACTGGGTACTACATTTTTTTTAAAGAGGTACGATTAAATTACTCAAAACTTAATCAAACTCGCGTAATCAATCACGATTGCAATTCATATTAATTAGGTGACATTTATAAGAAAACACTATGGACACTTTTAAAACCACAAAATAAAAATGCAGGGTTGTTTTGTCCGTTTGTGTCACTGCTGTCAGTCTACATGGCGATAAATACAATATCTATAAGGATTTTTATAGGACTATCCATAATGTTTAAGAAAATTCACAAATTGTAAATAAAGGGGTATAAAATTATAAACATCCTTGGCGTTTTTATCAGTTGACGGAATATTTAATAAAATAGTTATATATTCAATTTTTTCTCAAGATCTGCATCCCTTGATTTCTTATTTTGATAATTTTATTCTATATAATATGTTAACTGAATAAATGTCCGCGTTTTTTATTTTTTCTGTATGACCGTATAAAGTATCTAACAACCGTACAAACACTACAAAACTCGTGAAAACAGTTCACCCCCGGGCCCGGGTAATGGGGTAATGGTTTCTAACGTGAAAAAGTATTTATACATGTAAATTTAGAATATCCTATGTTTGTTTTTTCAGACGTTAAGCATATGGGCATTACCTAATAAGTTATTATTATCTTTAACATTTTGTCTATAAAATATCGCCAAGTACTACAGACTAGTGTTTTTTCTACATGATAAAAACATTCATCTGTATTACGAATACAATAAATTTTAAAAAGGTCGATGATGAATATAAACGAATAATACTGAGTTAAATAATAATAATAATAAAATTACTTATATATTTTTCTTATCGCGCTTCATACGGGCGAAATTCTCTTAATTTGTGTTCTGCCCATTGCATCAGCGTTTAATTTATATTATTAGGTACTGGGCCTGAATACCACTACAATGATTTATGTGTTTTTAGTGTTTTTACCCAGATTAGTTTTAAGAAATATAAATATAAATCTATTATAGGTATTCTCTATATTTATTGATATGTACATTATAACTATAACAAACAACAATTTAAATATAGTGTAATCAGGTTAGGTTTAGTTACCTATATAAAAGTAATACGTTTCTAAAATTAGGACACTGTATGGATAATGCACACTATTTAATATTTATTCAAGAAACGAGTATCTCCTAACCATAAATAAGGCCATAACTATTAACTTATGAATTTATGATACATTAATACCACTATTCAAGTACCTATCTAGTAACCTATCTATATAAAAAAGACACGAGGGACCGGTGATGTGACATATGGTTTAAAATCGTCGGCCGATAATAAATTCTCGATTATGTTGAAATGTCAAATGATATGATTATCATCATGACGATTGACGAACACACATTATTAAAACGTGATTGCGAGATGGGGAATAACTTGGTATAAGTTACTCAGTGATATCGTCATAAAATACTATAATGTGTAGGTACCTATTTAATTTTTACATAAAATATATTCTGTACAATTTTTAGTATTTCCGAAAATACTATACTACACTATAGCAAAAGGTCTATGCCCTATGAGGTATCTATACAGGTAATCTTCCTGGCGATCGTAATAAAATACACGCGGAAACGCATGATAACGTAGGTATGCATTATTCACACGGTCTCTGATTATTCAAAATACAAAATAATTTGTATTTTTGTATGTTATACCTAGTTGTTATTGGCGCTGTCGTCGATGCAGGCGCTCATTAGAATTTAGCGAGAATCCACAATAATATCACTACGATAGCGTTATAGCAATATGGCATGTCCGACCCGCGCGCATTCCTTCCAAATCGAGTCGTATCCGCAGGCTGCAGTTGGACTGCGACGATATTATTAGGTGTCGCGTTTTAATGTAAAAAATGAATACCGAATAACGGACAACGAAATCGTTTTGTGCGTAACTCGGCGGCGACAGGACCTTGGTTTTCTATATTTCCATAAACAATATTTTGTGGACGAATACCTATGACGGTTGTTGTATCACGCCACCGCAGCGATAAAATAAAAACGTTATGTTACATTATTATTATTATTATTATGTACACAGCGTATAGAGACGTCGATCCTACCGAACGCAATGATAATAATCGTGACTAAAGAAGTTTATTTAGTCACGATATTATTATTAATAATAATAATAATGAATGCGATGCGATCCCGACTCGTAACATCGCCCGGATCGGGAGCGCGAACCATCGGCCGGAGCAATGGCATGAACATTGAGCACGATATTAAAAAAAAATCTTATACGCGATTCCCTTCCTTTTTTCCTTGGTTATTTATTTTTTTTTTTTTTTCAGTCTCTTTTCCCCGTAATAATTTTTCCCTGTTCCCCACCACCGACGCCGCCACCGCCATTTGCCGCTCGCCCACCATCGCGTTGCTCGTGAGTTCGCGTACAACGACGGTGTACGGTGTAGCTAAAGAGTAAAGAGTCGACACAAACAACACCGCCGCGCCGCCGAACCGCTCCCCCGCGCGCCTTGCCACCGCGATCAGTCTGGTCTTGGACGCGGTCGTTCCGAAATCGTCCACCACCCGAAACCGCGGCGCTGTTTTCCACGAGCGCGCCGCCGTCCAGAGCGCAGGCGCACAAACGCCGATCGCGTTTTTCCCCCCGTGTGCGTACACCAAAGACAATAACCAAACAACGCGAACCGTCTACACCGCGATATTACGCTTATATCGTTTATTATTATTATTATTATTAATTTTTTTTCGTTTCGTGTTTTCCGTTTTCGGCGTCCACCGCCGTTCGCCGCCAACGGCTGTCGCGTCGCCTTACGACAACGATAACGACGACGACGACAACAACAACAACGGCGATAAACCACAACAAACCGACAACGACGGTGCGCGTGTTGTTCCGAGTACGACCGCACGGCATTCGCTGTTCCGTCCGTCCGTCGCGGTGTCCGCGTCCGATGGTGATATCAAACGTGCACAGCGGCGGCCAGTAGATCACCGGCAAACGCGATGGCATCGGACGAAGAAGTCGAGGAGTCTTTCACCGGTAATAATGCCCGGCGCGTACTCGGCCCTGCCGACGACGGCGGTTTTTTTCGCCGCCGGTGTCGTCGTCCCCGCGGCGCGCGCGTACCGTCCGCCACCGGTCCGTCTCGTCGTCCCCCCGCCCGCCCCCGCCCGTTTATAATCGGCTCATTAGGGCCATCGGTTTCGCGAATGGGGCCAACCGTAAACAAAATGGTGGAACGGTGCCGCCGCTGGATTTTTCAATACCGCGGTCGATATTGATAAATAAAAATAATAATTACATAGATCCATTTCCGATATCATTTACGTTACCCGGTACCCGCAAGGTTCGCCTCGTTACCTTTCCGATGCCCTCCTACCGCCTAAAACGCTCAATTTTTTTTCTTCACTGCTGACGTTTTGGTTTCAAAGTTTATAAACTCACACGAGTGGAGGATTAAGTCGAGGGATCGTTTTTACTTTGGCTCTCTCGCGAACCGGTGCATTTTTTGTCCAAATGCTTATCAATTCATCATTGTTGGCTGACAAATCCATTACCCAACTCTATAGTTTGATATCATTATTTTGCTTATGACTGTGCACATAATTTTTGTATTCTTGTTTAATTGGTTATTTACCTACTCGAACATTATTCTTGTTAGCTATAAGACATCAAGGAATAAATTATATTCAGATTTTATTTTGACTGATAAAATCATTTTTAATTTCACTATTTATAAATAATAGTGGTAATTTTCAGTGATGTATAAAAACACCTAACTATATATTTATGTTTATGTAAAGAAGTACCTAGCTTAATCAAAATATACTTAATGCCTATGCCCTTTAGTCTATACTTTAATTACTTAAGTACAGGCGCGGATCTAGAAATGAAATAAGTGGGGGAAGCTAAATAAAAACATGTTCTTCAAGCACATTAAAGCATAGATATTAAGCATACATTTTGAAATATTTTAAGTAGTTACCTAATACCTAAGGGAAAAACTTCACCTCCCAAAGCCCCCTCCCCTTTGTATCTGCGCCTCCTTTGACAATATTACTAACATAAAATTAAAGTTAGGATACCTAACTTAGATAGGTATTTATGTTGTTTATCACTTGATATTAAATAAAATTCATTTTATTTTTAGAAGAATATGATGAACCATCGAGTCGGGTAGAAAACTCATTTGATTCTGAGGAAGAAAAACGTGTAGAGGTTAGTATTATCAATTAATAATTTCCAATACATTTACTTTTAAATAAGTTCATACATTTTTAAATAGATACTTTATATTTATATATTAATTATTTAATTTGTTTAGGAGGAGGATGATGAATATGATCCTGATGGTCGCAAAAAGAAACGAGGTAAAAAGCGTAAAGCAAAAAGTGATTCTAAAAAAGAAAAGAAAAGGAAGAAAAGAAAAAGGGGTGGAGATAGTGCTGAGGTATTTGTTTTATTAAATATTAAATTTTAACCTAAGTTAATAATTGAATATATTTATTTTTATAGGAAAGTGACTTTGGTAATTTTGAAGAAGAAACTACTGCAGCTAACGATTCAGATTATTCAAATCGCAAGTCTAAGAAATCAAAAAATTCATCTTCTAAGCATCATCAGCCTAGTACATCACAAGATAATAATGGCAGTACGGTTTAATTTAATTTTAATTTTGTAAAATATTAGATAAAAGTTATTAAAAACTACTTTTTTTTTTACTAATTTTAGCTGGAATGCCATCAGTTGAAGAAGTCTGTCAAACATTTGGTTTACAGGATGTTTCAATTGATTACACTGATGCAGACTATCAAAACTTAACCACTTACAAATTATTTCAGCAACATGTTAGGCCTATTCTTGCAAAAGAAAATCCTAAGGTAAGAAATTTAATATTATCTCCGATTTAGAAAAGTATTATAACTGTTTTCCTTTAGGTTGTGATAGCTAAAATGATGATGTTAGTTGCTGCAAAATGGCGTGACTTCTGTCAACAAAACCCACATCAAGAACAGCCAGAATTTGAAGCTAATGAAGAACCTGAGTATCAGCCTAAAAGTTCAACTTCCAGACACAAGGTATGTGTAGTGTATATAAAAAAAATGTAATTATAGTTTTAAACTAAAAGTAAATATAACTACAATATCCATGTTCAAATATGTACACTTAGGAACAAAAAAGATTATGGTACTTTTAGTTATTAAGTTTCATAATATGGCTTATTTTATTTTTCAGTCAAGATCAGTGGATGAACTAGATGAATTAGAAGAAGAAGAAGAAGTAGAAGAAAAAAAGAGCAAAAAACGAAGTAATCGTGCTAAACGCAGTGGTGGTGGTAATAAGAGAAATTCACAAGGATCTACATCTAAAGTTCCCACATTGAAAATTAGGCTTGGAAAACGCAAACAAGCAAGTTCTGTTAGTTAAAATTAAAATTAATTTCTGTGGAAATTATGTCACTTATATTTAGATGATATGTTTATAATTTATAATTTATTGTTTAGGATGATGATGCAGAAGGTGTAGGAACTGGAGACACTCAAGGTGATTCTGATGCTGAATTTGAGCAAATGCTGCAAGAAGCTGAAGAAGGTGCTGCTGCAGAAGCTGAAGTGCCAGAAAAAAAAGTTGAAGATCCTGATGCTCCTAAAAAGAAAGCAAAAACTAAAATTGGTAATAAGTCCAAAAAGAAGAAAAAGACTAAAATGACTTCCAAATTCCCAGATGGTAGTGGTGATGGGGAAGAAGGATATGAAGTAAGTTCATAATTCTATATTGTTATTTAAGTGTCACTACTTTTTTTTTTTAAATATTAGACAAAACATTAACATATTTAATAATTTTTACATTAGCAAACAGATCATCAAGATTACTGTGAGGTCTGCCAACAAGGAGGAGAGATTATCTTATGTGATACTTGTCCAAGAGCATACCATCTTGTATGTTTGGATCCAGAGTTAGAAGATACTCCTGAAGGAAAATGGTCATGTCCACACTGTGAAAGCGAAGGTGGACAAGAACAAGAAGAAGATGAACATCAAGAATTTTGCAGGTAAATAATCCTAGCCACTTAAAAAATGAAAACTTCTTGATAAACTTTTAATTAATACATTATATACTATTAAAATAGAGTATGTAAAGATGGAGGTGAACTTTTATGCTGTGATTCATGTCCAGCTGCTTATCATACATTCTGTTTGAGTCCACCTATTACAGATGTACCTGATGGTGATTGGAAGTGCCCTCGATGTTCGGTAAAGATGAATTAAAATCAATTAACTTATTTAAACAATTCATATTAATAACTTATTTTTAATATGCAAAATCATTAGGCAAAACCATTACCTGGAAAAGTATCAAAAATCTTGACTTGGCGTTGGAAACCATTACCAGAAGACCCTAATAAACCAGCTGATGAACAAACTGAAAAGGTTAACAGACGACGAAATAAGCAACAAAGACAACGTGAATACTTTGTGAAATGGCAAGATCAGAGTTACTGGAAATGTGACTGGGTGTCTGAAGTTCAAGTAAATATTCCTCATAATATTGAAATTTATTATTTTAATATTTAACAATCAAATGTCTTATACAGATGGAAGTTTTTCATCCAATTACTATTCGAAGTTATATGCGAAAGTATGATATGGATGAACCGCCTAAATTAGAAGAACCATTAGATGAATTGGACAACCGATGGAAAAGACTTCGTGAAGTTGGCGGTGATCAATCTGCATTAGAAGAAAAATTCTACAGGTATTACCATTAAATTTGATACAATTTTGTTAATTGTTCATTCTATAAATATGTATTTTTGTATTTTAGATATGGTGTAAAACCAGAATGGCTGTTAGTCCATAGGATTTTAAATCATAAGCATTTAAGAGATGCACGTATGATGTATTTAGTTAAATGGCGAGACTTGCCATATAGCTTAGCTACATGGGAACACGAAAATCCTGAATATACCGATTTAAAATCATTCATTGATTATTATTGGGTAAATTTTATTATAAAAATTATATATTTATAAATAGGTAATTATTGATTTTAAATAGGAACTGAGAGCATCATGTGATACATCAAAGAAAACCAAAAAAGTGAAAGGGAAAAAGGGCAGTAGCAAAAAAGATTCAGTTGAAGATGAAGAAACACCTAAAGCAACAATGGGACTTACTTGGTATGTTATTTAATATTTATTATGAATAAAGGGCTGATGTTATTGCATTTATTAAGTTTATGTACATGTTTTACTTTAAGTTATGTTTTGTTGTTTAAGTGAATTCAATTTTATTTAAAAAAAAACTTAATGAATTTACTTGATTATTAAAATTTAATTTTCTTATTATAAACTATAAGATGAGTATTTAAGTAATATGAAAATATCTACATTTTTTTTTTTTTTTTAATTGAGTTTAATTGTTAATAATTGTTAAAATGAATATCAAATGTTACCTATTAAATATACTAATAGTAATCAATTTTTTTATTTTTTATTTTTTTAACATGTATTTTCAAGTTATATAATTTAATATCATATCTTTATTATATTTATTTTTAGTCGCAAATTTGTGGCAGCTCCTGATAAGCCAGTATCAGATTTAAAAAAGAAATATGAAAAGCAACCTGATTATGTAGTAGATACTGGTATGGAATTGCATCCTTATCAGTTAGAAGGTTTGAACTGGTTAAGATATTCTTGGGGTCAGGGCATTGATACAATATTAGCTGATGAAATGGGTCTTGGCAAAACTATTCAAACTATAACATTTTTATATTCTCTTTATAAAGAAGGACATTGCAAAGGTCCATTTTTGGTAAGTAGTACAAGAATATGTAACATATTTTTATTGTATTATTTATTTTAATTAAATTTTAGGTGAGTGTGCCACTATCGACACTTATTAATTGGGAACGTGAATTTGAAACATGGGCACCAGACTTTTATGTTGTCTCTTATGTAGGAGACAAAGACTCTAGAGTAACAATTAGAGAAAATGAATTTTCATTTGATGATACTCGTTCTGGTGTACGTTGTAATAAAATAAAAGGCGTAGTTAAATTCCACGTATTACTTACAAGCTACGAACTTATTTCAATAGACGCCCCATTGTTAGGATCAATTGAATGGGCTGTGTTAGTTGTGGATGAGGCTCACAGACTCAAAAGCAACCAGTCAAAAGTAATTAAATAAAATATATACATACCTAAATTGATATTATTAAATTTACTTTACATTATTGTTGTATACAGTTTTTTAGACTTTTGGCTGGCTACAATATTCGTAATAAGCTACTATTAACTGGTACTCCTCTGCAAAACAATCTAGAAGAGTTATTCCATTTATTAAATTTTTTGACGCCCGAGAAATTTAATGATCTAACAGTTTTTCAAAATGAATTTGCTGATATTTCAAAAGAAGAGCAAGTCAAACGTCTTCATGAAATGTTAGGACCTCACATGCTTAGAAGATTAAAAGCTGATGTGTTAAAGGTATATTTTTGTTTTATTTGTAAGAAACATATATTATTAATTACTATTAATACAATTTTAGAATATGCCTTCAAAATCAGAGTTTATTGTACGTGTTGAATTATCTCCAATGCAAAAGAAATATTATAAATATATATTAACAAGAAACTTTGAAGCTCTAAATCCAAGAGGTGGAGGACAACAGGTGTCCTTGTTAAATATTATGATGGATTTAAAAAAGTGTTGTAATCATCCATACTTATTCCCTGCTGCTGCTCAAGAAGCTCCAACAGCTATCAATGGAAGTTATGAAATAGGCGCTCTGACTAGAGCAGCTGGAAAACTAGTTTTATTATCTAAGATGCTTAAAAAACTCCAAGAAACAAATCACCGGTAAATTAAATATACTGAACATTATTTATTATACATGACTATTAATTTGTTATTCGCATCACTAATGTGAGCTTAAAGTAATAAAATTAATATTTAAACTCGTCTAAGTTGTTTAGTATTCTAATGTCAGAAATAATTTATGTATAAATTAAGTAATTGTAACATTAATTTAATCAAAAATATTTTCAGAGTTTTGATATTTTCTCAAATGACAAAAATGTTAGATATTCTTGAAGATTATCTTGAAGGAGAAGGTTATAAATATGAACGAATTGATGGTTCTATAACAGGAAATCAAAGACAAGAAGCAATTGACAGATTTAACGCTCCTGGTGCTCAACAATTTGTATTCTTGCTTTCAACCAGGTATTTTATAAAAATACAAGTTAAAAATAACTTAAAAAATGTATATTGTACTATATTGTCAGTATAGTATTGTTTTACCTAACAAATTTTTAATTGAATTAATTGAATGGATAGTTTGAAACAAGATAAAATGTTTTTAACATTTTATTAGAGCTTGTAAATATTTACTTATGAATAATTACAAATTAATGTTGTATGTGAGTATTAAATTTAATATTATTTTTAAAGGGCTGGTGGTTTAGGAATTAACTTGGCAACTGCTGATACGGTTATAATTTATGATTCTGATTGGAATCCTCACAATGATATACAAGCTTTTTCAAGAGCTCATCGTATTGGTCAAGCAAATAAGGTAATAATTTATTTTATACATGTATTTTAATTTTTCTAATAATTTCAGTATTATTATTAAATTGTATTTATTAAACCTAAATTATATATATATTTTTATTTTAGGTTATGATATATCGTTTTGTAACAAGAAATTCAGTTGAAGAACGAGTTACCCAAGTAGCCAAAAGAAAAATGATGTTAACTCACTTGGTTGTTAGACCTGGTATGGGAGGAAAACAGACTAATTTTACTAAACAAGAATTAGACGATATATTACGATTTGGAACTGAAGAACTATTTAAAGAAGAAGAGGTATTTATTATTAATTTTTATATAAAAAAAAAAAAAAAAAAAATTAAACCATTATTTTAAATACTAGGGTAAAGAAGAAGAAGCTATTCATTATGATGACAAAGCAGTTGAAGAATTATTAGACCGTTCCAAAATTGGTATTGAACAAAAAGAAAATTGGTCAAATGAATATTTGTCATCATTCAAAGTGGCTAGTTATGTTACTAAAGAAGAAGACGAAGAAGAAGAAGCTAATACAGAAGTAATAAAACAGGAAGCAGAAAATACTGATCCTGCGTATTGGGTTAAATTGCTTCGTCATCATTATGAGCAACACCAAGAAGATATTTCCAGAACATTAGGCAAAGGAAAACGTGTCCGCAAACAAGTTAATTACAATGATGGTGGTGGTGTTGTAGATTCAACACGTGAAGATACTACCTGGCAAGAAAATCTGTCTGATTATAACTCTGACTTTTCTGCTCCATCAGGTATGATTTCTGAAATAGGAAACCTTTTTTTTGTTTTTGATATTTTCTAATTTAAAGATGATGACAAAGAAGATGACGACTTTGATGAAAAGGATGGGGAAGCTGGTAAAAAACTCAAGCGTAAACCTGAAAGAAAAGAAGAGAGAGATCGACCTTTGCCTCCATTATTGGCTAGAGTGGGTGGAAATATTGAAGTAAGTAGCAATTTCATGCAAATATTTTGATTTTAATCCAAACATGGAATAAACAAACATTTAGAGATTATAAAATGTTGTGTTTGCCTAATTGGAAAATTAAAGGAAATAGATTTAGAATATTAGCATAATAAGTAATCTGTGCTTTTATTAAAGGCCTTTTTCTACATATCAAAATAAATGTTTTTTTTTCTATTATTTAAAAGAGGTGATACCTAAATTTGTTGCCTCTACGTTATTAAGATATAACTGTAAAACAAGTGCGTTGAGAGTAATTTATAAGACCACAGTTGCAAGTAAAAAGAGATTGGGTTCAGTGTGATCTTGTGCGAGATATTTTTCACAAAACTCTTTATATATAACATTTTTATTATCCACTCATTTCTTCTCTGAATGCCCTGAAATAGTACCTACTAGATTTAGGAATGTATCAAATGATTAACTTAGTGTTTCTCCACCTGTGTGTCGCCGGGTAAGTCCAAACGTGTCACGGTAAGTACTAATATTAAGTGTACAAACCTTGTTTACACTATACTCTGGCCCACAAAAGACCACTTCTGGGCGGTGACCAAAATTCATCCGTTCTCGCGCATTCCCACGTATTTACGGCAAAACTAAGTGGGAGAAATGTGAGTACGAAACAGCGGAGCTCAATCATTTGTATGCGCGAAGGAGTAGTGCTCTCTCGTGGGCTGGAGTATATATTTACAAAAATTAATAAGTATTTTTCTTTTTTTTTTTATTGTGTGTTGCCATAATACAAAGGTTGAGAAACACTGGATTAACTAATATCAAATTTAAAGTTTATAACATATTTATTCTATCGGAGGTTTTTTTAAATGGTTAACCCGTTGTTGGTACATATATAGTTTGTAACATGATTGCTACACTGTGAGCGTGGTGCTCACATTTTACTTTTTATATTATTATTAATTGATTAATTAACTTAAAAATCAAACCATACCTAGAAATATGTATATTTTTATCCTTTACAAAAAAGTAAATAAACACTTTTTATGTACAGTTCAAATTTTATAAAATAAAAATAAAAAAACTACAATCTTATTTCAAAAAATTATTTTTACTTTATATATGCTCGACGCATACTCCTTACATATTGACACAGTCAATTAATTGGTATTGTCAACTTTATCTAACGATAATTGATAGGAAACAGTAAATAGCACAATAATTTATTTTTATAAATATTTATAGACATGTTATTTGAAAGTATTTATAGTATCAGATTAATTCGATAATATGTATACGAATAATACTTGAAGTACTATCTGTGTGTGTAGCGCGTTCACATGTGCACCAACAACGGGTTAAGGTTTAAAACAAAGTATAAGAATTGTTTTGATGAAAATTAGTTTCATACAGTTAAGATTTATTTAATTAATTCTCTTTGGTAAAATATTATTTATTTAACTATGAATTTTTTTTATTATTCTAAGGTACTTGGATTTAATGCTCGACAAAGAAAGGCTTTCTTAAATGCAATTATGAGGTATGGAATGCCACCTCAAGATGCGTTTAACTCTCAATGGTAATATTGGATTTACATTATTATTATTATTTGTATCAATTATTAATTAATAATTTATTTTTTTCAATTTTTGAATAATTTAACTAGGCTTGTAAGAGATTTAAGAGGAAAATCAGAAAAAAATTTCAAAGCATATGTTTCATTATTTATGCGTCACTTATGTGAACCTGGAGCTGATAATTCTGAAAATTTTGCTGATGGTGTACCACGTGAAGGCTTGAGTCGGCAACATGTACTCACAAGAATTGGTGTTATGTCACTAATTCGTAAAAAAGTAAGCATTATATTATAGAGCAGTGGTCCTCACTAGGATTGTAGAAAAGGCCAAATGTAATTTTTTTAAATTACTTTCTGGCTGCATACATTTTTAATGATAATAATTAAAAATATAAAAATTTACAACTATTAACTTAATTTCGTGGGGAATAATAAAATGAAACTGGATATTTTGCTAAGGAAGGAAGGATATTGTAGGAAAAGTTCATTAATGACACATCAATTTATAGAATTTTATATTTTAGAATAATAAATTTAGTTGTAGTGCGGGCCACACTAAATTTGTTAAAGGGCCACGTAGTGGGGATCGCTGATATAGAGCAAGTGTCTCCAAACTTTGACCTGCGAATGTGGGCAATTTAAAAATGTAAAATATCCCTAATCATTTTTAAATGTACTCCTCTTCATATATCGCATGTTGAACATATTATCCATATAGTTTGATTTAAATTTTACAATTAAAAATGACATATGTTATGAATATAATCTATAAAATAAAATAAAAAAGTTACAAGACATCTTGCAGTGTATATTATTTAAATTTTATAAATACTTTTTTTTTTAATTGAAGGTTCAAGAGTTTGAAGAAATAAATGGTTTCTACAGTATGCCTGAGCTTATTCGTAAGCCAATTCAAACTATCAAAGCTGCTGATGCATCTACTAGTTCAACTCCTGTGCCGCGTTCCGAAGCTTCAACGCCAACAACTACTGTTTCAGAAAAAACTGAAATTGAAACAGAAAATAAACCAAAAGTAAACATTTAATAAATTACTTAAAATATTATGTTATAAATTATTATTAATTTATTATTATTTTCAAGGATCTTGAGGAGAAATTAAAAGAAACGCCAGCAACTACTGATGATAAACCAATAGAAATTAAATCTGAAGAAAGCACTGACAAACCTCTTGTTAAAATAGAAAATGAATTATCTGCTAAAGTTGACACACCAGAAGAAACAACTGTGAGTAAAATTGTCATAATAAATCTATTTTAAATTAATCAGAATTAATGTAAAACTGCTGTCATACAATGAATAGTTTTGATGCTTTTGCCAGATAATTTTTGATCAACAATTGACAGTACAATAATAATTTATGCTGTAAGGTTTATTTATTTAAAAATAAATATAATTATTTAAATCAAGTTCCACCATAATGTAATAATGTTGAATGATGTAACTTTTCAAAGTCTTAGATAAATATATTAGACTGGTATGAAGGTACTCAGGGCAACAGTATTAAAAATAGATACATCTGAAAATAAGTATCCACTTTTATGTTGCATCCTCTCCTTTAGCTAGATCACTGGATATGTATTATCAAACTTACCTTCTCATCCTAATAATATTTTTATTTTTTCCCCTCAAAACATCATGTTCTCTTAGTAAATGTATGTCATGTATTGTTTATTATTGTAACATATTTATTGATTTTAATACCTAATTCAGATGATAAAAATCATATTTTTTTACTATTTAGATGGATACTAAATTGTTTTTTTATTTTTCTAATATGTTATAGGCTCTGATAATGCTACAAAAAAAAGCTGTGTATGTTATAGCTATGTTTATAATCTATAAAATACAATGATACATTTTAAAAAATATATAGAAAATTATAATTAAAACAATTTTACCAATTAGAAAAACATTAATAAATTATACTAAATTAAATTATTATTATTTAGTTATTTTTATTGCTGTAAAAGCAAATAATATAAACAATTATCTATAAAACTACCTTATAAGTCACTATAAAAAAAAATTATTATAATAGAACTAGAACTTTAAAAGTTATAATATGCTGCTTTTTAATTTTGTATTTTGAATGTTTGATACTTAAAACAAATGTATACCTTTATTTTGTTTATCTATATTTTATTATATTAAGCAAATACTATAAAATTCTGCACTGTTGATTGAATTGTGTGAAAAAAATGTTTAGGTCGTTGTTAAAGAAGAAGCTGAAGAAGCAGTGAATCTTCAAAAAGAAAAACCAACAGAAGAAAAAACACCAGAAAAAGAAAGCACCCAAGAAAGTGACACTGTTGTTAAGGTTGAACAGTCTGATGCTTCATCAACTGAACAAAAAGAAACTAACTCTGTAGCAACATCTGAAACTGTGAAGAAAGAAGAAGAAAAGGAAAAGGAATCTGAATCATCCACAGCTGATAAAAAAGAAGTATGTGCCAGTTTTTTTTTATCATTTCATTATTAACAATTTGTCAATTTCCAATATTGTAGGAAGAAAAGAAAGCTGCTGAAGCATCAGCAAAGGCACTGCAAGCTGATGATGAAGCTAAGAAAAAATTATTAGAAGAGGCTGAAAGAGCTAAAGTGGCAGCTGGCATTGGAACTGAAAACGATAAAGAAGATAAAATCACTAGGAAGTTCATGTTTAACATTGCTGATGGTGGTTTTACTGAACTTCATACATTATGGGTAAATGAAGAAAAAGCAGCAGTTCCTGGACGCGAATATGAAATCTGGCATAGGAGGTATGGGTTTTTTTTTCTGTCATGAGTATTACAGTAATTTTAAATGTTTACAATTTAAAATATAAAGTAATTATTAAAGTGTATTATATACATTATAATTTAGTTCCTACTTCACTATTATAATTTATATTTTGTATTATTTTATTTTTTTAAGACATGATTATTGGTTATTGGCTGGTATTGTAACACACGGTTATGGACGTTGGCAAGATATTCAAAATGACATCCGTTTTGCTATTATCAATGAACCTTTTAAAATGGATGTTGGTAAAGGAAACTTTTTAGAAATCAAGAACAAATTTTTGGCAAGAAGATTTAAATTATTGGAACAAGCACTTGTAATTGAGGAACAACTTAGGCGAGCTGCCTATTTGAACCTTACACAAGATCCAAATCATCCAGCAATGTCATTGAATGCTCGGTTTGCTGAAGTGGAGTGCTTGGCTGAATCACACCAACACTTGTCTAAAGAGAGTTTAGCTGGCAACAAACCAGCCAATGCTGTTCTTCACAAAGTATGATTAAAATGTTAAAATTATAGATTCAATTATTAAAGTTGTGCTCATCATTATTTTAGGTACTAAATCAATTGGAAGAACTTTTGTCAGACATGAAATCTGATGTAAGCAGATTGCCAGCAACATTGGCTCGTATACCTCCAGTTGCCCAGCGACTTCAGATGTCAGAGAGATCTATATTATCTCGTTTAGCTGCTACCACATCTTCAGCTACTTCTACTTCCCAACAACAATCTGGAGGTAAATATTATTTTTCTTATTTAAAATAGTTTCATTAATTTACATTATAATAATTAAAAAATGTTATCCTAGTAGGTACCATAAGCAATCAATATCCCAATGGTTTTCAAAATGGACAATTAAATGGTGCGTTTGGCAACACTAACTTCACCAATTTCAGACCCCAGTATTCAGTACCTGGGCAACAGACTTCATCATCTAGCACTGCTTAAGTGCCATTTTGTATTTTATATTCGTCAAAAACCTTTTTTATATTACTTTATTTCTAGATCTCTCCATCTAAAACAGAAAAAATTATATTTGAATTCATTACTACACTCTATTTGGGTTATAATATTGAGTTGGTAACCGATTATTTTTCATTTTCTTATTTATTACACAACAAAGGTTTGAGTTTCTATTGAATACCATTGTAAAAATTAATTAAAAAATGTACTTTTATCTTGAAAATTAGTGACCAATTATTTTTCCACTGTATAGTGTATATGCAGTGTCTAAATGTCTCGTAAACATTGTACATACATTTTATTATCAACAAAATGGAAAATTACATTAGCTTAAATGTATTTACTTAATAACTTTTTTATGATATTTATTTTATTATTATTATTTTTTTTTTCTAAGGGTTTTAGATTGTAATATAAGGACATTTTTTCATTACATATTTGATGATAAGTAAAACAATAAAACAACTGATATGTCAGATGTACATTTATTTTATTATTTATTGTGTTAAATAATTGAAAAAACTGAATATTTATACTATTAAAATACAATTTTAGCTACCATTATTATACTAAAAATTTACCTGAAAGGAGTCATTAAATTAAGGCTTTATCACCGAGGGTGATTCAAATACCCAAACATTGTATAGGCATGAGTATTTTTTTAAGGTGCTACTTACTCTTTTATTATGTATTTTTCAATATACAATTAACGTAATTGCAATCTTCATGGATCAAAATATTTTTTTATTTTGTCAAATATTGGTGAATGTTGATACATTATCAACATATTGATAATATTAATTTTAAACGCTCAACTATATAATAACAAGTTAGTTAGAACTGATTGTTAAGAACTAAGAAGCTACCAACTTTTTCACTTGCCGATAAGTATTATAACATATCCTGATACTGTATATCATCAATCATAATACTAGTAAAGAGTATTATTAAAAATTTAAATACTTAACATTTTTTCATAAGCTACCAAAATTCTACTATTTCCACCACCAATGAACAAAATAATGAACATTTAAAACATAAATGTTCAACTCAAAATTTTTCCAGAATAAATGATATTTATCATATTGCATTAAGTTTAGTACCAAAATGTTTGTCTTGATGTGGACTATAAATACATTATTGTAAAGTTACTCCTGAAAAATCATGACCTTATTACGATATAAACAATACATCTATTATTACAGATTTAAACAGTCTTTCCCGCCTTCTCGGTTATGGCTAATAATAATAAATTACAATCAATGAAATAAAAATTATTCCATGATAAATACATAGTAATTCATTAAACATTCTTGTCACCGTTATCACCATTAATGATCATAATAAGACCACAGAATAATTCTGTGATAAGACTGATCTTAAGAATTTGTTGTACTGCTTAGAAGTATCCTTTGGCGAAACAAACTTCTATTTTTCAAAAGAGAACCTCCTTCTATAATGTAAATGAAAATATGAATATTTTTTTTTTTTTTGAATATCGAAGTATCCACTAGTCACTTACCTATCTGATTCAAAATTCAAACTCGCTAATTTCTCGGTTGTTAACATATTGATATTAAGGATAATATAACCGTTATAAATATTTTAACAAAACTACAAAATATATGAAATGTAAAATATATTATATTTATGTGAACTTCAAAGAAAATAAACTTGTAAATGTTAAAATCATTGTAAAAATAAAAAAATTTTGAAATAATTTATTTAATAAACTAATAAATTTTTAAAAAAGTACCTATATTAATTTATTATACTTGGGCTATTTATATAAATTATCAATGCTGATTTATTAATTATAAATACTAGAATTTTCAATTATTCACCAGGCTCCCATATATTTTTATACTTAAATATTTTTTACATTTTTCTTGAAAGGATATTAGGCACCGACCGTTTTTAAAGAGTTCAATATCAATGTAGATAATTTATATTATATGGGTCATGTTAATGTGTGCATAGTAAGTGATCATTTTTTAATTTTCATATTCAATTAACATATTTTAATGTTTTTAAAAATTGTTCATTTTACTTTTGTTCTCTTTTTCCCTGTTATTTTTTCCGTGTTCTTTTTTACCTTGGTCTTTTTTTTCGGGATTCGTTGTAGGTACTTATTGGTTAAAACGATATTTTTGATAGGTCATCACAATTGAGCATAACAAATTTGCGGTGTTGCCATTTTTTATATTAAAACAATAACTATGAAATATATTGTATAAAAAATATTTATTTCAACAATTACAATAATACAATATATATATATATATATATATATATATATATCTGTAGATGGTATAAATTAAAAAAATATCACGGTTTTATGGTCATATGCGACGTTTGAATCTTGATGACCTATTGATACCAAATAAATAATAATCAGACGTCTAGATTACTGCCTATTTTTTAAATGATTGAACTATTGAAGTATTGAACACGCTATTTAAACTGAATAATTTGAAAACAACATCTAAACAACTTTGATACCAACCCCAATGAGATTTGCGAATGTTTAACCAATTCAAATCGGTATTTAAATGAATTCGTCTCGTTTGTAACGGTCAATGCCCATTGCCCACTGGTCAGTATCGTGGATAAAAGTATAAGACCCACAAATATATAGAATAAATTCTATATATATATCTGTGATAAAACCACAAATTAGAATGATAACTATAATATCTTAATTCGTGGATAAAATTATCAGAATGATAATTTCAACGGAAGTTGTATTACCTATTATTATTATTTATTTATAAATAGATAACAAATTGTGTAACTGATGAGTGTGAGTTCGTGAAGGTCGTTAGATAATATACCATACTGTGTATAATAATATCTTGCCGTACAATAATGTAAGTACAGCATAAGTAAACATTCGGTTATATGTAACAACATCGCTTAAATATTCCATGCTCAATCGCGTTTTACCGTTTTTTTGTATTCTGTTATTATAAAACTTAAATAAAAGTAATAAGTATATTAATAATAATATAATATGTTGGATACAATTAATGGAGACAATAATCCATTTCTTTTCTTATAATACATTGGTTCAAATTCTGGTTTTTTAATTTTATATGTATAAAATATTATACTTCTAAAGACTACACATTCAAATTCTTAAGATTTTTTGTACTACTTGAGGAGTGTCCTGTATTCCTGTGGCGATATAAACTTCTGTTTTCAAATAAGAACCCCATTTTTCGATATAACTAAATACAAACTGAATACTTTTTCAGTTTTTTAAATATTTATTTTAAGGATACTAGACCTTAACAATGATTTTAAAAAAAAATTATAAAATAGATGTAATCGGATCTAGTAATAATTATATATTAGTATTTTATTCGAATCATTTTTATAAATTATATGGAATATATAGATAGGTACTAAATAGATTAATATAATATACGTTAATGAAATGTTCTAGCCCCATATCTCTCTAATCCATTATCGAAGACCTATTATCTTTAGTATACTAAGTTAAATAATTCAAAAATTATTCATACGAACACATAACCATTTTCAAAAAAAATATCCACTCAATAATTTATTGTATAAAATGGGTTATTTTTATTCGAATTATTGAATTTGTATTTCCACTGGATATTCCTATAGTAGCACAAAAAATCTAAAGAACTGATAAATGTCAAATACTGTAATATAAATTAATGAGTAGGTATATTTAAAAAATACAAAATACAGATTTTGAATAACTACATTATTCAAGAAGAAAAAAAGGGGATGAGTATATTTGGTTATCACCTAGTATGTATTATATGTAGGTAATATAGGTACCCCATCGTGTATAAAATAAATTTAGCCTTACATAACACGATATTTTATTTTGCATATAAATTGGACATATTTTGTTTGAGCAATAAAATGTATCTGTAGAACACAAAAGGTTGAGTAAAAAAAATAAAAAATTGAAATTTTTAATATGAAATTTAAAATTTTAGTGACTATTATTATTTGGTAACCGTAGTATTAATACGATACATTTTTTTACATTACTCATTTATCAAATATAATAAATCGTGATTGATAAATAATTCAGTAGACTGAACGTAAATTATCGTTAATTTTTATAATTTTATTCCTATATTAGATGTCATTATAATTTCATTTTTTAATTCTTAATTCTAACGAAGTAATGACTAAATAACTGGATAATAAATTAACTTTGAATTTCCTATAAGCACATTAAATATAATATATACATTATATATATTTTGATTTTTGATTGTTGTTCCAATATTTAAGTATAATTTTTAAGTTTTAAGATTTAATTTTTTCTATAAAGTATACTATATAATTTATAAGTAATTTTGTAAATAATTAATTATTCTATAAATCAAGAAGAAAATAAATAATTAAAATTAAAATAAATAAATCATTTTATTTTTTTCTTGTAAAAGTAAAGTATTTTAGGGGAAAAAATACGATAGAATATTTCCTGAAATTTTAAATGCATAAAAATAACTTTTTTTATCTTTTATCGGGACATAAAAATAACTTATTTTATCTTTTATCGGGACATAAAAATATGGTCTTTATTACTTATGATGATATAGGTATTGATATTCTATCTATTATTATCGGAGACGCCGGCCAATTGCTAGTTGTGTCCGCCTACCTACATAATAGGACGTATAGCGTTTGAAATATTATTTATTTATCCGCGAAACCAGTCTAGATAAGCGACGATAATGGCCTTTTGGCTTGGCGATCAGTCTGCACTCACTGGCCACTGCTCAGTAGTCGGTACCTACTCAGTACTCAAGGTTACTAGGCAAGATAAGTGCGACCGCCGAATGGAATAATGTCCGAGGTAAGTGTAAAATTATTAAATAATTAGAAAATATTTTATAATTAATACAAATAATTCTCCGTATGTCTTGTATAAGTTTCACGACTAATATCGTTGTAACGTTTTTATTAAGTCGGTTCTCGTTACACCGTCTCCGTGTCTTTTATTAAACTTGTAGACTGTAGTTAACGTTGCTAGCATAATATTACGAACATTTTCTCACCTACGTAGAATTAAGTTTCTTAACAATTCTAAATAAAACATGTTTTACCGTGAATGTGGTTAACGTGGTTCTCATATTTCGATTGTTATTTCTACACATAACATCTTGTATCGTGTAAAGATTTACACTAAATTAAAGTGATCAATAATTATTAAATTTTTGAAAAAACGTGTTTTCTATACTTTGTTTTTGTTTGATTACACTATTACAGTATTCAATATACATTTCTGATATATTTTTTTGTGTTATTGAATTTATACTATCTTAAAAAGTTTTTATTATGAAATATAAGTATAATAAGCTGAATATTTTTATCTAAACGACAATGCGAGAAAAAAATAAATAACTAGACAGTTACACTTTGATACTTTGTAATAACGATGGGATTGATTACAGTTTAAATAGAATAGATTTTATTTTTATAAATTTTTTTTAATTATGTAATAATTAAAATTATTATCTTCTCCGTGTATAATGCACTAAAATTATTTAAATTATGTCATTTGTATTTATTAATGTGTTATTAAAATACTAAGTTCTAAAGTTACTGTAAGATGAATTGTAGATTTCAAATTTAAATAATTTACTAGGTTCATTTAATCCAACAATGTGGTGGTTTATAGTATTCAGATAATTATTATAGTTGTGTGAAGCTTACTTTTATATGGTTAGCAGTTATATGTATCACAATTGCATAGGGTATTTCCAGGCACTTTATACTTATCTAAACATAAAATGCTTTTATGATAATAATAATATTTAACCAATGTATAAATATATTATAATTGATTATTATTAGTATAATATTTCATATGATTATTTTCTCGTTTATCGTGAAAACTATAAATAAATAAAAATACAAATTACAATATAATATTTAATATGTTCATTGATAGAAATTTGTACAGGTTTTGAGTAAATAAAACAATTAGATATATAAATAATTATATATTTATATGATGTAATATAGGTATAAAAGTAAGTAGTATTGTAACTTTTAAGCATAGACTTGGTTTATAGGTCTATGTTTTTAACTCATTTAAGTATAGAGAAAAAAATAAAATAAATGAATATTATAGACAAAACAAGAAATAAACTGAAGATACAATATTATTTTTCTCTTTACTATAATTATAGTAAGATTTTTAATATAAATTTTATTATTAACAATAGCGTTTTAGTATAGATTTTCAATATTGAGGGTGGTTTTGAATAGGAAATTGGATTAAGTTTGTATTTAGAAGAAGTCAAATTTGTTTTAAACTATAACAGTGTTGTCAGAAAAATCGGGAAAACAAACAAAATTTTAATGAAAGATGAATTTTACGCAAAACGAGTTTTTTGCAAAATCAATTTCGTTTTATTTTTGTTATTCTAAAACTCATCACCATAAATATTTGAAATTTTCACCAAATAAAATTTGAAAATATTTCAACTAAATTATTTATAGACATTTTCAGTTTTAGTTTTACATATTTCTATGTCACTACAAAAATGTTCATTTGGTTAAAAATATTGAAAATTTAATACAAGATCTCACCTCACATTGTTACATGTGTTGTTATAAATATATAAAAATATTTAAAATGCATTGACACAATTCACTTTTATAATCATTTAAAGTTTAAATTTTGCAAATGTTTTTGTTGTTGAAAATTTTAATGGATCACGAAAAAAAAATGCTTTTCTCTAAATTATAATTTATATTTTATTGCAAACTGTCTATATTTTTCTGTTGAGAAATTTTTAGTACTAGATTTGTGGGTGTGCGTGTCTGACGTCTGTGTAAAAATGATTGACTTCTTATATCTTTATATACACGGTGTCTCTGTGATATTTTATACTATAGAGCTTGTCTGTGGTACTATTAAGATAAAAATGTACCTATACGGACTATAGATAGTACTATACGTTATTCATTACATTATTGTATTTAATACATTTTTATGTAATGATTAGAAAAATTACGTATACGTGATATGCAATATAATAGGTACTATATAAGAATGATAATGACCTAAATGCACTATGATAAACAAAATAAATCATAAAATACATAATATCGTATAACAATCAATAGTTTGTATTGAATAAAGAAGTTTATTTTTATTAAAATTTGGTTATTAACAACCTTTTTTTGGGGGGACACCAAATTAAATACAGATTTCCTTATGAGTAGTTCAGATTTAGACGAAATAACACATTTAAACTATATAAAACGTTACAATAACAAATTCAAATTTACAGAAAGCTTAGATATGTGATGTGAGAAGTCATCTATTAATGACACTCACGTAAGGAATTGTAATATACCAACAAAAAAAAAAAAATGTAGTAACTATGTATGATTATAATATATTTGCTATTTGATATATTTTTTTTTAAGACAAATGTAAACGCGCGAATATAATTTTGGACCACTTACCTGTAGCGGTTAGCAAATTTTTTATGACTCATGATTTCCCCGTACATAAAACAAAATACATAACGTATTAACGTATGTGTTATTTAATATTATATAAGATGGATTATTAACTACTGATATATTTTTATTTTATATCAATCACAATAATACAAAATAAATATGAGTGTATCTATAATATAATATACGTTATAAATAATAAAACCGTATACAAATAATACCAATATAGTTCTTATAGTTATACGAGTAGGTAAAATACCAATAAAAAGTATTATATTTCTAAAAATGTTCTTTCTTAGATATATTTATATGTCGTATGACTATATTCTAATTATAATAATAATGATAAAATAATCACATAAGTAAAATAGCATTAGTTTTATATTATGTTGAAATTTTTCAATAGATTGAATTAAATGATCATTTTATAAAAAAATACAAATTTGATTATTTATTTAATATAGCTTATGTATGTCAAATGTGTGAATTAATGAATCACCTATTGCACTTCAATCAATATTGATAATATTTAATAAATTATTATTTGTTTTAACAGCAAAAATTACTAATTAATAATTATACATATTTAGATATGATTTAAATTAAATGGAATTAAAAAAAAAATAGGAAATCCCAAGTACCTAAATATTTAATTTTTATAAATACAACTGAAATATTTATTCTGTTTACAGATAATGCCAATAAAGAGCATACCACAGGTTGTTGTACAGTACATACAGCGTTTAGAAGTACCTGTTTGAATGGCGAACACCTGACAGTGTGTATAATATATAAAATATGTAACGTATATAAACCCAATATCATGCGGCTTCACTTGCAGTCACTATATATAATATCATATATGTATACTAACTATATACAATTGAATTTTTCGTGGTGAATTAATGTAGTAGGGCGTAGGTTCATGTATTGGTATTTGGTACCTACGACCTACCATAAAATATCCATATAATAATATAATAAATACTTACGCGCGTAATAAAAGATACCTCTTTTTTGCATTTTACATTCTTTAAAATATTTTATAAATTGTATACTGTAAACATCATGATATTAAATTTTCTACCGATTTGAAAATTTTAAATATATTTTCTAGTTAGAATAATACATTTTAATATATTTAAAAAAAACACAATTGACGAATTTATGTAGTTTTGATGAGAACGATCTTAAGTATATTATATTAATGGTTAACTTTTAATATTCACTGTTTACTGTGTATTATCGTTAAACAAAACTAATAGAAACATTAAATTAACTTGCGCCTATGCCCTATATTTTTTATACTTGATATCTTACTGATATCATTGCAATTTAAAACCATTCAAACTTTAAAGTGCGTATTTAATTATATAGATGCATCAATGAGACATACAATAATTGATATTGAAAAAACACTTATCAGTTATACCGTAATTAAAATTAAAATCGGTATTAAGATTTAAGACATTAGGCGTGTATTTGGCTTAAAATTCACATATTAAACTGCAAGTTAAATTGTTAATGATAAACATTTAAATATTATAAATTAACCTATAAAATTTCTCACGAAAATTATAATTAGGTATCAATCAACTCTTAAAACGTACGTTGTTGAATTTCAATGATCTAACCGAAGTATTGAAGAGACAGCATTTCAAAAAACCGTGCGTCTATAAACTATAAAGTCATACAATTTTTAAATTTGAATTTTTGCACGGTGTTTAGCAGACAACAATGTTCGAAAACAAAAAATAATTTTTTGATAACTACACGTAAATAATGTGGATGAAATATTGAAATTTATATTATAAATTAAAACATAAATATATACAACATCATGTAAACGTGTGTTACACGTTTATTATATCGACGTGGTTTATATATAATATAATATAAAATTATTGAGTAGTAAGAACCATAATATTATATTGAACATAATGCCATGTTATCGTGTTTGTAAAACCACATGATTTCGTTTTCGACATATTTCAGTGGAATCGAATGAAATCGCCCTGAAAACGGCCATTGGCGCAAGCAGGTAGCTGGTATAGCCGGTGTAGCATCATCATCCCTTCTGCTCGACTGACCTTCTACGCACAATACAAAGGCTAAACGCGCGCCCACGTTCTTTCTGCGTTAGGGTCAGTATGAGATCGTGTTTTGAACTGTAGAAACCGATTGTTAATACGAGTGTTGAGAGACGAGTTAAATAAATATCACGAATTGGCCACTACGGGAATCGTTGAGGTAATTTTAATTATTCATATATTATAGTATATACTATTTTTTTTCTCGATATATTAATGTTTATTGTAAATAAAAAAAATCTATTTATTTAGACTGTTGTAGTAGTAGTTTATATTGTATTGTAACAACAATTAAAAATATATATATATATAGAGGTGACTATCGACTGTTAGTATAACTCTTAGTAACATTGATTTTTAAAATTGTGACTAGAGTTTATACTACTGATTGATGGTAACTACAGTATTTGTAACAATTATGTGTATGTATATATTATTTAATTTTATATCATAAATACAATTGTATTTAGTATAGTTAACCATTAGATTACATATTTTTATTTTACGTATGAATGTACAATTTCAATACATAATTATTCAAACCAAATTTGTTTTATACTCTTGCATTATATTATTGAATTGAAATTGAAACATTTAGCAATTTTAATATCGTCATTTTACTGTCTTACAAATTATAATCGATTTAAATACCTATATACACGTATAAGTCACAATATAGTTAATATTTAATTTTTTTTGTATTTAAATGTTGTATAAAATATGCAGGCACGCATAGCTGCAGTTATGAGCAATCATTCGGGTAGTCTAAACATCTTTCGCTAGTAACAAATCATATTCTGCTAAAGATGTTTACTACTCTATGATGCATCATGTAAGCAACGGATTGGCTGAAACGATTTATAATTTTTACTTTTTGAAGTTTTTATTGGATTCGCGGTAACGGAATACGAGTTTTCTGTGGGATTAGCTTGTTATAAATATCCCAAGAGAATTCTGTATCTACTACCCAATACCTTGGATATTTTGTGAAAACTCGACTACACGTACTACATGGACACATCAGGGTTTAGTATTCTTTGGGATTTAATAGAGCCGGTTAAAATTGTTACGTATACCGGCTATCTTAAATTTCGGAATACTAGGCTCTGATAAAGCTTCGTCCGGAGGTATATTTATTATTTATGAAAGATTCCTCTTGGTAACACATACGTCTTTAGCCTTATTGTGGAAACCTAAAGACGTACATGTTACCTACGGAATTTCATAAGAAAACTTCAATATTTATCACTCGTGCTATATAAAAGCATTATTTTATCATATGTTTGTTTTTATATGAATCAAAACACGATTTCGTGTTTGTAATTTATTTAATGTAGTATAATTAGTAATAGTTTTAATAATGTTTATTTTACTGTTTTCCTTTGCCGTTAAATATCTTATAGAACTTTATACTTTTTTTTAATTCTATTTTCTTATGCTAGCTCATGTTATTTGTTTTGCCATACATCAAGGTAACTTATTCACTGTGCGAGTGTTGTGTTTGAAAATCCCACAGTTGAACAAGGTACCATAATGTATGATGAAAAAAGATCGTCGAACCAATTATTATAATAATTTAATATTCTTACTATATACATTAATAAGTATCATTTATCATGACAGTATTATTGTATATTTGTATTGTAAACAATTTGAATCTTTTAATATTTCTTTCTTGCAGTTATTTAAAGGTTTTTTAAAAAAAAAATTATATTTTTAGTTATATTATTTTAGTTCCATAATATATGCAATTACCTGTTGGCTATTAGAATTTTGCGTGTGCACATATCATAACTAAAATCAGAATTTTTCAAAGCATATTATTGGTTTGTCTGTAAGTAATTGTGATCTATTTAAATGAAATAACATATTTAAATATTTTTATCCGTTCTAATTAGATAATAAATTGTATAATGCGTATAGTTTTTATGCGATTCACTATACTGTGAGTGGCGGGAATTGCCAAACATCGACTGTGAACGATGTTTCAAAATCGATTCCGCTTTGTGAAAGTTTATTATTATATACTCTGTAAGTACTTAACTAATCATCGTGACTGTTGTCAACTGTAGTTTTACGTTATGTCTCATCCTAGGAAAAGTATATTCTCCATAGATATTTTTATCAAAAAAAAAAAAAAAATGTTTGGCTACCCCTGTATTATACAATCTATATATTACACGCATATGATGGGTATGGCACACAGTTTGGGCACCGCGAATACAGCATAAAAACACATCCGGTTTGTTCTCGGACGTGTATTATATAACGTAATAATGTTATATTATAGGTACGTCTTCTATCTTTGGTAAGATATAAAATATTATTATATTTGATATACTCTCTGCTGGCAATAAATAATACATTTCAAATTTTCAATATACAATGAAAAGTGGTTGTATATAGGTGAAACTACCTGTATTGTATATAGTATATACGGGCAGTACACTACTCTGTATATACAGTCGGAATTCCAAGAACTGGCCGATATAATAGATACATTGAAAAGAAACCAATACAATACTGTAGCATAAATGTATAATACACACACGTGTGTTGTTACTTGTTACAACCCCACACAAAATCACCAGTAAGGCAATAATACGCTGAAAAAAATATACTGCGTTTTACGAAAGGTCTCCACGATTGTACTGTGGCTGTATAGTTGACCGTAACAAATTTTTTTAAACGATAAATTCCCGGTCCATTGAAAATGTGTTGGTCTTTAAAACGTTTAATAATAAGTAAATCCTTAGTATAATAGGTACGTACAACTTTGTCACGGTAAACGGACTGTTTATCCCTGTTAAATATTGAGATGGGACATATTATTATGTTCACCAAACATTATTATAGCTACAGGACATCTTTAGTATCTGGCATTGGTTGATCGTAGGAGTTAAGTTATTCTTCCAGTATTGTAAATCATTGGTTAATGTCTATATACACAAATTCAATATTAGTTCATTATTTCTTGGTTGAAAACATGTTTTTAAAATCATTTAATTTTTATAATATATATACAATATACAATCACTATGATAACTTAAGAGTTAAATAACTCGCAATGAACGTAAAAACAAAACGTGTTTGTACATTTTTAATACTTTTAATTCTCGATGTTTTATATATATATATATATATTAATAATGTATATTGTGATAAGGGACAACAGACGTTGTAACCCATTAATGTGTCTGCCATGTACAAGCGTGCATCGTAATAGTTAAAGTATGATTATGATTAAGAATTGTGTTTTACTTAAATAACCTAATCAATTATAAAGGTAGCGACAGAACACTATGGTTTCGACTGGGTAAGGGAAGGATTTTTTTTATATATATTTATACTATCCTAACGGCTAACTGTCAAAATCATTAATAACAATTAGGAAAATGATATATTATCGTAAGATAATGTAATTTCCCTTAACATATGGAAATATATATATATATTGCACGGTCATTGACGTAAAATAAATCTATCAAAGCTGATAGGCAAAATGGGCATACGTGAACTGCGCCCATATTGTTATCTATGTTCAAAAGGTATAATGTAAGCTGGGCCTCGTTTGTAAATTATACAAAACTTTTAACTTATTAATGTAAATCTATGATTGTGTACTTTTTTGATCAAAGTGTATTTTTGTCCAAAACCATAGTATTTATATAAATACCAATACGTTATCAAATAACTATTGTGGTATACGATAATTGATGATAAATATTATTCGTTTTATCGTATTCACTTTAATCAGTAAAGTCACAATGGCCGAACAATTCGTATCGCAGCGCGTAAAGAGCTTAAAAATAATTTCAAAATTTAAATTTCGTAAAATAAATCGGTCTCTAGTTCAGGTGAGGTTAAGTGACTATGTACAGTCAAAGCTTACACAGCGTTTTTAAAAATGGTGATGACGATACTGCGATAGAATCTCTGAACAAAATTTAAACCATAACCACGAATCATTAAATGACCAAAACCTTCAGAACCAATTAGTGACTGGTATCGTGAAACGCAAGGCAACCGAAGGTATATGCACTAAATTTTATTTTATTAACTATTTATATTATACTATGGCTTATGGCTATAATGAACCAAGTATAAATTAGTTAATTAGAAATTGTATTTTTTTTTACTTTTGCAAAAATATAGCTCTTTATTTTTTAAATTTTATCATGGCGGAGTTAACATTTCACCATTTTATACTTGATAAAAACTCGGGCGCAGTTTACAATCGCCGGGCAAAACGGCCAGCGGAAATATACCTACATTTCTTATCGTCCAGTTAGTGGTGGACTGACCACTAGGTCGAGCCTAGGGAGGCAACTTATAGGGTGTGGTAAATGTTTTATGTTATTTTATTTTTATTTTCAAAAAAGAGGGGCGGTAAACATTGACCGTGTTGAGGTTATCTGTCACTGTGTCCAGCTGTAGGGTATTAAAATATGAATTATGAATATTATGATATTATAATGGTAAAATTTATAATTTCATTAGCAGCATCATATTCAGGTTATATATTTTCACAGTGCATGTTTATTTATACATTTGATTATGAGTAAAAAAGTTATAGGTACTGTAGTTTCTCGTAAGTTGTTCATCAAACTGCAGTTAAAAAGTACCGAATAGATACAAAATCACGTATATTTGCAAATAATTTTATAATTTTAACACCTTTAAGGTTTAATAATTTAATATAATAGATTCCCCGAGATCAAGAATATCATCGTTTATTTTATTTAATGTACAAACTATTAGATATACAATTAAGCATAATGCAAATTGTAATTTGTTCAACTCTTCAACAATTATTAAAACATAATAATTATAATAAAAATATTTGAATCAAACTTTTATTTATAACTCAGTAAAAAGTAATCTAAAACGTCGACATGTTAAATAATTGTTTGCTGAAATAATTAATTAAAATGAAAAAAAAACTAGAGAACTAATCAATTTAAAATTATGGAGTAAATATTCACTTATTTTTACGTTGTAATATACAAAATTGATTATAATACAATTTAAAATCACGCATCTGTTTAAACAAAAAATTGTATAATCGTATTTTTTAATTATCTAAGTACACAGTTCCATACAACTGTTCAAACCATGTATTTTAGTCATTGGAAATCCGAGATCATGATTATATAGCATATTATACTATGGATTCATTTTTGTTTCAATTAAAGCTAATTGCCAAACAATTGTCGTTAAATAAAATCAAATTATGTCGAATTATCTTTCGTTATTTTCGATGATCTTAATTTTCCAAGGACAATGCTTTTACGGCATTCACGGAGAAGATCAACCAATTACTAATGTAATGTATTGTTAAATTAATTTTATGTTATTTTGAAGTGTAGGTAAGTACGCCAAGTAAAATTCTCTTTTGAGTTATTTCTTTCAAAATGATTATTCAATAAACACTTAATAATTATAAAAATAATTATAGTTCTTTTAATTTTTTCTCTACTATCTAAAAATCTAATAATCTTGGCATTTGTTATTTTTTTAGATCACTGGCATGTGGTATGCAGTTATGGCGTCTCCCTGTTCCGACGGCAAAGACTGTAATATTTTCTCGAGTACGGTTTTGTTCAACACATTAAACATATCCTTAATATTATATAACCTAATACTTGAAAACAGTGTGATTTATATATTTATTTATTTATTTCAAGGCTACTTACCTTTGGGGTTTAGGCCTTGGGAAGACTGAGGCATTTACAGTTTTATTTTAAACAATAATATGGGTATTTTCTTTTTTTATTTACAAATCAATACAGCTGTTTAGATTTAAGCTTTACTTTTTCTAGTGGAACAGGAACTATTGTTACCGAGGGAATAAATTCATATATCGCATAGTTGTTCAGAAATAATAGTAGTGGGTCAAAAACGTTGAATAAAAGTATTGAATATCTAAATTTAATTTGATGACTTATTTTCTACCTAATAAGTACATAACAATAGGCTAACATAAGAATTATCGAAGTAGACAAAATTTCGATGATAGATATGGTAATTAACAAGCTCTCATGTATTTTTTTCTTTTTTAACAATTACAATAAAATTCAACTGTAGTATTTATCATTTTATATTCATTATAATATGATATTAGGATATAGTTCCTATGGAAATAGTATTAAATATACGAGGCGTGTCCTGAAAGTAAGTGTACTGAGGCTCTCACGGCCATAGGGAATATTTTTCTACTATGTTGGCTACACTGCCGTATAGCTTTACTCCTCTTCTTTATAACAAGACCATAACAAGTTCAGCACGTTGAAAACTGTGGTCACAAGAATTTTTCTTGTGAATAATGTCGATCGAGTCTGCCGCCACCTCCTTTGTCCACTTCTCGACCGCCCCTTCACCTCCTCGTAAGTAAACAATTTTTTTCCACCCGTGTGCTTCTTCAGGGAAGTGAACAAATGGTAATCTGAAGGCGCCAGGTCGGGGAATACGGAGGGCGGTTCAAAACATCTCATCCAAATGAGCCCAAAATATGTTTTGCGACATTGGCTGTGTGGGGTCTGGAGTTGTGCAGCAGGCAGACTCCTCTTGTTAACAGACCCTTCCTTTTATTTTGAATAGCTCTCCTCAATTTTTATAGGGTTTCACAATACCTTGCTGCTTTGATGGTCTCACCCTGAGGTAAATATTCAACCAATATGACGTCTTTGTGGTCCCATAACACTGATGCCATGATTTTTTTGACTGAAATCGGTTTTGAACTTTTTGGTTGAGGGTGTTCGGACTGTCTCTTGGTTTCAGGCATATAGTGTGCAACCCAAGTTTCATCTCCAGTAACAATAGACTTGAGAAAATGATCACCCTCTAGTTTATAGCATTCCATAGAGGTAATGAATGACGGCGCGGATTTCGCACTTGGCGGCAAACTCGATCGACATGTTTCACGAGAAAAATTCTTGTGACCACAGTTTTCAACTTACTGAACTTGTGATGGTCTTGTTATAAACGAGAGGAGTAAAGCTATACAGCAGTGTAGCGGACATAGTAAAAAAATATTTCCTGCGGTCGTGAGAGCCTTAGTACACTTACTTTCTGGATATGCCTCGTAGTTATAACATATTAACGATATTTTTATTAATAAAGAACCACCTATATTGATTAAAATGTTCAATACCTTAAATGGCTAAAATCATAGAAATATATAAAAAAA
Organism: Rhopalosiphum maidis; assembly: GCF_003676215.2. Taxonomy (NCBI): domain Eukaryota; kingdom Metazoa; phylum Arthropoda; class Insecta; order Hemiptera; family Aphididae; genus Rhopalosiphum; species Rhopalosiphum maidis. The sequence continues at coordinate 85,954,853 of NC_040877.1, forward strand.
TAAATTGTTATTATTAAAATAATTATTATCATTATTATTTACATACTTCAATCTACTGAATACTGTTACTTTATACCATTAGCAGTTTATTTTGGCGTTTTTTAGATTCTAGTTGAAGCAATGAATTTATTGGTGTTACTATGTGTGTGTATTTTTATTTTTATTTTTGTCTGCAATCACCTTCAGGGACAGTGAAAATGCTTTGATTTTAAACTTTGACGATGGTTCTGATTGCAAATTTGTGTTGAACATATTATTTTAATGTTAACGATTAATATATGATATATTGTAATAATAATCAGCATAATAGATATGTTTAAGCTTTAACATTTAGCTTATTTTGTTTCATAAACAGATAACCAAAAGCCATGCAATTGTATATCAGCAAACTTTATTGCTCTCCAGAATGCTGGCTGGCAAATATACATAAGTGCGCTCAACAACGAGTAAGTCGTTTTTCATGATCCAAAAAGTTATAAAATATATGATCAAACAGTTAAGCTATCATCATAAATTATAATACACAAACTATTTTTTTACGCTTTCACGTACTATTATATTATATTCAGCACTTCTCAATTAACTGTCGATATGGGAGGCGCGTCGTTCACGCCGCCTGGATGTACAACAGAAATACAAGGTTTCATTTACAGCCGTAAGCAATAAACATATTGTATTATAATATCATTATACATTGTATACATATATACTAATACTACTTTGTATTCTATAAACTAACCTATATAATATATATAGGTTAGTGCTTGTATAATTAAAATGAAAAAGGAGGAAGGGGTTACACGGGGTAGAGCTTTGTTTTTACTTTTTTTTTTGCATATTTCTTCTTTTTATTACTAAAGTACATCCCTCACTTCTATTCCGTTAGGTAATTGTCAGATGATCTATTGGTTACAACATCTATTTTTCAAATTTGATTTTACATAGGTAGTTATCGATATTTATTATGCATTTAGATTTTTAGTTTAGTTTATTTGATAACAAATTTTATGTCGCAAACCGGTACTTCACAACACAGTAATATCATTCATATTGTTTATGCCACCAGAAGAGACTGGACTCAAATTATGTTTTAAAATCTTTTTACTACTGCTATATGCAGTATGGTTTGGGTATGGTTTTTTGATGTTTAATTTTAAAACAAACGTATATAAGAAATTGTATTTTGCATAAAAATGTCTACTTTTATGTAATGTGAATATTCCATATAATAATTTAATATTTCTCTGTCTTCTTCTATAATTTTCTCAATTCGACTTTCGAACACTATGATTTAACTATATAACTAATAAAATCTAATTATGTTTTATTTTATTATCAAAAATCGGTTTTTATGTGAAAAGAACAACTTACTATAATAATAGATAACGGTTTATTTTTAGGAGCTACAATGGCATCGAGCGTATTATCAAAATCAAGTTGCGGACTTTCTGAAAACGTTCATGGAAATACATGTTAGTAGATACGCAAGATGACTTGGGTTTGATGTAACATCAAACATATTCATTAGACAAAAATAATAAACTAATTAATAAAATATGATAATTTTTTAGTTTTTTTGACGTTCAAAATGACCATTATCGCTTCTAATCTCGAATATTTTTATATGATCACCTCATTTACCACAAGTAAGGATTTGTATTTAAACGACTATAAGAGCTTATATATTATTAAAACATATTTTTTTCGTAATAAGTAATTTGTAATAGCCAATAGGTACATAAATGATTACTGGTTATAGACGTAAGACGTTATAGTAGAGCATATTATAATTATTAATCAGTATAGTTAAGTCTTCTAATCTTATAAATTACTTTAAACTTTAAAAGTTTAAAGTAATTTTAAAATTTTCTAAAATCAATTTTTGTTATACTTCACTACTTGTGCATAATCCAAGCACCGAAAAAATATGCATTAGGTACAACATAATAAACATAATTATATGAGATTTAGATAATTCGTACTTCATTACTTTGTTACATAAGACGTCATTAAAATAATTATTATTTTAATGGCTGTCGTGCCGCATTACTTAATTGTTTTTTTTTTAAATTTTAGATACAAATCCGAACACTCAAACAGTTATATGGTGCCGTAAGAAAACTCCTGGCAAAAAAACTATTTGGACCCAAATAGATCAGCACATGAAAAGACTTAATTTGGATATCCATAAATTAAGTTTCATTAATCAAATAGGTTGCACATATCCAACGCAAAATCAATGCAACGAAATATTTTTCTGTTAATAATCAAAACTGCTATACCATACTGTAAGTTAATTATGTAGCAGTAAAACACAATGTATAATATATTATATGTATTATTGTATTAAACAACTAAAATTATTAAACATCAAATATATATTATTATTATTTATATCAAATATTTTTTAAAATTATAATAATACAACGATGTAATGTTTTCAAAAGTTTAAAATAAAGTTATAAGGATTATATAACATAATATTCAACATCGAATATACCATAATATTACCATCATACTCAACAATATTGTCTTAAGTAATTGATTACCACTAATAGCACTAACTCCTATTATATTACAAAAAGGTATAATATAGTTCTGAAATAATAGGCAAACTAATTATTTAATTTATGCATTTATTGGCAACGGCATCATGATTACATTTTAGGGTCGTCGACAGATACGAGTTCGAATATAATTATTAATTATTATGTCTATTCAGTTGATTATAAAAAGATAAAATAAATCCTAAGTATAATTGTTAATTTACGAGGAATGCAAAAAGCAATAACTTTGTAATATATATGAGGTTTAGTTCCTATAGGCTTGTTCCTCCTCAAAATCGTATTATAGTAATTAATAATTAATAAACAAATTGAATTGTGGCCACCGAACGTAAGTAACCGATTTGTTACAATCACATCATCACAAGTATTTCTTTTATTCCAAGTTATTATACATGTATATAATATTTTTTTAAGAAATTATCTCAAGTAGAACATTATTTAAATTAACAAATAAACCAGTTGTTTGTCCATTTGTCTATATCTGACTAATATCAGTAATATCTGTACATAATATCATTTGTATCCTAAAATCACTCACTTGACAAACTGCATCGTTAAAAAATCTGTAGTGATATCCGGAATTTCCGTCACAACGAGCGAGGTCGTGAACTCGTGACTATACAACAGCAGTTTCATTATTGACAAAATGGCATATGATATTATTATTATTATAGCTGAAACTTTAAAATTTAATAAACGATCTTTTTAATTATAGTTCATACTGGAACCAAATAATCTAAAAATACATAAACTTGTTTTTTTTTATCTTCCTTGAATTTAATAAAGTTAAAAAAATATGTTTATTAAGAACCACTAATCTCTTTTGAATATTAATAACTATACTGTCTATACACTCCATTCGCCGAGAGAATATAGATACGTACATCAGTGGCGTATTTAGGAGTTTGTCTAGGGGGGATATACGTTGGCAAACATATAATTTCCTCTACCGTGGGGAGAGTACACTTACTGTTACTAATACCGTTTCTCAAAAATGTTGAAAATTTATATACTTATTACCAATAAGTACCTACACATAAATATATAAGATTGTATTTTTTTGTTTTGAAGATTCATTATTCATTGTCATTTTTTTATAAAATGAAGTAAACCATAAGAATACAATAGTAGTGCTTATTGATAAATAAATATATTTATATATATATATATACATAGGACGAAAAATCAAAACAGTAAAAAATAATGCATTAGCGACTAACCAGTACTCCGAACTTAAGGGTCCCAAGGTCTCAATACAGCTACTAAGGAAAGGCCTTTTATTTGGTACTTGGTCGGGGGCCTGGACTCTGGGAATGTAAAGAATAATGACCGCTAGGCAGCTGCCTAGTTTGCTAAGGAGGAAATGAAGTTCGGCACTAGCACTAACGTGAGTGTTCGATTATAATGAATTGTAAATTATTATGCTGGATTAAAAATGAACTAATGCAATAATAAATATTATAAATATAAGTAATAACTCGTATTTAGTGTTTAAGTTTGTTTATTATTTGTATACCATTTAATTATTAGAACTCATTGTTTAGAATGCCTATTTATATATTTATATACCTTCATCTTGCAATAAGTTTAGAAATAGTAACCAAACGCTTATTAATTATTTTTAAATGCATGGAATAGCCGGATCGTTCTTGACGGAATTTTACGATTTAAAATACGAATATTGTTTTCGATCATATACATATTTAGCAGTAAGTCGTGTATTGACTACGGCCATCAACCATAATATTTCCAAATTCTTAAAATTTCAATATTATAATAAAATGTAACGTTTTCAATAATTATATTCTGTATTTCTGTAATATATGTACGATATTATTAAACCTATCAAGTAAAAAAAAAGACTAATGGGGGGGGGATCTATCCCCCATATCACCTCCCCCCCACCCGTAAATACGCCACTGACGTACATATAACTAATGCAGAGGAGTTATAGGATTTGAATGTTTGCGGTGGAGTGCGATACATATTTGGTTTGTGTAAATCGACATTCTCTCGGCGGACGGCTTATTGCGATGAGCTAAAATGTATATTATATAATTAATAATAAATTATTAACAGAAACAATAGGGCATTGCAGTAATGTACTTATTTTGCCTATACTATACGCCGGGCAACATTTTGCGTACACGTTAATAGCTGTTGCCTGTTACCTAAAAGTTGAAACTATACCACTAGAGATGTGATACTTACCACAGTGTCATTTATATAGATTGATGTTGAATACAATGTATTTATAGACCTCTGGTCTTATATGATTGAATTCAAATTTAATTCAATGACATATTCTAGTGTATTATACACTTACATTTCGGTGAGAGGGATTCTTGATTCTTCAGACCATTTTTCAAATTCCTGTCTATCCGTCCTATTCTATTGCTACTACCCTCTTTAGTGCCTATATATCTGGTTGCATATTTTTCTCATAGTCTTCCAGGTGTATTTTAACAAGTAGTGTTCTCCTCGATGGTTTTAACTATTAATTGTTGAATCTATTTTGCTGCCTTTTCTTTTAAATCTCTCTTGCAATAAGCTTTGAATTTATTTTAACGATTTTATAAGTCGTCAAATTTCAATAATTGATTAATATACTCAAAAACAAAAAAAACAACAATAATTCATTGTGTAAATACTATTTACAATAGATAAGAAAACTTGATAAGAAAAAACAGTGTAAATGTATGAAATAAAAAATTATCTTCCGAAAAAAATTTGCCATTTACGCTAACAGTAGATATAATACATTTTGATAAATAAAACAGTGTACAAAATGGTATAAACAATTTTGATAAGTATAGCAAAGTGAAATGAATGAGATAAAAAATAATCCGAAAAAAACTTGTCATTACAAACATTTTTCGGGGTAACCCCTTCATTCCGCGAATCTAAACTTTAAATACTTATAACTCATAAACTACTCGCCCTAAATTCTTTTTTATGTACCAAAATACTCAGAAAATTATTCTGCTTTGGAATATGAAATTAAAACTATGTTGTCATTCAAAAAAGTAAAAAACTTAAAAAAATATTTAAAAATATAATTTTTTAATAAAACCGTTGTTTTTTTTAACAACTTGAAACTATATAAAAAAAATATTTTTATTAAATAATGAGTGTTTTATGATAAAAGAATCACCCCGTATATATATATAAATGGACCGTCGGGGTCGTGCCACCGCAATTAGACATCGTTACTGCAGCACTCGAAAACCTGCCAACCATCGGTCGTGAGTTTCCGTAATCCCATATCACACGATATTTGATTTGTTTCAATTTTTTTTACTTTTACAATATCTTGGTGAGACGTCTCCTACACTGACATTGTATTTTTGTACGATCACGAAATACCATTTGCGATTTGGATCGGCTTCTTTACCGGTCGCCGTATATTTTTATGCGCGTCCCCGATTGCGTTCGGCCGTTCGTTAGCTTCCGCTCGCGTCCCGGCGCGTAAACGCCGTACGCCACCAGGCCGTTTTTATATTGACGTGCGTCCGAACGTGTCACCACTTCGCGACAAACCCACTCGGCGTTTAAACGCTTCAGTACGTTTTTAATATTTTTATCATTGTTGTCCGGCTTTTTCGCCCGTTGTTCCATCGCCGCACGCCAATTTCTCTACCGCTTGTCGTTACCTTTGTACGCGCAATGTGACGTTTCGTCTCCGTCAAGCAGTCGGTCGCATTGTTCCGTAACGATTAATTGCCGAGTTGTCGCGTAAATCAGTAACGATTGCCATAACCGCTGTACTGGTTGGTGTCGTCGGTCGAGGCACCATCGCTGTCCACTCCGGTACCGCTGGCCACCGTGTCGCCGTCGCCGCCGGACCGTGCGATTGTAAAAGGCGGGTGTCGGTCGGCTGTCCGCCGTGCAGAGCGGGTCTAACGCGTCTACGTAACCGGGCGTGCGACACCCGTGAACTCGTCACACGATGGGGTGCCGGAGAACGTACGCTGGTGATTTGTCGCCAAACTCCGTATTGGTGCCTCCTCTTTTTCGTCCTGCATCGCTGCAGTCGCCATATGCGAATGTTTCGCACCCGAGTACCACAATTGTACGCACGTCGTCGGTTCGTCAACAGCGACATTGTATCTTTGTGTAATTCCACGCTGTTTACGTTAACGCTGCCAAGATGGTAATCTTTTACACTTCGGTTGCCGGCCGCTGCTATATCGGTCACCATATAATACGTATGATACGTATGACTGATTATATTATACAAAATAGTTATATAGAAGGAAGTTGATTATGAGTTGATGTTTAAAAAATATATACTGATAATTCAATTTTATAATAAATAATAATATTAGTTGTTAAAATAAATATGTCGTGTACCTATGTTGATTGTGACCTGTATTTAAATTTAAAATATATATTATATTATTTGTATATTATTACTATATATTATTAGTAACATACTAACATAGGTAAACTTTTATTTGCAAAAAAAAAAAAAAGGTGAATGAATGATTATACCATTGATTATAAGTACTAGTATTTTTTCTGACTGATATTTAAAATTTTGGCGGAACACTTAAACCAAGTCCACGGAATACCGGTTAAGAACCACTGTTTGTAGTGCATATAGTATATACTTACGCCGTACGGTTTCGATACCGCCACATCCTACAGTGTTACGTGACGTCGCCAATTTGATTGTGATTGTTGCTAACCAATGCCTCCTATCGTGGTTCTGATACTCTATATGGCACCAGGTCGTTTAAGTCTATGTGTACTTCGTCGTTGAACGTTTTCGTAGGTCCAGAGCTGCTGACATCCGTATTCCTAGATTTATCATTCAGTTGTAAGTTCACACGTAGTGTGTATAAATAAACATATTCATACATGTTTCAAAATGTTTAATGAAAAAAATAACTTTTTGAAGATAGAATAAAATGTCGATTAGACGTTGTAATAGGTATTATAATATTATCATCAATGTATTGCTCTGCGCATAAATGTAGTCAAATTGTCTGTACAATGCGCCGGACAAGACGAATAATGTGATACACATAATGTGTTATTATTATATTCATATTTATTTGATCATTTTAGCTTTAAATACAGGTGTTATTAGCTGTAGATAATTACTAAACAATATCATTTATGTATTCATCATTCATTACCATGGACGCCCGTTGACGGTTTAAAAAAATCTAATTTTATGTACTTTTAAGAGATTAAAAATGTGTTAGACTTGAGAAACATGTTGGCAATAGTGGTAGAAAATTCTTAGTGCCCCTGGGAATCTTGAAAAAAAAACGCTTTTTACCAATTAAATGTAACGACGCATCACATGTGTGATGTGCAGCGGTAATAACCGCTATGATTATTATTTTATTGTTCACACATAAGTACATTAGAAGAACGGTGGCGATGTTGTTTGGATTACCGCGACGCTACACAGTGGCTATCGCTAGCGCAGCGTGACGGACCATACGGCGGCTATTGATAAACACGTGGACCACGACTAGGACCCAATAGCGATTACCACGTTAGCGACGACATGTTGATGGCAAAGACGGTACGGGTTGAGTTGCTTGGAATACAAATGTCAGCAGTGTCGACTCAGCTGTTGTTTCCGGGTACGGTGGAGCTGGTGCAGATGCGCGAGATCGACGGCGACCGGATACAGACAACATTGCCGTCAGGACGATGGTTACACAGTATCAGGACCTGTGCGGTGGCTGTCCGCAGACTACAGAGTCCTGTCCGCAGACTACAGAGTCCTGTCCGCAGTAATTTACACGTGCATTCGCTGTCGTCGAAAACTATATACATCAGCTGTTCGCCGTGCCCGTACGTTAAGGTCAACACGCACGTATAATTAAGTGTGCTCGTGGCAATTTTCAGCCAAGGAGTAATATATACATCGATATAACCAGTGGCTGTACCTCATCGGTGTTCCACAATATGTCAATGCGCTGTGGCGCTGTAATATTATACATTATAATAATATCATGTAATATTTTTAGATTCTTCTATGACAAGATAATATAATATTTTAATAAAAATTACAATTTATTGCTCCCAAAATAAAAGAAGAAGCATAAAAAGTATACGTGTATTCACATCACAGGTTCATTTTTCATAGACCCTGCAGGAATGCATTTGAAATATTTTGCACGCGACCAAAATAGCGGTCCAAGCTAAGTTTAGACTATTTTATAAGTCTATGATTTTAACGGTATATCAATACTAATCTGTCATGCACATTTATTGGCTGTATCGAAATGAGTTATGAAAATGTTTATAAAATCTAGTCAAATCTCACATAAGTAGTTAGAATATAATTTAAGTATGATGAAAAATCAACTACAGTATAGAAAAATGTTACCGACGGTGAAAAGAGAGCGAGAAAATGTTGCGTTATTGAGAGACGTACAACAATGAATATATGGATGCAGATCCGCCATCGCCGATATAAATTAAAATAAATATATTATTTAATATATCAAGGCGGCCAAAGCGGTACCGCGAAGTCAGTTTAAATGTCATTATTACATTTATACTTATATGATTTGCATTCGTATGATACTTACTGATTACAACTTATACACAAGTCATTTGCTAAAGTATTCCTTTAATATTTATATTCTAGTAGTTGTTGACTTGTTGTGTACGTATTTTTTGAAGAATATTAATATAATAGCTCTTGTCAGGATGCTACCTATACATACAGACTTTTTTTGAGATAATTGAGTAATGATAAGTTTATATAGTGCCATTAATTATTTAACCATTTAATACAATATTTTATGATCTATATTATAATTTATATAGTAGTACTATATTAGGTCACCATAATAAGCATTATACTCGTATTGTAATTATTGTTGAGCTACAAACAAGGGCTAAACATTCTAGTAATCTTATTGTATTAATTAATTAATTATTTATTACAATATTATTGTAAAGCAATGTAGTAAACAAGTACTCAATTTTCATGTACAATATAAGTATTTATTATTATTATTATTATTAAAAGAATATCAACAATCTGTGCATTAAGACATTATAATCAGATTAGATACATTTCAATTCTTATGGAAATAAAAAAGAGTAGATATTAGATAATATATTTCTATTGCGAGGAAAATTTAAGAATCATAGATATGCTTTTGGGAATAAGCCATAAACCGTATAAATTCTTCGCCACTAATTACTCAATTACGTGCAATTGATTAAAAAAAAATAGTTTTTGTATTCATTCAAAAAACATATCTATGTAAAAAATAAAAGTTTACTAATTTATTTAAACAGAAAAAAACAAACAATCCTTATTTCTCCAATCCTGACACACAATCCTAATTGTATGTACTTTCTGAATCTGAAAACAACAAGTTTACAAAATTCAATCGAATACGTATTATAATTGTGATTTGTGTATTTGTGATAGAATAAAAATCTTTCATACTTACCTAATGTTATTTCATGATTAGCGTATTTACGACAAAATGACGATGGACTTCCCCAATTTTGATCTAAAAATAAAAATAACAGTTTATTGATATAGATATAATACAGTGGTATTGGATAAAAGTACACACTATTATACGTATAGAATAAGTTTTATATTTTTTTTTCGATTTATGTAATATAAATTATAACATCGATAACGTACGGAACGGTCCAATTGTTTTCACATTACTTATAAAAGTTTTTACTGGTTCTGTAAACAATTTGAATTTGATTAAAGTAAGTATTCAATTTTACTTTATAAATGATATATATATTATCTTTACATAATTAAAGAAGTCATAAATATATATTTGCAGTAACTGCTTTACATTATAAATATTTTATTGATCAAAAAATAATATTATAATTATTAATTACAAATAATGAAGAAATAATATAGAAGATTGAAGTTAATAACTTACCATCAAATTTGTTTGGATCTATAATTAATTAAGTAATTTAATATAAATAAAATAAATAAATACCAATTTACGGTGAATTAGTTTCCCGTTTACTGATTCAAAATTATAGTATAATTATTTATACTAATATTATTGTAAAAATTAGACTTCAGTCAAAATATGCTTCCGAAAAGTACGGTTGGCCGTTCTGGAATAGTTTTTTCTGGCCACTTTATATACCAAAGATTTAACTCTGTTGATAGTAAATAAAAATGATTTGAATCCATTGTCTATTGACAAATTTACACATTTATTCGAGAGTAATAATATGATATATTTTTTTTATGATTAGTAAAAAATTCTTTTAATTGATTAATTAAATCATCAAAAAATGGAATTTCTTTGACAGTATGAAAATATTTTTCAGGGCAATCAGTTAATACTGATCAAAATTCTAACGTAAAATATGTATAAATAGTTTTACCTATGTATTTTTAATATTTGTATATCGATATAATCTTCTTTTCATAGTATTCATGACAAAATATTTAAATAAAACACTATAAATAATAATTTATATATTATGCTTAGGTACATACTTAATTTGTCAACAATAATTTCCCAAAATGCTTTATCATGAGGAAAATCTTCTATAAAAAGGTAAAATGTATTACAAAAAAGTATATAATAATTATTCAACATTCAGTTTGGAACTTTTTTTATTTCATTAAAATTAACCAACACAACTGTGTACCTACTTGTATAATAACCATTTAAAAATAATTGCAATCATTTAAATAAGTTATGGAATTTTAACTTTAATTAAACAAAAAAAATAATAATCAATATAGTCAATTTACAAAGGCGAATTTAGTTTAAAATCTTATATAGTCTACATTCGCAACGATCGGTATAGTATAGAATTATACTTAACGCGTCTGGAAAAATCATGTAATATGCAGTGACTATTATTGGTCGAGGGCGAAACATAACACATATTATATAATAACATTGATTATATAAATTCTTTTATTTTTAGTATCTATAATCAATGGTTCTAAATAATTAGGCTAATATATTAGCAAAAGAATATAAAAATATAAAAAACCAATGCATTTATACCACCATCGCCTAGTTTCATCAAACCACATTGAATCATATCACCTTAAATAACAGAGAATATTTAAATTATTTGTAAAAGTATAAAGTGTTGCATGGTTGGAGAATGAGCTATTTTAATTAAGGTAATCTTTGCAGAGACGCAGTGCTGCTGGCGAGATAATATCTCCGTGCAGTATAATCCGACATATAGATTAGTCCAAACTACTTAAGAAATAAGAATAAATAGTATTCAAATTTAATTTTAACTTTTCGTTTGATCATTGATTATAAATACTATTAAATAGTATGATAATACTTAAAAATTTAATAAAAATTGATTTACAATATATGTATTATTGGAAAAAATAATGAAGTATCATCAATAACAATTATTAAGTGTTACCCAATTTATAAAATTAAGCAATTTACTGTCTATAAAAACCTATAATAAGAATAATTAACTTTATATTATACAAATAATAAGGTACTGTATGACATTGATCACAAGGTGGAGTTCATTGTATTTACACAAGTAATGTATTTATTGTAAAATAAATAAAGTATAAGAACTAATAAATAAGTATAATAAATTACTTGTACAACTTTCATACAGGTCTACAAAATTAGCTAACAGTTAAAAAAAATTAATTATTTTATAAACAATGGATGTACACTAAATTCTTATGTTGGCATTTTCAATTTAAAAAAATTACGATTTTTCAAACAACTAATTTAATTTATCTGAGCTTAATTTCTTTCTGTAAATGTGAATAAAATTATTTTCGTTTATTAACTGAAAAATATCGAAAACGCATATTATCCACAATATTTTTGTATAAACATTTAAAATTATAATGTTAAAATATTCACCAAAATTGCGAAAATTAGCAAATTATTTTTTAGTTTCAAATTTCTAAAATTGATTTTTTTATGTTCTTAAATATTATATAGTATTTTCTACCTATGATTATACGAATCGCTATCGCTGTTGCTTTTTATAACTATTTTTCCTTATATTATATAGCGTAAGTGTTTTAATCACCATACTGGATTTACACAAAAGTAAGGTATACGTTTTAAATAGAGTATAATTACTAACAATTAGCTACCAAAACTGGATATAAATAATTTAACAGTTAATAAAAATTGTGTTATTTTACAAACCCAAAATATTCACTAAATGTTTATGTTAGCAACTTGTACACACAGTATAATTTGACAAACAACTAATTTAATTCTTTTTAGATTAATGCTTTTTTATGAGACATGAGTGTCAAAAACCGTTTAAAAAATTTGAATACGTATTATGAATTGTAATGTGTGTATTTGTGATAAAATAAAAATCTTTCATACTTAGGTACCTATTGTTATTTCAAGATTTGCGTATTGATAACAAAATGATGATGGACTTCCCCAATCTTGTTCTAAAAATAAAAATAACAGTTTATTGATTTAGGTATAGTACACTGGTATTGGTTAAAAGTACATACTATTATACGTATAGAATAAGTTTTATATTATTTTTCCGATTTAAAATGTAATATAAATTTTAACACCGATAACGTACTGAATCTTTCAGATGTTTTCGCATTCCTTATATAAGTTTGTACTAGTTCTGACAGTTCTGTAAACGATTTGAATTTGATTAAAGTAAGTATCCAATGTTACTTTATTAGTGATACATATTATATTTACATAGTTAAAAAAAGTCATAAATATATATTTATAGTAACTGCTTTATATTGTAAATATTTTATTGATCAAAAAATAATATTATAATTACAAATAATGATGGTTATAGAAGATTGAAGTTAATAACTTACCATCAAATTCGTTTGGATCTATAATTAATTAAGTAATTTTATATAAATAAAATAAATAAATATCAATTTACGGTGAATAAGTTTCCCGTTTACTGATTCAAAATTACAGTATAATTTTTTATACTAGCTACCAATATTATTGTAAAAATTAGACTTTTGTCAAAATATGCTTCCGAAAAAACGGTTGGCCGTTCTGGAATAGTTTTATCTGGCCACTTTGTATACCAAAGATTTAACTCTGTTGATAGTGAATACAAGTCCAAAAATCTAAATACTAATAAAAATGTAACTAATAAAATTTAAAAACTAATTAAATCATCAAAAAATGGAATTTTTTTGGCAGTAAGAAAATATTTTTCAGGGCAATTAGTTAATACTGATCAAAATTCTAACTTAAAATGTATATAAAAAGTTGTGCCTATGTATTTTTAATATTTTTATACCGATGTAATCTTCTTTTCACAGTATTTATGACAAAATATTTAAATAAAACACTATAAATAACAATTTATGTATTATACTTAGGTACTTACCTAACAGCGAAGTAATATTTTTCCAATTTGCTTTATCCTGAGGAAAACGCTCTATAAAAAGGTAAAATGTATTACAAAAAAGTATATAATAGTTATTCAAATCGAAGTTTGGAACCTTTTTTATTTCATTAGGATTAACTAACACTAACTGTGTACTTACTTGTATAATTACCATTTAAAAATAAATGCAATCATTTAAATTAGTTATGGAATTTTAACTTTAATTAAACAAAAAAAATAATAATCAATATAGCCAATTTTCAGAGGCGAATTTAGTGTTAAATCTTATATTGGTATTCTATATTCGCGACGACCAGTATGGTAGAATTATATTTATCACGTCTGGAAAGATCATGTATTATGTAATGACTATTATTGGTCGAGGGTGAAACATAACACATATTATATTATAACATTGATTATATAAATTCTTTTATATTTAGTATTTATTATCAATGTTTCTAAATAATTAGGTTAATATATATTGCTATAAAGAATTACATAATGAAAAAATAATACATAACTTCGAATTGTAAAAACGACGTGTTGTATAAAAACACAAGTCACATATCTATCTATATTCATGTCTGTAGCTTATACATAAGAAAATATTCAAATTTCTTAGGATCCGGTGTTATATGTACCATAATTAAAAATTCGTCATTTATGATGTGTTCATCGCATTTGGCTAAAATCGCCGGTTGTTGCAATAATCTAATTATTATTTTAAAATTATAATTTATAATTACACGATTTAGACCGGCGGTTCCCTAACTTTCTTAGTCTTAGAGCCTTTTTTTAAGTGGAAGTTTCTCGTGCAGCCCCCAAGAAATATTTAACGTTAATTTTCATCTGTCTGTGTTCTGTGTAAATGTATTGTTGTATTACGAACGGAGCCCTTGATAAGTCATTGCGAAGCACTAAACACAGTTTGGGAACCGCTGATTTAGACAAAATGTGAAGTAGAAGAACATAAAAATATATAAAACCAATGCGATCGTACCACCATCGTCTTTATACATCAAACCGCATTCAACCATATAACCTTAAATAACAGAGAATATTTATATTATTTGTAAAAGTATAAATAAGTGTCGCGTGGTTGGAGAATGAGGTGTTTTAGTTAAGGTAACGTTTGCAAAGTGTGCTGTTGGCGAGGGCTGCAACACAACACTGAAATTGCTATCTCGCACGAGGAACAAATAATACTATTATTTGTCACCTACTGCAGCGGCCACCTCAAAAAACCCCTTTTGATATGACAGATTATTCATAAAACAGTATGAGTGTAACCCGCACCCAGGTGTATTGCCAGAGTCTTTTTAGCAAGGCATTTTAGTTATTTATTTAAATATAACACGCGGGGGTAATTATTTTCTCTAGTCATCAATTTACATATTAATAATATCAAACATGAACTATAACTATATGAGAATATTTTTTTGCAGAAAGCAGAATAATAATATTGTTCGAACGCGGCTGATTTCCCGCCTAATCGCTTAATCGCCAAAGGCTTTTCATGTCGCGCCGTTGGCGCGGAATGTTCGCGACAAGCCATCCCCCCTACCTTCCACCACGGACACACGTCAGCCGACGTCCCCGTCGTTCGTCACGTCTGGACACCAGATTTGTCTGAATTCCAACGGTCGGGCTGGATGGGCATCCGCCTTGTTCCGTTCGATATTTCTTTAAACATCGTGATTCGTGGTCGATACTCGTGTTGATGTACGTGCCCCGTGTGCCGAAGCTCACAATGACCTCGTGTTTTAAGTAACATTTGCGATGTCGCGTGTATCACCGAGTGCCGTTATTTATACTGTTTACGGTTTCTGTGCGCGCTCTGTGTGCCATATCGTTGGGTGTACCAGTTGTTGGAGCGATTACAGCTGTTGTATATCATGCCGGTAATATTGGTTTTCTATTTTTGCCATGTAGGCTGTTACCTCATATGTTTGGACGTATCGTGTCATTATGTTTGGGTATGTTCTCCTTTTTGTTATTTATATTATTTAAATATTTCATTTTATTTTTGGCGCCCTTTAATTAAGTCTACAGTTAACGGTCATAAATTTTTTTGTTCACACCCACTCGGGTTTTATTATATAAATTAGTGTTTAATAACCATATTATTACTTTATTATTTTTTCTATATATACATTATACAAATAGATATAACTATCTGAATACATCTCTTCTAGTCCTCGGCTCACTACGAGTCGGGCAGAAAACGGCAAAATTGCACGTGCTGCTCTGGCGAAAACAAATATAATACATAATATATTATTTCTAGTACCAGTTAGTATTTTCTAAATTGATAATTGATGACAAAATATATAAATACTTTCGTGCTGTATATTAATCTGACGTATTTATAGATTAGTTTAAACTACTTAAGAAATAATAATAAATAGTTTTCAAATTTAATTTTAACTTTTCGTTTGATCGTTGATTATACTTAAAAATGTAATAAAAATTGGTTTACATTATATGTATTATTGGAAAAAATAATGTTTATTATTTATTATTTATCATTGTCAATAACAATTATTAATTATTCCCTAATTTATAAAATTAAGCAATTTACTGTCTATAAAAACCTATAATAAGAATAATTAACTTTATTTTTTACAAATAATAAAATACTGTATAACATTGATCACAAGGTGGAATCCATTGTATTTACACAAGTAATGTATTTATTGTAAAATAAATAAAGTATAAGAACTAATAAATAAGTATAATAAATTACCTGTACAACGTTCATACAGGTCTATAAAATCAGCTAACAGTTAAAAAAAATTAATTATTTTACAAACAATGGATTTACACTAAATTCTTATGTTGGCATTTTCAATTTAAAAAAATTACGATTTTTCAAACAACTAATTTAATTCATTTTATAATATATAAGATATATATACAATATAATATATTTTATTATATATTTTAGTTCATATATTAATGAGATACAATAAACCACATAGATAATTTATATACTAATTATAAAATATCAAAAATGTATATTCATAAAATTTTTGTATAAGCCATTAAAATTTTAATCCTAACAAAATTATTTTGTAGTTTCAAATTTGTAAAAATGATTTTTTTTTTATTCTTTAATACATAGTTCTTCTTAGCAATGATTATTCATAATATTAATCTGTTTATATTATGAAATAAAAAAAATTTACTTACATTTGACTTTCATAACAGATATATAATAAATCATAAAATAATTAACTAATATATTATAGTTGACCATGTTGTAGATAATTAATAATGAATGATATAAATCAATAACTAAAATTAATAACTTTAAGTTCGTCGAATAAGATAAAGTAATAATAACGAAACATTATATTTAACAGCGGTATTTAAAGGATTAGTCAGTAAATATAAAACAAAACTGCGTATTGAGGAGCAATTGAGTAAACCAGTATTACAAATAAAAGTAATTTTGAAATTTGTTAAATTTGTGTATCAACTGATGTCTTTGTTCCAAATTTGTATGTTGTGTACTAAACTTTATTTTACACACATCCACCGCACATAGATTATTTGAGTGTGACTACACATTCTGTAAAAGTGTTGGTATATATTATATTATTGTGCTGATATTAATACTATAATAAATATACGTATTTATTTATATTTTAACTGTTTTGAAATTTATAAAAATAAGTTAAATTATACACAGGCTATTTTGTTATATTTAATGTAATATTTTTAAATAATATTTTTTATAAGTTTAATAATTTTGTTTCTACATATAATTTTCACTTAAAACATCCTATATGTATGATATATAATTTTTAGGGAGAGTTCCATGCTACTTGTATGTAGTTAATATGGTTTTGATTTTTGCGCAATTCCTTTCCGAAGCACTATACCATATTCTATTATATATTATATAAAGCAAAATATATATTTTTTAACCAGTGCACGCGTAAGAATAAATTTTTTCATCATATGATAACAAGAGTATATTTTACGTTATTTTATATTTAAATCCGAGATATAATATCAAATCATATCCTTCATATGGATTTGAAAATTAAAACTTGCTACGGAAGCTTATTGTGAGCCACGTAACAAAAATTTGAATGATTTTTCAGCACATAAGATATTAATTAAAGTAAGAACTCCAATTATGCTGTTGCGAAATCTTCATCCACCCAAACTCTGCAATGGAACTAGACTGTGCGTGGAAACTCACCAAAACAATATCATTGAGGCAACAATAACATTACAGGATGTACTCAAGGAGAATCAACGTTTACCACTTTTATCATCAAACTATCCATTCGAATTTAAAATACTGCAGTTTCCTATCATGGTATCTTTTGCAATGACCATAAATAAGTTGCAAGGACAGTTTTTAAAGATAGCAGGGATTGACTTGAGTAATGACTGCTTTTCACACATGGGCAATTCTATGTGGCTTGCTTCAGAGTTTGTTCACCTAGCAGCTTAGTCATTCTTGCCCCAAACGGAAGAACAACCAATGTGGCCTATAAGGAGATACTTTAATAATACGAAAAAATTAAAAAAAAAATTAATATTTAAAGCTTATAAATATATGTTATCGATGACTAATAGTGCTATAACAATTAACACACACACACAATTAAATTGTGAATTCTACATAATAATAGCATCTATCAATACAATTAAATTACACGGCCTACAAAAATGCAAAAAAATAAACTAATACACGGCAACGCCGTGACAGGATTGTGCCATTATTAAATTATTTAATCGATTATTTGAATAATAGATTGTTTTCGAATGATACATAATTGGTTAATCAATTGAAAAAAAGCAATGCTGGGTGGGACATAAAGTTGTTATGTCGGAAATATCATCTATAAACCAAATCAGAAAACCAAAATCAAAAATAGTATTTATCCTCATGCTAAATGTTAGCAGTAGGCAACCAAACTTAACACGGATGCATTTTGTACGGGCAACAAAGTGCACGGGGACAGCTAGTAATATATATATATATATATATATACCCTACCATCGTAATTACACCGCCTATCTTACACCTTAATGGGCTTAACGTTTCCGTCAAAATACACACCATCGTCACCATCACAGATGGATGAGGAATAGATTGCTGTATTTCGATTAAAAATGAAAACGAAGACATATTCATAGGTATGTAAATTAATTTACAAATATATATATAATTTACATAAAAACAAATGTTCAAAATCATATCTGGGCGTGAATATTCCAAATATGTTTTGCGCCACTGTCGTATATTTGCTTTCAGCAGTACACCTATACTCAAAAACAAATAGTAAACAAGTAAACAATAAAGTATACTTGAAACGTTGATAATAATACGTTGAAATACTTATTTTCTTTTTGCAGATTTGTTTTCATTTTACATTGAATTTTAGTCTAAAACAAAAATTATTAAATTTTTTTTAAAAACAACTTAAATTGAATAAATTTCTATATTTTTAATATAGTATAATTACCTTGAGCATTATATTGAACTATTATTTAACTACTAACTATAGATATTTTCATAAGTTGGGAATTAAAAATTTACCCATTCATATAAATAATTGTCAAGTATGCACTTATAAATGGAAAATGGTCAAATTTGCAAAATATGCAACTATAAATTTTAAATATAAACTCTTATTGCTATGAAACAAATTTCTATATTACTTAGCTTTGTTTTTAATGATTATTTAAAAAATGCAAACTCCTACAACTATATTTACTATATATTATTATTTATAAATTTATTTACATAAATTATTCGAAAGTCCTAGTTGTGTTGTACATGGCTCAAATCTAAGCAACTTTCATACATTTGAACATTTATGTTATTTCTAATTGTGTTTAATTTTCGTTGCATCAGAATTATTATTATTAACCAATGAAACTTCCGTACAACGAAGTCGCATGGGGAACAAAAAAAAAATGTAATATAGAGGAATTCGTTAAATAGAATTACATAGGTATTAATTTGTATTAAAAAAAAAAGAAATTAGAAATAAACATAAAATAGATATCACATTATAAAATCTTATCACTTAATTATTGCATATTTATCATATTTAATTTATTACTGAGTTTCGTTTGTTTATTATTTTTATAAATTGTACTTTTTTCGTAAAATGTTTCGATTTCGTTTACAAAAACGGGTTTGTTATCAAATAGTTTATTTGTTATGTAGAAACATCAGATTCTTTATACAGAGATAAATTCAAGCACAATTATTAACAAATTGTTAAACAGAAAATTTGGTAAAATGAAAGTTTTACTATGTAATAACTAGCATTATTTTTTATATTGTACCTAAATAAAAATTGTGCATTTTTATAAGACATTTTCACCGATTTCTATATACTACTGGTAAGCCATTACAAACTACGAAGCCAGCTGATTAAACGGCCGATATGTTTTCAGTTGTCAAAACATTACATTTATTATACAAAATGTATAAAAAATAAGTTGGAATAATAGTTTTAAAGTTTTAAACGGTAAAATAAAATAATAATTCTATAAAAATTCATGAAAACTTATTTGTATTTTTAAAAAGAAATTTAATAGGTACCAAATATCCTTGTATGTATTATTTTAAATAATATAACAATACAAATTGTGACTTAAAGTAAAATAAAAGATACTATTATTACCGCTCTAATACATAATGTTATACTTTAAATTATCTTTTTTTCTTGTTCGGCTAATTAGCGTTGTTATAATATTCGGGATAGACGAATTGCACTTTTTACCTAAATAAAATGGTGGAATTGCACTTGGGTAAAAAATATGTATAATGATAGAAATGTAATCGGGTTAAAAGCAGATGTGCAAAAAAAGAATATTAATTTAAACTTTGTAAAACACTATTATTTTCTCTTCCGCTTAAAATACAATCATTGGCATACTAATTATTATTTTTTATACCTATTAATTTTCTATAATATAATGTATATTACAAGTATATAATATTATTTAATGAAATTATAAGAAACTGTGCTATTATTTTAATAACAAATCAAGGTATATATAATTAATACAAATAAAAAAAAATCAACTATCTTCAAACAAAATAGGTTGCCTAATAAGCTAACAATATTATAATTTTTGATTATAAAAAAACGGTGTAAATTGTATAAAACAAAAAATTATTTTTAGAAAAAAATTTGCCATACGAGCTAACATGAGTAGGTAAAATACATCATTTCATAAATAAAACAATGTATACAAATAAAAAAAAAATGAAAAACAAATGATATTTTGAACAAAAATAATAAGAAAACAATGATAAAATGAAAACAAAAAACATCGGTTGAACGACACAAAACTAGGCAAGGGGGATACAAGATGGCAAAAAAGCAATGTGTTACAGGCTACTGGTCGCCTCCGCAAAGTTTTCCGATCGGCCCACGAACAGACGAGTTACACACGAGATCGTTTCGCTCGGCCATACGATACGACGACCCACTAGACGGCAAGACGATGCCCGACAGCTTCGGCCAGGGGAGCGATGGTTGACGGCGAGCGGCTAGTGCGCGATGTCATGCGTGCGTCAGACTGCGGTGCGGACGACGACTCTTCGACGAATGATGGAGACCAAAACAGCACAGGGCGAGTGAAGAAGATTTAAGCCTGTAGAATCGACGGCCACCGGATGGACGCAACCCGTGTTAAGTTTGGTTGCCTAATGCTAACATTTACATGAGAATAAAAACTATTTTTAGTTTTATTTCCGACATATCAACTTAACATAACTGTCTCGCCCAGCATTGCTTTTTTTCAATCGATTAACCGATTATGTATCATTCGAAAACAATATATTATTCAAATAATCGATTAAATAATCGCACATTCCTAAACATAATAAATAGGTAATATATTGAGGTTATTAATCGGGATAAAAACTCATAGTTGTCCTCATTGTTGTTGTGAGACATGATAGAAAACTCCGTTTTAAACTCCAATTTTTTGTTACGTAACTCACAATAAGCTTGCGTACTTCCCTGGCTATTTGCTCGGTGTCGTACATAAGATAGGAGACCGAATTAAATAAACAGACACCATCTCCTGTAATAGGTACAACGATGTGCGGTACCATTTCCGCATTCACATTTACATATTCCAATGTCATATTAAAAATTAAAAATCTTTAATGATAAATATGTCAAATATGCATTTAAATATGTCTGTTTTTTTTTTATATTTTTAGTATCCTACCAACCACTTCGAAAAAATAACAAACAATTATTAAGCAATAATTAAAAATACTTGAAATTTTGTACAGAGGTTCCTTAAACAATGTAGGGGCGCATTAATAATTAACTTTATTGGGCTGATTTGTGAATCTAAACCATCCAGGGCGTCACCCCGTCACCCAAACGCATACAAAAATATTCGTTCAAATCGGTCAAGCCGTTCAATAGAGTACGTACTGTAGAGTTATAGATATATAGGTAATAATAATAATAATAATACAATATATATCGTAGGTGTAGTAATTCACTGCTCAGCTGGTCGGTAGACAACTAACTGTGCGTGTAATTTACAAGTTTCTACGACATGCAAAAGTTTTCCTGCACCACATTACCACGATATTCAATCGATGCGTCTTCACTTGAAGCTATATCAATATCGCAATAAAAAATTATGATTTGCGATTACATGTTTCATTCGGCTGTTTTGTCCTCACACTAATTTATACAGAACTAGTCCGACACACGTAACGAATATTATTTCATGTGTCGGTTTAATTTTTTTGTCCACAGTAATCAGATCGGATGTCACGATGATTCAAAATGAAATAAAAATAAAAGCATTAATAAAATACATAATAATTAGTAAATAAAATATGTGTAAATTCAATATTTTAAGTTATAGATATATACCATATTTCTGGCAATATTAAACTTGACGCGTTTTTGTTAGTGTCTTTGTAAAATAAGGACTAATATAATAACTACTTGGAATCTTTTTATAACAAGTCAAAGAATATTTTTTTTTTCAAAACTATTGTATTGTAATACTTTATAAAACGTCAATATTTCCCGTTTTTTGATATAAATAATTATTTAATTGGTATTTAATAAAAAAATGTAAATAAGGTACTAAGATAATAATAACAGTATTATGTAATTTTCCTCACCACCTTTATTATTAAACGGCATACATTAACATCGTCCGTATTGTTTAATAATTTTATGAGGTATTACACGAGGCGCGTTTTTTTTATTGTGGTGTCCCCAGTAGGCCTAATCCACATCGTAAGAAAGAACGCGCGAACGCCGATCGACTGGAATAATTATTATGTATAGCAAGAATAGTAACTGCAATTTCTCGCGATAAAAAACATCTTGCACACCAATATAGTTCATAAATTTAATATATGGGAAATATAAACAAATAAATATCGAATTGTACATTTTTAATAATGTGTTAATTGGTTTAAATTTATAATTATAGTTTTGTCGTAGCACGACATTCGCCCAGTTCCAGCTTACTAGTGTTGAATTTAAATACGTGTCTTAACTCTTAATATATAAAGAAATAAGTGAGGCAGATGCTGAGGAATTATTCGTTACATCGTATTATTAGTTTAGTTTCATTATGATATAATAATAACATCCATTTTAAATCATTAATAACCAAAGGTGTAGGATTATAAATAGTTAACATATTTCAATGCATACATCGCAAGTATTTGTGTAAGTAAAATATAATTTATAGAAAAAAAAAGTAACCAAGTTACATAAAATTAAAAATATAATACCCATCCTCCGGCTACTATTATTTAAATTCAACACTTCTTTAATTCTAGAACTATACTTAATATATAAATATTATTATAATATTATGTATTAAAAGGTATATAATACACTATATAAATCAATAATAAATATAACTGTCTATGTCCTATGATATAATAATATTGTATTGTAAATATTTAAATTAGATAGACATCTATTGGAGCTGAACTATTAAAATTACAACACTTTATAGGCTAATTTTCTAATTTTTAGTTTATAATAGTATAACTAAAATAAATAAATATTACTCACAAAATGATGTATATATGTTCTACGGATTGCAGACTGGTCAGCTAAATATAACAAATCTCTTGGTGTTTTGCTTATATCATATGAATGCATTCAAATAATTAAAAAAATATACAACAACTTAGACTATTTGCGCTATATATTAAAAGCTTAAAAAACGGGTAATGTGTAATGTGTGTAATATGTGTGTGTTGCCGGCCGGCGATAGTCAATGTGTTGGATGAGTGGATAAGAGGTAAACGGTGACACGTAAGGGGAGAACTAAATAAAAATTATTATAATATAATATAAGGTCAGTAAATGTATTAAATATGTGTAAAGTAATAAAATACTTATATATTTTATACTACATCATTACAACTACAATAAATACTAAATACTAAAAATAATTTAATATGTCTATGTACTAAATCCTTATAACTACACACACACACACACACACACACACATACACACACATATATATATATATACAAAATACCTAATTTAACTTAGCTGTTAGCTGTATTGACCAAGACTCAAGGCCAGAATCGGACATATTCGGTTCACCAAGTTTCCGAGTTTTAATATCAGCAACTTAAACAACTATGGTCTGTGGCAAGTCCAACGTTTTTAATCTCCAATTCTTTAACTTATTACACTTAATACATTTTCAGTCAGCAGCTCCTCATGACTTGAAAGGCTCCACAATTGTAGCGGCCCATCGAGTTTACTCGGTAACTCGTTGAGTCAATCCGACCCTACCAAGACTTATATAAAAGTAAAATAAACTTTCTTACCACCACATGGACTCGCAATTATTTTTCTACAGTGTACGTTCAACTATTATGTAACATTGAAGTAGGTACATAAAACTATTCTGGATCTGTTTTCTGAAGAATAGGAATCGCTGTTCCTTGCAACGAATTGCATTCATTGTTGATGTGTGCGTCTATGAAGCTAAAACGATGTAATAATTTATATTTAGAATAAAAAACAAATTATACTCGAACAAAAAGAATTAAAGAAAGTTAAAAAGAGTTGCGGAAACTTTTAGAAATTACATACAAGAAAATTAATCGAAGAGACATAAATATTATTTATAAAAATAAAAACTGATGTATATTAGTGAAAAAACCTAAAAAATAAAAACAATAATAACAAATAAACAGTTTAATAAGTTTATTAGTTTATTAGTTTTTTATATTAAGAAAATTAATAACAAACATTATTTAGCCTGCATATATTATTTTATTAGCATTTATTATTATAAATTATAATACCGGATTTGAATAAATAGCGTATGTTTTATATTTTGTCTATATCAAACATACGGTTTTAATATTGTTATGTCTAAATAAACTTTTAATTTAATCAACTTTGTGTTTTTTAGTAAATATTCTAGTAAAAACGACGTTTAATTTTATTTACAAAGTAATACTATACAGACATACAGTAGTAGGTATACAATATAATATGCAAATATTTTTAACACAA
The DNA here is from genome assembly GCF_003676215.2 of Rhopalosiphum maidis. NCBI lineage: Eukaryota > Metazoa > Arthropoda > Insecta > Hemiptera > Aphididae > Rhopalosiphum > Rhopalosiphum maidis. The sequence goes on from NC_040877.1 coordinate 85,980,297, forward strand.
AAATATTCATTATTCTCCTAAGAATCTATAATTGCATGTATTTTAAGTTAGTGTGGTCCATCGAAGTCACATGTACTAAGTACAAACACTGTAACATGCCGCCGACGTTGACTATTTTTTTAAACACCACTTCAGGACAACGTAACTTTTCAACTTTACCCAACCATCAAACTCATCAAAGTGGTGGGATGTTGTGCTGTACCGATTTTAGGCGTATGATCCAACGTCAGCAAACTGCAAAGACCACGGCTTGTCTTGTTGTTGTTTTACAAATAACCAAGACACCAAATTCTGTGACGACAGGTCGACTGCAGCCAGTGGCCACTGACTATTACGACTTTACGAGTGTTATTCATAAAAGTATTTCGTTCTATTAAAATCCAATATTCATTATATTGTACATTCAATTTTGAATTTTATTGTTACAACATTTCGGTTTGAGTTACGATTTACAGTCATAAATGATAGAGTATCATAATAATAAAAAAATTGTTTATACATATTTATTAATTTTTTGTATTATAAAGTGTATTTCCCATATGTATAACTTAGTTATAATTACAAATCGATTGTTTTCGAAAAAAAGAATACAGAATTCTGTAACAGAAAATTAAATAATGAGTGTAAATTGATAAAAGAATGACTCTGTATAACTTAAGGAATAACAGCTATAAGAACAACATCAATAAATAATTTTCATAAGTGTTCTTGATCATCATACATTTGAACAAATTAAAAAAGTCGACCAAACACCACTGCGCCAGCCTTTCCCCCACCTCATAACTATATTGTTCTTAACTGCGCCAACAACTCCCCCTCCACCCGCCAATATATCATCACTCAGCTTTACTCTTTCATGATATTTAGTTAGCCAACATGCGAGGTATATCATAATTCTATGCTGATGACTTGAAATAATTATTTCGTTTTATTAAAACCTCTAATAATTAAACTATAAAATAAATAAAATATTAAGTAATGGTCACACATATTCGTTTCGTCCTATATGTTTCTAATATATTTTATTCATACGTAACGGTGTTGATATTTTGAATCAGTTATTGTAGTTAAAAAAGTGAAAAATAGAAGTTAATAAAATTACTATATAATATATTTTAATAATGCTTAGATTTAAAAAAGAATCATAGCAAATGAAGTTTACAGGGTCACGAATCTTTGATCGTTGTGATTTAGAAATCATGTTTTACGAGATTATAAAACATCGCAATTACCAATTTCACACTACTCAGGAACAACAGACGAATTAAAAGCTGTTACCTGAAAGTTGAAACTATACCACTAGAGATGCGTTACTAACCAAAATATAATTTATACAGATTAAAATTGAGTACAATGTATTTATATGACTTAATATCAAATACCACCAAATACCAATTTAGTTCAATTTTACCATATGCGAGTGTATTATACGCCTACATTTCGGGGAGAGAGATTTTTGATTTTTATGACCATTTTGCAAATTTCTGTTCATCTATCATATATTACTGCTGATACAGCAGACTTTAGTACCTATATCTAGTTGCTTATTTTTCTCATAGTCTTCCCGGTGTATTCTTACAAGTAGAAGTAGTGTTTTTCTTGATGGTTCTAACTACTAATTGTCAAACATATTTTGCTGCCTCTTCTTTTAAATCTCTTTTACAATAAGCTTGGATAACATTTTAACGATTTTTTAAGTTGTTTTTTTTTTAATAATTGATTTATATACTCATCAATAAAATATAAAACAGTAATTCATTGTGTAAATAGTAAATATGATTTTCAATGTATTCATATTTTAATAACAAATTAAGGTATATATAATTGATGTAAATAAAAAAAAATCAATTATCTTCAAACAAAGAAGCTTGTCTTAAAGATAAACAACATAATACATTTTGATTATAAAAAAAGTGTAAAAAATGAAACAAAAATTATTAGCGAGCGGCTAGTGCACGATGTCATGCGCGCGTCAGACGGTGGTGCAGAGACGACGACTCTTCGACGAGTGACGGAGACCAAACACCAAAACGGCACAAGGCGAGCGAAGAAGATTTGAGCCTGCGGAACCGGCGGCCACCGGATGGACGCGACTCGGCCGGCTTCGGTTCACCTCGTGACGAAAAGATAGTAGAAGGACCGCACCGCGGTCCTGCAGATGTGCTCTCCCCCTCACCACTGACGTGTCACCTGGTTGACCGCATCTTTCATCCGTGGTAGCAGTCGGAGTCGCGCGCTACCAAACCCTGTGAAACGCACAGTCTCCGCGGGCCCGGCGCCGCTGACGTCCGTGTTCCTGGCTCAAAACAATAGATCGCCACTCACCTCGTGCCAAAAAGTCTCTGCCGCCTCCGTTGTAACGAGTCGTCGCCTGCGCCGCAGTCAGATGCATATAAGGGGTACCAACGGGACGGGATCGCTACTCGCGTTGGTACCGCTAGCCGTTCGTCGTCGTCAACGTCCATCATCGTTCCGCACACGAACCGAAAGTCGTCGGGCGCCCGTCAAACCGTCGTAGTGATCGATCGCATCGGCGACCGAACTCGCGATGCCCGCGACACCCGCGTGTCCACTGTCCGTGAGTGGTCGGAAAACATGTTACCCCCCACTTTACCTGATTTCGTCACCGTCGTCCTACCGATGTCTTCGGCGGTGGTGTCTGCGGACGCCGTCTCAACGCACGCCGCAGCACAAACGTAAAGCGGTAAAGCGGAGCGTTTTATCCGCTTCCACGTAGATGCGAAACGCCTTCTACGGGGCAACGGATCGACGCTTTCGTTTGTCACCACTACGTGCGGATCAGGCTTACCTGCCAGGACACGCACCTCCTCCCACAACTCTTGTATACCACCGGGCAGTCCACGTCATCGCTTACTATGGCGTCTTCATAGAGTGGCAGTTGAACATTTTCTGTGTCCACCAACTTTACGGTCTCGAAATCCAGTGTCTTAATTTCTTCTTCTGGCTCACCCATGCCGATTTGTAAGATTTCTACGATAATATTTGCTGACGACGTGTATGTGTGCGCATCAGATCTACCGCTGTTGTTCTCCATGCGTAGTACAATCATTCTTTGAATAACATCTAAAGCACGTACCAAATGAATGGAAATATCGTCGTCGTGGATGATGCCAAAGCCGTTATTAATTAACTCAAATTTTATAAAGCAGAGCACTGTGTAAAGAGCCATTTTGTGTATAATATCTATATGTGATTTTATGAGGAGAAAAAATAGTAATGATGTTGAACGTATCGGACTGTTGAAATGCAAATGAATTCAAAATATATTTCGTCCGTGATCGGCGACGAAAATTTCGAAAATTTCTTAGACGACGGGTATTGCGATGTTTGTATTACTAATAATTATGAAGATCAGTAAAAATGGTTTTGCCAACGAACGTGTAATAACTACAGTGCAGGAAAATTCCGCTTAGATCGAACCAACAGTGATTTGTTTGTGTTAAAACGTTTCTCAAAAATAATCTTAAATTTTGTTTTAAAATAAAAATATGAACACTGTCAAAGATTCAGTTCGGTTGATCGTACCGGCCGAAATACGACCCTTTGACATTATCGAGTTATTCGACGGGCTTTCGACGAACTGTATCCGTGAAAGATGTGCATAGTACATGAATCATTCCCGAAAATTTCGTGAAGTCTTACACAGTCATCTTTGCGCCGAATAGAATCTATGAAACGACCAGAATTCCCAAACAATACGGACATACGGTAATAAGTTTACGCACATAAAATCGTCAGGCAGAATTCCTGCCTTACCTTTCTTGACCTTGCAATACGTCATTATAACTGGTATCGAAGGAATGTTCTTTTCTACAGCACTAACTGTTACCGCGATTGTGGTATAAGATCAACGGCTTCAATTCGGGGACAATTCTATATACTTGGCGAACTGCTCGAGAGCATCAGAATAAGCCTGTGCACGACCTGACTAACTGTGTATGAATTTTAAAATTAATTATAAAACTACTATTTTTAATATATCTAGTCTTATTATTTAATAAAACGTACCTAACAATGACATCTTTGAAGTATGCAGTGGCTATTCACTTTTTACCCATGTATAATATGTACAAGGTTGTTGGATTTCTATATTTCTAAAATACAATATATTACGAAAGTATAAAAATGGTTGAAATATTAATCTCGTTTTATTTATTAAAACCATAAGATTATTTTAGTTTTCACACGTCTTTGTCAAAGTTTTAGAATTTCATACGGTATACCCAAACCCATAGTGGTTTATGAATTATTCGTAAACATAAAATATCTTTTACAAAAATATCCTTTAATCAACAATAATTAAGTATAGAAGCGAAATGAATTCACAGACTTATTATTTTGGTAAAATATGACAACGAGTTAACCGTGGTCTGCGAGGATAGCCGGACGATACGAAGGAAAGTACAGAGGGAAAACATTATAAGAATTTCTTATAGAATTTAATTTGAAATATCACAAATGGCATTATAAAAGTGAAAACTTTGTGATGAGGTGTGAGGTAATACCTATACAATAAATAATAATCAAATTTATTCCACTATAATTATGTAATGTTATATACAAAGCAGTTTAGAACTTATCACTTTAATTTTTTCGTTAATGTATAACGAATATTAATATAGTTGATTATTTAAAATTAATAACATTTCAAAATTAGAGGAGTTTTATTTAAAAACTCAACGATGAGTGGATGAGCTATTATATATTAAATTAATTTTATAGTTTATTAATCAATCCAGATGCATGATTGATTAAGTATAGATTAATCATCAATCACAGCTTAACGTTCGGAACGTGCCAACATAATATTATGTTGTATTACTTTATAATCCAGATGGATTGATATCAATCCGCATTGGTGTAGTTTCTTATCAGAAAGTGATAACTGATGAGAACCAAACCTACGGGGAACGAACGGACTTCTGAATGACGACCGACGACAGTTATTCTGTTTTTCTACGCCGAAACTATCTTCAATGTTATGTTCTGGATTCTTCAAAATTCACATTTTCACACAGGCAAAAACATATTATATAAAAGCTTTCAATAACTATCTTAAATTTAAGAATTATAAAAACATTTAATCAATAAAATACACTGTAAACACATAGTATATAAACTATAAACCTATTAAATTTAAAACTGAAATACTAATAAATTAATTCCAAATTCCTGTACATAATACTAAATTCTGTCCATCGAGTGAGATGAACTATAAATCGTTCTATTAATAATTCTATTGCTCAGTTTGCAGTGTTCATTGTATAAATGATAAATAATTAAGATGGTATTATGTGTGTAATTTGTACTCGCACTTTTAAATTTTTATCGAATTTATGCACAAAAAATAAATGTAGTGATCATACAATATTAATATTTTGATAACTGATAAACGCTAAAATGAAGAAAAACTTCTTGAAAAGTAGCGTTGAAAACGCTTCACTCAACATACTCTTGCAAGTTAGTTCACATGTTAAATCCATTATTTCAATATTTAAAATTACATTTTACTGTTATTGATTGTTTTTTAATAATTTTAGATTGCATTTCGATGCTTGACATTTGTTATAAACGCTTTTGTGTTGCGGCATGTCTCTCAAAATGAAATTGGAATTACCAATGTCCGTTTGTTACTACTCGAGTCAACAATTTTGTTTTTAAGTAGAGAAGCATTTCGTCGTGCATGTTTAACAGATACCTTGCATCATAATTGGCTGAAAGTCATCAATCTCATTTGGTTCTCGTATGGATTATCTGATTTTCTTTAAAAATTTCAATAATACATAAATATTATATTATTTTTAGTGTTCCACTATGTGCCACTATTTGTGGAATATGCGGTTATATTTGGCTTCGATTACTAAGCCAACCTGATATTACTGTTACCACTTATTATGAATTTGGTGTATGGTCAATTATTATAAGTTGCATTATTGAACTATGCTGTGAGCAGTTATATATTGTAGCGCAAGCGTTCTTATTTGTCAAGCTACAGGTAATTAAAAAAATATTTTTTAGTATATATTATATTATAAAGGTACCTATGCAATAGATTTTGGATATAAAAAAAAGATCCCTTTGAGCTATAATGCAAACAACGGGCTCTTTTTTATTGTTGTTTTGTTTGTAAATAAAACTGAACAGATTTTAGGTTGTATTAGAAATAATAAACATTGCTGTTCGTACAATCGTTTACACTACAATGGTGTTGTATTGGAGTGGTCAGAATGCTGTACTAGCATTTTCATTTGCACAACTTGCATCAGTCATAGCATATACAATGTCATTTTACGTATATTTTTGGTATTACACTAAAAAAAATAAAAAAGATTTTCCATTCAAAACCATGTGGGAATTTTTTCCAAATTTTAGTGGAAAAGTAAGTGTACACGTTTAACTAAATATCTAAATCAACATTAGGTAGTAAAATAAAAATTGGTTTTAGAAATTATCAGAATGTATCGATTTTTCACTACTTATGTTGTTGTGGAGTTTCTTGAAACAGGGATTTATGAAACAACTATTGACTGATGGTGAACGTTATGTTATGACATTCTTTAATACATTAAAATTTGATCAACAAGGTGTATACGACGTTGTCAACAATTTGGGTTCATTAGCTGCTAGGTTTTTGTTCAAACCTGTTGAAACAGCAGCATACTTCTATTTTAGTCAACTTGTTCAACGAGAAGTGCCAATCCAAACACAAATCAAACAGGTATTCAGTGTTATGCATGAATTATTGTAAGTAAATGTCACGGTGACAATGTCTTAGGATTCTAACCGTATAAAAGAAGCAGCTAGCGTTCTGGAGTGCCTGTTACGTGTCAACAGCTCTATTGGTCTAATTGCACTATCTTTTGGACAAGCATATGCTAAATTAACATTATTTCTTTATGGAGGATCAACATTGGCTACTGGAATTGGACCAGTGCTGTTACAAATGCATTGTTTGGCCATTCTATTTTTAGCTGTCAATGGTATCACTGAATGTTATGCAGCAGCTACCATGAACGTTGCTGAATTAAACAAGTTTGCTTACAATTTATTTTATTAACTTAAATCATATATTATATGTATATTTTTATTTTAAATTTTAGATACAATGTGGAAATGGTTATATTATCTGTGATATTTTTATTTATTTCTCTGTTATTTTCTACATTTTTTGGCGGAATTGGTTTTATTTTTGCAAATTGTTGTAATTTCACGTTTAGAATCATCCAATGGTAAAAACAAATTTCATCATTATTAGTGTTAAGTATTATTAATCATGTTTAATTTTTCTAGTGGTCGGTACATTCTATCTCAATATAAAAATACTAATTATAATCCACTTAATGGATTAATGCCAAAAAAATCATTCATTTGTTGTTTAATGATGTCAACTATTATAACAATGTATTCTGAGGTGAGCATTATTTTATTGATCAGGTATCAAAAAAAAAAAAAAATATAAAATTGTTATACTATTATACATTTTTCATACATTTGCTATTATCTTAAGTAAAAACTACAAGTATGCAAATTTTAGCTTATTCAAATAAAAAAATTTAAAATGATTTTTCATTATTTTTCAGGCAAAATATTACGAAGAAAACAAACTCACACATATTATAATAGGTGGGGCATTGTTTTTATTAACAACATCAGTTTGGTTGTATGAAGAAATGTCTACATTTAGGTTTTTAAAAAAAGTTTATTGCTCAAAACACAATTAAACTACTTCCCAAAAAAATGTTACACTTTATAATCTTATTAATTATAATTTTCTTTTTTCAACTGACATAATTTAAAGATCAATTAAACTGAAAGGTACATTGATCAATTGTATAGTATACATTTCTAATACAATTCTCTGTAGTATAATATACTTGACTTTTAAATTTGTGTTTAATAATATACTGTATTATTCTATATTTATAAAAAATAAACATTTAACTATTACCCAATGTTGTCTATTGACTTAAATATAATCAACTGGACATGGTAAATGTGTGCAATGATCTGTGAATTTAATTTACCTTATGTCATTGCTGCAGGATACTGAATAATGGATTATTATTAATTTATTTTACTATAAGTTTGGAAGCAATGATCAATATTCATATTAGAAAAATTGAGCCAGGAAATACTACATTTACTCATCAAAATAACTTTTCTTTAATAATAATTTAATCTTGCTTTGTGAGAAAATTTGAACAACATGAATAATCAACTTATGACTGATTGGAATAAAGCACTTGGTATATTTATGGACATGGTTTAAACTACTCTTAATTTTTTGATATCAAAGAACAATTAGAAATTTTCTTCAGTCTGTCACGTTGTTTTTTGAAGTTACAAACAAAAAAAATTTAATTTTCGTTAGCCAAAACTATAGAGCTCTCCTATGGCTATTTATAAGAGTTGAAAAATAATATTCCCAGTCTTAAGAAATGTGTGTAAAATGATGTGTCAATTGGTTCAGTATTTTCCAAGTCTAGATGCAAACATACATTTATTTATAAATATATATTTTTAATATTATATAAACACTCCGTTTTTTAATGACTTATCTATAATCATTGTTAATTTGTTGATTTTATTTTTAATAGATTATATGTTATTTCAATTCAGTAAACTATATTATTTTTTGAAAAATATCTTAATCAGTTGAAACAATAACTCCAAATTTATAAATGACTTGTTGACTATACATATTTGACGGTTTGATAATGATACTGTTGAAGTTTTTCTAAAGCAGTTTCAAATATTGAAATAAATTTTGTTGTATAAAGTAGGTAACAATAATTAATAAAATTACATGTGTAACAGCATCTGGAAATAGTTGTGGACGTATACAGATTCCAGAATGTTTGCTATAGATAGTATTCGATTTCCCTTTGATGGGCTTGATTTCCTGGACATAGTCAATCTGTGTCGAAGACGCTTTCATCTCATAATCTAAATTGTGTTCTTCTTCATCACTTGCAAATTTATATTCATCAGAGATAAAACTCTCTTGTTCATCTTCATAGTTATTAAATTTTGCTAATGGTGCTTCTATATCAGTTACCTTCATAACCTCTTCTTTAAGTAATGATTTACCATAATATGGAAAATCCTGAGCCGTATTTATATAGACACAAGGCATATCCGTATAAATATCTAACATGCGACCACTTTGTTTATGTACTAAGCTGAATAAAATAATGTTTAATACAACAAACAAATATTTTGAGCAATGGAATTGTATTTCTGTTTACCTGGCTGCTAAATTAAATGCTTTACGTTCTTTTCCTTTGAACAATTTGAATGTATGATTATATCCAAAACCAGGAACTATGGGAAAAGCTTTTTTTAATAATCTTGGTACACGCAAGTCAAGACATGTACGATGTACATTTTTGATCAAACCAACAGGTCTTCTTTCTGGTTCTTTTATTGCCATATATTCTTCAGCATTGACCATTATTGAATGATTCATTAGTTCAGACTCTCCTGTGTTCTATAATAATATGTTATAGTTCTCCCATATAAAATAATATTAAACCAGAAGTTAAGTTTAGTCCTTACTTGTCCAGCTAAATTGAAGAACATATTTAAAGCCATATTAACTGGAGTTGATTTTGATGTCATACCAACATAGTCTACAACTAATTCATTTTTGCAAGTCAAACGAAATGTTATTCGAGCATGAAATGTTCCTGGATATCCTTCTTCGCCATCTTTACTTGAATATGTTAATACTAGTTCACCATTCGCCACATACCCATCCCACATGACTTTATCAAATCCTTTTTCACCGCCGTTGAAGTGATGACCATCACGATTTTTGTTAAGTTCATAAATTTCGCCTTTTTCGTTTTCAAGATGACCATTACTGATATAATCTGTTACTCTGCCTAATGTGCCACCAATGGAGTGGGTGTTCTGTAATCTATAGTCTATTCAACACACTTATATAATGATGACTGTATTTCAAATAATTACATAATACAGTGAAACTTCCATGTAACAAAGTCGAATAAGCAACAAAAAAAATTTGTTAAATAGAATTACGTATTCACTATTTATTAACAATGAAGGTTATATTTCTTAAAAATATTACAGAACATTTTGTAAAATGGAAGTTTCACTTTATAATATTACTAACCTTCAATTGAGTCAAAACCAAGTAAAACATCTTCTAGTTCGCCTAGTGCATTAGGTACCCAGCAGGAAATAACAGTAGCACCATAATTAATGATTTCAATAACAGCTTTTTGTTCATTTTTTAAAGTATATTTAATCACTTGGACACTTTGTCCATTATCATCCTTTATAAGATATAAAGTTTAATTCTGAACTAGGTATTTAGAAAAACAGTTACTTTTATGCATCCATAGTTGTCTACTATGATGAGATCAGTATTATAAACACTCTTTTTTTGTTCTTCTGTTTCATAAATCAAATCATTGAATATATCATCACTAATTGGATTTAACAATATAGCTTCAGAAGAAAATTTTTTAGAATTATTCATTTTAAAGCCAAGAATATTTTATTAAGTATATTATGTGCATAACAACATGTAGCTTAAAAATAAGAATAAACAATATTAATTATTTAGTTGCTTGCTATTTTAATTTTAAGGCCAATAAAAAAAAAAAAAATTAATAACACAAGAATAACAACACAGTTATTTACATTTTTGTATATATATATATAAAAAAAAAAAATATATTAATATTAAAATTAAAATTTTACAATTATATACATTAAGTAAGTTATCATATTTTATTCACTATCACTCGTATACTCTAATTTTTTTATATCGTCAGAAGAAGTATCATTGTCTGAAACTGATTCATTGTACTCTGTTTCATAATCTTCCAATTCTTTTTCGTGCTCATCAACTGCATTTGCACTAACATGAGTTGACGTTTCCATGAATTCTGCAAATCTAGAATATTTTTGAAAATTAATTAACATTTTATCTTGATTCACTGAGTTGTAATTACTTTTTAGGATCACGTAACCTGCTCACAACCTTCCATGAATCACAATTTGGACTTTGACAGTATTTTCGCAGTTCTTCAAGTGCTTTAGGTGTTTCGATCAATGATTGTTGTATATACTCATCTTCAGATAATAATCGAAGTTTTGGTTTTCTTTTAGGTAATAATCTGCAACATAAAAAGTATTAGATTACCAAATTTTTAATATTAACTATTATTATTAACTTACCCAAAAGGCAGTGAACACTTTGTGTAATACAGTATAATACTTAAAATATCCACAAAAACCATTGCTTCTAAATGAAAACTACATGATATAACTAAAGCCAAACCAATTACCTGAATAAAATAAATAATCATTATAATACAGATAAATGTTGATGATTTTTAATTTGTAGAAAAATATATAACAAGATGATGTTGACAGTAAAAAAATTGGTTGTTAAACTAAAAAAAAAAATGTTAAATGTCTATAAGTAGCCCACTATAAAAATGTACTATAAATATTTTGATATCAATTTATATGGAAAATTATAAATGTGGAATGTGTCATATTTCTAAGTTCAACATCTAATGAATTATTATAAAATATAAAATAACTTAAATAGTTTAATAAAAAAAACCATTAATATTATTATTTAATTTCAATTATATTAATCTATTTTTCTTTATTAATTAATACGCAATCTATATCTGCAGGGACGATAAAAACATAAGCCATGAAATAAACTAAAAAATAATAACTTGATTCAAGAAGGGACTCATTGATGACACTTACATTTTTTATTTATTTGTTTTAAATAATCTATTTTAACTTTACATCAGTAGTTTTTATTGAATTAAATTAAAATAACAAAAAAATCTTTATTTACATTAAACAAAATTGTTATTGTCGAAAATAAGGGTTTGGGAAATATTTGTTTTTTTGGAATGCTTTTTTAATTTTTTCCTATTATTAAGAAAAGTAAAGTACAGGGAATTTAAGAACTAAATTTTCAAATAAAAACTTTCATCAAAGAAGATTGAAAAGATTTTCCCGATATTAAGTGTTTTTATATAATAAAAATACATCAATATAAGACTTATACATTCATTATTAATATCTTATCTTGATAATTTTGTATATTATAATTAATAATTTGATTTGTTGTATTAATGCATTTTATCCTTAAAAATAAATATAATAATTACTTGTAATGTCCATCTTATAAGGTCGATGGATCTTGGATTTGTTACTGGTCCATATCTATAGCAAACTACAAAACTGACCAACATAGAAAAAACAATATATCCCAATATATACTTATAATACAACATTAATATCATATTGAGATTCTCTATCAACATTTGAATAGCATAGAGACTTAACATACAACTTGCCCCCAAGTATCCCACCATCATTCTTTTCTAAAAAAAAAAGTAACAACAATATGTTATTATATATATATTAAAATGACTATAAAATATACATACTTTAGGGATTAATCGACTGATGAGTAATATTATAATCACAAATGAAGCAGTTACGCCTACTGTAATACCACATAAGTAATAAAACAATGAATTATGGCTTAATCTAGCTGAATACCCAAATAGAAAAATACCAACTATAAACATTGCCAGTCTCTTAATATCTAACGCTGTAAAAAAATAAGTACATATTTAATATTAATGTTTGCTAATATATTATGATACAAATAAATACATATAGGTAAATATTATAATGCTTTACCAGTTGAGTGAGTTATTATTTTAAAATCGGCATTTGTTCTGATACTAAAACAAGATGGCTGAAATGGATCCAATTTGAAATCCTTTCGTTTCCAAACATAGGATATTATTTTGTTCAAAGATAATATAGCTTCATCAGATAGCATTTGTTCTTCAACTGCATACTGATCTACTCCTTGATATATTATAAAATCATCTGTTTTTTCAATTATTAAATCCACCTGTACAATAGATAATATAATTAATATTTATTAATAATTTTTCAATGAATAATTTAATATAACATACGGTAATTGTTTGAAAAACGTTAAGTATACTTTTCTCATTTCCTGCATAGCAATAGATTGGAGGTAATGAATATGTTCTTTCAGATGAAGAACAACAATTTTTTGTATCTTCTGCATTGACTGGATACACTATACCTGGATAAATATTGTTTAGAAAAATGTATTAATATGTAACAAATTAGTATGAGATTAAACTTATTTTATCCTCAATAAATTTTAAATTATCAAGTCAATGAAATGGCAATTTTTTTGTTATATTTAAGTAGTTAATAAAATATACAATAACATAAAATTTAAAACAAATTATATTTTAAATTTAGTATTAACAGTATTGTTTTTACTCAGATTTAAATTCAATAAATCTAACAAAGGTAACAAGCCAAAAATGTCTGTCAGGCAAAGAATCTCAACCAACTCATCCCCTAACAATAATACAACATACAATATAATAAATAATGTTATTATTAGTTATAATTAGTTTTAAAATCTGTTTTAATATAATTTAGGTAAAATATACAGTAGATTGTTAAAAATGCCGCTCTATGTAATCTTTTAAAGTGACAAATCTAGTTTATGAGGGGCTTATTTTTGAATTTTATTGCATTTTAAATGGATGGTTCAATTACTGAACTGAACTGAACAGAACACTCAGTGTGGTACTAAAAACTTAATGTGGAAAAAATTCTTGATCAACTTTTGAGACTTTAGTACCTATAGTTCAAAATTACAATTTGTAATTAATATGAATACAAATAACGTCATGTTATAAGATAAACGGTAGAATTTAAGATTTAAATAAAGAATATAATATTTTAGGGATTTAGCAGGAAATCAAAATATTCACTTGAAATAATAGGCCTTAATTATAAGGAACAAACATAGATTATCAAATTTATAGAAAGACAAGTTTTGTCTTTTAATATATCTATACAGTAATTTTAATTTTGTTTATCCTGACTTTCCTTAATGAGTTTCTTATTTAAAGATATTGTATTTGATTCTTATTTTTTTGACAAGAATACACAATTAAAAATTAAAAAAATCAGTATTTTCAAAGTATAATTCCGGCTGTAGACATCTACATGCCGTTATCAAGTGATAGTAAAAAATCATAGATAAAATAAATTAAAACGAATTACATGTTAAAGATTATAATTCACTCCAACTAAGTTATGAGTATCTAACGTATTTAATAAAAAACCAATTACTTACTGTTTGGTTTTGAGTGAATGAAAGATATGAGTGTGAGAAATAAGAAACCAGTCTTTAATGTCATCATTTTAAAATTTGAAGTAGTTACTAGTTACAAACGAATATCTTAGTGAAAATGTAATTATTCTTGTCAGATAAAGAAAAATCTAAAGTTAATTGTCGTCATAAAGTATAAATAGCTCAATAAAAATAGTAACATTGTCACGACAATTTACCTATATTTTTATCATGACAAAAAGTCAAAACGTTATGATTTTTATTAATTCACTTTTTATTTTTTTGTTGTTCTTAAATAACGAACTTTAATAATATTTAAAACCATAACCACCATAACCTATATTAAATTTCATGGAATGATTTATGCGTTATCAAGATTTGTGTACTTGATAAATGATAGATGATGTTTGATAATTGATAATAATAATTTCTGTGAAATTCAAAATTTAAATTTCTTTATTATTTTGTTATGTTAACTTTGTTAAAATGCCAGTGGACTTACATAGGCTCATTCAAGGATGGTTGGAATTAGAAAGCGATCCTGGTTTGTTTACTTTACTTTTAGAAGATTTTGGAGTAAAAGGAGTTCAGTTAGAAGAGATTTATGACCTTCAAAAACCATTAGATAGTCCAGTTTATGGTTTTATATTTTTGTTCCGATGGATTGAGGAGCGTCGTAGCCGCAGAAAAATTGTAGACCAAACTGATATATTTGTCAAGGATGATGATGCTATTAACAGTATATTTTTCGCTCAACAAATGATACCTAATAGTTGTGCTACTCATGCCCTGCTGTCTGTTTTGCTGAACTGTTCAGATATACATTTAGGTGAGACATTAGGACATCTTAAGGAGCATACTCGAGGTATGAATCCAGAAAATAAAGGTTGGGCTATTGGTAACACTCCTGAATTAGCACGAGCACATAATTCACACGCTATGCCTAAAAGTAGACCACGTATGGATAAAACACCAGGCTTAACAACTGGGCGGTTTACCGGTGAGGCATATCACTTTGTCAGTTATGTGCCAATAAACGGTCATTTATATGAATTAGATGGATTGAAACCGTATCCCATGGACCATGGACCCTGGGCTGAAGATGAAGATTGGACTGAAAAGTTTAGAAGAGTTATAAGTGATCGACTTGGAGCAGCTGCTGAATATAGTGATATACGATTCAATCTAATGGCTGTTGTTCCTGATAAACGATTGGCTATTACTCACAAATTAAATATGCTCAAAACAAATAGACAAATTGTATTAGAAGCTTTACAACAACTTGTATTAGTAGATGACTTTGAAAAAAAAAGAAAAACCAATGACAATGATCAATCGCCAAATAAATGTGTTAAAAAAGACATTTCACCCATTCCTGGCACATCAAAAGACTATAATGAAGAAAAGGTGATATGATTTGTTTCAATCTTCAAAAAAAAAAAAAAATTTAAACATAGTTAGTATGTGTAATTTAATTTAAACATACAGAATAAATTATTTGTTACCTTATGATGAGAATGTCAGTTAAAATTTTACATAAATGTACGATAGATAATTTAATGACACATTATAATAATTATCTCAGCCTCAGGCTGATTTTTTATTCAAAAATTTAACATGTCTTATTAAATCAAATTGAAAAATATATATTTTAAAATCAGTATAAAGTATTATATATTTGTACCAGTATAAATTATATAATAATATATTCATATGAAATATTTATATAACAGAAGTAAAACAAAGAATCACAATACATACCATACATTAATAAACATAAAAATATTATGCGGTAAGTTAAACCCATTAAAGATTTTTTAATTCACTATCTCAATCAAATTTTACCTCAAATGCTACATTTTCTAAAGATACCTAATGCTGCTGAAACATAAATTGTCTTCAAAATGAATCATTCAATATGTTATAAAATTAGCTTTTTTTTCATGCAAAATCTAAAATTATGTTGAAATAATACTTAAATTTAATCTATATAAATATTTTTGTTTCCTCATTTATATTAGATTTTTATAATTTTTCAGACGTGTCCAGAATCAAATAATATTGTAGTAATTCATGTACAATCATCAAGTGGTGGGTCAGAAGGTGATGGCAATCCAAAAGACATAAAAAGTGTATGTCTAGAAGCAGGAGCTATGCCTAAAGGATGGGAAACTCCTTCAAGTCATTCTTCAGATAAAGAGGATAATAATGATCAACCATTAGAAAATAATTTAAAATCTAATCATACTTTTTCTCCTAAAGACCTATTAGCTCTAGTGAAAAATTTAGAACTTGAAATAAACATAAGTGAAGGTAATTTAATAAAAATAATAAAACATTCATCAAGCTATATATTCATTTAATTTTTTAGGTATCTTACGAGAAGAGAATGAAAAACGTAATAAATATAAAATTGATGATTGTCGACGTACACATAATTACGATCAGTTTATATGTACATTTTTAACTATGTTAGCCCAAAAAGGTATACTACCTGATTTAGTACAACAACATTTGGGTGCACAAAAAAAAAATACTAGTGCGCAGCTTTCACTTTCTGTGCAATCTCAATCTACAAATCAAACACAGGTGAAATCAAAATCTAATAAAACAAATTCAAAAAGTAATACTTCATCAACTACAACAAGACTCAGGACAAAACGTAAGACAGCTACTAAAAAAGGACGTAAATCATGACAGGTCATTATTATTACTCGAGAATATTTCACTTGAGTGTTTCATGTCATATTGGTGGAAGTAAATCTTTATACCTATTATAGGTATTTTGCTATTTATATTGTTATAATACATCACTGCTATTAACATTGTTATCATTCTATAGTTTTTAAATATAATAAGCAATTTATAACATATTTAATAGCTTTGTCGTTAAACTAAAACATACTAACTTATTTTATATTAGTCATTAATAATACCTTAAAGAATTTGAAACGAGTAGTTAAAACTAATATTTGCTGTTCCTTTTGAAAAAATCTATGGGGTTAGTGATGAAATTATGAATGAATTATCAGATTCAGTATGATTCAGTTAAATAAAGATCTCAAAAATCAAATAATATGAATGTTTGATTGTTGCTGTTTGAACATTTGGATGTTATTAAGAACTTATAGTAGATCACAAGTATTTTAATTTATTTAATTAAAATCAAATGTTTCATTTACAGCATTATTCTAAATACTATCATTAAGTTATTAAAGACATCTATTGTTATTTGGAAAATTTGTATCCACATAAAATTCTATTTATTTTCTTTACAATTTATAGATATTTCTAGGTATTTTAAATTTTGAGCAGGAGTGAAAAAAAACTGATGGTCTTATTTCAGAAAATATTTCATTTTAGGACAATATAATAAGTTTATTGAATTCTTTAACAATAAAAAGAATAATATTTCAATCACAATAATAATTTGGTTTTTGAAAAATTTGAAAAAAATAAATAAATATTTTCATATGAATGATTGTTTAATAAGAATTTTGTTGTACATTTTATTTTGTATTACAAAATTTAAAAATCGCCATTATATCACAATCATAATCAAATTAATTGAAAAAAAATAAATTTATACAATTAAGTTATCAATTTTAGTATTACTTTAACCATATTATTATAATTAAAATAAGTTAAGGTTAAGGACAAATAAAGTTTCAGTTTAAATGTAAATCTTTGCTTTAATTATATAATTTTAAAAAACATAGTTATTGTACACCTACTAAAATCATATAAAATTCATTTAAAGATCTCTTCAGAATGGTTTCCAAATTTCTATCAGTAATCATGATAATCCATAGTATTATATATAATCCACATATAATCTAATATTATGCCCACCTTTATTATATCATCCACTTAAAATATTGGCAATCCAATATAATATTCACTTTCTTAAATTATATTGTTTGTTATTATCTCTTATTTTATTTTCATATTAATTTGTAATAGTCTTATAATATATATATTTATGTTTAATACATAAAATATATATTGTAATTAAATTTTTTACAACAATATAAACGTGTTGTGTATAGTGGTAGGACAAAAAACTGTATAATTAATTTATATTTTGCTTTGCATTATTTAGTTGCCTATCTTCTAAATGCACTCAAATAAATGCTTATTATTTATTAATATTAATTATTTTAGATCATTATTCATTAATAAGTTATAATAAATAATTGTTTATGAATTAATAAAAGTAAAATAAAAAGTGTAAACTAAAACTAATAATAATTTAATATTTTTGATGTGCTGATTGAATTTTTGATAAAAATGCTCAAATTCTTCATAAATGGAAACATGGAAACTGATTTATTTGATAAAATACACTAAATTTCAAAATATTGAAAGCACAAATTAAATATCAAAATTACATTACAATAAAACCTCATTAATACAATTCCCGTTTGCCGTACTTTGCTTTATACTTATTATTAGTATTTTTATAAAAGTAAAATAAATTAAATCAATTTTGTGAACTACTCAGTTTGAAAATTAAAAATGTCTTTTTCCAAATTTCTTCAAAGATATACCAAAGCAATAAATATCAACAAAAGATTAAAATATATTAAATATTAATATATAAAAATATTAATAAAATATTAAAATATTAATATTTTAATATTAATTACTGTAGTTTTAAAAATAGTTATTATTAATTTCATATAAGAATAAAAACATTTTTTTTCGAATTTAAATAAACATTTAATTTATGTTTTTCTTTATTTACCTATAAAAAAAAAAATTTAATATATGATTTATTTAATGTACACAAAAAATATCTAAACTTTAAATACCATTTTAATATTTCTTGATAATTTTTTAAACATATTTTAGTTTCTTTTAAAACTATTTAACAATAGTTAAAAAAAATAATAAGCATAAACTCATAATATTATAAAATATTTTTATCAAAAGAATATTTCATCTAAATTATTTGCTTTATATTAACAAATATTATAATATTTGATCAAATAATCACATTAATTTTAGTGCGCTATTATTTTAAGTTAATAATATGTGATTTAGCATTTTAAAATAATTAAAGCCTAAAATATATATTCAAACCTAATCAAATAAATTATATTAATATTTAATTTTCTTATATTTTCTTGTGTAGAGATGGGAGATTATTAGTGGTATGTCCTTAATTAATAAGGCGATTCTCGAATTTTCTCTCAAATATAAGTAGGTAACCTTTTTTCACTTGAATTGCCTTTCCACAACATATCTAAATTAATTAATACATCGATAGTACGTGTGCTATTTATTATTATATTAATTTCCGTAGTTCTCAAAAATATTATTCTTAAGACATACAATATATTTCCCAGACAGATTAATTTGACGAATGCAATTATCTTGTTGATCATTGATTATTAGCTTAAGATTATTATAGTTGACTTTATCTTATTTAATAACACCTATAGTTCAACATAGTTTCGTATGTGCACCGCTACCATAAATAACACGTTTACGTCCATAGGTAATACATGATATTTAAAATTAACGTTATTAGTGAAAATGTTAAAACAATTTTAATTGTGATGGATTTAAGTTTATATTTCAAAAACACTTAGTTAATGACATTAAATGTAGGACGGGCACTAAAAAAAATATATTCAGTTTATTTAAAAACCAATCAACTTAATGTAATCCAATTCAAGAATTTTAAACTTATTCACTATTGTGTGAAAAACTCAAGATCAACAAACAGATAGGTACTTTAATATAAAACAAAACACTTTTGAACTTCCCAACGACTAAAAAAATTAAAACAAATAGTAACAATCTTTTGTTAACTTATATATTTTTAACTGTAAAATATTATGATATCGTATCTAAATTTTTTATTGATTGATATTGTTTATTATTATTTATTTCTCTATTCATTTTATGTTACAATATTTTATAGGTGTATAATTATTTATTTGGTAACTTAAATTATTGACTATAAAAGATTATAATATTTCATATCAAGACCGATTGATTATTTTTTATAAGATTATGTACTTTATAATCTCTAAGCATTATTTTTGTAGTGTATGCCCTCATAATTTTTTTAATTGAAAAAAAAAATTAATATTTGTAATTTAAGCTTTGTTATTTTTGTATATTTTGCTGATATACTAAGAAAAAAAATACTGTGTTTGTTTCAGCAATATTTCTTTTTAGTTGGTTGGTAGTTGCGTATATGAGGACAATCACTCATACCTATTATTGTCAATACTCAATATCCATAAATCCAAATATTGTTCGATTTAAGTAATACCTAATAAACATATTTTCAGAAATATGAAAATTACATTAATTAAAAATTAAAATAATCGTCTTATTTTAAAATTATATAACTCGATAATATTTTATGAAATAAGTGATTGGGAATAAAAATATATTAATTATGCTAAAAACATGATAAACACAAGTAGTTATAGATATTCAAAATTTAAAAAAAATTACGAATATTACGAGAGATATAGACTGATTCACTCTATAACCGTAGAATATAATATGTAAAATAATGCAATTTAAAAATACTCATAAATTGCTTAAAAATTAAAGTATCGTAAAACCCCCTAATATATTTATCTAAGGAGGATTCCTCATTAGGAATTCTAGATCATTATAAGTTAGGTCAATTTAAGACCAAATCTAAACATAGAAAACAATTTAAAACAAACGGTATTCATGTTAAAAAAAAAAAATTGATAATTTCGTCCGATGTGATGGGAAGATTAAGCTTTTTTTTATTTATTATGTGTGGACCCTGTATAAAATAAAAAAAAAATGAAGAACTCTTCCAAAATAACAAATTTATCCCCACTCATAAACATAAGGTTAAACTTCCTCCAACCACATATTTAATCAATCTATGCCACTCTATAAAATTAAATGAATATTTAGTATTTTATAAAATAACTGAGGATTTTATTTTCATTAAAATTAAAATATCAAAAAGTAATACCCGCAAAATCTATATAAGAAGTTTTAGGCATTAACATTTTTTTCTTAATGGAACTCGCGGTCCTTTTTTTAATAGTCAAAATGTATGAATTAAAAATATTAAATAAAAAATTATGAATACAAAGTTTTTATTAGAGTCTGCATGCCACTGCACATCCAATATTTCGTAATTTACGTATTTTGTACAGCACACAATTTAAGTCTCTCCATCAAATAAATAGCACATTAATAAATAGGTAAACCGAATTTATGTAATATATTTATTAATATATATTATATTAAAGTTTTGTTTGAAAATAATCACTTTATATAATGTATACAAATATTATACATTTATTAATGTAAATAATTACCAATCTATTTAGTAATTTATATCCCAAAATAAGATAAGTTTAGCCGTTTATGTTAAGTTAATATTTTGTTTTAATAATTTTACATTATGTATTAATTTAATTTCAAAAAATAATTAAATTAATGGATATTTCGAAACTGTAAAAATTATAAAATTCATAGTTTGTACAATATATATATATATTTAGTATACCTAATTTATATATTACAAAAATATTAAAATTTTTTTTAATAATATATATATAATATCTTATAATGTAACCGTAACATTATTTCTACTGCATAGATGTATTAAGTTGTATCATTGTATTTTTTTAATTTTTTTTGTAGTTTAGTATTAATAATGTTTATCATTAACATTTTAAAAGTTCCTTGATTGATCGTTGTCTTTAAAGTTTAAATTGTACTTCGGGGCCCACATCACTAATGATTACGTGTTTTCTATTTTCTGGTGTAGGTATGTTATTATTTATTCTTAATGAACTACGGATTCTTTTCTTTCGTTATCTGTGATTTTATTTTATTTTGCATAAATCTTTTTTAAATTTACACTTAGACTATACACTTAAGGACGCGCACACACGGCACACACACCACACACACACCACATACACACACGCGCACGCATACACACAGACATACAAAACACACATTTCCCCCCAAATGAAATAATTTGGGCCGTTAAACAAAAGTAAGAAAAACTAGTCTATAAGAGAGTAATTTACCATCTAGTGTCAAGTCAGTTGTGCGTGTAACAAGATACCTGTTAGTCTGTATCCTTGTGGAAGGTCTTCCGAGTATCGTTAATTTTTTATTTCGTAAAAGAATAATTATTTTATTATATATAGATTGCAATTAAATAAATTACGTTTTATATTCACAAATCAATAAGTACTTATATAATATATTTGATATAATTACAGAATGCAATTTTAATCATTATAAGTGTTAAGTTGTTTTTTTTCAATAAATTATTTTTATTAATAAAGAAATAAATGGTTTTTAATATGTTCGTTATTATTTTATTTTTAACATTGTTTTTGTTAAATTCGTTCTGAATGTTAGTGACTAAATATGAAAACTATGTACTTTAACTTTATAACGATAAATCAACTAAATTATTTTTAATAGAAAAAAGTATTAAGTTCCGAGGTGTCTGAAGAGATATGATTTTCAGAATTTTAGTTTATGGCCTCGAAAAACTATATTGTTCTTAAAAAGAGTGTGCTTGAAAAAAACTGAACTCGTAATGTGGAAACGGATATCCATATTCATCGTGTTTCTAATGTTAATCATACAGATGAACAGTATTCAATGGCTGTAAGTATTAAGTATCAATGTTATTTTTAAAATCGTTAACAATTTTATTCTCTATTTATTTTATTAAATGATGAATAATTTATCTTACTAATAAATTTAGTTATATATTATATGTAAATTATATAGATTTTAATGTAAATACATTTTTAATTTATTTAAATATTTTTTGGTAGTAGTGTACCTAACTATACTATGCTTTATTAATAAGTACCGCATATCTTAAAATTATTATTCTAATTCATTTTTATAAAACAGTTCTTTTTGGTATACTTATTAAATTATAACAGCGGAAATTTATAGGAAATATTTTTATAATGTTAATTTAGTCTTATTTTAATTATGAGGTAGTTACTAGTCAATAGACTACATTATCCAATAAAACAAATTAACTTAATTTAAAATATTTGTATATAAAATTTGTCTTAAATTTTAATAAAATGCTTATACTACATTTAAAAACTATAATGTCTACAAATATATACATAGTTTAATTACATATTAGATAAATTATTAAATACGTATACGTTTAGTGTCTCAGATAAATTGAAGTTTTTAATTATTAACTAAGACTCGAATATTTAGTATTTTATGTATTTTGTAGTAACTAATATAGTTTTAATACAAATTTGTTTATTTTATACATACATATAATATAATAAATATATAAAATAAAGCATACAAAAAATCATAATTTTGCACGAATATTTTGTTTTGTATTGATCATATTATGTTGATATATACATAATATATATATATATATATATCGTATATATATAATATATTTTGCAATATACATTATACTTATTATTATTACAATTAATTTATATTCAAATTTAACTTTTCCATTTATCCCATTCATATTTTATTTTAGAAAATATTTCTACTCGTGTCAATCATTTTTATATTTCGATCTCATTAATCATATCATAAGCTGTTCAACTACATAACTACATTTTCAAACTACGCAGTTTACACCTGTCTGCATTTAAAAAAGAATTAATCACAACTCATAAGTATTAAACGTGTAATATCTATACCTTAATCTGAACATCTATAAACAACTGAAATGCATCTTTAACCTCGCCAAATAAACAAACGTAATATTATAATGAAAGCCGGTTGTGATTGGATTGGCCTTATTGAATGGGCGTGAATAAATTACTTTATAGACGCCAGTTTTTGTCAATGAAACAAACTTAAGTATAGAATTGTCTCAAAAAAAGAACTTATAATATTTTTGAATTATTATCTAAATCAAAAATAGTTTTACTTTTTAATATATTTATGGTTACACGATTATAAACATCTTTTATAGGTAGGTAAGTTTTGTGAAAGGTACATACATTTAAATTTAAAAATAATTGACAAATCTTTATTCGGAAACGGAACTATGAAAAACTTATTAAAGAGGAGTAATAATGCTATCACTAAATACAATAAACAATACCTACCTACTGCAGATAGGTATGTATAATAAGAATAAAATTTAAACGAAAATATCGACCTACGTATACTTTAAAAAGGAAAAAATATAGTTTTGAATATTTTTTCTTCAAAATCACATTGTTAATGGATGAACTACGAGTAGATTAATTTGTCTGTTAACAGCCCATGCGTAGGTATTAAATACAACTACTGCTATTAATATTTGTCAGTGTTAAAATTAAAATTTGTTATATTATTATATTCACTTTTTGTTTCAATACAGCGCGATGTTATTATTAATTTAAGTTTATTTATATGTCAAATAATAATACTAGTATACAATTTTTAAATTGATTTATCAAGCTAGTAGGTATGTATTATATGATATAGGTAATGAGTACATTTCAATAAGTAAGAAATGGTTGATGAACTTATTTTTTAACTTATACGGCCGGCTACAAGAGTTGTAGGTATCTATTTATTATTCCTTAAAGTTATATTATGTCTATTATTATACTTTAAAATAAACTATTATCTGTAACTTTTTAAAATTCATCGTTAGAATTTTGGATGATTTAAATTATTTTTAACTTATTAGATTTAACTATAGGTATTTCATTTTGGTTGTTGATGTACAATGCACCTATAATAGGTACAAAAAATGCAACAAAATCTCTATTAGCATTCAATGTATTTTTTATTTAGCAGCTATATTAAATTAATATTGATGTTTTTGTAATATTATACAAAATTAGCAGGATCAACGATTTTTCATGTATTTCTATAAATCATATAGCTATAACCTGTATGTATAAAAAACGGAAAAATACCTAATTGTAATTTAATTAAAATATCAATAAACATATTAAAAAATACCTAATTGAGTTATTATT
The DNA here is from genome assembly GCF_003676215.2 of Rhopalosiphum maidis. Classification (NCBI taxonomy): domain Eukaryota; kingdom Metazoa; phylum Arthropoda; class Insecta; order Hemiptera; family Aphididae; genus Rhopalosiphum; species Rhopalosiphum maidis. The sequence continues at coordinate 86,005,497 of NC_040877.1, forward strand.
GGCATAATACAAATTCATAGTATTTTAATAACAAAATATCTACTTAAGATATGTTATGATATATTTTTTTAACACAATGATTAAAAAGATAAATTATTAAAACAACTTTATCAATTTCACCCACGATTATCCATTTACAGACACGTGGGATAATCATCTTGATTTAATACGTTGCGTATTCAAATACATAAATTCATTACCTATCTATTTAAGACGATGTTGTCCTTATATACTTATGTTGTCTCAGTCTTACTAACGTATAATATGGACACTTTTACGTTCAGTAGAAACCATTCTACTCAATTATTTTTAATATTAAAGTGATTTGACCTATTATTAAATTTGAAAGTACGAATATTATCCAGAGCCCCTTGCTGGTTATTTTCTATTTTAATTTTAAACCTTTGAGTTATGAATATTTTAAAATTTTAAATACCGAATTAACAGAGTTAAATTTATTTTTTCGAACGCAAAGTATGTATGTTACTTATATATTATGTGCGTTAGTACGACGCAGAATACAAAAGCAAGCACTATGTCCTTTTAACACGTGTGATCATTTCCTGTTAACAAGTGATAAAGATTTATATAATTTATTAATAACTCTCTATATCTGAATAGCTGATATGAATTTTATTTTATTTTTAAAATTTCAATAATAATTTTGTTCATTTAATTATTTACGTATACATTTATTTCAATAAAATATTTAAATGTTTATTTTTAATTTAATTTTTAATATTTTGACAACTATTAAGTCCAATGAAAAATGAAATTATTAGAAAAAAAAATTCATATTTGTTGATACAAATTCATAGGCGGAGCTACAGGTGTGTCAAGTATGTCTGGGCACACCCTAAACGAAAAAAATAAAATAAATACATAAATATGACGCATGTTCATATGTGTATTATAGTAATATTAGTAATTACTTATTAGTAAATATTGTACCACTACATTATCTATTGCTAACTATATAAACAAGGTCTAGTTGAAATTAAATTATCTGATCTTTTAATGATGATCATAATATATCATTATATATAGGTATAAATCAGCCTATATAGAAAAATTGATATGGTTGTTATTATTTAGATAGTTATTAATTTGTAAGTAAATGATGCGAATAAAATTATTTAAACAAAATTATATAAGTATTATTTTTAATACAGTGTAGAAAAAAAAATGTTAGCAGACTTTAAGGCGACCATGAATGCATTTTCATACCCAAATAATTTATTCCCAAATACCAAAGTATAAGTGTTCAAATGGTTTAAAACAATAACTAACTACCTAACATATTCATATTCTTTATAAGATTTGAATTATTACTGCAATCCGAAACATGAGTAAACATTTTCGTTTTATGAATAGAAAAAAAAGGCGAATTGAAAAGGATGTGTAATGCTGATTCGATATTAACATCGTGTTTGTCGGATAAGTGAAACAAGAACAATGAAATAAATAATGATACCATTATATCTTCCTGTCATCTCTAGTCAATTGTTCAGTTAAAAAAAATCGTAGATCATCATATGTGATAGTGATACGTTGCCGAATACAATGAATACGAAATTCTTACTAATAAATTAGATGTACTTACATCTATATTTGAACGAGGCACTTATACAGGAAGGCGGCTGGGGGTTCAACCCTTTCCTCCAAAAAATATTTTTGACGTTATCATGAAAGATTAATTGAAATTATTTTTTTATTGTTGGTATATTTATAATTTATTATATGTATATATTAGGTTTATTTTTTTTTTTGCAATATCAATTTAAGATTAATAATAAAAATATTTAGTTTTTTAATTTATGACCCCCTCTCTTCGATATTTATTTTGATACATGCCAAATTTAAACATATAGATACAATGTTCATACTAACTAGCTTAATTACTAAAATAAGAAATTTAATTTAATTTTATGCTGTTATTTTTTTTACGTGAATTTGTTAGTTTAATTATATTGCGGAGAAATATAGGCGAAGATATAAATAATAAATGCCTATTTTTATAATGTCTATAATTTAAAGTCTATTTACTTTAAGTATAAATTATACATTTTAATTTACTTCGAAATTAGAATCGATGTATTTTTGAGGTGATAAATTATTTTGAAAAAATGCGTTTATGGTTTATATATTATATCTAAATTATATGTTTATATTATAATGGCTATACCTACCTATTTAAAATACAAACGTCATACTAGAATATAGGTAGTATTTTTTTATGAAATACGTAGTTAATTTATTATTTTAAACAGACAAATTATTTATGAAACTATAATAAATGTATTGATTAGCATTAAATGTCATTCGTCATTTATTAAGTTTAAAATAAAACCGAACTGATTTTTTAATTGCCTGAAAATGTCTTTTATTAGTTATTAAAGTTTTTAAATGTGATAGTTTAGTACTTAATTTATTGACTTTTACGATTTTCCTCTATTTTACCCCTATATCACTATTTGGTATTGCTACCTTGTTATAAATTTACCTAATTATGAATAGTCGATTTTAATACTTATAATTAAATATATCAACAGGATTTACATTTAAATTATTTTGTGTAACTATACATGGCCATACAATTTAAATAATTATTTATCTATTTATTAATAATTTAAATATTATATATGATATATCTATATCTACACTCAGATCTTAATTCCGCCTATAGAGCTAATATTTTAATATTTTTTTTCAATAATTATATTTAAAGTTTATCATAAAATTATTCACAGATGTTTCATAACTTAGTTTTATGTTCATAACTAAATTCAATACTATTATACATATAAATACATAACAACATTGAAACTAAATAAATATTCAATGAAATGATCATTGCGTATTTGCATCTAGTTGATTTTATATTATTTACCTTTACCGAAATAACATATTATATGTTATGTTGTACGTATGTTATTGTTTTTATTTGAGGCAATTTTACGTCTGTTTTTAATCATTAAAATAAATACTGACGAAATAAGTACAAACACTATATGATTCGATTTCTAGTAGGTAAGAAAATACTAAAATTACCACTTAATGGGTTATAGGTAATATAATACGTATACTTATTTACTATTATACCTTCTAAGTTCTAATGCAATGTTCGTTTATATACATCACATTTTTCCTTGTTTCAAATACATTAACTAAATTGAAAATCTAATCAAGGTGGAATAAACACTTAAATATTAAATGCAGATATAATCTTACAGTTATTTTAGACAAAACAACCACAGTTTAAATTATAATAATTTGGTTTTTTTCGTATTATATTATAGTTGGAATTTTAATAGTATTGGTATCTCTATATCAAATATATTTATAATGCACATACAGTTTTTAATATTATAATTGAAGTATATTATACTATATAGTACCCATATTTTATAACTATGCAATTTTTATTTAAATTTTTGAATTTCCTACGATTCATTCATATTTTAACTTTATGCAATAAAACTTTTAAACTAGTAGTTTTATATGGCCTCAGCAGAATCCTACTTCATTAAGATTCTTTAATTTATAAATTTAACAAATAAAATATAATAATTATTATATATTAATGAATTCAGATTTAAGACATATTATTCAAAGAAATATTAGGTATAATCTATAAATAATTTAAGAATATTTTAATTCGATACTTCGTAAATATTGATGCCTTGATATTTTGGCTATTAGGTAGCCACTAGCCATGATATTTGCACATCTTTATCATTAAGTTAAATTAAACATACAAGAAAGTTACCATTTTTACTTTATATTTACATTAATATAGTAATTTAATTTTTAAAAAGGCGTCTATGTAACGAGAAAATCATAATTTTTTAAGTGTTCAGAAATAATGTTTTTGCTACAAGCGAAAACGTGAATGTAAATTACTATACACCTGTAGCGTGCGTATCTAGACGATTAATCACGCACTGGAAATATAGGTGTTACTTTTTACGTATATTTTCTTGAATAAATCGTTGGAATGTGTACACAATTCCAGTACTGTTAAATTTACACGTTTAATCTACAAAACCACTCGACAATGTGGTTTGTGAGATTCTACTGATTCTCAAGTTATGTATATTTAATTTTCTGTTTATGGTATCGATTAAATAGTCCTAAAGAAAATATTTTCAACCAACATACATAAATTCGAAAATAAATATTAGCATATAAGAATATTTATATTTATTACAAGTTTTACTGGCCATACTACAAATAGGGGATGTTAAGTCCCGGACCAAATCTCTGTCAAGTCGTCATTAAGTAGTTATTTTATTTTTAACTTCGTATGCCATTTTGAAATAAAGCTGACAATGATTTTTTAAATATACGAATAATTTTTTTTTATATTTATATATAACTGTATTTTTGATAAGAACCATGTGGAATAGAATTATTTTAAGCATAAAGCTGCATATAGTAATATACTCATCTAAGTCGAGGACTACAATAAATGATCGTACTAGTGATTTCAATTGTTGTTATTTTCATACAAAATGTGGAATTTTATAAAACAAATTGATTTTTGTTTAGATTTCGATTATTTTCCATTGGGTTTTAGAAATTTAGGGTCATAGGCACCAAGTACTTTTTTGTCAATGTTTTGTGGGGCAATCAATTTCTACAAAAATATGAGTTATTTTTTTCTATATTATGCAAACTTTTAAAAGGTGCATTATAAATCTGTAACATAAACAACAGAAAATATCTACAACGGCTTTATCTTGTTTTCAGTCGTTAAAACTATAAATTAATCTTATAAAGAGAATAAAATTCATTAAATTATATTTATAACAAGGGTGGCTAAAATCCCCAAACTCTCTTTTGCTAATTTACGATGAACCGTATAAAAATAATCAATGATTTTAATGAATTTATTTTATTTTTTATTTTTTTATTGAATTCCCTCGTGTGTAAAAGGGTGTTGAATAAATTTTAAATTATAAGTAAAGATAGAGTCGTACAGGAAACTGACTATGAATTTCCTATTTAATTTTGAAAAGATCGTAAAAAGTTGGTTACGTACCTATATAATATAGGTCCTGTTAAAATTCTAATTATTGTTTTACCCCAAGGTTTATCGACAATGACTAAATGTCCTTTCTCTTCATTTAAGGTGCTAGTACCTAGATTGTATAAATTTAATGACAATTATTTAGATCGTTTTTACCTAATAATCAGTTTTTATGAACCGTTACGACATTCAACCTTTATTGATTTTAGATCAGTACCATTCGTATGCATATGAATATAATTGACGTTTTTATCGGATCGAAATATTTGGATGAATAAAATAAAATGTAAAACAATATATAGCAATGTATATTATTTAACCCTTTTATATTGCCATAGCCATGACCGGTTTTTAAATCCTTCATCGATAAATATGTATGAAAATATAAAATTGAATATATTATAATTTATAATACTTAATTGAGTGATTTTTGATATTTTACTTGTCAATAAAAAATAATAATATATTTTGTTTATAACTTACAAATACTTACTATATATTATCGAACAATAATAATATTGGTTGTACCTAAATGCTGTTTTAACTAATATAATATTCACAGCGAAGTGGAAAACTTTAAGTTTATAGAACTCTCCTACATGTACTGTACCTTTATATTTTTAATACTATAGCAGTGGTTTGTTTTTAAATTGTGTTGATGTTTAAGTCTTTAAGTAAATAACGTATGTTTAAATTAAGCACATAACATAAAGAAATTTACTGATAAATAATATAGGTACATGATAATTTACCAAGCACGATTATTAGTATTTTATACTTAAAAATATGGCATTAATTTAAACGCTGATATTTGGAATTTTTTAGTCTACTTAAAAATTACATAATTAAAGGAAATGATGGGGTAGTATATTTGATCAATCTTCTTATTTAATCGTAGCTCATGTGTAATAGTTAATAGATAGCAACATGTTACTTACAATTAATGTAGCTTTAATAAACTATGTAAAAAGACGATACTTTGATAAAATTATTGTTATTATTATTTAATAATTGGTAGTTAATAAGAACTTATAGTTTTGGGAAAATCTAAAGCTTTATTTCAAAAAGGGAGAAGATAAAAATAATACATTTCATGTATGTAGCTTACATATTTATAAGGAAGAATATATTGAAATTTATATAATTAATGTAATTAATTAATTTAATCAAATGATAAAAATTAAAAATTAATTACATCATGTTAGTTTACTCAAAGTTAACTTAAAACCATGTGTGACATACATTTTGACATCATATATTTATTTAATGATAGATAGATGATGATGATTAAAAAGTACAAACCCATCATTTTAGGATTAATAATTTTAACTGATTTGTGTACCTATTACTTTTTGTTTCTTTAGGTTTAAAGATTGAATGTTTTTTATTATTTATCTGGCAAACGTTTTATCCTTATTTTCTAGGAATAGATGTTATATTTTTGTTCTCAAATATTTCAAGAGAGGGCAAGGACACCTCTTAAACAGTTTTCGAAGCGGAGGCAAACTTATTTTTAAATCAATAATTACTATAGGCGTATTTATCAAAAGTTTGAGGTACTTAGTCAATTTTACTTTATAATGAAAAATACTACATTACAAATAATAAGATCATGTAAAAATTTAGTACTGCATATATGTACCAAAGCTTAATCCTTATTTAAGTTTTAGTATTATTGACATATTTTACATTTTAACTTAAAAATATTGATAAAATGGATGAATAATAAATAATAAATAATTTACACCAGTACCTGATTTTAAAATTCTTAAAATCATTGGTATTATTTGGCGGAAACATAAAATGAACCAACAATTTTAATAAACAAATAGTAAGCTAAAACGGCTTATATATATGTTATACATTTCAATATTATTTTAATGAGTATTTCTATTCGATGTTCAGTTTAATATCGAAGAATTATTAAAATATTCGAAACAAGTTATATTATTTTATGTGCTATTGTATAAACAAAATGTACGGCTTCCAAAAACGAATCGGTCTCCGAGATGTATTTTCTCCAGAACTACGTAAATCCATATAACTATTGTATTTAGAGAACATTTTGGATAATTTCGCTGATTCAAAATACATTTAACCAATAAACAGTGGCACTAGAGAAAATTAAAGAATGGATCGGCTTGCAAAAATTAAGTCAAAGAACATTGATAAAATCTGTAGCTAATAAAATAAAGACATAAAATCATTTACATACATCAAATTAAATGGAAAAGAAAATAGCTATCAACATCCAAAAATTAAGAGAAATCAAAAATACTACAAAATTAGGTTATATCCACGATCATACAACAAAAGAGAAGTACGAGTATTAATTCATCGACGCCGAATTATAAGCCACGCGTATTTCACCCATGGGCACTAATGTAATAAAGAAAGTGAAAAAAATATAAAACTCGTGGTGTTCCAGTGAAAAATAAACATTTATTCACAAATCACAGGTGAAGAGCTATTTGAAATTCGAGAAGAAAATATAATATCATCTAAACACGCTATACTTACTTTTTACTATAAAGAAATTATCTTGCTTAATCTATTATTGTTTAAAAAAAAAATGAATGTAATTAATATTAACCTGTAATTTATATCAACATGAAAAAACTGTCAAGTCTTATTCTTAACAAAATAAATATATTTAAAACGACATAGGTGCAATATAAATTAAAATTGTATATGCAAGTAATAAATTCACGATAAAAATCATTAAAAATTCTCCCGATAATCAATATTGTCCCCGTAAAAATTGTACTTTTTTACCGACATACTACTAGAATATTATTATATTATTCTTAGGTATTACTTAAATGTACTATAATACAGGGGTGATCAACTTGCGGCTCACGTCTTATTTATAAAATCAAAATTTACCTATAATTATTATGAATTCTAATTTTTTTGATATACCATACTCGTATACATTTATACAAAATTGACAAATTATAAAAAACGTATATAAGAATTTTGGCTCTTTATAACATTGTATCTAACCATGCAAATATTTTCATGTTGGCCACCACTGCTATAGCTATAATACATAATATATATTAACAAGTATTGAAAGTACCTATATTTACGATAAAAAAAAAACTCGCTCCTGACCGTTTTTCATACTCTGATTAATTCAATGTTCCGATAACACTCGTCAACTTAACTATATTATACAATTTATAATAAGTATATGGGATTATAATATTATACATTATGTAGCATAATGTATATCATATTACTGCTAGGTGTATTACATTATATTGTGTAGTCTGCAACCCACTCGAACCAATTTAGTTAATACTTTAAAGTAATAATACATTACTACCTTATATATGTCATGCATGTAACGCATATGTAACGTATACGATTTCGATATTTCATGCTGTTCTGTTTCTTTCAGTGTATAGCTGAAAGCTTTATTTTAATCACACACTCATGGTCATCTATTTTTTTTTTAAATAATCCAGTCTTAATGTTTTATCAATTAAAATTATTTCCAAACACGAATAATAATAACAACATAATACACACTTTAAACCCAACGATAGCTTTAAAAAAACAGTAGCCTCTGCACTAATGCTCTACTTGTAAATAACATTTTCACTGACCAATAATTATTAACAAAATATCGTAATACATGTAAATTATAAGGTTTATAATACCTTAATGGCTTAACAGGTATTAGTTATGTTTATTATTCAATTATTTGATTATTAATAGATTAATGCGTATATTCATAGTTAATACTTAATAAATTGGTATTTTTTTTTTAAAAAAAAAGAACCTACATTACCTCCATAACTACTTAAAATGTTATACAAGGATGATTTATTCATTTTGTGTTAAAAGTTTAGTTTATCTGTTATCTTAATGTATTAATTACGTTCTATATTTTGTTCTATCTATATTTATATATTTATTTATTTTATCTGTTAATATATTAATATAATATATCATAATTATATTGCATTCGATAAATTTGAAATGTCATACGAAAATAAAAAATAGTAATATATTATCAAACCCATTAAAATTGTTTTTGAAAATACTTTTTACATAATTTGAAATCATAAAAAACAACATTTTTGAATTTTTTTTTATTTTTTCTATTTTTCAATGACTACGTTTAAAGTTTAAATGTGTTAAGTGACATGTAGGTACCACCAAACATGTATGTTTACCACTTCGTAACATAGTTCGTATTGACATTTTAAACTAACAACCTATTCATTCAAAATTTGATTTTTATACATACAAGTTCTTGGAAAAATATTCTGCTTGGATAACGAGAGAAAAAAAAATTAACAATACAAAATAGTAAAAACTATAATATTTTTTTTATATGTATTTTTTAAATGACTCTTTCAAGTTAGGTATGTATAAAAGATGTGTGATACAGACAAAAACGTTTCAATTCTTTCCGAGATGACGAGTGTTTATACTGTTAAAAAAATTATTCTCTACATATACGTATTTATTTGCCCAGAGACATTTATATGTATCTACCTATCTAGATTTTCAGTAATCTGCAATAGCGCAACTTTAATATATCTATATTATATATTATTTGAAACACCGCGGGGGGTAAAAATGGTAAAATGTATATGTTATGATCGTTTTTTTTTTTTTTTATGTCTCGTCCTATGACTGGATTAACGTATATATTATAATGTATATTACATAATACATATTAAGCCGAGTGTACTCACATAGGGATAATTGTTCACTGAAAATCGTTCGGAGAGATCGATGACAAACGATACTGATAAGTATTTTAATAAGATAGCTAATAAGATAGCTGTATATAATATATATAGTTGCGCCACTGAAATACAACAGAGCGGCGGTGGTCGTACAAAAAAAAAAAAAAAAAGAACAAATACAATTTAATTGGAGATGTAATTAGAAAAAGGTTTTTTTTTGGCATTGTAGAGTTTAACTATACAATAATGTGTATAATATATGGTGTACCACCCAAACATAAATTACCTAATTGGACGATCGGGGTGAAAATGTACGTTGATGGCTAATAAATATGCGTATGCCGGTTTTCGGGGTTTTTTATATCATTCATATACAACAGTCAACAATAAACAGATCTAGGTTATTACACTTACGTTCTAATGTACATATATATATATTGTTTAATCGCGCTGCGGACTTGGACCGGTTAGGCGGTCGTTACGTAAATCTCGAGTAGCTAATATTTTACATACATATTATATACAGTATTTAGTTATATAGACATATTATTTGGGATTTTACACATTTATTGATACGCATGACATATATGTATCATGCATGTATTAGCATATAATATAGATTAAAGAAATTTCAAGTTTCTATTCGCGTTTAACTGTATCATCCGTACGTATATCTTTAATACTCCTCACATGACGAGAGTGAGAAATAGATATAATATGTGAATATTATATTATGTCTTCAATATGACTTAAACACCACCGCGTATCTTACTCTACTGTCAATAACTCTGAGGCATGCAGAGTCGTGTTATATATATTTATATATAATATGTATGTATGTGTTATACTGTGAAATCCTGATCAATTTCCCTGATATTTTATACACACGTATATTTATATTTAAGAGCTGAGTATATGAAATTAAAATATGTAGCTATAATATGTAGGTACACACGACGTGTATAGGAAAGGTATCGTATCGGTCTATAGTATACTCTAGTGTGATGTACTGTGTACTGTCGTACTGAATACTGATAATATAACCTACCTATACCATTATTAATGATTGATGAATACGTAAGTGCATTACGGTGACGATATTTTAAACAAGTTCAGCTAAACATGTAATCATTAGTATAGGTACGACATATGACTCAGGAAAACTATTATAAATTTCGAAATTATTTTACACTGAGCTGTAGTAAATTTTATCATATATATTTATTAAAATGTATATTTAATTATTTTAATATACATATTTAAAATCGATCAACATACGCGGTTTATGTACCTATTGATATATAGTTGGTACATAACCAACAACTATAGCGCTACGTTTTTTTTTTAAATAGATAATCATCTAAACACGCGAACGAAATGTAAATATTCAACAATAAAATAAACTTATATATAAACATTAAACATATATATTTTAAGACATTTAACTCTTTTAAAACGTATAAACCGAACTAGAAAATAAAGCGATAAACTGATTTCGATCGTGAAATTTTAACGATTTGACAGGTATGTTCGTAATTTTAATCCGTTTCTATATATTTCTCGACACTATCCAAGCATTTCCTAAGTATAATGTACTTACAATGTACATATTGTAAATGTGGTGTACCAAGGAGGGGAGATTTAGATGCTAAGGTGGCAAATATAAAATTGTTTTAAAGTTTGTATTGTATAAAATCATTGAAAAATTGAAATGTAAAAAAATACAATATATTAAGCTACTCTACGATCACTGAATTCCATATGTTTTAACCACGGATTAGATATGAACATATTAATAAGTTAATAAAAATATTAATAATTTGACCTAAATGAGGAATCTGCTTGAAGCTTATATAAGGTGAACTATATAAGATATAGAAATTTATAAAGAGGTTTAAACAGTCCCTATTTGCAGTAGAAAATGACAAATAGACGAAAAAAGTTTATGTTTACTAGTTACAACCCTTAAAAAACATTTGTTTAAATATGCGAAATAAAAACAATGATAAAGTGTATAGTAGCAAAATTGACAATATATATATAGGGACTGGGTTTAAAAAAGAATCTACAAACGATCTCCCGATCTCCGATTGGAGTCTCGAAGAGTTGATATATAACTGTTATTGAAATCGGTCCAGTAGCTCTGAATTTTGCTCCTGAAACTTATTAGCTTATCATTAATTGACATTACATAAGCACCTATAATATATTTTTCCATTATTCCGCTCAACTAAAGTTTAAATATTTACAACTAATTAACTATCTACTCGTTTTTATTTATTACAAATTTTTATGTATCGAAAAACCCTGAAAAATAAATCGGAGCATTCGGAAGATAAAATTTTTTTAGGTAAAAAACATTCTGTTTAAACATTTTTACTATATTTAAATAATTTTCCAAAAGACATGCACAGAAGAATGTAGCTTTCTTTCACTTTGTTATAACAGTAAAGAGTTATGAATTTCATAACTTCAATAATTGAACTGTTTGGTAAGACCGCGAGTCTTATGCAAGATAAATTTTCTTCTAAAAGCCGATTAGTGCTTATAACAAAAATGATTTTTGTGGGTTACGTTACGGCTTCCAGTTATAAATAAAACAATTAGTTTGGTTTGGGTTAGGTTTTTTTATTACATTTTTTATATTTTATTTTTATGTAATTAATATTATTTAAGGATTTCGAAATCAAAATGGAATTACAGGAACATAATTATTGTAAAGATTTGCATCTTGCATGCTATAGTACTATACCTAATACTATATACAAATAAACATATTCCATATTATGTATAGTAATGTACAAACTATACATAGTATGATTAGTATGCCAAAAGATTTTCGATAAGTATAGATAGTTAGCGCATGGCGCGTGGCACGGAATTAACTCGTTTCAAACTCAGTGGCGCGACAAATCTAATGGAACGCGATAAATAGGCGTATAATAATATACTATTCGTATAACAATTTAAAAGTCACGAGTGTTACCATCTTGTTATTTGATCATCTCTTAGTTTGTTGTCTATTTTGTGATTTTATAATTTTAAATTTTAAAGAAATAATATTTATTAATAATAAACGAATATTTTTTTTTAATAAAACCGACGGTGACAGTTGAGTTTTATTTTGAATTTGTACGCTTGTATACAGAAAATCTAAAGAGTAAATAATAAAACTACTTCTTTTATAAAACATATACCATCTAAATAACATTTTCGACATTTTTTTATCACTTTTCCTTTGATACCTACTTCTTCGTCTGCTGCATAATGTATAAATATATATACAATAAGTCAATAAACAATATTTTTAAATCAAAAACAGTCATTCATATCAATTAATCCAACTTAGCCTAATCGGTTATACTTTAATTTGTTCACTAAACTGTTGTGATTTATAGAAAAAAAAATTTCCTAAATCACTGACACTAGTTAAGAAAATTTATTGTTTAAACCAGGGTCTCTAACCTTTTATAATAGGAAGTCAAATCTGAGCTACGCTTTGGAATCGCAGTCCAAACATTTTATTAATTTCTTAGAAAGAAATTAATAAATTAAAAACAATAAAACTAATTTATTATTTTTTAACATTAATTAACTTGAGGGACAATTATAAAACCTTTGTGGACTGTAGGCTATATAGATACCTCTGGTTTAAACCATAACGGAATTATAGGCCCACGCCCTTCGTGAATTTGTAGGGTGTTATACGCTGAAACTTCTCCTACCCCTTTTTAAAATTGTGAGAACAAAAATGATAAATACAAATACTGAATATTTTTTAATTTAAAATTTGAATATATATTATTTTATTATATCAAGCATAGAATAATAATATGTTAACGTGTTCGATTTAATTCATACAGTTTTTATAAGCATTAAACAATAATTATGCAGAATGCAGATCGAGCAGAAGAGATATTTATTAACTGTCCAAAACATTGTATATTACTTATTGTTGGAACTCCTTATTGCTCTTTTCATAATGTTAAATGATTTTTAAAAATTGAAATCAATCGTACCAAGTTATAACAAGTTTAATAATAAATATGTATATTTGTTCATACTAGGAGAGATAGAACTATAGATACTAAATTTATCTCGACGATTATGGTTAGGTCAGGATATGTCGTGTATGTTACTAAAATTCCCAGGTGGTCACCCATCCGGGAACTAGCTATGAAGCCGTTCGCTAACACCAGCGCCGTCGGTCAATAATTGGTGCGTTTAAGTGTCTATTATAATTTAAAAGAATTCGTGCTCAATTTAATAAAACATATTAAAAAGTTATATAATAGCAATAGCAGAGTTACTATTACTTATACTTAATTTTTATCTAAGAATCTATGAATTATATTAGGACCCAGTTTTATTGGTTTTTCGGGTGTGGAAGAAAAGTGTACAAATTGTTGTATCATACCATTAATGAGTTTAGACACTGCATGTACCCATTCTTTGATCATAATATACCAGGTGATTTTTTTTATCATTGTACACTCATTATTTCAAAAAGTATTCATGTTTTTGAAAACATTTTTTTATAAAGTTTCAAGTTGTTGAAAAAACAACGATTTATTAAAAAATTATACTTAGTTTAGTTTAGACAAGCGGAGAAGTGGACAAACATTTTGCAGGGTAACCCCGTACCACTCCACTCTGCGCAACTAAACTTTAAATACTTATAAAATTATAATTCATAAACTAATCGCTCAAATTCGATTTTTATGTATCAAAAACTCAGAAAACTGTTCTGCTTTGGAATATGAAATTAAAACTATGTTGTCATTCATAAAAAGTAAAAAACTTAAAAATATATAAGGATAAAAAATATTTAAAAATATAATTTTTTAATCGTTGTTTTTTTAACAACTTGAAATTATGTAAAAAAATGTTTTAATAATGAGTGTACAATAATAAAAGAACCACCCTGTATACCTATAAGATTGGTAATAAGTAGGTGACCTATCTATTACCGGTATGTGTAAAAATTCTGTTTGTCTTACTCGTCGAAATCGAGTACACCGAACGTAATAAAAGCTATAACTGGGCATGGACCAGTTACGTGTTACGTCTAACACAAAATTTTCGTTTAGGGTCAGTATACCAATTGCGTTCTTCATATTTTAGGATATTTATTGATCAATTGATTGCAAAATATTTCTTAGATATTGTAAAATGTTTTGAGCGCAATTGGTAAACTGCCCTATAGCTACAGTCGACATCGTAAGTATAACCTATTACCAGTTTCCCGCGAGGTTCGTTTACGGAGGAGAGACGAGGGTAATATATGTCTCCCTCGGCCTGTCATTATCTGTTCCGGCTCGGGTTTCCTACCTATTTACCACGTGCCGACGAGGAGTTCTAATTCGATTATATGCGTACTAAGATGGTTCGGGGTCCGTCTAAAATTATACAAATCGCTTGACGTAAATTAAAAAAAACATTTATAATTTATATTATACATATTACGAGTATATACGACGTATATGGTATATAAACACCTACGCATTTGTATTTTTTTATACCTCGTGAGTTTCAACCATGAGCCCGGTGGTATAAGACAATATATATATATATATATATGATAATAATATTGTACCCCAAACGTGGAATACCTGATTTATACATGTTATATTATAATACCTATGTGTATTGTGCACGGTGATGGTACATATTATTATATATATTATAATTGGAATATAATTGTGCCTTGTGTATAATATTTTATTATAATGACGTGCGTTCGCTGCAGGGGCATGCAGAAAGCGGCCGGCAAAGTGGACTGGAACGACGTGGGCGTTTGTCGGACGTTGCGCAAAACCTACGGACTGGACTCGCGTCAAGCGCGCATTTGCAAGTCTTGGCGTCCAGTCATGCAGCACGTTTCCCGGGCCGCCGCGTTGGCCGTGGTCGCCTGTCAGTCGGTCTTGCAAAACAGACGGTGGAACTGTTCGTCGGTGCGGTCCGCGCCGGGACTCACGCCGGAGCTGGTCAAAGGTTGAAAAACTAGTTTATTTGTTATTTTTTCAACGGTTTTTTTTTACTGTTTTTTTTTTTTTTTTTTAAGCGCTGCTCCCGACGTATTCCCCGACACATTATCATAATAGCTCGAAACACCATATAACGTGTACGGGGTGTAACAGAAGTCAGAAACAACTTGCAAATGTAATTAACTAACCGTTTATAATATGCAACGCGGCTTTTGTTTTAAAATTAATATTTTTTTTTTTTTTTTTTAATTTAATTTTTATGTTTGTAATAAAAATATTTGACAAATAGTCATATTATAGACGCTCAATAGTTATCGTATCTACGTATAGTTATTAATTACATTTGTTGGTTTTTTTTTTTACATCCTGTATGTACCTATAGGCATTCGCTCCTTGTCCGAATATATCTATATATATATATATATAGGAATATTTTAATTATATGCGTGCGGCGTATGTATAGGCGCGTTCGAACATCACATTTTATTTGTGATTTAAACACATACATCTTTTTCACAGACAAACATGACAAGTTGTATACAAGTCAACGACAGTTGTCATATCCTATAGGTGCATACCGCGCGGGATTAATAGGTTGTATACTTGTATATAATATACCCGTTTGAAGTTTGAACTCGACTCTCTCTCTCTTTCTCTCTCTATCGTTTATATACCTATACAGGCTATACATATATATATATATAAGTATTATCTGAAATGGTACATTAGCCATTTTTAGGGGTGGGGTTAACCCTTAACAACCTCCCTACTAAACGTTTTAAATATTGTTCTACTTGCGTGAAGTTATACAATGATTATAATATAATACTATAAAACAGACGGCATGTAACAGGGAATGTTGTAGGCTTGCTTGGCTTTGCTGTAGTTATTGGAAAATTATTTCATCACCCCTCCTCATTAAATATTCAAATAGATATATACACTTTTACACACGAGATTCATTATAATAATATTAGAATTTTATGGCTATAGATACGTACTGTCTCAGAAAATAGTAAAAATATATTACCTATCACTTATTATATCATGATTGTATGAAAACGATTCCTAGGCACTTACCTATATATGAAATTGTTTAGTATTCTAAAATATTTTTGTAAATAATTTAGAATACTAAACAATGTATTATACAATGTTTTATCCTGGCGGCAAAATGTTATACTTAATGAGTTAAAGAGGTTTTATTTTATTCAATTCTTTATCGTTTAGATTCAATGCCGGATCTCTTGGAAGGCTCTCTATAGAGGGGTGCAAAATCTATAGATTTTAATCGAGAAAACGATTAAACCCTTATAATGTCGGGGTAAACGATTTTAGCCCATAAATAGGTAGGTAGCTGAGTCCTGAGTATTTACGTCCTGCGCTTTAATATTTATTTTTTTTTTGTGTATATATATGTATATTTACTTATACGAGTTACGGCAAATTAACGTCTCACGAATGATCCACACGAGATAATAATAATATTACCTAATGCCTAATACAGTAATATCCATTCGTAATAAATTGGATTCGGTGTCGTCATACATAATTATATATTGCACTGCCGCAGGCACGAAGGAACAGTCATTCGCGTACGCACTCAGTTCAGCCGCGCTGACGTACACCATGACCAGGGACTGCGCGTCCGGAATGTTGCCGAGTTGCGGGTGCGGTACTCACCCGGAAGACACGGACGGCACGTTCAAGTGGAGCGGGTGCGACGACAATATCCGGTGGGGCGCCAAGTTCGCCAGACAGTTCGTGAAGAAAGAGAACCCTTTGGTGGCGTTGGCGTCGGGTGAATACAAAGGTGGCGGCAGCGGCGGTGACGACGACGACGACGATGTCGACGACTTATTGTCGGCCAACGCCAACGAAAACGCGGTACGGCGCGAACAGAGAGCCATGTCTATCGTCGACGAACACAATTACAAAATCGGCCGAAAAGTAAGACACGAAATAGGTACTTAGTACGGATACTTATATTGTCCCGAACAACACGTATGCCTAGTAGTAGTATATATATGTACCGCGACCCGTGTAGTGGCGCCAATTCGTGTGTAAGCCGTTGAGGGTAAAAAAAAAATGTATAATAGGCATAGGCGCACCAAACCCACCTGCACAAGAGTATATGGCACCATTTATTACCATGATAAATGATAATATAGATTGTACGTTATACATAACTTATTTATGCCTTTATTTACAAGAGGTACCAGTGCAATACTACAATGTACAAAATACATGATAACATATTATAATATTATATACAATAAGTATCGGAAAGTTATACAATGACATGGGTAAATGGCAATTACAAAATCATATAATAATACATAAACATAATATATTCATCCGTATATATGGCTATACATTATACATATTATTACACTCTAAACATTTTTTTCTGATAAAAGATATTGAACAAAATGCAAATGCAAATCCTAATGTCCTACCTTTACGGCTCCACGGGACACTCACTCAAAAAAAATGTCCTGGTACATTTACCCCATTAAGTGTAGGTGGCTCAAGTGTTTAAACACACTTAGGTAAACTTGAGTTTTACCGCCCCTTGCATGTAAATACTATATCAAATTTGTATTACAAAATTGTTAAATCCCGCCAAAGGCGACTACCCCTTGAGTCGGGCCTGATTAAGGGGTTGGTATCTAGTCGACATCGGCACTCCTAGATCTAGGTATATATAAGTAGGTAGGTACTTAGTACTTACACAGTTACACCCTTGCAGTGGCGTCGGAATATTGAACGTCGTGGTATATATTTTATATCGGGCAAACACTGTCTAATGCTTTAATGTTGCCATTCGCATGTCTGTTTTCGCCAGATTGCATTACCAGTAGGTAGTCAGTAAACCTATGTTAAATTGTATAATAATAATAATAATATATATGTTTATATATTAATCGCGATCTTATTCAGCTAAATTTTCTTCTTCTGCAGAAAACCTTGAGTTTCACGCGACCTACCGACTACCTACTACAGTTGGTACTATTCAACAACCACTTACCTATTTATAGCATGCACCTCATCTCCACAAACACAGGGTTAGTTGCCACTGTCCGAGTTTTTGGATTGCCAACTGGAAATCCACTAATATACATAAGGGTACTCATTAATTTTTATAAATACCATAGGTAGTAGGTACCTACGTTAGGCAAATTGATAGTTTACTGATGAGTGTTATTGAATCTAATTGCCTACCATATGTATCTACATTATACATGCATTTTTGTCATATACCGTTAAAAGATTAATTGTCCTATAATTCAATTATTAAGTAGGTACCTAATCTATATATTATGGTAAGTACATAAGCGCAATTTGAGGGGTGCTTTTTGCTCAAAATCAACCATAGTCCTCCCAAAATGGTTTGCATATATCCCCTTCCACCTTTATATATCTCAGGGAGCATACTCACAGTACATGAATGAAAATTATAATAGCCCCTCTAAATTTAAAACTCAAATTGCGTCTATATGAGTAAGTACCTATGTATGTGTACCAATATAATTTCAATCAGTTTAAAAAATTCATCTCATTGTACATTTTATAATGAACAATTATTAGAATTGTTCGTTCAAAATAAAAATAAAGTTGTTTACAACAATTTATTACCTGTGAATTATGATGAAACCACCTATGGGTCTCTTCTATATAGATGTCGATATTAATTATATTATGTATTGTTATGAGTGGAATAATGGCACAGCATTCCATTTTTTTTTTTTACTCATTCCCACGGACCAACTAGTCTTGTTAACTAATAATATTTTGGTGAAATAAGAATAGCAAAAAAAAAACCGCGAAACTGTATCGTGTTCTAGAGATAATTTAAAATGTGCATAATGAACCGTGCGCCGTAGGAACAATATAATACGCATTACTGCATTAGGTACATATGCGTCAGATGAGAATCTGCAAAAGAATGCGGCACGGCGGTCCGTCCAGCAAGGAGATCGTGTTGCTACAACTTCTGTTATTTCTTTTTTTTTCTTTTAAGGTGGTCGTGTCAAGTGTGAAAACCCATTGTAAGTGTCATGGCATGTCAGGGTCGTGTAACGTGAAAACGTGTTGGAGGGGTCTACCGAACAAATTCATTGGTGTGGGCATCAAGTTGTTGAAACTGTACAATAAAACACCATTGAAAGTGGAAATGACTCAAGTCATTCGTTTCGGACTTCCAAAACACACGGACAGTTCATTAGTATATATTACAGAATCTTCAGATTACTGTAATTACGACCAGAGAGTAGGCAGTTATGGAACAGTCGGCAGGTGTGAAATGTTAAAGTATTTTCTTAGCTATATTTAGAATTTTATTAAAATAGTTTTTTCAACCTTTAGAAAGTGTAATTCCACAACAGTTGGTACTGAAAATTGTCTCACTATGTGCTGTGGCCGAGGATACACTACTCAATTAATCGAACAGACAGAACGCTGCCAATGCAAATACCATTGGTGCTGTTATGTAAATTGTCAAAACTGTACTAGCCTAGTAAAGAGGCAAATTTGTAATTAATTGTAATGATTTGTATATATATATTATATATATACATTTACATTTGATGTTTTGTGCTGTAAAAGAATGTTTTAATTTTTTTTATAATTATATGATAAATAAACAAAATAAATAAGTATGGAAAAATATTTCCATAGTTAAAATAAATTTAATATCTTTATTTTTTTATTTATCATTCTTCAACATATTATATAATCAAAAATTAAATTAACCAATGAAGTAAAAATGATGGTATAATAAACTATTGGTTTCAATAATGAATAGATATAAAATAAATAGACATATTATTATAAAACCGGAGATTGGAGATCATTTGAATTGTGTATAACAGTTTTCAAATATAAATCCATTATAATTCAGTGTGTCCTTCTGTTTCTGAAATAAGAAATAATTAATCAAATACAATGATAAAAAATACAAATAAAAACATTTATAATTATTGTCATCTGTCTCATAAGAGTTAACTCGGGCAGCAGACTGGCAGCATACCACTGTGACAATGGTAATTTCTAATGCTGTGCACTCAAGAGCATCACTTTATTATTTAAACAACCGTCTAGTTTGCACAGTGCTTGATTAGGGGGGAGGGGATGACTGAATACATCAACTAATTTTTTTGATACACTAGCGTATCCCGACCTCCTAAGGTAAACCATCAGGATTATATAAGTTATATTAAAATGCTAGGGAGCTACTTTTTTAAAAGTGACAAGATTAATATGGCAAGGCAATTTTCAGCCATGATTAACTCTTGGAAATAAAAGCTAGTACTAAAGATTGGTTTATTAAGGGAACTGATCTGACTGAATCAAATAAATATTGGTTACCACCTGATATTACTCTTATATTAGACAAATAGAAGAACCACTTATGTACTATTCTTATATAGTTACAAGTATCAGTTACCTTTTGATTGAGTTTCAACATTGAAAACTTCATCTTCGTGTTTACTTTGCTTGATTTGTAATTTTTTAATTTCATTATCGTAATCTTTCCATTCACTAACAATTCTCATAGCTGCTGTCAATTTGGCTTCTTTAGTTAATGGATTATTACACTATCATTTTAGTAAAAATCAATGTATTAAAAAAATGGTCTTTATATTTATAAAAGTAAGGTTTACTAAAATGTTAATACTTACAAGATCAATAGTTTTGGCTGATTTTTTGGATGCATCATCACACCATGTTTCACACCAAAGCCATTCTTGTGGCAAACTTTTAATAGAAACTTGGTGAATCATGTTATTTGGTAAATCCTTTAAAAATATAACAATTAATATTCCATTTTTTTTATTATTATTATTTTATCCTACTTGATCTAAATTTGATAAACTGTTTGGATCTTGGCTAAGAGCTTGGTATTGACCTCTTAATCTATCGCCAGCTGCTACTTTTCTAAAACGTTTTAAATCTACTACATACAATGCGCTGATATGATAACGACGACCTTGTAGATGAGTTTTCCAATAGCCTTGTTTCCAAAATCTTAAAATTACAGTACATTTTAAAATAAAATTTAATATTATTCTTAGACAAAACTTACCTGAAGCCATCCATTTCTTTACGACTTTCACAAAATGGAGTATATGCATATGGCGCACCACCTAAATCTAAGTCAACTAATTCTTTCATATCAGCTCGTACTACTTGATCAGCATCAACAAATATAATTTTTTTTACATCCAATGGAAAAAGAACATCCAAAAACAATATTTTATATCCCCATATAGTTCTTTGTTTTTCTGTTTGTTGGTGGAGCCAACGAGGCCATTTATATTCAACTAATTCATATTCAAATTTATACTCTTGAGCCATAATAGGAAGAAAGTTCTGAAATAAAAATTCATACATGAATAATATTTATTGAAACGTGTATGATTATTAACTCATTACATAGAATAATAAATTTAATATAAATACCTTAACAGTTGGAGAAAGATAGTTTTTAAGAAACCAGAATTTTACTGGAGATTTAGTATTTTTTAACACACTTAACATCATAATTCTTAAAAATCTTTCATATAAATGCCCTGAAGCGACAGAAAATATGTTAATTGTTTCATCAGTTGATTTATCAGGTGAACCCGAGCTGAAAGAACTATGAAAGAATGTATAATATATTAAGAGTTAATAGGATATTAAACTAATATTTAGGAAAAAAAATTATTCTTGTATAACCTATCCAGCGAAATAATATACCATGACTCAACAAAAATCGATTCTTCTGCTTATTCAAACACGACACCTAGTCACCAAGACATGGTTACAATTTGGCATGTTCTATTGCTAAACAGACTATAGAGTTTAAATGGAAATGTAAGTTTTCCGATAATAAATGAAAATTATATGATTAGTCAATATCACCACAATTTATATCATTATATCATATAGTTTGGTCTTCTTTCTTTTCTCTAAATAGTCTTACAAATACATCATATATATTTAACTTAAACAACTTAAAAAAATATATATTGAGTATAAACTATCTATATGTGAAAATAAATATTTTATAAGAAAAAAAAAATTATGAGCCGTTGTGATTAGTGATGAGTGATGACCAACACAGGCAACACAAATTATTAGCTACATGTATCCACCATCGCATCAATTAAAGTGAGGAACTTAAATGTTAATTTTTATTCACCTGGTAATTGAATTCCAAAGTCCTTTGTTTTCATTATCATCATCACCCAAGACATTTAAACTCTGTTTGCCAGGTTTTTTGGCAACTTTGACTTTAATTATATGGGAACGAAATGAACTTATCAGTACTTTGATATCCATACTGTTTGGTGAACGGTCTGATCCTTCATGAGAGATAATGTCATAAATATCAGCTGAAGGGCCTTGACGAAGTCTTAACATCCAAGCTCCAGGATTAGCTTTCATTTGGAAATAACCTAAGTTGGCCATAACTATTGTATCCACCACTACTGGATTTGATTTTGTTCCTAATGTCATTTGAAGACCACGAGGTGGATTCATGTTGACTGAATCATAACAATGACCTTCAAGTAGCAAATATTCCAGTTCATATCGGCTAAATAAATTAAAATAATGAAAATATTGAAATGTTAGTTTATTATTTAAGTAGTTATGTTTATTTATACATACCTATAAACACCCATTTCAACATCTTCGAGTCGAATGTTGTCAAGATCATATGGAGATTCAATAGATTCAACTAACCAATTATCGGGTACATGAAGTATTTGTGTTAATAGCGGACTAGTGGGCATATTAGAAAACTTTGCAATTGGATCAGGGGATAAATGGCCAGATTTATCAAAAATGACTTCAGGCTCAAGCACAAATCGATAAAAACTAAAATAAAATATATAATCAAAATTGTATTCAAGAATATTATATTAAATTTCTTACCTTTTAACAGGCATATCACTATTCTTATCAACACAATTTAAATATACATTTATATTAGCATTGAGTACTCGTGATAATACAGAAAGAATCGAGCCAACCTTTTGAGCACCCCTAGACACAGGGTCAACAATGACATTGATTTCAAAAACAGGTTCATCTTCATTGTTAGCAGATAATTTAATTACACTTCATAAAAAAAAAAAAAAAAAAATTAAGGAATTGGTATTTTTCATCAATACTAAATATGGGTTACATTGTCTTATTGTTTTACAATAAATCTTTAACATGTCATAAATATCATGATATTTTACCTATGTTTAGTAGAAACATCAGGTATAGAATGTCGATTTTTAGTTTGAGAACGGCTACTTATTAATGCACTTGCTTTCATTATCACGTCACTTGTAATATCTAATACATCTATAAATAATAGTAACTAGTTTAAATAAAATAAAATATTATTTTAAATTAATAAGATATTATAACCATACAACTTTTAAACTTAAGTCCTTAAACTTCAGAAAAATTTATGTTTCAAGTAATTAATATATTTTTAAGTTTTAATGTACCTGATTCTTTAAGTATGTTAAGAATTTTGTTTACACTGCCCTTTAGTGTATGTTGTTCTAATAAGGCAAAGTCATCAGTTAAAAAATCTTCATCTTCGTCAAATGGACCCAAAATACGTCCATTTGTGATTACGCCGCATTGTCCACTTTCAAAATTTAATGCCTCTATAGCAAAGTTGCTATACAATTGTATATCTATTTTCGACACTTCAAAATGTATTTCTTCCTACAAAAAGTTAAATTTATCGTTAAATATTATTTTTATTAATATTTTTATAATAAAACAAAGTAATTTAAATCTTACTGGAAGTGAATTAATGATTTCAATATGATTTTTATCAACTTTAATTGCTTGTGATAAATGTTTAACTAATATATTCAATTTATCTTCCTGTTTAAATGCTTCAAAAACTATTTTATTTATTTTGATTATATGTTCATCATCACTTGATGGATTGGGAATTATACCTATACGTGATTCAGAATCAGATTTCTGTAAAAACAAAAAGAATATGTTAGAAGTAAAAGTTAAATTAAGTGTACATCCTAATTCACAATATTTATATAGAGTAAATTATGAGAAACAAAAGGCTAATGGAATAACCTTCTTATTAACCTATAGTATATATTGTCTATAGTCTATAGCAGGGGTCGGCAACTGATGGACCGCAGAAGGCAAAACTCTGGACCCTGTCAACACATTGTACTTACTTCATTATGTATAAAGATTTGAAAGAGATTTTTTTCACTAGACCTCATTGATTTATTATTTTAATCTTTACAACCTCTATAGAAATTACTTGCCGTCCCCTGGCCTATAGTATCTATTTTGCATTATAAGTTACAATCATACACAATTTATACATTTATAACTAAATACAAGTTAAGTCAATAAATACTATATTTTGATTGAAAGATTAAATATAATGAGTTATTAGCTTACCAAATGTTCAAATGTGTTTTTAATCAATTTGAAAGTAGACAGTTTCGAAAAATCTCCAACAATCCAGTGTGTAATTGGATTAATACTAGATTTCTTAGCAAAAGTAATATAATTCATTGAATTTAAAACAAATTCATGTTTATCAGATAATTGCAAATTTTTACTTGAGTCTGTATTAAGTACACGTGAATTCAGTCTATAACAATCATTGTATAAATATATATAATTACATAAAAATAATTGTTATTTATAATTAATAATAATTTTTTTTCTTCAGGTAAATTACCTTGGCATTACATTTGGTTGTGTCATTAACCAATCTACAACATTGTCTGTATCAGTCAATTCTCTTTTATATACAGCCTTTTGTAAAGTCTGTGTTTGAGTAACTAATTCTACTAAAACAGCTTCTTCAAAGTCTTCTTCTACCAATGATTTTTCTTGTAATGGAACTCCATTAAGTAATACTTGAGGTAATTTTCTAAACCCTGTCTTAGCTACATACTCTTTTGCTAGAATGCGGGCAGTATCATAATCACTGTCTTCTCCAAATATTTCATCAATTAATGCTTTGGGATAATGTTTCTTGAATTCACTTAAAACATCATCAACAATAACATCTCTGTCTTCACTAATAGATGTATAAATATTTGTTATGAAATTAAATGCAGTTAATGGTTTAGATGTTTGTTCAACAATATAATTGTAAGCATTCAATAAAGCTACACTAGCATCATTCAGTCCTATAGCTGGCTTTGGCGAGACATTAAATACAATCCCAACTCGTAAAGGACTTTGATGGTTTAAAAATGAATCAGTTAATTTCAGTAAAGGCCAAGAACTTTTAGAAGCTGGATTACAGACAATTACAAGGTTATAAAGGTTACGGCGAATACTTCTTAACATGCCAGGAAATGTCGGTCGAAGCAGATCATCAACTGATGAAGGCCATCTTTTGTACATAGTATCAGTTTCTAAGTCATTTATCCATTGAATAGCAGAGTCCCTAATATCTACAGCATATGATTTTCCTTTAACACTACCAAAATCTAATGCCAACATAGAAGAAATTGCTTTTTTGTCAGTAATGCCTATAAAAAATAAATAATTACAATATTATTTTCTTAAATGCACAACAATAACAATTAATAATTACCAATAGAATATAATCCTTCCATTATACTCAATTCTTGAGTAACTGAATCTAATAAAGTTGACATATCTGTGATGTCTATGTCAAAATACATTCCATTTAATAACAAAACTGTATCAGTAGGTTGTAAATTCAATCCCATTGAAAAACTATCTTGATTTTTTGATACTTCATCTCTTAATTCTTTACTAACTTTAACATTAGCCAATGATCTAGCCTAAGGGAAATTAACATGAAAATTATACTTTTTAATTTTAAATAATTTTTATTTCAAATTACTTGAGTTGGAAAATTCTGAGCAATGTGAATAAAAGTCTGAATAGCATCTTGAGGTGGGCCACTCATAATTCTCTGTGCTGCTTGTAAGCTCAATTCTTGAAATTGCCAAGCTTTAAGAGGAGCTAGTTCACTACTACTTTCAGACAAATGATTTCTAAACTTTAATAAATCCAGTTTTTTTTCTGGATATAACTCACTAAATTAAATAATTGAAAGTTTATTAGTATGAATAGTAAATACTAATTAAGTAAATAGAAATTACATAAGGCGTTTAAAATCAAATCCTTCAATTTCTGAAGTATCTTCTTCAACTTCACTCCTATTAATATCATTTTTATCTTTAACTACACTATCGTCTTCTGCTTTATATTCAGTTGATTTCATATGTAGTTCAACACCATAACCAGATAGACGAACCTTCTGTTCACTCTTTTCCTATAAATAAATTATAAATTATAATTTAATATAAAATTGCATTTACAATGTATACTAAACAAATTACTTTAACAAAATGACGTAAAACATAGTCTATAGATCCTTCTTGAGCATATTGTTTTAACACTGTATGATAAGAAGCAAATTCTGCTGTTCCTAATTCACCATACAATATCGCTATGTTACTTCTGTTTTTAGAAGAAGGATGATGATGATCTATGTGATATGTTTCACACAAATGTTTTGAACCTTTAGCCTTTAAAAATAATTGTAATTAAAGTTTTAAAAACTAAAAATATGTACATAACACTTTGAATACAAACTTACACTTATTCGTTGCAAAACTTTTTTTAATTCTTCAATTGAACACACAAGTTCACCATCAATTTCTACAGAAGTAGAACACTGTATTCCTCTATCAGCTGCCATTTGTGCATACATTTCAATACGTGGTGAATATGTGTGCATGGATAGAGAAAATTTAAGTAGTCTCAACTTAGAATTGGATAATAATAATCCTGCTTTAGATAATGCAGTCTTGTATTTGATTTGATCATTATCTATTACATGATTATAAAACATATTATAATTATTAAATAAATTATATTAATACTTTAGTTTATGCTATACCAAGTTCACTTAGGGCTGGATTAAGTTCCGATATACTATCTACAAACGACCACAATGAATATGAATTTTCTTCAGCCATATATTCTGCCATTTCTAGAACAAGTGGTACCATACTCCACTTTGTATCAATCATGGTTGTAACATACTTCCCTTTTTTTGAATTTTTGTTTTCCGATTCACGTGTGAATAAAAAAATAGCACACAACAAACCAATTATTAAATAAAAGTTTGATGTATCTGAAACATAATATTATTGAATTACAAACCAACTTTAAAAATTAAATATAATAAATAATTATTTAATTAATAATGTATGTTGTTTTACATTATTATACATAGATATATGAATTAAAATTAAAATAAATATTTTTTTAAGTGTAGAATTAAGAATATTGTTAACTTAAGAAATTTAATCATATAATTTTTATCTTTATCCATAAATAATTTAATAAAAAAAAACATCTAATATCCACAATTTATTATTTAAAATAATCCTAGGTTAAAAATGAATAACAAATACAAGTTACAATTATGCTAAAATAGATTTTTAAAATTATTTACTTAATATTGTTTTATTACTTTTATATAGGTATAGTATAATATACTATTACCACTAGCTTGAAAAATATTAACTGAAAACAATTAACAAATAAGTTAATTAAATGATACAATGAAATAAATCAAAATAAATCTCAGATTGAATCTTTTTTTAAATTTCTAAATCTACATTTAATACATTCCAAATTATTTAAATTTACAATAATATACATAATAAGATCTACAATCTGTCTGCAATATTTCCTAATTAATCTTATTTTATGATGTTTGGAATATTGATTTATAATACTCTATATAATAGCAATAATTGAAATATATTAATAAATAAAATACATACAGATTTCATAACTTTAGTTATCAATCATTTCCTTGTATCATTAATATATATATATATATATATATAAACACTATTTATACTAAATATATGATAATATTTTTAAATTTTTATTATTGCTCATGTTTAGAGTTATTCCTATAACATATAAAACATAAGATAAACTCTTCCGTGTAATAAATAAAATTAAATAAATAAATTATATTTAATTATTTATTATTATCAAAAGTATTTTTGGTTTAGTTTAAGTTTTTGTCTAGAATTCTATTTAACCACAAAATATACAAAACATTTATTATTGGAATTTTTATTTTTTTCATAATGTTGCTGATGAGATTAATTGTAAAGTCAATATTTAAAATAATATTATTTACCATTATTTTTACGATACTTCCGTCTATTATTTTTTCGTTTCTGGCTAAAAGAGTGATTATTTCTTCCTGTAAAAAAAAATTATATATTTATTAAATGTTTATATAGATTTTGTCACAAAAATGTTTGGTTTAGTGTTATACAGCAAAATAAAAATAAAACTTACTATGGTCATATTCCCAAGAACTGTATTCATCAATTTCATTAAAGTTAGCCATTTTTAACTATAAGTTTATTAGGTGAAATACCTACAAGTATCCTAAACAACACAAGCTTAATATAAATAATAATAGCTCATAATTCTGTATCATTTAATACGTGGTAAAAAAATTAATCTATTAAACAAAAATAAAATTCAATCCATATTATCTGTTAAACACAAAACACTTTTATAATAATTTGAATATGGTATTGTATGGGTACTTCACAATAAATTACTGAATTTTCAGATTTTAATATTTACTGTCTAATGCCCGACATAAACATTAAGTAAAAGATAACAATAACATAGGTACCTGTCCCGTCCTAACCTCAACGTGCTTACTGCTTACATGTAATCGAATTTGGTTGGTTGATGATAAGGATACAACCAAATGCCGAATGAAACGTCGTTCGAAACAACATATCATAGACTATGGAGTGAGAATACGTACATAATTATACATCTAAATTCAATATTTGAAAATGGAATAATTCTATATGACTATATCATTACTCAATTTATAATATCACATATATTATTGTTTGAAAAAATGTTAAGCCAAAACAATACATTAAATGATAAACATAAATCATAATATTGTTCTATGTCCCATGTCATAAGCATAACCATAATTCATGGTCTCAAATTTATTATTTCATAAGCCATACTAATAACAATATTAAATTACTATTTTTTGGTTGGTATTGTTTTGACTTTAAATTATTTTTTTTTTTAATAATAAATGAATATTAGGTACCTAATTAAATAAATAATTATAAACATGGGCGTTTAACTAGTTCAAATTCTGGGGTAGCAAAAAAAAATTATTTTTTTTACCGATGTTAACTAATAAGTAATAACAAGTATCACATTACACTAATCGTCAGAATTGGATTTATCATAAAATATAAATATTTTGGATACTGGATACAACCACAATTATATAGATAGTCTTAAGTCAATGTTCAATTTAAACATCAAAGTCTATATTCTGATTATCTGTATTCTGTAATCCCATCAGCCCCTCTATAGGATACGTCACTATTGTTCACGACCCGCAAATTAGGTCTGGACTCTGGATAGATACGCGTATATTTTATTTATTTATTTATGTAATTTTTATTTACGGAATATAATTCCAATTACAATTTAGATATAACAGTGTGGTACAGAAAAACAGTGTAAATATAATAATTACAATATTTAACAAATAGATTTATAACAAATAGTTTCAAATAAAATTTTTTTTTAAATAATATATTAAGATAATTTATGAGTTAAGAATAAAAATATAATATGAAACAATGAAACAATATGAATGGATAAAATTATAATGTACTGAACTACAGTAATTCATACTGCAGTTACGAATCATAGTTGTGAAGAAAAATTTTTAAAAGACGAATTAAAAAAATCGAGAGCTTTCCTAGTGTTGCCTATATGGACATTAATTTATTACTCAGGGAATCTAATAAGTAATTTTTATTAATTTTATTTATTTTAAAAAATGAGTTCTACTAACTCAGACAGTCAATAATATTGTTTAACAATTTAAGTAGAAATTTTAAATCGATTTTATTAAATATAGCTTTAAGTTTCGGTAGGCTAAAAAATCCTTACCTGTATATCCTGAGTGTGGAATTCTTTCGAGATGACATTTAAATGATAGAAATCTTGTGAAATTATTTTGAATTTTATACAGTTTATGTAATTGACATATAGATTCTGAAACCCATGTAAGAGAACCATATTCTAGTTGTATGAGCGAATTAATGAGCAATATAATAATTTAAGAGAAATTACATCCTGAAAGTCTTTACATGTCGTTTTACTAATCATAATTAGTAATTTCTGAAACACTTTTTTTATGGAATCAATATGGTAAGTAAACGATAATTTCGAGTCAAAGATTATACTAAGATCATTTACAATATTAACTTTATTAATTAATTGGTCATTTAGATTATAATGAACTATATGATTGGATTTTTTTTAACGAGAACGAGATATTTAAGCATTTGCATAGGTTTAATGATAAATTATTTCTAATACACCAATCCTGAATATTTTTTAAATCAATTTTCAAATCTTCTGTGTCTTTTAATTTTTTTATTTCTTTAATAATTTGTGTATCGTCAACAAAAATAATAATATATTAGAATTAAAAATTACCGTTATAAAGTTTAAACATTAGATGAGAATGTCAAGTATTTACAATTATTCGATTTGAATTACAAAAATGGTTTAAGGAGAAATAGTTAATTTATGAGATTTTAAGGATTTTAAAGCAGTTTTATTAATAGAAAAAAAAATATTAAAAATTGCACATGCTTATAAATAGCTCAAAAACATTCAAAATATTTTGAAATTATTCTATGATTAGAAAGAAAATGATAGTATAAACTTTTAGTGAAAATTTCAAGTATCAACAGACTTACGGTTATTTATACATTTTATATAATATAGATAAATATCCTATGTCGTAAAACATCTAACACTGATAAAAAATTATTTGACTTTTCTCCTTTTTTTTTATATATATATTATAGGTTGAAAAATGTATAAAGACTTTGTCTTAAATTTTTAAATTTTAGATATAAAAAGAAAACATCTTATGAATTTATAACTACAAAATAATTTACAAAAAATGTCGTCCAAATTCTAATTTTAAACGTTTATAAAAAAAAATTGTAGATAACCACACATTTTCGATATATTTTTTTATTACATTTAGTAAATGGATAACTATTAACTTATAAAGTTATAAAGAACCTTTTAATATTTTTTTAAGTAATTTTAACCAATAAATATTTTATTGATATAGACATTAATGTATAAAAAAAGGAAAATCAAACGTTTATAGTTTAAAAAATGTACCATATTTAAAAATTTATATTAAGTATAGAAAATTATCTTATTAGCATTTGATGAAAATAACAAGTATTAATATTTAGTTGTTAGTTGTTTAGAGTAATACCAAAAAACAAAATAGTTTTGGTCAAAAATAGGATTTACGTAAAAATGACGTTTTAATATTTTCACGGTAATATTTAAAATACTGGCAAATTTTAACATAGACCTCCTTAAAGTATTAACCATTATTTTGAATACTTATTGTATAATATTTACATAAAAAAATATATATATATATTAAATCATACATTAA
Source organism: Rhopalosiphum maidis (assembly GCF_003676215.2). NCBI lineage: Eukaryota > Metazoa > Arthropoda > Insecta > Hemiptera > Aphididae > Rhopalosiphum > Rhopalosiphum maidis. The sequence continues at coordinate 86,037,792 of NC_040877.1, forward strand.
TAGCTCTGTTGGGAATATAAAAAAGTAAAGGACATCAAATGATTCAAATGACAACTATTAAATTAAAAAGCATTTTCAATGTTAAAAATTATTAAGTGATTTTACATAAATATTCTCGTTTTTCAGTGAATTTTTGTTAGTTTTTAAGAATTATTTTGAAATGTATAGCCAGTAGTCAGTACTGGACAATTTTTTGACAAAAGTACCAATTAGATTTAATTTTCAATTAAATACTATAAATCACCTTCTAAGTTTAAAATTGAAATTTTTGTTTACTGTTACTAAAGGTTAAGAATAATTTAGGATAAGCGTTTACATAACTGAAGCTGTTTCACTATAACCAGTGTCTAATATTATCATCCTTGACCAAATGATCATCTTCTTGTTACTAAAGGTGGCAAAAGAAAAAAAATACACATAATTGTAAAACTAATACATTTATAACGACATTGATTCACTCAGAATCTGAAATCCATAATATGTACAATATATGATAACTTAAGAGGACGCCATACCTGCATGTATGGTCTTTGTCTTACTAACGTCATAACAAATTTTCGTTCAGCAGAATACATTTTGTGACGTTAGCTTTAATATTAGAGTAAATTTACCTATTATCAAATTTAAAGGTAAAAATATTATCTAGACAATGACATATGCTTTTAATGATATTAATATTTTTAAGTGAGTTATAGCTATGTAAAATATAACAACTTTAAAATGTTCATAATTCACTTTAAAATGATAATATCAATAAAATATTTCAATTATTTGTTACCAAAAAAAATTGTTTTGGAACTATATATTCAATTATTTTTATTTAGTTTTACAGTGATCTTAAAAAATATAATACATGTGGAATCAATACAAAGAGTTTAAAATATTGTTGCTAAATTAGTAATTTAGTTCAATAAGGTGAAAATTTATCACTTTTATCTCTTTTCTTATTCATTTGTTTTTTATTGTTGATACTTCCTAATAGTTCTTTGAGTCCAGTCAATGCTCCCAAAGCTCCTAAACCATTTGGATTTGACAATAATGTTGCCAAAGTTTCAGTCGTTGTTTTTGCATCTGCTGTAAAATTAGATGAAAATTCTTCATCATAATCCACTGATTCTCCAGATGATTTATTATACTGATCAACACTGTCAACAAAACCACCATAAATACATTATTGAAACTTATTAAATGTTATGTTATTACCGACCTTAAATTAATCAATGTTTTAGCCACATTAACAGCTTCAGCTTGTCCACTTATTGTTATAGCTCTCTCCATTTTTCCAGATGCTTCATGTTCTTCAGTATTTGATATTCTTATCATGGCTCCGCTTATTCTTCTATATATACGTAATAAGTAATATTAATACTTTTAGTATTAATTGTATTCTTTAATTGGTATTGAACATTGTACATAATAATAAGATACGTGCCCAAACACTTGTGTCTATATGGTATATTATGGTGAAAGCAGTTTGGTCAAAAAGTGGTAAGGATTCCCATTATGAGATACTAGGGGAATTATACTTTTTTAGTTATATGTATGTTAGTGTGTATTAAGACTAATATTATACAGGAACAATAGCACAAATAAAATTAGTATAAAAATGAATGGCTCTATTAATTATTAGGTCAAGGGATTTACGAAAATAAATTAATCCAATCTGGATAAAAAATCATAATTTACAAATAACAAATTTCAGTTATATGATCTGTATAATTAATTAAGTATATATACTTTTAATAAACATTATAAAATACGACAACACAGACAATGTATGTAAGACTCTTGTACAACTACTACTGTAAATAAAATCTATACATACTTTTTTATGTTACTCAATATAATAATAGTGTACTATAAAAAAGTTGTTGAATTTAGTTAGAATAAATGGAATAAATGAAAATTAATTAAATTTATGTCATCATAATTTAAATTTATTTTGTGGTTCCATCTTACAAATCAGGAGGAAATATACAGAACTTAAATTAAATGAGATTTTATATATTAGTGTGAGTGTAAGTGTTAATGGTTGGCGTCTATTTTAAGGTGCTGGACTGTATCTTTTGTAGTTTCACAAAGTAGAGCAATGGTGTAAAGAGCAATTAAACACTAAATTATGATTATAAATATAAATAATAATAATAAATTATAAGTTGTTGAGGTCTATACGTCAGCAAAAACAATATTGTAGGAGAGGCTTTGGGTGGTAAGTGGTTTTGGTGAAATATACATATAATTTTTGCCACACAAGTAGTAAAAAATAATAAATGCATTGTGGCGCAAATTTGTTTAATAGTATGTTTTAAATTAAAAAGTGAATATACTTTAAAAATTACCTTATTTCGGCGATTTTTGTTCCTCCTTTACCTATGATACATCCAATTATATCATTGGGTATAGCCATCTCATGTGTAATATGCTGTTGCGAAGTTTTAGAACTGACACCACCTCCTCGTAACTGACTACCTGCTAATGCAGCAAGCACTAAAATAATAATAAATTTAATCAATATATAATAAATACCAAGGTAGAAATATGAAAACAAATTTGAATACCTGATGGATCTAATCCAGAACCGGCAATTAAATTTGGGGCAATACTAGCAATTGTATTTAATGCTGTACTTGAAGCTGTTTGCTGTAAAAAAAAAACAAACATACATGTATTAATTAATTTAATTTTTGTAAATATATTTTAAAACTATTACTTATTTATATTTATTATTTTAATTGTGATAAAACCTCTGAATAGCTATATAAATCTTAATTTAAAGGGCATATTTTGTTTAATTTCACCTGTAGAGGAATTACAGTTCTATTTTTTCTTATTCATAACTTTGGCAAATTAATTTACTCTATTAACTTATTATATTGTACAGATACGACAGAATTAAAAACAAACCAAGCTAATTGATTTTATCTCATGGAATAAATAATTTGATCAATTTTTTGGTAAGAATTAAATTAAATATAAATTTCATAGATCATAAATATTTTTAATTCAATTAATAATTCATCATAATTTGTAAACATATTTAAAAAAGCCGAAGTGCCTTCGCTGGTTGGTTCTTCCCTCAAGATATTCAAGCTCATAAACTAAATTAAATATAACCATCACTTATGCTTATTGTACTTTTTTTTTGTACAGATTGTATAATTTTCTAGATTAAAAAAAAAAAAATATATATATTTAAAAAAAAAAGTTATTTGTAGTTTAATTTTACCTAGCTCATATTATTATGTTCTTATTTTACACATTTACCAGGTAAGCTGGCAAACCTACTTTAATTTGGTCTACTTTTAACAAAAGAAATTAAGTATTTTTTTTTACCAAAGACTTAAGTGCAATATGTATTTTTTGTTTTAGACCCATGTGTAACATAAATAAAACACATTTATTTAAAATTGTATATTTGAGTAATCTTAGAGTAAAATTATAAAAAATAATATTTTTGTGGGTTGACAAATCAATTTTAAATTCTTTTGAGACAATATTTAGATAAATCGATAAATCATATCATCAAAAATATTATTATCTTTAATTAATATCTCTATCTTCCCTCAATAGTGTAGTCCACAGAAGTTACCTCACAAAAAAACTTTGACACCAGAACAACCATTGATAGCTGATAAGTAAAAATAAATGAGTGACGAATCACAACAATAGAATATAATTTATTTTTGTGTTAAAAAATTAAAATTACTCTCTTTCTCTCTCTATATATATATAAATGTACTTACATCACCAACTGCTGGGATTGCTAGTGATCCTTGAAGAGTATAGGCTTGGCCTCCACAAAGTACTACAGGCCCTGGTTGTGTCACAAATGGTCTGTAAGCAACTGTAGGCCCTCTCCCTGGAGTCTAATATTATAACAGGCATTTAAAATAACAAATATAATTAAAGTAATAATTACTATCATTTTTATAAATGATAAATCAATGTTATAAAATGTCTAAATCTTAAACATATTGTTTTTAGCAAGAAATGGGCGCATACAAAGTTTAAAACTTCACACTGTTCCCTTGACTATGCAGAATTCTCTATGCTTTGAACTTCTTACAAGGCTGAATGAAACATGAAATGAAACATCATTTCTTATATGATGTACTGCCTTCTTGTCTAGTACAGAGTCTATGCTAAAATCTAATCCTAGATTGTTTTAGGATTTTGTCTAAGTTCATAAGTCCAACAATTAGATTCTCCACTCTGTGCATTTTAAAAACTTATAAAGTTTGGGCACTGAATCAGTTTCAAATTTATATTTCCTTTATACAGCCTATGTTCCACCATTATCTAATAATACTTCTTCTCCATTTGTGTGCCATGACCTGTCTAGCACTTGCTCATTCAACACCGATGATATTGATGTGGGTTTAGATGCTCTAAACAATGTGAAGTCAGTAGGCTCAAATTGCTTATCAGGTATTTTCTTGTACAATATTAAATCTTCACTATGTTTTCCACTGTGTCTACTTTTTAGACATTCCATTGATTGTGGAGTTTTCTATCTATTTTTAAAATTAGTTGTCTCTTCTATATTTAAATCTGGCGATAAGGCCGATGTCAAAAATTATAGACCAGTTTCTCAATTTTGAGCCACATATCAAAACTTTTTGAACTACTAGTATTGAAAAATATTCAATCGTCTGTTAACTCAATTCTAATCAACGAGCAGTATAAGTTCAGACCTGGTCGCTCGGCCACTATGAATTTAATAGTATTTAACAATTTTATATTGGAGGTTGTTGAAAAGTATATCCAAGTAGATGTTGTTTTGATAGATTTTGCTAAAGCCTTTGATAGAGTTGACCATGGCTGTCTAATTGAGACTTTATACAAATCTGGGTTTAGTGTGCCACTGCTGTCATGGTTGTGGTTCAAATCCTATCTGTCTGACTGAATTCAATGGGTTAAAGGTTAAAGTATTCGGCTGCAAATTCTCTATCTGTGAAGTCTCTTTTGTATCCTCAGAGAGGACATTTATCCTTGATTTTATATTCTCTGTATTTAAATGGCATTAAGGGGGTTGTCAAAAATTGTGAATTACTCATGTTTGCTGAAGACTTAAGACTTATTAAGAAAATTGAAAACTTATTTCACTGGTCTGCGCTCCAGAATGATCTTAACAACTTGGTCTTGTGGTTTAATAGTGTGAACTATAGTTTAATGTGAAGAAATGTCATTCCATATAATTTTTAAGGCACCGCTCCTCTATTAACTAAACTTAATCAACGGTTCAAATGTATACTTTGTATACTTCAGTGAGTAGTAAGAAAGACTTGGATATTATTTTTAATACAGATCTTAATTTTCACTCCCATATTGAAATGATGTAGCCATGAACATATTTTCTAATGTTCATAGATGTGGCAAAGCTTTAAAAATGATTGGGTTCGTAATATGTTTATCGAAGGAGTTAAATCTATCGTCTTCAATGAAAACTATATATTGCTCATTTACCCATTCTTTATTACTTATTAGAGTATATATCTGTCCTATGGGCAGAGCCGTGACGTTAATATTTGGCGCCAAGGGCAAAATTAAAAATATTCCCCTCCTGTTTTATTTATCATTATGCATTTCAATTCTTTTGGTGCCCGGGGCGCATGCCCCCTAGGTTCCCCCATGGCATGACTCTCCCTATGGGATCCTTATATGATAATGGTCTCCTGTCAATAAGAACGTGTTCAGAGATGATTCCTATCTTCAGCAGCTTTTTCATTAAAAATAAAACATCCTCCCCATGACTACTTTATAGTTATACAGGAACTAAGTCTCATCTCACAGGCAGAGTTAATACCAACGTAGAATTTTTGAAAAACTGGTAGATGGTTATATTGATGCTTTCTCACTTCTTGCGTTGGTCAAATTCAAGGTACCTTCTCGCACTACTAGTCACCATGTCCCTTTTGTAGTTCCTGCACACACTACCAACTATGGCAGAAATAGCCCATTAGATCGCATGATGCGGTTAGTCAATGAGAGAGCCATTTACAGTAGCGAAAGCAGGATTTTTTCAAGGGGGGTGTCCGCTAGTAGCATGTATAGTAGTTCCCCAATACATTTCCAAATTTGTTAGTATACTATGGACAAAAGTTACGGTTCAAGGGGGGTGTCCAGATACCCAAAACAACCCCCTTGATTATGCCACTGACCATTTATCATAATTTATAATATTATAAATTGTTGTTACTACTTGTATTATATTTATTCTATCTTACCTATTACTTATTATTATTGAATTATTATCATGTTTAAACTTATATGTGTTATTTGTATTAATTATTTAAATTGTTGTATAGGACTTCGCCCGTTAATATAAATATACATACCTCTAACATTACAATACATATCTGATGAATTGCTTCGGTGATAGCTTCTGCAGTACCACTAATACTCACTGTTCTTTCAGTAGAATTTGGTAATAGATCTGAAGCTACATTTACCATAGCTCCACTAGCTTCTCTTATTTCTCTAATTTTTACACCTCCTTTTCCAATTAATGATCCACACTGAGAGGCAGGTACAATAAGTTTTAACGTAGTAGAATTATTACTTGATTGTTTTCGATTATTTTGAAGGTGTGAAGGGGAATTCTGTAAATATTTAATTTGATAAAATATTATATATATACATTAAAAAAATATACTTTTTCATTTAATATAACTGATTAGTGATTATATTGACTATAATATAATTAATAACAAAATATATTAATTTGTATTATACATGCTGTCATGAAAGTAACAAATATGATGTTATTTTAATTAATCAAATGAACAATTCTAAAAACTTATAATAAAAATGCATTTCTATGCATTAAACTTATAAAAATAATAGGAGGGGGGATAAAATATTACAACTGTATTAATAGCTATAATACTTTAAAAATGTTTGTCATAAATTTTATAATATAATTGCACTGTTTATATTTATAGAGTAATCTATTCTATAATCAATGACGATAGGACTCAATGAATCAGTCTAAATAAAATCATACATGTAAAAAATAATGAGATAAACAGTTCCATAGTAAAAAAAAAAACATGTAACATTTTAAAACCTAGCTATTATTTATCTATTTAATAACAACACATTATTATACTTAGATTTTGCTAATCAGTTATTAACGTCAAAGTTTCAAACTAATTTAAACTGTAAGAATTGTTTCTCATTGTGCACAGAAATTTAACACCTAATAAGGTAGAAGTTAACTTTTAATCATTATTATGTCTATAAGTAAAATTAATTTTATGGATTAATAAATTAAATAAATTGGTTACCTGTTCTAAAATTTTTGTAATTAATGCAAATGCTTTTTGTATTATATTAATATTGCCAGTGACAGTGACTATGCGTTCTGGAGTCGAGCTATCTGTGATAGAAATTGTAGCTTCAGACTATTAATCAAAAAAACAAGAATAAATTAGTAATTAAATAATTTATTAACTAAGTAAATTTCTAACAAGTATAGGTAGATAATAAAATACTTAAATAGTATTTTTTGACTTGCTATGTATTATTAATGTATATTTTAAAATTGTTTATAACATGATGTAAAAAGGAAGGAAAAGAAGAAAATATTTAATAAGCCCCCCCCCACAAAAAAAAAAATAAAGTCCTAATGAAGGAAGTTAAACATTTAACTCAAATAAATAAAATTGAGAAAAAATATATATTTTGAGAGAATAATATAATCAGACAGTGTTATATTTAACCATATGCATGCATATTATGTGGGTTTGTCATCCATGTTTTTTACTTTGTTGGCTTCATAGAAAGAATGTAAACAGATAATGCAAAAAATAACTTATTATATTTAAGTTCCATACCAATGGCTGAAGTAAGGGAGCAATGAGAAGCTGTCCCACATTTTATTAATTCAATATTATGGGGAATGTGATAAGTAAGTCTCAACCTTCAAAAAAAAAAAAAGAAAAATTGGCATATAGTCATGTATAATTACTTGGTTTCGAAGATCTCTGACAACTTCTCCATATTCCCCAATAAGTGGAAGAATTTCCTAAAAAACAATTGATATAAATACCATTAATAAATTATATATTTTATAACTTACATAATAATTGAAATATCAATATTCTAGGTTGTGTTAAATAATTAATAAACATAATAAAATGAATTAATATTGACCTCAAATTATTGGTACATTACACTTTAGTGAATTATTTAATAAATCATTTTTTTAATGCAACTTAAGGTTTGACTTATAAAAAGTATTATACAATATTAAAGTGTATAAAATATATACATACAAAATTGATTTATTAAACAATTCACTAGAATATAATGAGGTACTGAATAACGTTTAAGGGCTCGTTATTGATATATTAAATAATTAGTGATTGTTTATGAAACCAGCAATAGTCTATAGGAATATTTCATTAATAACTATAACTATACAGGTAATATAAATTTATAAATAAGTACCTTTCCCATAAGTATTCTAATGGTTAACACAACATCAGAATAATGTCCATCTGCTGGATCATAATCTAGCCCTTCGTGAGCAGCCATTCTTAAAAAAATATAATTAAATTAACTATAAATAAATAATATAAAAAAAAAAACAAAAAAAGTCCTTTTTGGAAAGGACAAATTACAATATAAGATTAATTTTAGGATCACATTTCCTATTCCTAAATAATTTTGTTTTAAAAATAATTAATTAATTTCTAAAAATGATAAGAAAAAATTATTAAACGTTATCCATTGTCAGTTATCTCTTATCATTTAACATTTGTTGGCATCAAAATTTTGTGTTCACTGTTGATTGTTGAATTTAAACTAAGTTTCACTACTTTAACTTAGTGTAGGTTTAGAACTCTAGACTGTTCTGGTCTGAGATCTTGAGCAATCTGGTGTAGTCTCTATTATTATCATAATAATATAGTGATATAGTCACAGACATGTATAATATAAAACAATTTTTACATATAGTCTATAGATAATATAAATCTATATTATGATCTAACTATCTAAGGATGTTTAGAAAATTGCTTGCTTAGATGAAATTTATTCTGTAATAGTGTTACTATGATGAAATTTTAAACCATAGTAGGTACCATTATAGTATCAGTGTCATACTAATAATACTATAAAAATATAATACTACTACCTATCTTACACAGTTGCAGAGTATACTATAATTTATTATAATCTGTATTCTGTGTATCTAGTATTTACCACGAACTAAGATTAGTAAGATATATCATATTATATCTTAATAGGTACATTCTATCTATATTCTACATTTTATAGCCTTGTGGAACTTAAAAGTAGTTCAAGTTACATTTAAGACAGTTAACAGTTAACTACTAATTTACAAACAAATTTTGAGCACTGGTACTGTAGTACGAAAAAAAAATACTATTAATTAATAGCAATAATAGTATTATGTCATGTACTCATATCGCCTTAATATTCAAAAAATTAATATTTTTTATATTTAATAAAATTAAAATACTTAAATAAAGTAGTTTCCTACCTTTAGTCATGTAGACCGTGTGGCCTAATGGATAAGGCGTCGGACTTCGGATCCGAAGATTGCAGGTTCGAGTCCTGTCACGGTCGAGGAATTTTTTTTCTTTTTTTATAATAATATCAATTTCATGATTTTAAAAGCTTTTGAATTTATTACAAACAAACAATAGTAAAATAATGTATAACTGATTATTCTTTATTATTTACAATATTATCCTGAAGTTAAGACTTTTTTAGTCCTTAAAATGAATGTGCTTAATATTTAAAAGGATAATTATGAGTAACAATTTTAAAACACATTCAAGATAAATTAATTTATTTAAAAAATTTTAATTCTATCACATTTACTATAATCATTATAATTAATTAATTCATTAAATTAATAATCAATAAAACAATATGTGTACATATCACATTTGGTTATTAATTATTAATATTGTGTAGGAAAAAATTACTTTTAAATTCTTTTTTTCGGTAGGTACCAATTTTGTTTAGAAATGTGCCCATCCTTCAGAAAATACATGTTGAGTAGACACTAGACTGTAGAGTATTTTTTTTTTTTTAAGAAGCAATATCCCGAGGGTGGGCTATATAGGACCCTAGCACCCCTCTCCAATCTGGATCCGCGCATGATTATATAGGTGTAGATGTTTAGGAGATAATTTTACAAATTTATTATTGCTCCTTTTAACACAATAAATTATACTACATAGTTAAATCTAAAAAGCATACATGTATATGTTGCTTGCATCAATAATGCTGAAATGTGACTATGTACCTGCTGCTGTCTGCTGTTCACAGTTTCACACTATAATATTATTATTTTATTGATTTTTATTATTATTTTGAACAAGTAGCGTAACTACAGCTTGAGTTATACAATAATTGCGAACTATTATTATTTTTTAAATAAAGTAAGTTGTGAATTAATGATGTTATTGTATTGCAAAACATTACCTATAAATTTGCACAACGTATTTATTACTATTAGTTATTAATTATAAATACTTATTTAGGTACTTATATTAGACATTAGTCATATGTTATATGTATATATTAATTATATTTAATGCTATTACTAGTATTACTTATTAAGTACCTATTAAGTATTAGGCAGTTATTATTTATGTACATAATTGTCTTTAAGAGGACGCTACACACGTAAATATTGAGACCAAAAACGAGGTTTACGCGAACACGTTTTATCAGAGCTATAACCACTCTAGAGATTTAAAATTTTTATACAACATAGAAGACAACTATTTCTGTGATTTAGAGATTTTTTTTTATTAGAAAATAATTAGAAAAGAAGTTATTAAAGCTCAAATATGCATGATATTATATGTTTTTAAAAATCTTATAAATCAGCATTGAGTCAAAACATGAAAAAAAAATAAAAACATTACCTACATCACAGATAAAATTCTCCCCAATACATGGTGAAAATTTCATGAATTTATTATGAATGTAGCCAGTGTACAGTGTATCTATTTATGTTATGTATTTATATTCGCGTAAAATATTTAATTGAATACTTAATGAATATTATACTGAATATAGATAGCGGACAGAATGCATTTTATCTGATTTTAGATCATAGAAAATTATAACAATACTTAATTTGCTGTTTAAAAAAAAATATTGTAATCAACTTTACTCCTAAAAATTCTGAATTTAAAATGTTTTGCGTATTCGTAAATTTTACCTAAAAATGTAATAAAAAGTATTTATTTTCGATATGACGATACCTACCTATAGGTATATGAATAGAGAATATTTAAAATAAAAGTAACTGCTGATTCAGTGTGAATTTTTAATTTATACTGCTATTTATGGATTCTATTATAGTAAGTATAATAGAATCAATAGAGATCAATAAGACTGTATATTTTATTATATATATTTGTTTATTTTATAAAATTAATTTTACCGTCTTTATAGGTACCTATAAACGACTAAACAGTAAACATACATGTATTATGATATATTTAATGATAATTGCCAATAGAAACTGGAAAACATGTTAATTACTTATTTGTTACTGATACGGATTAATTTAGGTTACTTGAATTTAGAACTTTGGAAGTAAATAATGCGTATGATTAACGAATTAAAAGTAAAATCCATGAGTTTTACAAAGAATACCCCTCTGTTAAATACACCACTTTCAGATCCATTCTACGTAGACCGTGTGGCCTAATGGATAAGGCGTCGGACTTCGAATCCGAAGATTGCAGGTTCGAGTCCTGTCACGGTCGAAAAAAATTTCTTATTATTATTCATAATATTATTAGTTTATCGCGACAAATTATTAATTTAATTATATTACACAATACGTTGACATTATACAATGTTCTATTCGGTATTTTATTATTGTATTAATATATTTATATTCAAATCCAAATCATTTTCAGGATAAGATTTAAAATAATTTTCTTTTTTTTTTTAAATTAATGGTAGTTGACTCTAAAAGCATTTTTTTACTCTCATAAATTATTAATTAATATAAAGAAAAAATTTACAAATCTATCAGCTGTATATCGCTTCTATATTGTTCTATGGTATTACAGAAACCATATATATATCAACTTACCATATTATTGATTTTAACAAAATTATGATAATAAAATTATTTAATATAATATTATTTAAAGAATTAAATTATTTATTTATTATTGATGTATATCATACTAATATTATTATTTTCTAATCGTGGTATTTTTTTAAATTCTTATTTATGTAATTTTTTTTGATTTATCTATGTAATATAGAAATATTAGGATAATATGTAAATAATTATCTTGTGTTAGTGTTTTTTATAGAGAGTTACATAAACTTTTTAATTTACTCATTTCACTCATAATATCTTTAAAACGGATTACTGAATGTATAAAATATTTTGAATAACTTATATCATTAATAGCTTATTGTTGATAATATTTTTTTTATACTTCGTATAATTAATTAGAGAAAGAACAACTTTTATTGACAAAAAACAATAGGGATAACTGCCTGTCATATGGGTTGCCTAATTTTTGGACAGTAATAAAATATTAAATTACATACATTGGCGACTATTGTGACATGACAAGAGTACTTGCCCTCTTGGCCCTCACCCTAGAAAATAATATGAACTTATCATTTAATAAACACTTCCATGGTATTATCTAATAACCTAGATAGCATAATATAAATGGTTTTCAAAAACTTTTTAATCACTTGTACTTGAACAAACATAGTTTCATTTAGGATGTCATTTATGTTTGGAAGAAAACGAAGAAATTGGTAAATTTGCAGTTTTTATTTAATGAAACTAAATAATAAATTTTATTTTCTATTTTTTTTTTTTTAAGAATTTATTTAAATGTATTTTAATTAACTACAACTATGTGACAATTGTATTATACAAATACGAATATTTTTTATAAATATTAAATTTATATGTACATGTTCACGATAAAAATATATCGAAATGAAAATTAAATGAAATATATAAGGAAAATATTATTTGTTTAGCATAAATTATTTTTATATGATAATCAGGCAATAATAAATATTTCCCGACCGTGACAGGACTCGAACCTGCAATCTTCGGATCCGAAGTCCGACGCCTTATCCATTAGGCCACACGGTCTATGCGATAGTTCATTGAACCCTGCTGATTTTAAGGGTGTATTTATTCGATTTGAAATGTGTAATGAATATTTTTGTTATACGATGATTAAATTATGCGTGTTCTTTGAGTCGGACACATTATATTTATATATACTATATAGTTAAAAAAAAAAATGCTTCTATGTATAACTTAAAGGGTGGTTTGAACTTTCTGGTAGAAAACCGGATCTAGAGTGGGTACTTTAGAAAGTTAAAAATAAAAATTTCCAGTACCTACTTTCTCACACTAATCTGAAAATCAAAAATAAATTAAGGAATCATTTTGACAAAATCTATTTTTCATAAGAATTTGAAGTTTTTTGCTGTTTATATATTTTTTTATCTCAACTTATGTGTGATAATCATTTTGTTTTTGAGTAAATCCACTTAAAATGTAATACGGCTAATACGAGATTAATAATTACCTCGTAAAAGGTTCCTGATAAGTGATAAGTTTTTCTTATGGACGTTAAAACTTTCGAATAGTGATTTATTATTAAACATAATGAAATTTTCAAAATATTGAGATTCATTTTAAGTATATTGACTATATTGTAATTGTATTACGAACATATTCTCACAAATCAATGATATGTTGGCATATTACCATATTAATATTAACTAATAATTTAAAACAACAGCTAAGTAACATTATAATAATTATTTTTAATTATATAATTATAATGTTCAGTACGTGTTTGGCAAAAACTAGTACAATGTGCCATAGGTATTTCTAATAACAATAACAATACGAATATTCAATAAAATATCCTTAAAAAATATAAACTGGCACTTTGGTAAATCGCCTCTGCTTAGTATCGTTTTTCATCATGTATTACCATTACCTACAGGCTACAATAATCTATTGTTGAAATCAAATTTAACACATCCATGTCTATTGATCTATTTTAGTTAAGTACCTGCTTAATGAGGAGGCACATTAAAACTTATACTAGATACAGAACGACTTTTCGGTATTTATTTTAATTTGAAAATTTGTTTGTGTGTACCTAAAAGTATAAAAAATTCTACTGACCGGTATATTATATTTTTCATCTCGGTCTTTGGTTTGTTATGACCTCTTGAGAGGTGAATCCTGAAAATAAGCCGAGCTTACAAGGGTTGGATGATGTTCAGTGAAGAACAGGGGATAAAATAAAATGCAACGGTTAAACATAATAAATATAGATACTATATAGTATATCAGTATATGCACTAGTTTATGCAGCTTAAATGTTTGCTAATTTTTCATGCACATTAAAAATGTTCATGACACAATTGTGTATATATAGGTATGTAAGTGGTATCAAATATCAATATTAATATCTAATTATATTTATTCAAATTAATTATTTTGTTAACTAGTATAAAACCTAACTTCCCATCTGAATTTAAATTATACTTAGATTATAATCTAATGAAGTTGCTGTAATAAATTTACTTGCGTTCTATCAGAATGTAAAGTAATACCAGAATCCGAAAGTTCTATATCTGAAATGATAAATTAATAATACATTTTTATAAATAATAAATTATTTAGTATTTTACTACTATAATTAGTTTTTATTTACTGTTTTTAAAATGGTTAAATCTTTGTTCCGAAGCTGTATTTTGTTCAATTAGTTCAGTGGATTCCAATTTTTTATATTTTGGTCGTCTAATAGGATCTTTTGTTTTTAAATTTTGCTGAAAAAATTTTTTTTCGGTAATCATGACATATAATCTAAATAACATTTGAATATTGAATATTTTTTAATATTCACACAAAATTACATTATAATTTATCATTTTGCTTCTAAAATAAACTTTATTCTTTATGATATTTATGTGTAAATTCAGTTTCATTTACTATTAAATATTTTTTTTTTTTTTTGTCAAGAGATGAGAATTCAATTCTTTTTCATTAACTCTTATTTAGGTAGATTTGAATATTTTTTTTATGAATACTTTATACTCACTCAATTTACATAGACAGTTAAACTCAAACAAAAATGTAATTTGTTTATTTTATAAATTATAAATTATTAGTTTATAAACTATATTATAATGCTTTTCTTTTTACTTTACTTGAACATCTGAAATGTCGGTTAGCAGTTGATGTCGTTTGAATAATATTGAACCAAACACAAAGCAGGCGAGAAACGCGACAAATATGGCGAAGAACAAAGCAATATTTTTTCCCGTTTCGCTAAACTCTAAAAAAATACATATTTTATTTGTTGAATATAAATATATATAAATTATGTTATTTGTATAGTTGTGTTAAATAATAATACATTTTGGTTCTTATCGTTTTAATATAAATCATAAAAAATGAAATTTAATTCATTTTTACCCAAGTTACGTGGCTGAATAATTCGTAATGGTTGTTCTGGTACATATAATCTAAATCTATGCAAATCGTATAAAATTAAAGATCCATCTGCTAATTTTTTAACGAGGTCGTGAATAGATTCATCTGTAGTAATATTTACATTTTGCATTAAATGTAAAGTTATGTACATCGGTTCACCTACAAGGAAAATAAAAGATTATTATTATTATTATTATTGAATCCTTAAATTAGATATGTACGGTATCGCGCTAATTCGTACGTAAAACATTTATTCTTACATTTCGATTGTGAAGTACTTTATTAAATAGTGGCATCATTTTAATTTTTTTTAATAAGGGAGTCAAAATGATAGCACGATCAGTTTTCTTCTTCATAGTAAATCGTAAGCATACGATTTTTATTTTATGTATGTGTATTATATATATAGAACATGTATATGATTGAAGAGTTATTATTATATTTAATATTTTAAAAAGTAAAAAATTGAAAAATTGTAAATTGAATAGCTTTTATCATATATATATATATATATATATATACATACTAAGAATATACGAGTAGATACAATTATAAATAATAAACCTATTAAATTACATACAATATGGTTTTCATCATAATATATATTATCTTTTATGTGTCAGTCATCGGCTAGTTTATAAATTTTATAGCAGGCCAATAAGACACAGAAAAAAATAAGGGTACCAAAGTACTTTCTACCACCCTTAAATGACCAAATGGCGCCACTGACTATAATTTATGTAAATACCTAATAGCTAATAGGTAAATATTTGTAATACGTATTACGTATGACATGAAATCAAACTAGTATTTTGCATTATAGTACCTATTTACTAGTTGACTATAATAATATTATCCAGGTAAATTATGAGATTGATACATTAAATGCATATATACATATGTACAATAATAATATAATATAAATGACTAAACGAATACTTAAAATGTTTTCTATTTTTTATTTTTAAAAATATCTAAGCCATTAAATTAATGTCATGTAATTAATAGCATTATGTAAAAATTTGAAACATTCAAATATAAACTCATCCATATAATAATTAGTATTCCTTTATAAGATTTGTCTTGTAATAATTTTTATCGATGATTCAAAAATTGAAATTACTAAATTAGTTAAGTGATCAATGTATATTTTAAATACTGACATACTAGGTATAAAATTATTAAAAACAAATTTAAAACACTTACTCATAATCAAATTTAATTCTTTCAAAACTGAAGAAAGTAATATAATTTTTTCCGTTAATTGTCGACTTAAAGAATTTTCTAAATCCCTAATATTTTGATCATATAAATCAGCAGGATCCCCATTTACTCTGTGAACATGGGTAAAAATGTTTAGTTATTTTTTTTTTTTAGGATATATTTAAAATGACTATTTGATACAAAACGTAATTGTTTATTAAAAAACGTTTATCACTAGAATTGAGTAATTAACAAATACCTACTCAATCATTAGACTTTAAAAAATAAAGAAAATTTTGATACCTTCTACTTTTATGAATACCTAGTATTTTACTCAATAACTTTATTTATAACAAAAATCTTACAATGTTATAAAATGCCACTATGAGTACATTTACTAACAAATATTATTCCAAAAAGTTTGATATTTATAATCTTCTGAAATTCTAAAAATTATTTTAGATACTATTTTTAAGTATAATATTTCTTACTTGAAAGCAACACATATATCAGAAAGAGATCTTTGAGTAATTGAAGAATTATTAAAAAACTGATTCTTGTTTTTATTAACATAAACGATTGTGTTATGTGTTGAATCCGATACAGAATTATCAAATAAAACATTTGTAACATCTACAGAAAATATTCTGAAAAAATGTGATATTGTTATATTATATATAATATAATATATTATGCATGTATATACAAAATACACTAATATGTATTGATTTATTTTTCATAGTGCAATTTACCCGTAATATTTAAATGTTGGACATTCACACATAGCATATTGATTAAATGATTTTGTGACAACGCCAAGAAACTTACATCCTTCATTAGTCCAACCTAATATACCGTTCCAATATCTACACTAAAAATTAAGAATTTTCAATTAAGTAATTAAGTAGATTAATTAGGTAAGCTATTAAATTATCGTTTAGTACTTCTAGTTGAGTATCAGTTGTCGACTGTAATGGAATTTCAATAATATTTATTATATTCGATGGATTTGATACTACATTTTCATAGTTGGATTTTTTATTATTATTTATCTTCATTATATGAAATCCATATAATCCGCTATGCCTGAATAAAAATCCATCAGTAACTTTTAAATAATATTATTTTAAATAGGTATGTTTATTCAACAGTAATAATCAAGGCCGTATCTGAGGGAGGGTCCCCCCGATATTTTTAAAAGTAGAAATATTTTAGGGGTGAATATAGTTTATTGATTAAACATTTTCTGCACAATGCCGCAACAATAGGTGACGAAAGGTATGCATTGCATTCCCTGACCAGGTTTTATGTTTAAATGGGGGCCCATCACCAAAAGGAAAAATTAAGAAAGTTATTATTAGAAAAAAAAATGAAAAATGTACCTTCTATAATAGAATGATCTTTCATCCCTTTATAGTGAAATTCTTACTACTTGTATTATATATTTAAGTCTCTCAGTTACTGTCACTACAGCTGAAATGAAATTTTCCAAATTAAAATTGTTGTAAAACTATCTTCGCAATTCAATTTCACTATATATTGAAAAATCAAGGATAAATGAAAATACCTATTACATTTTGTTTAACAAATAAATTTAATTGTAATTAACTTGACTTCCTGACTACTGATAATTGATGTATTGTTAGAAATGTGTTTAAAAATCTGATGAATTTAATATTACTACTATAATATTTGAAAAAATGTTAAAGTCTTAAAAATGTTTTTTTGCATTAATGTTTACTAAAAGTTAGTTGTGATACTAACTTTTTTCATTTTTTGGAGTGCAAGTACAGCGGCTCCATAACATTTTTCGCATCAGGGCCCAGCGAGACATAATTGCGGCACTGTTTCTGCATTTATATTTTAAAAAAATGTTGGACCCCCACCCCCCGAAATTTTTTTTAGTTACGGCCGTGGTAATAATGTTTATTAGTTTCTATAAATATATGTAATGAATATAATATAATATATACATAAAACATAATCTAGTTCGATAAGAACAAATTATTTATAATAGGCTCTACACACACGTATTGTGGAAATCATTTTCAATACTTCACGGTCCTCAGAAAATCATCCCAATCTGCGTTAGAGGGGAATATTCATCTTTAAGTAAAATATATTTTACTTGAATGTCACACTCAAACATTAATGGGTTACGATAATAAGAAGTAGGAAACCAATATTTCTAACATGAATCCCTCAATCAGTTAATAACAAATCATAATATTAATACTATTCAAAACAATAAAACAATATAAAACTTACTTTTAACCATTTATAACTTAACAGTACTGATTATAAATAACTTTAAATTTTAAATTATGTTATACGATCATATTTATAATTTAAAATCTAATGACTACAGTTTCCAAAGATTATCCAAATAAATATTATTTATCTAATTCGATAAATCTATCAACTCTGCGAGTCTATGATATATTGATACAGTAGTAAATATAATAATATGTGTTATTAATTTTTAATTAAATATTATTACCTCTTAAGAAATTGTCCTTTATTTCCATACACTTGGGTGAAAAAATCGTCATAAAAGTGAAAACCCATAAAACATAATGGAAACTCAGTTCTATGAGAAAAAAGAAGGTTCTTGTTAATCGTAACCTAAATTTTAAACAAAACATAATTTAATTATATTTCATTATTACACTAGGTAAGTATAAAATATTCTAAAAAGACGAATTATCTCTAGCTGAATGTAGGTACCAAATTTACATAAAATGGTATTACATTATACTTAAATGCATATTATTTTTATTACACAACGACAATAAACACATACATATAAATTATAGGTACTATATAAATGTTGAAAGTTTTTTCTAGAACTTATTTAATCAATAATAAAATATAATTTTAAAACTATTTTACTTACACAAATTTAATATGAAATATAAGCTATTATAATATTCATAGTAAAGTATACTGGAAGCTAATAAAAAATGTAGTGTATTTTATAAGTGAATTATTTTTAAATCTTTAGTACATTGATGCACTTTTTATAGAAAAGGTTCTTATATTTTTAATGTATTAAATTTCCAACCTTAAAAATAATTATTTGCTAACAATTGTTTTGAATGATATGTATATACGTAATAGTTAAATCTGATTCCTCAGAAAATCATCCATAAATGAAAATAATATTTTCCAAACTATTAATGATTGTTAAAATGTAATAGAAAAATAATATACAAAAATAATTACCTTAGATCTTTGTTTAATGCATTTTTTGTGGAAATTCGAATTACAAGTAGGTAACTCAATGGATGGTTCTTTTAAACCGAGACTATTTACTTGTCGTACGCTGAAACTTCCAACTAATGATCCTAATACAATTTAAAATTAAAATACACATTTACCATTTGAATAACATTTTTAGTACAATTTTGAACATTTATTTCTGCTTTAACTAACCCACATATACTTCTTGTTCTTCATTCATTGTCAAACAAATATGTTTAGCATAATTTTCCACACTATCAAGTAATTTTTTTTTTTCATTTAATCCGTCAGGTCCATCATCCTTGTTTAAAATCACAATTTCTGAGACATGTAAAAATGATTCCACCTAATAATCGACACGTGATGTTATTGTGATAAAGATTTTAGTTGGTATTTATTATTATCTTCTATTATATATAGGAATAATTAATTAACATACCACTTCGGTGTTTATCTCTGTTTTTGAGTAAATATTATGCATATTAGAATTTACATTTTTTAAGATGTATCTCATGTTATTTATGTTATTTGACGTTGGCTCGTTATCGTAAGCTGTACAAATTTATCGTTACATTTTTTTTATACTCTATATTCGTTTTTAATTACCAAAATTCTGTACCTATTAATTTTGCGTATATTCGATCTCGTAATGATACCAACGCTTGTGAGACAACTAAATTATTGAACTTTGGAAGTACAAAAAAAGTTCGAGAAATTGAATCTAAAAGAGCCAGTCCAAACGGAATATATTCTATACCATAGGATATGCTGTATAATATTATACATAAAAATTATAATTAATAATAGGATTGTGTTTATTTATGTATACATAATTATGAACATTCTAAAGCTCTAAATTATATACCTTTCTATAATATCATTATTCGTATACATTGAAATAAGATTAAATAGTTCATTAGAAGTTTTTTCATATACTTCAACTTTGAAAGTTTTTAATGTTGTCATATAAATAAACATGTATGCTTCCGATTCAGTTAGCATTTGTTTTACTAACATACGTCTGTATTTTTGTTCAAAGTATCTACATGAAAATATAAATATAAGTATACATTATTATTCAGCTTCAATTATATAATATCATTTTAAATAAACAATGGTTAGGTTTTTATTATATAACTTTTTTTTTTATTGAAAATACAAGTAGAAAATATTTACAATTTATATTTAATTAACAAATTTGTTGTGAAAGAAATAACAACACATGGTCCGTTAAAGCTTAACACATGCATGTCCTTTGATGCTAGAATACTAAATACTACAACTGGATATGAACCCAGGGTTTAATTTAACAGAATAACTTATATAGTTAAATCATTAGATATTATATTATTATAAAAGAGTCTTACGTTATATCTTCATCTGAAATCTGTGTTGGATGATGGACAGATATTTCTGGCCCTTCAATCGTACTACAACTTTCGTAAACATTGCATACTTTTAAAATAGTTTTAATCCTTGATATATCTAAATTTACTGTATTAAAATAAAAATTTGAATTAACTACATCCAGATGATGCATAATAAAAGCGTACATTAATATGTATATGCCTATGTGAAGCAGTGGCGTATTTGCGATATCCTTGGGTGCGTCAAGTTTTAAAAGAGACTCTGGTCATTTCTCTTTTATTATTATGTTGCATTTATGTGAGGTTCAGTATTATGAGCCATGGTTTTTCTTAAACCATGACGTTGGATTTATGTTAAATACATAGTTTTTGTGATTAGTGCTCAAAACATTTGCATAATATAAAAACAAAATTGTATTTAAATTATTATGTATTTTCAAGTTTTTGGTATTAAAATTAAAAATTATATGCTTAACCGAAAACCGATTTGCTCTTTTTTTGTGATTTTGATGAATCTTATCATAAATGAAATCTTAACATGAATTAAACATAAATGTTTATAAAAATTGAATGTAGTCTTTATGGAGTTTCTATAGTTTTAGTAAAAATAATTAAAACACTTAAGAAGAACTTATTATTTTATTAAATTTTAAGACTATTTTTAATTTAGAAAAAATTGTGTTAATATAAATCGAAAGAAATTATAAGTTTAAAATGTATACAATTAGTCCAAAGAAAGACAAACTATTATGAAAATTGTATATTATCAAGTCTCAAAAATAAATAATAAATAATAGGTATATGGTTATATTTTTTAAATTGCAACAAAATAACAAAATCAACTTTATCATAAACTGATGTTGCAAATATATAATAAATTTGTTTTTTTGTAATTTTTTTTTTTTTTTATTCATTAAGTATTTTAACGATCATTACGAGTATTTTATCCCTTAAAATACTAGGAACCACACTCTAAATTGAAGATCCAAGCTTTTTTTCTGCTTCAATAGATGATTATGCACACGTAACGCAACACACTCAAACAAAGATAAAAAACACATTATTGTAAAATAAATAATTCATTGCTCTGTTCAAAAGTCTGTACAGTGTTGTGTGTGCGCGCGTTGAGGGAGCAGTAAATACGTCATTGCTATGGTCTAATAAATATATAATAACATTTTATTAACCTGACGGAAGAATTGTTTCTGCTTGCAACCTGAAAGTTGATGTATAAAAATATATTGGAACGGTTGTTAATGATGGTATATAAAATCCAAAACTATATCGGATTGGATGACTTGATTTTTTGTCATATGCTGTATCGGTGTAAAATTTGAACTTAGTTAAAATACCAATTCCTTCTTTTGGTGTTACCTGATAAAAAACAACATGCATTTATATAAATAATGAACTAATTTAATGTATAATGTAATTTATTGGTCTAATTAATTTACAATATCTCAATCAAACACATACTTCTAGTTTCGATGTTCGTGGTGGAGCAACTATTGAAATTGGTATAACCCCAAACATTGAATGTTTCAAAGACGCACAGTGGATATTTAGTTTCAGTAAGAAATCTGTATTTTGATTAATTTTATTTGGCAATGTTACTGCAATACGAATATTGCGCGAAAATGATTCATTTCGAGCAGACATAAATTCTCTAATAATTTTATTTTTTCCACCCTATATAAGTAATATACACATATATACAAATTATTAGGTAATTATTAACAATTATTCATTAATATTTAACGTTTTCTATAAAAAAAATAGATAAAAAATTATGTACATAAAATTCAACATTTGTATTTTTTTTTTTTATTGAATTAAAAAGGCCAAGTAGTTTATAGTTAGTACATCAACATACACATATATATATAAATATATGTATACTTTATAGATACATTAAAATTAAAATCATTAAATAATAATAAAAAAATTGTGTTTTGTTGTTACGTGTTTTGTATTCAGGATTTACCATATCTTTTGACGTTAAATAGCTGTACCCAGAATCTGATGACGTAGTCCAAGAAGTCGAGCAACCGGCAGTTAAAAAGGAAACAGTAGCAGCCATAACAATACTACTTCCGGGTAGTATAGGTATACTTGGGTTAAAATTTCCATCTGGCCAATAAAACATTATATGTGGACCAGATTCAAAAGAAACTACAACCACGGATACGGCAGAGTCTATTGGAACGCCACCTAATGATATTTGAACCACAAAGTAATACCTAAATGATAATTTAATGTAATTAAAATTATAAACAAAAAAGACATAATATTACAATAACAAAAATGCCCACACATATTATGTTAGTACAAAATATAGTCATATTAATGTATTACTGCTGTGGTGGCACCACTAAGCTAATAGAATTCTACAGCTACCATTGAAGTATGTGCTTTTAAATCAGTGTGATTTAAAATAACGTGCAGTACATTTATAATAAATGTTGAAAAAAAGCTGATAATTTCTCAGAAAATTAAAAAGTTCCATTTAATAGTATTTTTCACATAATTTAAAATTTAAATAAAACACAACAAAATATCAAGACTTTTTTAAAAGGCTACTAGCATAAATATTATACCTTCCTGGCTGTAATGTTAATTCACGAATTATTAATTCTGAAGATGTTGATGATGATATTTCATCCATTGCTTCTTTTAATGCAGGATAATTTCCAACGATTAAGCAATCATCACCATTAGTTGTTTTGCAAAGCCATTTATACTATAACAAACAAATGTTATAGTGGTATAATTTACTAATAAATGCATGTTGGTATAAATTATAAAGCTGTATAAAAACATTTTATTGAACAATTAAAGGAAAAACGCATTTTTTATAATATATATGTACCTCTTTGTGTAGTCTACGTTGAAAAATGTAATTTAAAATAAAAATTTTAACGTACTTGCACATTTTCTGTTGTGACATAATCTTGATGTTTTATTTTTAAGTGAATGGATCGACCAAATCCAACCACAATTTGCTGTGGCACAATAATTGTTTTAGCAAAAAACGATTCAATTCTAAAATCGATTTCATCCTATATCATAAATATTAAATTATGTATTTATATTTTATAGGCTCATATCGTTTTAAATTATTTATAAAATTGTATTTGTTTTAAAATTCAAGTATACAAATTAATTATGTTCTATAAGTAATGAATAAAAATAATATTAATTAAAGATAACCAAATATATTTAGAGAGTTAATAAATTAGTTGTATCTATAAATTTATTGTTTAAATCCATAATTTTCGGTTCCCGGTATTAAGTAATGTATTTAGCATGATTAAAAATAGTCTTTAATCGTGGTATTTAATAATGATATTTAAAAGGAGTTTCATATAGGCAATGTCGATTGCTAATTGATTTTCATAACTACAATTTCTCCGGGCATTTGATTAAAAATTTAAACTCAAACCCGCATGTGTTGTCTCTGTCTTACTAACATATATCATAATAAATTTGCGTTCAGCCAAACATATTTTGCGATGTTAGCTTTAATATTAGATTAAATTTACCTATTACCAAATTTAAAGGTAAAAATATTATTTAAAAAATGACGTATACTTTTATTGATATTATCATTTTAAAGTGAGTTATGAACATTTTAAAGTTGTAATATTTTACATAGCTATAACTCACTTCAAAATTATAATATCAATTTCTAGACCTTTAAATTTGATAATAGGTAAATTTATTCTAATATGAAAGCTAAAATCACAAAATGTGTTTTGCTGAACGCAAATGTGTTATCATGTACGTTAGTAAGACAGAGACAACACATACGGGTATGGCGTCCAAATATTATTTGAACTCCAGGTATTTGTATAAGCTGGACTCAATGATTTAATTGCTAAAAAGTAAGTCTTGATCAAAAAAATAATTTATTGCTCAATGTATTATAATATATTATTAACAATTAGTCATATTAACAAAACTGATAAACATTATAATACGCAAATGACGACCCATATACTATAAATAGACATAAAATATGAATAATTATTAACCTGTTACATTATTATTTCAATTGTTTAAAATCTATGATATGGAATGACGTACTTGGGTTAAGGTAAAATACATTTTTGATATATACACAAATGTTCCGCACAATGTTTTTATATTTTTATTATTGAAATAATCTGAATTAATTGGGAATAACCGTATATTATTAGAGAACAATGCGAATAAATGTCTCTCTCGCGTTTGATATTTCAATGATTAACGAAAAATAATTACAACAATTTTACTATTTTCACGCAAAGAATATTATGTTTTGGCTGATTATAATCATCAGAACAATAGAATATACCTATATTATTTTTTTATAATAAAAAAGCGCAGTTTTTAAA
Organism: Rhopalosiphum maidis; assembly: GCF_003676215.2. NCBI lineage: Eukaryota > Metazoa > Arthropoda > Insecta > Hemiptera > Aphididae > Rhopalosiphum > Rhopalosiphum maidis. Next base: position 86,063,495 of record NC_040877.1, read on the forward strand.
TTTATACATATTTTCATCATTTACTTTTCATTTAAATAAACAAACGAAAGGATTGGTTTCATATCATTGTTTTTAATCTTTTATCATCTATATTAAATATTACTTATATGTATTGCTTATTTATGTATACATGTATAAGATATTGTAATATATATGTTGATAAAAAAAATTTTAAAAAAATACGCGTAGGTGTTGATTTAGATATTGTTGTAGAATGTATATGTATATAGATGTATGAAAAATTAAATCCTTATATTTTGGTCGCACATAATTACCTTTGCCATTGCTGTAGTTTTTTTTCCCGGGAAAACGATATCATTATGCAATTCACAACCGATTGTATAATTTTTGCCTCGAATTAGTCCTTTTGTATCTAATATCAATACTGGACCATTCACTCCGATAATATTGTATTTACTGTTTTCGGTTATAAAATACCATCTATACTACATATAAAAATAAACAAATCAATAAAATTATGTACAAGATACAAACATTAACATTAAAAAAAGAGTATTTATTTATAGAGGCACGTATTGGTAATCACAAACAATAATATTATGATGTAAGTAAAATATTTATATTACATAGTCTTTTGTTTGACAAATAATTCGAAAAAATTTAACACCTGAATATAAATTAATACATTTTTTAAATCCATATAAATGTATTACATATATATGCCATGTTCGTTATAAAATGAATACTGCAGCTTTATGATGTTATATAGATATATAGGCTATAGACATAACAAAACTAATGTCCGACAGTATTTTATTTAGATCGAAAAATTCGGTTATCCATTTAAATAAATACATTTAATAACTCAATTAAAATATAATATAGTCATTCGTACATGTGGAACTTTTAATCCCAAACAATAATAACTAATAAGGAATCAGTTATCATCATTTACGTGCCGTAAAGCAAAAATTATAACAGTACCTACTTTGTTATGACCAGTTCGTATACAAGTCACAATAATGAACACTAGGAATGCAGTGTATGTTGTTTTCAGAAAAACTGTTTTAGAACCGATGGTTTTTAATGAAAAAAATTCACAACCATAACACATGTTAAGTAATACGAAAAAATAATTTTAACCAGATATATAAGTATACAAATATTAATATATTATAAAAACGTAGTACATTTTTATTAAAATATACGCATTAATTTGATAAAAGATACTTTAATACTCAGTTTTTGATTAAAAAAATATTGGTCGTAGACTTGAAATTGTATTACCAATATATATACCTTATTAATATATACATAATGAAATTTTTAAAATATTTAAACTTATTTTTAACTTATTTTAAGCTATTTTTTATACTATAAACCTGTATTCACCTCATTCCATGTTAATATCAGTGTGGATTTATAAGTTTTAGGTTATAAATCTGAAAGTTTGATAAATATATATTTCAACCTACCGAATTAATCAACTACTAATAATAAGTAATAACATTATCTCATAAGTGTAAATAGTGTAATACAACATAAACTATTCTTTGAAATAAAAACTGATCCATCTGACCATCTACCTCCTTCACATACACAGATTGATTTGTAATAAATAATAATCTATCATTAAGTTTAATTTTTACGTATAAATTTGCGCGATGGATATTTATAGATATTTTATTGTAGGTACAATCAAAATTTATTATACAGTAAAAGCGAGTTTCCGTCTTTTTTTTTATTTTAATATATTATTATGTATTTATGTTTATATTTATTAGAAATTCATTAAAATAAATTTTACTTGTAAATTATTATAATCATCTTCGATTGGATCTCCGCAAACAGGATATAACAAAGTTTCAAATATAGCTTCAGATCCAATTGCAACGATTGGACGTGCCATTATTTGCAATTTTGGTTGGGATTTAATGCCATGGGTTTCAATTAATTTGAATTTGAATTGGCTTTTTAAGCCAGACTGGTTTAAAATATTTGTTCCCGATAATTCTAAAGTATATTCTACGTACGGCAACATCTGTCAAAAAGTAATTGTAATTAATTAAATTAATTAATTACAATTTAATGAACTACGACTCATTAAATATTTAAATATTAGGTTATTTTTTTAATTACCAAAGCACTATTCAAACAAATGCTGTTTGTGAAGTTTTGTCGATTTATCATTATCACAAGACCTCTGACACTATTCCTCACTAAAGAAGACCGATGTGAAGATTCGTCTATTGAAATGTGTGCCGAGTTTGAGAGGTCATTAAAGCTTAATATTGGACTAAATCTGAGCATAGGTGAGCCAAAGGTAGAAACACTTATAACTTGAGAACCAGTACAATCATATATAGATTGGTCAGAAGATTGTGTTCCAAGAATGTGTCCATCATCAACATTACAAAATTGTGGAGGCCCATTCATCCAATACATCGGCAATGTAACCTAACACCATATTTTTCTTTATTATTATCATTTAAATTTGAAATCACTATTATGTGAATGTGTATTATTAAATGATTTTTTTTTTTAGCCATTTTGAATGATGACAAAAACATTTATTTAAATATTATTTAATAAATAATAATATTTTATACTTGTATCGGAATGTAAATAATAACATTACTATTATGCATAGTAATATACTATAATACTATGTACTAATGTACAATAATATATTACTTTAGGCAAATTAAAATTTTGACGTAGATACATTTAAATTATTTAAATACAATATTTGATTTTTAAAATAAATTCAAGATAATTGAATTATGTTAAAAATAAAAAGCTGTTATTTATAAATAAATGGTATATAATATCATTTTAATGTATTATTTTCTATCTTTAAGCTATCTACTTTAAAAATAGCGAAGTATAACTTGCCAACTTAAAAGTTACTATACATAGATTTAAAAAAATATGTATCACATATTCACATTGTTGTTTATAGCTCAAATCATAATTAAATATGAAAATGTGTTGCATTGCGTATTTATTTTTAGGTATGTCTATAATAAAATTAATCCGGATTATGCATATAAATTTAAAATGTTATTAATATGTTTAATAAACAATTGATTTTGAGTAAAAAAAAAATTATAAAAATTAATCACCTCGGAAGGAATTATTGGTACAATCATTTCAATATTTAACATCGCTGAACTCAAATTCGGCAACGATTGGTAACTCTTTATATTATTGTCTGAAGAAAATTGAACATGAAGTTTATTTTCTTTAATAGTTTTTACATTTCCTAGGAGTACCGTTAAATGATCAGAGGAAAACCAACAAACAGCGTCTGTACAAATTAAAATAGTATTATTTAATAGTTTAATACTCATAAAGAATTAACGTTCAATATTGTTATCAATCATATGTTAAATATACCGTGACCAAATTGATTTAATGTATTTGATGTGAAAATAGCATCACACGAATCTGGTCCCTCTATATTTTGATCAAATTGAAACCAAATAGTTCTCAAATCTTTAGTGTATCCAGATTTCATCACTTTTGGACGATCGGCCTGAACCGTCACTACTTTGAAATTGTTCGAACTAGAGAATAAGATATCTTATTGAAAAAATACAAAGATATATATAGTGTAAACATATAATATAACTATATTTTTTATCCCCATAAGTATTTTTCACGTATTTTAGTGAATATAATATCCACAAATGCACCGTGGTTATAATCATAAAAAATATTTTTTAAATAAATATACAATAATTGTAAAATTAATTTAAAAATAAATTATTATCATACCTTAACATTGCATCAATTGCATCCGTTGAATACACGACTGTTATTTGGTATTCAGTGGCTCTATTAAGTTTATACTCAGGGCATGTAATCCATGTAGATAGTTTATTTCCATTGATCGAGTTTGTTGGTAAAATGATATAATCTTCTCCATCAGTTAAATGACATAATAAAGGAACAGGTTCACTCAAGTTAAATATTTCCAGTTTGAACTTAATAAGTAATTATTGATTATTATACATATGATATTCATATTAGGTACCTATAATTTTTACGAGACACTGAACATGCATTTCATATACTTACTGAAACACTTTCTCCTAGTTTTATTGAATTTGGTTCAACGTTTCCGATTATCAAATGTAGACTATTGACAAGTAAAAAGTTACCATAGAAGTTCATAAGTGAACCAAATTTGGAACATTGTATCTTAAAAGCACCTAAGGCTGTTGGAATTTCGAATCGTGCCATTATCGTAAATTCGTTACTTAGATTTAAATCAGTTTTCTATAATAACAAAAATATTGATGCTTTTTTAAAGTCTTGGAAGGTTGGAACTCAATTTAAAGTAAATTTCATAATTTTTGAAACTTAAATACCTCGTTATTTCACTTTTAAATACATATATATATATATATATAATATGAATATGCTGTACATTTTGTTTTTTAATTAACAGATATCACACTACAACGGTAAGTGTTTCTTAATCATTACTATTAATTATTGACGTTTAAAACATAATAGTTAATATTTAATAATATTCTTAAGTTGGTTCTTTAAAACTTAGAGCCCCTATTTAAGTGTGTAGTAGAAAAACGCAAACTTATAATATCATTTTTTTAAATGTGTAGCGTATAATTTAATTCTTATTTTCAAAAAATTATTTATAATATAAATTCTATGACACAATGATTACAAGCTTGACTAATATTCTGAAAATTGAGCAGTACGAATTTTATTTTTCAATAAGTGCTAAATAAATTCTGATCTTAGATGACTTGGTACTGGTACTAATAATATTTTTCTATTTAATTGTTAACTGTAATTTGGAATTTGGAAAGCTCATATGTCATTTTTATATTTCAATATACATAATAAATAGATATTCTTTATAAATCATTAATATATAATATGATACAAAATACAATGTAGGTATTACCATAATGATTTGGGAATCCAAATCGATTACATCGCATGTAATTGATTTTATCATGTCCATTGTTGATGTCAATCCCTTTATTTGAATTACTATATCACTATTATTGTGTACATCATAGATGAAGGGTGATATATATATTTCATCAGTGGCTGTTATAGGGTTGACTAAATGTAAATATTATAATATAAATTTTTGTTATTAGAAATACAAATTGTATTTAAATTAAAACAACTTTTAAAAATTGTGCTAAATTAAAATCATTATTTATAATTATCAATTATTCACTTTTGTTCTTTATTTATATATTATATAATTAACTTACTTAATACTATTGCAGAAATAGTGAAAACTAATGATACACGTACAGACATTTTTAAAACATGTAGTCACCATTTGTTTCTGCCAACCCGAACAATCATTTTATACTATCAGGCAGGAGCAACGTACTTTAACCTACCTGTTATGACTTTGTTTAGCAATATGTTTAGCCACAGTTGTCATGGAAATAATAATGACAATAAACATTAAAATCAATTGATGAAATATACGAATTGAAAATTGAATTATATTTTATGCATAATTCATAGTAAATTATAACTTTAAAATTATGATTTATTTATAAAAAGTTTTTTAATAAAGTATATTTTTGAATTTTTTCATACTAAAGATTAATTTTATAAATTATGTAAAAAAATTAATAACTCAATTAATATATTATGTATATTGATAAATTAATAGTTTAAACAATGATAATGTTAACAGTGGTTTAACGGTCATAAATAAAACAATAATACAAATTATAAACTAATCATATATAGTATGTATTTTAAATGTGTAGTGAAATAGTGTTAAAATTAAACTAAGCTTATTAAAGTAACTTCAATTTTAATAAACTTTAGTTTATTATGAATCAATTTTTTGTTGAGTTTAAAGATGTAGTTTTTTTATAAATTTGTATAACATATATTTTTAAAACATCTGTATCCATCAATTTATATATAACATCTGCAAGTTTCCAATCATCTTCCATTAATATGTATTTAGTTCACTATTCCTTTATATTATTGCTATATATTATGTTATTAGCAAATAATAATAATTTGTTATATACATTATATGATACTCATATATCAATTAATTATAGGTATAACACTCATAAATAATCATAATTCACAACATAGCTTTTTAGTTTTTATCGCCGTCGATCAGTGAGGAAAAATATCTTCCGTATATTACTCGTTAAGCTACTATATTACTATATTTTATTATATTACTCTTTGTTTAGCTCTTTAATAAAACTATAATGGTTTAAATTTTTTTACACATTTTTTAAAATTTAAAACAAGTCGTGAGTTAATTAAAATAAAATATTAATTTTTCCGCAATTTTTTTCAAATATATGACTGCCATGTAGTTAAATTATTAGTTGTTACTTGTTAATTGGTATACTAAATAATGCTTATAAATGTATACATCATTATTAATTCTACCTTCCGTGGTGATAAATACACAGCCGTCTCAAAGATTTAATATGGACAGAGTGTATATTGTATAAATTACACAACTAATAATAATAATATATATATATAATTCACATATGTTATACATGTAATATATGTACATAAAAATGTAATGAACATTAAACGTAGTTGGCACCTATTGAAAAAAATACATATCATTAAAAAATACTGAATAATCGTGAGTGTGCGTGAAGAAGTGTTGAGGATTTTAGTTAACACATAGGTATAATAATTTTTCCATAATAGATTTTATACGTTCGGTCAATACCCTTAAAAAAAAAAAAAATATATATATATATATATATATTAGTAACAATAGTACCTAACACATACTTGTGCTATGTATAATATAGTATAGCTAAGGTACACATATTAAGTCATCACTTATCATAACGCTTTATGTCACAACTTGAAAATTGACTATTTTAACTCTCAGGAAATTACCGTCCTTATTCATAAATTATAATAATATCTAATTTAGTCTAGAATAATTAGTTTATTTTAGATCTGAACGGATTGATAAATGGATTGATTTTACAATAACGTAGTTTTTTTTTTGGTCTAAAGACTGTTTTTATTAGAAAATGCTTTAATTTTTTTCAAGTAAGAAAGTGAATAATATACTTGTATAACTACCTAATTAATTTAGTTAATTTTAGTAGTTTTGATTTTTATTAAGTAAATTTTAATCAAAAGAAACAATTAAAAATAGTTGGCTTGCATAGTGGAATTTAGTCATTTTTTAGGATAAATAGTTTTAAAATCTAAAATCCAGAATCTGTGAGCCAGCTTAAACTATGAGACTCTTACCATACAATCCTAAATCAAGACTCGGGCTGACTATTTTGTTGACATTACATAATAAACATAATATATTATAGATAATATAGATATAGTAGTACATATAGGCTATACTCTATTTAATTTGTTCATACTTATAATTGGGTATGGTTAGGTAAATGGTTTTAGAACTTTTAAGGTGTGAACAATATAGTATATATATACGTAACAATACTATATAGGCAATTGCAAATTATCACATAATAATAGGTACAAACCACGATAATTTGTTTATGTGAAAAACATTTATAATATATTATATGTAATATGTATATAATATATATATATCATAATATATGCATTATGCATGTATTATAAGTAGTTTAGGTACATAATACACTCGCACTATCTATAGCGCAATTATTTTGATTACATGAGTGATCGCCGTTGTCGGTTTTATTATGCATATACGAAGTATATATACAAAGGTCAAATTCATGAACAATAAACCAGCAACCTCGAGTGCTACAACATGAAATTCCTATAAAAAAGCCACTCCTGTTGTATGTACCTATAAATGAAACAACGTCATCGATGATCGATGTATAATCATAAATTCATTGGTCATTGACTGATATACCTATATGCGAGACTTATGTGCAATTTTATCGTCAAATAAATTTTATAGTATAGGTATAGCATGGCTAAATAATGTTCTATTTAATTAAATTATTTTATTCAATTATCAAAGACAGAACAATAATTTATTACACAATATTATGAAGGTTCTAAACTAAGTATAACGATTTATATGGTTATATGAAGAATGCTGATGAATGATGATAAACCACATATTATATACATAATAATATATTATAGTCATAAATAGTTATAATATCTATTATAGATCTGTTCACTATTTATTGGTGTGTAAATATGCCTATTTCTTTTCTTTTAGTTGATATTCGTATAATTTGTAGTAGATTATAATTATTAAAAATATATGTAAATTCTTATACTTCATTTTGCAACAGAGATTTTTTTTAAATGGATGTCCTGACGTGAAGTTTAGATAAATTTTTGGACTTCTTGACGCTTTATAATAAACAATAATACTATATTGTACACATCATGTAATATTATGTACCATGCTAAAATAAATATCAAACGAAAATCGAACATACCCAAAGTCGTACGCGAACTCAATGTATTTGGGAATTTAATTTAATCTTTAGACCATTTAGCGTTTAGACTGGAATTTTGTAAACGAAAGCAAGAACTACTCAGACAGCTCTAGATTATACTACCAACATCGTGATCGACACATTATATTAATATACGTAGAAGGATTATAAGCGTCATCACGAACAATTTAGTTTATAAGAGCCATAATACCGAAGCTCTCCACAAGACCACTTACCGACATATACAATTAAAACCAATTCATATAAGTCATATTTGTATGATTTTATTATTATTATTATAAAATCAAAATGTCGATATTGTTTTGAACATTCGACAATATTTCAAATCAATTTTTTTTTTTTTTTACCAAACCTTCGACTTTTTAAAACGTCGAAGACGCTGCACGGCATACGCTTTTGGCACGGTATATAAAGGCTCGCGCGCAAATGCTATGTGTGATTATACCTAATAATAATAATAACAATGTAACATAATAGTTACCAAGGTACGATATGGGAGGCGGCGGTGGGTTTATCTTCCGATAAAATAATAATTATTATATTGTATACGCACGCCGATGTAGCGAGAACGAGCGCGCGATAATAGCGTCGTATTTTTGATTGTTTAACGAATACACCTCCGACGATAAGGTGCGAACGGTGACTCAAACGTTCCGGCGCGCACGCACACGACGATATAACAAAAATAATAATAATAATAATAAATTCCCGTCGGCCGTCCAAACTAAAATAATAATTTATATCTCATTCAGTTTTCGCTCCATAGCGCGCGCGATGATAATAATATAATATTTTAATACTATTATATTATTAATATACGAGTGATGTGCACGGCGCTGCAGTGCTCGTGTACGTACAGAATCGCCGCTTAGTGCCAACGTTCGCGCGCTCCCCCGCTTGGCGGTCTCGCATTCGCCGCGTATGCCGATATCTATGTACATCGTTTTAATCGTACCTATATAATATATATATATACCGTACGAGCCGCCGACCGGACGCGATGGACGGCGCCGTCCACACTGCCGCAGACTGCTGAGCGCGGCGATATCCGAGGACCGACCGTGAGACGGACGCCAACGTCGGTACGGCAAACGTCAACCGGTGCCACTTCACGGATCCGACGACCGCGATGGACGCGCTGGCCGTCACCGCGGTCTTGCTGCTTGTGCTGCGGACGGCCGTCCGCGTTGACGCGGCCGGCAACGTGGACATCGGTCGCGGCGTCGACGTGCTCCAGCGGTTCGGCATCATTGGCGATGTGCTGTACGGCGACGTGTCCAACACCAAGGAGATGGTCACGCACGACATAATCGAAGGCGCCGATCGTTTTACGTGAGTGAGCTCGAAAATCGTATTAGCTATAGTCCTGTTTTTTATAATTACCGTGACAAAAAAAAAAAAAAAAACTATTCGAAATTTCGATGATTTTGTTGTTATTTATTTAAATTTCGGCCCGAAGATCGTAAAAAAAAAAATTCTTTGGGTAACTGTGTAGGTTATGGACTTTAATCTAGATATATCTATACAAAATTAACTTGAAATCACCACGTTGATTAAATAACAAAAAATAGCTGGTTAAATTATACCGTAATGAAGGATAATGAGGAATAATAAAAATGTATTACTCATTATTCAGGTACTTCAAACTCTTAGTATTATATTATAGCTTCAATTTGCAATCAAAAATATTTGTTTTTCAAAGTAACATTAACATTAATGATTACATTGAAAATTTTAGAATTGTAAGAATATGCACTTTGATAAACCTTATTAATGATATTTTATTCAATGTACAAATTACGTTTAACATGACTAATATATCTAAATGTATAACTGTGCGGGGTAGTTTATTTTACGTGTATTAGAAGTTGTGGGAAAGATGAGTTAGGACTCTAGATTGAAGATTCTATAAATATATTTATATCTATGTATGTAGTGTCTAAACTTAGTATAAAATGTCAACAAATAGTTGTCCGATAATTAAATATTTCAGTTGGAGTCTGGTTGAAGACTATAGCATAGATAATGAAAACTCACGTCTAACACAAACGTTCTAATGTTAATATGTTATATTGACTTATTGACCAACTACAGGATAATACGTAGGTTCATTCGTACATATTAGTATACTATTAAAGTACTATGTCAGGTTAGTTTTAATCTATAGGTCTATATTCTACAGTCTATAATACATATACGTTAAGTAAAGGTTGTGTTGGTAAAAGCACGCACACGCCACTTTCATTCACGATAATAACACTATCGCTACATTACTACAACGAATCGTACAAATGATTGATTATTAATTGTCTATAGAATTGTTAAGATAGACCGTATTCGTACACTTACGCGAAACGTGGTAAAATTAGAATTAGGAACTGTATACGCGCATTTACGTCACTCACCATGAATAGAAAAAAATACCACACGCCTGATTACAAAAATGAAATAAAATTGAAAATTTTTGTAGAATTCATAATTATAAATTATAATTGAGCTAAAATAAATTAATTGTATGAGAACAAGTGCTTATATTTTATCCCGGAAATAAATGCTCGTGTCAAACTTTCTTCAGTACATATTATTACTTATATTAGGTAGTATGATAATAATAAGCTGTGTTTCAAAATAGTTGTTGTCTATAATAAATAATAATATACTAAATAGACAAAAACTAAAATCTATTAATTGAAATTAGTTCAAGAAAAAAGCGGTCATAAGAAAAAATTATACAACATGCTATATAACCCTGCATAGGTCGCGCGGATTACTATTGTAATCCATGTAAAAATAAAATTTTTTTTCGAATTTTGAAAACCAATGGAATTATTTCATTTTTTCAGTACCTTCGAATGACATATTGTCTGATATAATTAGTTCATTTACAAATAAGGGTCGCAGAATTTGTCGTTGTTATCGGAGTTAGTTCAAAGTTTGTTGGATTACCATTGTATGCCGCGCGATCTTTCACGCACGTTTATTTTTTAGGTTATTTTTTAATCATAATTATTCAAAAAACAAAAGTACGAGGAAATCATGAGTATGTTGTTTTATATGAGTGTGTCCAGTTCATTTTAAATACATTTGCATTGGGTGTTATGATCAAGAACAAAGTGAGGAATCAACTTAAAATAATTCAATTCAATAAAAATGTATTTTTTTATGATTAAAAGATTTAAAATGTAAAAAGTTATAAAGTACTCTTGTTTTTTTGTAATTTTTTTTTATATGTAAAATACTTAAATATTAATATGTTTATACAGGAATATTATAAGAATTTAATTACATTGAATAGCATTATAATTTAAGAAAACAAATTCTAATAAATTATTATTTATTCTCATTAAGTTAAAATTCATATTCTAAAGTAAAAAAAAAAATATAAATTTTTTCTTCATCTCACTATATTTGTCAGTATATACTTAGTATATAACTATAATTTAAATTTTCAATAAAAACTAAGAACCTATAAAAACAAACAAAAAAAAAATGGATTGCAATTGTAATTCACGTGACTACCGACGTCCTATCAAGGTACGCGACCTGCGTAGGGATAACTACTATCGAACATCATTATTTAGAAAACAAAATGAAAAATATCGAATATTATATCATATCAAATTCAGTTGTTCATACGTTTTAGGTATATCTACGAACTACCTATAATTAATAATACGACTATACTAAAATGACAATGTAGCAGAATAATTATAATGTTTACCGTTTTGTACCTATATTGTGGATTTGGTCACTAAACTGTAAAGCAGTGGTTCCAAATTGGTCGTCCGCGGACCCCCAGGGGTCCGTGATTATGTAGTACTGAAGTGATATTTTAATTTTATTTTAGTGGAATTATTAAACACGTAGTTCCCATAGTAGTTAGAAATTCCAGGTATTATAAATAAATAGATAGATAGATAGATAGATAACAAAATTGAAAAGTAAGTAATCACTAATAAGGGGTCCCCTGTCAAATTGAAGTTTTAGCGAGGGGTCCGAGCTTAATGCTAATTGGGAACCACTGCTATAAAGTATATAATACATAAAAACTATTTACCTTGACTTTACTAAGTACTTATAAGTTATAGTATTTGTATATAATATATGTGTTTTAAAACGTTTACTTTTATATTTTTGTATAATTTACTCTACACATAATTAAAATTTGGAAACGAAATTATTCACGAATAATATTTGAAAGGACTCATAAATATATAAACATTCGTTAACAATAAGCAATAAAATGAACAAAATATTAAAAAAGTATTATAAAAAAAGCGTAATTGTGATTATTTACAAGTGTTGAAAAAATATAATTTTATGATATAAAATTATATATATTATATAATGTATAATATATAAAATATTATATTATTTTATTTATTTTATAATTTATTATTATTATTATTATTATTTTTTTTATATATGTCATGAAAATTTAAAATTAAAATAATGTTACTATAAAACCTTGTCAATGCATTAAATATAGGTACCACTAACGATTAATGTGGTTAACCAACCGCAATAAATATCACCCTAATAGGAATTTATAGAATATTTGGAAAAAATTACATTTTTATTATTATATGTTAAAATTTGAACGTTAATATTTTCTCTGCGTTTTATTAAAAGCCAAATATTCGTCAATGTTATTCTTCCAACTATTTATTTAAATTTTAAATAATTAATTACCTAATAATAATAATTTATATTTATATTTTGTTATGAATTCGTATACAATATACATTATATTTACTCATTTTAAGAATAGTATAAATGACCTTATTGCTCTCATCCGATAACTAACCTCATACATATACCAATGTATTATAAGTATTTGCATTTATAACCTCATGTAGTAAAAATAGCATATACATACAATAAGAATCGATAAATTTATCTTTAGGCCTACTATAACTATTATATATTTAATACTGTCTACTTATAAATGTATTAAATCAAACGCAATTATATGAAACAATACATTTTTTACTATCCACTGATTTTACATAAATTAATTGCCAGTTTGTTAGTTTCGATTCTGTAGAGATTATTTTATCTACGCAACAGTCCATATAGATAACCATATTAAAGTATTATTATAATTATAAATAAATAAGTGGAAAAGTATCAAGATAACTGTTCTGCTGTACAGTTATAAGTAACGAATATACCTTGAATCTCATAGATTTCTGAATTAAGAGTAGCTACGTAATGTATTTTGACTATTTCATTGATAATCACGAATATTCTTTGATTTTATTGAATAAAAAATGTACAACTGATTTATAAAGTACCACAAATCACAATATTATGTATTATCTAGGTTGTTCGAAGATATTCATTATACATATAGATTTCAAAGAACTAAAGAATCGAGGCTGGTTTAACGTATTAAAGTAATACGAGTATATTAGACAAATGTCTAGAGCACCAAATATTAGCGATTTAATATTAGTATAATATAATATACTTCATTGACATTATTATAAATAAAAAATTATCAGTAATTATTTGATTATATTTATTTCTAATGTTGATATGTCGTACACAATATACTCATTACTCTAGTATGTATGTATGTATATATGTCATTATTCTAATTGTAATATAGGCTAGTGTTAGAGCGAAATTAGAAGTTTAAAGCTCAATGAGACTTCTATTGAATATTGTTAATAAAAATAACAAGACCAGTAAATGAAATATCCTGGTATAAAATGTTGATGGTTAAAAGTGGTATAGACAAGTTATTATATAGTAATGCATGGAAATATTAAACCCTTCAATATTGTAATATATAATTATAGTATAACTATAAGAAATAATTAAATTACTGTTTATTCGATGAAGTATGGATCATTGATACAGCCCATCCCAAACTATTACTAGGTGTAGCGGCCGTTAAACCCCAAACAAACTCTTGGACCCCTCCTATCAAAAGAACTAGATTTACAATATTGCTATATTTTATATGCCTATAGTGTAAATGAGTGGGTGAGGAACCCGAACAATTCCTGTTCCTACACATTTTATAATATGACTTGTATAAGTTATAACTGTAATTGTACGTACACTACTGCACTAGAACATCCATAAAAGGCTATAGGTATTAGGTACCTATTATTCCAAATCAACTATAATTATATATATATATATATATATATAGAACATGTTATAGGATCGACCGCGGCACACCTTGTAGGATTAATATGCTATATTTATATTATACATATCATGTAGTGTTTTACCGTTACGGGTCAATATTTTTTACAGTGAGCTACAGATCAGTTTTGATAATTTTTCCTATTAATGCGTATGTATATACATTTTGTTATATTGTTGCCATATACACAAACACGTTGAATTTATATAAGGCTCCTAGTTTTTAGAAGTACGTATATTATATTCATTATCAATGTGTAAAATGATTAAGCAGTTCACTCAAATTTTTTAATGTATTCCATCACCGGCATTGGTTTGAACTTCGAAGACCTCTGAACGACTGGACTATAGTTGAATAACCACTAACCAGACATAAAATCAAAGATAAGAAATTAGAAAAGTACTTTTTTGTAGAACTATCTTTGGTTTGGTATTAATTTAGTTTATAGTTTAGTGTTTAATGTCTTACATTTTATGTACGAATATTATTTAGTTTATAAAAACTAGGTATCCAACAATTATTAAACCTATATAATATTGTTAACGAGTCATTATTTGAAATATATTTACACGTGTCAGGATTTTAAGTTATTACGTTTTATCAATATATAAAGTATAATATTATAAAAAAGGTATATCAACACATTTTGAGACTCCGTCGAAGAAATATTTTAAAGGCCTTTATTTAGTAAACATAAGAAACAAGATAAATAAATAATAGATTAGCAATTAAAGGTGAAAATTAGCTTCCACCAAATACCAGTTTACGTTAAATTTTGCAAAATTTAATTAAAAAGGGACTACTTTTTTTTGTGACTCTACGTAAAAATAAGTTAGTAATATTACAGACACAGGTTTAAGTGAAACAAATAATAAAACTTTCAAGTCATTTAAATTTAAAAAAAATCACTATAATATAAAAAAAAAGTTATACAATATGATCAGTAAAATGTATTTCGAGAGGAACGAAAATGTATTGGTTTTACAGTGATATGTGTTTTGTATCTGTTATTACCTTTTAGAGAAGTAGAAGTGCTTTGAGGGTGGTTTCTAGTAGGAAATAGGATCTAGATTCTAGTTAGAAGTTGTAAAATTAAAACTAAAACTTAAAATATTTTTATATAATATCATCGATTTTGTTTTTATTTTCACATGATTAAAAAAAGAACAACTCTAATAGAGACATATTTTTAACCAAATATTTATATTAGTATTTACTTGATATTATAATATAGATACATTTTAAAATATTGAATCTCTTCATATAATATTATCTATAGACATTTTTAATTTAAATTTGGTTAATGTATGATAAAATTTTTTTTTTGACTAAAAAAACCTTGAACATTTATTACAAAATATCTCATAAGTTCAAAGTTTTATTTTTTATGATATTCATCAAAATTACAAACAATTTCAAATTATTTTGTAGTTAAAATTAATAAAATTTATATCAATTTTAACACCTAAGCTTTGACAATACTATACAAGATTTCTCATTCTTTTAATTACTGGAAATTAAAAGAAATAGCGCAAAGTAACATA
Organism: Rhopalosiphum maidis; assembly: GCF_003676215.2. NCBI lineage: Eukaryota > Metazoa > Arthropoda > Insecta > Hemiptera > Aphididae > Rhopalosiphum > Rhopalosiphum maidis. Next base: position 86,079,607 of record NC_040877.1, read on the forward strand.
CAGCTTTTATGGGCATTTGAAATTGACGGAATTAAATATTTAAACCTAAAATAACAATTTTTCATATTTTGTGATTATATTAAAACTATTAACTGTAAAAATATTTTAATATTCCATAAAAATTTAAATTATCATTTTCTTTACTCACTATAAATTTCAATACAATTTATGTTATTTATATGCGTTTTGAATTTTGATATATTTTTTTAATTATCTTTTAGGCTTGATAAAAACTTTTGAAAAATCAATACATATTTTGATGCATGATATAATTAATAATTATGCATGATATACCTATATACGTAGTCGTATAAATAAAAAGCATGAATCATAAAATATATAGATCGATAACCACAAAATCAGTACACAGATTACGTATTCTGCGTATTTACAAATATATAATATTATAAAGTGTAGAATATAAATAATACCGATATAATTTTATTTTTTGTTCTTTAATTTATTTATTGAATATCTATCAAATATATTTATATTAATTAATAAAAATATTTTTTTTTCAGTGAAGTTTTAAATGTGACAAAAAATCATACAAATTTACTGAACATCACATTTTGTCCCGATTTGGACTGCCTATTTGACGTATATTTTGATGGGTTTCAAGTCGATTTAGCCGATAAACCATGGAAACTGTTGACAACAAGTAGATCACGGCATATGGTATCCGAACGTTTTGGCGTACCTGATATAGCAATGGGATTCGGACAAAAATTCGTAATAGTGTCTTATAGACGACCAGTGAAACGAATTAAGACATTTGACAACTTTACACAATTGGCAGAACTAAAATCAACAATATCCGACAAATTTAAATGTATGTCCATTGGTATAGAATCAATGGTGACGGATTTTATTACGGAGCATGGATCGCATTATATTGATGAATACACATTAGGGGATACTGTTTTCCAGGTATAACTATAGGAATAAGTGAACTATAAGTGCCTATGATAATTTAAAATTAACCATCTTCATTAATACAAAAAATATATACTTACATAATTACATGTACAATAATTAATGATCAACGAATTTTTTAAATTCCAAAACTGCGATGATAACTCTATTAATCGTAATTCAATGTATGCTGAGCAGATATAGTTTAAAATTAGTAAAGATTCTAGATTTGTCTTGATTGCCATCTTCGATGTTTATCATGATTTCCTCTAAAACAGGGGTGACCAACTTTAATAGACTTGTGATCGACTTCTGAGTTATCCCAGGTTGTTGCGATCGACAAAAAAAAAAAAGGTTGTCAATAAACAAAAATATATTTTGTATATAGGTACACGCGTAAGTGTAACACTTATAAATACTGTTTAATTTCACAGTCGTGCACAATAAGTAATTTAATATATTTGATTACGAATTATTACTTTTAACTTATGATTATTAAGTTTATTTAATTAACCCATAGGTATAACCAACGGACCTATTATATGTAGCAGTGTAGCAAAATAGCTATTCGATGTATCAGTGTATATTGTGTATAATATCGTTTTTCATAGTTATTTATTGCCTTTTTTAAGATATAATTTTTATATTCGTGGGTTAAACAACAAAAATACACAAATTTACAAAAAAAAAAAATATCCAAAACTTCAAGAAAATGTGAAAGGGAGTCACCATCGAGCTGTTTGGCCACCTCTGCACTAAAACAACAAGTAATCTAAAATCACCGCTATAAAAACGCCTTAAAATTTATTTGAAAGTTAAACAGATGATGATCCTTTTTAGAAATAATTAAATTTCATCGTAAAATCAAAAGTTTCATTATTATACGCACTTTAGATTATAAAATAATATTCATTACATTGAAATTTCACCAATGATAAATGTTACTATTATTAGGTGTTTATAACTATAATTTTATATCCATATCCATGCCCTGTGTAAATATTTATTTTTCATATTATTAATCTTATCATCTAATTACGTGAATTTAAACGAACTAATTTATTAATTATTAAATTCATCACTATTAAACACATAATAACATCAAAGGCATAAATATATCTACGACCATGTGTGTTATTAATTATTATGTTAATGAGCGATTTATACATATGATGATCACACTGTTATAATTATAATTTATGGAATATGTCATAGCTATTAACTATTAAGTAAATAGCAATTTAATGCAAAAAGTTTAGATTACGAACAATGTACATGGTTACTAAATTTAAATCGAATATAATTATCGTTCATTACGATATGTACATCCTATAATAATAATATTGACATTTATTGTAGAAACATAAACATTGAAATGCTCTGTACAGAATATATTTACGACAAACCAATAGATGTTTTACACAGAGTATATTATTAATTATAATCAGGAGCGCAATTTCAATGAAAAAACTGAGGGTGCTGAAGCTCCTCTATCTTTTTTTATAATGTTAACTTGTCATCTTGAGGTTATGGATACCGCTGTTTTATTAAAATCTAAATTAACACGAAACAATTTTCTGTTGCTAATTTCAAAATTGGGGGTGTTAAGCACACTCAAGCCCCCCTAAAATTGCGCCTATGATTATAATATATAATACAGGGACTACCTCAAAATTATCTCTCGGAAAATGATAGACTATCATTTAAAAAATAAAAAACAATTATTTATACTATAAAAGTATAAGTGTTATTTTTCTTCGTAGTCTCCGTTAAATTCTTTGTACTTTTTGTAATGCTGCACGGTTTTACCGTGGCCTTTCTAAAGAATGATGCCGTTGGTGTTCCAAGCTATTGCAGGTTCACTCGTTCATAGGGCTTTTGTTGTATGCAAAATATTGTAATAGGATTTACGATTTTATCCCTGGAAAAGGTGATCATTACTCGGTGCTAAATCGAGATTATAGGCCAGATGATAAAAAATAACTCAAACTCGCCTTCAATTACAGTTTTTGTGCGTACAAGTGTAACATTGTGTGGTCGTGGGTTTTTACTAACGTCTTTGGTAACTGGTAAACATTTATGCCTTTTGCTTTGCATTACTCTTCTTAGGTTACGTAATGCGTTCTAGTAAAATGAGTATCTTTTCCCAGCGAAGAAATTATCAATCGAAACACACGATTTTACAAACAGTGAAGATCCCGTACGAACGGAGTAAGCCATCACTGGCATCGCCTGAATTTTTTAGGGAGTTCGTGCTTCGTTAATCGTTACTGCAAATATCACATAGAATTAAACGGCGACTATAATACGCAGAAATGTTATACTTAAATACAATTGTTTATATTATAATTTATTGGTTTGTAAATTTTAAGTATATAATTATGGATGCCCTCTGCAGTAGGTTGATTTTGAGATAGCGTGTACCTATATGACAAACCACGATAAAGTATATTATGCATATTGCATACATATTAACCTATATAATATACCTAATATCCGCAATATACTATATACGGTTTTGTCTGTTCTTCGCAGGTGTTGGTGTATCTGCCGGTGTTCTACAACAAGTTTTACAAGTGCGTGCTCAACAATTGTTCGGAATCGGACACGGCGTTGCTGCTGTCGCCGGTGTACACCGAATATCAGGGACAGGTGCTGAGCGTCGGATCGGACGCAGTGGAGAAATGGGTCGACACCAATCTGCAGGTCGAGTCCAAGCACGGCCACACGTACGTCAGCCTGTACGCGCTCAAAAACCGGCCGGAGCTGTGCAATGAGATCGTCGCGCTCATGGACGACCAATCGGTGGTCGGGCTGCACCTCAAGGTCGTGTCCACGTTCGTCGCCGAACCGGCCAAGCGCAAGTGGTTCACCGAAGTGCTGGACAACCATGTAAAACTTCGCGAAGTCAATCTCTGAACAGTCTGAACTCTGAACCGTATAGGTACGTCCGGCAACGGAGGAGGAATACTCAATTTGTATAATATTGTGGATTATATCCGACGACCTTTAAAAAATAGCGTTAGGTCGATAGTGTAAATTGTGTATATAGATACCATAATATTATAATAAATAATAATTAATAAGTACCTATATGAAATGACTGCAGCACATCTATGGTCGGCAGGAGATCGTCAATAGTCAATATGTAGACGGAAAAAAAAATTATTATTTATTATTTTCTAGTATATTATAAAATTATATAATTGTATATATAACTTTATTTAAATTGTTCAGTGTTTACATAAAAATAACACTAGTAATTTTTATTGAAAAATTATTAAATAATTCTGTTTTGTATAAAAAATGTTCATTACATTTTAATTTTTTATGATACTCGTAAATCGTAATGTAAACTTGTGTATGTATAGTATTTACTATCTATAATACATTAATACGCATGTATTAAATAATATAATATAACTATCACTCCATATACGAGCAGATATATCAGATTATATTTATTTCGATTGCATTAGATGTAATAATAACATCAGTCGTCGGTGTCAATATTTCGAGGTAAGTATAATTGTTATTACTGTTATTCGTTCTTTTGCATACTGCTGTTACTTGTATTTAAACTGTATATGTACATACATGTTACTTGATATAATATAATATGATGCATGGATATAAAAATAAACATTTTAAAATGTATATCTGTTTGAGTTGTACGCGCTTATACTATACAAGGTGATTTTTTTTGTCACTAACATTATTTCAAAAACTATATTTGAAACTATCGCCTTATATATTACTATACGTCTATACATGACTGTAATTATTCGTATACGCATACTGAGCATAGATGGAGAATTACTATTTAGTCAAATTTTAAGGAAGAGACATATGCGTTTACAAATTTGTACGTTCCTACGAGCCACGAGGGAACTAATTTTTTTGTTGGATTTTTTTAAACAAGGTATATTATTGGTTTTAATTGCTAAAAAAATTTGACATCAAAACCAATTATTAACGGACGTGTTTGTCTAGCAATTAAAATTCCATAGGAATCGTAATAGTTTTTTTTTTCACGTATAGAATTTTTTTGAAACATTGGTAGTGATGCGATAGTAGAAAAGTCTATATGTGCAATGTATGCTTAGATGATGGTCAGTCACCAGTTATCATAGACGGTCGCTATAATATCATATAAAATAGAACAGATAAAATTACCAACAAATATGAAGAAATCTAATTTAGATCTTATCTTCGAATCGGTCAAATCGTAGTCTCCGGAAGCCAATATGTATATTAATTTAAAAAATGGCGCGTTTTGTTTTCAAATTTCCCGGTACTATACATTGCTATGTTAAGTTGGTATCCGTGACCATCTACAATCTTTGATAATGATGCAGTGATAAACTAAAGCTAAACCAACCAAATGCAGTAAACCACCCACCACCGGTCGACCATACATTATTACAATTTGTAATACCTCGTTGTGATTTTGTATATTAGTGAACAATTATTAAAGTACTGAGTTTTTGATATTTTTCTAAAATCAAAATAGCCGTTATTCCGGCATAGTTTCTATTCGTTGTATAGTATTAACATTATTCTACAGATCGCCAAAATGGTAAGTAACAATGTTTATTGTTTCGTGTGTTCACTTAACCTACCAAAACTAGTGTTTTATGTAGGCGTTTTTTTAAGAGTACTTAGTAATATTATTTGGTTATTTTCTTCCAATAAAGGTTTCTTTAAATCCAGTACGTATTCTAAAAAATCAAGCTGAAGAAGACAAAGGTGAAAATGCACGCTTGTCCAGTTTTATTGGAGCCATCGCCATTGGTGATTTGGTCAAAAGCACATTGGGTCCAAAAGGAATGGACAAGATACTCATATCAGCCGGCCGCGGAGGAATGGATGCCAAAGTTGAAGTCACCAACGATGGTGCAACAATTTTGAAAAATATTGGAGTTGATAATCCAGCTGCTAAAATATTAGTTGATATGTCTAAGGTTCAAGATGGCGAGGTCGGAGACGGTACCACATCTGTTACTGTTCTAGGTAATATAATTTATATTTTTTATATTTATGATTTAATTCATAAATTTATGTATAATTGAATGAATCTTTAATGTTAACAAAACTTGTTGTTAGGTATTTGAATACTTAAATATAAAAAATTGATTATGAATTTAATTTACGAATAACATATGATGTTTCAACTTCTGTTTTATAATATTTAGAGTCTTACTTTCTTGTCAAAACTATTAATTTTTTATCTCAATAGCTGAAAATAATAATTAATATATAATTAACTGATAATTGATAAATTTTAAGGCTGTCTAATGTGTTAGTTATTTTAGGGCTGTATGTAATTCTTTTTAAAAATTATAATTCATTAATAACAATTAAATTTACATTTTGCAATATGTTTATAAATTTATAAGATTATAAAAATATAAATTATTAACTACCTAATTTATGACAAGTTTTGTTGCTTGAATTAAAAAACATTTAACTTCATAAGTCTTTAAGACTATATTATACATTAGGTACATTTTTGTATTCCTCCTTATTTTTTTTTTATTCAAGTCCTACTTGTAATAATTTAATTATAAGACTGATGTTATATCCTTTGTTTAGCTGCTGAATTATTACGAGAAGCAGAAAAATTGGTTGATCAAAAAATTCACCCTCAAGTAATTATATCCGGATGGAGAAAAGCTACAACCATTGCACATGAAGCTTTACAAGCTTCTACAATGGACAATAGTAAAAATGATGCTAAATTCCGTGAAGATTTACTGAATATTGCTCGTACAACTTTAAGTTCAAAAATTTTATCTCAGCATAAAGAACATTTCGCTAAATTGTCTGTTGATGCAATTTTGCGTCTAAAAGGTTCTGGTAATTTATCAGCCATACAGATTATTAAGCTGAAAGGTGGATGTTTAGAAGATTCATTTTTAGATGAAGGTAAGTACAAACATAATTGAATAAAACATAATAATTATTAATTGACTTTAATTTAAATAGGTTTTCTTCTTGACAAAAAACCGGGCCAACATCAGCCTAAACGTATTGAAAATGCACGTATACTTATTGCCAATACTCCTATGGATACTGATAAAATTAAAGTATTTGGTTCTCGTATTAAAGTTGATTCTATGGCCAAAGTGGCTGAGCTTGAATTAGCAGAAAAAGAAAAAATGAAAGATAAAATAGGAAAAATACTTTCTCATGAATGTAATGTTTTCATTAACAGGTAATATAAAATTGTCTTATAATATAATAATAATGCAGCTATGATTTTTTTTCACGGAATAAATTAATTGTGGAAAAATAATTCTATATGATAACTGTATTTTATACTGTGCTCTGCTAAGCCCCAACACTCTGCAAAAGAAGTTTAGGCGCTCTTGGTCACATCTATATAAATAAAATTCAAATATTATTAAATTGATATTCAATATTATTTAAAAACTTGTAAACGTTTAAACTATTAATAAACCTGCGTATTTTGTGTCATATTTAAAAATAAGATTAGATACTACAAGTTTGGTTTTTTTTTTGTTCATTTTACATGTATGATAATTTTGTTAACTTATCTACAATTTACAAAGTTCTAATAATTTTTCAGTTATTACTCATTGGATATCGCTGACATAATTATTATTTATGTTTATTTATTTTGTATTATTATGTGTATACTATTTTAAAAATTAAAAAGTTATTCATTACCAATTTACATAATTTTTATGAATTATTGTCTCAAATTAACTTTCTTGATTTTTGGGGCTCTGAAAAAATATTTGTATGCAAGAGTTCTGTAAGGTTAGGTTGGTATTTTTTTGATTGTTTGATAATTACTTAATATAGTATTCCTCAATGGAGTAAGAAAAATTCATAAAATAACTTAGGAACTGCTACACCAACATTTGTTTTTTCTGTCTATCTCCCACATAATATAGAAACAAAGATACTCCGTATTTCCATGATTACAACTCTGCTTCAGTTTAGGACAAAAGCATCTATTACGTAAATAATAAAAAAAACTATTTCCTATGCATTGACCGGATAGATTTTTAATATTTTTATAAATATAAGCATGTTTTAATTTAAAATAATTTCAATTATTTTTAATTATTAATAATTTATTCAAAATTGTAAATATTTAAAAACCTATATGGTCAATGCACAGGATATACTTTTTTTTATAAAATATATAATTGGTGCTTTTGCTCTAAATTGAATCAAAAAGTCGTAATCGTGGAAATACGGAGTATCTTTGTTCCTATATTATGTGGGAGATAGACGGAGAAAAAAAATGCTGGAGTAGTGGCCCCTTAAAGTATTTTGAAAATAGACTGGTAAATAACCTTTTACGTGTAAAAATGAAATAAAACTAAAGTCTTCAATTCTAAGTTTTAATTTATAAGTTAGGTTAATTTATTGTTTTATTTCAGACAATTGATCTACAACTATCCTGAACAACTTTTTGCTGATGCTGGTATTATGGCTATTGAACATGCTGATTTTGATGGTATTGAACGATTAGCCTTAGTAACTGGTGGTGAGATTCTGTCAACATTCGATTCTCCTGCAATAGCCAAGTTGGGTACATGTAAACTTATCGAAGAAACAATGATTGGAGAAAGCACATTGTTACGTTTCTCTGGCGTAGCTCTTGGTGAAGCATGCACCATCGTAATTCGTGGTGCGACCGAACAAATTATTGATGAAGCTGACCGTTCTTTGCATGATGCCTTATGTGTATTATCATCCACTGTGAGAGAGCCAACCATTGTGTATGGTGGTGGTTGCAGTGAAATGCTAATGGCAAATGCAGTAAGTGCTGTAGCTGCTAAGACACCTGGAAAAGAAGCAGTAGCCATGGAGGCATTTTCACGGGCTTTACAATCTTTGCCCACCACTATTGCCGATAATGCTGGTTTAGATTCTGCACAGCTTGTCAATGAATTGAGAGCTAATCATGCTCTTGGAAAGACTACAATGGGTCTTGGTAAGTTATCTTATGATATTTAATTTTCTAGTATTATATTATGTTAAACGTTTTTTTTAGATATGGAGAAAGGCACTTTAGGATGTATGCGAGAAATTGGAATAACTGAGTCCTTTGTTGTCAAAAGACAAGTACTAGTGTCTGCAGCTGAGGCTGCTGAAATGATTTTACGTGTTGATTGTATCATTAAAGCTGCACCAAGACAACGAGTTGAAGATCGTGGTCACTGTTAATTTCTAACTATCTTAAATTTATTTAATAATATTCATAACAAACTAACTCCAAACACATCAGGTTGTTTTAATTCACATGTTTTTTATATACATTTTTTTTTTATAATATATAAAAATATGAAATACTATTTACGAGATATTAATTTAAACATCTTAGTATCTATTTAAAAAAAAAAAAAAATGCTTTTCAATAATTATATTTAAATCTATTCAATAATAAGTGTATTTTGCTATATATATAAAAAAAAAAAAAAAAAAGTAAGCAAGTTATTTGAAATAATAAATAATTGACTAGAATCAGGATGATCAAAAATGTTTTTACATTATAATGGTAACAAAAAAAAAGCTTCATAAACGCAAACTGAACAAATTCGAGTGTCTGGATTGATGGAATTAATCAATCGTGTAGTAAAATTAGTTTTATAAAAAGGTCACCTGTTGGTCAGTCTTAAATATATATATATATATATGTAAAAAATTTGGAATTTTTGAAACCAAGATAGTTTGAGCTGGAAGATTTATAAATTGTAATATTGAAAGTCAATGGACTCCTCCAACAGGTTTTCACTGTATGAATGAAAATCATTATTTGATAAACTGATTTGTTCGTTTACGTACTTTGATGGACTGGAAATCAAAAACGAATTGGTATATATTTCTGAAACAAAAACAAAAATGTATAAAATTGACTTTTATTCTTTACTACAACATAATAAAATAAAATAAAATTGTAATTAAATAACAAATACATTAAAAAACAATAACATAATTATTTTTACTTTGGTGTCAACATCAATTTTAAAATGATAACCACAAACTATGTACTTGAAATCTTAAACATTTGAAACTTCATGAAATTACTATAATATTCTTAGAAGTAAGTTGTTTTGTATAAACATAATTCCTAAACTATGTTTTATAACTAAAACATTTTATCCAAATGAAAAATATATATATTGCTATTTGCTAAGTAAATAAACAAATAATTTGCTTCAGTTATAATTTTTAAAAAATAAGTTATGACTGAATGAACTTATTAGGAATAATTGAATATTATTAGTTAATAAAGACAATACAAATTATACATAACGTATTAATTTTGTGTTAATTATTTTGTATTTTAATACGTACTATACATTTAAAATATAGTAGATCTGTTTAAAAATAAATTAAATAAAATGCCAACAAAATATTGTACTGTACAAAGTGGCACTTATACACATTTTGATTTTAACTTAATCGAGTGTTAAGATTAATATTTATTAAATAATATTTAGTTATACAATTTGTTCGTTGACTAGACACCAAAAAACATACCATTCTCTAATTCTGTGTTGATATTTTGAATCATTTTTACATCTTCCAAACTATCTCGTTGTAACTCCCCTTCTAAATATTTGCAAGCTTGTTCTAATTCTGATGACTCTTGTGGCGAAGATGTGTCGTCTTCAGTAGCCATGGAATATTCTCGTTGGCCCAAACTCTCTTCAATGTTGCACAGCCGCCAATAATGTCCAGCGCCTTGAGATTTTCTACCTTTTCTGAAATTAGGATTAATGGACAAATTGTGACGCACAGAATTTTTCCAACGTTCATCGTCTTCGCGGAAATACGGAAAATGACTTCTGCAAAATAAATATATATTTTAAAACCATAATAATATTTAAAATATGTATAGTTATTTTGTTTTGATTATTCTTAACTTAAGTTTGAAGATGATTTTATAAAGAACCTAAAATTTATCTATTACCTAACTATTTTCTAAAATATTTCTTTAAAAAAAACACTTATATTTTAATATATTAAAACCCAGATTTATGTAAACAAGTATGTTTGTGTAAAAGTAATAGGAATTAATATGTTATTAAAATACAAAATAGGTATAAATTATTTTTCTACTGGCATGAATGTAGATATGTAGATTTGAATGTATAACTTGTTACTTAATATTAGTATTTTAAGTATTTAATTTATTTCAAATATTTTTTAATATAATAATATAGGTAGGTACCTACTAGTCACTTAGGTATCTATCACACTATACACGATACTACATTAATAACTTCAAACTTCAAACTTGAACAATGAACTTTCCATAGTCAAATGTTAAATACTTAAATAATACGAGTAGATACCTATACTTACTAATTACTACCAACAAACTATTTGATTATCTTCTAGTCAACCGCAAAAAAAATGTTCTACGATTATAATATGCGTCTAAGCAGTCTATCCAGTGATTTTAATTCGGTGCTATAATATAATAATAGGTATAGGTACAATCATGATCGTTTATGTCTGTAGTTGCCTACGCTAAGACAGGAATACAACAATGTCGTTTAAAACTTCGTGAAATAGGCGTCATAGCGTACTAATAATGATTAGAAAATATTAAAAAGTAGTTTCTAAATAATCATCATACATTTTAGTACCTAATATCTATTTCATTTAAACAGTTATAGTTGCATATCTATTGACGAATAATATTTGAAATAAAATAACCGGATAACTTGCTCTGATGTGACTGTGTAATACTGTAATAAGTTTCGATTATATATACTTACCTATCACGGTACACAGACCGTTTGAGTGTTATGCGTCAATACTCAAGAGTTTGTGGCAATTATAAAGTTAGGATATTTGGTCCCTTTGAATTAATAGCTATAGTGCTATACCATATTAGCATTATATTATAGTTAATTTTTAAACAGTAAAAAATAATTAAATACCTAACCAAAAAATAATAAACTAATATTGAATTAATTTCTAAACATAGTACTATTTCCTTGCTATTTAAATATTAAGTATCTACTGAAGAAATTACTTTAAAAATAATTATAAAAACATTTTTGGATTAAATGACTTATAAATTATAATCAATATAGGTAATGAGAATACAGTCCCCGGTAGCCGTGCACCAAACGTCCTTATAACAAAACGTAATATAGGTAAATTATTTATTTTATATTTTCGGAGTTATTTCTAACATGCATTTTAAATGTGAATTAACTGAACCGTTTTAGATCAACCAAATTGATATTATACTAACCATGACAGCCGTTTACATACATATAACTCAGTGAGTAAGCTAATCCGAATTGAGGTAAAATAGTTATTTAAGTTATGCAAGTATTGCAAGTAGGTAACCGTAGTAATAATAGAGTACCTAGGTTACTGTAATAGATAATACATCAATCACAATACTTAGATGCAATTGGTGTCCTAAGGTATAAACATGATCGTATTATTTTATACGCGTTGCTTATGACACTGGTTTTTGGGTAGAGCCGTAGCGTAGGTACCTAATCGTTAAGATATATTTCCAAAATATGAATATATTATATATTATATTATTATATTATAAATATATTATAGTCACATTATTTATTAATAATTATACATGCACGCATGGGCTTTCGATGAGGGGGCAATACTGGGCATTTTCCCTTACCCTCCCCCTTAACGGCTTAACGTCAAATATAATACATTTTGCAATTGTTAACCATTATTATTAATTAAATAAACTTTTCAATAATATTTTCGCACTTAATAAGGCGTAATGAACATATTAAAATTGAAATGAATATTATATTTTTTGATACTAGTTTATTTAGTTTATTTATACAACTATTAGTCATAACTGATAACTATGCAATACTCGTAACCCGTAAAATAAATGAATTAATGTGGTACAGGTACTAGATACATATGTAAATATTATCACATTATGACGCACATCTATATTTTATTATTAATTACTACAATATAATATCATACGTCCAATATTGACGTGTGGTTGAGAAACCTAGTCAGCGACTAAAGCCAAAGGAGACGAAGAAAAAAATAATGCTACGCTGAATGGTCGGATGATCCTATATTCCTATAAAGAGACTACCTACAGAGAATTTAACAGACAAACAAATTATAAGAAATTTATCAATTATTTCCAAAATGCATTCATTAATGCTTATTTGAAAAGTACAATAATATAATGGGCTGACCTTGTTTCAAAGTTAAAAATGTATAATAAATAAAACGTAAACTAGAAAACGGAATAAAAAAAAGCCTCAATAGTCGCCTTGGAATCTACACGGGTGAAATGAGATTTTACCGACATTTTTCAAAGGTCAATAATAGAAGATCAAAGACTGAAATAGGTAAAGAAGTGTAATGCAATCCATAAATACTCTATACGTAGGCTGTAAAAGCTGAAATAAAAAGAGTATCAGATCAATAATATCGTATTAAAACTTAAAAGTCAATGCTAATATACTGATGTATAATGATAATAATAAATACATGGTATAAATAGCTAAAAAAACAATATAAATATTTTGACAGTTTGATTAAGTATGTAAAGAAAATGCTAATATAAAATATATTTTATTAAAATGTCAACTTCATATACTATGTAGTAGTAGGTACCTAATATAGTATCTATTGTTTTGTACTAATTTCTACTGTTTTCAAATAGCTTTTCCATATCAATGAAAAAAGTAGGAAGTTATCGCTATTGGAGATTTTATTTTTGTAATCTTCCTAGGTAGGTACTAGTTAAATCAAATTTTTCATTAGACGTGGATAATTGAAGTTTTTTCTGCTCCAAAACATAATAATAGACAAAAATAATCACATATAATTTGTAAAACTATCAATATCTACCTACATTCCTCATCTAGAAATTAGAATCTAAAATACAAGTTACTAGTTAGTAGTTAAGTCCCTATTAGGTAATTTAGAATATCTATTCGATTAACCAAAAATTTTCTTATTTATATGTTTAACAAAAATATGATCTATTGGTAGCTATTATATTTAACAGGTATAGGTAGTTAAGTATAAATTTATAGTCATATTAATACAAATATTTGAACAGATAAATGTTAATATTTGTAATCTGATAAATTGTACGATCTACGTCGAATTGTCGAAATTATATTAGAATTACAAATATTATTGGTATGGTCTACTGGTCTCTATTGTTATAGGATAATATCAAACTGCAAGTTTAAAAGGGGACCGTGACTTCGGTAAAGTTAACCTTATTTCTTTAATTTCTATAAGAAACACAAATGGGTGCCTGGTACCAAGGTGGTACGAATACAATAAACGTGTGTAGGGGTGAGTTATTTTCACTCATAGGTAACATACACACGCTATACTCATAAACAAAATCATTTTTTTTATTTCAAAACTGGTCGCATTGAAGAATAAAAAAAAAATCTACATTTGTGGTCAGATATCGTCAGCAATCATATAGTTATTCTATATGAAATATGAATAGTCATGTATCATGTAGATATTATCTTTAGTATGTATGGCATATGCACAAGGCACTAGGGTTTAGAACTTGAAGACACAAAAATGTTTTTATAAAATGCACAAAGAATAATCTATTATCTACAATTAAAAATAAAACACAAAATTACAATTTTACTATAATATAATTATTAAAATAAATTAAGAAACATAATTTAATAAAAATATCTTGTTCATCGATTAAATATTGTATTCAGATTTAAATACCTACTTTTAAACGAAAAATATATAAAAATTAAATTTTAGGTACCTTAAAGTTAATAATTCGCATGTGAAAATGGAAGACTTTAAACACACTGTTTAGCACTCTAATATATAAAAACTATTATACAATTTCCATTGACATAAGTCAGTGATTAATTATCTCACAAGTTTGTAAATACAATTTATCTATAACGGAGTTTTCTTTTGGTATAAAACAACTAACAAGTAAAATAATATTGTTTGAATCTTGAATGACTTGTATAAAAGTTGAAGGTAGGTATGCTTTTTATGACCAATTAAGGAAAAAAAGAAATTTAATGGTTAGGTAATCAAATGTATACAAAATCAGAAAAATTATTTTATCATTTCGATTTCCATATAAATTTAAGTTATATATTTTATATTTAAGGTGGGTATTGAATATATCTAAAAATTAACGAAAATGCAATATATTTTATAAGAATGACCGTAAAATACAAAATTTCCTAAAATTACAAGTTAAAGCAAAAGTTTTGGATACCATTATATTCTATATTTCATATTTTCATGAATCGAATTTCTGTGAAGATGGACAATGAACATTAACTATAAAGTATTATTATGGAACATAATAAAATCAAATGCAATTACAACAAGTTCTGGACTCTAAATATAATTGATTTTATGTATTTATTAGTGTATGAAATTTTAAAATATAGTATAATGCATTCTTAGGATATAATTTTAGATAAAATGGATAGAAAATAATAGATATATTTAGTTACTATTATACTCGTAACTGATTAGATTACGACTTACAAATAGTCACGACACAAGTTTTTTTTTCAATATCTTTGGGGTATTGCCAGTAATTGGTTGAAATAAAAATTTTGTGAAAATGTATAATATATAATGTAAATTTGTACCTAAGCTTGGATGTAAGGTGAATAAGATTTAATTTGAATGATAAAATGGTGCATTTCGTATCATTCGCAATGGTCAGAAGATTTTGTTTTGGTTTATTTTTATATTTTAAGTTTGACACCCTCAAATTTGTATGTTGTAAATTCAAATATATAGGCTATATAAGATTCGGAAGTAGTTTGCAAAGAGTATTAGTTTAGATTTTTAATGAGAAAAAGTCTAAATATAGGTGGTAATTTAATTTAATTTGTGTATAGTTTATGTGGCGTGTCATTATGTTATTATTTAGTAAAAGTTTACTCCAAAGTATTTGTTGTGAATTTTTATTTTTAAATATAACAAAATGCATTTAAATCTAAATTGTATGGAAAAATATTTTTTTAAATAAGTGCAATCAAACCTTGCAGTAAAAATCCATCGATGTATGTGGTTATTTTTACACTATATATAATATAATATACCAACCTAATAATACATATTAGATATATATAGGCTTTAAACGATATAATTTAAATAAAATTATAATCGTCATTATTGTGTATAATATCATCTATATATATCAGGGTGAGAATAGGTAAAAAGTTTCACGGCCGGTTGATTACGGAAGCAAATAGACAGAAACCATTATTAACCCTTATAACCCCCTTATCCAAAACAGTTTTACACAGGAAACACTAACACGTGGCAAGGGAAATTTATAGACAGGTGAAGTGAAACTAAAGGAGAAGTATTTTTTGCTAATATTAACTTGAGGGTGTGGGTCATGGGAAATTATAATTTATAATAATCGATTTAAATATCTAAATAATATACTCGAATTTTACTCGTCGTATTAAAATACAATATAATATAATATAATATAATATATATTTATTATTTAGTATATGTTAATATATTATCATATAATAATTTAAAAGTAAGTACATAACTTATTATAGCGATTAGCAGTACCGAATTAACTGTTATAGATACTATAGCTCTAAATGTCGGGTGACATGTTGTTCAAAGGTGCCAGATAGCATTTTTTTTTTATCTAACCTTAATCAAAACATAAACATTTTTATTTTTTTGGTTAATCATTTAATAATAAGTTAGTTATCGAGTAACATCAATGTGACTAGTTAATTCGGTATGTATGCACACAAATACACAATAGTATAGATAATCATTAATCGATATTATCAATAATATTTTAATTTTTGATTTATATTCACGAAAAATTAGGATAGTAAAATGTAGATAAAGTCATTGTCTTTACACGTATTTTTGTTTAATCCTACCCAGAGCAATAGCCATAGTGTCAAATATAGCTGATTAGATAAAACAACAAAAAAGTAAATTTTATTCTACGATTATTCAACATGTCAAAATCAATGATATATAATAACGTCTATTTTATTTACACTAAAATATACTTTTGGAATTTAAATTTATAAAATTAATAATATACACGATACACCATCAGTTTGAAATTTGAATAGTCATTCAGCCACATATTGCAACATATTGAAATTTTATTATTATTTAGTATTTTATATATTAATAGGTAATAGGTATACCTATAGGTATTTTACAAGCTAGAAATAATGCTATTTCATTTAAACATTTGGAGTTATAACTTATAAAACTTTAAAAAAAATTTGTTTACTATAAGTAAATTGCATTTATTAAAAATTAAAAAAATTAATTTTTTGATTATTTTTACCTAGACCCACTGCATATAAGACTTAGAAATTTAAAATATTATTATTTATTATTTTATAAATTAAAATATATTGTCATACTCTTGGGTGCTATACTTTGTAGTTTAAACCTCATTTTTATTTTAAGTATTTTAACCTTGCAGGCACACAGCCCTAAATGCACTTGTCTATCGTATGCATATTACGTACCTTCATATTTGTTCTCATAATGTCACGCGATACATAAACAGCGATTCCTCGCCACTGAACCGTAAAATTGGTGTTAGCACGCTCGAGAGACGTTATTGTAAATATACGGGTGTGGGAGTTTTAACTGTTGTGGTTGTCAATTGATGACTACGCAATGCAAGTAAAATATTTACATAATAAACACGTGGGACAATATTGAACATAAATATTGTGGTGAAGACATGTTAACATGAATGAAAAGAGTTTACTTTTTATAATCACTGCAGAATGCAGATCACACAATGATTTAATAATATATATAGATATCTAATTAATATGTTGATATTTTATTATATTATTATTATGTAATATGTTATAAGACAGGGGTTGAGTATTCTATATTTCTATGGGTATTATATTGAAATTATATTTACATAATTTTAATGATTTTTTATCAAGAGTGTCCGAGTGTACTTATTATGTTAAATTTACACTAAACAGTCGGCTGTTTCCAATATACCTACTGAAGTGCTGAGTGCTTACATGTTGTGCAACAGTAGGTAACGATTTAAAAAAAAGAAAATTCAAGGATATTTTACATTTTAATTAAGTTAATTTGACATATAAAATTATTATCAATAAATTATAAATTGTCAAATGATTAGGAATTATGATATTTAATTTAACATTTATCTTATCGATAGTATAAAATACAATTATTTATACTTACGATATCCATTGATAGATTTCTGCTACTGGTAGTTCTTTTTTTTCTATTAAGGCTTGATGAATCATTTCTGTGTAGGTGTATCCAGGTTTGTTGGCTTTATCTAACCTCGAAGGTGGCATTCTATATGGTTTTCGGCTTATTTTGGACGAAGCTAAAACAATTTGATTAAATATGAACTTAATATTTATACTTGATTTTCAAATAATATTATTTTAATGCAGCGGTTCTCAAACTTTTTTTTTACGTACCATTTAGGTATATTATCTATCAGTCGCGTACCACTAATGACTAAAAATTGAACGATCCAAAATCCAAATTGTACAGTTAAATACATTTTTTTTAAATAATAAGGCAGTAAAATACAACAACTACAGTATAATTATTTTTTATTTATTAGTTTTTTAAAATAATATATGAATGATATAATATTGAATGAGTTTATTATTCAAAAACGCCCCCCCCCCCCGCCTACCACCATGTAGTTTTTCGCGAACCACTAGTAGTACGCGTATCACAGTTTGAGAACCGCTGTTTTAATGAACTACTATAAGATATTTTTCTTTTAAGGTAAGTATAAATAATATTATAGACTATAGTATTAATAATCTTGTAAGAGTAAACTATATATATAACCATAATTAGAGAATAAGAATTATATAGTCTAGGTATTTATTCTGATAACCTATAATATTAATGATTTACTAAATCTCATGTTAATGGTTTATGCATAACCATTAACATGAGATTTAAATTAAAAAATGTGATTAACCATTGAAAAAATAATCATAGTTAAAACTTTAAAGGTGATGGCGTGGAATATACATATCTATAGCATCTCTTAAAATTCACGAAATACGATGATATAGAACAGTCTAGAAAGTCATAATTAGGGGCTAAAACGCCTAAAACTAAATTATCATTTACCAACTAAACACTTTCTAAAATTTCATACATTAAAAAATAAAAAGATATGTATTGTTACATACAAATAAGAGAAAACGGAAGGAATTTGAAGTTTTACTGTAGTGGATTTGTGATAATAATCTAATAGGTAAATTTTTGATTATTTATTTAAAAATATAACATATTAAGCAATACTTTCCTGGAAATATGGTATAAACAAATTAATGGGTGATCGAGTAGGAGTAGTCATACATAAATGCACCACCAGAAAAAAATTTGGCCCGATATTGTCCCTCCAATAAAAAATATCTGGCGCCGCCACTGATAATAATAATATTAGTACGATTTTGGGACACCTATATAGACGCACAATTTTCACCCTGAATGTTATATTTTGTATTTTCGGTCACATGTCCGGTAAAAAATATACTCACGTTTCTGATCTAATTTGGTGGATTTTTTTTTCTGTTTCAGCGTCTCTGGCTCCGGCCATTCGGTGTCCATGACATTAACTCCTGGACCAGCACCATTTCCACCGGTGGCGGTACCGCCGTTACAGGTGGGTTCGAATATGGACGCCACCTGAAAGTTGACCAGCCAACTCAAGTCGCCGGGCTTGTTGCCGTTTTGGTTTTGCGGTTCGGCGGCCGACACGGTCTTGGCGGGCGGCTGCAGCGACGATTGTGCTGGCGGTGGCAGGTGCTGTAACGGGCGTCTTTGCTGCAGCGTATTGCCCGCGCCGGACGCCGACTGCACGTGATGATGCGACGGCGGCGGCGGCGGCGGCGGTGGCTGCGACTGCGGCTGATTGTAACGTTCCACAGGCCGTAACCACATGGACATCTGCGACGGCGGTGACGGCGACGGTTGCATCTCTTCGAACACCAGCGGCGTGAACACGTCGGAAGGCTCGTAGCGGGCGTGCACCGCGGCGGACGCGGTCGGCGGCGATACCCAGGCGGTGGACGGCCAACAGTCGGCGGCGACTGCGGACGAGTCTTCGCAGATTCCTCCGCCGCCGCCACCGCCGCCGTCCAGCAGATTGTTCTCGCGTTCCAGCTTGTACACGTGCGGCGGTCTGGCGCACGACAGGTACCTCTTGGACAACACCAACGAACACAGTCCGTCCGACAGCGGGCTGGGCTGAGTGACCGCGGTTGACGAAGACGACGACAACGACATGGGTGGTCGATCGGTGCGTAGCGCTAGACGGCGGTCGGTGCGGAAATGCCGTGCGCACGGGTAGTTCCGCGCATAGACGAGTTGTACAATATTATAATGTGTTCCGCGGCCGATGATGATGATTGTGATAATAATAGTAAAACAACGAGTCGTGTAATTTGTTTATGTGAAATTGCCGTGCGCGACCCTTTCGGAGGGTGGGGCGCCCATCGGTGGACGGCCGCAGGGAGCATGTAGCTTCTCGCGTCGGCCAACCGACGGGTCCGTGGCGCCGGGGCGGAGCTTATATATACGCAGACGTACATCACGTTGTGGTAAGTTGTAGTCGCGTTTAGTGTGTGTACTCTATGTAGTACGTTTTTAATGATGGATAATAATAAAATGTGTAGGTACAATATATGTTATCAGTGCCGCGCATTTATAATATAAACATACATTTTGCACCCAGGGGAAAAGTAATTTCCCTCCCCCCACCAAAATTTAAACTTTGCTGTCAATGTGAGAAAAATTAAAACTGAAAGTTCTTGATTTCATTTTTTTAATTTCACATTATTTTAAATATAATACATGTTATTAAGTGCCTACTCATAATTTTTGAAATACTACAACGTAACTATGTCACTCGGGATGGCAGTTCCCACAAGTCCCATTCCTCTAAATGCGATCCTCATCATGACTATTTATACTGTACCAGCGCACAGTACTCGTAATAGAAGGAATAATGAACATACACGACTTGTAGGAATAAGAGAGAAGGTAAGAGTTATAATTGTTAAAATGATGGTAACAGACAAAAAGTCACATTATATATATAATGTCATTGCAATTTATATGTAATCGTAAATCGTAGTTTAAAACACTTATCTTATAATTTATAAGTAAGGTGATCAGCGTAATTATAGGGGGGGATCCTTTTTGCTTAACAGTTTTTAAGACAGGAAAAACTAGTAAAAGTTACGGAAAAATATATTCCTTGCCTACAATTTTTTCGGGCCCTTTTCTTAATTTGGGCCCTCTCTTATAACAAGACATGTACATATTTTAATGAATTATATAATGCACGAATAAACATTACTTACATTTGATCACATATTAATCAGTGGTATTACTAGTACCAAGTTGTATTTTTTTAGTTGTATTTCATTAGATAGTTGGATCTAAAATCTATTTTTAAGATAATTGCAATATTTATTTATTATTTTTACTTTTGTAGTCAATAACACCTACTGTTATAAATTATAATCATAATAAGTTTTACCACGCAAATTTAAAATATTTTACGTTGTATTATTTTTTTTTATCCCGAAACATAATTTTTTTTTATCACATATCTACCATTTTTATTCTAGTAACATTAGTTAAAACTTAAAATACGGACCCATATTTAGGACTTAAATTTTAGGGCCACAACTACAAGTCGGGGGCGCCCAGGAACATCCGGAACTACCCGTGCGCACGCCTATGATTTAGTTATCTATACTGGGATCGACTATACAATAAGTATAAAGTAGGTAAGCATGGCGTATATTTATATTCACAATAATACAATAAAGAGTTAATTTTTGAAAAAATAATAGATATCTGTTTGGTGTAATACTAATTGTATGGACCATGGATTATTATTCCAATAATAAATATATACATAATAATTTAATTATGCCGTTTATATTTTATTATTTTATGATATTGATAGAAAAAAAGTAGATACGTGATTCACCCCTATTTTAAATTCTGAGCAGAGCAATGAATGTATTGATTTTACAATGTGTTTTTTTTTATACAAGTATACCTATACTGTATAGGAACAGGCTATACAATAAGTTGTCAATAAAATGCTTTGATTTTCAACTTTGAGGGTGGTTTTAGATATTAAATTAGATGAAATTAGAACAAAATTAAAAATGTTCAGTAATTTTTTTATGATTGGGAAAAATAAACAAAAATTAATGTAAAATGGAAATATTTACGCTGTAAACAAAATTTTAAATAAATTAGTTTACTTTTCCTTATTTATATTATAATTCGAAAACGAACAACTACAGAAACTTGAAACTTTTTCAAGTATCAATTTATCATTTTCTATTATACATCGTATAATTTTCAAAGTATTTTGAGTTATTTTTAGATAATTGAAATTTTTGATTTTTTTTTTTTTAATGTTATTTAAAATATTTAAAATAGGTAAAAATACTAGAAAATTTCATTCAAGGTTCCTAATATAATATATTCTAAAATATCGAAGATTTGTAATTATAATGTTTTCTATAAGAAATTTCAATTTAGAATTTTGACCAAATTCGTAAAAATCTTGATAAATGCATGTTTGAAATAGAAAATAAAAAATCGCCTCAAGTCAAAACATTCCTTAAATAGGATATAGAGTTACTTTTTTTAATGACAACATTAACCTATTTTTAATTTCATATTTCAAAGCAGATAATTTTTTTTAAGATTTTTCTATACCTAAAAATCGATTGGTTAATTAGTTATAATTTATAACTTATATATACTTGTATCTTTATTTTAAATTGAAGTTTATATATAATTAGATTCATAATCAGATTATTGAAGCTATATTTCACTGAGTATCTATCTATATCACTGTATTTGGCTTATAGAAATTTGGTTTTTATGTTTTTGTCGAAGTACTCCAAAAAATATTTTTCTTCGAAATTTAAAATTAAAAATGTAGGTATGTCATGTTTAAATAAATATAAAACAAAAAATGATATCAACGAAAAATCGTATAAATATATGTTGATTTTTGCAATCAGGTATTAAATTATATAGTATAATATAGGTAAACTGTATGTATTTCTTATGAAAAGAAGAATAATCGATAAATAAAATTATTGAATTATACAAAATTTTATAATTATATAGGTAAATTGTATAACAATTAATTTAAGCATACATGTTGCCTGCTAGTTATGTGTAAGCTATAAATTTATAATGAAAAAATATTAAAAATTATGTACTTTTTAATGCTTCTTATATGCGGAGATTATCGTCATCGGCAATTGACAGAACTTTGCTGGCAGACGTTTTTATAGAAATTAACGCCGTACCTGGTGGAGGATTCACCCCCCTCCCCCCGAAATTTTTTCGTGTACCTATAAAATATTATAATAAAATTAGAACCCAATTTTTTTAGCTTAACCCCCCTCCCCGAAAATAATTTCCAGTTACGGCCTTGATAGAAATTATCGATTTTAGAGAAATTGATAAAATTTTTTTAAGAAAAAAGGGGTTATAGATAAAATGTAAGAACATTTCATCTTCCCCTACAACATGACAAAATTATACCATTGAAAATCCGCCGTAGAGTAAGAAATAGAGACCTAACATTTTAAAAATAGGCTATGCACGTAAATCTGAGTATAAAAATATATAGATAACAGTATCGACAGTTAGTATTTATACTATTACTATATTAAAATACCTATTTAATATCTTGTTTTTTTTTTTTTAATAATAAATTTGGCTGACATTGAATTGAGTCCCGTAAATAATTTTGAGTTATCGGAGTTGAGTCTGACCAATATTGTATAGGTTGTTCGAGTTGAGTCCCTTCAGCCTATTATTGATATATATATATATATATATATTGATTGATTACATTGTTTTTAATAATAATAATAATTATTATGTGTAATATAATAATGTTAATAATTAAATAATGGTTGGTAAATATTGAAATGATACAGATTTAAAAAAGTTAAATATCCAAATTTGTTTATTTATATATTAGTTTGTCTGCTTCCGTAAAAAATTTTCTTTTTCTTGTGTTTCTTTACATGGTCTTTTTACTTTGCTTTTTAATTTTATATACCTATGTATTAGACTGTATCTCCAGAGGAGTGTCTACAAGAATAAAAATATTTGAATTTCCCGAATGAAAAAAAGCATTTAATTTTTAGTGAATTTTACTGAGTATAGGTATAGTTATGACCAGTGCCGGTGCTAGGGGAGGACAAATGGGACAAATGTCCAGGGCCCCGTTCTTGTTAAAGAGCCCCACGATTTTAAATTATCATCTTAATACCGTGAGACACATTGACATTTTACATAATTACAATTTAAATTACCAATTTATAAGTTTATAAATTTATTATTCTATACTACACATCATACATGTATAATATTAGAATGGGGTACTCTGGGGTACCTAATGGCTAATACCTTGTCCAGAAGCTCGCAATACCTAGCGCCGGCACTGGTTATGACATTTTATCTATAAGGACTCAATTCAAACACATAAAAGTAGCATGGACTCAATTCAATATCACCGATAAATTAATTTGTAGGTTTAAATAGAATGGGAGATAGGCCTCCGAATGTTTTTCGTGTTATACGTGATTATTTTTTTGTATGATGATTTCCATTTGATATATAGATATACTTTGTTATAAGTTATATGTAATTAGGTATATTAAATGTATAATACATAAACATAACTAATGACTAATGAGATGTATTGTAATGATAGCTATACTACTCTTTATAATTAATGACTAACAAGAGTGACTATCATCATAAATTCATAACCTTTATTATGTACTATTATAAACTGTATATTATGTCTTTATCTACATACAATATTATATTAACTCTAGTCAGAGGACATCCATCTGTGATCTGTCCAATTTTGACATCAGCACCCGGCAGTTTTCTTGCGTTTATCTGTGGTAAAACACTGTTAGTTATTCTATTGTGATATTTTTTTTAAATAATATAAATATGTTTTATTTAGTATGACTATTATATACAAGGGCTAATTGGAGACCTATTTCTTCTTCATTTGTCCAGGTCTGCAGTTGAATTACATGGTAAGATAAATAGTTACTTATACATTTTTAATATTAATATTCTTATATGTTTGTAATTATAACTTCTCCAAAATTTGAAATATGACAATTTTTAAATTCTACTTATTTAACATGAGTTTTTTTTGAATTTAAGACAATAAAATAAAAAATGTGGAAAAGTCAATGTCAAGTAGATTTCATGATAAATTTAAATCTGTTGTCAGATTTATCATCACTTCACTCGATCAATCAGTACATTTGGCAAAGAATTTAGAATACGACTAGTTTTCTATGTTTTGGGTGTATTAGATAGAGACAGAAAAAATTAGTATCGAATCCCCCCTTAAAGCTAATTATCCTGATCATATTAGTACCTACTCATAATAATAATTTAAGGATAAATAGTTAATAGGATTTATAGTTGATGTTATTGATTATAGAAATATAGAATTATATAATTATATTATAAGAATATAAGATAATATGTATATTATTATTGAAATCAAATACAATAAAATATCATTATTGAACTATTTAGACTACTACAACTATGAACTAGGGTTTAGGATTAAAAAATAAGAATGCAACATAATATAATATATTAATATCTATTATCTAGGTATCGGGTAGCAACAATTTGTCAAAATAAAATTTTTTTAAGAGAATTGCAGGTTTTGCAGGTAATATAGAATGGTTAGAATTCGTCAGATACAGATGAGTTTCTGGGCGGTAACGACAACGCTATCTGTCGCCATTGTTTTCAACTATTATTTGCGAAACACGAAGAACAAAGAATGCGAAAGTGAGTTCTCTACATAGATTTATATTAATCTATGGTTCTCCTTCTCTACTCACTACTACCGTGGTTAGGGGTGCAATTTTAATGAAAAAACTGAGGGTGCTGAAGCTCCTCTATCTTTTTTTATAATGATAACACGAAACAATTTGCTGGTGCTTATTTCAAAATTGGGGACGCTAAGCACACCTAAGCCCCTCTCAAATTGTTACTCTTACCGTGGTCAGGCCGGATTATAGACATATTTATGTGTTATATGTCTATGGACCGGATCCAGAATATATTTACGGGGGGGGGGGGGGAGCGAATATCATGACGTGTGTACCGTATTTTATCGGCTGTCGAAAACAGACATCGTAGAATTTAATTGTGTAGTCTACGGGGAGGTATAGCTCCTTAGGGGCCTTGGATCTGTGACTGTAGCCAATTCACTTATCTTTCATCCCTGCCGTGTATGAGTATGATTAATAAATTGTTAGATACTGATTTCTGACCGAAGTTGTGTTTTATTATAATTTATGTTAGGAACTACGCAGGTAATTCGACAAAGTCTTGTATTCTTGTGGTTTGGGAATTAAGGCGCTGATTAGAGCCTTTCTCGCCTAATACAAAGAAATCGTGAATTCCTGAAAATTCCCACGTTATATGTGTACAATTTTATAAGTCTATAGGAGCATAAAATGTATTGTAAACGAGTAATTTTTAAGTAGGTACCTACAGGCTACAGCAACACAATATATTTGAGAGTAGGTGAGTTTTTTAGGTAGACGGATTAGAATAGATGTCTTAAGTATTACACAAAAAATGTATCAAATGAATACTATTAAGTACAAATTATCTGCTACAAATACTATAAAAATGTGAACATGTAGTAGGTGGTGGGTGGTTAAATTAATTAGGTTTAATATTCTAGTTGGCAACATAAAGTTGTTGATACATGGCGTCACTGAGTATCTACATAAATTACTAATTAGTCATATTTATTAAATCAAGGAAATTTTGCATAGCTTTAGATAATATGTTCAATATAGTTTTCAATAATATATTTCATGATATTAAAGAAATGTTGCTATATTTTACATTTTAATACTGAAACAACATATTATGTAATGTTGCATTCCTTATGCGGTTGTGCCCAAAAATAAATGAAGTCATTGCTTAGCATAAACAAAAAAAAAACTTTTATAATTGTTTTGGAATCAATATCAAAGATTATTATAATATTATTATTTAATATAAATATAGTTATATGGTATAGGAATTGAGAATACATTATCAAAACTTAAATTAAAATTTAATCTAAGAACTAGAGCTTCATTATTAGTTGTTTCATACCTATATAATAATATATCACTTGTATGGATATGATCTAATTTTTAACACAAAAATGTTAAAAGGCACTTTCTTTTTATGTATCAATATTCATTTATGTATGTAAATTTGTAATTTCAGTATTTATTTTAACTACACCATGGTTAGCATAAATATAAAACAAAGTTAATTAAAAATATGTAATATCAATGAACCCGGGTATAAACAATTATATTTTCAAACAAATTTGAACAAGTAGTTTTAATAAATTGTATATAAATAAATTCTACTTATTTTAATTTTAAATTTAATATAGTTTATAGTTTTAATTTATGAAATATTTAAAATTAAAACTATGAGTTATAAATAAAATTAAAATATTATTATTATTCAATATTGTTTTATATTTATGTACGAATGTAGTAAATTAATAAACACTAAATACAATTTATTATTTTTAAATTAAAAAATAATCGATTTTGCTCTATATAAATGTAATTTTAATACATAATTCAACTATTTAAAGTTTGATAAATAGTATGATTAATATAAAATAACTATTAACACATAACATAAACTATTAATCATTTGTGCCATTATTTTTCTCAATTTACTCAGAATATAATAAAAAATTAACATAACATTTTAGCTTGTTTAAATTATATATTATTTGGTCATAATATAAAGTGTTGTGCGATCATTTTTATTTTTCATGAAGAAAACAAATTAGGTACTATTAAAAAAATGGAGATCTATGAGATAATTTAGGCTATTATGCTGGTAATATAATTAATTTAATTAATTTATAACTGGAATAAGTAATACCATTTAGTATTTATATTTACAGATTTAAGTATAAATATTGTAACTGGTTTTTAATTTAGTGAAATTAACTAATAATTAGTTTAATTATAACACGATGAACTTAAGAAGATTCCGTTGATGATCTTGAAACAATTTTACGACATCCGTGACACACTGGCACAGGATCTTGACTAAGGTGACCAGGTAATGGAACATTCATATCTATACAACGAGTGCAAAACACATTTCCACATTTCCAACAGTGATACTAAATATAAAATATAAACATAAATATTATAATTCTGTGATTTATAGTAAAATAAATATATCTATTGTGAAATTATGTAGATTAATAATTTCACATAAATAAAAAATGTCTTAATTATTGTAACTGGGAATAAAGTTTAATTTCATTGAGTACCACTATGCTATAACTAAAATATAATAATAATTATTAATTACCAGTAACGTTTTACCTGACTAATAAATAAAACAAAATATTAATGCTTATAAATATTATTGTAGTAGTAACATAACACAAAAGACAGCCTTTTCTTGGAACTTTATTATTTGTTAAGTATTGAGTTCCAAGAGAGGTGTCTTAAATGTTTATAACACATTCATGAATAGTATATCGATTTTACTATTATATAGATCCATTTATGTTTAAAATATTAATTCACTATTTACGTGCTAGTGGTTATGTTCACATTTTGATAATTATTTATTATTATAATAAAATAAATTTAAATATAATTAAATCATTGATATTACAACAATAATATATTACTTTTTTTGTAGAAGAATCAGTGGAACATTCACAAGAAACTGCTTCTCGTAAGCTCTTCCATTCAATAGCCACCTTATGGGCTTCATCTAGTTTTGGTTCCATAACAGTTAAGTTATCAAATGCATCATTCATTGATTGTTTAATGTTATCTTCTCTGTTATAGCTCATAGGTTCTATACATATTTCTTTTGAAAACAGACTGTTTTTGACCATGTCTGCACCATCAGATATTTTACGTTTAAAATATGATAATCTTTTTTGTAGGAATTTTACGTGATCATCAATAGATTTTGTTTGTTCACTAGTTGCTAGTAAAATGTCATATACATGCTCACGTGGATGAACTCCATTTTCAAAACGACAATACATTCCCCGCCAAAATCTTATATTTTGTGGAGATAAATCAGGGCTCATAGTTTCTGTTTGAGCACTATACAGAGGGTTTAAAAATTCTTTTTTGTGTTCTTCAACATAACCCCAAAAAGAAAACGTACGATCTTTGAGTCTAAACAATTATTTATAATATAAATGTTATAAGAATAAATTATTTAATTAATTGTATGAAATACAGTAAAATAATTACTTGAGATCAACGCGTTCTTTTTCACAATTTCCAATAAAAGTTCCATACTGACAAGATGTTACATGATCATGTAAAATTAATAAAAATCTTTCATTGAATTCAAATGAAGTAGGTTGAATCATTGTGAGTTGCCATGTTGCTTCTATAAATTGAGTAAATACTGGGGAAACTTCTTTTGAGTCACCAGCTATATGGCCACATCGATCACTAAATTTATGTCCAAATGCTAACCAATCTTTTTCAATAAGCGCCTATTATTTAAAACAAATTAAAAATTAGAACATAATTATTAATTTCAATTTTTCAGTAAAATATTAAATTTTACTTGAAATCCTTGGAGTGTCCGATAATATGGATCTAACATTAGTGAAGCCAGTGAACAGACTTGAGCTGTTCGATCCCACCCATCTGAACAATGGACCACAACTGACTTTCCATTATTAACTGCTTGGCATATAAAAGCAGATGTATCAAGAATAGTTTTGATATGCCGTAACCAACCACTACTGTCTAATCCTCCAATAAATTGTGACATAGATAGATTTCGCTGTTCACATACTAAAAATGATATTAATATCAAAATAAATAAATATATTAACAAGTATTACTCATCAATTTTAAGTTATAATTTTTATAATGGTACTCACAATCTACAACTTTGGACAAACTATTTCTCATTACATGAATATTTTCTATACCTAAGAAATTAAATTTAATATTATCGTAGAAGTTTTCATTTTCATAACCTTTCCCTGTTGCTCGATTTGCCATAGCATTAATCTAAAAATTGACATAACATAATAATGAATAATAAGTTTTGTTTAATTATTTTTCTAATAAAATTACCTTTGGTCTAGTATCAACAACATACATGTACTCACTACCAGGGTTTGTGTATAGTATACATGTAAGAAGTTGTTCATCTTCCATACATCTGGCATTAAATCCAGATAATGGTTGTGCACAACGGCAAATAGATGCCTATAAATAAAAAAACGTAAAATCCAATAAACAACATACTTTTTGTAAAATACCTTGTTTTTGTGTAAGTATGTAAGTACTGGTAATCGTTCTTTGCTACGAAACTTTGAACTGCCCACTAAAATGGATATACTCACAGACGATGGTACAAAGAGGAACTTTGGGTAAGTATCACACAACTGTCAATAATTAATTAATTGTATAGGCTGATCATTATCATACATTAGGATTATAAAAATAAAATTAATTAAAAATATCAACCTGATAGTCTTGATTTAATGTAGTTAGACTCCAAGATTCATTTGGTACATTCATTCTTTTATATTCTTTTTCCAAATTAAAACTATCCCAACCAGCACTTTTCGAAATCTTATCAGAATTTGATTTGTATAAAAAACAGTAAACATCTTCGATTTTTGCTAGAAATTGATATTAATAATTCATTATCTTTAAATTAATATTAATGCATATTTTTGATTTAAGGAACAATTCAAATACAAACCAGGTTGGCAGAGAACAAGCAGTGACGTAAATATATTGTGAGAATCTCTTTCTTTTGGTATAACAAATGTGACTGATAAGAATGTTTTACATCGTATTAGTATTGGACAACCAGTTGTTGTAATAGGTAATTTTTCGACACTGCCTATATGCATTAATAGCACCCAAGATTCTTTATTGTTTTCAGTATCGAAAAATATTAAATGAGTAGCTGTTAAGTATAATGTACCAGCTGATGTTTTTTTGGAATTATATCGATCTAACATTCGTACATTTTCTATCTGAAATTAAAAAAAATTACAGTTTAACGCAAATTAACTCAAATTGTATAGATAATAATATAAGCAAGTAAGTTAATAGCATTTTAACTTGTGAGCTACTTAAGCTTTTTTTA
The DNA here is from genome assembly GCF_003676215.2 of Rhopalosiphum maidis. NCBI lineage: Eukaryota > Metazoa > Arthropoda > Insecta > Hemiptera > Aphididae > Rhopalosiphum > Rhopalosiphum maidis. Next base: position 86,110,810 of record NC_040877.1, read on the forward strand.
TGAAGGATTAAGGGCAGCTATGACCTATGTGTAACATGGTTAAAAGTTAAGTTTAATTTATATATACAATAGTATCAAGAAAATATCAATACCTAAAGCTAAAAATAATTACACTATTAGTGACAAAGCAAAATACAATCTTGAAAATTTCAAAGTAAACCACATTACATTTTTATAATTACACAAAGTTTTGAAAACACTTGATTTTTTTTTTAATCTCAAATTTTACACCATGCATTTCATATTCTTAAATAGTAGGTAATATTACAGTTATTATTGAAAGCAATTTTGTTAAGAGTTACAAAATTAATTTTTAGCATGTGAATTTCTAATTTGAAATAAGCATATTAATTGGAACATAATAATTATAATATTTGTAGTAGATTGTATTAGAATTAAACAAACAATACAAAAATGTTGTGAGTTAAGCTTTAAGAGATAATATGAAATAATGGTGTACAAGTCATGAGCGAATCGAGGGGGTATAATATATTAATTTCTAGTTGAAAAATCATATAATGGATTCTTGATTCTTAAGTACAATGAAACTTAACTTAACAAACACCACTCTCAACAGACAAATTGATATAATCCCAGCAAAAAATGTGATTATGATAATTATGTCAAGGATCGAATTACGATTGTTAATATACTCCTATATTGCCTAGGACGACAATGTTAATTGCCTATATAATATAATAACTACTGATATGTACATGAATAACTATATTTAATATGTATTAATATTTACTATCAGCTTTTATTTTTTATAAAAGTACAATATTTTTATTAAAAATGAGTAAATAATACGTACATGAGTTCATATTTTATTGGAGCAATGGTACCCGTATATTATAGGATTAAAATATTTTACAAACCATCCAGTTAATAATAATCTTTAAACATTTTAGTAATTATTAAATGTTATTAGTGTCATTAAACATTTTAATAAATATATTCTATCAATTATTATCATATAATAAGAATATAAGAATATTATACTTTAAAAAAGCAGGACAAAATATAAGGACACTAGATTCAGTTAACTCACCTCAAAATAAAACTTATAATGGTTTTTTCTAGTAACATTTGAATTAAAATTTTGATATAAAATATTTTTTGGATTACTCATATTATCCAAAAACACATTCAGGAAAATAAACAAATCATTCTAAAATCTATATATTTCTCACTTCACTTGGTATTTAAGATTATATTAAATCATTTTAGTTATTACAGAATTATTTCTGATATATATTCAAAATATTGTTGTAATAAAATAACTAATTATTAAATAATATATAAAACTTCTATTTTACTGAAATAAATTTTGTATATTTAGTTAGGTATGTATATTTTTTCTGATAATTGTATTGATTAATAATATTTCTTAAGAATTAGGTTTATCAACATAAATAATTAAAATATGGCACCTAAATTTCGTATTGTTAAAAATATAACTTGATACATTTGACAGATAGTTTTTAAAATATATATGTGAAATATGAATATACAATAAATGGATAAGGGATTATAACTTCATGCATATATAACATATGCAAAACCATGCAGTTATAGGGTAAACTTCTAAATAATGGGTTTTAAAATTATTTACTAAAAAACAATATTTATTTATATTATATTGCTAATTTTTGATAATTCACAAACTAATCTAATGGATGTTGTTTTTTTTTTTTTAGAAATTTAGTATAAAAGTTATCACAATGTATATGAAGTACAATGGTAAAATTCAGTGGTGCTGAAGTTCATTCCAAGATCATACATTTAATTTACAGACACCTACCACTAAATATAATTTTACAGGCCTACATGGATCCCTCTACTCTTTAATTAATATATTCAAATATTTATTAATTATTCTAATTAATTTGAGTTCCTACATGAATAAACTAAAAATATAGCTTTGCATGAGTAAAATGTATTAATATATTATAACTAAACCTAAATGGATCTATCAATACTTTTTTGTAACTATAAAAATCAGTAAATAATGTAATAATAAAAACATAAGTATTAATAAATAATTATTTTTTAATCAAAATGAAAGTATTATTTTAAAACTTTAGATAATAATGCACTTTTCATACTTATAATATAATTCTTTTTGTATTAGCTTTGCAAGTAATTCTCATTAAACTATTTGTTTTAATATTATAATTGGTTCTTGTTTTAACTAATAGGTATCCATAATTATTATTATAAGAAAAACTAGAAAATAAGGCATTATTACTAGCTGATATATACCACCACCACCACCATCATCCACATAATATATATGTTTAGGTCGCATACTAGAAGATAAGTTCAGTGCCACTGGTGAAATCATAGTAACTTAAAACTCAAAAGTTTATTTACAAGTTTAAAATAAAAAATCTTTGAAAAATTCTATAGGATAATAATTTATAAATATATTTCCCTATAGTTTAAATTTAATATTATTTTTGTAATACTAATAGAATTATACCTACTAATTTAGTTGACTCCAATTAAGAGCATTTTAATAGAATATTATTAGTTAATAACTAAGAAATTATGAGAAATATCTTTTGATAGATATTAAAAGTCAATAGCTGAATAAATTATTGTAAATTGTATTTAATGTAAATTTTTTTTTAAATGTTTTTATAATTATTATAATGATTTTAACTATTAGGTAATCAGCATTCTTTTTTACTGAATAACCACGTTGTACCTTTTTAATGACCGAACCGTCCTGTTGCTGTTGCCTGGCCACTTTGGCCATGGCAGCTTCACGCTGTAGCCACGACCTCAAGCGGCAGAACAAAGAATACGATCCGGGTGCCGATGACAAACGATACAGACGGAAGCCGGCCGGTGACACGAACCTGTCTTTTTCAGCCATACAACTGCATGTGATACAGATTTATACACACAACTCACTGCGTGTCCTACAAAAGCATGCACAACAACCTGGGTTAGATCTACTTTAATAACTACAGAATACAAACCACCATAACCTCTCCGGGTAGAATAATTAAACACTACAGGTAGGTAGGTTAGGGATTGTGTAGATTAGGATAATTTAAGAAGGAATCTAGTTTTCTAGCACACATGCATAATATGTGTTAACCTTAGCCACAAGCACCCAACAAAATATCCAACACTTATTTATCAAGTATATTTTCAATATTTATAATTAAAAGGACGCGACTAGGAATCATGTAAATTACTTTTGGAGTTTTTATATGTTCCATCTTGGCAATTCAAGGCACATTAATAAAAAAATAAGTGACTAGAGTATTAAAAATAGGTTAACATAAATATGAATAAATAACTGAAGAAATTAAGAATATAAAGTTGTCAATCATAAAGTTAATTAGGCATTCGGCCTATAGTAAATTTTTAAACCAATAAATATTAAGTAATAACTATTAAAGCATAGCAATTAAAAAACATAAGTAAGTACATAACACTGAGACTGATATTCACTGTATAAGTGTTAGGTGGTAGTACTCATAGACCATAGTAGCATTGATTATCAGTATTTTGTGGTAGTAACATTGATTATAAATAGTACATAAGTCAATCATGTATGATAGTGGCAAATTTTTATCAAAATACGATAAGGTATCACGGCAATAGATAATAGTATAATACTATTTTTAACGTAGATATTAATATGTAATAGTCTTTTGAATCACAATTTAGTAATTCACAGATTAGTGATTTACTAAACTACTCCAGCAGGAAAAAAAATCAATGACAATAGCCCACAACCTCCCCAAGGTTTTTAAAAATTAAATATAATCAATACTACACATTACACATAGCCACTATAGGTACTATAATAATATAATCACCTCTTGTATAATATTTGTTGGTGATTGGTATCTCTATGACCTATAATGCTTTATAGTCTAAATTATACATACATTTTTGAATTGAATTATTAACTATAATTATGAAATATTTCTCTGCTTTAAATGAAGTAGTGTACAAATTATAAAAAATAAATATTTTATTACTTTTACTTGAAATATATTTAAATACCCAAGTAAATAAAATACTGAACAAATGTATTATAAGAATTAGGTCATAAGTCATAATTTCTTGATAGAACTTAATTATTTAAGTATAAATTCCACTTTTGTGATAAATCTGTGTTAAATTTATTTAAAGCCTCATCAATGTGAATATCATAGTTTTGGTAATTTTATATATTAGGTAGAGGTAATTCAGTATTGTCTCACATAGTCACATTGTTCTTATTCGATGCTATATTATGCCTATATGTCTATATGTATAAAAAAATATTATAAATATTTATGATACTATGATACCTACCAGATTGTTGTAATGTTGTAATTATAAGTGTGATCGGGTATATAATGCCGCACCGGACGTCATTATCTTGAATATGTTCAATGTTCACTTGTGTCTTGTTCAGTTTGTAGTTCGTAATATGCACATAGTTCCTGTTAAATTAGAGTTAGGTAGGTTTGTTATAAAATCGTTAAAAATGAAACAAAATTTAAACATCAAAAGCCAAAATATCGTTCAAATATTATATTAAACTTATGGCCAAAGAAGTCGATGTTTTATGCTAAGATTAATAAAAAAAAAAATTTAAATTGTAATATTCCCACTAGTAGCCGTACCTATTTTCATATTTATATTTTGAGCATCAGCATTAAAGTCAAGAATGATCGTTTAGTTATGACAGTTATATAATAATTAATAAGTTTAAGTATAACAGTCAAAAGGTATTTATAACATAATAATAAATAATATATGTATACAATTTACAACTTTCGGAGGTTGAACATTGACGGGCTTGTCGTATCTACAACTAAACATATATTTAGTATTTTTTCTATTGTTTACTTTCCTTAAATATACCAATAAAAAGTAAAATATGCTCATAAAATCGACGAATTTTATGTAGTTATTATAAGAAAGAATCATCCATTTTTATGACAAATGTGAGTAGGTTCCTATACTGGAGTGTAATCGTTATGATATTGTTGGCTATTGACCTGTTGTTATACAAGTGAATTTCATAAGTTATAATCTTTGTAAAAAAAATTTTTAACCGATTATCTGTTATGTAGATAGATGGATAGATTATTTAACCGAATCTATAGGCTAAAGAGTTAATAAAAACCATTCGAGAGAGTACATTAGCTAAACTGAATAAAATTCTAAATACGAGTTGAGCGTTTTCCGTTTTCTCATTTCCATATAAGAACCCACTCGAGTTAATATTGGCACAAGTAAAAGAAAAAGTTTCGTTAAAAAATTCTATTTAAAATTTTGAATGTCAAAATTTGTGAACGTAGATAATTGAAATAAATGTGTTGTTCATTACGAAAAATTGCAAGTTTATGATTTCATAAAAGATTTACCGTTTACGTGATGACATTTTAAAACAAATTATTATGATCATTAATCTAGAGTCTAGACGAAGATGATGGCGTATATGTATTTTCAAAAACAATTTTATTTGTTCAATATTTTATTTTCATTATTATTTTATAATTTAAGATTTTGTTAATACAAATTTAAGTTTTAAAGATTTTTTTAAGAGGTAGTAAATAATCATAATAATTGTTGATAATGCGTGATGGAAAATATTGCAATTAAAATATGGTTTTCATAAATTTAAATTTACCGCGCTTCGATTCAATTGTTTTACTACGTAAAAACGTCCAATGAGCGCGCTATCGTCGTGCCACAATCAGTATTCGGTACAGTCGTAAACAGAATATACACTTATATTTATTTTTAATCGTGGTCGTAGTTAAGTGGTTTTTGGTTGTATCGGACGAATAAAGCCTTAGCTGTTATCAATTAAATAAATCCTATTATCAATATTATTTGTATGAGAAACAAGACCACATTTTAATATTACTTAGATCTCCAAAAAAACATAAACTTTATATAAATAGGTATGATTTAATCTTAATAGTTTCAACAAACATTTACATTTCATATCATGTAAACAATTATAAAGTTAATATATTTATAATACAATGTTCACAATTAAAAAAATATAATTGTTTTATAAATAACTATTAATTAAATTTTATAATATTATCAATTAACAATTTTTCTAAAAGAAAAAGAAATAATATAATAAAATTGGATTTTATAAAATGTACAATTAATCAATAGTATAACTAATCAATTAAACAAATAATTATCAATTTTGTAATTAGTTAAAAAGCTTTAAATTAGTAGAAAACAAAATACTTAATTGATTATATTTATTTTAATTTTAAAAAATTAAAATATTTTTTGTTTTAACAAACAAAAAATAACAAAAACACAATAATAATCTAATAACATTTTGTGTAATAAGCAAAAATATGTCATACAACATAAAATAAAAACAATCCTACAAAATATAAACATATCGAATGGTTTTGGTAGTTGACAAAATGTGGTAAAATTAATTAAAACAGGGAAATCAATTATACATTATATAATTAACATTTAACACTTCTCCTATGGCTACGAGTTACCATGCCCGCTGACCAGGATGCTCTAGATGCAACTTTTTTGAATCTTCTACTATCTTTCTTTTTGTGTGACCTTAATATTCTAGTCATTGGTTCTGTTAAAGGTGTTTTAATTTTTGATATTGTTGTAATTTTAGTTGGAGTAGAATCTTCTTTGGTATCATTACATTTCCATACCTTTTGAATTTTTCCAGAACTTCTTAATACTACACCTACTTTAGTTTCTTCAGGTTTGATTGATTTAGTTGGAGGCAACAGCCAACTTTCACGTGGCAATTGCTCATTTTCAGAATCACTATTTCCAAATTTTGAAGTCTCATCATTAGTTGTTGACTTTTCGTTTAATTTTTGTTTTTTGACAATTCTTCCACTGCTTGTCCGTGTACATCTTTTTTCTGCTGGTTGACCATCTTTTTTACTAGAGCTATTATTGTTGTTATTATTGTTATTATTAATTTTTGCCGATGTTCTGAGTACTTTATTTGTTTTTATTGGTGGTGTTTCTATAGGAGTATTAGGATATCTATATATATATAAAAAAAAAAGTAGAAACATTAAATTAGAACAAATATTATAGTTAAATACTAAGTAACTTACGGTTTTGAAGTGCTAGCATGAGCACTTGATGCTGCTCTTAAATGATGATCTGTAGGATATCTAGTGAATATGGCATAACCTCCACTTGTACCTCTACCAAATCTTTGAACTTGTGGATCTCCGTCAACACATTTGCAACTATTTTTATCTTCACATTTCATATTACCAGTCTGCATTTTATGTTTTAGTAGCACTTGTGGAGCAGGTGGTCCAGGTGGATCTAACATTAGTGTTATGACTGTGGTATTGTCAGCCCTCAATCTTACTTTATTCCATTGTAATATTGCCTTATCAACAAGATTTTTTGATGGATTTAACCAATCTACTTTCTAAAGAAAAAAAAAATGAATTAAAAAAATGAAATCTATTATCAAAGGTGATCTCTTACTTCTAACGATTTCATTTCAATATTGTGCTTCTCTGTTGCATATACATTTGAAATTGCAACATCTGCTGAAAGAACATTCCATAAGCCATCGGTACCAAATATCAAACAACGATGTTTAGAAGGATCAACATTGAATACTTCAACGTCCGGTTCAGGAGATACAACAAATTTATTATGTTCAGAATTGAAACTCCAAAAATCACCAAGAGCACGAGCTACCGCTAAGAATGGTATTTCATCAATTGTAGTTGAACGGCGTACAGGACCTTTGTGACCAATGCGAGGCCTATTCCATACTACTCGAGGAACACCAGATTTATTAATTACTTTGCCTCCACACTCTTCTATTCTTATTTTTTCTTCAAATGACTCTGGCTTATGATCTCGTGTTAATGGCTTGGCTTTCCACTCTCCGTTTTCTAAAATAGAAAAGCAATAAAAAAAAAAAAAAAAAATTGAAAACACTAGAAAAACAATTAGTAAAATAAATAAAAATTATTACCTTCATCTTGATAACCAAGTACTATACAACTATCACCGACGTGACCAGTATAAATTTTTCCTCTCATTATAAAGGCTATGCTTGCAGTGGTTCCCGATGTGTTAGGTAAACCAGATGGAGTTCTCGGCCAATTTTCTAAAAAAAAAAAGGTATTATTCATGGGTTAACTTATAAGCAAATGTATACTATATAAATACCTAAGTTTTTCCACATTTCAATATGAGTATTTACATAACCATTACGAATAGCTCTTAAAACGTCATCATCGTTTTTTGACCAGAATGCATCGTCTTTGATGATGGTGTCAAGTAAATGATCTTTGGCATATGCGGCTGCTTCTGAACCACCGTGTCCATCAAATATTCCAAAGAAGGCGTACTCCAGATCTTTCATGTCCGGTGTCTGCTGGTAGGCCACCGAAAACATATCTTCCATATACTTCCTACCGCCCTGGTTGCAGTAACCAGTCACACGAAGGTTGACACCGATGCTCGGCATTGTGACGGTCAAGTGTAGGCCAACAATACAGAGCTGAACAAAAGTTTGCGTACAACCGTTTTATGTCGACATCACCATGTACCTACGGCAAAGTCAATCCAGATTATTCAATTTGACACCGGAATTCACGCTAAATGTAATTTTTCGATGAAATTACCTGTATAACACAAGTATCGCGGGGATTTGAAGGAAACTACTTTCTACGACGTCCACATACAGCGCGAGACAAATGGCGCGCAGTATGCCGTAATGACAACGACGGATCGGGTGGTACGGGCCGGACGTTCACTTCGATACACTGGACGAATACGCGGGCGACACAATGGCGACGGGAAATAGAAAAAAAGTATAATCTATAATTATTTGTCGTTAAAATACAGCCGAAGCAGTAAAACGTAGTCGCGACGACCGTAACACATTAACATTAAACTGCGTTTACAAGTGTTGGAGCGCTAGAATCTAGATCGCGTTTAATAACGAATTTGTGTTTTGAAGTGCATTAATGCATTACCATTTACCATTCGTCCGTCCGTACGTCTGGCAAACGGCGCGACCGTGAATGTCCCTCCGCTCGGCGGGTTGGCTGCACCGGTGCCCCGTGTGGCGCGAACGAGTGGTGGCTTGGGAGAATGGATTTTCGTCGTCGTCCGGCGGTGCCGAGTACCCCCGCCGGGTGGCGGCCTCCTTCCAAGGCGGTCGAGTGTCGACCCGCGTACGTACGTGTGCAAACGCGCGCGTACACACACCACCGTCCGCCGCAATCACGGCACGAATTTTATTCGGATCATAATTACAAATACGTGATAACACTTCACGGTCCGGGGCGGTCCGAGTGTCCGACTGTTTTGTTTTTGTTTTCGTACTAGTGCAATTTTTGTTTTTTTTTTGTTTTTTTTTGTTTTTTTTTTTAAATTATTTGTCTGTTTACGTTACGCTAATCAATTTAAATATCTACACCTACTCTCGTTTTGTTTATATTAATATTATACATCGCACGTACACTGTTTACGCTGTATAATAATACATTTTTACAATAATGTGCATAAGGGCTCGTTTAGTATACGGTCCCCGAAAGGATTTCACCACAACGCCTGCAGTAATATCCAAGTAAGTGTGTATTCGCTGGTATATTATTATCGTACATGAATGCTGTGATACACACTATACCGGGTACATTTGACTATAATGTATATGACGTGTATTAGTTATAAATGTATAGGTAGCACATATTATAAATATATATTGTTATGTGATCTCGTCTTTTTCTAAGAACTGTTACGTATAACTGTGGAGTAGGTACTCGACTTTTTTTTTTTTTTTTTTTTTGTGTCGTTTTGCACTTATATTACGAGTAATGACTCAAGTATCAACAATTTTATTTTTTATTACTGACAATGTATATATTTTTGTCATACACCAATCTAAGTTTGTTTACATCCCTACTAAAATATATTGGATGTTATTTTACCATTAGTATTTTCATATAATATTTTGTTCTTCTTTATAAAACTATATTGGTAAACATTGATTACCCCTACATTGTTTTAAAGTGTTTAATTTTCTGTGACTACTTAGTCAGTTACATTTGTTCAAAAATTGTCACAGCTTTTAAACAGATTAAGAAAATTAAAATACCTACCTATTGTTTATAATAAGTAATTAATAAATATAATAAAAGTTAATAATATGGCAATTGTCTATTTCTGAATAATTTTATAATTAAATTAAACAATAAACATGCCATTATAAATAATGAACATGGGTAATGGTAATCAATTTGTTTAATTTAATTATTGTTAATGATATGTGTTATCAATACCTCTAAAATGAATAATTAATATAGGTATAATAATATATATTTATTTTTTGTGATTAATTAAATATAAATTATTAGCTATCAGGTTTACATATTATCTAAATGTATATTTTAAACAAACATTCATACTATTACTTTTACATTTATTAAATAATTTAAAGATAGTATTATATTTGATACATAAATTTTAATTAGTATTATATTATTCAGACTAATTTCAAAAAAAATTCAGTTAACCAATCTTATGTGGTTCTGATTAATACAAATTGATATTTTCACACTGTTTTAATTCTGCAAAATCTAAAGTATAATTTTTTATTTCCAACTTTCTCTATCTATATAGTTTTTAATAGTCTTCTTCCAGAGGATGTTTTAAAATCTCAAAGTTTTAAGTATTGCATTAGTTTCAATTTCTTATGACAATACACTCACATTATTATTTTGGTATTAAGTTGACTGTTTTTGCATTGAATACATTTTTGCTTATTTTAATGTATGTCCTTGATTTTTCCATTATACATTACTGTGCTTCATAAATACATAAAACATTTAACATTGAACTGTTTACAATTCTTGTTTTTGACTATTATGTCAAGAGTTCAGAAGCTTTTTGCTATTTATAATATAGTAAATTTTAATTATTTTGTTTTTATTCTTGTTAATATTATTATAATCTTTACAATTATCTTCATTTTTTTAACGTTCCTTAATTCTTTTTTGCCTTTGTAATTTATTTTAAAATTGTTACTTTTATTATTTATAATCTACCAACTTACTTTTAAAAGTAAAATATTATTTTTTTTGTATTTTGTAATAAACAATAAATTGTAATAATATGTAATTGAGAGATATATTTAAATTATATATAATTCAATATAAGCAACTGCTAAAAAAACTTATCATATATTTTATGTAATAATGTTTATTGTTAGGTATAACAAAATATGTATACATAACAAGTCATAAGTACGTAGATATTAATAATAGGTTTAATGAAAAAACATGTACATAAATAATTTAAGACATTTGTGCAAATTAAAAATAATTTAACAGAATTGTTTTCTAATGTTATGGCTTACTGTCATTATAAATCTATTATATTAATTCAATTATTTGTAATTTGTAGTTTGTACACATATATTTGTATTTTAAGCAGCTTTAAATTTAATGTCTCTGATCAAATTTGAACTTTTATAGTCTCCTATGGCTATATTAATCATTATCAATTTTGATTAGTCTGCGGAACTTAAATTAAAAGTTTTTAAATTCTAAGTTTTAAGACATCTATGGCTACAAAGCTTTGAAAAGTGGCTATTTCAACACTCAGTTATAATGTTGGTTTGATTTCCATCTCTCAGTGTTAGTTTGTAGACATTCCACGAGGAAGGTTGAAATATAGGAGATATTCTTTGCAAATGCAAAAACCAGACGGTTTCTACTCGCCTGTTTTTTCTATTTACATAATAAAATAAATAAATAAAAAAAAAAACGAGAAAAAAAAGGTGTTATAGATGAAGCGGGGTATTTTTTTACGTAATTTCATCTAACGCTTTATTCAGGAGCAGACAAGCTAAGCTATCGATCATGCAACAATATACTTTCGAAACTCGTTATTTTGTTTATAAGCAGATGGCACATTTTTGAATTTTTCACCAGTGGTCAGAGACCCTATTATTTTATAATTTACGTTATTTTGCTCAATATAAATTAATTTGAACAAAAGATTATCGATATTCAAATCGATTTAATGCAGGTACATTTTATTGAATTCTATTTTAAACATTTCCGATGAACCATATTTTTTATGCAAATTTCCACAGTATTATTGTAAGAAATTTAAGGTTTTCATTATTATTTTGAATCTCTTCCATTATTTACTCGCACTTTTAATACAAAATAATCAAAACGTTATACAAGATATACCCATAAACGAAAAAATCGTTGAGAAAAGAATATAATATCTACTATAGGTACACACTTTTAAATTTTAATTCAAAATAATCAACATAATGAACTAGTGAATTACGTAAACAAAAATAATCCACATGGCATGTAACAATTACAATCATGTAGGTATACGATTTTCGAAAAATCAACGATAAAATATAGCATCTAAATTATTTGCAAATGATAATGTCAAATGTTGATATTTTTTTGGTAATTTTTTATTAATATGTATTACTATACACACAGTCACACGACTGTGTATTCAAAAACTATGGAAAATTGGTAAATCCTAATCATTTTAAATTTATGTTTATATAGCTCGTTAAATAATTTATATAATATAGGTATATACATAGCGATTTTAATATAAATTTAATTAAAGTTCGTTCGAGGCTTTTTATATCTTTTTTTTTTTAATTTCCAAAAATAAATACTAATATATTTTTTATAATGCGATTATATTTATATATTTAAAAAATAGTTACATTAAAATACTTAAATAAATTATCAACAAATCTTAAAAGATCGCCATATAATTGTTATTAATTTTCTAAATAAAAAATAATGTATAAGGGAATGTGTGATCCTAGGCCTTTTCACTGTTATGATTAGTATAAGATATTTGTTAAGTTTTAAATTATAGGTAGATTCAGTTTTAATTATCATATTATGCCTACATATTACATAGTGAACTGACTGATGAACTAAGGTATTTTTTATTTTTTCTTAGGTTAGAATCTATTTATTTAAAACTATGAAATAGGTAGTTGTAATAAAATTATATTTTATTTGAAAACGATATTTTGTGTCGCGTGTACCCTATTATACAACGCTTCTGTTTTTTTTTTCGTATTGTGTGTCCTACAAATTATGACAGTGTCTTCGTTGTTAATTCTACGAACATATTTCAGTTGAGCGTTGGTTAGTTCTTTCCGGTGGTCTTTTGTAATTAGTACCGTTACCTACCTGTTTGGTACTAATATTTGTTCCTAGTTAAAAAAAATTCTGTAGATCATAATATTGAATGGTTGTGAAACTCTAATGGACAAACATTTTCCTTTGTTTGAGCTTCTTAGCTTTGTCTTCTTTATCATTTTATATTGAAATATAATAACTGTAACTATTGGTCGTTAACCATTATCAAAGATCAAAACATTTTTATTCATATCAGAGAAGTTGTGTAAAATTGAATTCAACACATTGTCTTTAACAATTCATAAGAGTAGGAGATCATAATAATAATTATTTTAAGTTAAATAAATATAGTATATTATTAATTATACTTGATTTTATTTTAAAACTTTTAGAATTACAATTTAAAAAGCCGATGCCGACTATAATAAAAACTATATACGTTATTTTGATTACTTATAATAAATTATTTGTTTTCTCTTTGACCCCGGGTATCACTAATAAATGTAACATAGCAAATATACGTTCTGTGGAAATAATCGTGTGTAATTAGTTTTAATATTATAGCGTATTGACCTATTTAAAACTTAAAAGTTAAAAATATCTGTGTTTGTATGGTACAAGTTAAGTCAGTTAAGGTTGTATCTATCTTAATTCGTATTTTGCATGTTAGTTTTTCTACGATATTTCAATTTTTATGCAAATTAAAAGTATATACTATATGAAAATTTAAAAATACTCATGTATAACATTAAAATGTAAATATCGTAAATTTTTATACGTAAGATATTGACATTAAGTACGAGATAATATGATATTATCTGTATACAGATAATGCTCTTAACTTAAAACTTGATAGTAGATCAATCTATTTTTTTATTAAAGTTAATAACAACATAAGAGGGGGTTTGCTGAACACAATTTTGGTATGGGGTCTCTGTATACAAAGAAAACTAATAGTTTGCAGACATTCTCTTAAGAAAGTAGAGTTGAGGTAATTTTTTTGGTTGTAAGTAACATGAGATCGAACCTAAAAATATTCATCTATATAAAAGTAAGATCGTCCTGAACAGATTATGTAAATCTTTTTATCCTCAGAATAAGTAGGGGTCATTTATAGATTTATCGGATTGATGTTAGTTAGAAGACCTGAATTGATTGCTGGCTTGTTAGAGTTATTTTTTTGAACATTCATATCTGCCTAGACTCTTGAATAATGCTTGGATTACAAACTATGAACTAAGATGATATACTTTGAATAATATCTTTGCTCATATTTTTAAGAAACAGATAAAGGTGCTAGTTTAAAAAAAGTCAAAGATTGAAATATCAACACGTTAAATTTACTTCATTATTATATTTTAGTTTTATAGTTACTTATTAAATAAATTATGTTTATGATTTTTATTATTATTGAAAATTAAAATATTTTAAGATAAAATCTTTGATTATGTATTATGGTATCGATAAAAGTAAAAAAAAAAAAAATATAATCTTGATGATACGTGTTTGAAATAATAACAATGTGCACTGAAAATTATACTCTAGAAAACTAAAATTTGATTGAAAATTGAAATTGTAAAAGCATTTTATAGCATATTTTGTAAAGTTTATTTCTTCCGGTCTGATAATCTTGATGTCTCAAATTGTTTTGTATCTGTGCTATAGACGATCGTTACGTTCACCATGAATATAATGTCGACTTCTTTAGTTCTTTAAACTCAAATCTAATGGTGCTAAAAATGTTATCTTGTACGTAAATATGAAATATTGTATAATATTAATGATGTAATAATTAAAATGTGTAATATTTACGCCTATGGTGACGAATTTTGAATTCTTATGTATAACATATTTTGTTTTAACTATAGCATATAATCAAATAAATCAGAAAAAATATGCAAATATATGAAAGACCTTGCTTAAATTATCAAAACTCATTGGAATTATTTTTTATTTAGTATGATATCATTTCAATATTAATGTGATTATTAATGTGAGTTAAGACAATGTATAATTATTAAAATCAATTCTTCATAAATATTCACCAAAATATCATCATGCTATTATTATTAGTTTGCTTATGTTTTTAATTGATGATACTTCTTGGGATATAAATAATTATATTAAAAATTAACATTGATACTAATGTAGTTATAAACTCATGTGCAGGCACGTATACAGGGGGTTTGGGGTTCAACCCCCCATCCCCCGGAATAATTTCGAGTAACGAGAAAAAAATTGTTTTATTATGTTATGGCACAATTTGTATTGCTAAATTTTGTACCCCTTCCCCCGATTTTTTTTTATATACGTGCCTACTCATATGGTTATTGTTCTTTAAATCTAATCTATTGAATACCTACTATAATTTTTTTAAATAGCTTAGTGATGTATTGAAATGCGATCACTAGGAAAGAGGTTAAACAAATTTATTTTGTGAAGATCAGGGAATAGTTTTCTTCGTTCTCTAAAAATGATTGAAACACAATTTTATGTATACTAAACGATTCTCTTATCAAACAACATTCATTATTTCAAAATCTATTTATATTTTTGAAAATATTTTTTTAACATAATTTCCAGTAAAATTAAAACAACATTTAAAATAAAAAATATATATTTTTTATCGTTATAGATAATTGTTAAGGTTTTTTAGATTTTTGGATGACAAGATACATTTTTAAAATCATATTATAAAGTATAATATTTTTCGGGGTATTTCGATGTATAAAAATCTAAATTCGGATGATTAGTTTATGTGTTATAACTTATAGCTATTTAAAGTTTCGGTGAGTGGAGTGGAGAGGTACAAGAGGATACTTTGCAAAAAGTTGTTCTACTACTCCGCTTACCTATACTTTAAATACTTATAATTTATAAACTACTCGTCCTAATTTCGATTTTTATGTATCAAAATATTCCAAAACATATTCTGCTTCTGAGTATAAAATTGAAAATGTATGTTGTTCAATTTTTTATTAAAAATGTTTATAAATTTTGAACTGATGAGTGTTGTTTGAAAGATTCATCCAGTAAATATATTTATAAGTTTATGTAAATTAAAATTTAAGTACTTGATAATTGTACACTTATACGTCTCAAAGCTCTGTAAAATGTCAATTGTGTACAACTAATTTATTAATGAGTAAACAATAAATAGATTTACGGTAATTTATCGACGATAAGATATTACTTCAGCATATTAGTGCTATAGATTAAATAAAAATCGTATAGTTAAGGTAAAATTAATATTCTACTGCGACGATGTCAATAAATACCTACCTAAAATAATATTGAGTAATTATTCAATATTTAAAATAAATAGGTAGACTAAGAAAAAAAAACCAATTTTTTTAGAATATTTTAAATATGTTAAAAATGATTATGTGAATCAATGAAATATGCACTTTTCTCGACAAAAATATAAAAATACGCATTTTAAATTTTCGATTTTTAAACTTACCATCGTATAATTTAATTTCTAGCTCGATCTATAGTGCTTTGATTTTAGTATGACATGTGTTTTTTCTCTTTTTGTGTAAACTTTTTATAATGTTTAGGTCTACCTTTGAGTGAGATTTCTAATAAAAAATATTGAGTGTTAGTATTTTTGTGATGTTAAAATTGATAACTCACAGTACTTTTCAAAATTATCGAAGGGAGGGAGAATATATGAAGAAAAAACTGCAATTTTTGCGAAAAACTAGTTTTTGACAAAGTTGATTTACTCTAAAAAAGTTAATTGAAAATTGTTTATATAGTTATTATTACTGGAATTACAAAAAAACGTAATTCTACAAATATTTTTTATAACGTTTGAAGTTTAAATTTTGACGAAATTGAATATTCATGCATAAAATAACCTCATTAAAAAAATTTATATAATATTTTTTTAAAAGTTTTTTTTGTTATAATATAAAATTTATAAATCATAAAAATGGGAAATATACTATTATTCTAAGTACCTAGATTAATTCAATTTACTGACGGAAAACAATAAATTACCTATGTTAATATAAATAAACTATAAAATATCCTAAGAAATGCTGAAAGATAGTTTTATGATAAAATAATTTTTATATGCATTGATTTATCATTGAATTCAAATTTAACACATCTATTATTGTAATCTATTCAATGGTTTATTATTCAAAACCTAGAATAAAGCAGTGACATTTAAAAAAATTGATTTAATTCTTTTATAATGAAATATAATGTTTAATTTCATTTTTATGTAGGTACTAGAATAATTTATTTTTTCCTTATTTAAATATTATACAATATTTGCATTACGGTTTTGATGACATATTTATGAGCTTTATGTTTACTAATGAAGTATAAAATTGTATGAAATTTATTACTAATGTTGGTAAATTTCAATTCCCATAAACATAAATTGAAATAATGTATAGTCCATATTGTATGTTAATTAAAAAACAATAACTAAAAAAAATAAAATACTAATATTATGAAAATAAATAATAATATACTTATTACATATTTGTTCTAAATCCATGACTATTTATCGAATTTTATAATCACATTAAGTATTTAATAATTAACTAGTTAATTTTAAGTTATTATAAATTAATTAATTGACTTTAGTGTTGATGCAAAATATATATAACATGATATGTACATAATACACAAAATAATAATAAATTTACTAGTTATAAATAAAACTATTTTTTTTTTCAGAACAAAAATTCATGATTATTAAGCATAGTTGTATTACAAATGCACTTCATCTTACCAGAATTTCAGTTCAACAATGACTTTCTTGAATAACAGAGTAGCTTAAGGTAAAAATCGTACTGTATAAAAAATAATAATGATATGCATGTTTTATAATATTTTATAAGAACCTATAATTGTTCTTTGTTTTTTCAACCTCAAAAGATGTATTTGTTATGTGGTGCTCAATGTTTAATAGTTTTATATATGATAAATGATTTATATTATAATGTCAGAAACTAAATTTTAGTGTTTTTATTATAACATTTTTAGTTTATGATAAACCAGTATCAATCACGATGTTTAATTTTATGAAAAAAAGTTCTGGTTCCCACAATGTGGTGAATAATGGGAGCAGTTCTGGATATGGGTCACAGGGTTCAGCCAATAATCAAACTGAAGAAAAAGAGCAAAGAAAAAAAATGAAGAAAATGCGTAAAGAAAAGGAAAAAAAAGAAAAAGGCAGTTTTAGTATGTCTTCTGATGATTTATTAAGATTGGATGAGGTGAGAAAAACATAATATTGTTTTAAAATAAGTATATATTATACGATATCATTTTTTTAGGTGAGAAAATCATTAAAACTACGAACAAGGCGTAAAGAGAAACAAAAGTTGCCTAGTGGAATTACTGCAGATTACAGTGCAAACTTTTTTGCTCCATTGAATCGTGATGAGACTGATGAAGCAGTTCAAACCCCTCCTCTTCCACCTCGCAGAGGTATTCTTAAACCTCCACCAATCTTAGAACATGGACCATTACAGGATCTTGATTCAGATTCTCTTCTACAAACTAATACATTAAAAAATGAATTAATTGTGTATGAAAATGTTCCAAGAGTATCAAGTATTGATAGCCTCACAGACTCAACAACAAATAGCAGTTTTGCTACACCATTTAACCTTAGTCCTTCTGGAAATGATTATTTAACTGATGAGTTTGACGAAAACTTAAAACTTCCATATGTTCCAATTGTGAAGGTAGAGCCTCGTATATTGACCATTAATAGAAGAGCAGGACCTGGCAGTGATTTTGGGTTTTCATTAAGACGTGGTCTTGTATCAGAAAATACAGCAAAAAGTTTGAAACCAGTGATTTTTGCTGAGCCGGGACAAGATAAAACACATTATACGGGACTTCTTCCTGGGGATAAATTAATAGAAGTAAATGGTAGTCCTGTTTCTGATAAAAATAGAGATGAAATTATTGATATGATTAAGTCATCAGAAACAAGCGTAACTGTTAAGGTAAATTAAATAAGAATTAACATTTGTTATTGTTATTATAAACTGTTTATATTACTTGTAGGTAGAGCCAGCTTTGGAGCTTTATGAATTAAGTCAAACATATTTAAACAGTCAAAATGGAAATACTTTAGTAAGTAAACAGTTATTATTTATTATTATTTGTAATCATTTAAAATAAACAATATACAATAGCTTCTTGGTAATCTGGAAATTTTTTCTTTGACATAATACTTTTAAGATTTTTTATTGTAGTTGTTAAAGCAAAAATTTTGAAAATAAAATATAGCCAGATTACTTTATGTACTGAAATTCCGTACAGCCAGATTATCGAAAGTCTACTGTATTATATTGTATCACTAGAGTATAAGAAGTAATCTACTATATTAGTTTGAATTTTGCGTTATGAGTTTTGAAACTAAAATAAATCAAATAATACAAACTATAAATGTTTTTTGTACATTGGTTTTGAGCCATATCTAATATAATAAGGTAATGGACACTAAAGGTAGTATTATGTCATATTTTTAATGTTATATACGGATAGACATTAATACATTATACAGTATATACATTATAATTGAGAATATATTTTATCATAAATTATTTGGTAACCAGGAAAAAAAAATCTGGGCACCACAATCCCTCTTTACAGCAATACTTTCCAAGTAAAAATTATATTTAAACAAATTTGTTATAATCTATATTTCAGTTTGTTATAATTTTCTTAATTCTTTTGTTTTGTTTCTTGATTAAGTGAACAAAAATTTGTTTGTTAAAAATTGTTTATGTGAAAAAGAACTTATTAGGCTAAATGAAAAACGATATTGCACAGACAAAATTATTTTTTTTTAACAATGAAAATTTGATTTCTTAAGTGCACCTGTAGCTTTTTTCAGGTTCTTGCCCCTAATATGAATATTTTTTCCATAAGATTTTGTAATTAAAATACAACCATTAATGCTACTAAGATAGTATGTTACTCATAGTACTACTTGTCAGTTACTTCAAATTAGTATTTAATATGACATTGTACATTTATGATTAAAACTTGCCTATATCAAACCCCTTAAAAATATTTAAGTACGGCGCTCGGTGCTAATGTAATTTTGTCCCAAAAATACACTATGTGAATAATGATCCTGTCCTATGGAAACAACCAATTTCTTTTTTAAAACTAATTTAGGTAAATATTCTACAGTCCACATTGAACCGTGTTTTTCAATATTTAAATCTCAAATTTCATGTTATATTTAAGACAGTCAAAGCTTTATTTTACAAATTATTTTTTGTTAGTGTTTGAAAAAAAAATATTAGTTCATTCATATCTGTAAAAAGTCTTCCTCATTCAGATAAAAAAGGCACAGTAATATATTCCAAAAATTCTACAAAGTCTGCAAGTTTTTCTCGTAAAGTCATTTTTGTTAATATAATTTAAAGTATCCCCTTCCCTCCTAAATATGTATCGTGCATTAAGGCTGTTGAAAGCTGGTTGTTTTTTCCTTCGTTTTTCGTACAATTAGACCAATAAGCGGAAGAAAAATTTACCCAGTAATAAAAGTCCGATATTAATTTTGAAAACATATTTGAATTCCTTATTCTCTTTTCTAGGTTATGTAGGAAATGGATTTAAATTTTTTTTTTTTTAGGAACACTAAAGTTGAAAATTGAAAAAAAAATTATATAAAAATATAATTAATTTGTTACAATACTAATTAAACTATAAAAAAAATTTTAAATCTATTTCCTACATAACCTAAAAAAGAGAATAAAGAATTTAAATATGTTTTTAAAATGTATATCGAACTTTTGGTACTGGGTGAATTTTTTTTTCTCTTTTTGGGATTTTCATGTAAAAACATTTTTTATCGCAAAATTTAGTGACGTGTGACTGCGCGTGTGTACGTTACTGATTTCCAAGAATCTTAGCCGTAGTTTATCATTAATTACATAAAACGTTCGGGGAACTCACGCACACTAATGATCAGTTACAACTCACGATGGCTATCGAATATTGCCTAAATACAACTCCTTAAAAATGGTTTACTTTCAACAGCCTTAAATAAATGAAAAAGTATTATAATTAAGATGGAAAATATACCATAAAATATAATTTCTACATTTTGTAGAATTAAGGACAATATGGAAAACTGGTATTTATAAAATAGATATAAAATTGAATCTATTTAATTCACAATTTAGTTAATGTTGAATGATTAATATTATTTACTTAAGTCTATAATTACTAGTATTTCAACATTATTTAAGAATCTGATAGGTATTTAGGATACATTTTTATAGTATTCTTTACAAAATTAAAATAATTTTTAAATAATACGTTTGTGTAAAAAACCGTTGATTTTTCTCTTAGTATTGTAGAATGCTCCTTAAATAGTATAGAAATCTTAGCATTTTAAAATATGGTCTTTAGAATTGATTAAAATATCTCTGTAAAAATAGCCTACGGGTGTTCAAAAATTTAAATTTAAATTTTTATTATATTATTAGTTTTAGACCAAAAAATTTATGAAATTCAAAAATATATTTGTAACTAACTAAAATTAATGATGATATAAGGCAATTTTAAAATGTTTTTATATGAACAGAAGAAATTTGTATTTCATGTTATCAAAATTGCCTATACTAACTCCTTTTAAAACTGTTACTACAAATTTCTCACCTTGTTTATTTATTATATTTTGAAGTTGTAAATTGACTCACACACACCCATTGCTTGTATGTGAAAACAGTCGAAATATTTTGTTGGAACCCCTTTAATATTGATTAAAATACATTGGGCATAGTCCTCCAATTATAAGTTATCTACATATTAATACAATTCATTAATTGCAAAATATATAATTCAATAGAGCCATTGACATATAAATAAATAATTATAAATTAGTCAATTGATTTAATCTTAACATTTTAAAATTATAATTGTGTATAGGAAATAATAATGTAAATAATTGTAAAAAGTTTCAAGTCAAGAATTTTAACTTCAAATGCTTATAAAATAATGTTACCAGTGTATTTTTAATCTGTTGTATGAACAATTTAAGATTTAAATAAAAACATTTTTATCAACATTTAAAAAAAAAAAACAAAAAAGGCTTGAAAATTGTAAATGTTTAAAACTAGTTTTAACAACTTAAAGATTACATTACATTTAGAAAACAATAATGTAAAAACTATGTGCTTTCAAGTAGGTACTAACTAGATTAAATTGTTTAGTAGGACAACATTAGAGTTATAATTTAAAAAAAATTACTGTTTGAATAGTATTGACAACAAATAAAATATTATAAAAAACTTATCATTGAATAATCAACACACATTCATTGCTTACTCAGAAACTAGAAATTAGAAAAAACCAAGGAAGAAACTAAAAATTTTATTTAAAAAAAGATTCCTATTAAAACGGTTTTGTTTTATTATTGTAATTAAACTATAATTAGTCTCAAGAGACCTGTTTCTTTTACCAACAATTTATATAAGCGATTTTTAGACCTGATATAAATTCAGAATAGTTTTGTGCTACTTATAGTCAATAGATATTTTAAATTTTAATCTATTGCTAATAAATTTACTCTATTAAATTTAGTTTGAATTTTTCTGATAAAAAATTTAAAATTTAAATAATAGTGTGTATAATAGTAAATGAAAAAATGTTCAATTTAAATTTTAAACCATTTATCAAATGCTAATATTATAATAATACCTTATGAATTATAATACACACAATATATACTATAAATATAACTATAATAATATTTATCCACACAAAGAAATAAATATTTAACAATGTTTGTTTTGGTGGACACGTGACATTATGGTAGGCATTGAAAAATATTTCAAGGCTGTAGAATTTGCTATAGTATGCATTCTTTGAATAGTTTTTAGTTTTCTATTGATCATTATGTTATAAATAATATGTATTAAGATGAATAATATAGATTATTAACGGTTACTAAAATTTAAATGTAAATTATTTTGATTCAATAAAGATTGAAAATGTCAATATAATATAATAGTTCTTTATTCAAGTTAATACAATAATAACTTCTCTTTACTTCATTTTTGATGAAACAATTTTAGATAATAATATATTTTGAACCGAGATTAGAGAACTTCTTGTTGATTTTTATTCTATAGTAAAAAATATAAAACGCATTATATTTTTTAAATAATATTTTAAGCAAAGATGGCATTTAAAAAATGTTGCAAAGCTAATTAACTATTTTATTATTTTTTGCACTAATTACGGAAAGTATGACTTTAAACACTATGTATTGAGACTTAAATTTTTCACCAAATATTTAAATTAACGTCGTACGATACATCGTATAGTTTCAGATTTTTTTGTACTATTCACACTTTGAATTTTTAGATTTATGCTAAGCGATGAATATATTGATTTTACGATGATGTGTATTTTTTAATTTTTAATTTTTAATTTTTGTGTTTGTCGTCATTGTTCGAGGCAGTAAAAATATTTTAATAATCATCTTTGTAGTTGATTTATGATAGTAAATTGGACCGGGTTGATACTTTGGAGTTAAAATTCCCAATATGGTTTTCAAAATAATCAGTAAAAATTAATTAAAGAATAACAGGAACTTTTACGTTTTTCTATATATATAATAATATAGATTTTTGATTTCGTAGTTTTTTTGAATATTATAATTTATAACGTCTAATGTCTATAGAGGCAATTTATTTATAGTTAGATAAAGTTGAGTATATAAGCTATTAATTTTTTTTAAATTTTTCAATAAATAATTCGAGATAAATTATAATTAATAAAAACATGAATAAGAAATAAGATAAAAAAGGTGTAATGTAATGTATGTATTTAAAAGCGTCATCTATATATATATCTTTACTATTTAAGATAATCAGTTTAACACTTCAATTGTTTATTTAACTATCTAGTATTTACAAATATATAATAATATAATATACCGATAAGTGTTAAAGATATCGATAAGTAATCTGAATAATTAATATAATATCCTCAAATTATTATCTATTGGATTGCGTTAGTCATCATAATAAATTATATTATACAATAGTGGTGTATTTGTTGACTGTTAACTCTAAAGTAAATCGTAATGTGTTACTATGGTAAAAATTTATATTAAAATCTTATAAAATATGTAATAAAGTTTTTAAATGTTTTGTCTGAAAAGATCATGTTCATAACATAATCAGACTATAAGAGCTAATATTCCCCCCCTATTTTTTCAAATAAAATTTTATAAACATAAATATTCGATAATAAAAATAATTAAAAATAAATTGTATGTGTCTTGTTATAATTAAATAGAAAAAATAAATTCAATAAATAACTTAACCTCGGTCTTTAGGACTTTTAACTACGTATTGCTATATGTTTGGTGCACAATAATATGATTAATTAAAAAAAGTTTTCCTATAAGAAACTATAATATTTGTTACAAACTATTTATTGTGATCACACCACTATTATTAAATTTTTGATAAAGATTTTATTTGTACATTATAAACTCAAATAAGTAAAAAAAATTAACATTATTTAGAATTATAATTAATTCTAAATAATGGTCAGACGTTAGAGGTGTCTTTTGTTTGGGTAACCTGTGATTAATGGAGGTAACATAGGTGATTGATTTCTTACCTTGACAAGCCGCCCTCGAATCATATAATTTTTGGAAAATAGACAATACATTTTTTCAAACTACGTGTAATGAATAAGATAACAAATAAACAGTATACAAGATTCGTTTTATTTTATAATACTCGTTTCATCGCAGAAAATTACAAACTTGCGAAAGAGATTTGGTCGAAACTCATCTAAAATTGTTGAGAATGGTTTGAATGGTTTAACACTGTTTTCCATTAAAACGATCAGTATACTTCAGTCTATAGTGACCAACTGAAATTATCGTGTTTACCCATTTGCCAGTCATGTTAAGTCGGAATTCAACTACACCATATCGTGTACAGTTTTGTATATGTAATGATATTATGTATAGGTTTGAAATGTCGTTATTTATACAAATTGAATGCATTCATATTATAGTATATTTAATTCTACTTCCACGGTATAGTGGAAATCCGGCTTAAACCATTTATGTAGGTATGACAATTGTCTCAACAATGGATTTATATACCATGGTTTTATGTCAGCCGCTTTGACCGTGGTCTACATTACATACGGTGTTCACAAGCTAGCAGATACCCACGGAGTATTTTCCATCGGCTTGTCTCACTTACCACACTTTTTCTCCGCGCCCTATTGTCGTTTAACTCTCAGACAAACTGTTTTCGTAATCGTCATTCGTTCATTAAGATTATTGTGAAGTAGGACGAAATTTTAATTTATTATTTTCAAAAAATCGTATAAAAATAATGAATAATAAATAAATTAATTGTTCAATAGGTATAGTAAGTTATACTCGTACTATAGTAGGCCTATGGCTAATAAAAAATAATTTATAATTTGAAGAAAAGCTAGGAAAGTAGGACATCATTAAATATTATTTATAATAATTATAAATGTAAATATATAAAAACCTGTATAAAAAGGTGTCATCTACCCCCTCCCTCCGGCCATCTAAACGGCCTTAAATACGTTCCAGGACACAATAAAATGATAATAGTTATTAAATAATTCTAGTAAATGTTTGTTTTGTTTTAGGAATTTTTATAATATAAATTATAATAGATGATACGGATGATAGGTTATGTATAAAAATATAAGAAAATGATGATTTTTTTTATTAATCCGTTATTTTAATCAATTTGTATATATATACATATTGGTATATAATCAGCTTTAATCATGTAATATAACTAATAACTATACATTTTGTTCGGGTCATGTGCATAGGCGTAATATGTATATAGTATAATAGTAAATAGTTCTATATTCTTTAAAACTAACTATTACAGATTCCCCATCAATAATATAGTAATCGGAAAACCTTGGTATTTGCAATTAGCATAATATTATATAAAGTGTTGAGCGCAATCATTATTAAAATAGTCGCCAGTGTAGTAGTGTAATGATATCTAATCGCTATACCGAGTATTCGGATCGGTATAAACGTATTTAAGAGTGGTTACAGAGTGCGTGTAGAATGCCATTGTATCTACATATCACCGGGCCAGAACGTAAAACGAAAACAAAGGCAATTGGCAATAATTATTGGCGTGTGTACGCGTCTTCTGAACTCTGAAGCGCACGCAACGTAAAGTCGTATTATAGAAAACGTGTTGACGGTCGCCGGACGGAATGAATAACGATTTGGTCGGAGCGTATAACAATAATAATAATATTATTATTATTATGCCGTTCATTAGATACCTGTGTAGGTATATATATACGAGTGCAACAATACGCGACGACCACTCTGTGAAATATGTTTAAAGAGACCACGGCGGTGGTCGGCGGCCGGTGACGCGCTTTCGGATGTGGTTCTCAACAGAGACGGGTGCAGTTAACATTTTATCAATTAGGCTGCCGTTTATCGTTTCATTAGGATTCTAGTGCTGTCGTCGTCACCGGGAGTGGAATATCACGCCCTCCCCCCAACCGCCGTCCCGCTGCCAACGTGCGTTTCATTGACGGCGGCGGCGTATATACACATCGTTGCGCGGCGCACACTGCCGGCCGCGCCAATCTAAAAAAATCAAACGGCAGCAACACACACATACACTTATGTGTATATATATATATATATATATAATATATACGACGACGACGACGCCGACAGTACGTACTCGCGGCGTGCCGTCGTCGTTCCGTCCGCGCGCCAGTCGCTCTGGTGACCGTTGTCGAGCCGGCAGCGTGCGCGTGGTGTCGTGGTCGAGCGTGTATATAGTGTGTCTCGCGCGTGATTATCGAAATATAAGAATATATTAATACTATATGGTCGTTCGCGTCTGTTGACCTGACTACGGCAGTATAATAAAGTCGCGGGTTAAATAAGATGTCTAAAACGATCTGTTTACATAGACCTGCGGGCCGATCGATTTAATATTATAATACACATTACACGCGTCGTAGTGTTTTTGCGCGTTGTCGTCGATTTGCGGATGGTCCGTCCGCGTTTCCGTCGTCCTTCCGCGGCCGTACGCGAAACATGTTAACCATGCCGCCGGGCGCATTGCAAGGTCAGCGGTCGGTGGGCCCGCCCAAAGTGGTCGGCGAGATATTAAAACGCGGGGCCGGCACGGGGGCGCCGTCGCCGGCCGTCGTCGAAGGGACTGCGGCGGGCCCCGGTCGGAGGCGCCAACAGCCGTCCGGGGCGCCGGCCGCCGCGGCCATGGTGTTGGCCAAGGACATGGCCACCGGTCGTGGCAAGTCGTCCGCCACCGCTGCCGCCGCCGGCTCGCATAGCCCCAGAGCCGCCCGGCCGTCGGCTGCTACTTCGATGCGGCCGAAACCGGTCCCGCCCTCGGTGTCCAGGAAAACGGCGGCGGCTGTCGTCGGCGGCTCCAGCAGGAAGCCGCAGCCGGCCAACAAGTGTCGTCGGCCCACGTCCGCCGAACGCGTCAAGGTATATACATCACTATATGTACAAGCGCTTACATATATACGGTATCTACAGGGTGATATAGACATCATCTGAATATTGTTATCACTCTTCTTTTACCAGAACTTAAAAACACCGATCTATTCATGTATAGATATGTATGTATCTGCATGTACTCGGAAACTATAATGTATTTGTTCATTGTTCGGTACTATTAGCTATATATTTTTTTTTTTTTAAAAAAGCTTCAACAAATTGAAAAAAAAAATTGTGCTTAATATTTTTCGAATTCAATTAGATCACGTTTTATGTGACGTGCGACATAAATTGTCACAAAACGGGAAAAACGTTAGAAAATGCACCCTATATATTATATTATACTTTATATAATTTACACCTTTGTCGTGCCGTAAACGAGGGTGACGTACACGGCGTAGTATTATAATATATTATATGTGTATAAGTGTGTACGACTGGTTTTCGAAAACTACAAACCGTATATTCGACACGTCTCCGCAGCGGCGTACACAGGGTATTTATATACTAGAATACCTATGCGGACTGATAATATATTATTATAATATTTATAATATATTATGCCTATATTGCCTACACATATGGTTGGGCGTTATTTCGATCCGTTTCTGTCGTGTTCGCGACAATTGCGTCGTAGGTACATATTATATATTGTTTTATTATGCAGGTTCCCTGGTTCTGGACCGATTTCCGGCCGTTCCAGGATTAAATAAAAACGACTCTTTACGATATGAATACACGTTTTCAGACGTTTCGACCATCGTACGCACCATAAATGCATAATTATAGATGTATATTTTACTTAAATACATTTATATTATAATATAGTATTATTTATTACGATATAAAATTATGCTCGCACGTTTTTATTGTTCGTTTTGTTTTTTCTTTATACGCGTTTAACGATTCAAAATTCGAAAACGGCTTTCCGGAAGTTATCGCTTCATTAGTTTATATTATGTAGTTGTTTAATTTTGTTCGGTCAAACCGCGTCGACTTTTAAAAACTATACACCTACTTACATTTGTACGATTTAATATAACGGGAGTTATCGATACTAATGAAAAGCCTCATGCATTGTTTTGGACGGGACTGCATTATTATTGTACTGCCGTCATAAGAATTTATTGACCTCATTGACCATTTGGCAAGATTATATTATATAATATAATAATATATTCTCGTTTCTCATACACGTTTGAATATATATGTATATGTCGGGTGTGTTCCTATATACTGTGTATAATTTTGTAATACGCGAATTTACCAGTTTTTTCTTCGGTTATTTACTGTATTATGTTGTGTTCGGTTTTCTGTTTTATCGCGATATAAGGATCAAACCTAATAAACATTCAAATATTTCAAATACCTTATCGTTAATATTTACTTGTATAAGATTGACAACTTTTACCAACACAACTATATCGCCCGTATATATATCTAATTTTATTTCATTAAATTATTACCCAATTAATAGTAGTTATTCGTACTCCACAGGTCTTTGGACACGTGGAATATGTTCCTCATCTCGTTATTTGATATAATATAAACACTATTAACCGCTATTATTCTTACATTTTTAAATATTATTTTAAAATTCTTAAATACAATTCTTGTACATATTTTTTTAAAACCCGTTTTTAATTTAAAAATATATTGTAGATATTTTATAATTTCATAGTATTTAAAATGTGGTGAACGTATTGATATTTTTTTAATTTGTCTTCGATTGTGTGAAAACATTTGCAGTTTAAATGATTATATTTTTAAATGTTGATTTTTATGTGCGTGTTTATCCTTTATTATATTTTCCATATTATAAATGTATAGTTATAAATACCTACGTAGATATTGTTTTCCTTTACAGTAAGTTCAGTCTAAACATTAAATTGTACGTCGTGCTCCATAGAAGTTTGTCGTTCGTCAAGTATGTTCATCATATTTGGGTTTTCCGTGAAAAATCTCACAATACATGCTGTTTATTTTTTTAGCTATAAAAAAAGTTATGGATTTAAATATTTGATATATTGATGAAATCTGTAAGATATTGGATACGGTTCAATTGAACCGTTAAAAAACTAAACTATATATGACTACGCGTCAATGCTCTTATTGAATGCGATCGTTGGCCGATGTATCATTATACATTTAAAATTGATTATTTTATAACATACTGTAATAACCAATAACCAACATCCTAGTCAATTAGTTGGGTTGGTACATTTTTATTTATTATTATTGAAACAGTGTTAAATATCCTTATAGTTTTTTTAATCGCCACTAAAACAAATTCATTTGTTAATTTTCAACTCGTATAACATCAATAGTCAATACATCATATTATATTATAATTAAAATAAACGAGTAAAAACAAGTTATTATTAATGTGGTATATAACTCTTTTTTTTTAATTTCCTTTACTATAGGTGTGTATATACTTTAAGATATTGTCTTTTTAACGAGTTATTTGTTTAGTGAATGCTCCATTGATTTAAATATACAACTACTTTTTGGAAGATGTATATTTATCGGAATAAAATATAAAATCACTGAACCGATAAAAAAAACAACAAACAACGTATTTACACTGTACTCTCTTAAACCATGTATATAATATATTAATACGGTATATACTTGTAAAATAAATCTAAGGCGTTTTTATATTTTCATTAATACAATTATAACTAACCTATATATATATGTATAATTGATATATTATAAAATAATTAAAAATAAATTTAATGGAGATTTTCTGATGGATGGTTATTTTTTACATATCTAATTAATTAAAATAATGTATACATAATTAATATTTAAAAATATTATACAGCACATTTTCTGTTTTTAATTAATTGTTATCAAAACATTTAAGGATAGATAAAATATTTTAATTGTATAACATTAAAATTAAAACAAAGTTCATAATAAATTGCTTAATCTTTTGTGTAATATATATAAATATAATATATATTATGTATACAAAATTGATTAATTTATTATTCATGTCTTATTCTGTGATAATGTATTTCTAATAAAATTATTATTTGATATTTATGAAAGGGGATTACAAGAAAATACGGAAAAATTTATTTAAATTTATAAATCTCAAAAAAAATTAATGTACTTTCAATCTTGTAATGATAATAATTTAATAAATGTTTTTCCGCTTAATTTTTGTTTATGTTTTATTGTTTTGGCATATAGTCTTTTGTAATATGTGTATGTATGTTAGTTTAAACGATAACATAAACAAGCTTGTAAATACATTCTAACATGGTAATCTAATCTGTAGTTTCTTGTTTATTCACGATTTTATTATACTTTACCCAGGGTCAAAAATGTCTGAATATATAGTTGCATCTGCATTAGAGAACTGACGTTAGTTTTAACAACCATTAAAAAATAACAATTTCGAAATAATTTTTTTCTTTGCCTTTTAATGGTTAGGCGCTATTGTTTATCTATCTTATTATAGTTTCTTTACATATGATATTATATTTATATTCATTGATGTATGATATATTGCTGACAAAAATATTATAACAACAAAATATGTGGATTTAATTCAATACAATTTTTAATTTTTCACTAGAAATGATATATAAGTATCTCGTCTAATTAAAAAAAGTTTTAAGGATGTCGTATCATTAAAGTTTTTTTCACCTACTTACACACGTATAATATCGTAAAAATTTCTCTTCGTAATTCACTAATTGTGATTAAATTATTCAAATTAAGTAACATTATTCATATATTTTAACAATTACAATTAAACAATAATTTCTTTGTTTTTCCCGAAGATTTTTTTTATACTACTTTGATTTCTAAGGAAGTTATTAGGTAATTATTGATTTTTTTTTTTTAAATGTTTAGTTATTTATAATAATCGATTATTTTTTTAAAATTCAAAGTATTATAAAAGCTAAAAAAAACATTGATAATGTTATTCATTTTAATTGTTATAAAAAGTTATAATACTTTAATTTCAAAAATGAGTGAAGTTCAGAGTGTGGTTTAACTATATTATACGTGTGTAAGGAGTAGACAAAAATTATACTAGTGTGCTTTCTTAACAATACTACCTTTCCCAGAATATTTTTATTCGCTTTGTTATTTTTGTGTTAAGAAATTTTATAGGAAAAATGTTTTTCTTATCTCTCTAACAGATGCAGTTGCGGTCATTGACCATTAAGGCCAGACATACTGACACTGTTTTTTCTATTCATTATTATCTCACGTGTTTCTTTCATTATTAAAGTAATATAATTTTTGTTCATTAATAATTGTTTGAATGAAATCACAATTATTATTCTACAGACATTTCTCGTTGCATTTTGGTTTAAATACATTTTGGATGATAATAATAGTATAATTTATGTGTATTATTTATTTCTAATTGAATTGTTCATTGGTTGTTTAAGTAAACTAAGACTATTGACAATAAAAATTTAATTACATAATGTTATACCTTGATATATATGCAACTTTTGCATACATGTGAAATGTGTGTTTAGTTTTTAACTGCAAATATAGTTAAGTACCCTATTATAATCCCAAATGGCTCAAAATACTTTCAATACTTTCCTTCACTTTCTCTTAATTATCGGAGAATGTTACCACCCGAAGTAGTTGTTTATGTTTTATTTTACTCCAAATATTTTATTATAATTCATCGACATAATTTTTAAACATTTGCATGGTAATGATTAATAACATGTATTTATTCATATATTTAAATTATAGGTTTCAAAGTCGGAACCAGAATCAAACGATTCGCCAACCGAATTAAATTCACCCGATACTGATGCATATTGGTTAGTTCATAATGAAGGATTTTCGCCTGTAGAATATACAAGGAAAAAAAGTTCGGATGGTTCATCAAAAGTATTGGTCAAGGTTTTCGGTGGTAAAGAATATAGTGTGGACGAAGAAAGTCTGGAAAAGGTAAGTTAAAGTATTACGTTGGTTGATATATTGATATTATTGTATTATTATTGAGAATTTGTTAGAGAATGGACATTAAAGCTTTATAAAGAATGTAGTTAAAAACATTTAAAAATATCTAAAAATTACTTAAATAATTGCTAAAAAAACGATTTATTTCTTTAAAAAGTTTTTATTTTTAAAGGGATTTGAGGCCTACTGTTTTTGTCTTTGTCTACACACACGGAACATAGACAATTAGAC
This sequence comes from Rhopalosiphum maidis, assembly GCF_003676215.2. NCBI lineage: Eukaryota > Metazoa > Arthropoda > Insecta > Hemiptera > Aphididae > Rhopalosiphum > Rhopalosiphum maidis. The sequence continues at coordinate 86,143,699 of NC_040877.1, forward strand.
ATGTTCTTTGCCAAACGTACTGCTAGAGTTAGTGAAATGATAAAAAATAATAAAACAGATTTGAATAGGTATATTATGTAGTATTTAAATCTACTTGAAATTAACTTTTCTACATTTTTTTTTTGTTATAACTTCTTCAAAAATTGAAATACATTTTTTTAATTTTTACTTTTTTAATATAACATTTTTTGGATTATGGTGATAAAATCAAATATTTTGCGAAAGTCAATAAAGTGGACTTAACAAAAAATTCAAATGTCTTTTAGATTTCTTATCGCTTCACTAGATCAATTAGCACTTTTGGCAAAAAATACGTTTAAATTTCTGTACCGCGTGTGTTAGACAAAAACAGAAACGGCGTGTATCGAATTCCTAAAAAGTGTTGTAGAAAATTGTTTCTAAGTTAATTTTATTATTTTGGTGAATAAAAGATGTAATATAATAAAATTATTTGTGTTGAGTTTAAAATGTACATATTTCTTAAGAGAATGTCGCATCCGCATGTGTTGTCTCCGTCTTACACACGCACGACATAAGCAAAACGCGTTTACACAGTCTTAGTAGAACTCGTTCAATTTTGGTTTTAATACAGTAAATACCTATACCTATTATAAAATTTAAAGACGACAATATTTCGGAGGGAAAGACGCTGCGGTTTTTCCATTATTCGCAATATAATGTTAGTTCTATAAATAATAGCTTAGAATTAGCAAAAATTTAAAAAAAAAAATTTATAATCTTTAACTTTTCAAAATTTTAATTTTTTTTTAAAAAAACTTAGTTTCTTGCCCTCCAAAATATTGTCATCTTTTAATCTTATAATAGGTATATTTATTCTAGAACTAAAATTAAGCGAGTTCTACTAAGACTACGTAAACGCGTTTTTTCCATGTTGTACGTGTGTACGACGAAGATAACATATGCGGGTACGACGTCCTCTTAAAGCGATTTGGGGATTTATAGGGCTACGACAATTTTTTTTTCATGCTTAATATGGAAGGGAATATAAAAACTTATATGAGTTTTTAAAAGTCATAAAAAATGACAAAAAGGTATTAACTTAAGAGAATTAAAAATAACATTTTGTTTATTTATCATAATAGTTTGTATCTTATGAATCATGCAGACTTTATCTTAAATTAATGTAAATAAAAGGTTCCAAATATTTTTTTTTTAACTATAACTTATAAGAACTTTATTTTTTTTAAATAGACATTTAGTGTATTTTATCATGTTTGTTGTTATCAATAACTTTTATTATATAAATTATATATTTTACCTGTTACCTCCCGAATTAAAAAAAAGCATTAATATTTTTAGTTAATTTTAAAAATGTGAGATAACATTTTATGCTTTTTCTACTATAATATATATAATTTAAGTACAATTAATAGAGTTAAATGTTTAGTTTCAATTAAGCATTAAAAATAGGTATGTAGTCTATAAAAAATAGAAATGTGGCAGGTAGAAGACTATATACCTAATATTTATAGTAAGTGAGCTACTATATATGAAGACAAATATTTAACAATTTTGTGTAAATAATTTTTTTTTTAACTAAGATAACTATTTGTAGTTAGTATATATTATACACTATTTATTAGTTAATAATTATTCCAAACTTATTGATTTGTTATAGCGCATTTATTAATTTTTTTTTTTTAAATTGTAGATGAATTCAGTAAAAATGCAGCTAACTGAAGATTTATCACAGTTAAATTATTTAAACGAATCTAGTATTTTAAACGTAGTACGTAGCAGATATACTTCAAATCTTATTCACTCATATGCTGGACCTACAATGTTAATAGTTAATCCTGGATCTCCATTAAATTTATACACTGATAAGGTAAACACATTACTCGAGACTTTAAATATAATGTAATTAACTACTATACTTAAAATATTTTTTGTCATGTTAAGGTTATGCATATGGTTAAAAATCTTTATAAGATCAATAAACAACCACCACCTCATGTTTATGCTATGGCACAGTCTGTATACATGGCAGCAGTAACTACACGCCGTGATCAATCTTTAATTCCTATGGGATGTCAAGCAAGTGGAAAATCAACTTCATGTAAACACCTATTACAATACCTTGTTCAAACTGCAGTATCTCCAAATAAGGTAAATTAAAACAATTTATATATTTTAAAATATTTAAAGTTAGTTGATTTTATATAACTAATTTTCTAATTATATTTTTAGGTAGTTACTCTTGAAAAAATTGAAGCCATGTGGACAGTTTTAGAAGCTTTTGGAAATGCGGCGACTACTAATAACCCAAATGCTACTAGATCTGTACATTTATATAGCATTGACTTAGATCAAGGGGGACAAATTGCATCAATGTCCATTCAAATGCATTTTTATGACAAATGGAGGCTTATTGATCACCCTCCTAATGAATTTTCTTTTCATGTATTTTATTACTTATTAGCTGGTATAGAAAATATTCCTGTTCTTCGAAAAGAATTATATTTAGATCAAATTAATGATGACTTAAAGGTGTGTAATAATTAATAAATTTATAAATATCAAAAAAATAAAAAATACTTTTAAATATGAGTTGCTATATTATAAATTGCTGTAAAACAAACATTTTTGTTTAGGGAGTTGATAAAAGTCAAGCAGCTGTGGAGTTTACTAACCTTCAATCTGCCTTGATGATTCTTGGATTCTCAAACACTGAACTCAAGGCAATTTATGCAGTATTAGCTGCTATTATACACCTTAGTCACACAAAAATAGTTAAAAAAGGTGAACAATTTAGTAAATCTAAAATGTTTAATTTGTATTTATTACATTTGCATTCTATGTTTTTTTTTATTTAGATAGTATATTCAAAGATAAAGTACAATGGACTTGGAGTAATTCTGATGCAGCAAAACGGGCTGCCAAATGTCTTGGAGCTGGAAATACTGATGATTTGTTTAGCTTAGTATTTCCAGATACTGAGATATTTAAGGAATGTGATATTGGTGACCAACTAAATGCTTTGATTGTTGGACTGTATACAGAGACATTCAATCTTGTAGCTTCAATTATTAATCGGTATAATTGCTTTATAATTTTTTATATACATTTTATATGTGACATGTGTATTTTGTATTTTAATATATATCCCCTTTTGTTTACTATATCCACTGAACGTTAATTATTATTTTTTTTTTCAGTAAACTAGCTCCATCCATCCATTCTCTTTGTTCTATTATAATTCCAGATTATCCAGGATATGTTGTTAAGTCAAAGTCTGCATTAAGCATGTTTGATTTTTGGACAAATTATCTTCACGAGCGACTGTTATCAAGTTATCATAATTATGCTGTGGTTGCTCCATTAGAAAAGTATAAGATAGAAAAAGTAGAAACAGCTGCAAGTTATGAAGCTGAGTTTTGTGCTGAAGACCACATGTTAAAATTATTTGTTGGAACTAAAGCAGCTGTTGGTTTTGGTCGCAGTCCATCAATGGTAGATTTAAAACCTGAACCATGTCCTGGTTTATTAAGAATTCTTGATGATACAGCTGGTGATACTAATTTAAATGATCAAGATCTCATTGCAAAAATCCAAAATTTATCCAATGATAAATGTTAGTTATGATTTATAATAGATCACCTTTACAGTTTTGTCCAAAAAATATCAATTAATATATATTTTTTTTTCACAATTGCAGCATTTTCAAATATTTTAAAAAACGCTAACAAACCAAATGAATTTACTTTGGTTCATTTTCGTGAAACCATTCCAATTACATATAATATAAATGGATGGATAAATATGTGTCGTGATGGTATGGCAAAGACGGCATTAGCACTACTCCACGATTCATCTAAGTTAGCAAAATAATAGTTTAAATAGTTTAAATCACAGTTTTTTTTTGATTTTATGATGTAAATTTACTTTTTAATTTTTGCAGTATTGATATTTCAACTGTATTCTCCAAAAATCGAGGTGCTGGTCTTACAAGTACACTAGCCATTGTAGATGGAACTCAGTCATTGAGACGCATGTCTAGTATTCGACGAGCTACATTTGGTAGTCTCAGCACAGCAGCCACAATAAAAAGAAAATTAACGTGTGTTCAAATACGATTTGCGGTGGTTAGTATTATAATTGAATGAGTATAAATCTTGTTTTGTGTTACACATTGTATTTTAATTTGCTAGGATGGTCTTGTTGAAACCTTGCGGAGGACTGGGCAGCATTTTATTCATTGTTTTATTGCACAACATGAAGCTGGTTTTACTAACCGTACTGATGTTGCAGCTACTAGAGTTTTTAATTCTGTATATAAACTGCAATCAATCACATTGAGCCCTAACTCCAATAAGACAAATCCAGAACCTGTTGACATACCACTTTTAAGACAACAAGTACATTTTACTAATTATTTTTAGAAAATTGTTTAAAAATATGTAAATATTACAATATATTGTTTTTTTTTAGATGCGTGGTGCTGATATTTTACCCACTATCCGATTTTATAAACAAGGATTTCCAATTTCTATGTTTATTGCTGAATTTATTCGCAAGTTTGCTGCATTTCTACCTACTAATTTAAAAACTGATGATTCAAATAACACAATTAAAGATCACCGACAATGTGTTTCTGAAATTATGAGTAAAGCAGATTTAGACGAATCATTGTACAAAATTGGAATTAATCAAGTAAGTTAAACATTAGTAATCAATATATTGAATAATTTTAGATATTTAAGTAAAATCTATTAGTGAATAGACTAATACAAATACAATAATTGAAGTTATATTTTTGTTTACAAGTTGTTAGATAGATGTAAAATATTTTGAAAATAACATGTTTAAAATTATTATAAATAATAAATTAATAACTTATAATTATGTTTTGTACAAACATGAAATATTATTGTATAAATGTATAAATAATATAATTTGATAAATCAACCAAATTCATGATCAAACTGATATACAATTTTATTTATATTGATTTTGGTTTTTTTTTTTTTTTTAGTCATAACGTAAATAATATGAGTCTTTTTAGTGTTCTCAGTAAACAACTTTATACATACGCAATGTATATTTTTACTAATTATCATTCTACAAAATGTTTCTAAAAGCATGAAATTTAAATTTGTATATTGATATGTATTATATTTTTTTCAAAGTCAATTTTTACACCATAAAAAATAATAATTACTTGACAGGTGTAGAATATTAATAGGGTCTAATTATGTTGTTTTACCAGCTTTTATATACGAGACTGAGTTTTGTGTATAAATTATATATTTAGAAAAGAATAATTAAGATAATAGATAATGACATATTTTATTGTATCTATATAATATATTATTCATACCTTTTTTCTTCTAATAAATATGGTATATTATTAACAAAACACAGTTTAGAAGTTTAATAAAATATACAAAAATAATAAAAACTATGAATAGGCCAAAATACCTTATAAATTGCATTCCAGGTTTGGTTCTAAAAAGCATAACAATATATTATTTATTTTTCTTTAGTAGGTATTTTTTTTTAATGAATTAATTTTTTTGATAAAGATTGACTCAAAACATTTTAGACTAGTAATATATTAAATTTTTGACAAGTTTAGTAAATAATATTAATAAGTATAAAATATGTTTTTTTTTATAAATAAATGGCATTGGATAACTCACTTTTTATTGCTTCACTCTAAAAATCATTCTAAAATTATAACATAGGTACATTAAATAATATTTTTATAAAAATCAACGATGGTATATTGCAGGGACGTACGCAAAAAAAAGTTTTGGGGGGTGCTTTTGAAAATCAATCATTGAAAAGTAGAACTTTTTTAAATAAATATACAAAAAGAATTTATGAAGGGTAAATTTATAATAGGTATACTTAAAAAACACTTATTTAAAATACAAACATTGATATAACAAAATTAACCTTACAATTGAATAAGTAAATAACCATGCAAAAATCTAACTATTTCGGATGGTGTTTGAATACCCAAAACACTCCCCTGTGTACGTCCCTTGTATATTGACATACTATACAAATTACTTATGACATTTTAAGTATACAAAATTACAAACTTGAATTTGAAATGGTTAGTAAAGTTACAAGTTAGGTTAGGTTAGGTATTATTTGAATGAATTTTAAAGTGATATAATTATAGAAAACTACTAAAGTAGTCTTATATGTATATGTTAATTATTATTAAAAATACTAAATTATAATTACTTAAGTAACAAAATCCCGAGATACTTGGTGATTTATGGTTTTATTAGGTTTTATGATAATTTGTATAATATGTATGCCAAATGCATAATAATAAAACGAATGTATTTGTCATTTGTATACAAATAAATATAATTTAATACATTAATCTGCTTAGAAAAATGTGCACGTCTTTGTATTTGGCACTTTATTATTGTTAATACTGTAGGATAACTGTTAAAAGTTTATGGCAAATATTTTAGAATAAATTCACAATGTACAGTTATAATAACAGTGTATATATATTATATATATTATACAATAGTAATGAAAATAATGCACACATTAGTTGAACTAAACATTCTATTACACAAGTCTATTTTATCATGTTGCTTTGTGTGTAATTTATTTTATTGTATCTGTTAATCATTGTATTTTTTAATAATATTCATGAAATCTAAATGGATTGTCGTTTATATTTAATGTATCTATAGTTTAATTATATTCATACATACAAGCAAAAACTGAATAATTAGATATGAATTATTTAGAACTCCAACAATTTTTTAATGAACATATATATATATATATATATAAATATTTTAGTCAACCTCTAGATGAAGAAATTACATTATGGGTAATTTTTATAATAGAAAGTTGCATTACCTGTAATCTGTTGATGATTTTGTTATAAGTCAATGATCAAAAAATGAAACTATCCCATAAATGAAAATAATCAAATTGAACTTAAATTTTAACCATTTAACTATCTAATACTTCACATTTTTATTTAAAAATGTATGTAATACATACCCTGTTAGTTATTATCTAGTAATATGAGTACAAAATATGTATTGTCGGTTTGGACTTGCTATACTGAAATAATATTTGTTTAGTTGATTTCTAGATAAATCATTAATAATTATAATGCAGATTGACAATGATTTATGTAGTATTTGTGTTGATAAAATTAAATATGCAGTTAACCGATATGTTTGTATTCACTGTTGTGAATTCAATACATATTATGTTATGTATACGAGTATTTAAACTGTACTCGCTACACAAAATGCATACATTAAAGTGACCATTATGTACGAAGTACGATATTACATAAGATATACAAATATATAGGATTTCCGTTATTTAGCGATTGTAGGTGACTCTCTTATAATATATCCAAGCCGGATAGTTTTTCATGCTGAGCTTAAAAAAAATGTATAATATTAGAAACTTTATTCAAGAATATGAGAAAAAAATTATTCTAGTTCAATCTAACCTATTAAACTTTTAAGTTTAGAAAATTGACAGTACTAACACATAGGTAATTTCGAGTTGTCCGTCCTTGTTTTAGACGACCCTGTTATCAGTAACAACTCCAGTTGATTTGCGACGCATTTGGCTCTTGGCCCATTTAATTCTATGTGTATCGTGTATGCATTCTATTTTACTAATACAATTATAATTTCATAAATTCCGTAATAACTATCTGTGTCGCATTGAAAATCTATTTAATATTATAATGTTGCATTTTTTTTTACTCTAGTACTCTATTCGACAACCGTTTTAAATGTCTAATATAAATTGATAAAACCATTATATGCCGCATTGATTCTGCCAGAGAATGATGTTCTATTAACACATAATAATTTGTACACATTGTTAGATGTACAATAATAATATTAGTGTTCCCACGTTTTATTACGCGTGAGGCTGTGTTAAAATATAATAAAAGAAAATAGAGAACATTACACTTTTAAATTTAATATGAATACACATGTTTGTACTAGTATAGATTAGTGTTTAAACACCTAAAGCAATCTTTGTAAGTACTCAAACTTTTTTTTTTTTTTATTAAGATACTGTGAACTATCGTCTTTGGAAATTAAACATTTTAGAATATAACAAGTGGGTACCTAAATGTTTTCAAGCTCAAGTAAAAAAATTTAAATTCGAAGAATTATTAGAGTTCAGTTTTAGGTTGTGTATTAGACGTTTTAATTCAATTTATTACAAGTGTATGAGTGTAACAAAATAAAGAATACATGTATAATTTTTAATCGTAAAAAGCAATGGAAATACTTTGAGTGAAAATTGATAACATTTTATGTATCTATAAAAAAAAGAAGAAGAGACGATGACCTTGTCTCTATTATATGAATAAGTGACATAACCACAGAGTCATGCACGTCTGAGCAATGTGATGAAAAAAGTAAAAATAATTGTACAGATAGAGACAGTAAAGAATTGTATATATAAATTATATTTTTTATAAAAGATTCTTACTTTTTTTTTTAGAGCGAGAGAGAATACGTTGAAAATTGGATAATATATTTTACTTTAGTAGTTAGGTGTTCTAATTTATATTTATTTATTTTATCGTTTACAAATCGTTAACTATTAAAAATGTTTAGACGTGTACTAGTATGTGCAATTATAATATCTTAATAAAATTTATCCATTTAATATTTTATTTATAATACGAAATAATAAATGTGAATAGATATAAAAATAATATGGTTTTTATTAAAAAATAAAATTTCCTGTACAATCGACTAATAATAAATAATAATATAATCATACATTTGTTTTAGACAAGCTTATTTTATTGTCTAAAATTTTTTGAAAAGCTCATAATATGAAACAATTTAAATTTGACTATACTAATTTCGTTATTAATAGGTACATAGTTTTTATAAAATTGTTTTCATCTGTTCCATCACTTAATTAGCTTCACTGTATTGGTAATTTGTTATGTTGTAGTAATTTGTTATCATATTGTTTTATATCCGTTCTAAAAACATTGCTATTTGCTATGCTACACACCTTTAAGTTTATATAAAAGGTTATAAAATCCAAACAGCCAAGGTAACAAATTTAACAAGCTATAATTTCCGTGTATAGTTTAGCATCAATGATTTTATTATTCATGATTAAATTCAGAAAGTATCAAAAGATATATATATATAAATTGATTTTTTGTCGTATTTAGTTGGCTAAATTATTTGACTTTTTTCTTTAAATTTCTGTTATGGTTGCAGCATTAATTTAATAGTTTTAAGGTAGAATAAATAAAATGATTGAATCCCGCTCTAACTTTAATTATTATCTAATATTTGTTAATTTTCTCGATAATTATTTATACACACTCGTAATTGACGTAATATACTTTATTGGTACAGTTTGACAATTTTGAATGTTTGTTAATTATTATAATTTGTTTTTCAAATGTTTGTGTAAACAGCTGGCATATTTTTTTTCTCAGATAGAAATTTACATCATAAAAATGGTTTTCTAAAATAGTTACTTATTTCAATACAATTTTGAAGTTTTTTTTTTAAGATTATTTCGTGTTTCGTGAATTATACTACTCTAAATATAGTACTAATTTTGACAATTTAAAAATATTCTTATAATATATAAATTAAAAAAATCTATTTAATATAAACACAGTCGATTAATATATATACAGCCACTGTCTTTTTATAATATATTGTACGCCTGTATGTTCCAAATAACTGTGATAATGAATCATATTCAATTTTTTTTTTACTAAAGTATCTATACTTTACTTAACATAAGCGTGCGCAGGCTCTCTTAACAAGAGAGGCAATACTATAGTAGTTTGATGTTCGAGGTTTACGGGTCTCCTTCTGAATTCTTTTTCTAACTTATGGTCTTGGGATAAGACTACGATTTTTGAAATTAATCCTCACACGAAATCATTGATATAGTTTTATTAAACCATATTAGGTATAGTGCCGGTCTGAAATAATATGACATCCTGGGTAAATTTTTAAAAGGTGTCCTTAAAAATATAACTTATATAACATTTTTATTGTTTAAATCTCAGAGTTAGTAAATTTTGCAGTTATGGCCGGCCATAATATATACTTCTACAAATATTGCGCTTATGAAAAAACGCGTTCTAATAAATTGTTTTTCCGCCTCTTCTTCATTAAAATGTACTTAATAGGAAAATACAAATTGTATCTTCGAACCAGTAGCTATACTATATTGTTTATATCTTACTATTTGTCATCTTAGGCATGTTTGTTCAATGTTCATATTATTTTCCCATTTATTATACTCGAAATATAATACTATTATAATAGTTTACAATGTTTACATCTACTAATCACATGCAGGTTCAGATAAGTGAGATATAGTTAGTTAGGTATTATTAGAGTGTAATTTATAATATATATTATCAAGAACTGGTTGGTTTTAGCCTTTTAAGTTTCTAAACAAAAGTTTAGAACATTTTATGTACCCGATATGCTCGTCCGTTAGTTAGTTATAAGTATACCTAGTTACCATTGATAAATATAATTTTTCAAATTTTATATATAGTTATACTAGTTATAGTTTTTTATACTTTATTAAACAGTATACGTTTAGAAACTGGGAATTTAGTACACACGCACAGTGAGTAGACGAGTAGTGTGAGCTTTCCTAATTTGTTTGAGTAACATGATATCGCTTCTATAGCGTATTTCGTTTATAAAAAGGAGCTATTGTTAAAAAAAAAATATATATATATATATAAAAATATCATTAAAATTAACGTTTAGGTTAAACGTTATACGGCAATAAGGTTCTGCATGCAGTTTACAGGCCATCACGAAATATAATGCCTATATACTGCCAACTACGTACCTATACTCTCGGGTCGCGTACTAGATTTACGAAAAACAAAACGTGCATTCCTCAACAATATTCGACTTTCCAACTGTATTTACACACCTCTATATAATGTGTTTGCGTGCACGTGTATACTTTAGGTCGTCGAAATAACTTGTTTCGCGGCTTAAGGCGTGTATATTTCCCCTTCCCTATTCTTAAGTTTGTATATAACATCGTGGGGATGTTCCGCCGACAAATAAACGTGTAATAGCACTTTTTAGCTTACACACACTCACATATATATATATTATCATGTTTCTATATAGCTGCTTCAGGAATGTCACGATTTATAAACCAAGTGTTATTATTTTTATTTGGCACGACGATTGTTGTGTATAATACGATCGTCTCGGTACCTGCAATTATACTACACACACACACACACACACAGGGTGATTCACCAAACCATTATTTTTTTAAATTAATTTATTTAAATTCTGATTCTAGGATCTTTTGAATATACTTTAAGTCCGTATTTTTAAATTATTGCGTTATTTAAGAAGTGTTATATATTTTGAAACGAGAACAACTTCTTTTTTTTAATTTACCTTTTTAGTGGATAATTGTTTTGAAAATTTTGATTTACTTTTTCAAAATTTAAACGAAAAGTTTTCGCAGTTATTAAAAGTTAGGTTAGATCTTATTTGAAAAATAAGAGTCTGCATTTCTACAGGACACCCATTATGTTGAGAATATGGATCCAAAACTTAGATTTTGAATAATTGAATTATTGAAGAAAAAAGGGGATGAGCATAATCGGCGAATCACCCTGTATAAAAACGTATACATGAATTATATGTCTTCAGTTATTATTATTATTATTATTATTATACGCACTCGTTGGTCATTATCTCGCACGACGCGTATGAAGGCCGTCGTTCGGGCGCGAAACCAGTTTTCGACGTGTGTACGTACGACGAGCGCCCGTGAATGGACCGAAACGACATCGGCGGCGGCGGGCGGCGGACGTCCAGCTAGAGACATTGGCCGCGGCCGCCGGACACACGGACAGTTATGTCGATTGGTCCGGACGCGCCGGATGTGTGATTGTCGACGCTCGTGTCGAATTCGCGCGATATGTCACGCATATGACAGTATAATACCTCTGTTGTTGTTGTTATCATTTTTGTCGTTGCATGTTGTGATGTGTCGCGGTCGTCGGCCAGTGTTCTTCACATGCCGGTAGTGTCGACACAGCGTCAGTTTCAGCGGTGGTGGTGGTTGTTGTGTTGCTGTTCGTCGGTGTTCGTGGTGCCGGTACTGTTGACGCAGTGGCCGTCGTTGCTTGTTCGCGTCGTCCCGTTGCTGCTAGCGTACGCGCTCATGCCGCCCGACCGCGTGGCCGTCGGCGGCCGGGGCGGTTCGCGGGTGCGCGAGACGAAAAAAGCGTTGCTCGGCCGTTCGCGGTCGACGTCCGCGCCGTCGCGTTCGCCGTTCGCCGCAGCCTCCGCAGGCCCTTCCAATTGCGCGGCCGTCCCGATCGTCACTAAAGGGACGGTGTCGAAGATCACCGAAAAGTTTCAGGCGCAACCGCCGCCCGCGCCGCCGCCGCGCACCACGCGCATACCCAAACCGCTGCAGCGCGCGCCCGACCGCGGTCCGGCGGTCAAGCTGCAACCGCCGCCGTTGCCTCCGATGCCGCCGCCCGTCGTCAAGTACGAGATCAAGAGGCGACAGGAGAAGCTGTTGAGCGAGTTGCACCGCCGCCGCGACGGCCATCATCACCTGCCGGCAGATCGGACGGTCGTCGCGTCGTCGTTCTCGGACCGACTACTTCCGGTCGGTGCCGGAGACAGCGCCGCGTCTTCCGATTGCGGTAGCAGTTCCGACTCGGAGAAGTCGGTCTGTTCCGGCGGACGGTCGATGATCGACAAACCGGACGACAAACCCGGCTCGCCGCACAGTTCGGGATACGAGTCGGTCGAGGAGACGATATCGGTCGCCGCCGCGGCAGTGCCCTACTCGTGGGTGTTCGGCGCCCCCGAACAGCCGCCGAACGATCGCGGTTTCGACGGGACAGTGCAACCGTTGTCCACGTCGTCGTCGGCTTCGTCGGACGGCTGTTGCGAAGGCGATGACGACGACGACGACGACGAAGACGACGTCCGGTCGGCACCGGAAGACCGTCTCGAACGGTTGGTGACGTTCGCTTCGGCGACGACTTGTCCCGCTTTGACGCGCGCAAAGCTGGACCAAGACGACGACGAAGACGTGCCCGAGGCCGCGGTCATTCGCCGTCATTTCGGAGGAGGAAATGACGGACAGAAGACGGTCGCCGCCATGGCGGGATACCTGTCACCGATACCCGAGTGTTCGTCCACTGAACCGAACAGCGTGGAGACCGTCGAGGACTGTTTCGGTTACGCCGACGACGGCGAAAAGGTTGGAGCTCTGCGCCCATTTTGTGACGCTGTATATTATAATATATGTAAATAAGAATAGTGTCTTTTACACGGCATTTCCACGTGACCGGTGACATGAACGCGGGACGAAAAGACCTGCACGTTTGTTTAATAAATGCTTAATTGTATGCCGCAAATCCTCCCTATGTGTACTATATAAATTGCTTTTGCGACGTAAACCGCGTTTCGCCCGGAAAATCGATGAGTGATATACACACAGTGACTGTTGATAAACCAAATTTTTACATTATGATACATAAGACGATAATGTTTTCCGTGTCGTAATTTTGAAGAACGTATATAATTAGTGAAAAAAAATATGAATTTTTTGCAACATACCGTAACATATTTTGTATTGTCTTCCTTGTCATGTATAAAAATATGACAGTATAACTTAAATGGATCTTTATTGCGCAAAACTATTTTTCTATATGGAATCGCGTTATTCCGCTACAACCAACAATCATATTGATATACGAGACCACTATTAAAATATTTTGAATTAGTATTTATAGTAGTTATTTAAACATAATTATGGTACCAAGTACATTTTCTACATAAAACTCAGAACAAAAGTGAACGAATTCGAATATTTTTTAAAATTAAAATTTGACTTCTGGATGTGTTTTTTTTTCATTTATAAGTTGAAATGCATAAAACAGCTACCGACTATGAAATTTAGAATTTTAATGGCACTTATAATTGCATTAAAATTGCCTATATTAAACTCCTTGAATAGAGGGTGTGTGGCATCGTCTTAATGTCTATTCTATTCACGCGTGTACAGTACAAAAATGTTTACAAAAAAAGATTTCGTTAGTTGGCGTGTTGCCTACAATCAATACATTTATAATGTGGATAGAATTTTTTACTTGAACTGTATAGTGTCTGAATTCGGTGAACATTCGCTTTCTGCTAATAATATATACACACCATTATAATTACACGTAAAATACTGTAGACTTTTAAAAAGCAATTTTATGCGCGATGCGTATGAAGTACCTCTACGTACTTACGTCTGGACGTATAATGTAATATTATACTGTGTCTTGAGTCTAGAAAACGTATCACTATACATTTTTGACAGCGGCTTTTCAACATTATCGACACGTCATATAGGTATTTATTCCGAAAACTAGTTTCGAGTGCGTTTTTTTGTTGTTGTAAAATACGAGTACATAACTCTATTTTTATAACAAACATTTGATTAAATTGCGGCGCTTGTAACGTAATATGCCTAGACAAAAGAATATTACAATAGTATATGACGCCAGATGCACATTGCACTTTGCAACACCACGTCACCACCCCCGCGGCGTCAATGCACAAATACCTAAACGCGATTTTTAAACGACGCTTTATTTTTTTGGGTCATTGAAATGATAATATTTGCTCTCTTTATATCATGCTGCCTCGTTACAATAAAATACGCACAAAATGTTGACGGAAACGTAAACATATATTATTCTGTACGCGCGCGTGTAGTTTGTTATTGGTGTCCGTTGTTTTTTTATCGATTCGCGTGCCAGAACAAATATGCAATTTCCCGTTATGCCGCATCGACGGGATTAATCTGGACAAAATAAAAAATACAAACTGGTTTATTACCGGTCTGGTTAAAAGACGTTCCCCATAATATAGAAGAGACGGCCGACGTTAATAATTTATTCACAGCTCGTACCGTAAAAAACACATATTTTACAATATATAGGATAAATTCAATAATCGTATATCGTATATATATATGGTGCACATAACGGGGCTCACGTGTATGTTATAAGGCAGAATGTAAATAATTGTGCTAGACGGTTCGCGGTTGTCTGACTGCAACGCAAATTTCGTATGAACGTTTAGGTTGAGAGCATTCGGTAATGCGGGAAAAAAAGGCATCGCTACAATAAAAACTCTCATGGTCGATCGATTCTTGATTGGATAGATTTACCCAGGGCATCTTTCATAACAATTCGAATTGCCGATATAATGTTATGTAATTTACGATCGTCGAATAAACGTGTATTAAAACTAATAGCGGTTTTCAACGATTTCTTATAAAAATAAATAATAATAATATTTTCATATTTCTCTTATATACTGTGTTGGATACGTGCCCCATTAGATTATATATTTATTTATTAATTAGTTCAAAATTGCAATGTTAACTTAGATTTTCACTATTATGTAAAATACGTATTTGCATATTCAAACGAACGAATTAAAAAAATATAAAATATCTGTTTGTGAGTGTTTTGTTTTAAGTCTCACTTACTCCTTTGATAGGTATTTATTTATTCATGACACAATTAAAGTCAAGTCAAGTTTACATATTATTATTATTATCGCTTATTCCGTATCGTAGTCGGTCTAATCGTTTTGTATTACCGCATTAAAAATTTATGTTTTATCATAAATAACATTGAAACACTTATTATTACATTCTACAAAATAGTCCTTTATAACCGTCGAAGTCGTATAATTAATGTAGGTTGGTACACTCGGTGTACACAATACGCATCCGTCACACATTCATTACATCGATTACCTTTCGAGCAAACTAAATGATTATCGATGTAAATGTATTAGTGCAGTATGGTTATTAAAATAACAATATATATAATATGTTTAAAATTGTGTCTATAGAAATATTTAGTAGGAAATATTATCAATATACCTATACCTAAGTATTTGTAATCAATATTTTAACTCGAGTATTACAATTTCCGTTGAAAAGAGCTCTTGAAGAATAAAATAATTATGTTATTTACTTAGTAACAAAGATATTGTGTACCTAATACCTACGCAATATACTTAATTCAACTATTATTAATTATTTAGCAATGATTAAATATAAATAAATATTAATATTATTACTACAAATATTATACTTATGTTTATATATATTATGCTACATGCATGTATTATTTATTAGTTATTTAATAATTTGAATTACAATATGAACATAATATATAAATTATTAATTTTATATTTTTATTTTAAAATCTATACATGTTTCGATGTTTACGGCGCCAAGTCAAAAAAAAAATAAGATGATGCTCTTGTTATTAAAATTGATTGTATTGTGTAATATATTATCCGGTTTAAGTACACGGCTATGAGCCAATGATAATCTATGGGTAAAAAAAATATAACCATACGTGTTAGGTCATAAATTAAGTTAAAAATTTAAGATCTCTCATCAGTTTTACCAAATATCACATAGATCTATAGAAGCTAAAATATCTAATGCTATTATAAACATGTAATGTGTAAATGCATGATGGTGTTTAATGGATGCACTTAATTACTTACCATTGATCAATGAAGTATGATAGGTTTACTGTTTAAAATGCATGGCAAGGCAAATATAACATATGCCGAATTATGCCGTCGACACTGTATATACAGAATACAGTAAATTTGTTATGAGTTTATGACCAACGATAGGTTCAGACATTTTAGTAACTAATAAGACACATTCAAAGATATAATAAAAATGTATTCCTGGCTTATTGTTTTAGAAGTTCTTTTACATTAATTAATGATTATTTTTTTCGTGTATAATTAATATTAAAAATCCCATTATGGCGTTAACAATTTTTTCACTGTTTCATAAGATTACTGCATCAGTTTTTCTTGTACGCACTACGTATAGTTATACTTGTATACATTTATGTTTTTATACTTTGTTATTGCCTTATTGGTATGATTAATTAATATTATTAACATATTATTTATTACATCTTAGCTATGTGCCTAATGATAATAATGATATACATACTAAAAAAGTCGGACAGGATATTCAGAGACCTGATTTTGAATAGGTACACGGCCCACTTCGGGTCAAGATTGTGGTGTGTTAATGTGTTATTAAATATTAATTATTACATTTGAATGCAATGAAAAATCATCGTAGTAGAATAACTGAGCTCAGTTTATTATTGCATTTATAAGTTTATATGAGTATACCTATGGGACTACCTATTTAAAGTGTTTAAGTTACTCATAAAAATTGTTAATAAATCATAATAGCGATAAAACATCTTTAAGTATTTGTTGATTATTGTATGGTATAATGTAATCTATATTATAATGTCAAGTTATAATACCTAAAGCTATTATGAAAATACAACTAGAAGAAATTTCAAAATATAGGACAACTAAAAATGTCTTAGCCAATCAAATGTGAATGTAAATAATGTTTAATTACCATTATATAATATACAATTATAAAGTCTATAAATTATAATATAAATTACTTTAAATTATTAATTTTGAATTTTTATGGTTAAAATAACTATTTTTAAAAATATTAAATTTAACCAAAATGTACATAAATAAAATAATAATTTATTTATATTAACCTATCAAAACGTAAATTTTAGTTTGAATAACGTATTAAACCTTCAATTTAAATTTTAGGTTTTTGAAATAATACTTTGATTGATTGATATATTGATATAAAGCAAAAAAAATTAGAAAATTTCTAAGTGTTTAAAAGTTTAGTTAAAAAATGATTTTTATAGGCTATCTTAAATAAATAATTGGTGAAAATTTCAAGTCTAGAAACAATTTTTAAAATTGATCACCTCAAAATTATATTTACTTTTTAATAAATTAGTAATTATTTATTACACTTAACGAACCTTTATAATTTTAAGTGATAACAAGATCTTATTTTTGTACATAACAAATGTATGAAGATCAAGTATCGGAAAATAAAAAAAATACATATTTAAAAAACAATACATTTTCCACTTTTTTTTCTAGAGTCATTACACAAAAATATTAAGTATCTATTTAATTTGTGTCGGATCTAGATAAAACTATATACATGTACAAATCATTTGTTTTATTTCTCTGAATTTTTTTGATTGATTGATAGGTTTATTTATTCAAAACTAACATTTTAATAATTATAAATTATAATAACAAAATAAATAAAACGATATAGTACCTTATTACCTATAAGTATTAAGTTCTATGCATTGATTATTTATGAAAATTGAATTTTAGTTTTTTATTTTTTATTTTATAGTAGCGGTACGATTTGATTATATTGTTATATACATAACGATAACATAATCATTTTTTTAAAACTTATTTGTTTAAATATACATTTTTTACTGGTTAAATATTAAAAATGAAATGAACAATTTTATCTTGCATCACCTTA
Source organism: Rhopalosiphum maidis (assembly GCF_003676215.2). Lineage (NCBI taxonomy): Eukaryota > Metazoa > Arthropoda > Insecta > Hemiptera > Aphididae > Rhopalosiphum > Rhopalosiphum maidis. The sequence continues at coordinate 86,162,152 of NC_040877.1, forward strand.
AGTGTACTGCAATGTATAATCGTATAAAAAAGTAGTTTTATAGATTAAAAATAGTTTTTTTTTATCTTACATCAATATATAAATATAAATTCACGATACATTAATTATAACTTATTATACTAAGAATTTTGTAACCTGATTAATTTTTTTTTGTTATTCTCGTGTTTTTAATGATTTACATTTTGTAGAGTTATTTATTTGTATAAATGTGCTGAATGTACAATGTGTCATATCATTATTTATTACTGGTCTAACGTCGTCGGTTTAGAAGATTAAAGAACTATTGTTTTACAAAAATATCACGAATACTTCTTAATATAGGTTTAAAATAATGAATACAAAACAAATTATCACGTAGTTGACTACAAAATAGCTAATATAAATTTTTACATAGGCATACATAGGCATACATTATATATATATATATATTTATTATTATTATATATATGTGTGTGTTTGAACAATATGTGTAACAATCGTTAACTTTGTTTATTTATTTTTATCAGATATTTTTCCGTGCCAATGTCTTACAAACTCTTGAATCACAACGAGACGAAAAGTTATCGGGTATCTTTACTCAATTACAAGCTCGCTGTCGTGGATATCTTGCTCGAAAAGACTACGCTAAACGAAAAGTAAACGATATCGCTGTACGTTGCATACAGCGAAATGTTAAAAAGTTCATGGTCGTAAGAGATTGGCCATGGTGGCGGCTGTTGGTTAGAATCACGCCTTTGCTCAACGTCCACCGAACTGAATATGAACTCAAACAGAAATCTGTGAGTATTCTACACGGGAAATTTTTTGTCGTTAAGTAATTATATTTTATTCAGAATCGTCGTATATATTCTAGGACGAACTGGAGCAACTAAGGAATAAAGTGGACAAGTTGGAACAAGAACGGTCGCAGTTGAAAATGGATAACGATAGACTCGAACAGAGAGTAAGTAGTAAATTCTTCAAACTTTTCGGTCGTGTATTTTTTGCATTAGAGTTTTGCCGTTTGTTAATTTTATTGGTCTCTGGCCAAACGCATTTAATTTCCTCTCCCGGGGCCGGTCTATTTTTATGCGACCGATATTTTAAGACGAGACCGTGTATAACAACAATAGACAAACTCTTGTTTCATTCAACTGACCGACACTTCCCCAAACATTGCTCATTTAACGTTCCCATACATTCCCGTAACAACAATGTTCACACCGGCTTTAATGAGAAGACGATACGGCGTAACGCCGTCGCGATCGGTTTCGCGTTCTGTATCACCGTTATCATACCGGTCTTGTCACTCTACTACTGAACATAGGTCAGAATTTAACGCTAAACTTCTCGAACTCCTCCACGAAAATAAGGTTTACTCGTATGGCTATCATTTCAATTTTCAGTAAGTAACTTACAATTATAATTTATTTTTGTGTTTTGTTTCTAGTTAGCGGAAACAACTGCTGATTTAGCCGAGGAGCATTCCACAGTAACTATGGTGTCTGAGCGGTTACAGTTTGAATCGGCCGAAAGACAACGCTTAGAAAAAGAGTTATTGGAGACACAGACCGTTAAGACTCGATTGGCTGAAACTAATGAACAATTAGAAATGCAGCTGCTATGCATGAGGTCCACTGATCCTTCGTTGATGTCATCGTCGTCATCCGTAGCCGGAACCATGAGTGATGACGATAGTGCTGTAGCGAATAGCGATAAGGGTGACCAATATTATAGACGACGATATGAACGCGTTTGTCGAGAATTGGAATACGCTAAGAAGCGATTACAACAGCAGCATAATGACGACATGGAGCAACTATTGGCCATGAAAAAACAACTTGAAAAAAAAGTGAGTATTATTATATCATTTGATTTATTTTTCGTCAAAGTTAATATATAAATATATTTATATGTGTACATTGTACTAACATTAATAATAATAATGATAATTTTTAAGTTGGCTGGTGTTTATGAAGACGTAGAAGAACAACGTCAAATTGTTGCCCAATGGAAACGAAAAGTTAATAAGCTAAATTCCGAATCAAACGACCTTAAACTCATGTTAGAAGAAAGTAACTCAAGAAATAATTTACTCGAAAAGAAACAAAAGAAGTAAGCTAAAAAATATTTCCTTATAAATTAATATTTAAAGCAATACAATTTTACATTTTATGTCATGTATGGTGTAATGATATATTATATAATAATGTAATTCTGTCGCGTTCAATTAACAATACTAATTTATGATTAACTTGTATGGTATAAGAATTATTTATTCATAAAAAAAGTATGTAGATTAATATTAATTCGTTTAATTCTTATCGGATTAACGGTACAAACAACTTCGCGTGATTCAATTTAGTTGGATAACATTTATTTAGTAATATTGCAAAATTAACATGAATAACTGTTTTAGATTCGATACAGAGTTGCATTCATTACAAGAGGAGTTAAAGAAAGAAAAAGCTCAAAGAGAAAAAATAACCAGAGAAAAAGACATGGCTATGTCGGATAAATTTTCAATGGAGCAAACTTTGAGTGTAAGTTTTTCCTGGGATTCATTTGAAAAATCAAATCAATAAAATATTTTTTTTTCGGTTTTAGAGTGTCAAATTAGAGTTGGAGCTCAAAGAACAGAAAGTCGTCGGTTTGAATCGCGAGCTGCAAGAGTTGACGTTTAGCGGTAACACCGAGGAAGAAGTCGCAGCACTCAAGCGATCCAAACACCAGCTGGAGAGTAAGCTCAAAGACCAAGAAGAAGAACTGGACGATCTAGCTGGCCAGGTACAGTTGCTGGAACAGGTGAAAACTCGCCTGGAGATGGGACTCGAACAGGAACGGAAGGAACATCGACGAGAGTTGGCTCAACGCGAACAAGAGAACGAGGAGACTCGGTGTTCGGCGGCGAAGAAGATCAAGGCGCTGGAATGCGAGATCGAAAACGAGCACGAAGAGAGGACGGCGCTGATCCGAGAACGTCATGACCTAGAGAGGCGCCTAGTCGACTCCGAGGACAGGGAACGATGTCGGAGCATGAACGACCAGGAAGCGATTGCTCGACTGCGGCGGGATATGAAGAAGCTCAAGGCGTTGCTCAGGGACGCACAGACGGTGCAAGAACAACGAAGTGACAGTCAGGCGAACCGCATAGCCATGCGCCAGCTGAGGAACCAACTGGAGGACGCGGAGAGCGCTAGGGACTCGGCACTCAAGGCCCGGACCCTAGCCGAAACCGATTTGGCAGAGGTGACAGCTTCGTTGGACGAAGCGCTGTCGGCCAAACGCACGGCCGAGGAGCGCGCGGCCGGCCTGGCGCGAGACAAGAATCACCTGCAGGGCCAGTTGGACGAGAACGAGGAGGAGCTGGCCGAGGTGCTGAAGAAGTACCGGGGCACGGTGCAACAGCTGAGCGCCGAGCAGACGGTGCAACAAGAGCAGGCGAGTCGCATCGCCGAGCTGGACACGGACCGGGCCAACTTGCAGGAGAGACTGGCCGAGCTGACGTTCCGATTGGACAACATGGAGACGCACGGCGACCCGGCCGGCTCGCTGAACCTGAAGCGGCTGCAGCTCCGGGTCACCGAACTCGAGTCCAAGCTGCAGCTGGAGCTGACCACCCGGACCCGGCTAGAGGTGCAGATAGCCCGACTGAAGGAGACCGTGGACCGGCTGGAGTCCGAACGCGAGACGGCCCAGTGCAAGGAGAACGCTGCGCAGGAGGCGGTGCGCAAAATGCAGCGGTCGTTGCGGGAGGCCCGAGAGTCGATGGCCGAACGGGATTCACGGGAATCGGCGGACGTGAACCGCAAACGGGCGTTGGAAAAGCGAGCCGAACAGGCAGAGTCTGAAGTGAGCACCGTCAAGTCCGATCTGGCTCTGGCGCTGCAGCGCATCGACGACCTGCAGGCCGCCATGACCGGCGATCTGGACGACGACGACGACGACGAGTTCCGGTCGAGTAGCGACGACGACGACGACGACGATGGCGGGGACGGCGACAGCGACGATTCGGTAACCACGTTCTTGGCCAACCAGGGCACGAGAAACACCACGATCCTACAGCAACAGAAAGTGAGTTGCTGCGATTTTATTTCGACCGAATTCGGGGCACTCGGAAAACATACTTGCCCACGTGTTCAATACGATGTCCCCGATTTATAGTGACAATAATAACTATTTTTTTTCACAAAAATTGAATTGTTACTATCGTTTTCATAATTTTAACACTGTTTTAATTTTTATGGGGATTTTCTCGCATATGTGCGCGAGATAACTCATGTCAAACAGTAAAACAGTAAGCTTATTCCATTGCGCTTTTAAAAATTGTTGAATTTTTAAATATAAGTTGATAGTATTAGCGAGACAGTGCCCTCGATGTCTTTCCAAATCATTATTGTCGAATATAACTTATGTACTACAGAGTGTCGATTTACAAAATTAAATTTCAAACATATGTATTTATATTTTATTTACATGCCGAAATCATTTTTTGTTGCAGAATGTGGATCCAAGTAATTGATGACCAGTAAATTTCCTGAAGAGTTTGCACCAAAGTATTATTTAAATACAATTTTATTATAAATCATGTATGTAAAACAGTTACTTAATAGTTAATTGTGAGTTATATTATTATTATTATTTATATTTATATATTATCTAAGTGCCCTATACAAAAAATATTATTGTGATTTACTGACTTTTATTACCCTCTGTAGCTCTCTATTACTTAATTATTCCCTTTCCCAGTGTCTTCCATCAATCATATGGGTGAACGCACTCACGGACAGAAACTTATTCGTTAATAACCGTCCACTGACGCAATAAAAGATTTTTTTATGTTCACTGACCTATTTGTAATCTTTTGTACTGATTTTACAAAATTTTTATTGTATTATGTAATAAAATGTTATCATTTTTTTTTCTTATTATCTTGTATAGTACTGTATTTATTAGACCTCTCCAAATCTTACACTAGTAGTTAAAATTGTCCCAAATAGTGGATACCCGCTCAAAGAAAAATTGATACACACTAGTGTAGTGCACTTATGATTTGATAATGGTTTAGTGTTGATGACAATGTGATTTATGTATCTCGAACTAGTCGACTAGATCAAATACAAATCACATTCCTATTTACAGATAATTACAAATTCTTAGTGACTTTGGCATTTTATTGTACTATATGTTTCTTTTCAATGTAGGGCACCGGCATCCAGACTCCGGGTAACCTCATTTAAGAAAACAACACAAGTTGTGAAGTATTAAAAATGAAGAATTTAAATAAGTTGTAAGCCATCAAAATGTTGCAATGATTTATTAAGTACTTACAGATGTTTACCAAATTAAATAGAGAATTGTGTACATATTCTAATTACATATTACATTTCATTTTTAAAATTTAAAGTTTACGTTAAAATATATACATGTTATATTTTTGTTCAATTTTATTTTCATGTGTTCTTACGATTAACCTAACCTTTGGTTTTTAGAAAAAATGTATTATTAAAATAAAACTATCAATACAATTAAAGAAAATATATATTATTAGGCAATAATTAATTTTATTGATTTTAAATTTGATTTTGCAGTGATTCTGTAATTTTTTAGACCTTATAACCAAGACAAAAATGAAAATAAAAACGAAATAGAAATCTTTTCAAGTTACTAAGTTAATTCAGTCAAATTTAAATTATCATTTATAGTAAAAGTATACTTATGCTTCTAACGATTAGGTATCAAATATTATTTTTAATTACTGTCATAGTAATTAGTAGGTATAGAGTAGAAATTGTATCAGTCAGAGTTGTCAGACTTTTAGTAACCAAAATCAATTGAATACATTTTGATGAATCTTATGTAATTCAACAATATTATTATTGTAACAACCCCCATTGTAGTTTGATCGCTTAGGAGTATTTATAAATTCTTACATGGACCATATCAGGTAAGGTATAAATCACAGTCGTTGCATAAAATATTAGGTTTACTTTACAAAAAAAAAAAAATTAAATACTTACCTTCATTATAGCTTTATTAGAATATAACTAGAATATCATTTCTTTCATAAAGTTGGTCAAATTTTCATCCCACTTTATATTTTAGATATTTAGGGCTGGCAGTGGCAACTTAAGGTATAGTTGTCATTATTCATAAAAAATGTCAGTTATTTTTCTATGGTTTTCTATTTCATTTTCGTAAGTCTATTACTATTATTTTGGCATATAATTAAATTATTTTTGAGCATTTATATTTTCATAAAAATATTTAAAAACATTCGTTTTGATTAGATATGCTTAGAATTTTTTTAAACGATATAACTAGTCATACAAAACCAACATATTTACCACACCAACTACATACCATAAGTAGTCAGGTATTGAATCCGAATAAAGCGGGAAGAATGTTTCTAATTTTGTGTAGAAATTTTGAATTTTAATGCTACCTAAGCGGTAACTAATATAGTACAGACACTACAGTGTATTTAACTACAGACAGTCCATAGTCTATAGTTACCTGGACAGGTTTTTAATTTTTACTCCTATAGGAACTTAAACATAGGTGGATAATTATATTTTTTCTCGTTATGACCTGTGAAAGAACTTGCGATTCGAGTAATCTACAACTGCGTTATACATAATATAAATTATGATATTACAGAGAAGAGAACTAAAGAAAGTAGATACAGAGATTATGCATTATGCTCTGTTGATCAGATGTGATCTTAAATGCGATCGATCTTACACTGGTCACCGAGTGGCGAGTTTAATCACAAAACCTAAATACTATGAAAAATACGTTTAAAAATAACGCAGTCAATGACGTAAATTTTAAATTAAACGTTTGCGTGGATTACTCACAAATGAAATTCGTTTTGTCGCTAGATGGCGCTCGTATATACGATTTAAATATTTTTTATTCAGTTTTTACAACAGTTATTCGACAATTTTCTCACTTCATTTGTACGCACCTACCACCAACTAACTTAACATTTAACAAATGAGTGAACGGCCAAGCTTGAATTCATAACACGTTGAGTCAAGACCAACGGTAAATATATGATTATGCTTAGGCAACCATTGTTTAGTAGTTCATTAGTTTATAATCAAAGATCAATAGAAACTAGAATATTGTGGTTTTGTTTCATGATCTACTTTAATATATCTACCGCAATACCGCGCGTGTATAGTGAATACTGATGTATTATGATCGAGGCAGATATTTATTCGGATGTATCCTTCGTATTATAATTTGATATTCTAAGATTGTTGTAAGAAAAATGTATGAGCGCAGGACACTAACTAATCACAGTTTTTTTTTTTACCGAGACGTTTTTTATATCAACATATTACAATAGAAAAAAAATAATTAAAAATTGTAATTAGTTTTTACTTATTGCCCTATAAATATATCAAAATTAGTCTATTTATATATATATATATTATATGTTTCTAAATTTGTATTATTTATAAGTTGAAAGAAGTATAATATATTATTAACAACTATACCTATCGAAGACGATTAATATAATTATTTTGGCTAATACAATAAAAGTACTGTTAGTGTCCCATAGTTTATTCATTTATCACGTATACACTGTTTTTAAATACAATTATTTATTCAATTTCAAAAAATCGTAATTTATAAAATACCAACGCTTAGGTAAATATACAACGATGACTTTAAGGATTATTCAAGTTTTGTTTTGCAATTTAAACAAAATAAATGACTTGTAGAATACGCAAAATAAATTTACTGGGCACTGACAAAATAAATAAATAAAAAACCCATATAACACATGTGATAATTAAAGAACTAAAACAATTAAATAATAGTAGGTAATAGAAAAATAAATTGTATTTATGTATTTTACTTACTGATGATAACCAACAATAAGAAAACTATTATTAAGTATAGGAATAATATAAGTTGGGTGTGGCGTTGTAGTCCAATAAGAATATGTACAAAAATAACAATCATGTTAGAGCTGCTGCAGTAGAATCGTGTAGCTGTCTCGTCTCTACAAAGTTCTTGAGTTTGGCTACGATCGTTGACCACGAACTGTTATTTTCGACCTGAAAAACATTAATAGTTAATGTGATTGATAGGTACAATTATGGACTGGCGTAACAATTGGGCAAATGACAACGAGCTCGCGAGTAAAAACTCTGTATCACATTGAAAATTTAGGAATCAATTTTAATAATTCTATTGAAAAATAATCAAAATTTTTTACTTGTTGTAATTTAATAGAACTACAGTGAAAATGTTACTGTTTTACGACCGTGTTTCTTAATAACTTGAACGGATTCAGAACTCAAAAGAATCTAAAAAGTTCATATTCAAATATTAAAAAAAGTGAAAAAGTAGGCAAGCACCGAAAATGCCATACTATACGGTAATCGGTATTCTCGGTAAACGTATAAATGTATTATTGTTTATTAGAAATATATCTTAACTCTTAATTGAAAAATAGGGAATTTCCACCTACCGCCGGTTTTAAAAATATAATTTTAAAAATTTTAACCTTTATTATTGATTAAATAAACATTGCAATGATACTTTGAGTATATACTTTTTGTATCTTTTGGTGTTTAATTTTAATATGTCCCTTCCTGATAAATTATCCACGACGCCCAGGCTTAATATATAGTATAGATTGAATTAAAATACTAATTAATAATAAGTTTTTTTTTTTACATAAATATTTGGTGACAATTTCAAATATCTATGATGATTATTTGTTTTTTAATTATAACAAAATAAAAAATCGATTTTGTCAAAAACTAGTTTTGTGTAAAAATTTCAATTTTAAAAAAAAATTTAAATATTAATTGAGTATAAATTGAGTAAATAAACAAGCATTGTTACCCTTCCTCTTATCCACTTGGACAGTCCGGACTGGTTCTTGGGCTGTTCATACCTGCTGTCCACCAACAGGATAGCACCCCAATCGTTCTTGTGTCTAATGCAACGTCCTAATGCCTGGTTCAACGCTCTGTAGGCCTGTATCTGATACCATTCCCAGCCAGGCAACAGCCCTTTGTTTTTGTGATGTTTGTTATTGTAATCTTTTTTATGCTTCACAGACTCTTCTTTATAATTAGGAAACGGAATACCGACCTAAAATGAAAATAAAAATATCGTATGAAACTGATAAAACAAAGACTACATGTCTAATGAACTCGATATGTCAACAGCATACGAATACCGGTAAAGAAAAATACTTCAGTAGAATGAGTTAGAGAGAGAGTAGAGTTGTTAAACGCCTTCTAAACCTACCAAAAATAAAATTTAAGCACCGATATGTGTTTTAAATATGATATTAAACTAATATTTTAAATGCATGAAATATTTTATACTTTAATAATAAATTCAATTCAGATTATACTTTACATTTTCAAATATAATTTAAACACTTGGTTAAGGCCAAATATAATAGAAAGACAGTGAGTTGGCTTATATGAATTGCTATTCATAGGCACAGAAGCATTCAAGTTGATGAAATAATTGATGTTTGATAGAAGAAAAAAAATTATGGACTTTGTATTATGATTAATTATTATTCAATATATTCAACATGTAAATTCAATAATATTATAATTGTGTAAAAAAAATGATTTTAATATACAATAGTCAACAAGTATATTAGTACTTTATATTTTTTCCTAGTTAGATATTATTATGTTTTTTAGCTTTTTAGGACTACAATTGTTTATTTTTTTATAACTTAATAGCAGGTAAGACATTAAATATCTAATCTCTTCAATAATTTCTCGAGGTACGCCACTGGCCTACAGGTAATTAACTATTAAGTATCAAAAAGTTTATGGTAATTGATCCACTCAAAATCAAATATGCGCAAAAAACGGGAATACAAAATTTTAGCATATAAATAATGTCTTTAATTTCCCTAAAACGATATTAGCTTTTGAAATATGAACGAGCCTGTTTGTTGTGAAAAGAAACCATTACTATCCATCACAGATGTATATATAAAACCACGCATAAAAAACAATCCCCAACTGCGCGAGATCGTGTTAATTTTACGTTGAAAACTTACGGCCACCACCGCTCGGGCGTTGTTGTCTGAGAAATCGAGCCCCTCGCTGATTTTTCCGCGGTACACGGCCAGGAAAAGCGCGCCGCGCGGGCCGCCCTCGTCCCCCCGGACGGCAGCGTAATATTTGGCCATCAACTCCTCGAGCTGGTCGCCCCGGCGGGGCTCGCACATGACCACCTTGATCTGGTTGAGGCGGTTCAGGAGTCCGGTGAGCTGCCACCGGTTGTACAGCTTGTCCATGAGCGTGTACGACGGCATGAAGCACAGCACACCGTGCGGCACGACGGTGCACACGTCCAACAGCACTTTGCCCATCTCGTCCTGGTAATTGTACGTGTTGATGTTCTGGAACTGACCGTTTAGGTCCGTCCCGCTCGGCCCGACGCCCACCGACGTCACCCAACACTGGTCTTGTTTGATGACGTGTGCGGCTTCCAGGGCGATCGGGAACTGCGTGCCGAGCTCGGACTGGAACGATTGCATCGGCGACAGGGTGCCCGACGTCAGAATGATGTTGCGTACCGTCGATTTAAGTTCGTCGAATACGGCCGCCGGATTCAGGCACAGGAAGCTGACCACGTTGTTCCACACCGGTCGCGTGTCTTTGGGCTCCTCCGGGCCACTGTTGAGCCATCCGCCTATGCCCGTCATGATCTGCGCAGTGATGATGACACGAGAATAATCATAGACCATATTTCTTTAATATTCATTATTATGCGTACATTTGCACACACTTTATATTATATTATTAAGCTCTATTTTTTTTGTATAAAATGTAGCCCCCCCCCTCAAATAAATATAGTTTATCATGTAAACATATTATATCGAAAATATAACTTAAAAATGTGTAACGATAAAAAAATATATATTTTTTTAAATGATATTATGAAATAATAAGTGTTGTTCCATAAAAGAATCATTCTGTATATTAATTACCTATACATTATCAAATTGAAGAAATTAAATATGTGATATGTGATGCTGCTATTATTGTACGACATGTTCTACTTGATTCTGTAATAATCAGTAGTTATTAATTCTGCCTGTCTTTTGCAAAAATAATACCACAGTGAATCTTTTAAGCTAAAAATTATACTCTTACTACCTAGTTATTTTCATTTTCACTATTATTATACACATTTTTTTTTAATGTTCTAACGTAATGATTAATTATAGATCCTTTTTCAAGAGATTGACAAATTATAATTTATTATAGTATCTACCCAAGGAATTTATATATTATACTTTTGTAGGATTATTCAACAAAAATAATTTATAAACAGACATTTTTATGTGGGTGGACATTGAACACCTTCCTTTACACTTGTCAATAAGCTACCAGCAAAACTTATAATTGTATAATAATTATACTAAAGTTGTTTTCAATATATTTCAATAAAAAGCTATGTGTAACTTACTCCTCGTTCTTTGTGTTCAAATTTTTTTAATTGCATGACCTTTACCAAGGAAACGTGGTAATCATATTTGTATTTCTCGTCATAAAACAAACTAAACACTGAACAGATCGACGACAGTAAAGTTTTAGTTGCATTCGTAATAGCCGAATCGGGGTCTTGATCTTTGGACGAATTGTTTTCTATCGTTTCATTTTCATCTTTATTCCCCAATTCATTTTCTACATTTTCCTTTTTACTATTTTTCGTTTCTTCGGATTCATTTTCTTCGGCTAAATCAGCCAACGCGGTATCACAATCTTTCTAGAAAAAAAAAATAATAATTTGAGGTAAATTTGAAGGATATTTTAGTTTTAGATTATATAGGTACACACTTTAAAAATTTCGAAGGCCTTCAACCCGACACCAAAATCATCGAAACTGGCTATGGTGTAGGTGCCAGACCACGATAAAACACCACGATTATATTCGTCGTAAGTTTTAATATCATTAGACTTTTCATCAATCCACTTCGACAAATCGGACAAATATCGAGCCTATAACAACCAGTATTAATTAATTTTTTTTAGAAGTATTATGCATTATATTGTATTCACTTTTATGCTAACTTCTATTGCAATTGCACACGCGTTTACTGCATAACGATTTTAAAAATTGTATATTATAATTATTGATAATATACAATAAATTATATACTTGATAGAAAATTTATACACTTACCAGTCTTCCGTAAGTCACCGAGTTGCCAGAAGATTTATATATTTTTTCGCAGTCCGCTTTGGCCAAATTCATATTAGTCTGATCTAATTGCAAACTTGCAGCATCACGGCATTGGTCTTCGATATTATGTGCTTCATCTACAATTATCACGTGGCCTTTAAGTTTCAAGTTCATCTTAAAACAAATATTAGTCAATAATTTAATTATACACACAACAACGTTTAACGAAAATAATTTAGAGCGATGTAAAGTATATAATTGATATATAAAGACAAAATTGATATGTATAAATATAAATATACATAATATATATGATATAAATCATACACAGAATAACGATTTACATCACATAATACGAACACATTGAATTATTGAAGTATAATATATTATACACATTACACTTACGGTCCTTCTGATCACCGGATCGATGATATAATTGTAAGGGCAAAAAACTATTTCGGCAGTTTTAAGCAACAATCGTGTACCGTAGTATGGACAAGAATGTTTAGTAATGCCCAAACGCACTATGTCTTCGATATCCCAAACAGATGATACTCCAAACTTGGCTAGTTGGCCATAAGTGCTTATTTTCACACCACCGTTATCGTAATAATTACATCTATCAATTGGCTTCCTTAATTTTATCGAATTTCTCCGTCTCTATAATTGAATAAAATCAATTGAATAAATGTATCCTGTTATCATAATAAAATGAAATTTCATATTATCATACTAAAGATGGGATTCAAAAATATACTTGGTAGGTACACGCAATAATTGAAAATAATAGTAATTATAAAGTTTATTAATATAACTACTTAATTATTAATTGTAATTTATAGGTTTTATAGGTATTATAGGTATTGCTGGCCTATTTATTTACATATAGAATTTATGTTTAACAGGTCTTAAATTGAGCGTTTTTAAATACTATTATTATAACTAAACTTAAAATAAAAATATTGAAAAAACCTCTCGAATATCACGAATATTGTTACTATTAAATTTAATAATTAAATATTTATTCTAATATTAAAACCTACAATATTAAATGTAAATAACTAAACATGATTTCGCTATGAAATGTCATTAACTTTTCGATTTGTAAAGAATGTAAAGAATATTAAGAAAATTTACGGATTTAATTTTAAAGAGATTATTAATTTGCTTTAGTTAGAACCATCGAAAAAATCTTAAAAATTGGTATAAAATTCACTATAAAACTCGAAAAATAAACTAAAAAATCTTATAAATACATTAAAATTGAGTCAGTTAGTACTATGAACTGCAAGTATACATAAAATGTATGAAAACATTTTTAACAGATGTAAATTATAAAAAATATCAAAAAAGTATTAAAAAACGAATCATATCCAATAAATCAAAATTGAATTTATTAGTAATTAGTTCAAACTTTGTGTTAAGTAAACTAAATAATGTTACAGTAACCTATAAATAATTCATTTTTTTTTAACAAACTCGCATCCATTTAGTTAAAGTATTTGTAATTCTACTGTCAAACCCTTAATTTAAATGGTCTATTTAATTAGTTTTATGACAATTACATTCAAAATGTAATGATAAAAATTTAATTTTTATAAATAACCTACATCCGGTTATATAATAGGTTTCGAGTGTACTTATCGTCAATGAAAGCACAGTATGTCACTGTAAAGTATAATATATTAAATTATTAAATTCGTTCATAAATCATTGCAAACAAAAAACGACTCTGAGCGAAGTTTTGTTAATCTTTATGACTAAAGATATTTTATGATAGGTATATATTAATATATTTATAATATTAATTTATTTTATTAGCTGTAGTAGTAAATAAGCTATGTATTTTATAATATTAGTTTAACTTTACTAAATATAGTAACAAGGTTAGGGGAACCTAATTACTATATAATAATTATCCAGGGACGAATTTATTTTAATTTCTTATGAATACGTTTTCCGTAGCTGAGGATTTTTGCTATAGTACAAAAGATTTTTTGTTAATAAAAAGACACTTTGGATTATAAATCTAGAATAATTATTAATATATTTTAAATAGTACTTTATTGTATTGTATTTTGCTATATTAAAAGATGGCTGTTAATAATTGTATATTTGAGTTCGTTTGTGTTAATGGTGACTATTGGAATGACTGCCGTTAGTAATTTTAATAATAAATAATAATTTTGACGGAGTTAAAGTTTTAATTGTGTGATTTCATATAATTTTAAAATGTGTATTAGTGTATATTAATAAAAGACAAATCTATCACACATCGAGTAAAAAAAAAAAAAATAGTTCACAGTTAACCCAAGAGATGTGTACCTTGAATCCAATTTTTCAATTTTTTTAATTTTAAGAGACTTACATAGGCATTTTTGGTATCACGAAGAATAAATATTTTCTTGTTTGTATGTGGTTGCAATTGAATTACTGAATTTTTTTAATTTGTTACGGGTGATACAGTGTAGTATTTGATAGAATTAATAAATATATTTACCATATATAATCAAATGACTAAACGGACGCCTTATGCAAATCAATAGTTTTCGATCATTTTTGTCAATAGATTAGCAAGAACCATAGTCTCATTGACTACTTTTTACTTTTTAACACATAATAATGTTGAACATACGAGTAGTTGACTCACGAAAATTATTATTTTCGTAAAAATGTCTGCAGTTTACCAGTTTACGTTTAACGGATTTTAAGAAGCGATAAATCCGTGGACATTTAATTTGTTACGGCGAAGCCGTGCGAAATTAGCTAGTAATTTATAAATAAAATGTAACAAATGTTACAAAATCATAAATAATGTTTCTAATACTTTTTCAATAAAATCAATCATACCTATACTTATTATTTGATAAGTAGCAATTTTTAACTTATATCACCATCAAACCCGTTTGAAAATTATATCTAGTTTAAAAATATAGGTACCATGCTGTACAAAACTATTTAATTTTGATATAATATATAATATATATATAACTACTTAACTGTGATACAATTCGATCACTTTATATAAATTATATATTATATAAGACTTGAAATTAATACCAAAACTCAAAATATCCCATGTTCCCCATTGCATAATAACTCTGACAAAATCTGTCAATAGCACCTAATATTTGCACCATTTATGTACCTACCGATGAAATGTGATACAAGGTACAGTTTATTGTGCATTCAATTGTCAATGTGTGCCCACCGGCATTTATTAACAATGGCCAATAAGGATTCAAAGTGTATGGGTACACAAATGTTTTGCTAAACCAGTTACAATTATATTGGTTGGGGTCTTATTTCAATGTTAAGAATAATGCATTTGTTTTGTATTTTACAATACACATTAAATCGTATGTATAAACATTCGATGGGATAAAATAAATTCTGAAACATCTGAATCGTACACTCACCGCTCTTGGATCTAATAAATCCCTACATAGTTCAGTTTTTGATTTGTATGATATCTGGGGGTAGAATATATTAGAATCTTGAATACACGTGTGTTCACGACTCGCTAACACGCAACTCCTAAATTAAGGGTAAACAAATAAATTAAATAATATCATAAATAATCACGTTTTCATCTCGGCTTACCTGGCGTTATTAAAACTAGTTCTTTGTAATTCTTTGATAACTTGTTCAATTTGTTTATGGGTTCTCGTACAGAAGTATATCACAGGGATAATTGGTCTAAAGGAAATAAAAATTATTTAATCCACAGTTAAAACCGGGTACTTGGATTTGAATTGATTTTATATAGTAGTAATTATTACTTTTATAAATACAATTTTTACTTTTTATTTAAATATTGCAATACAACTTATTAATACAGTGAAACAAAAATGTGTGTGATTTAGTTTGGAATTAATTAAAAATTCTGATGATTTAATTGTATAATTATCTGATTATCGAAATGTTAGAAAAGTTTGAGTAAAAAATAAATTTAAATTCATGAATGTAGAAGCTTAACTCATCCCTGATATTTACCGTGTTCATTAATTATCTAAATAGCAATTAAATAATAAAAATGATAATATAAGTAGTCAATGGCAGAAGATATAAAGTAATTATTATTAGGTTATATGTTCTTTGAATTACAACAAATTAACTAAAGCCAATAATACACAAATAACTATAATAAAATGTAATGTACATATATCATGTAATTTACAAATAGGCATACAGCATATATATATTATATTTCTGCAGAAGAAACGTAAATGAGAAGCATTCTATTAATTGTATAGGTATTAAATTAAAATTTTTCATGATTTTCGTTTTTCATACGTAAAACTTTGAAAAAACGAAACATATAATAGGTAAAAAAAATGTGTATCTATGTAAGTACCTATATAGCAATATATTTTTTTTATTATTAAAAATAATTCAACTAAATTATTTATACGTATGTATAGTGACGTAATTGATCTAAAGAGATGGGTTGATTAAAAAAGTTCTTCAATGTCAACTGCAGTAAGAGAATTTTCCACCAGAGAGTTAAGTTAAAATAGCAAATATATTTTTCACATATTTCGTTATTAGAACTTTTTTTAAAGAAATCGTTATTAAATTCGTTTTATGTCAATGGATTTGTATATCGATTTTAATCAACAGATATTGAAATGTCCGCTATTCGTTCCTTAGCTAATAGTCCGATTATTGCACCATTTAAAAAAAGTATTTATTGATTTTACAGATATACCAGAATAATATATAAGATATATACATACTAATTAGTCAATATTTACTTATTATACAGTTTTTTTAATAAAAATATTAATTAAATTACCAAGATGTTTCAATAATAATTAAACCAGTATTGATGTACCATACATTTGTACATGGCCATTATATTATGGATAGGTAGATTTTAGAAGTTTCTGATAGTTGTCCAGAAAGATTGAACGAGTAATTAATTAATTATAAATATTTGAAGTTTGATGGACGAAATGCGAAGTGAAGTGGTACGAATATACCACTCAAAATATTGGTCCACTACTCTGCTCACCTATACTTTATAGATGTTTAAAAAGTTTATTATTATAAACTAATTACTCGTTAAAATAACTACGTCAATGTCTATGTCAATATCGTTTTACACAATGTTATATTAAATCGCTAGGTTGGTCATATTATATTATATTTATATTATATTTAAACGAAGAATAATGAATATACTTAATATAATACTAAATACTATAATATGTTAAGTAGTATTTAGTAAATAATTTGTAGAAATATGTTTTGTAATTTTTCATAGCCTATTTAAAATCAGTTATTGGCTTACTTCGACATTTAGATGTGAGTGTTAGTTATTTATAAAAACCGATATAAAAATGTCCACGCGGTAAAATGTATTTTTTTATAGGTATACTTATATTATAATAGAGTAAATTAAAAATATAATGTAAATAATTTCCTACATAACTGTAAATGAGTACATAAGCGAAAAAAGTTATTATATACATTCTCCGATGCAAAGTATTTAACATTTCTTTTAAAACAAAAACTATGATGAATTGATAATATTGGCGGATGGTAAAATTATAATATTGTTTAAATTATCTTACTTAGTCTTTTTCGGTAAGTTATTTTCTATTTTTGGTTCATTATTTTCGTTTTCGTCTTCTGTCATCAAACTGTTGTTAGCACTGGAATCATCGGTCATTATTGAATCATCATTTGACTTACTTTTGTCATTGGATACGTCCTGTAAGCAGAACAAAAATAATAAATAAAATGTTTTCTCCGTTCATTATTATACCAGGTCACGAAAATCCACTCACCAAATCTCTGCTGTTATTTATTTTTCTCTTTTTAACGGGCTGTTTAAATATGGCCATTTCCTCTTCCGAATCATCGCTGATAGTGACGTCCGTTGACAAACATAATCCTTTATTTTTAGCGGGTGAAATGTTCGTTTCTGTAAAAAAAAGAAATAAAATATTCATAAGGCGAAGACGTCCGGTATTATAATTGAATGCGGTACAGCATTAGTGATGGGCGAGGATGAAGAGGAGGGAAAAAATCATCCGACGATAGCCAACTTTTCGTTTGTATGTAAACGGATTCAAGCTTATCCGGAACGGATATTATACGCCATATACTGCTTGCGCCCTGTGGGGATATTATTAATCGCGTTTTCCTTCCCCATTTATTTTTAATAATGACAAAACGGAGGGTTTCACAAAAATCCTTTTGTAAAAAGCCCCCCAGGGAGGATATTTGCTTGATATAGGAGTTATTATAAGAATTTTCTCTCGGTTTATTTTTTTAATTTTTTTTTTATTCGCCTCGGTGAAAGTATGGAAGAACAAAGAGAGATGACGTCGAGTATAACAAGCAAAAACAGTGCACGTACTCTTCCTTCGTCACAGCGACACAGCAGCCAATAAATATACGAGCATGTATATATATTTTAATTAACTTAAAACTGACTCTATATGTATATAGATACACTTTTGAAAATATAAAATATAAACCAAGTATTTAATGTATAGGGTGCGACGCATTGCTGCATGCATTAAACTATATAATGAAGTTAAATCGGAAGTCACGTGTTCGGATCAACATCGACCGTTCAGAATAGAACCTTTCAAAGACAATACATACATGTTAACATATACCTATGCATAATTAAATAATATAAATAAAATTATTTTCTACTTTGTGTATTAATATTAAATTATATGTCGATAATAATAAAATATAATAAATATGTGTATACAAGGTACATCGAAATAGTATACTCGTATTTTCATAATGATATACCTATATCATAGAATATTAAATGCATATAAATAATATGTATACACCTTAAACGACCACTATATGTACTAGCTAGATAGTAGGTACAATCGTTTCTCATACATAAGTTACATACTTTCGTTGTGCAACTATTTTAACAGTCTCTCATTATTTCATATGTTTGTAGATGTAATATAACCAATATGTACATGTTAAATGTATTTATCGTTGGAAATATTACAACCAGTTTCATGGTTGGAAAAAAACAGTTTTTTTGTAGTGTTAAATATTGTTTTCGTAATGTTTTATACTATTTATAAATTATTTTTTAAATTTTAAACAATGTTTTGTTTTAAATGTAATATATAGGTGCCTTATAAAGTAACTTAATTTTTATATTATCTAAATCATGGTTGTATATACCATGATCTACAAACAAAATGTATTTCATAGAAAAAAATAAAAATTACTCGATAAAATTTTATGATTTTTTTTAAGGTTTTATTAAATGTTAACGTATAAAATGATTTAAACAAAACCACATATGTAAAGCACATTCCAACTCTGGACTCAGCTGGTTAACGCAACTTATTATGTAGTCACGTATATATATAATATATATATCACGTATATTACATACATGTATAGAAATACATTAATATAATATAAGGGTTATTCAATTGAGTAAAATTATTAAATACTTACATAATAGACTAGTAGACTACATATAACGATAGTATACAATGACGTATTGATTAAAAAGAATATTGTCAATTTATAATAATATAATTGAGTTTTTTTATAGGACAACAAATTAAAAATAAAATAATGTCCTACAGGATTATATAAACACTAGCTTATTAAATTAACTATAGAGAATACTCTATACAATTTATACTTAAATGTAAAATAATTTAACCAGAAGATACTATAATTAACAAGCAACACAAGTGTTTTAGAAGTTAATTTCCTTCTCTAAAAGAGAAACTAATGTTTAGTTTTTAATGACTTTTTGATATTTATCTTCAGGTTACACACTTATACGTCTTTGAATTAAAATTTGTTTGCAGACTCTTAAGCATTAATAGAGGGACAAGGGTTAAATTATATACCTAACATAAGTACTTGTTTTACTTTAACAAAATATATTTCATTCTTTTGTGTTATGTCACACATTTACATAATAAATGAATTAAAGTCTCAATCTTTTAAACAACGTTTCGTATAAATATTTATTTATTATTTTTATACAGGGTGTTTTTGAAATGGATGAGATCACTGGTATAGGTACTCAATAATAGGTACCTACTGAGAAGGCCTAATGCATATTGTTTTGACATTTCTTAAAATGTTTATTTATTTTATCTTCAAAATCTGGGCTCATTCAAATTATTTTTAGAATATTATCTTAAATGTAAAATAAACATTAGTTGTATTTTTTGCAAAATCCTAATACGAATCGTATAGTGTCACATAAATTTGTATAAGAACAGCATACGCAAGATAAACAATGTTAATTATTTGTTGCAATTTAACATACATATTTAATTAACACATTGTTTTACATTTTAAAATAATCATAATATTAAATACACTTTATTTTAAAAATCAATTTTTATATACAAAAGTTGTTTAATATGACCTTCTCCTTAACTTCGATGCTCTTTTCTATACGACGATGTAATTCGTTTTTGACGAATGATATCAACTGTGTTGTTATTATTATTCTAAAAACTAGTATAAGTATAAGTATATACATACATTATTACAATATTTCAATATTATAGTCTGTGCAGCACAATCACGCGATATGTCCAATCAAAAATAATGAGAAAAAAGTATGACTAATTTTTCGTTCCGGAAAAATATTTAATTTATAAAATAATAATAGGTTAATAATTGTTTTTTAGGTGCTGATAAATATAATATATTTTACAGAAATATTCATTTAATTTGAGTTTGTGAAATGTATTGTAAGATATTCGTAACTATTAGTTGTTTAACTCTAAAAAGACTATAATACAAGCATATACAAATAGAGATTTTAAAACGCACAAATAATAAATTAACAAGTATCATCAAAACTATGAACAATTTAAAGTTTACGTACAGTGTATATAGGTAGGTTATAGTTTAGATAATATACAGTTAAGATGCCGCAAAAATCCAACGAGATTCATTTTTTTTATGTTAATAAATATATTTTTTTACCTAAATACAAAACGACTTTCATCATTTTTATTGGAGTATGATGACCTATAATTTTATTGATTGAAATAAATAGGCACAGATCCAGAATGTTAACTGTCGTTTTAAAGTCTATTTAATGAACACGATTTTTTTCTTTCAAAACCTCCGCGTATAAAAACACCCTGTTAATACTGCACAGTATTAACTTTATTATACAAATAATTTGTTGTACCCCTATGTCTGCATTATTAAGTCAGACCAGCGTCGATTGTTTAGCGGCTAGGTTACCGCAGGATTGGGATGAGTAAGACGAATATTTGTTTGTCTTAATAGGTTGCCACTAGTTAAAAAAAATTAAATAGTTTTTACGATCGGATATAATTGTAATAGGCCTGTAGTATAAAACGTCTCAAATTTATATTTAAAATATACATAATTATATATATATATATAATTCAAGTTTATATTTAACTCGGAATTTATAATTAATACGGAGTAAATACACATAATCGTTCACGAGCAATACTGAGGCTAGCCGGATCAACTAGTTATACATAAATTGATACGTAGTATACGCCGCTGCCACACGGTATGGTATATCATGACTCCCCCGGCGGTCCACCGGAATATATTAGGCTATGACGTGTCGCGCACGGTCCGCATCAACCGCCGGCCGGAAGCGGTCGCAGGGGCGCGCTGTGGGGTGGTCGCGGAGCGGTGGCAAGAGCTACACGGGGCGGCTGCCGTACCGCGTGTATATACCTATATCGATCGACGCGCGCGGCCATTTTATCGTCGCCACGGCGGCACCGGACTTCCACGGCGCGCGTCCGGCCCGGCGCGTTTTTATTGGACGCCACGCGGTCCACGGACGACGACACGTCCGCCGCCGCTACGCACGGAATAATGTTTTATACACATATATATATATATACACATATACATAATACGGACGCGTTGCACGTCGGTCGGTCCGTCGCGGCTTCTCGTTGCCAAGGGATACGCCGCGTTATTCACACTTGAAATATAAATCGCTCTCCCGCGCGCCTCCCCGTCACTCTTGCGATACGCCACCGCGCCACGCGCGCGCACGTTTAGCTTTTCCGCTTGTTCTCGTCACGTGCGCACCTGCGCGAATTATATCCACTCGTCGTATACTTACCGTATATAATATTATATATATATATATTATATCGGTATACGTATATATATAAATAATATACCTACCACCGATGCTGCTCGCCGCGCGTGTGTTTGTCCATCACAGTCGGGTGTGCCCACTTTTATACACGACTTACTACAAAACTGTTCAAGTATACCCACAATTTTATCTCAATTCTGCAATAGAAATACATATCACGAAAATAAAAATCCTACATACTCCATTTTTATGTTAGATAAACTATAAAATATAATTTTAGATTCTGAGCGGAGCGAAAAATGTATTGATTTTACAATGATATGTGTGTGTGTTATTTTTTTTGCGTCCGTATACACGACAAGTAGTCAATATATAATGCTTCACTTTGAGCGTAGTTTGGGATAAAAAATTGGATTTAGTTTGTACTTAAGAGAGGTCAAAATAAAAAATTATTAATACTTTTTTTTATAATCGAGAAAAACAAACAGAAAATTATAAGGGAAAACCGAATTTTTTACGCAAATCCAAAATAATTAAAATACTTGCTTTATGTAACCTATTGGTTACCAAATTATAGACAGTCATCAGTTTTTTCATCGTTTACAACGGGTTATCAATGTTATCATTGAATTAAAATTTAATAAAATCTATTAGATGGTGATTAATACTCAATAACGCGTATCCACTCGATACCTAATGTACAGCAGAGCGATATCCACTTGTCTGCATTTTTTATTTAAATAAGTAAAATCAATTATTTTATAATATAAAATAATGTAGGTACTTATTAGGTATAGTACAGTATTAAGAATATAAAAACACACTGAAACAAAAATAAATTACCATTTATTAGTTCGAACATAAAAATATAAATCATTGACGAAGCGCAACTGAATGAGCATCATCGTGACCTGGGTGGTTAGTACCGCAGCTGCTAGTGGAGTGGGTTTTTGAATTTGAATAAGCATATAGTCAAACTACTCAAACTCATAAGTAAATTGCGTCGAGTTAAATCATGTAGTGATATATAGGCTTTATAATTACTAATTTATGAATAGTTACATTCATCGGATTAAGTATTGAACTCATTAATATATATATATATATAACATATAGATTATATATACGAAATAAAATATACTAAAGTATCAGTTAATGTTGTATTTCATTACATTTAAAAATAAATTACAAGTGCACATTTTGGTTTTGAAATCATTCATATATATATGATACTATGATTCCATTTTCTGTATCAAATTTAGTGAATTGGAAATTATTATGAATGTGTGTTTTATCAAGTTGAAATAAACAAATGTTAATTGAACCTTTCATCCGGCTTAAAACACTAATCTGATCAAAAAATGAACAACATGAATGGGTAATATTAACAAGGGTTTACACATACGTATATATACAGTTTTAGAAAACCCTTCGCGAAATAATCTCAGAAATCCTGGTGTATTTTATTGTTACATTCATTTGTGTTTGGAAGCATTTGACCGTCTCCTGCTCGGTAATATCATTGTTAAAGATCAGCCAACGCTTAAACAAGGAAAGGATATAAGAAAAACGATAAGACGCATGTGAACACAATAATGTATATAATATATATAGAGGTAATCGTATCTCGTTCATATATTGCGTCAAAAGGAAGCCGCAGCTGACACGCCGCCGTCAGGAACACTACTGCATTAGCCGGTACAAGGTGTTTTGTAAAAAATTGCCTAGTCTCTTTTGTTTTTAATATCAAAGAAATAAAAGGGGTTTTGCGAATTCTAAAGAAGCCGATTAACTTGGTTTTGTTTTGCGTGTTTTTATTATGCAAAGTCACGAGTGCCGAAACAAAAAAAAAATAAACAAAAGGAATTACGCACGCTATTAAAACACAATAGAAATAATTAATCACAAAAAAAAATATAGCTGGCAAAAAATCAATGGATCTTATTTACCGTGAATTAAATATTTAGCGATTTTAATTAGAAAATGTTACAATTAATATTTGTATATCTATTTATAACGCAGGTAATCAACTGAACTTTTATATGTTTATTATTTTTCATATAATATATTTTATTAAGTAAATGTTTAAATATAAATAACAAAACTGTTTGAATTCACAATATGTATAATTTAAAGCTAGGTATAATAAAGTCCTTTTCATACAGTAATATTGATAACAGTTATGGTATACTTACTATTAATGTTAGTGATAATAACTAGTATTATACTAGCAACTATAGTTAGTTTTAAATATTGTGTTTAGATTGGCTTACTATAGTTTCTAATTTAAATTCTATTCACATCATAATACATTTGGTAAACACTAAAAAAATGAAATAATAAATACCTATAATTTCGCAGAAAAAATAGGTAGTTTATAATGATGAATGCAGATTTTATTTTTTATGGTTGAATTATTAAAGCCAAAAACAATTATTATTCAAACCAAATTAATAAATATTGATAAAATTTCTATATTCTGATTGGCTGCAAATATTTCTATATTGGTGTTTCTTTTAACTAGTGTACATTTGGTAATTCTCATGGATCTATAGAAACTAATACACAAGCTATCACCCTATAGAACTATATCACACTTTATACTATTATCGTTTGAAATGGGCTTAATTATCTACAAATGTAAGTGGAAATCAAATATCTATACTACCGCAACATAGTTTTAAAAAACTGTATTGTCATAATTAAAAATATTCATTAATATAATAGTTAATTGATATATTTTTACTATAACCTAACCTAACTTAATAAATATAATAACTGCTGAGTTGTATTCAAATAATTAAAAGTTTAACGTGCATAATGATACAAGGACACTTATTAATAATTGTTATTTGTTTCAATCAAATGATAAACATTTTGATGAACAAAAACAGAATTAATGTGCATCCAATATTTGAAAAGTATATAAATAAAATGTATATACTCGTATTTATATATTTATACATATATATTACAGTGAAGTACTGAAGCGCACGAATGCATGCATATATATAGAAGGTTATAATTGATAATTTATAACAAAATATTATACTTATATTACTAACACGAACATGACTATATAGTATATATTATGTCATATGAATATATGACATATTATAAAGATAACAGCTTCTATTAGTACAAAAGGTAATATCGCACATATCTTTACCCCAACTCGTGTTAATTTGCTTATAACAGCTATATATACCAACATTATACACATACATTTTTCCTCTTTGAGAATACCAAATGTCATTTGCATTGTGCTGTAGAATATATATATATATATTTATACGTTATACCCTCCTGTCTCATTCTATCACCAGTCCCATTAAGCTCAGAAATATATATATATATATTGTACACAACGAGGCGCTTTTTGGAGACGAGTTACGAGCGCGGTGAAAGGACAAAAGGGATCAGGATGCGGCCGACTAATTTAGCAAGTTTCCAACTCCGATGTTATCCCTGGGCGCTTTTCAATACGCGCGCACACACACACAACCGTAGCTATATAATATATATTCACGCATATACCGTTATATATAAGCACAAGTAAAATTGTGTGTGCAGCAGAGTCGTAGGGTCTGCTGACACCATTGTCTGAAGGTGTCCTAAGTCCAGTCGCCATGGCAACGACGCGCGGCGGGACGGCAGCCAGCGTGATAATAGCAACGCCTTTCCACATCCGTTGCCGTGGATACGCCCTTTCCCCCTTTTTTAACGGTCATCGCTGTGTTCGTTATTTTTATATTCATCATTTTCCGAAAAAGCCAACAGCAATTTTTCCGGCTAAATCGTATATACTTGTGTTACAATATATATATTATTTACAAAATAATTCAATAACATAATATTAATATAGAGTAAATTATAGTAATGACAACTGGTACGTATGCCAATAGAGCTAAATTTGTACCTGATATATGATATATTATCCTAAAGATATCATTATAAGAAAATAAAGTGCATATAATATTATGTATTTATACATATCCGATTATTTTATCCCATTAATAAAACAGTAAGAAATATGCATCATTCGTTCGTTCCGTTACATATCCTATACAAAAGAGCATTAGGCATTTTTTATATTTATACAACTAACTTTTGATTTTAGATTGTTCAACCTTTAAAAATCTTCGAAGTCATTTAATAATGTAAGCTAGTGAAGAAATAATACTTAAATAATCAAAAATATTACTCCACAAAAAAATGTTAACCAGTAGTATCTATATTCTATACTGTGAGTAACAGTAGCATACAACACGATGGCTAATACAAATACACATATAATTATAACTATTTGTTTTGTTATCTATGCATTAATTTTTTATTTATGAACATCACAAATACCTCAATAAAATATTATATTGATACATGTTTAAGTTAATGATGTAGGTATACCACAATAGAGGAAACCTAAACCTCTAAATATTTTAGTTACTAGGTATAGGTATAGGTACTTATTATTTATAGTTTAAAAATAATTTAAATGAATAATTAGATTATTTAAAATTTACTAGATCGAAATAAATTTGTTTTTGCTTAATATTAAATTGAGAATTATTATATTTTACTTTTTATATATAAAATAAATATATTTTTGTGTATACCCAATAACAAACTTTTAGTATACATACAAAATATATAATGTACATACTATTAAAAAAACATTACAAATATAATAACTAGAAACACCACAGCCAACAACACATAATTAAATACACATTTTTTAATTACACATACCTGCGAGTTTCTTCTCTGGAGTATTAGGTTTTTTCTGTTTCTTTTCCTTTTGTTGTTTTTTTTGTTGTTCCTTTTGTTGCCATTCTATTAATTTCTGTTGAAATTCTTCTTCTGATAGTTTTTCTAAACGTTCTGAAAATTAAGTATAATAATATTAACAATTACATAATACTTGTTATATTTAAATTATATATTAACAAAATGTAAAAACTTCCAAAAAAAGAATAATTATAGTTCTAATAGAATATTTTTTTTTTTTAGAAAATTTACAATCTGTAATTAATTATATACAATAAGTATAAACGATAGCTGTACTTATACATAGCATAAAATGATAAATAAAAACACAGAATATTTAAATAATATGCCTATGAATATTATTGCATATCTTTTTATACGGATAATATATGTCCATAATACATACTAAAACAATTTTATACAACGATATTGCATAATATACATGATATTTAAACCATTATTAGTAGTTGTTAAACTAAACGAGTTAAATAAATAGTTTAGATATTATATTTTAATTGTTATTGAATAATAAAATACTTAAGAGACATAAGCTTATCGTTTTTAAAAAAATACTAAATAATTATTACTACATAAAATAATATAATATAATAATAATAAAAATAATAATAGTAATATTTATTACGTAAATTAATCTTTAATTCTTAGTATTGAAATAAAACTTTTTATCGTTTTTATTTTAAATTATACTTCCAAATTATTTAAACAATGTACCTATAAGAGTTAATTATATTATTTTTAGAACGTTTTAGTATACATATTAGTACCTACATATATAGTATATACAGTTCATGTGTAGGTACATATAATTATTCATTATATGAAAAATATATAATAGGTAAGTATGTTTTTTATAAAAAATAAGCCAATAATCATGTTATTGGAGTATAATTTATATAAAATAACCCAAATTAATGTATTTATTTATAAATAAATAATTCATTTCAAATAACAACTTTTTATTATTTTTTGAGGTAAAAGGTAAAATATTATATACAGAAATAAATGAATAATTGTTGTCACAAAGGATCTCTAAACAACTGGTTTTGATTTTTTTTTTTTATGTACTTCCTCCAGCAGGCTTTAGCTTATTATTGCGTTTTAAATCTGTCCTCGGGGTTTGTATTCGATCACAAAAAAGGGATACGACGCTATACGCAATAAGAGCCAATTAAAACCACCATTCTAGACTAGGACATTTTTTATATTGACATTCCAAGTTATAAGTGGTTTTTTTTTTAATATACGATGGGTTTTTTTTAATACAATACGAAAGGGAGCGCCCATGAAATACTACATACGCACGCGCACACACACATACATGCGCACACGCGTATATATAAACCCTAATATATACTCCGACAACTATTAGACGGCCAATAGAATGAGAGACGTATTAATTAACCCTATGGGGAGCCTTGATGGCGAGGGCAAATTTGACAGGGGTGAACCCTCAGTACACAAAGAAACCACTTCACAGACTGTATTCGACATTATATCAGAGGATGTATTAAAAAATAAATAAATAAAATTACCCAATTAAATAAAAGAGAAAAATTTAATTTAAGTTTAAATTAGAGTGAATATTCTGTCACTGGTTTTGAGTGAAAAATATGGTGTAGTCACCATTATATAATATTATACGATGTCTGTAGAATAGTTTTTTTTATTATTTTAATTCGCGAAACTTACGACATAGTACCTATATATACCGTACATTCAAAGTTAAAGTCGAAATTGAATTCAAGAACAAATATCTAAACGTAAAAATGGCTCAATGCTTCTTCTGTCTGGCGAAGGGTATTTGATTCGACAAAGCAAAACGAAAAACAAAATTGATTCTTTTGTGCTCCAAATCACGAGCACAAACAACAAGTAAACCTAATAATAAAGCTCATGACCTTTAGGCTTTTATTGCCCTTTGTTAAAAGGAATTTAGAACTTATAGTATTTAAATTTTTTTTTAATGAGTCTCCAATATATAATATTATAGAAGCTATAGTTTATGGGCAACATGTTTTACTTTTCTACAAATATAGCATAGTATACATCGACGCCCCAGCTCAAAATTACTACTCAAAAAAAAATTTAGAAATTATTTTTTTTAAAAAATAAAATTTTTTCTATTATTATTTCTTTTCCATATAAAGGAAACCAAAATTTGGAATACACTTGTAACTATATAACCAAAGATTAACATATAAATCGGGGATCGACAACTATTCGATCTTTCTAGGAATATGGGTAGATTCTAATAAAAATGTATTTTACTACTATAATCAGTCAATTGTGATAATCGGAATAGTGTTAATTATTGTCAAATATAACTGGACTATCAATTAGTCACGTGCAACTTGTATTATATGTTCAGGTATTTTTGTTTTTACCAAATTTATTTAGAATTTAAAATTTTTACAACAATAAAATGAAAGCAAATAAAAAGTACAAAACTTATTATTTTAATCAGGAATAGAGTTGACAATTTTTTTAAAACTAACATTAAAGGCAAATGGGTATGTTTATTATGCCGAGATACGCTTTCAATTTTCAAATGTGGAAACTTAAAAAGACATTATCGAACTAAACATGAATTTTTTTACTTTTTCTCGTGTAATATTAGAATATTAGAATATTATTATTATTATTATTTTGAAGAAACAATTAATAGTTATTCTTTAGAGTTTAGAGTGTTTAGATCCTTTTTGATTAGCTCATCAAACAAATCTCCCCCTAAAGACCTAAATGTCTTAGATGTCGATCATAAGAAATTTCGAATCTAGCTCACTTGAAAATAAGGTTGGGGCGACCCTTGATTTAAATCTTCATTTTTAAATAAATATTTATTGTATAAATATTTGCTGTTTTGAATTGAGGCCTTGATCTTACGTATATAGTACATAACTATTCGTAATTTAAATCAATATAAATTTATATTATTAAATAACACAATACAATTTGGAATGAAACTATAATACATAGGATTAACAGTTTTACAATATTCAAATTATACTATATTATATTACAACAATATATTGTTCTAACTCAAAATATGAAATATCGTCTTCAGTGTTTAATTTATATACATATAGTATTATGCTATTTGAGTGTTCACCTCTATATATATTTTATCATTCTTTGATACAAAAATATTAATGTAATTATTTTCTAAATTCTATGTTAAACGCCGTAATTTGCAGACATTTTTAATTTGTAGTATGCATTATGTAAGTTTAAGAAAAATCAATTGGTACTTCTTTTAAGCATATAACTTTGTAAGTAAAAATAGTAAACATTAATTTTGATACTTTGATAGACACAATAAATAATTATTAAGTCTAATAAATTACATATATTTTTTTGTTTCGTAAAAATTATTGTAACATTTTAAATACAATAAATGATATAACTATATACCTATATAGTTTGATAAGACTCATTTTCTCAAAACGTTTTAAAATCGAGGGAAATATTTTCTTTAATATATAAGTTCAAGACATTAAAAACAAAATTTATGAAAAAAAAGTTATATCTTAGATTCTGAGTGGAGGAATGGAAGTATTGATTTTACAATAATATGAGCTTTTTTTATCGCCTGGAGACACTTTTAACAGTAGATGTTTCGATTATTAACTTTAAGAGCAGTTTCTGACAAAAAATTTAATTTATAGTGGGTATTTTATAGGATTTTAAGTAAAAAATACTTAATAATTGGTAAAACCATAAAAATAGTATAGAAAAAAACGGGAAATTTGTTCAAAACCAGTTTTTGACAAAATCAATTTTATTTTGTTACCTTGTAGTTTGTTGTACCTAATTCAAAAACGAATAACCAAACACAACACACATACATATATAATCATTATACTAGTACTGTGTACTTGAAATTTTCACACATACAAAAAAAAATCTTACATCATTGTAAAATCAATACATTCGTCATTCATCACTCTGGTTAGAACCTAAAATGATTTTAATAATCGAGTTTGATTTACAATAAATGTACATGTATTCAATTAAAGATTTTATAATAATATAAACAAATTTTCAAATTAATTTACCTTCAAAAATAGTAAAAATGGTTCTGAATAATTTAAAAAATAATAAATGTCAATAATTTTTGGAGTTTGTTAATAACTAATAACTATAGTATAGTCAGGGGTGGCGAACCTACGGCACGCGTGCCAAAGGTGGCACGTTGATCAAATTTCAATGGCACATATGAAAAAATTGAAATTATTAAAAATTATGCTATTCATAAAATTTTGATTATAACTGTTATAAGAAATTCAAAGAAGCAAATTATATACATTTTAAAAATTATAATAAAAAAAAAAAAAAGTGCGCTAACTTAATAAAATAATATATAATAAATCAGTAACTTTATTTTTATTCTTAGAAAATTGAATTTCTTCTGGGCACGTGAAAAATCTTCAAAACCTTGATTGGAAAATTTGGCACTTGACACCAAAAAGGTTAGCCATCCCTGAACTATACTAACTTTAATTATATGGAATTATTAAAACATACCATTTAAAAATAAGATTTACAATAAGTACATGTAACTTTGTGAGTATATTATATATTTCTCCTACCCGAAAATATGGTTGTATTATACCTATACAACGAACAGATACTATAAATATACTAAAATCTAAACCAATATACATTTTTTGCTTAAATTAGAATCTTACACAATTATTTTCTTGAACTATTTATAGTATAAACATTAAAACTAGAATTCGATTAAACAGTATTTGATAAAATATTTTTATATATTTTACCAGTAAATTATAACTATACTTAATGACTGAAATACGTTTAGAATAAGTTTGTATGCGTTCTATATGTTATATAATGTTAATACGTTGGTTGAATAACCTCGAAATATATTAACTATTAAGGGATTGAAATTCATAGACGATCTCACACGTAGTAACGGTCACGACCCATATAGGTATAGTATACAACTATCAGTATCAAACTCATACATTTGACTTATACATAATACAAGGGACGTATATGTTTAATAGCGAACTAGACTATACGTATTACGTATATATATATTATATGACGTCAACATAACGGGACGGAAATCCCTTTCGTATAGTGCGTGCGATAACGCAACAATATACATTATACACATAATACTTCAGCTAAGCCATATACCCGAGTACATAATTATATATATATACATAGAATATAAAGGCTACGATTTCAATATTCGGACGCTCTCGAAATTAATACGCCGTCTACCTACTTAAAAGCTTCTGCGGCGCAGTGTTCGCGTACTCCAGCAGTAATAATAATGACGTATTCCGGCGTCGGAGCTGTATCAGACTAGGACAAGAATCCTTATCGAATTAGCGTTCACCGCGTGCGTATATCCCTCCCAGGAGCCGGATGATATTATATTATAATATACACTATACGTATAATATGTACAGTCTCGTAATGCGACCCTCTCCCGGTTACAAACGCCAAACGATGTCGCTTGTATATATGTGTATATATATGTGTATATGTGTATTATGTACACTATACATGTATAGAACTTTCCCGAGGGACCCTTGACGTATATATGCATTATATTTTATACTCTCAATATATATAAACATAATGGTAATCGAGTAGGAAAAGTCAGTGAGCATTATATAGAAAAAAAAAAAATATATATCCATCGATGACGACGGAGCAGAGAATTTGCATTGGATTGGTGTATACAACGGAGTCTTATGCTGGGTGCACAAGGGGAGGTAGAATGATGGTACTGGAGGAAGAGAAAAGAGAGACCTAGTCCGAGAGAGGACAATATATTATTATAATATATACATACATTATATATATATATATATATATATATATACTCAAACAGCAGAGAGGGACGTGTGCGACGGTGCGTGTGGCCGACGACGACAACGAACCCTCCGGCTTCTTCTTCACCACCGCAATGGCTGCAGCAAAAGCAGAAACCCGAGGGACAGAGTCCTTTGATCGCGCGCCCCGCCGTATTCAGCCCTCCTCTCTCGTCATCGAATATCCCTCGTCACGTAACGTGCATATATGTGTATAATATATATTACACATACATTTCCCTCTGCAACTCTACCACCCCACAAACCCTTCACCACGAACCCACCGCCTACGAAAGACCGATGTCGACGCTGCCACTTGAAAAGCCATCCCGCTGTGGGCACTCGGGTTCCGCGCGCGCGCCCCAGACTTGTTTATATATATTATATATACTTTGGTGAAGTAATAGCAGAAAGCTTACGAAATATATATGTATATATCATACAAACAGTGTCTAGACTTCTA
Source organism: Rhopalosiphum maidis (assembly GCF_003676215.2). Taxonomy (NCBI): domain Eukaryota; kingdom Metazoa; phylum Arthropoda; class Insecta; order Hemiptera; family Aphididae; genus Rhopalosiphum; species Rhopalosiphum maidis. Next base: position 86,195,516 of record NC_040877.1, read on the forward strand.
CATTCATACGCATATGATAATCCACGTACTAGAATATACATACAGGGTTATACGTGCTCGTTTAGACTAGGCGGAGTGAACGCACTGAAGTAACGCGAAAATAATTGCAAATTTTCCACGTACACGGGACACTATACCGTGATTTCTGTTACACGTTAAGTATAAATTGTATACGGTTGACTTCCAAGCGTACGAGAAATTTTGTGTTTACAACCCTTAAGTATACAGCAGATTTAGTATGCCTATATAATATTATATGCACATTTTAAATGCATATATAGGTAATACACTAGAAACCTCACTTACAAAATCATTCTCTTACACAGTCTATCCAAGTTACTATACCGCCTTCCCCCACACCTAATGGTTTGCATATTATAATATATTATACTTAATCATCAGCACGCAACGGTTTTTTTAATTTTTTTTATAGTCACTCCAATAAGTATAATATGGGCAATATGGCATATTATTATATTATAATATATACGATCGGAATTATTGTGAATTACAAGAGCCTTGTACGAACATTGCTCAAGTGTAACGTAGTCCTTACACATATACATAATTTTTTTTATATAACATCGGATTTTTACTCTATACGAATTCAAGTCAAACATACCACCACAATTAACTTAATTCCTGTAGTTAAATATTATATAATACGTTTAAAAAAACTTTTAACTTATATCCTATAACGAATAGGTGGATAACACTTAGTTTTATCCCTAATCGATAATTACGCATATTATTTTTATGTGTACTTTAAATTTGAACCATGATTCGTGATGAATTTAGAAAACATAAATTAATTATAAATTATAATAATATATTTGTATTATTTTATTTTGTAATTTAAAATACAGCTACCTAGCTTTATTATTATAGTCTACATGACAATTTATTATTATAAGAATAATGTTTAAAATAAACATAGGTTTGGTCGATATATATATAATTATTGAATTTTAAAGAAAATTAAGTGAAAATTTAACTTAGTTCAACAATTTTTACTTTACTAAGTTTTTTTAATGGAAAAAGTAAATTGGTTTTAAGAAAATTATTGTCGATTTACAAGAAACTAAAGTAAATGTTTAGTCATTAGAATTAATGAAATAAGAGATAAAACCACAAAATTACCCTGCAGTTATTAAAAAAAAAAAAAAAAAAAAATGATAATAATATTTCAAATATGAAAAACATAAAATAGGTATAAAAATTATAAAAATAATACGTTTTGTTTTTATTACCTAATAAAAGACACGATTAATTCATACCGCATAATCAGTAATATTGATAATAATGTCGACCAGAATTTTTCTTTTAACACTATAATAGTTATAGGTAATCGACAAACTATTCTTCAGAATACATATTAAAATACAAGATTTTGTTTATATTTTTTTGTAAATAGTAATGTAACATTGACAGTTACATTTAACATTATCTAATATGTATGTAGGGTGTTGGTAGTACTATCATACAATGAAGTATTACCAAGCTAAATAAGGAATAAAAGAAAAACAGGTAGTGATGAAAATTCAAAATTCTCCGTAATAAATTTTCTGTAGAACAAATGTGTAACAAGTAAGAACATGTGAATATTTGAACAAAGTAGACATATTGTACCATTTTTAAATTATTTCTTAAAGGTAATAATAAAAATCAAAAAATTGATGTATATTTTACATAGATAACTGCGTTTGATTTAATATTGAAAACAATGCACAAGCTATTTAAGCTAATTGTTGCTGTGGTATAAATCCATATTTACGGTAAATAAAACGAAATGATTACATTTAATTAACTTAAACATAAAAAATTGTAGTACATACAAAGTAGGAGAAGTTATAGTGGTGTAGGTAACTAAAGGATTTACAAAGCTTGCGGCAAATAAAACTATTAGGTATAGGCTATACATTTAAATGAAACTGTATGAACCCCGTCATAATAATTTTAAATAATTGCTTCTTTCTATTTTTTTCTCACAAATATACACAAGTTATTTCTTCAACATTTACCTTTCAAGCTATTTCTTGACTTCCGATGTCTAATTTATCCCAAACTCAACAATTTATGAATTAACGTGTACAGATGTACCACTTACCAATATAGTCTTATGATAAATTGATAATATATTTTCGGCACTTAAAATATATCACAATAATACATAATTCGATAAACATTAGTATTTGATCATACCGAACAGTCCTCAGCATGCACAAATAATATAGAAAAAATACGTGTTAACGTTATATAATAAAAAATAAAATTATACAGGCACTCAACGTAACAACAACATGTGCGCAGGAAAATGTACGTACCTCTTACGACATGCCCTCTTGTAAATCGTTATTAGCTATAGTTAATAAACCTAAAATTCAAGGCATTTATTATAATACAACGAAGACCACCAATTTTATAACCAACATAAACCGGATATAAATATAGTAATACATCTGATTATACCCAGGTAAACGCGTATACCTAGTCGTGTGCACCCTCGTTACAGGATTTTTAACTATTGGGGGTGAGCACTTGCCCCATTTATTAGAATAATAAATCAATTTTATTTTTATTTTTATAACAGTAATACACGAATTTTCAAGATATATAATTTGAAATTAAGTGATCAACATTTGAACGAAAAAAAGTTTTTTTTTGTTTATTATTACTTTAAAGTTGTTATTTTATCATGTAAATTATAAATACTTGAATAATATCTTAATCATCTTCATGACATAATAAAACAACACGGATTACAATCAACTACGATATGTAGGTACATGCTTTAGACATTCATGTATGGTTAATAAAATATAAGTTTGTGTAATGCTATATTAATCTATATAACACCAAACTGGTATCTACGACAAGTTTAATATTATTAAACTTTATTTATGACTTGTGTATATGTGTAATTTTTTTATGAAATTATAATTTTGAAGTTTAATTTATTGTTAATAAACCACGATGATGGACAATTTTATCTATAAATTCGGTTAATTATTTATAAATTATAATATTCATTTATGATAAACGATTATCTTTATTAGGAATAAAATAAAACGAACCAATTTTTAGAAACGGGTAACCTAATATTGAATACATTTTATGGAGGAGATCATCAAAATTTAAAATTTCTATTTACAAAATAAATTAATGTAGATGAAAATTGTTTAGAATTTTAGATTCTTTGTTGCAGGTCTTACCATGGTGCGTTTTGTAGATTCAGAGTGGAGCGAAAAACGTATTATAGTTTTACTAAAAGATAACTAAAATTGTTTCTGAAAAAAATCATCATTTTTCGATCCAATTTTGTCAAAATTTGAACTTCAATAATATTCAAAAAAAAAAATCATCGATTGTGTGCATCAATTCAAAAATATGTTTTACAAATTTATTAGGAAGCTTGTATAACATTCTTGAGGTATTTTACTAAGAAAAAATGTATCAACATATATAAGAAAAAATTTAAGACAAAAATGTTATTAAATCAAAAAAAATTAAATAAATACAATCTTATTTACACCATTGTTACCATTAAAACGTTTAAAAATAGTTTTAGTCTTTTAGGTACTTCGGTATTGACTTATAAGTTAATATAATAATTATTAGTACCTGCGACATATGATATAATATATGCAACATTTTGGGTACAAATTAATTCAATTTCATGTTATTATTATACTTAGTAATTAGTATTACTATGCTAACAAAAAAATAAATTAGGTACTATAATAGTATTATATTAATAAAATATACATAATAAAATAAACATAGCTGAATAGATGTTGATACACAAATAGATCGTTTTATTGGCATATCTAAATAGAAAATATTTTTAATTTTATATAGATAAATCCAATGTTTAAAACTGTAAGGACACACGTTTTAAAATTATTCAATGTGAAACTTATCTAAAATTACGTTTTAAAAAAGGCATACCTGCGACTAAAAATTAATTTAGTAAGTTAAATTTTTTCATAGTGAATATAAATAATTATAATTAAAATGAAATTACTATAGGTTCGATTCGGTCAAAAAACTATGTTAAAAATTTTAGCTATAATCATAAAATAAAACGTTAAAAATGCGGTTTGTTTTAATCAGTAGTTTTTAACTACATCAAGAATTTTTTTTATTTAATTGACATAGTTACTTTTACGATGTTAACGTGAAGCCCCAGTAAAATCACGTTCAAAACAATGTAAGAAAATAAAAATAATGTTTACTATAAAAAAAAATCAATTAAATAGAATATTTATAAAAATAAATAAGTTTTAACTATTTAGGTATACCGGTAGTATATATATTATATATAATACAATTTGTATATTTAACCATTAAAAACGTTCTCCGATTACTACATCAATTATTATGCTACTGTTAAAACTCTAATTTTTTAAAAATATTACACAGAAAGTCCTCAGTCTTTAAAATAAGAAATGAAATAGTTTTTTTTTGTTTTCTAAATGTTTGAACTTAATAAGATTATTTTTAAGCCAAATTAGGTGTAAATTTGGGTCCACAGAATCAATATAATACGTCCATGTATACTGTTTCTCATCACAATTGTTTTTTATATGTAATATGATTATTTATTTATCATTGAAATTAAATTAAATATTGTAACCTGCCACAATGACGTGGTACATCCGAAACTTTTTATATTACCTACAGCAAAGCGACCTTCTCAGCTTTTTTGTAACGTTATATACTAAATGCACATCTGTTTCTATTTCTTTTTATTATTATTATTATTATTATTATTAATTAATTCACTAAATTCATATGCCATAATATAATATAATACAACGATTTTATCCCGATGGTAAAAAAACAAAACGATTTTAATTTGCTTATATAATACAATAACGACCGTGTACTTGAACAGTATAATATATACTATATTTTCTGCGGAAAAACGTATACGAGGAGCATTATATATAGGTTAGGACGACCTACTCGTCGTCAAGAATTTACATTTTCTTCTCATTATACATTATGATGTATAACGGTATACCTATAGGTAAACCTATTGACAATAACGTAAAGAAATAAATGTATGCGCCATCGTGCTGAATACACACACACACACATATACATAGTATATATATTATATCATTATACACGTATAATGCGCGGCGCGTCTCGCCGGTACCCGGAGCGGCGGGGTGCGACGCTCCGCAGCGGCGGCGCTGGTTGAGAAAATTCGTCACCCCGCGTGGCGTTGACATCAGCGGATCGATCACGGCCCGGCGGCGCGGCTGCTTTTGTCGTCCGCCATGATTGCGCGCCTACCGCCTCCCCCCGCCCCCTTCGCCGTCACCAATACTCGCACACAACACTCCACGGTGTCCCGCCGGCGAGTCCATTTTGTCACCCCGTGCCACAGCCGCCGCGGCTGTCACCACCACCGCCCGAGCAGACCCGCACGCCACCCGGGGAGGTACGAGTACTATTATTATTACTATTACTATTACTATTACTATTACTATTACTATTACTGTTAATATTATACGCGCGCGGAGCGGGAGGCCTGCCGCCGCCAGTGCGGGCGAATTCGTTTTTAGCCGCCCCGGGAGACCTCGTCGACCGATCTCGGACGTCGTCGTCGTCGCCGTCATCATCATCGTCATCATCATCATCGTGTTATTTACCTCACCGCCCTCATCATCCCTCACGACTCCTTCTCCGCCCCATCCCCACCCCTCCGTGAGCGGCGGCGTCGACGTCGTCCCGCTGCGCCGCACGCTGGGATTTCGATTTGGTCGCTTTTCACGTCCCCCCTTTATACATTATTATTATAGCATACATATCCGCTTCGCTGTGTACTCGCCACCGCCCGTTTTCCCGCATATATCATATTATTATACACCATCAGAGGCGACCGGCGGCATATACAATCAACCAGATAAAATGTCTCGCACCGGGTTCGGTTGAGTACAAAGCGCATACTGTAGAGTATGTGTTTGGCGGCGTTTACAACGCTAATTATGTATGTTAAATGCACATAAAACACCGCCCTATACCATAGAAAACAACGTATTAAGAAATAGTACGCAAATTAATTATACCAACTAAACTATAAACTCTATACGGATAAAAATATTATGTACAATATAACATGTTATTATGACCTGCCGAAGGCATTACTCATACGGGCCTCTCTCGTCTTTTTTATTTTCCGCTATACATATTACTTAAGTTCCAAAAGGATGGCACCCTGCGGTGTGTATAACCTGGCTACGGGTGAGTTACAGCCCGAACAATTATCATTGATATAGATATTACGTTCAAGTGAATAATCACCATTCATATATGGGCGACTGACTCCAAATTTACCAAGTAAAGCATATAATGTTAACATTTATATATTTAAGCAAAACATTGGCCGATTGTTTGTGCAAATTTATAAATTAATAAATAATATAGTTTATAAAAAAAAAATGCTATTGTGTGTGTAAGTTGTGAAGTTGGCCAACTTAGGAATACATAACTATTAACTATATTATGTAACGTTACGAAAGAAGTAACATATACCTTTACAATAACTTTTATAATATTTACCATCACGTATTACTATTTCGTTTAAGCTGATTGCTGATAATCATATAGTGATAACTAAGGAACAGATCTTAATGTAATAAAAAAAATCAAAATATGTAATAACACTATAATAACGCTTATCATCAACATCCGTATCAGTCGACTCGTCAAAAGAAACCCAAATTGGACAATCTTGCATATTTTATCTAATTGATGTTAAAGTCTCCTCATAAATTACATTAATATATTTTTTCTTACATACTACTTTTTTGGAATAGTCTTGCAGGAAATTGTTCTAAAATATACTTCAATGTTTAATTTTTTAGATTAAAAATTGGAATGTCAGCACGAATAAATGCGTGACACGAATCTGTATAAAATGTTGAAGAACTTTCATGAGAAAATGTAGAAAGTTTAAATTTATTTTGTTTATGTTTGGTAGTAAATATATGTTGACTTATTTGAAAGGGTATAAAAATCGTAAAAAAATCTATGTACTTAGTGCTTATTAACCGATAATATGTAAAAATAAGTAATTATACCAAAATATGTAAAAATAAGTAATTATACCAAAATATGTAAAAAAAAAAATAGGTAAAATAAATTTGGGCTTATTTAAATTAAAGTGATCAAAACTATACAAATTTTTTATCTGATTAAAAATATCTTTTTCCAATACAAATATGTGTTTACAATAAAATCTATTCCTTAATAACTATTTTTAAATTTTATTTTACAAATACTCAAAATTAATACACCATAACAGTAATAGAATAATTAATAACCCTAAGTATCTAAAAATGGGAAGGAAAACATAATAGTCCACATACATTTCACCTAAACAATAGATATATGTACTCGTATATATAAGTTTGCTCAAATAATGTATTAAACATATAAGGGGGCTAATACATTTTTCCCAAATGAGCCACACGAAAACGCCAGTTTTGTATGAAAACCTTATGAGAAAAAAGTGTTTATTAGACAACAAAGTTCCATCGCAAAGAAATAGGGTAGTTTGATTTTCTCAAATTGTCAAGTTTTAAGCTATTAAAACCATTAATAAAAATTAAAAATTAAATATGATATCAACTCATAATATAATTTTATAAACTACAACTCGACAAAACATACATTTTTAATAAATGACTCAGCCAACCTTTCAATAGTGTTTCCTGAGTCCTGGGTAATGTTAATATGCTGATATGAAGTGGTAATTATGTGTTGATTTTAAATAAATTATAAATATGTATATAACATATGAGTAAAATATATATTATTAATAAGTTCAACAGAGTCGATAATGTCGCCACAACAATAAGGATCACAAGTAAAATGGTAAGCACAACTCGTATTGTCGTACTTCATTTAGGAATTGGATCACAATTTTCCATTTTAAAATGACACTATCGTCTATCACATCTTATCAAAGGATTTTGATTACTATAAGACTTCTCCGGACCACAAGGACATATTGTAATAAATCGCGTAAAAATTGGATTAGTTTTTGATTTTTTGAGTCTATTAGTTTCAGATATACCAATATTCAGTTATATAAATATAATATGATATAGAATTATAGACTATAAGTATATATACAATGCATATATATATTGTTTGTTATACATATAATAGATAATAATTACGACAGTAATTTTTCATTTTTCCACAAAAATAATATTACAGAAATAATATTATTATGCTCAAACAAAATATCTCACCACAAAAAAACTGAAATTGTAATTAATTTATTACTTTGGTAAATGATACTTCCCTGTTATAAAATACTATTAGGTTGTTAAAAAAATCATGAAAATTACTTAGTTATACATATTTAGATTTATGTTTATATAATTTATATAACTTATGATGTTAACAGAAAAATACATTACAGCAATATATTATGACAATGTATTGAACACAAAAGCATATTTTTATAGAACTTTGATAAATCTAACACTAGAGGTGGTTTCTGGTAACAAATTTTATCTAAAATAGGAAATTTCCTATACTTGAACAAACAATTTGGAATAATAACTAAAAATAAATAATGGAAAATTAGAATATTTACACGTATTTTAATTTTTTAAATGATCATATAAAGTATAAAATTTGTTCTATATATTTGAATGAATAATTATAATAAATAGAATAAAATAAAATAACGAACGTAAGTACTAACTAGTATACATAACAGGTATGCGTTTTGATTCTTATAAATGCGTCAAATAAAACAAATTTATACTCAGAAGTTTACGTTTAGCTTTATAATATTTATATTAGTAGAAAATTGTTTATTAAATTTAAGAAAAAAAGAACATTAACTGCTTTATTATGTACAATTTTAAGATATTTTATTTTTTTATCGGCTAATGGGCTTTTTCTATTTACTCACTCATAATTCGTTAAAAAATGTAAATTTTGTAAAAAATTAATGTATAAACAAATACAATATAATGTTACTACTTATTTAAGTTTAATAATTTATCAATCCACTATATTAAAATCAATGAAACTAAATGTAAACTGTGTAAATTTGAGGGTATAGCATACTGGTATATCCTCTTAACATGAACTATTTTTAGATACAAATAATGCTGTCATGATTTCCAATGGTTTTCCAGATGTATTGAAGATAAAACCTTACCCTTAATAGTTTTTCTAAAATATTTTACACATTTAATGTTAGTGCATATTAAATATTTTACGGCAATATGGTCCTGCCCAAGCAATATGAATCGCGAATACAAACAAATACATGTTTATGCAGTATTTCTTATTACATTTACTATTCATAATAATTATATAATATTAATGGAAATAATATTAAAATACATAATATTGATGGAAAATCAAAATAAATAAAAAACCGTTTACTATAATTATTTAGAACTTTATAATTAAGTATGGAATTTTTAAGACACGCTATAAAAACTTATTTTTATTTTTATACTATCTAAGAATTATAACTTTTTCCCGTGGCCATAAGTAATGTTTATATTTGAATTATTTCCATTAATATTATATAATTATTAATAATAATAAATTTAATAAGATAAATTGAACAAAAAATTACTTGTTTGTATTTGCGTTTCACATTATCCGGTATTCTACTTTACCCGTAACATAATATAAAATATGTACACTAGTTAGTAATTAATATTATATAAAAATATGTATTCTATAAAAATAAATAAATGCACTTATGCATGCATATGTAAGTGCACTTACCGAATGAATTGATAATATTTGTATGTATACAAAATACGTAGTACAAAATTAGTTATGTATATTAAAACAAATACGATACATTAATAATAAATACCAATTAAAAAATATTAAGACTAAGAACACATCACGGTTATAATATACAACTTACTACAGACATATCGAACATATTTAAAACGCACATATGATCGCTACCAACTAACTAAACCAAATAAAATTACATATAAAAATATGAAGTAGCATCTATACGAAATATAAAACCATATGCTTCGGATATCCTGATCTAACCGGAATTGGCCAATTGGAAATAAGACATTACAAAACGACCCTCACGTCTTGAGGGGTGTTTTAATAAATGGGAATTTTTATGATATACTTCAAAAGATGATGCGTGCAATATGAAAAATGCCCCTCTATCATATTCTATTGTATAGAGTTAACCCCATTTTCTTGTTCTTTTTTTCAAGCATTGAATCCCCAGAAATTACCGTCTGCTTATGTGCGGTATGCTATAAACGTCGGTGTAGAAATTAGAGATATACGCGATTGAATATTTCAGTTGTTTTTTTTTTTGTATTTTATACGGTCTAATGATTATGATTTTTTATCTTATATGTCGAATAAAACGAAATGTATTATATTTTTCTGATTCAGACCTACAGATGTAGAACATCTCAAACTCACCTCCCTTCTAAAAGAAATAAACTAAACTAATACAAAGCATATCAAAATAGTGGCTTAAATCAAAATATTGAAGCATTGAATGCCTATATTATAAGATAGAATAAATTAATTTATGAAAAATTAGCGTAAGTAAATTATACGGTGTTAAAATAAATACTGGGATTTCAATTATTATACCTATAATAAAAATAAAGACATCAATAAAATCCACACAATCAAGTATTTCAAATGTATGTATAAAGTTAAACAAGCCTAAGCAACGTTTGCAGTATGTTTTGAGTTAAACTAGGAAAATTAGCGACAGAAACTTTTGAAATTATTAAAAAAGCATTTTAAATGAACACGAATTGTTTCAACTTAATGGCCTTGCACTTTATTAGTCGTTTTTCCATTGGATAATACTTGTACTTTGAAATACACAGAATTTAAAAAATAGACTAATGAAATTCTTAACCCTTATAGCTGTACTTGCTCAGTAAAATAATAATTTAAAACAATATAAATCCCAATTTTTTATTTTGGATTTGAATTATGCTAATTCCTATTAAATAGAAATTAATTATAAATTGTATACATTAATCGAATACATTTCCATAAAGATATGAAAACATCAAAGCATGAATATATTATACATACTACTTGATTTTTATTGTAGTATCTATCAAATATCGCCGTACACCTAACCCATATCTATTATTAAAAATATTACCATATCAAGCAAATGTATAATAGAATACTATTATGTCATTTTGTGTTATACAAAACGTATTTTGAATTAAGCTTTTCTTGGAATATATATGTCAGTTGTAGCATCACACCATTAATAGGACAGCAATTTGTTCATATTTCCTAAGATTTAAAGATTGTAGAAATACGAGACCCTTATTTGTATGTATAAAAAAACTACCAACAATTGCAAAGAGTTTCTGAAAACAAAATTACTTCGAAACAAATCTCCAGACAAGTTTTTAAACTGAAATATAAAATGAAAATTCGAACATAAAAAATGCCGACTGCATTCGTGTGTCTGTGGCATAGTATATATGCCAAGGGCTATTGAATAAAAAAAGTACCTAACAAATCTCATCCCATTCAACCTGTCAAGTGTTCTAGATGTAGTAATCTTGTTTGCTGTGCATTGTGTACAATACACACACTGACAGTGGCAGAGAACCACACACGAGTGGAGATCATTCTCTATATTTTTTTTCGCCAAGATCTTTATCAAATAAGATCGGAAACCGGAATAACAATAATACATTTCTCTAAGTGCCACTTAGACAGGCTGCTGGTCCTTTTTTTAGTATTGATGTGTTTTTCTAGTAAATTAAAAACGTTTTCTGTCCTCACAATATCATATTATCTCTTTTATTTGTATTCTTATTCTTCTTCTTTTTTTTTTCATTTAGTTATTTATTTTTGGTTTTAGATTCTAACAGATGCCGAATGATTACGAAATAGATATAAACCATGTTTTTTCAATTGTAGATATCACATACAATGCTCTGTTATGAATGGAATAAAAGATGTTATGTTTTGGATAAAAACGAAACATCGGTACATTTTAGAACATATTTTCGTATATTATAGTCTTGTATATTATACACAAGGAACGAACAATATAAATGCAAGACCAATTACATCATATGTTTTATATGTCTATTTTATAGGTATGGCTATTCCAAAAATAAATAAACTGACAATTATCTATAAAGGAAAATATTTAAAAGAAAATTACACAACCTAAATTACGTAAAACGTATATAAAAAAAATCACTTTGAAAATTTAAGTGACTATCCTAACCTAACCATATGGTTTATTTAATTTATCATACAAAATTCATCTCAAGTTGCATTGTTTATTAACATACTTAATATTACTTCACAATAACTATATAAGTACATAAAATTCAGTAGGATACATTAAATTTAATCTATGTGTATATTAATCTATATACAAGTAGAACAAAACCTTTTAAGAACTTAATAAATTAGAGTGAAATTATACTCTTACACCTTTTAATTATATTAGTTTAACTTGTTTTTACTCGTATTTTATTTACAAATAACTTAGAAAATTATCTTATAAGTAAAAACAAGGTCGTAATTTCCAATTATCATACAAATATACCTTTCAATTTAACAACATTTACAAGTATATGCTCAACAATTAGTTTAACACGATATTTTTTCAATTACGAACTAGCAAACATCATTAATTATACCTATACTAAAATATTCATTCATAATAATTATGATCAATTTAATTTATTTATACCATGTATTTAAATGTAATTTTACATCCAAATCAAAAACTTAAAAACCCATTACAATTCATAATAATATTATTTTTTTATATTATTATTCGTATTGCTGCCGAAATCTTTATACCGAAAACACATTATGGTGATGCCTATTAACCATTTTTGAAATATCACATATAATATTTAAATTAATAATATAATATAAATAATTTTAATATGATCCAAATTTAATTTGCATAAAGAAAATAAACAATAACCACAAATAAAATTCTATTTTAAGATTAAAAGCAATCGATTTTTTTTTTCAAAAATGTTAAATCTATTTATTTTTACTACGATAAATATAATAGATTAATAGAAATTATCAAAAATTGACAATATTTTAAATTTAATTGAGCCATACAAACTTCACGAAGTCAGAAAAATTTTCACAGACGTAAATACATAAACATTTCTTAAAATCAAAAAATGTAGTATATTTGAAAATGAAGAACAAACTTTTATGTAAGTACTATTAAAATAATATAATAAAATTCCTCGAATTTTAAGATGCCTTTATAATTTGTTAATGTTTTATTTAAATTACCTTTACATATTAGATAATAGTTTTCGAAAATTTGTATTTTAATGAGACTGCATTTTATTTTACTATTATTATTATTTTTTTTTTTTTTTAAGGGGTGTTATAATAAATTTCAAGAACTTAATAGAATAACAGCATAATCAATTATTAAAACAATGGTCATAAGTCATAACACAAAAATTATTATTAACTTCTATACAACATAATATAAATTATATTAAATGTACTCCTGGTAAATTTAGTAGCCTATTTAAAACCAAACATGTATATTGAGTTGCCTATTTAAAACTATAATAACAAAGATTTTATTTAAATATAAATTTAAGGCAGTCAGTTGAATTTGTTATTATATTTATATATTATATCATTATTCAAAGTACTAATGAGCAAGCACCGGAAAAAATAAAATATCACTTGGTTATCTCAGTTTTTAAAATGTCTATCTGCTAAGCCAAAATATCTAGTTAAATTATAATTATATATCATATTATATATTAATAAATAGCTATAAATGTAAAAAACATTTTTAACTTAAATAATTGTGCTAAATTACTATACAAAATATACATAGAAAATTCAATTTATCTAAACTATATCAGTTACAAAAAATTAAAACTGTTAAGGTATACCAGTTATTATGACTAAGATGTTATTTATTTAAAATATTATTTGAGATTATTCTTAAGGTAGTGATTGAGAGGTAACAAAATGTGAATAAAACATTTAGGTGCAGCTCAAGCGTTGTATTTCATATTCATATTTTATTTTTTAATTTTTATTTTTAATATAAGATATACCAATGAAAAATTTAACTTTGTGGAAGAATTTATTTTTAATAAGGCAAGTGAAAATTGTTTTCTTTTGCGGAAAAAAAACTCTTAATTAAAACCCATTATATTATTTACTATATATTATATTAACTATATAAAAATATGATAAACAATAAACTATCTATTAAAATTATTATTTATTGATTAAAATATTAAATAATAATAATATATTATGATAATTTAGTATAGAAAAAGAAGCAAATAAAAATAAAAATTACTTAGTACCTTCTTTTAATTTAATACATTTTAGACACTATTATAGGTAAATAATTTATAAAGTATTTATAAATAGTGTGATTTTACATTTAGTAGGTAAATTATGAATTTTTTAACATATATCTCTCACCTCCAACATAAGCTTCTGCTTATAGGAAGTGAGCAAACTTATTATGTTATATTTATGAAAACTATGTTGTTGTTTGCAAATATATTATTATTATTATAAAGAAATTTGCAATTTAAAAAAATCATTTAAATATGTTTTATAGAAGCTAAAAATAGGAATCTAAGTCACAATAAATATCAGTAAAAATAATAAATATTCGATGTACACAAAACTAAGCTATTGCCTATTATAGTCATAAGTGTATAAAAACATTATCTCAGCAATATAGTCATAAATAATATAAGTATTCACATTTAAACTTAAGCTCTGTTCCAATGATTTCATATTTTGATACAGGTTTAATTTTTTTTGATGGTTAATCATTTTTACCGTTACATACATATTAATTACAGTAACATAAAAAACAAAATACTCATTATTTATAGTCTTTTTTTCATTTCTATTTATTTTTCTACATACATATAATATATTACAATACTATGAGTAAATAAAAGCAAAAATATAAAATATATAATAAAGGTAATTTATAAATGGAATATTTTTTTTGAAAATTAGAAATTAAAATTGGACTAAACATTATTATTTCATTTAGTAACGCCCAATATCTATAATCTATAGAATTATGTATATGATGCAAAAAATTCACCAAATATTTAACGACCTACAATTACACGATAGAAATACAAATTTTCAATTACACATTTTCCCCCATTATAAAATGATACTATTATCAATAACTATGTATTATAAAAACTGAAGAACTTAAATCAGAAATAGAAATATATACCTATCATTGAAAACAAACAAATATAATCTATATCAACAGTAATTATTATCAGGAACTTAAGAAATGTAATCAGTATGAATATTATCATTATAATAAAGAATAATGGTACTAAATACATAAGCATTAGATGGGGTAATCAATGGCGCTGAACTCAGACTTATTTTGTAAAGTGAAATTTAAAATTTTTATCCTAATTTATATGATAAACTCATTTAAAAAGTGAAGCGATCGCTTTACATGACATGAGTTTAACACCACTGAGTGGGTTTACTACTTTGTGAACTACTAAAAGTGTAATAGGTATGTTTCACAATAATATAAAATGTATATACTATATACTAAATATCATTGACATTTAATTTAAAGAAATAGGTATATCATCATAAATGATAATTTATTTTATTATTATTTATCTTTTGTATGAGAATATGACAATAATCACTAGCATGGTTACTTGTAGTAGTACCATAATTTATAATTTTATATTTGTACAAATAATATTATATATTTATTTTTAAGTTATGTATCGTAGTAATCATGTAATTATGGATTTTTAATGGTTAAAAAATATTATCTCCCGGACTCTTCCTAGATGAAATAAATATATAAGTTTTCAATATGAATACTCAATTTCCATATTACTTATCAATACCCTGTTGATAATGTGTTTGAACATACTTAGGAATGAACCATACAACACAGTCGTCATATGACTAAAGGACACGTGTTTGTAATCACAAAATGATTTATGAATATTCCAGAACTATAATTTTCACCAACCTTTTTCTGCTCTCTGCCATGCTAATGCTGAACACAATAAAGCCAATGTTTTTCCAGACCCCGTAGGACTTTCCAATAGACAATTTTGCTGCTTTTGACAGCCACGAATAACCTAAATGGCAATAAAATGGATAAAGTTTATGTTTTCCGCTAACGTTATCAAAGAATGTACCTTATCCATCATGGAAACTTGAGAAGGATATGGTCTGACCGGCATTTCAATTTTGACACCACCAATTGTATATGTGAACAATGGTCGAACATCAGATTTAGCGTCCGACATCATAATTGTCTAAGATGTCCAACTAAACGCAAAGGCAGTAAAAGTCGATTTCAATTATGCTGATAGAAGATGTAGTTTAAATTGCAAATTTACAATACAAGATATGTGTTGGTCAAATTTTGATTGAAAACGACTTAAATTTAAACTATTGAAAAAAAAGCTAGAAAAACGGGAGTTACGTCAAATTAAAAATGAACATTAAAACCAATACCTAAATTTCAGTTTTGGCGTTATGTGTATACGTAAACCATAATAATTGATAAGTTATTGAGCTTTGAAATTTGAAATTTATGAAAGAACAATAGGAATAGTCACATTATTTCCATTTGGACGTTATCAACTGATAACACGAATAAAGCGGGAAAAAAGTTTATCGCTCCCTATCACAGATGGCGTTGCATACCCCTTTTCAGAATAAAATCGAATTTAATTGAATAAATATTTTAACGACTACTAAGAGTTCCCTCGAGTACCAATTTCCATACAACGAAAAGAATAAGAAAAAATAACTAATATAGTAGTATTATGCTTCAAGCTCGTTCCTTGAATATATACGAATTTTAGTATGCACCCATAGTAACTTCTGTATTGTATAGAATATAAATATAGCTGATGCAAATTTTATTTTTTTGTCAATAAATAATAAAATGAAGTATGTTGAGTAATTACGCAAGAAAAACCTAAAACTCGATTTTACAATAACTGTTGAGAAATGTTCAATAATATTTTAGACATTATTATTTAATATTACATGTATAAAAATAAATAATAATCAATAGGAAATTATGACTAAAACCAAATACTGCAGTACCCACAGTGCTCGGTTTGGGTAGAACGCAGGGGGGCGGAGTACCCCAACTAGTTTTTCAGAAATTTTAGCGTACCCCTACTTTTATTTTTAAGGGGAACGCAGGGGACACTGAATCGTCTGCATCATTCTTAATTTTTAACAAAATGCACGTGATAACATCATAATAATTTTTCTTACCATAGATTTAATAATTACTAAGATATTTATTATTATTATTTAACTAATTATCTTAAATCATCACTACAAATTGTGCCACAAAATATTTGTTCTAACTACTATTGCATCCTAGAATATAAGTCTTATGATAAATTATGAAATTATTTAAATAAATAGTTAAAATGAATTGTTTTTTATTTAGTTAGTTTTGAGTTTGTTATAATATTAGTTATAACTAAAATATACAATAAAATATTTACAGTAATTTTTTCTTAGTTTGATTATTTACAAATATTTTTCATATGATTTAAAGAGTGGTATGGAGGTGTGGGGGCATAGCCCCCACGGCTTAGTAACGTTTAACAAGTGATGGGGACGCTTTTTTTTTAAAAGTTAACAGAGTCCCCAAACTTTAATTTTGCCAAGTCGAGCACTGAGTACCCACGAGACAGCCCGGAGTCCCTATTTTTTTTAGTACATAAAGTGTATAAATCCGAAATTAAAAGTTTGCTCTAAAGATTTAAGAAATGTTTACTAATACATAAGACTATTTTTTTATAAGAGATAAATAGGTAAATAAAAAAAAATTGAAATTAATATCATAATACCATAATATTTTGCAGTAATCTAACGGAAGGTCACCATTATTAACAAGAAACTATAAAAAATGCACTTTATGTTAAATTAAATACAAATAAACTTTCTAATTTAGTTATTTTGATCCTTATCCAGTTATTATAAAATGGCTTTCTGACAAGAAAATTATAATAATAAATTTATTGTCCACTTGCCTTAAAACAACTTTATTAATATAAAGGAGTTTTCCAGAAAGCTAGTATGTATAAAAAAAATAACTATCATGAGGCATAAAATATATCATTTAAATTTTAAATGATCAATATTCAATCCTATACATATAGTTATATTTCATAAATATATTTTCTTAGTTTTTAAAATAAAAATAGATTGATAACTACTCAACAATAATAAGCAATTTCATTTAAAATTTGAAAAAATATTGATATTTTATTAAAAATTATAATTATATGCAAGTGGTTTAATTGGGACAAGGGAAATTTTTCCACGTCACTGTATTACATCAATAATGTATTTGAAAAAATTTAAATTTAAAATTTAAATTTTCCTATATCCAAGATCCAAATCTTTTGAGTGAATCTAGAAAATTGATATTGCATCATCTTACAACATAATGGTATATAAGTATTAACTATTAAGTCTTCAAACCATTAATATTTTTAAATTAAATTAAATTTTTACATTAATAAATCCTAACATTTTGAAATGTTATGAATAATTGTATACACTAGCGTCACTAATCAATAGCCCAGCTGATAAAATTTAATAAAAACAAAAATAAACCACTGAAAACTCACTGCTGTACGACTTGTACGAGTATCTAGGTATGGTCTACCATCATAGAGTAGGACATCGTAGTAATTTATGTGTTAATTTTGATTTAATATAATATATTTTATCGTATACAAAATTGATACCGTTAATACAACATATATTTTTAATAACAATTTTTAAATTATTACACATACGTTAGATTGCACAATGTATTTAATGAAATAATGAACGATAATAATAATAATAATAAACGAAATGGCAACAAATATCAAGTCTTTATAAATAATGGTTTTTAATAATAATTAAATAATTAAAACCGTCATTTTTTTTATTAAATGTCCTATTTTGAATTATTCTTAATGAAGTTAATGAAAATAATAGTGTTTATGATATGAAACAAACTTATGAGTAATATTGTTCTAATCTACAAATTGAAATTCACTTAAACCAATATTTTGGTATTTTTTATTAGCTATAAGGAGGTCTTTGTATTACATTTTTAAGATTTTTGAACAATAGATACCAAACATGAAACCGTGCAGTGTAGATATCTATCAATAAAATAAATTATTATGTAACAATAGTATTACGATTTCACGTGTATTGCAATAATTTAATTTGTAAGTACTCTGTAAGAACATTATCATTTTATAAGTCATACTTTTGTCAAACTTAATTAAAAAAATGTTGATTTATACTTTTTATCTGAAATATAATATATTAGTTATAGTATGTATTTAACCTTAGAATAGGTATATCAATAATTGATTGAAATATGATACATTCTATGATTTGGGTTCAGTGCAAATTTTATAGTTGTTGTATTGTGTAAATAATATCAACATCAATGATTTAATTTAAATAATTTATAAGCTACTGCAGTTATAATATACATTAAAAAACGTATGAAATATGCACACATTTTATGCCACTATTAAATTGAAATATATACTAAAATATAAAAAAAATAAATGATATCATTATATAAATAATTAATAAATAGTTTTAATAATTTAATTGTGTATTGTATGGTACATTTTTCATCGATGAGTTTAGTCATCTAAAAAAAAATTATGAAGAAATCAATTCATTAAATATTATATAGTAAATATTAGATGTTTTATCAATTACCTGAAGACAAGTAATTTACTTGTTTTTAAAAGACTTGTATATATTTTTCAATTATTAGAAGGTATTAGGTCATACTTAGATTATACCAAGTCACTAATTAGTATCTCTTTTGGCATATTGTATTCATCGAAGTCTCTTTTCCAGTCATAATGTTAGATATATTTGAAATTTGCCAAAACCCATGTTTTTTTAAAAATTGTTTGTCTTTTTTTAACATCTTGAAATTTATTTTCAATAATGTTCAATTAAAAAATAATTTTTTTTCGTATATATTGTTGGTTAGATAATAACTAAAGTTAGGTATTAACTTAATAGTTAATACCAATTTTTTTTTTAATTTATAAATTATAAATTATATTTTGAAAAACTCCAAAATATGTAAATTAAAAATATTGCAAATATTGCACCAAATATGCAAAACCAAATTGCACCCACTAACTCAGAAAGCTCAAAATTGAATTTGTGTCTTATCAAGCTTATTTTTTAACTAATAAATAGAAATATACTAATGCATTTATACATACAATTCCGGACTCTATAGTTACAATAATATATTATATTAAATTATGATCACACGGCGTTATGGATAGGCTATTTACGTATACCTCTGTCGTGAGTTAATGTTTCCGGTATCTCATATGCTATAATATTTTATATAGATTATAGGTAGTATAGTAGTTTATCAGTTATTAAAATAAAATTATATTTTAATAATCAAATATACTATATATGTGTATAAATATGAAAAAAGTAAAATATGTTTTTTATTAAAACATAATATAAATAATTTATCAAAATAATACTTTATTAAATTATATAATATGTTTTTAGTGACCATCGATTAAATGCAATTTTAGGTAACCGAGCAATACGTAATGAGCAATTACTTTTATTTATTTTGCAAAGTTGTAAATAATTTAATTAATTTATAACTGTTTTGGAAGTGACATGGATTTGCAAATAGGTCGACTAACGATATAAACAACTTATAACTACACGCCACGACTAGATGCATGTACAGCCGACTCTCGAATACAAACTTATTCAAACATGAATGCCATAGGCAAACATTGGGAAGAAATTATGAAGGGGAGAGCTGAGCCCCCTCAAGGCATGTTCCCACCACTCTACACTACACACGCTACCATTTTCCAATCCTACCAAAAACTACCACAACAAGGTTACGATTTCATTGGCCATCTCCCTGGCCCTTTTTCTTCCTCTTTGAGTGTAAGGATCTTCTCGGCAAACTTGTAGGAGTTTTAGTATACCTCTTTCTTATCTCATACAAAACTATATTTCTCATACCTGGGTCGGTCGGGAGTCATCAAATGAAAGTAATTAAATAAGTGAAAAAAATCAAGGGGCTCAATGTGGCACAAAATTGAGAATGAAAAAACAACAGAAAATGTGTTCAAAAAAAAATTTGCTTATGGCTTTAAAAAAACAAAAACAAAAAAAAAGTTGGAAATGAATTATATGTTGCAGGCCAAACCAATAATTGTACAAAAACATAAATGAATGAGAAAAAATTGCTAAAATAGCCAAAAATGTAGGAAAAAAACAATCACAAAAAAAAACATCGGACAGGACGACATAATAAACGAGGACGAGGGAGGGCGAACTTTTTTGCGCCACAGGTAATCGGGAAAAATGTGCGTAGGTGACTTGTAACTTACCGCCGGACACCGTCAGCGCACTTTCTTGTACCCACCCACCCCCCCCCCTCGTCAATCGTCCTTCCGATGTCACCGGCCGAAGGAATCTATACCGCCCGGATGCAACACAACGCGCTTGATGTTTCGCCACGCTGCGGAATCTTCACATCGACGAAATCGGGAAGCGCGTTGCGGGAGTGTTACACCCTGCTCGAGCCAACCGACGAGCAGGCCGTGGCTGTTTCTGACCTCAGCGCCTTTGATCAACCTGACGCTGTCCCACTCCAGTCTAGGGTTACATGGCGGCTTGTCCTCCTCGACCGCAGCCGTTCGGTTCCGGAGGTGTACGGTCTGGGGCGGTGAGAACTTGTCAACCGACAACATCAGCTCAAACACTACGTCACGGATTACGTTTTTGATCCTGTCGTCTTTTTCGCACGTGATGACGGATATACGACATGTATCTTCGGTGTCGTCGATTTTAGCGATGTTATTATTATTTACGCCGTTCGTGGCCATTTTGTTTTGTGAAAATTTGATGCTCGGAGTTTAGATAAATAAATAAATAATATCAGAAATCAACGTAATTAAAATATCGTTGGACACCGTGACAGAAATCACCCAGACGATGAGCACAGAATCGTTTATTGCAAGCCAGCGACTATACTTAAGTTCTAATCAGCCGACATTAGGATTTCACGGGCCCGTTTAATTATCCAAACATTATTATTATTATTTATTGATGTATATTATATTATATTACCTTTATTATTAGTATATTATAACAGTTAAACGAGGATTTCTAATACTTCGATTCATATTGTACACTTTTTTAACTTTTAGATAGTATTTTTTATTTTATTGTTTAATGTTACATTATACTTATTCAATTTAACTCTATGAGCAAATTTTTCCAATAAAAAATTTGACGATGTCGAGCAAATGTACATATTATTATCATTATAATTCTATATGATTGTGTTATAATTTAATTAATACAGCTAGTGTATAATATCATATATATTATATATTACCATGACCCAGACCATTTTTTTTTTACTCAAATTATTAAAATAAGTTATTCGTAAAATTGAACAAATGACTTATAATAACATTTATGTTACCCCAATGATATTTGAATAAATGATTTTGATTGCTTTTGTGTATTATTATAGTGATTTTAATATTTTGATAAGTATCTTGTTTTCAATTGTTTTTTGAAATAGATTATCATATTTATCTATACATGAACTGAAATTTGTAATTATCCATTAATTTTCAATGATATTTATTACAAATCATGTTAAAATATTATATTTGATAATAATAGACATCGTTATTCATCATTAAAATACGTAAAATCGTATAAATTTAAATACAAATAATATATGTCGTACGATAAATACTCGTATTTGTATACTCACCTTATCTATACAAGTTGAAAATTATTTTTTACTTTAGTAATTAAAAATTTTTCGTGATTTTGTCAAATTTTGTAAAAAATTGAACTTTAAATGAAGATAAAAATAATTGTTAGCTTCTATGTTTATAATTTTTATACAAGTATAAGAAAAATAATGTGGGATTTCATAGATTCTATTTTCAAGAATTTTTACCAAGCAGATAATTTATTATCAATATTTATAGAAAAAGAACTAAAAATATCAAAAAATGATCATGCCTTTAAATAGCTCAAAACAAATCAAAATATTTTGCGAATCACATAACGTAAAATAATATAAACATTTAGTCAACATTTCAAGTATCTATGGTTATCTAACATAAACCTAGACAAAAATGTTTATAGGATTTTATTTTACATTTGTAATAATTATTTATAACAAATATTTGAATTGTGTTGGAAAATTTTTTTATTTAGCATACCTATAATAGTTATAAATATTTTGACGCACAACAAACAAAAACCACTGTGTCGTGATAAAATAATAAAATTTTTTTGTTAGATATATTTTTTCTTTTTAGTCATATAACATGTATAAATTAATTTTAATTTTTAATTCTCAACAGTTATGGACATTTTTAAGTGCGGGAGACAGCAAAAAAAAAAATAAAAATAACTCTGGGTATAAAAACTCTGAAAATGCCTCTATAACTAAATTTAATACAATCAGCATACATACATTTTAAGAATTTCACAACTTTATCAAATATTGTATATTTAATATTTATGTTTATAGATTATTATTGTTGATTAAACTGCCGTGAACCAAATTGACATAAATATTTGCAGTACGAAAAAAAAATAACAAGTATCTACCATTGGTGTGAAAACTTTAAGACAGCATTACAGTATTTTTTAGACTGCGAGTGTTGACGTTCCTGATCACTATTCCTACAAATTACGAATTGTATGCTGTCCTGCATTTTTGTTTCATATTTTATTAACTGTCATTGATAACAATATCAACATATCGTGTGAATTGTTCTGTTTTTTTTTATATAAAACTCCGCGAGTCAGAACTCACATGTGGCAATAGGGTGACAATGGTCCTAATCAGGAGTTATCTAAAACTTGTTCTGAATAAAAAATAAAAACTTTATCAAACAAGACTCGACAGTCCTCATTGATAGCAAATGTTAACTTTTTCGAAAAATTTTTTTATGAATATTATATACGACATAGCGGTGAATATAAATGTTTAGTTTTAAAATTCGCACGATAATCCTTCAATTAAAATTAAAAATACAATTAAATTACCAGCAACAGGTCCACCAGGCCTTATAAATAGTAAAAATTATTTTTTTTCGAAATTTGTGTTTCTGCGAATATAAAGCATACTATTTCTGTGAACACGCGAGCTTATAATATTGAGATTCGCTCGACAACCCTTCCTCCGTTAAATAACGTAAAATTAAAAATACATAATTGAAACAGTCAGTCCTTTTAAATATTTACACTTTTTTTTATTCATTTTTATTTTTTTATTAGTTATTATTTTTTTAAATTTGGAGACCAACTCCGTATCCTCCGCCTAATTTAAATTCATACATTAGGCTCATCGCTCTTGCACGACCGAAGAAAAAAGTTTGGACACGCGTATTTTTATGTATTATAATATTTATGAACATTTCACAGATGACGGATCTGACAATATATCGTATTGCTCGCGAGTCGTGACACATAATATCTCACTATAATATATTACGACACTTATAAATGTCGTTGGATGTGAAAAAACCACTGCTATAGGATGGAGTGGGAGGAGAAAATATCGATACCTCGCCGACGACTATACCCTCCCCATCCACATCCGCACTCAAACAGTACTTTCTGATAACCCCGCGTAAAGAAACACGCCACTGCGGACCAAGCTACATGTAAAACACCAACGCGGCAATCTTCTTAAGTTTTTGAGTAAATATATTTATTAAATATACTATAACTGCATAGTATATAGTACGCACCAATATTTATGTGCGTGCGTGTGCAGTTTGTACGAAATCTTTCTCGCCTTGCAAAGAAACGCTGCAACACCTAGCGCGTCACGACTGCTCCTCACCACGACAAAGACCGACGGCAGGAATGTCACAGACGCGCGAAATACGGGATGCTGCTGCGGCGGCGGCGGCAACGGTTGTAAGAGGCGCGAGAAAACGGTTTCGCTCGCGCGCGTGTGAAAATCCGTCTGATAAATTATTGCTTCCTGCAAGTGGGAAACGCGCGCCGCCGCCGACCGATTTGCATATGATTATATTATAAAACGTATACATTATATGTGTATATAAGTCCTTCCACGCGGTCAGCGTAATAATAATAATTACTCAGGTGTCCGGAGCGCGCGCGCCTGGCGGTCGACCGCGATCCACAAGACAAGACAATCGGTCGCCGCCCGGATTCCACGGGGGCCGCGCGCTAGTGCAAAAATTTAAAACCGAACGGCGCGGCGGCGGCGGCGGCGGCCGGTGATATAATTGACGCGTTTGTTTTGTCTCCGGTTGACGCACCTGCAGCAGCACAATGGTCTCCGTCGTCAACGCGTATCTATACCAAAACGGCGACAGTTATAACTGCGTTGACGGACGAGTAAGGTATAAGACGACTATAGAGACGTGACCGGGTAAAAATCTATAGGAAGGGGGACGAGTAAAACGATTTATTCGCCAAAATCGAAACCATAACCTAATTATTGTTTGCTTTTATACACGAGTCTTAAAATTCGTGTTACGGCTTAGACACAAATCGTAGGTACCCACCCGTCATATCGTTAAATAATATATCAAGTGCCTACATAAAAACTTATAATAAAAAAAGTGCTATATAACTCATTTGAAAAACACAACGTTTTATCCTATATATATATAACGATTCATGAAATTATATTAATATTAGGTTGTTTTTATAACCCAGATAGTGCGTTAACGTTGGCAATACGTCAACATAATATTATACAACTGCGAGAGAAACGTGAAATAAAATATTACGTTCTTATATGCATAATAATTTGATGAAAAAAAAAACAATTTTATCTTTAAAATATCATGTTGTGATCTTAAAATATTTAAAGATATCTACTGTTGGCACATCTACGGGATCCCGAAAGAGAGTGGGGCATAATGATTACTCTGCCCCTCTCCACAATCATACACCACTGGCTGAGAATAAGTTAACTTTTATCGTATAATACAAAGTAGCGAACGGTCTGCACCGTCATGTATTATTATATATACATATCATATATCACGGCCGTTCTCTGATTATGTTAAAAAGAACATCAAGTCGCTTTTACTCGAGTTTACTACTACACGAATATGTATATGCATACATGTAATATATGGATCGAGTTCGCGTGTGCTGATTTGTGTTGTTTGACGCGCCGTCGTTCTTTTTGGCTTTCTTGTAGCTTTAACAACCTTCAAATCTCTCCCTATCGTTAGTATATTTTGAGTATAACTCGGAAGTTGAAAATTATCATATGTAGACACTCTGTGCCCCCCCCCCCATTCAATTGAACGCCCGTGATGTTATATTATTCTAATCATCATTCCTCGGGCTTCTCAGTAGAACCACGTAACACGAATAATATGATATTAATATTATAATCACGTGACGGCAGCGGCGGCTGGCAAAAGAACTATAGGAGAAAAACACCGTGTGCGTTTATTTTTCATGTCCCCCCCTCCTCCGCCGTTTATGCATATAATTATTATTTTGGACCGTATACCTACGACGCGCTATATATATATATATATTATATACTCACGACGTTACGGGTACCTATATAATATCGTTTCGATCGCACGCGAACCGGAATTAGTTTTTTTTTTCTGTCGTCCCTATACTTCCCCCTACGGGCGCGACGCCGAATTGCTTTTGTCATTGTGTATTGTGTGTATACATGCGGCGGCGGCGACAACGACGACGTCGACAATGACGAGTAAACTGTGACGGAACACGAATGTGTAAAAACTTTTCGGGTTTGCTCGTATATATACGCGCAACGTACATATAATAATAAACGGAAACGTTATATTTTATATTATTATATGCGTCTCGTCTCACCCGCCCGGGAGTCGACATTAAAACAAAACGCGACGTGTACACATCGCCGTCGCCTCGTTTAGCATAATATATATATATATATATAAAATACACCGTACTTGCCTGTTTAATACAATATAATATATACTTTGTAGGTACAACGACACCGACGTGTATCGGTAACGGCCGCGACGACGACGGTAGGTACCGCCGCTTTTACATTACATAAATATACACGTGTAGGGAACGACCGCCAATATTGCGCCGCGATGTGTATGGAATACGGTAATAAAATAATAATTATTATCGTCGTTGTCGGGTACCTGTACGCATTAATGTACGGTGAAATGCGCGCGTGGTGCTATAGACCGAAAAAGACGATTATAATTCGATACGTATTATAAACGTATAATGTACTGCAATAAGTGAACATCGTCGTCGCGTTTACCGATCGTATCGGATACAGAGTAATAATAACGATATAATATATAGGTACCTACCGCGCGTTTCATTAAGAAAAGCAGTAGGTAGGTATAATATAATTTCAAACACGCTATGCGCTACTCATATTCATTTTACTCGTTTACATGTCGTATATGCCCAATGTAAAATGTTATAATATTATAATGTATGTATAGGAGGGTCGATTTTTTTTTTCCCGTAATTTATTTCAGTAAGTAATAATGCCTATGTAGTATTAAAGACCCTCGAAATCCCGACTCTTCGTCGTCACATGTTCTGCATTATACACATACATGTGTAATATTATTATTATAAACGTATATTGCATGTACTCGGAAATTAAACGATTCACGGTCGCGCGATTAATGAATTCGTTGCAATACCCCGAAATGTAATTATTGTTATTATTTTTTTTTTTTACCGATCATAAGAGTTCACTTTTCGATTGCGTTACTATGTACTGTCTACGAATCTCGAAATAAGTATAGGGATTATATAATATGAACATTATAGATAAGTGTTTTGGAAACCTTGGTAAAAAGATTATTCCGAATGAAAAATACTTACAACCGAAAAATACGAAACCGCTATAACATATTTATTTATAGCTACAATAAATATGTATACATTATTACATTGTGTTTATAATGTACAATAGTAAAATCACTTTTGCTATTATCTTTTTGTCCGCACTTAAAAAAACCGTATATTTATGAACAATTTATTGTCTAACGGTTGTTTGTGTTTACGCAGTGTTCTGACGTTAATATGTATTAAAAACAAAGTAGCCAGATATATTCATAACACATTAATACTTATTTCCAACACGAATAATAAATATTAATTACCGCATAAAATGACATGGTTTTAACACCTACATTGAAGAAATGAAATGTTCGTGGAACATCATAATGTAAACACAATTTATTAATTTTCATTATCAACATTCTTCCCGGTAGTCCCATCAATGTATATTATTTTTTGATTGTTTAACTCTAATATTTTACATAAACATTATTCACCATCCAATAGTATTCGAATTAATTTTTCATCAATTCATTCCAAACAGCTTATAGCACAAATAAATTCAAATGTCTTTTTGTTCATATTATTATGCTATGTCAAGTCGTATAAATTAATTTTTATTTCAACCTTGTACGGAGTTATATTCATATTACATAATAAACGTAGATAGATAAAGTGATTCATTCATTTTTTTAAACTTCAATAGGTGTTAGGTATTAATTATTTTGTTTTAAGTTGTTAATTTGTTATAATTGTTTTTAAATGTATTGATAAGATTTATTATTGGCATTTGACAGTTGACAATAAATATGGTTTGTATAACAAATAATAATGTAGTATGAACTTGAAATATTTAAAAAAAAATTAATACAATTTAAAGTAACTATACTACTTTAAAATCAATTATTTATGACGTATAGCACGATTCGCGTGTAATCCGATAATTCATTATTATGTATACTTTTTCAAGTGAACAAAATAAAATACACTTTAACGTATTGAAATAAGCATATTGCATTACTTTGTGTTATAATTTAAAAACATATTTTAAACGGAGATAATATTTACTTGACTTACATTAAATATAATATGTTTTATTAATTTTTTTTTAGTCGTCTTGCAATTTCATCCTTTCTGCTTCGACTTCTAAGGCCGTTAGCATTATATTTATGTACAAAAATTATTTGAATAATTAACTAGAAATAGCATTATTCATATCAAATATGCATTTTTTATTCGATTTCTGTATACCTACTTATAATTGGAATGATAAAACATTTTTTTAATTTTATTCGTAGTTATACAATTCGCGAGATCGTTTGAATAAACAATTTAAATGAGGATATTATCACTGCCTAATAGGAATAGTTCTAAAGAATTTCACAAAACCTTGGAATAATTCAAAAAATACATATGAAATCTACCGAAATATTCCATTGTAATCAGAGAATAATATCGGAGTAAATTCTCAAATTTAACTTCAAATATGTTGCATTCCACAATCCGTCAGTTCAATTCAGTTATTTCCCACGATAATAAAGCATTCAAGCCATTGATTTATACTTTCTCTTTGACATTATAATGAATTTGTTCTTGTGTAGGTCAAGATTTGTATTTATTTATTTATTTATTTATTATAGATAATAATATGATAATTGTATACCAAGCATTCGACGTTATTATATTTACAAGAAAATCACTCATACTTTTATGTCGCAACGACACGCGCTTAGAAGTCTATAAATTTGAGAAGACACGTTTAGAATATTAAAATCTCTGGAAGTCTCGAGGTGACCCAGAGTAAAATACGTTTATTAGATACGAATATAGAATGCGCGGTGTTTTCGTATTATACAGAGTTGTACCGCCGGTCGCTTTTATTTCAATTTTTTTTTTCCGAAAATCGCGCGTAGGCAGTTCTAGGTACATGTTATTACGCGTATACTTACGCCCATAAACGGGTATATCGTCATCATATTATTACGACATCGGTTTAATCGATTTTATGAGCGTGACTTACTGACGTCCAGCGATGAGGATAATGATGGAAATAAATAATGACCAAATGTATAGTATATTATCACCGCGGCGGCCGCGGAACTCCGCGACGGCGTAGCTCAATCGGCGGCCCTCTTCAAATCGTCAATTTATTGTAATCGTATATAATATACAATAATACCCGATGCGTACTGGTGTGGATATTTCACAGGCGTAATGACGATATCGTAGTATTATTACGATACTCGGGGAGGACACTCGTGTAAAACACATATTACACGAAAAATAAACGGCAGATGTTTTAATATATATATAGAGATGTATTATATTTTTAGTCGTAATCGTCGCGAGCTCGCCCGCGTGTGCGTGGCCGCGCGTTGCACGTTAGACAAAACGTCGTACTTACATTTATATATTATATATATATATATATACGCGTATACATGTAAAAGGTATATAGTGTTTGGTCTCGTATATATATATTATTACGTCATTTGCGCTGGCACAATGGGAGCGGCGGCGTGTAAAATACGCGTATAATAAAAAATATATATAAAACATGTACCGCGTATAGGCTTGCGGGGAGCCTTTTTACTCTTTTTATCCGTTTTGCGTAACGCCGAGATATCATGTACGCGATTCATACGTTTCATATACCTATCTAATCTCGACTCTTCGATCTAATTGAATTGAATTATTAATATGTACACATATTATTATAATAATTTATAACATGTACACCGACACCGGCGCGGCGTGTGATATATATATATGTATGTGTGTGTGTGTGTGTGTGTGTGTAATACCGTACACCGAGTCCTTGAGCACTTTGGCAAGGACCACGTGCTGTCAGTCGTGCCACACCGATGACATAAATATTGTGTACGCGTCGTCGCTCGGACACGACACGGACATTCGTTTTGTATATTATATATTTATATATTTGTATAAGTACCTTCAATCTATATACACGATATTCAGTGTGTACGTCATCATCAGTTTTTGGTTTACTGGAAAAAAAAAAACAATCAATTTAAATATTTTGTTTTTGCGTTTCTTAAAAATGCTCCATATATAGTATTATAGTCAATTTTGAAAAACCTGTATGTCTGTTGTAAATAGTGTATAATATATCTTAATTTTAATGGTTTAAAACAACGGTTCTTACTGCGTGGTACGAGAAAGATGACATAGTGGTACGTGGAGGACCGTTTTTGTATAAAAAACCCATTCAATTGCAGTTTAATTCATATGTTATTTTATAAAACTAGTAAATAAAAATAATTATATACTGTAGTTGTACTAGTTGTAGTATTTTACTGCCTTATTATTTAAAAAAAATGTACATATTTAACTGTACAATTTGGAATTTGGATCGTTCTATTTGTAACCATTAGTGGTATGCCACTGATTGATAATATATACCTAAGTGGTACATAAAAAAAAAGTTTGAGAACCGCTGGTTTAAATGGTTTAATGATATTACTTACCCATGAATTTCCGTTCAAAACTCAAATAATTAGGAAAGTTCTATGATACAGGAAAACAGTGTGGAGAAGTCAAAAACGAGAGAACAAACGCTTCGAGAAACCCATTGTGGGTATTATTGTTATCATTGTGGTCGACTGTCGACTAATAGTGACTCATAGTTCATAGGCGTCGAGTGCTTAGCGAAAAATCACATTTGTACGATCGTCACACGCATAATAATACATTACATACATTTATCTACACATACGTTTTTATATTTTATTCACGTGAAAAAAAAACGATTGTGCTTGTTCAATTATTTCAATGATCGTTTTGATGTAATACCGAACTTTAAAGTGACAACCGCCGTACTTTACGGCCGGTTATGCGCCGATAAGATTAGGTGTATACTGTATACGCTTCGCGTCGATATATACAACTGGGACCGGGTAATAAATTATCGACGGTAATTTACGCGCGACGTTCCAGTTAGCATCGCGCGGTCCTTCGGTGTTATTCAAATCGGCGGTGGTGTTTGCACACTCTCGACACCGGTCCAAACTAATTTGCGTTTTCCCACATACATTATACTTTTATATAGGTATACTATACATATGTATATACCCACAACGCGCGTACGGTAATATATTATTATTATTATTATTTATACATACAACGTGGTAGTATATAATATGAAATGATTACAGAAATCATACTATTATTATAATATATTATCGTGTCGCAGGTTGATAAAACACTCGAATTGTTTATGACGTAGGAAATTTGCGGATCCTCGACGGTCTTATTATTTTCAGACATCATAACATTCGCTATGCAACATTATAACACGCGGAGGACGACGACGCATATATTGTGATGGCGATGTATCGCATATACGTCTACTTTCGTCGTGTCAGAATATAATAACATCATTCTATACGGCGTAGTAACCGTATGCACAATAATATATTATATTCGTAATAAAAATATGATGTGTATATATAAGGCTGTATTATGACAACACGCACTGTGCACGCTCGCGGTTACCTATATAAAAGTGTCCATCGCCGTTATGATTCCGCGTTAATATATACTTACCTACTTACTACTTAGATACACATTCACACGTACCTATATGTATTATTATTAATATTAATATCTATATTTTATAGATCGCACGGAATAAATCAAACATTTTATATTATTATATTGCTGAAACGTTTTGAAATTAATATGCGAACGCATCGCATACTATATTTATCAATTACACTATATATTATGTTTCGCGTCAAGTGAAAACGTTGTAATGGTTTTTGCACTCGTGAGTTTCGAACCACACGAACCGCCATAAATAATTCTGTTAGCAGCATTTAATATTACAATTTTGTTTCGCTTCCTATTTCCCGCGCGTACACACACACACATAAATACCTATATACGTCAATAATTGCAGTTTACATCCACCGAATCGATTACACGTCAAAGTTTACAACAGCGTTTGGCCTCAAATCAAACTTGAATGTAAGCGTGTACGATCTCGCTGATGCATTCAGAATATCCATTGTACCCATACATGTCGACGAAAAAACAATATCGCGCGAAAGCCAATAATTCGTTCACGTGCAGGTATATCGGCCTGACCTGCATGCACATCAGTCGTATCAAAATCGCGCGGGTGGTCTCCGATATACATACATTATATAACGCTTTCAAGACTGCGCGGAATAACAATATTTAAAATCAGTTCGTTTCGTTTCGTTCCCGTCAAACTCTCGATCTCCGCCGCGTTTTCGATACGACGCCGCAGGCACGCGGGAAATCTTTTACCCTAAAACAAGACGTACCTACCTATGTAGACGATCGAGTTTGACGTCTTTCGGGCCGCAGCAGCATCACTCTCTGTTTTTTCACGTTTGCTGGCTGCTGCAGCGGGTGGAGCTGTTATAGACGGATAGCAAGCAATATCATAATTTATTTATCGGTA
The DNA here is from genome assembly GCF_003676215.2 of Rhopalosiphum maidis. NCBI lineage: Eukaryota > Metazoa > Arthropoda > Insecta > Hemiptera > Aphididae > Rhopalosiphum > Rhopalosiphum maidis. Next base: position 86,228,919 of record NC_040877.1, read on the forward strand.
TACCCGGACGGCCGTCGCGTGCACATCCGTGTACAGCCGAGGAGCAGATGTCCACGCGTTTCGCGACGCAACTCGATTAAATCGCCTCCGCCGTCGGACGTCGCGTATACACGGTAATAATATTATAATATATATATATATACAGACACACGCAGAAAGTGAGTAAGAGGGACGACCGGACGGAATAAAAACCGGTAATCAAATTAGGTTGGTACTAAGAGTTTTTAATTAATTAATCCAACGGGGTTCTATTTTTTTTCCTCGCATTGTTTCTTTTTATGTACGAGGCGGTATGGTATTATTATACACTCACACACACGTGTATATATATATATATATATATGTATTATTATCGTCGCGCTTATACACAGAGACGACGACAGCGGCGGCGGCGGCGGCGGCAAAATAGTCCCTCTAAACCGGATAAAACGCTCTTTAATTTACGTCGCCTCCATAACAGCGGCGCATTATTCACGGCTCGTAAAGTCCGTAGACAATATACTCACGCACGCACACAACACGGTCGCGTGTACACACGTAATACGCACATGTGTTTTGTGTGTGTGTGTGTGTTGCGAGAGCGTGTGCGTGCGGCGCGTACAGGACAAAAACGCCCCGGGAATAATGAAATTAGTGCAAATGTCCGCGGAACGGGAAAATTGAGACGTTATATATGTAGTGGGCGGCGGTGGCGGCGGCGGCGGCGGCGGCATTTGTTCAATGACTCGCGATCACGTCGTTTTCCACCCACCTTATGCTGGTGTTATGCGTTTCATTACATAATATATATACTTATATGTATATGTATGGACATTAAACGAAATGTCCTACGCGGTATGGTCCACGACAACTATATATGCTGCTGCAGTGCTGCACTCGACTGTATAATAATAATAATATATTATGTGTACATAGCTAGTGTTTATCGCCATAATGTTATTAAAGAACAGTGACGATTGCGGTGACTTCGACGATACTGCGACAATGACAAGGAAGCAGAATATAGATTTTCGTTTTACGAGGACGCTATACATCCGAACGCGTTGTCTCTGTCTTACAAACATGCAACATATAGACAATTTGCCAGCACAGATAATACGGTCTAACCGATAACTTTGATAATAGGTCAATTCACTTGAATATTAAAGTTAACAAAACACAATTAGCACAACTGAATACAAATAAGCTATGCAATATGCGTTCAACACTGCTGTAGAGTATATCCCCAAAAGTCCAGATTTTTTTTTTCTAGACACCATCACGGACGAACGATATATTTAATTAGGATCATCATAAAATTACCTATTTCTCGATTACCTATAAATTAGTCGTTATACCGTAATACATTATATAAAAATTATAAATTTATATTTTATTAAATATTAATATCGGTTTAAAGCGTTTTGAAAACAGTGTTATCTATACTCCGTTATGATGAATCCTATTTTAGATTGTCTTCCAATGATACATTTTTATCGTAATAAAAATTAATTATGTTTATACGAAATTACTATCGAAAGACTGCAATCTGACGTCAACGTATTTCTTGTTATTTTCTTGAATTCAAATAAAATATGATTATACCAACAGTGTATACGTGTATACCTACTTAATTAAAAATTACATTGATAAAATAATAAAAAGACTTGTTTGAATATTATGTGACCTTAACAGAATATTGTCTGGTCGACGTTCGTGTAAAAAGTGTTGACACAACAATTTTCAATGTATTTAGCATTGATGTGATTTATCAATATTGAAATAATTGCAGAAAATAATTAAAAGAATACTGAATATGAGTAATATGATTTGAATAACCTATATAAATGATCTTATTATTCCCAATATATGATTTTAGATGAATTTACTATGAGTTATAATATTTTAAATCACTCAATAAAGCAATTCCATCATGCATAGACAACTACAATAATGAGACGGAAAAATATTGCAAAGAAAGGAATACAACATGGAATGTTATAGCAATAGGTATTATTCTCATAACCAGATTTATAAAATATGGTGATAGGCAACTTTTTAAACATATGACGATGATATTCGTACATGCATACTCGTATACAAACTGTTTGTATGTATATTTAGGTATATAGTATATTTGAATTTACTAAATTAATTAACTTTGTACGATAAGTATATATGAATTATGTTAATAGTCGGGTAATTATTTTTCTTTTGACATTAACCTAACATGTTTTATTACCTTAGTAAAAGCTTAAGAGGATGCTAGCGTAGTATTTGTTGTCTCTCTCTCTAACCCACACGCAACATAGCAAATTTTACGTTCACAAAAATGACTATAACCATATTAATTTCTCAAATTAGAGTGAAGTGACATATTATGGAATTTAAAGTTAAGAACATTATCTAGGGAATCTGATAGGTGTTTTATTTTGTTTTTATTTTAAAGCGAGTTATGAATATTTTAAAATTGTAAATTTTGTATACATCTTAAAAAACTCATAACTCGCTTTAAAATAAAAATATAATTAAACGCCTATCAGATGCCCTAGATAATGTTCTTAACTTTAAATTTTATAATAGGTCATTTCACTCTAATTTGAGAAATTAATATGGTTATAATCATTTTGGTGAACGTAAAATTTGCTATGTTGCGCGTGGGTTAGAGAGAGATAACAAATACTACGCTGGCATCCTCTTAAGAGTAAAATAATTTTTGGCATTGTTATTATTTTTAATGGGTATGATCGAATTGCACTTATTTTAGTCGAACTGGACTCGGATAAAAAACAGATAATGTTCAAACTGTTCTAAAACTCAAAAAATTGCATTTGAACGAGTATACCCGAGTATAAAACATTTAGAAAACACTAATTTTCCTTCCCACTTGCAGGTTTAAGACTGACAGTAATTTTAATTATTGGCGTGGTTAAAAATATTTTTTTTTATATTTCTCATATATTTATGTACGATTATAATAAATATATATTTTTAAAGCGTTTTTAAACTTGTCAACTATTTTTTGTAGTAATTATAACAAACTGAATTCAAGAACTGTAACCTGGCAATTAATTTTTGAGCATATAAGTTAGTCTGTTTTTCAATTTCGTTTATTTTTTTCCGGCACCGTATATAGTTGAAGATCATATTTTGTCTGTATTTAAATAAAACTATTTATGTGTAATTGTGTTAAAACATCAATAATATTGGATAATAGTGTCGAGATTTTCATGATGTATACATTTAGGTATATGGCATAATATGCATTCATATTCACTTTTTGTTATTATTTATTAATTGTGTTTATTATACAGGAGCGTTGATAATTTCTTCCCTAATTAATTTTAGTTTTTTATAAAAAAAATACAATAATCAGCTGCTTTTCCCTTGTTTCTATTTTCTTTTAAAACCATTTTTGTGATAAATTAAGTAATTCTTTGTGGTTATGTATTAACTGTCATAGCACAATTATTCGCGTTATCTAAATAGCATTCACGAACTAATATTATAATACTAATAAATACACCATAACGTTCATAAGCAAGATTCGTAACATTTTTAACGTTTATACGTTTATTTTTCAAATACTTTTGTTTAAGCCCTTTTTTGTACGAGTGCAGTTCAGCCATTACTTTATTTTTTTAAGCCCAAGTGCAATTCGATAATTGATTTTAGGCAAAACGTGCAATTCGGCTATCCTATTTTGAATTAGTAAAACAATAAAATCCATCTTCCCTTTTCTCAGAACTCGTATTTCCAATAATTTTGATACACAAACATTTAAAAACTAAGAGTATTTCTTTTTTTTATGTTTCATCAAATTCACTGACGCCAGAAGTTTTATTGATTATTATGTTAAGTATTTTACTACTGTTTTAAACGGACCTTTATTCATTTTATAGGTGCGTGGAACAGAAGGTTAAAGTAGATGATTAAAAAAAAAAGCCACTGAACAGGTTTAGACATTATAGCTATTGATATTGACGTAAATATATATTGTATATATATTTGGAATTTGGATAATATAGGCAATTGGTTTTATTACTTTTTGGTATAATAAACTAATAAAAGAAATAATAATTGAGAAGCCAGTAAAAAAGAAATAACTAATCAAATTAAGAAATTACCATTTTTATCTAAAAACACCTACCATAATTATTTGAATTTGGTTTTTATTTTATTAGATAACAAGGTTAAGCTTATTGAAGTTTCCTATCGCCAAATAAATCAATATTGTTATTATATATTTACCTAAACTACATCATTAGTATTGTAATCTATTCTTAGAAATTAGCTTGGAAAATAAACGAAGACTTATCGTTCCGTTGGTGTAGCATCAATTCTGCTAGTATCGACTCCACCAGTACAGGTAGTCTAAAAACAACTTATCGATTCAGCCACCTACCAATTTTTATCTCAACCTGGCACCAGCTGAAGTCAGCAATCAGCAGTTACTGATCATTTAAATATAACAATATAAATAATACAATTAATATAATCAATATAATAAAACACAATACAATATATCTAAAAAAATAATACAAATATGTGTATTGGAATATAGGTATTATGAAGATGTAAATAATAACCTCTCTAATGTATATCGCATACAAATAAATAATAATATTGTTCAACTTTTGATATTTTACGATATCGTATATGTATATAAATATATAATTTGATATATCATGTAATACATGATGATAATTAAAAATGTTAATAAAATTTAGTTTGTATTATTTAGTAGATATATTTTATAATTGTATTTATTACATACATTATAATATATACATATACGATATCGTTAAATGTCATAAGTTGTACAATATTATTATTTATTTGTATGCAGCACACATTAGGCTTGTTCTTATTTAGACCTTAATAATTCCTATTTCAATTATACAGTATACATATTTGAAAGTTGCACAGTACTATTTTTTTTTTTATAATGTGAAGATGTTAAATTAATGAAATGTAAACGATTAATTTTAATTTTTTTTTAGCTTTATAATATTTTAATAAATCTTTGATTTTTCATATCATAGTAATAATATTGCTGTGTAAACAAAATCAAACTATAATTTTTATTTGGGGAAGATTATTTATTCCTTGGCGAAATTAATATACCTTATTCCCCTGGTGTAAAAAGGTCTGGTTAAATCGACAAAACCCCAAAACAAACGAGAAAATAACGAATAGTTTTAAAAATATAAATCTGTTATTGAACCAATAATTAATATCAGCGATATCATTCTATTCGATATTAAATCTTATAAAATATAACATATTTATGATTTTTTTGCACTTAAATTGTATTCATGTTCTTTACATAATATATTTATTTCATTTTATTTTAGTAAAGATTGTTAGTGGAATCGATGAAATAAAAATATTTTAACAAGTGTATATATATACACACTATAAACATTAAAAAAATATTAATCTGCCTGTTATTGTAATATTTTTTTTTTAAATATTGGTGCTGACTATTGAGCACCATTTGACTATCTATCTTGAGTCGGTATACATAGGCGTGAAATGTCGCTATAATTCTTTGAAATCCACTAGAAAAACAAAACATGACACTAAAATATACATATAAATGTAAACCAGTATAAGACTGTATAATATGAAATTATGAAAAGCGCCCAAAAGCCATTTAAAATAACGACCATAATAAATATGAAAAACAATTATTTACTTTATTCAGTGTGCGTTATTCTGAAACAGGAAATTTTTGTCGACACCTTTCCGAACGTTCGCGGCGGGTGGTAGCTGCAACGTATATATAAACCACGACAAAACTCGACGATTTTTAATAATTAAAACTCATTTTTTTTCTGATAATATACTTACGTGTCTTTGTGCTGTTTGTTTTTTTTATTTTATACTTCACCATAGCTTCAGAAACTCGGATTGGGTCACTGGTCGGTGTTAAAGAAACCCCACTAGCGTAGCTCACCGTCGTCGTAGTTTATTGACGAGTCAGACTGAGAAACGGACGTACTAAAATTATACAACACATAATGTCGTCCCAGGGCGTCCGCGCTTCAGTCAGCATCACACGAATAATAATAATAATATTATAATGACATGCGGTCTGTAAGCTTATTATTACAATTTTGTTTATGATATTATACATAACCACTGCTGTGATAAATACGAAACTAACACGACTTAATTTTGCCAAATTCATAATATATTACACTCGACTGGCCATCTCGAATTAAATAATTTAATTGATGTAGACAGAGGTGCTTGTACACCATACTTGTCAGTTTGATATTCTTATTTTTTGGTAGCAATCCAAAATACACAAAGAAACATTCAACTATATGGGTACTGCAAAAATAAAATACAACATACCTATTCCATTATAATATATATTATGGTACGATTGATTGCGTATATTTAGTATTTATAATTTTACATAATATATTACGATTTATTTTAAATTAATGTATTAAGAGAAAAAAATCCATGATTGATTGTAAATTTATTTAGTTTTGATTTTACTTACGATATTTTTTGTTTTCACTTCAACTAAAACTTGCTAGACCTCTAAATATAGTAAATATACGTTATAAACGTGAAATTCGAGAAAATATGGATTTTAAGTTTTGTATCAGCAAATTATTTGCAAATATATTAATATCTACGTAATAATAAAATCATTATGAAGTACTCAACAAAGACACCAAAATTATCACATTTATTTAAATTTTAAAATGAATAGTAGGTATATTTTTTTGATATAAATAATAGTATTAATTTAAATTTAAAATAATTTAAATAAACTGTTTATGTACATTATAGTGTAAGCTAATAACTTCAAATGTTAAAGCTTTAAACAAATTAATATTGCTTGGAATTTTATAGTATCACAAATTGATGAACAATGAATTTACATTGCAGTTAAATCAGATCTGTAAATAATTAAAATCAAAGTTATGAATTTGAGATACATCGATGTAAACATTAAAAAGTCGAAGTTTAAACTTACAATGATAAAACTGTAAAGCTTTTGGTATTTTTTTTAATTAAAATCAAAAATCATAGTATCGATTAAATATCTAAATCTATTGCATTTGATTACAATGATATAATTTATTGTGAATTCAACAAAATATTTTATATTAATTAAAAGAAAATCTAATCGTTAAAAATAAGAAACCCGTTATTCTGATTACGATCCAATTACTATTTTCAACGATTAAAGTGTCTATTACTTCATATCATTTGGACAGTGTTTTTATTACTAAAGGCGGAATAACGTGTAATTAAAAATTAAATTCTCGTCAGGGCTGATAGAGACGTACTAAAATATAATAATGATGATAATAATATGACCACAGACCTTTTCCGCTAAAAAACCGGTTTCCACAATTTGGTACCCATAGCTCGTTCCGCCAAACATAAAAAATTCCGTTTCCGTTTTCGTCATTATGAATTTTTTTTTAAAGGCGTCTCCGCTAAATATTGTTTGCGGGAAATATGATATAGGTAGCTAAAAAATGTACCAATATGTTATGTATACATAATAATAAAAAATAATTGTTTGTCATAAACTCATAACATTCATAACTATTAGAAATATATTTTATTCATATAAATAACCATTGAATTTATTAAAAAAATATTTATCACGCCATTATTAGGATAGATATTAGTTGTCACTCATCAATACAAATATTAATTGTTAAAGAAGGCATATGGCTGCATTTCATTAAAATAAAAGATATTTTACGTAAGTAAATTATTGTTTTTAAAAATCACATTTTAAAGATATTGAAATATTTTTGAATGCATTAATAAAAATAAACATAAATCAGATATATTTTGATTCCAAAAAAAAAAAATTTTAACTAAAATAAACCGTTTTAACAATAAAAGATAACTTACCAATTGCATTACTCATAAATCATAATATTTTTTAATTAATTGTTTTTTTTTTCAATTTTTTTACTTGGCATTACTTAAGAATTTAAATTGTTGGTTTCCAAACTGTTCTAACATGAATTGGAATCGAACCTTTTTAATTTTCGGTGGAACGGACTGCGATATAAACAGTCAATATTATTTTGGCGGAAACGGGAATCATGATATGTGTTTGTGGAGGATAATAATATTAGACCGCAGCAGGTAAACTTGATCGCAACGACTGTACCATAATAATTCAGAGACGGAACACGTATAGTGACGAAAAAATAACCTAAACAAAACTCATCGTCGCGTGGAATGATGTCATACGCTTCATAAAGTCTCTAATATATATAACCAAGTAAATGCATATATTATATCGTTTTTACGCACCACGCGTATACCGTAGGTGCCTACTATATATATCGCAGTAGCCGCCGCGTATCTGCAGTGTGTCTAAAACACGAGTAATAGGCACACACCCATCTCGTAAACACGGCTAATTGAAATAACCGTGGTACTGCTGCAGACCCATGCACATAATATGTCTGTATATAGTGTATACCTAAACATAATGACGTATAGCATGCACGCATCGGCCGACGACATACCTAAAATGTATTTGGTCGTCTGGCGCGGCGGTGTACACGGAATACGCTACTGCAGCAGTGCAACTATACGGGCACTACCGTGCAAGAAAATCGAGTTCGTTATAATAATAATATAAATGCGTGCACAATAATATATATTTAGAGACCGGTGGGCAGCGGCTACTTCTCTCGGGTACGTGACATGAAAAAAAAAACCGAGCGTTACGAACTCTCTTTCTCTCTACATGTATATATGTATGTATATAAGTATGTATGTATGTATGTGTAAACACACACGTACACGTCATATACGCACGCACACTAGCGCGCGCGGCTTACCCACAGCACGGTATATGCGGCTAAACTACCCGAAAAGAATGATGGAAAAAAAAAAAAAACAAACGGCCGGGCTACAAATTATTGTCGTCGAGTCCCGTGTGCAGTAAACCCGGTGGCGGCGTCGGGGTCTCGGCGGAGACGGAAAGGAGATGAAAAAAAAAAATAATAAAATGACTACATACATGTTCAACACGATTATTTAAGCGCAGCCCGGCGTACCATCGCTATTCGTGAGAGAGGAGCAGTTTAATTCAGAGCCCGTTATCTGCTTTTATCTCCCGAGCAGCATCGCGGACCGCCGCCGCCACCGCCGGTCACACACACACACACACACATATGTGTATGTGTAGACTATGATACGACCGTAATAATAATATAGACGACCGTAATACGACGACGACGATATTCCTTGGGTACCGGCCAATAACACATCGAAGACACACACAAACGTATAAGGCACCTACATAATAATACGTCAGTATACACGCGCAAAGACATATTATATATATATAACCGAAGTAATAATAATAATATGCGACGTCTCATGTGTGTGTGTGTGTGTGTGTGTGTGTGTGTGTAACGCGCGCGGTCTCCTGTATAAACAATAATAATATTACATGTATGATGTATACCGTAAATGCGTTTACGAGCGCCGCGCCGCGCGAGGAATCCGTAAAAAAAAAAAAATAAAAAAAACAAACGAAATACTTATACTTAAAGTTATAAAATGCGATTTTATTTGAGTGGAAACCAGTTTTGTTTTCGTTTCCCTCTGTCCTCGCCGTACACACACACACACACACACTACTATATATGTGTTATATAGCGCTGCTTACACCGCATATATATACGCAACGAAAACGACCGTGGTTAATCTTATTGTGTATATGATATCGTGTATTTGTGGGTGCTCGTCGTGGTCCGGCGATCAAGAGATCGGGAGATGACGAAAAGCGTGTACCTACCCATTTATTTATATACGTACATACATACATATATATATATGCTTTGAGGTCCGGGCATGATATTCGACGATTAATAGTTTCAATAACGCGAGAATGTTTACCGACGTCGATTTTATTTATTTATTTATTTTTTTTTTAATCCTTTCTCTAACGACGATAACACGAAATGTCACGAGTGCCTTATACCATAAATCATAGTATATTATATAGGTGTCTATATATATATAAATTATTTTAACGATAAAATCGCAAACGTCGATCGATACGTCTTATTGTTCAACTGCTACCAAGACGTCTGCAGCGCGTCGCTCAGACTCGATACAACAATAAAATAATTATATATATATATATATTTCAATATCCGATGATACTCGTACATAGTTCTTATATTCTTATATAATAGGCATGCTCTATACATACATACCTAAACATTGTATGATGTAATAATAAACATTTTACTGTTTCGTTTTTTATGGACCGAAATTCCACTACCAATACACGGGTGCTTCTGTAATATTAATTATACTATAGGTATAATAGGTTTTTGTCATAATAATATATATATTTATACCTTTTTACAACTCGAATTTTTAATAAAACTATCATTGTTAATATTATAATTTATAATTAACATTTTAGCATTCGGGTTGTATTCGTAGTACATTAGTATTACACACTTGACTGCAAGTGTTTACAATAATATACCATTATATGATAATTAATACACATAATAATATGCGCAAACTATATTTAATTTTGTTTTAACCCAGACAATACAAGCAAGCAATAGTCGATACACAATGGCAATCAAATTGTACAAAATCGATATAATAAATAATTTACAAAATTAACACATTATTGACATCACATTAACTTATATTATATTGTACAATTAATAAATACTACACTTAGGTGTGTATGGGTACTATATTGTGTCATTGAAGAATACTATTACCGAATTATAATCATTTTCATAATACTAGTGTATATGTATAATATAAAGATACGAAATATTTTTTAAGTATAATGTATACCGGCTACCGTTTAAAAACCAACGGATGATAAACAACTACTGATCAGTTGTTAGTTATTGTTTTTTGTTTGATTGTTCTACACAAATCATTATTTATATTCATAATAGTTTATTATATATATTTCGCCTAAAGTAAATAATATGCATTTAATTTCAGCCCGTCTGAATTATTAAAATAAAAAAAAAAAAACGCTTTTGGTATTTTTTAAGCTTTACATACACCGTATTATGAATTTAACATAATACGGGTAAAATAGAAAAATACGGGTTATCTGCGGTAACTTAAAAATATATGTTTTATGCATAACGCAATTGGACTAGGAACACTTGAGGCGTTCTTTCTGGATCCCTCCCTCACGGTCACGTCACTGTTCCAGGGAAGGTACGTATACACGATACCGTATATCGGGAGTAACCATCAGTAATCCAGTAGGTTGTAACGACGGGCGCCGAAAAAGCGAATATCGTGTGCGTCAATAATAATAATTGACGCCCCCGTGCGTCACCGCCGTCGAAAAGCGTAAGTTTTCCGGGACGCTGTAAGCTATATACGCCTATATAATATTATTAGGTATACGCACGGCTATATTTTATATTATGTATAATATCACCGTCGTGTAAGTCGTTTTCCTTACAGCACGGGATTGTAATAATAATATAATATATACCATATATACGATTATATACGAACAATGTGCTATGTGTATGCAAACGCATTTTCGTGAAGAAGCTCAGTTAACCGTTTTGCCGCTTTTCTTTCTTTTTTTTTTTTTTGTGCTTTCCTCGTATTAATTTTTTTTATGCCGACATCGTTCCACGCGCTTGTCGTGTTGTACGAATAATACTACTATATCATATATAATATTATATGTGCGCGCGTGTGTGTGTATAATATGATGTAATATACGCACAAACGACATATTATTATGCACGCGATCCCCGAAAACCGTTTATTAAATATTTCAATTTTATGGTGCCTGATTTTCGTATCCTTTTCGTGTGCACGTATAATATTATATAAGTGTCTGTGTGTGTGTGTGTGTGTGTGTGTGTGTGAATACCAACGTTTATTTTTGGTTATTTTCGCCTGAACCGTATATATATATACGTTTTTTTTCAGTCGTCCTTATAACTACGGTTATTAAAGTCGTAAAAACTTATATAATTAATACCGTATCGTTTCCGTTCCGAGCGTATAACGTAGTTATACGACCGCGTATTAGGTACTGTATCGTTTTCGTACGCCCTCTTTTAATTCCGGTTCGCACGCGATCCATCGAGCGAGCGCGTGGTGACATCTTCTGCGATCTCCTCGGAATATTGTCGCCTGTTCCCCTTGGGTGCACGGTCCGCGCACACGCGATCGTTAATGTAGACGTTGGCGTACGTATATTATGCAACGCAAAAAAAAAAATGACGGCAAAGTAGTAAAAACAGAAAAAAATTAAAACCATCGAGGTAAATGTAACAAAAAGAAAATGCGTTGCGCGTACAACGTCACTTTAAAAAATACATTATAATATTAGTCATTACGATAGTGCATAGCATACTGCATAGTATTATAGCGTGAGTGTACGATACTGCAGATTGTTATAACTATTATAACACAAATAATAATATTATTTATTTGTTGCAGGAAAACAAGTGATTCGCGCGGAGACACGGAAATTTTACGAATCGCCCTTTAGTGTTTTCGGGCAATTTGCTCCGACGGCGGCGACTTAAATATTTTATTGCTTCCGATCGATACGCGCATCCCTTCTATTTCCGCGCGCGCGTTAAAAATAACGACGAAAAAGAATAGTCGCTAATCGGATATACGCGTTTTGTGCGCGGGCCGGACCCCGAAAATAACAGAAATTCTCAATCTGCCACACTTCCGATGACAATTTATAGAAATTAAACGTCACCCCATCTCACATATTATACACATATACGGCGCGCACGCATAGCATACGCTGAGCACCGGATCTGATAAGTTTTTACAGCCAACAACCCCTGATAAGCAATAGCGAGTTACGAAACCATCCCATTGTTGTCGTTTATACCATGTACGAGCGTATGTGTGTGTGTTTTCTGCACATTCGCATATTATTCGATATATAATCATATATCGACGGTCATCTTGTGGTTTCGCTTCCTTATTTTTACGTTCTAATGTGTCTCTTTCTCTCTGCAGTCTGTCCATCTCTCCCTTTTTGACTTGCAAACCATCACTAAACCTACCCCCATTACTTGCTTTCCCTCAGGGCTTGACCCGATAATGTACACTTCATAATATTATGTACTATATATGTAGTTTTGACCTATGAAAACTCGTATAATATATACATAATATTACTATCGTCTGCTTATGCGAATATATATATATATACGTATAATATCGCAAAACGATTGCCGCCGTCGCTGTTGACCCTGGCCCGAGGGTAAATGTTTTTTAGGACCACGACTATGACAACTCTTACGATATAAAATGCGATGGTGATACGATCGGGGCGACCGCTGGTGACCTTTTGCCGGAATACGTTGCTAAAAAATGACAAATCGAAAATTCAAAAACGATCGTCCGTGTATACAGATGTAGATATACATAAACATAACATAAAGCACCATCCTCCGGCAAAAACAAATATGATTTGAAGTACACAAAATATTCATAGAATATTTTAAATATACACATACAATGTATATAGGAGGTATATATGTGTATGTATATATTATTAAAGTTATTTTTTATTTTCCTATATGGAATACATTTTTTTTTGGATTTTGTATTGAATACATGTAGCATTATATACATGTTTTCGATGTATATAATATATAGACGAATAAAGATATATACGTTAAACGCGGGGCTTTGGGATATTTCGAAGCAATATTGTACTGTTGTTATATAAATAAAATACAATATATTAATATTCTGCGATCGCAAACTAATGCATTTCAAGTTTAAAATAAAATCTACATATTTCGTTGAAATTAAAGTTAAAAAATTGTCTTCGTGAACGTAACTCAGTAAAAGTTTTTAATTTAAAATCAATAGCAAACTTTTTATTGTTTTTTTATTTACAAAATGTTTGTTTTAAATTACGAAGTATTTTCAAAAAACTTAAATAGATTGTTATAATATTATAATTGCGTATGATAATTGATAATAATGTAGTCGTATAGGTGACTTTGCTACTTATATATTTTAATAGTGATATTAAGGGGCAGTTTAAGACTCTTTGGAATGTAAATAAGTAAATAATAAACGGCACGGCTTACTATGGAAAAATAAAGGACTGCAAGCGAGCAAATTATTATTATACAGCAGCTCACTTAATCTATATACTGCATGGTCTAGTCGTAGTCTACAGAGGCAATTTGAAAATTATACAATAAATATAATAATACTTGAGTTAGTGGTTTAATAATACATATTTACATAGCGTGAATGTCGACTAGATCGTAACTCTACTCTGAACAGAGTTTTACGCGCTTCGCCAAATGGATGATTTTAACAACCTCACTCGACACAATTAGACGAGTGTGTACAGAGATTATTATAATTATTATTATGACGCGTGTGTACCTAAACTTCTCTTTGAAGTTTTGAGTGTTTGAAGAAGCTAACACAATACGTTGTAATACACGGGTACATGTAGTAAATACATTATATATAATATCGTTAGTCGTTACACATTACCGTATACCCAGAGTAATGGTATATGTCATATATTATGAAGTATACACAAAATATAATATATTCGTATACATTCGTCGGAGGGCCAATTCTCAAACATATAGGTATAGGAGTAAAACGAAAATCCAAATTTAATATACCATTATTAATTAACGCCGACAGGGATTTCGATTAGGATTTTGGGTGCGAAAATGAGCGGAATGATTCCTCACCGAAGGACTGAAGCACATCGTAGTTGTTCCTTAAATTTATTTGTCTACTAATTTATTTTTGTACAAAGTTATATGGTTGTGATATACAGGTATATCTATTACGAAAGTTGTATAGTGTATAATTTATTATACAAGAATAATTACAGACTTTTTAATCAATTAATATTTTTTACATTTATTTTTGCCTTTTTTATTTTTTTTTATTATTTAACAAAACTGGGAACTTGATCTGCCGTATAGTATATTTTCAATGATAAATTATTCATACCGGTAAGAACCAATGATTTTGAGAAAAGAGACAGGTGGACCAACATTTATTTGCACGGATATAGCTTATATTATATATTATCATATTCATATTACCGTTAGTATTTCTTAATTTGGTAAGTTAGACTTATTTTTTTACCAAAATTGTCGCATATAATTTATAAGACACTACCAACGTACCGGAAAATAGTGTAAATAAGTTGGAACCCAATACCTTTTAGATAATTCACTAAGACCTAAGCCTGAAAACAACCTAAACGTATTATAATTCTTAAGGCAAACCAAATTAAACAAGGTAATCAATAAAAAAAAAGTTATAAGTACAATACATTTATGCTTTGTTCTATACGTAAAGTATAACTTAATAATTAGCATTATACTGTATTACGTTATTTTTGACTTAGTATTTATGAAGATATTCTTGATTTAACAAAATACAAGAGCTGAATAAAATTAATAAGTTATATGCGTGTCAAACTAAAATGAATGCATTATTGAAATACCATGAATCGTGGTGGATCTAAAACAGCTTAAACGTTTCGAACAGTAAAATAAAAATATTATGTTGAACTTTGCTCCCTCTCCAAATCCAGTGAAGTATTTATGGAGGTGTGCAAGGGATTTCAACCCACAGAAAACGTATTATTTTCCTATATAATATTATCTTAAACTTTTATTATAAGAAAAAAAAACAAAATATTGATGATAATTCTTTTTTTTTTTAATGAAAAGAATATTTGTAACCTATCGTGACACCAACGATACAGATAAAGTGTGGTACAAAAAATTATATGGTAAAGGTATTAAAAAAAAACCAAAAAAATAGTCTAAAATCTGTCATTTTCGATATTATTTTCAATTTATCTTAGATACGAGGGATTTTATATGTATATGTTGTGTATTAAAATTTTAAATCTATATTCATATTTCATAATCGCAGCAATCATCAAACTATTTTTTAGCATTTCAAAGAGATTTAAACAGTTATATTCACTATAAATTAAACCTTAAATGCCCTTCCTTTATTCTAAAAAAAAATAATAATAATAATAATAACTGTCTTTATATATAAATTATATAATTCCGAACCATCACCGTGACCTACTTCGAGTGAATATAAATAATTTAAGTTCATCGTATTCAGATTAGACATAATCGATCGAAACTATTATGAGAATATTGAATAATTATTAATTATGTATTATAGTTCATATTATATTTGATCGTAAACTATTAAAAGATTAAAAAAATTACTTAAAACCATAATAAATAGTGCTGCAGTTTTTCAACCAATTTTGAACCGAACAACAATTTTTATTTTTACGATTATAATATCACGTCTTATTAGATTATTGCGTTTAAGTATTCTATACCAGTGTACTATATCAAACATTTATAACATATTTAAATA
Source organism: Rhopalosiphum maidis (assembly GCF_003676215.2). Classification (NCBI taxonomy): domain Eukaryota; kingdom Metazoa; phylum Arthropoda; class Insecta; order Hemiptera; family Aphididae; genus Rhopalosiphum; species Rhopalosiphum maidis. Next base: position 86,245,320 of record NC_040877.1, read on the forward strand.
TTTAAATATTTATAATGACACTGGACATTAGCTGGTACAATACAGATATAGTTATTTTTTTTATAAAAAATATTTACTGTTTGAAATATGTAAGTAGTGGTTAAGTTCATACTTATAGATGTAAGACCTAAATTATACGCATTACTTCTAGGTCGCATGTTCATCATGTCGAAAACGCGTTTTGCGTCATACGGTCGTCGCAATATTACGCCATCATCGTCATATACATCTGATGGATCTGTAAGTCAATGCATATCATACACGTCTAAATTATTTTTTTGTTTTCGTTTTTCGTTGATATATCCTATTTCAAAACGTTTATTATTGCGGTTTTTCCCCACACAAAAACTCCACCGCATGGTCTTTGCGGGGTTTTTTTCGTACGTGATGTGCTGCACTTTGTACTACGACGACCTTATTATTTGGACAAAAGGCGATTTTTCACTCGACCGCGCACGACAGTGACCGTTACACCGTTACATTATTGTCCAACATTTTGCGGCGACCGCGGCGATTTGTCGCCGGCAAGGGAGTTAAATGAGGTACGGCGGCGGCGGCGGCCTGTAAACGAAAATGACCGATGCCCTGGAAAAACCGCCACCGCCACCGCACAAAGGGTCAATTTGTTTCCAGATTTATTATATATTATTATACTACACACACACACACACACACACATATGACTGAGCGTATGTACATATAATATATTATATAATGTGTGTATATATATGAAATTGGTCCGCGGGCATTAGTATTCGGACCGCATCCATCACCCGAGGCGGCCCTTGGCCGTCAGCTGTATATATACACGGCAACGGCGCGGTGTCTCGGACACGAACCGTGCGAATGGGGGGGGGGGGGGTAAAAAAAAAAAGACCGAAGGAAAAAAAAATACCCAGAAAGTTACTAGTAGTAGTAGTAATAGTAATAGGAAAAAAAAAATGCCGGGAGAGAAATAATATCGATTACGACGGATTACAAGAACTTATGCGTCTGTACGTACGTATGTATACGCGTGGGGGAGAAAAATCGGTATATATACGCGTGCGTGCGTGTGTATATATATATATATATTTCCGCGGGTCGCGCGTATAGGGTGTGTGCAGAGTACGTGTGTGTGTGTGTGTGTGTGTGTGTGTGTGTGCGACGCGGCGGTGGACATGGCACGCGAACAACTACGCGTTCTGTAGTATAGCCAGCGCCGGGTCGGGAGTGCGCCGCGGCGGTGGTAATTGCGATGAGAAAAATCCGCACCCTAATTGGAGGCCCTCGTTTTCGCCGTGACGATCATGGCAATTCATTATATTATTATATATATATATATATAAACGCGTGTCCGTGTCCGCCGCCGCCACGTTTGCGCGTGTGCGTGTGCTTGTGAATGTGTGTGCGCGTATGTACATTTGTACACATACGACGCTGCGAGTGTGTGTGTGTGTGTGTGTGTTAGTGTGATTGTGAATATTGTGTTTTTTTATACGCATTTATACGTCGGAGGGTCGTGTGTATAGAATCGTTGTCGTATGTTTAGAAATCAATTCGACATGGTTTCCCATCATCTGATCGCTATAATACGCGTATACACATATATATATATATATATATATGATATGTTATATCCACCAAACAGCCAAAAACCATAATATTATGTTATATGTACATCTATACGCATTAGGTACGCGTATTATTATATACGTACAGTCAGACGTCGGGAAACCGAAGGAATAAAACCGGAATAATCTTCGTCCTGAACGAAAAAAAACTTTTGCACCCTCGATTTTTGCAACCCTAACGTTTTCAATATGTTTTCATATATACATTGCTATTTCAGTCATATAGCTTTTATTTGGATAATTTCCATCAGTCTCTCTCTCTCTCTCTTTCTCTCTTTCTCTCTCTCACACTCACTCTATCGCCGCCTATATATACTATAAAATACATATATTATCGGCTATAAAATATGAACTTTTTATTGGCTTTTCAATTTTAATTTGAACTATACTAATTAAATACATATATTATACCTAATATAACTCTATACTAGCAGATATAATATATAAACATAGTTATTAAAACTACACACTAATGTACACCTACTTTTCAATAAAGCAAAAAGTTCGACCGCTCTCATAGATATGTATGTGATAACATAACATAAAATTATAAGATTACGTATTATATCATTAAGCTGCAGAGTAATACATATAAATAGGTATATGTAATAGTTTTTAGCCAAGTTCGTGTCAATTATAAAATCTAATACCCGAACAGATGTATTTAAATTTACGAACATATATATAATATCCAATAAACACTGCAATGTGGCAGAAGTACTAAATGAAATGATTGATTAATAATAAATCAAATTATCAAGGATTTAACAAAATATACGTTATCGTAACAATATCATATATAAAATATTATGTATATATATATATATATATATTATTACAAAAATGATATTTATAATAAATATTAAGACAGACTACTATAATAATACGTTCCATTATTCATTAGCTATACACAGTGCGTCCTGGCGTTCGTATATGCAGTATTCTGTTTATACGTATTATAATGATATGTGAAGTGCTGTCCGGAGATCCGTGACGTTAAGCCATTTTAAAATGATTAAAAAAAAAAAAATTGCTGTTCTTTCCTTCCAAGTGTCTAACTGCAGTTATACCGTGAAAATTATGTCCGAAGCCAAGTCGATCTGACAACACTATATAGGATTCGCAATTGCTTATATTAACGACGATTTATATAAGTGTATATAGCGTTGTTTGTTATATTGTTTTAAAGACGTCTTATTATTTTTTTTTCTCTAAACACCGCCAGGCGTATATAATATTATATATATGGCACAAAAACGTTTGTTTACCGAAAATAAATTGGACGTGACAAGCATTTCACGGCGCAAGTACGCAATGTATACACGAACACATGTACAACTATATATGTATACACAATACACACTTTATATTAATATATTATACTTATATTTATGCGTTTACATATATAGTTACTTGTATATTAAACTTTCTCTTCGCGCGTTTAATCGTTTTAATCGGTCAATAGACTGTTGTGTATATATACATATATAACATAAGCGTTACTTAACTCACACGATTTATGTACATCGAGTTTATTACCATCCAAACGTTTAAGTACAGGACCCATCAGTAGAGGATTTTTATGAAATTCGTCGGAGGCACATGTGCGATTTATACCCAGCTGGGTTGCAGGTCACACAATATGTACGACGCGCGCACACAATATACGTTTCAATTTCGTGTGTACCTATCCTTTATACACTATCACTATATAATGGTGTGTGTCTGTATGTATAAATATATATGTGTATACTGTGTGTGTGTGTGTGCGTGTGTGTGTGTATGTGTGTGTGTTGGTCACTTGACGTATGTGAAACACGCAGGGATATAACAAGCGTTACAGAATTTCATTATACCCGATAAGGTCGTTGCTTGCACGTCGACTGCAAAAACGTTAAAACTATTTATAAGCCATATAGTCAACATCGTCCGTCCAAAGATCCAACCATACATAATATATATACACTATCCAGTATATAGTATATATATATATATATATAATATATCGTATACGGAATTTAATTTCGAGAAAAATTTCTCAAGTGAATCACTTCCCTTTCGCCGGACCAGACTTATGTGACGTCTATCGAGTTGTGCCAAAGTATTTACTTATATAATAATAAATAATAATGTAAATATATTATTACACAGGTAATAATAATATTATCAATACAATAGAATAATAAAAATGGTGAGCAGATCTCTGATTATAAATAAATGTAATGTTTTATAATATTATAATAGCTTGCAGACTTCAGTTATAGGTTATATTAATATGGAATAGCTTCTTTATCCGTGTAATTCGTAGATGTAATTAAATATACAAAACAAATTATCAAATGAACTTTTGATTTTTAGGATGATTCACCTATAACACGCTCACCTTACTTTAATAATGCATTTATACAAAAGGTTTAATTACCTAATTATAAACGAACATAATATTTTAAAATACGTACTTAAATTTTTCATACTATTTTAGGAGTGTCTTGTAGCGGATACAAACTTATTCTCGAATTAAAATCACCCTTTTTTTCTATAAATTATTAACCATATGATTTTTTTAAAAACTATTATGTGCCTAAATCAAAATTTTACTGAAAGTACTCGTAGTTTTTGAATTATGAAAAGTATACATTGTATTGAAAATAATAGTCCTTAAAAATGGTTTTATAAAATATATGTAAAATTGGATTTAGCATTTACCTATAATTTTTAATAATATAAAAATAACTTTTTTACAAACTAGAAATGTTGATAGATTTAAAATCGTTACAAAATTATTTAATTTTAATTACTGCACAATAAATAGTATACAATGAAAAAATTGAAGTGTTGCAATACATACTTGGAAATTATTTTACAAATACGTGTAACACTTTCTGCGTGTAGACTGTAGAAAATAAAAGTATGTGTACAATTTATACATAAAGTAATATCAATATATTTCCTAATTAGTTTTTTGTGTAATCCTAAATTAAACAACACTATACAGTATACAATATACATATAGGTGTATGATAATATATTAATAGTATTACAATGTACACTTGAACCATTATAATCCACATCATTCAACTACGAAAAACAAATAAAACAATTATGATACAAATCGAGTTTTGGATTTTATATTTCGTACGTACACAAACAAAATATACCTAATATTGTATATTATATCAAAGTTATTTATACTTTCGTGTTTAACAGATACATTACCATAAATCATATAGGTACACCTATATATTTGAAAAGCGCCGTACAGTATTGTGAATTAATGTCAAATGATGCCCGAACACATAATATTATGGACATGCGATGTAGCAATGTAAATAACAATAATAACAATAAAATATAGATAAAAATAGTATAATATAAGGACGAAGAATGAAAACTGATCGATTTTGCGATAGGTATATGCACGTTAAGTAACACATTATACAACCCACGATATGTTATTATAACGTATACAGGTACCGGAAGTATATTATTATAGTACACACAACGCAAAAAAAGTTATAATCTATAACAACGTTATTATATAGTGTTACCGAATGGTATGAGTATACTGCGCGATAATATTAATATTATAATATTTATTTTACAAAATTTCAGACGTACATATATGCGAGGTATTCGATAATAACAATAAATATATAAAACAACTCGCGAGCGTATAACAATAATAATTGTACTAATAATAATACCGTAGCGGAATGTGCGCTGACCCGCCGCAAAAAGGAGGATATACCTCCCCTCATCTACAGTTGTGTATAGGTTTTACCACCGGAATTATACACAATATATATATATATATATATATATTTATGGTATATCTACACAATAATATATGCACACGTTTGCCCTTTATCCCGCGCGACTACGCAATCTTACCCTTGTAATATATATTATTATATTAGGTATATATATATGTATACGCACGCGACAGCAGCCACCCTCAAGCGTACACAGACATTTTAAGAATCGCAGAAATGTTATTATTCATATTAAAACATCACGTCAGAGGTCAAATTCTGCACGACCTGTTATTATAATGTATAGGTATAATACGACGCGCGACGGCTATATACGTATGAGAAGTATTTTTTTTTTTTTATATATTTCCGTTTTTGGGTCGTTTTCGTCGTACTACGATATACGCGTTCGGCAGTAAAAAATAATTCCTTCTTTTCTCTTTCTATACACTTACTTTATTAATTTAATAATATGATACTAGCCGTGGTTTGTACGCAAATTGCATAAAAAGTGTTCGTGAAATATAATTTAATTAATATTCTTATATGCGCTGCACCGTAGGCAGAGGTACCTATAGGTACGCGCTGCATTAAAGTAACTCGTACTTGCCGCGATCGCAATTATTATGATATAGGTATACGGTATTACAGGAGATAATGTGCAGTACGTTCGAATACGACTTGTTGTGATGCTGTTCCAGTGACAGTTAATAATAATTATCGCACGGGCGATTTATATATGCCTCGAGATAATCGTATTATCGATACATATACATATTTTCAAGAACATAATATTATAATATATAAGCTCGAGCTTGAACGCCCGAATGCCCGAGTAATAAAATAATTTAATACTGGTGTCATTATATATTATACAGGTACCCGTCGTAAGATTATACATAAACTTGCAGATGCGATTATTGAACATTACTGCAGTAATTGCTATGATGCAGTGCTTATAATATGGTGTAATAAACAGGTACCATTATAAATTATATTGAATTAAAAACAAGCGCTGCAGGCATGTGAATTAATATGTCACAGACTCAAGTGAAAGCCATTATAAAATATAGGTATAATTGGTAAATCTGCGGCAAATGCAGATTGCACATTTTCATATCCATGCATTTCGGTTTTCTTGCTGTCTTCTCGGCGTTTCGTTTGGTTAATAAAAAACGCACTAGATTATAGCCGTTTTTATTAAATTAATTAAATTAAATAGAAGAGTATAATTTAAAAATAACACAGTTTTAGATGTTTCCAAAGTTTGTGAAATTTTTAATATTTTAATATTTTTGTTATTTTAAACAATTTGGCAAGCCGTTTATTACATTATCTTTTGATTTTAAAATTCTGGCCATAAATACAATTCAAACCTTTTAGCAGCTAAATTTTTATTTCTAATTTTAAAATGTTCATTCTATAATTGTTACTCCTATTTTCAACCAAACATTTATTTTAATTTATCTAAAATTTACTTTATATAAATTATTATATTCCATGTTTCTTGAAGCTATTGTTGTGATTATACAACCACCTGTACCTACAATCGTTAGCACTTAGCATTTTTTTCTTTGAATCTTGGGGCAATCGTCTGATGTAATAAAAAACTTTCTTCTTCGACTTAAAAGTTTGAAACACTTCAAAGTACCAATTTTTAAGTATCATAAGTTATAATTTCAAAGTATTTTGGTATTCAACATTTTACCAATAAAATTGTTGATTTTTCATACGACCATTTTCGAGAAATTGATTTTTAAGGGTAGTATACAATAAACAAATGTATTTACACTCGACCAGACGCCTAATAATAAAAAACAAAAATGTATTATAAAACATTCATAAAAGTTTTATAAAGTTAATTGTTATAGTTTATGTAATAGTCAATATAAATATTGATTAATATATAATATACGACTAATTAATAAAACATCTAAAGTAATAATATTGTGATATATTTATTATTCAATTATCATATAAAGATAATATAAGCTAGAAAAAAGGAAATTAAGTGATTTTTACAAATGTAAAATTTTTACAAAATATCATTATAGTTACTTTGGTAAGATAAATTCAAACTCAAATCATGGGTTTATGATCAGAAATCCAGAACGATGTCAAATTTCAATAAAATAATAAATTGTATACGTCAGAAAAATCATTCAAATGCTGATATAGTCAAATTTCGAGTAGAACGTTTTATATTCCAGTAGCGATGTAGTCATGCAATTTAGTCAGTGATTTTTAGCAAAGTTTTAAAATCGTATTCAATCCAAACGTACTTAAAAAGAGAATATTCCGGATCCATTCGATAACAGAGAAGACTGTTTTCAATTTTCAATTTTAATTACAACATCGAAATATTTCAACATTAGACTCGCTCAATTGGTTTGTGGTTTCAAAATTTTGCGCAATTCTGCGAAGTTAATTTTATAGATGATAATTATACATTCTATTGAAACAGTTAAACAATACAATACGCGTAGTAAATGCGAATCATTTTAAAACAATACCCGTTTAAACCACGATAAAATAAAAAAATAAAAGCTATACGTACGCAGTACGCGATAAAATAAAAATCATAATGATCGGTTATTAAATCCAGTGAAATTTTAATCGATTAGTTGCACGGTATAGTCCGATATTGTACGATATAATAACATAGTTTATTCATAATTGATTTTACGGATTCGAATGCGTGACTCAGATGTCCCGAACCGATATAGTATACATAATGACACATGCTAAACATATATTATTATCATCATCGGCGGCGGCGCATAACTACTTAACCGTAACATTATGTTATGTATATATTATATATTCCGGAGAAAGACGGAATAGTACGTGCACACAGTCAGACAGACGCACACAGTATATTATAATAAACAGAAAGGGTTAATACACGTGTAACGCCTCATTAGCATAAATACCGTTTAAACAATGAAGAGTATATTATATATTTTCACGATAAAAATACCTTAAACAAACAAATCACCGATATAACGCATATTATACTATATTTGTATATATACGGCTCGGCCGTGTACGCGTATTTCGATGATTTGTATAATAATAATAATAATAATAATATTATGCGTTTAGTATATTATACACTCACATTATATATGATTGTTTTACAAAAGGTGTATCTGGCGCGGGACGGACGACCTACACGGCCGCACGATGATGATGACGACGATGATGGCACATTATCATCATCTGTGCGTGTGTATAATATGTATGGCCGAGAAAGAGGGTAATAACTATTAATAACAACCGCTACACCCTGCGCCTTGACACATTCCACGGGCTGTATACCTTCGCTCCTAAAACAACGACAGGACAAGATGGATAGTCGTACTCCGGAGAACCGGGAGAGAGGAGAAAAAAAAAACGAAAAAATTCAACAAACGGTCGACTTAAAACCGTTCGCGGATTTATTTTTTTTGTTCCATGTCAGTATTGGCGTTCTATTTTTTTTTTTTTGTAACAAGTATTTTTTTTTTAAATATATTCCGTAGGTATATCGTATACATAATATATAAGAGACACATGTATCGTATTATAATCGATCACTCGGCGTGGCGCACCGACACGACTATTTTAATGACGAACAGTAACATTATAATATTGACTGTCGTTTAAATAACGCAGAGTAATAACCGGACAATTAACCTTGGCCGTTTAAACTATTACTATTATTATTTGTCCACCCGTAATGATATTGTATGAACTAATGAATATTTACACCAAAAACGATTAAAGTACACCTGGAGTGTCAGAAAAATTACAAACCAAAAAAAATCTCAAGAGAACAGACACCGTTTTTATAAGTAGAAAACGAAAAGTATTTCATATTTTTTAGTTTCTGAACACATATAATTATAAAAAACACATTATTTGTTTTAAAATTTTTTTTGTTTATATACCTGGAGACATCATAATAAAAAAAATCTTCTATATTCAACTTTGAGACCTCACGGTTAGGATGGTTAGGCATCATTTTCAAAATATTTTGACTCCAGTCTTCTGTGCTATCAAGGGATTTTTTTACTATAATCTGGATTAGACCTTTGAGGCACACAATTTCTCACTACATTTATTCCACATTTTAATCAAAAATCAAAAACTTAGTGATTACAATAAAAATAAATAATCTTGGCATAAGAGTTATTTAAAAAAAAAATGTATAATATTCTGGGTTACAATAATTTTTATGTTTTAAATAACTCACCCAACTCACAAATCCATTTATAATAAACTGACAAAGTGATAGATGTTGATTTACGATTGTTATAACGAGCGCCATTAATCCTCGACATAGTCTATATAGAAAAGAGACGGAAACATAATATTATATTATTATAATTCAATAATTATCGAGGGTTGAGTAGATATGTTTTCGGTCAAAATTATTTTTATTATTAATCGCTGATGGCCTATTTTTTAAATGATATTATCACTTAGTTGTTTTTTTACAGCCTACATAATATAGCGTCTCACTTAGTAGACGGCAGTTTATTTTAACAGAATATTATTAATATTCTTAGTACGTTTGGAATGTTACAATGGATTTTGTGTTATTTTTTATTAATTAAAGTATCAGTTTGAATCATCAACGACCTATAATACTAGATAGTATATCAATTCCGTATAATACTGTAAATATCCAGTTGGCAATCAAACCATGGTTTTAGGTGCACCTAAAACATCATCAATAAAATTATTATTTACACAGCAGACGTAAATATTCAACAGGAAGCAAAAAAGTTAATCGAACACATACATGGGTACCATTTATAGATCACAATTTAGAAAAGACAAAAAAATTACTGGTGGAATCTAAGTTTTTATTAATGATATTATACATTATCAAAACTATTTCTTGAGTTCTTAAGATTATTAAATTCTTAAAAAGACTCGTATATTTCATACACACAAACAATTATTATTAATAAATTATACACTTCCAATAATAATGATAACTATATTATTCTACGACACTCTTCTAACTATATTTTAATATTATATAATTAAGTATATGTATGAGTGTATTGAAGACTAAATAAAACACTGTATGCGGGCCTACTAAATGCTAATATAATTTAAAAATTGTTCCATCAACGATTAATGACCTAAAATAATTTGGATCAAAAACACATCTTTTCAATAAATAACAATTATACCGAATTATATCATGTTTCGATTTTTTTTCTCAAGGCTTCCTTGAGAATTAATGGCTTTCATTATAACAGCTGTTAATCGGCAACTATTACTCTGTCAATTACAATGGATGTGTTAGTTGGGCGAATTATTAAAAACGTAAAATATATCTTAACCAGGAATATTATGTTTCATTCAAATAATTTTTATGACTACCTATACTATTTTTATATTGTTATATACAGCTGTGGTGTTAGGAGAGCCTGCGATTCTAGAATCGGTATCTTTTTACTACGGTTATTAGATTAAAATTTAACACATTTATTACAGTGGCCTACTTAATGACGTGGTAAAATTGATTTGTACAGCTCCTCGCAATACCAAGATTTCTTATTCTATAATAGATTATGATGTAAGTGTTGATCGAATGTATAACGCCTAAATATTTTGTATTATTAATTTGTGTACGGCTGAGTATTATTGGTTTGGATTTTAATAGTCATAGGTCTTTCAAAATAGAAATATTCGAAGATAGAAAATGAAATTGAAAATATAAATGCCAGTTAACAGTAGCATTATTAATTATTATACAATGTTAAGTTATTGATTTGAACCACTTTTTAAGTTTTCTGGTATTTGTGTTACTGAATCCCATGTATCATCAGTCGCAATCAAATTCTTTATCGTCTACGTAGAAATATAGACCATCACATTTAAAATTAATGAATACTGTTTAATTAAATGGATTAGGTTAAATGTACTCTCGAAATCAGAACAAAGACTATAATTAACATATTACTGTATTATTTAAGTAATGACATATTATCACACGAAGTTTAACAATAAAAAAAAAAATAATAAACTTTAAAAAAACTTCGTACCTTGTTGCACCAGTTGTAATATAATTTATATTGTTTCATTTATATAATTAATAAAAATAAAACAATTGAGTATGTACACATAGTTTGTATAACAAAATATACTAGCTAATATAGTTTTTGATAGAGAATTTTTTTAAAAATTATTATGCGTGATATCCCTTTTTAATAAAAGTTATTGATAAAACTCAATTTATCCAATTTACATTGTTTATTCAACTGTGTAATAAAATAAACATATTTTATGGTTTTGTTTAAACTCAGTAGTTATATAATGCTGTATCAAAAATTAAAATATTATAATAAATTAAAATAAGTTTGAAACTTTTTATAACGTTTTCAAGATTTAAAATAATTATGTTAAATATTTATAATGAATCAGCTTCGTTTACAAACAATCAAAAAGTGTTTATAATGCTTACACAAATAACATTTTAAAATTATAGATTAAAACAATGTTTTTATTTAATTTCAAACGCATTTAAAGGTAATTATAAATACTCATTCTATCGGATGCTTAGAAGTAGAAATTTTGTGTTTGGATAAATAAACATTGCAATAGACAAATATATTATATGATTATTTGACATATATTTACTATAAATCAACTTATATTGCATAAGACATAGATGATGGGTATAGGTTTCTTATTGAGTTTTTAGATTAGTTTATAAATCATCTTTCATTTCTATTAATATAAAATCGTTCTAAAGGGTAACAATTTTGTATTATTTTTATACAATTTTAAAATTCTAAACTAACCAATTATTAACAAAAACTCTACCCAGGTTACTAAACATTAAATATAATTTTCAGTAACTTAATGCACATTTATATACTTAAACTAAGAGTTAAGATTATAATATCCTATTATAACTTTATGTACATGAATCTTGCAAAAAATTTTTTTTTAAATGCGTATTTTCTGCATTACAAAAAAAAATCATTTCACACGTCATAAAATTCAATCTTTCAAAAATGTAAAAATGTATTACCGACATCGGACAAGTCTTAAAATCAAATGGTATGCTTATCGCGTGTATGTTTGCTTTATACACTGTAAATATATGACACATCATAAAATAGTATGACTCTACTGGCCGCGTGATGCAAAGCCTGAGCGATTAATTAACACTGTTGTCCAAACGTTACTTACGAGCGGGGCCATTCGCAGATCACTTATACTCAAAACCCGTAGCGGTATTTTTTTTTCTCTATTTCGTATGTTCACAAAAATATCTTTAAATACTAACATACCATCATTCGGTTGTTTTTTCAACTGATTTAATATGATCTTATGGACAACTTTCAAAAGATATTTTACATGAATCAAACATATAATTTAGATTTGGAATTTCAAGAATAAATCGGAATTCGGAATATAAGACAAGACGTGTTTTAATATTTTGGAGTTTTCCTTCCTTAAACATAAAGTTGAATAGATCCAAACCATCACTTTTGCCCCCCTATCACCACAACTTTGTTTTACAAACTCAACGTATAGCGACGGAACCAATGCCAAACAATCTGTAAAATCGTTTTATTTTTCGGGTATTCCATAATTTTATTCTTGGGGTTTAGAATATTTTGGAATATTAGTTTTTTGATCTTATTAGGAGTTTAAAAGCCTACTCTTCCTACCGTACTGTGTCTTAAAGCTGGATATGATTTAGGTTTCGGCGAATTATGCACTTTTTTATACTTTATGTATGTATATATTAATCGAAAATTATGTTTTTTAAGTGTCAAACTTTATAATATTATATAATTTAAATATTTAAAAATACCTATTGGTTATTATGATAACATCCATCTCTATAAATTTGATTGATTAATATTACCAATTTTCCAGAATTTTACAATTTCTAAAAACCATGAAATGTGAATAAACTTACGAGCTAATATGGTAATATTGCGATTTACCACGATATGATGAGACTATTATAATCTTATAAAATTTACCACTGAGCTACGGACACGCATAACATAAGTATAATACAATTTATTTAAATTTTAAATTATCTCACTGCATATTATTTCGGTGGAATGGGTGTTTTCGAAACTTATTTGTAATGAGCTGGTACCTAAACATCTATATATCCGGCCCAAAAATATAGGTAGGTATAGATACACCGTGATATTATAGTATATATTTATGTAAAAACCAAAATCGCGGACATGGGAACCAGTACACGGGAGTAGGTAGGTATAATAAATATATATATATATATATATTTAAGTGCGTATAAAAATTTGTGTGTGTATGCTTTAATATACATAGAACGAATGCGGCGTGCGTGTGCGTAAAAAAAGGGTCGAAGAAAAATATATCCCGAAAAGAAAAAAAATAGAGAGAAAAAAGTGAAAGAATGAAACGAACGAAAAGCCCGAACGATTTGTCCGGGAGAGCGAGGTGAAATGGACCGTGAACCTTATACTGGCGGCGGCGGGCTGATTCCGGCGGGACCCTCGACAATCAAAAGCTGCATGATTTATCTGCAGCCCCTTTTCAATTGCAACGGCGGCCGGTAAGAACACACGCACACACACACACACACACACACACGCGCACACGTTATACTATATATATATATATACGATGTGTGTAGTCTCAGTCTTTCCCTCTCCGATCCCGACCCACCACCAAAGAATCGCCGAGGAGAACTGTCCGTTCCAACGGGTCTTTCTGCATGTCTTCATCTCGGCCACTTTTGTTTATCTTCCACCCTCCACCCACACCTCGTCACTTACAGCTAGTTCTTACCACCCTCTTTCCGCGAGCCGTCTCTGTCACACTTGCGCGACCCGTCTTCGTCTTCACCAACCAATCCCCTCCCCCACAAATACCCCCCAACCGTTTTCGTCGTACCCACCGCTGCCACGCGATGGGCAATCAATTGCACGCGCAGCGCGGCCGTCGGACGGATTACGACAAACCCCCTCCCCTAACCGCCACACGATCCCCGCGAAAGGTCAACCATACTGATTAACTACCGTGCGGGCACGATGATCGGACGACGGTTCTTCCCCTATATGCATGTGTGTGTGTGTGTGTGTGTGTGTGTACATGTTGTTTGACTAGTATCAGTATCTGAGCGGTGGCAGTGTTATCCGCTATTAAATCTTCCGCGAAAACGATAACGCGCACGTGTGATAGGAAAAACGACGGAGGGTAAAAAAAAAAATTAATCTAACGGTTGTTATTAGATTATTGTCCGTTCGCGATATGCTCTCTATATATATGTACTATACGTCTATACGGTATACCGCACTTTTCCTGAAGCGTAATCCGTACGACTTAGGCTCACCAACATTTATATACACACACACACGTACACACATATATCTATATATACGCCAACTGTTTTCGATTTAGTGTTATATGTGTGGCATTAAACTAGGGCACCTACCTACACGGTTATTTTTTTATTAAATTTTTGGGATTACGTTTCGGGATTCCTCGGCGCAACGACGCAGGATGATGTAGGTTAGGTGGCTGAATTATGGTTATTTTGGTTCTTATTTCTACAGTTAGTACGATAATCCTCTCAAAGTTATATTTTCTGTTTGAAACCCAACTAGAGTAAAGAAAATAGTATACATCAATAAGATAATAGATATGATAAATTATGACCGATGGAAACTTGGATTTATTTGGATGGTAAAATGAAAATAATATAAAATATTAAGAGTGTGTATGACTTTTTATTGTCATTTAATATTTGTTAAATAACATGTAGTGTATGCCTACAAAAAAGCTTCCCATCTAATGGACAAAATTTTCATTTTTTTTTTTTTTTGAATTCACATTTTCATAGTTGTATTGTAACATCAGTGTTTGGAAATAAAACGATGTCAATTTCGATTTTTAAGCTCATGAATTATGTAACTATGTACAAATAATTTGGTCAATTGTCAAGTATCGTTTTGATGATCGCTTTAATACAGTATTTCCTATTTGATTTGTGCGCAGTAAGCGTAGTCATATATATATATATATATATATATATATACATATATATTAAATGTGAGTATGTAATACTATATAATATTATTACTATCATGACGTGAGCGTATAAACTGACTTGCTGCATGTTAGTGGTTTTCTCGTTATACACGTCAGCGCCAGCAAGTATGTACTTATAAAATATTAAAACAGTTGTCGGATTATTGATACGCCGAGAAAACATTTATTATGACTAATAAAAATCGCATATAAATATAATATCTACTTACGATTTAATATAATAATTTATATTAAATTCTCACCGACTGCGGTGCATAATATATTGTTATATTATCATTACTGCAGCGGCACAAGCATATAATACCAGCTATAACCCACTGGCTACTTGTGCAGCTTAGCGACTATACGACAGCGATGATAATAATAATATGACGTACATCCCATAACACGACCGCTGTAGCACACTCACAATTCATCAAGATGTATAGAGCTTGTATGATACAGGTAGGTACATAATGATCTTATAATATTATTATTAACGAGTATAGACTACTGCTATATAACATCATTGCACATAAAATATAAATAATATATATTTTCACATTCACATTGAGTTAGTTTTATGATGTATACGCGCGCGCGCCCGTTATACAACATCGCCGCCTATATATATATAATATACACGATAATAGTGATTAAAAGCGATATAAATCTATATTATACATATAATTATCAACCGTAGTTTTACTTGTGTCTTATTAACACTTGACGTATATAACGATTAACGGAAGACAGCTGCAGCGCGCCAGCACTGGTTGGATGCATATAGGAAACTGCAAAATATAATATTTCAGTACATTATTGCATAGCACAGACCGTAAAACGCATTTTCTATTTTTAATTCCATTTATTCGGCGAAATCGATTCATTTTTTTAAATTTCTATGTTATAATTGAAAATCAGATTTAATTGAACTGAAAAAACGCAGACATTGCAGTGCCAAAACTAGCGGTGGGATAATACAAAAAATTGAAACCTCCACATTTTTAGAAGTATAAAGCATAAATTTTAGACAAAAATAAACAAGACATTTCCATTTTTTTTTAAATTATCTAAATCAAATTGCACTATTGCCCTGAAAAATACTCGCAAATTAATCAAATTTGTAATACAAACAAATCATTATTATGACTTGTAGATATAAGATATTTAATACATGTACTTGAAAATAGATTCCAAAACACTTTCGGAGAAAACAACAAGAATACGGAGATCTGCTATAGTATAGATGTGTAACAGGTTGGGCGAAGTTGCTCATTTCGTAATCCATGATCTTGTCACTAACTGGAAAAGGGAGAATTCAGCATATTTAGTGTTTTTATTGTCTGGAGACCTATTTCAATTTCGTAGCATTTGCGACTCAATTTGTAAATAATCATGGAAAATGTATCTCTGATGAGAGTTTTCCAACAACTTATAATACACTCTTTTTTATCATTCTACTTAAATTTACTTATTGTAGTAGGGTACACTTAGTAAGCTATATAGATAGATGGTAAATATTCAATGAATGCTTTTTTCTAAAATAAAAAACCATTTAATTTTTCTTCTATTATTTGAATAAAAAATTACGGATTCTAAACCTGGAATACCAGACGCATGGCAAACACTTTGAGGTGCAATATATTATTTTCAAAAAACAAATAAAACGTTAGCAAATTATTTTCTATTTTCAACTTAAGGTCATTATTTTTTTGCATTCGTCGAGGATTTATATAATACTTTGTTTTAATAATTAACTCTTTAGTCACTGTGAATAATAACACTTTTAACCGCGTGAGCATAATATTGTGTACATAATATATTTAGTAAATAATATGCGACAACATATTAAGAAACGTTTTAAAAATCACATGCGGCAAATGTGTGTTTTTGCAAAAACATACATAATCGAGGATAGATCCAAATGAAGATTTAGAGGGTGGTATACATTTGAATAAATATAAATATTTGTATTGTAAATTTTTAAAATATTATATTAAATGTATAAAATTCATCACTAGAGCTTAAATATGTTGATATATATATATATATATGTGTGTGTGTGTGTGTGTGTGTGTGTATGTGTGTGTGTGTGTGTGTGTGTGTGTATAAAAATATGAATAACTAATGTCTTAATTTTTAAATTTATTTTATTACCAATATATGCAAACATTTTTAGTTTTAAATATTTTAACTTACTGACAAATGTAAATAATTCTATCAACTATTTATAATTTATGTTGGGCAGCTGTTCATGTCCGCCTAAATAAATAAATACGTTAGTATCGACAATGCGCTATAATGCCGAATTCCTATCATTATATAATTGTATCATATAATTTAATATTCAGATATTTTAATTAGCGCATACCGTACATTTATGACGAAGTACAAGCGCATATCATAAGTATGAAAGTTTTTATAAAATAAATAATATTGTTGCAAACGGTTAGGTATATAACTTAGGTATTGGTATTATATACATTTATACGCGGTAACCGTCGAAAACTCGCATTTGCTTAGATGGAAGGGCACAACAGCACACTACATGCGTTCATTATATAAATTCCATGTAGGTAGTAGATAATAATATATATAAAATATAATAAATACTGTCCAGTTATATTATGCACGCGGAGTGATTATAATAACGTATATGTGCGCGAGTAATTTTTACGCGATTACGATTTCCTCGATAGATATTTGCGTTCTCCTCACGTAAAATTATATACAACACCTGCACAATCTCCTTAATATCATCCAATATTCTTTCTTTTTTGATTAAAACTAAATTATTGTAGTATTTTTGATATCTTACATTTGTTATTAAATATTAAACGTACTCACTTTCATAATTGTCGGGCTACCTACGATATAAAAAGCGAAATTCTACGATTGAACGACTTTATTATTTAATATTTGTTATTTGTCATCGTCAAAGATGATTGGTATAAATATTATATAATATTCATAACGCGGACATCAGACGTGCAATGACAGTATACACAAATATCGGAATGTGTTACGTTTAATACTCATAATGGTGACAAGAAATAGATATTATATGAGGTAGTTGCAATTATGTGGTTTTGGATGAACTCGGAGTTACCATACAAATTTAAGTGCTGCAGAAAAATTTGTCAGTACCTGATTAAATACTGAGTGATATTATTTTTACTTGAGCATAGGTTTTAAAAAAAAAAAAAAAAATTATTGTTTAAATATTGTCGAATTTACATAGGCTAATAGCGGATAAGATAGGATCTATATTTTACAGAATCGCTCTCACATTTTAGTACGCCTAGTTATAAATAAATTCAATTTATTATAAAAATAAAAATAGTTCAAGTCCGTAAGTTTTTATGAAAAACTAATTAATTGAATTATTTTCAATGACTTTTTCCGACTTCACTTATTTCAGTAGGTAAATCTAGTTTTTTTTCATAATATATACTCATGCATTTTCAATAGCCTCCGCATTTGTCTAATTTTTTTTTTTTTTAATGACGTAGATTGTTATTAAATTCATTCTTATAAATTATATAATGTATTTACAGTTTTATAAATGTTACCTAATAAAAAATTTCAAAAATGCAAAATAAAAGTATTAATTTTAAGTTTTTTAATGTATGCAACTATAATTATATGCTTGGAAAATAATATTTTGGAACAATCTTAATAAAATGCAATATGCATTTAAGTCCACAACCTAGCATTTGTATAGTACAAAGCTTTATTTTTATAATTAAATTTTAACATATGTTAGTATGTTTTATTTAATTTTTATTATTTTAAAAAGTATTGAGAATTCTCAATTCTGATCTCTTAAAAGTAAAAACTAGCCCCAATTTCATATCAAAAACCTTCTTGGAAATTGATGATAAGAATATATTTCTTACAAGAAAGTGTCTTATTCTATAACATAAAAAATAAAAACAAAATTATCATTGTAAAAATAATAATCAATGAACTTAGTAATAATGATACATCCTATAGGTATGTAAAAAAAAAAAATTGATTTTGTATAAATATATTCAAAATAGTTATCCGTTAAAAATAAAGATAAAAATGTATTGTAGGTACGCCTGGAGCATCAATAAAGTATTCAGCGAATGTATGGGTATTAAGATCGATAAGATCTGTATATTTGTATAATTAATTGTTACTAATAATGTATCGTTTGGTTTGAAATCCTTGTTAAAATAACATAAATTTGTTTGGGCGAGAAAAAAAATTGTCGGTATGAGCATCATGCAGGATATCGAACATTTACACAAATTTGGATGGTGGGTTGTTTCGATTATAATGACTTCTGCAGGAGACCAACTTGATACTAGTTCGTCGTCACTTCCTACTCATACTATTATAAATAATAAATATATACGTAACTAAGTGTGTATACGTCGACTCGCTGTGACGGGGCCGCCCGCCGACGCGCTGTCCTAGTGTAATTATTTGTCAGTTTTTTTTTTTTCTAAGTGATACCGGTTTTATTATCGTTTTAACACGGTTATAATAATAGTTCTCGTAGCGACTCGGCCTTATAATCATAACGCGCTTCTGTATAACTGTATGTACATGTTATTATACTGTACAAGCAGTGGTTTGGACGTTTCGCTGTACTGCCATACACAGATTTAGAGAGACGGGTTATCGAAATCGTTGTTACTGAATTTGTATGTTATACCTACGCACGTCGAGTGTTATTTAGATGGAAATTAACTCCTAAATGTTCAGTGTATAAGCTAATTTGGCAAATGGATATTTTAAACCGTGTAACCGAGTTAACTCTCACTCTCTTTTCAAATTTATAAAATGTAGCTTAATTTGTATGTATTTTTATAAGTAGGTAGTCTGAAGCAATTTGGAAATAGTGGAAGAGGCTAGTCTGAAACTAGTAGGGGGGGCTTTTACAGTTGATATTGCAGGATATACGTACATATCAAATCAATACGAACTTACAAATCTCAAAAACTAACTTACTGCAAATTACTGAAAATTAAGCTGTACAACTTAAAATATGTAATTTGAACAAAGTGGCGTAGAGAGGGCTAACTTTTTACACATAATTAAAATGTTTAAGATATACGCTCGTCATATATATATATATGTGTACGTGGTACGTATACATAAAAATTAGCGTATATTACTGTACTTTTACACTACGGTTGAATGGAAAACGTATGTATATATATACTTCTCGGAAAATTAAAAAGAGTAATATACTGTATTAAAATAAGCTGCAGCATATAGGTACACAGATGACAGCTCTATATAATAACGAATAGAGTTCCAGCTTAAAAGCCGCTACAGAGGCCTACCGTGTTACGACAAAACCGATATATATTATACAACTTCCGCAATAAGATGTCTGCAGTGGTGTACGGCCGAAACTGCAGAGGATACACGAGAATTACGTGTTTGCCGGCAATGGAAATCATTTGCGATCATATATATATAGCAGTTACAATCCGAAACCGGCGGAAGTGGTAAAACGTTGCTTTCAATCGTATAGGCATTCCAAAACCGGTGGCGCAGATGTACGTTGGTGAATCGCGTCCGACGGAATTTTCCTAACCGCGTGTATTCCGTGGTAACTCGATATATTTTATTCTGTATAGGTAACCGGTAGCTGTATAAGGTACGCTGCCAACACGGAACGACAGCTATATGACTCGCAGAGACGATACGATCATTGGTCGATCGCGATCGACGACCATTGCGGAGTGCCGCGGTGGCGAACAAAACCTAACCGAACAAAAAAAAAAAAACAAACAAAACAAAACGAACAATACACATCCTCCTCCTATATAACCAATAATAATAACGATAAAAAAAAATATATAAAAATAAACGATTTCCATTTATATGTGGGTAGGTTACCGCAGTCTCCTTCGGCGCACTATATATACCTCGCAATACGATCGGCTTATAACAATAATAATAATAATACAATTGCAGTATAATATAAGTACCCTCCGAACGAGATATATTTCAGTGCACAGAATACACGTATATATATCATATTATCATACCTGCGAACATCATCCGCCGTCGCAATTCAACGATTTCTCCGACAATTTCACCGAGACACGGTGCATAATAATATGAAATATATTATTTACAGTATATTATATTATACATCTTGTATATAGTCGAGTATGTGTATGTGTATGCGTCTAACGACCGGTACACATTTCGTATTCAACAGGTATTACGAAAACTGCAACGGTCTGCGATTATTATTGTTTCCCTGTACTTCTTCTACTCGCGCGTATTGTCGAATATTCGCGCATCGATG
Organism: Rhopalosiphum maidis; assembly: GCF_003676215.2. Classification (NCBI taxonomy): domain Eukaryota; kingdom Metazoa; phylum Arthropoda; class Insecta; order Hemiptera; family Aphididae; genus Rhopalosiphum; species Rhopalosiphum maidis. Next base: position 86,267,039 of record NC_040877.1, read on the forward strand.
ATATAGGGTTTTCCTCGAAATCAAAAACGTACACACTAGCCCATCCATGGGCGTAGAAATTGAGTTCCACTATATAGTTGTGAGATGTGGCTTCACTGGATCTGCCATAGTTCAAATTTCGTTATGCATAATCAAACCCCGAAAATTCTCAAATAATGCTGTGTTTAAGATCTTTGTTCAGTTTTCAAAAAAAATACCTAAGTTTTGAAAATGTGATACAATGTCTGGTTTAAATTGTTCTTACAGCAATTAAAAATCGTTTTGAGTTGAAAATAAAGTCTGTCTCCTTATTCTCTTAGAATTTATTTTTATATACTTTCCTATACTATACACAACGATGTACTGACTTCAAACAGACTATACAGCAGAAGTAAACGTTATGGTTTTTATAAATTTCGAATTGCCGTTTGTTAGCAAAGTACTTCCGCAAGGAAAATAAATAATTTTATTCACTTAAAATATTTGTCAATATTACTAAGAAAATATTTTTTAAACATATTTTCTATAGAAATCATAATTATATTTAATAATGTATAAATTAATAATTGTTATATTATTTTTAATTTTTTTTTTTAGTTGAAAGCCTTTTTTGAGTTGGCAAGGCTCCTTGATTTCCACCAATGTCGCCAAAATAATGTATTCTATACGTGCGATTCAAAGTTCATTATTATTATTATTATAAAAAAAAGTGTGAATAATATACATTGGGTTTTCTGTCAATCACCTGCTGCGATACCGCTAACGTATGTAAAATATAATTAATTACAAATATAGTCACTAGTCTGTGGATGTATGTTTAAAACCTGATGTACACCTGTACGGATTTTAAACTAGGCACAACTATGCAAAACGCATGTAGTAAATATCTTACAAAACAATAGAGTGTATTATAACGTTTAGTATAATATGATGTAAAGGATACAAGCACATGATGTCTTAATAACTAATAATATTCGATGTCAAACAATTATTAATACATAGATGATAAGTGATTTTGAATCCTGTATATACAATAAGCCGTCGGGTCGTGAATTTTAAAAAAAAGGTTAAGAAAATTTAATTTATAGGTATATGTTAGGCATAGGTTAATGTTGTTATTTAATAACGAACTGGCAACGTTGCTTCTTTATTCAAGGACAGACGCGATTCATAATCACACTGGGATCCTAATTATTCGTTCTATTTGTCCGTTAAAAAATAGCACAATCATATTACAAAAAAATAAAATTGCACACAGTTGATTCATATTGAATTAAAATCAGCATACTTACATTTCTGTGGATGAAAAACATAAAAGCCGACGTATATTTTCTTTTAAATTGACAATAATTTTAGTATGTTTTTTTTGATGGTGATGAAGTCATGATTTCTTCACGACTGTTAAGGATTACTTGAAAAGGATTTTCGTTATATAGATGAAAAAAAAAATTACGCTCGTAATATTATCATGTTTCTGTATTTATGTTTAAATTTTACTTTATCTTTATACATAAGAAAAATATTAAGTAGCACACAACAAATATAATTATATTACATTTAAAAAAACATCGGTTGTCACCGACTTCGCCAATTTTGCGGTTCAAAAATTTACAATAAGAAGTCGGTAATATAATAATAATCACTAACAAAAAGGATATGTACATGTAAATTTTTTCGAAATTTTCTTCAAAACGTGAGCAGATTTTTTTTCTCATAAAAAGTCCGTTATTAGCACCAGTTTTGAAAAAAGAAACCGCATAGGAACAGTTTTGCATTAAAACACGTTTTGTTTTTGGCGAAATATAAAATTTTTGTACTGGAATTATTTTTTTTTATCAAATTTTACTTTAAAGACGATACAATTAATATATTTTCTTTTCAAATATTTTATTTTTAGGAACATATTTTTTCGTCTTGAATGCCAGGGTCGGGTACAATATATAATTTATAATATGTATTTATATTATATTATATAATAATAGATTGATATTATTGTCTATTACTATCTGGGAAAACCAATACAATCTACAATCTTTCCGCTAAAACTAATGAAAAAAAAAAAAAAAAAATCGCTATTTACTCGTTTAAATAATTAATTATTTATAAGTTAAATAATATTATTATACTATTGCACGTTTCGTATTATAGTTTCTCTATAATATATAATATATTATTATTTTATACATTCCCTAATCAATAAATATAATATGTATATCATTATTATCTATTCATAGTTATTAAATACACTAAAAATGCCTTATTTATATAATATATATAAATGTAAAATAATTTTCTACAATAACAAAGTCAAATATATTATATATTATATATAGATTTATATATATATATATATATCATATATATACAACATAGTAGAAACGCGTGTATGTGAGTGTAATACGTATGTGTGATGAGTGTATGTGTAAGTGTTCAAAGGGGCGGTGGGGATGATTGGTAGAGGTGGGCGGGAGGGGAGGGTCATGCGCGGTTTACTTGACTATCGCCACTACTTGTTGTTCGTCGGCGGCGGACACCGCTGCCGACGCCGAGTCTAGTCCGTTGACCATTTTCTCGATGGACTTCAGTTCGCTGCTGGTCGGCGACGGCTGGTTGGCGGCCGCCGTCCGGTGGTGATGGTGTTGCCGTTGCGACGGCGACACGGACGACTGTCGCGGCGGCGGTTGCAACTGTGCCGCGGCCGGCGACAACTGTGCCGGTGGTGGTGGTGGAGGCAACGGCGGCTGCTGCTGCGGAGGCGACGTCTGTCGACCGCCGCCGTTGGTCGGCGACTGCAGGTCGAGCGGCGCGGGCGGCGGCGTGCTGCCGGCCGACGAGCACCGGCCTGGCGTCACGGTTTCGAACGCCGAGCCGACGGACGACGGGTGGAGCGGGTGGTGGAGACCGAGGTGGTACGGGTGAAACCGGCCCAGGCCAGCGGCCGCGGCCAGGCCACTGGTCATCTTGAACGGGTGACTGCCGCCGCCAGTACCGCCGCCGGCCGCGGCGCCCTGCAGGTACGCCTGGGTGAACAGCGACCCTGGGTGGTGAGCGGCCAGCGCCAGCTGAGCGTTGAACAGCAGGTTGGTGGTAGGGCTGAGCGCCGACGGGCAGAGCGGACCGCCCAGGCCAGGGCTGCCGGGGTACATGCCGGGATATAAGTACGGCAACAGGTGCGGCGACGGGGGGATTGGTGGTCCGAACGACACGTTCGGTGACGGGTAGTCGCTAGGGCTGTGTCCGGGTCCTGTGGGAACACAAAAACGCATAACGTGAATATTTTGGTCTTTTGTAGGTATTGTATTGTACAGATGGGAGGAGCTCGGTAAATAAACGTGAATTTTATGGATATTTTTATTTTAATAACATTTAGTAGTTGACAAGTAAAGGTAGAGACGTGTAACTTAATATTATTATGAGTGTAAAGATAAAAAGCTTCGATAATTTCAAGATCAGATAGTTTATAAATTATATTGATACATAAACACACCTAAAATACTCGGGGGTAAGGTTTGGTACAATGCTATTGGCTTATGAATTAGTGGTATCGATATTATTGAATTTGTGATAAATTAAACAAAAATATTATACACTATTATAATATTACCTACAAAAAAATATACGTAAAATTTACCAAAACATATTTTTACAGTAAAATGCCTATCTCTCATAACATGTGTAGCTTTACAAGTGTTACTAAATAGTGGAAATACGATAAGTTTCAGGAGAAATCAACGGTTTTTATTAAAATAAAAGATTTCTTATAGGTTCTCAGAAAACATGTTATTTTTTTCATGTGCTTTCTACGAAAAAACTGAAAAACTTACTACTGAGAATATTCTTTAACAATCTTTCACCTAAATCACTCGTGTAAGTGTCATTTATTTATATTATCTTTTTTATATTCGTCAATCTTACGAAAGATCCAATAACATAATAATTAATAGTCAGGTCATGTTTGCTTCAAATATAATTTAATTCAAGGTTGCAAAAAAAATTTCTTTTTCAACAAGAACTACCCTAACACAATTTATTTAATTAAATAAATATTTATCTTAGTTATGTTTTACTTCTATTAAATTCTTTATTTTCAAAAAATAAATGAGAATATGGTTAAAGAGGGTTAAGCTAAAATCGTGCACTGAACCGATTTTATACGGGCACCCTCTTAAATATTTTATGCTGTATACGTTTTGTACACTAGGATGTTATTATTCTCATGAAATTGTTTGCTTACGGTTGAAGTTCTCTAAATCTATAATCTATCTACACTGGATAGTGGATATATTGTAAACACATACACATTTGATAAATATTATATATAATTATTATACTTATCAGTACTTAATTAATCTATAGAACTGGCGATTAAAACATTGAATCCAAAAATTGAATAATTTATAATTGTATTAAAAATGTAGGTATATATTTTTAAATGCAAAATGTATTATTTATATATTTGTTTAAACAAAAAAATATAAAAGAAATTACCGTCAGCTAAATATACCCATTACATTTTTGTTTAATGTTTATTTTACTTGTAACAATAACAATTTCATCTTCTATGTATACATAACTCATTTTGGGTAGAAATTCTTAAGAATACTACATTTTTTAATTAATTTAAACAAACTTGTTGATAACTAAGTAAAAATGTTTGAGGTGCATAATACATCTGATCTACAGATTAAAAACAGATTGTGGCAAAGAATTGATTATTATACAATTTGACTTTTTTGGAGTCGAAATTAGAAGTGTGCAGTTTTTGAAGCAATTGAATAGTCTAATAAAATAATTCAATGTCAGTGTTTCTTACCAGAAGGACCAGCAGACTCTTTATCAGACGGTGAATTCATTCTGTCCCGGCCCGATTCGGAACAACTGCTTTCTTGTTCACTATCAATTTCCTGCTGGTGAGCTTGTTGGTGATGGTGGTGTTGCAGGAACGCCGCGTGATGAAGGGCCGGGTGACCTGCCAGGCGCCTCCTCATGGCGTCCTCCAGGAGCAAACTACCATCAGCCAATCCCGAAAACCACGAACCTATAGATTGAAAAAACACACTCATTTTAGTAAAATTAAAATTAAAACCTCACGTTTGTAAGGTATTTGTGATTAAAACTTACCGGGTTGGTGGGGTTGATGGTGATGGTGGTGATGGTGGGGAGAAATTGGCGAGTCGGGGTCTCCTCCACCAACAACGTCCAGTGGTTTATCATCTTCGTGATCTGAACCCGAGGGCTTTTCGTCTTGGCTTTGAACTGTTTGGCCACCGTGTCGTTGCGCCGTCAACATTGCTTGCCTGAAAACACCATTACGTTGTACACATCTGCAGATTGACAGAAAACAAAAATAAGCTAGCAAAAGTCTCTTCGCAATAACTGTAAAACTTTTCATGTCTATTCGTACATACATAATAATATACGATCAAAGAACCACGCGGTAAAAGTTATTTATCTCATTTCACACGAACGACAACGAGTAATCGATATTTTTTCAACCGAGTAATATATTTAATCCTGTGGTTGGAAGTAGCATAATACTGCTATTTTCGGTAGTAGCGCGAGGGAAAAAAATAACATTTATCTGCTTCGTAATAATATAAGTATACACCTCTTAAACTCGACCGAAACTCATTTACTCGACGGAGCAACGTACTTGTCTGTCGTGATAAAACCAAAACGAGTAACGACAAATCGCATTATCACGTTTACCAAATTCCCGTGTATATAATCATACAGTATATTATTATAGTTTTTTTTTTCGCAGTAATAAGGAAACGTGCGAAAAGGAAATCAAACAGACGAAACTAGACAGTCTCGACGGCAGCGATGACGACGATGATGGTTTCTTTACCATTTTCGTCCGGAGATATAAAACACCATGTAGGTTCGCTAATGGATTCGGATTGACACTTGATTACGGTTGGGCGCTACAAAAATAATAATCGTTTCACGGGTCCGTATATGGCATTCCGCTGTCTCGCCTGGCGCCATCGCTAGCTATATAATATACCTATATAATATTATTAACATTACAGAGGATACAATTTTTATTTGTAAAAAAGTCCATGAAATAAAAAATCCAAAAGCGAAATGGTAAAATAATTTTATCAATTATTGTATAAATCATATTACATACATATTAAAAGAAACTAAGGAGAAAAATATATGCGAAAAACTATACTTATGATATACCGTACTATAATAAAATCGTCATCTCAAACTGGGATAATATTGCAAATGAGTGTCAAAAAAACAGTGTATACTAAACCCCCCCTTCTTCCAATGATAATGAAATTACAATGGCAATCGTCGTGTTAGTTAATATCAGAGAACACCATACCAACAATATAAATCACACGATGAGAAGCTGCGTGTGTGTGTATATCTTCTGTTATTGCTTTATTCTTAGTTCTACTTAAAAAAATAAACTATTGTTTTTAAAAGTCCACTCGATACGCGTTTCGATTTATTTTATGATTATAATATTCTGACCGGGATTGGAAAAAGTACAAAGCCGTGTCGATTATTTTAGGTGTCAGACAAATAATAACATTCGTGTTGGTTCCGGCAAGTGAAAACAATGTTTTTATACATCACAACAAAGCACGTAATCACAGTAATCATCATAATTATTAATATTATTTTTTGGTAGAATTCGGAACACGGATGTACTCGTACATCAAGATGACACAAATATGATTTAACAAAACAATGTTAGCGAGTTTCGCCGTCGACAACGATGGTGGCAGTCGATTGAACATCTAGAATATCATAGTTGTATATTATGATTTATGAGTATAATATAACCGATTTAGGAAACGCAATTACAATTACTAAGTTATACTTTTTTTTTTAGCAAAAATATTATGTAAAATAACATGATACCCTACCCAAAGTTACCATAGGTATTATTAGTAATACTATGTTATTATGATTTGTGTACTAATCGAGCGTGAAGTGTTTAACAGACTCGGAAAAAACAACGAAAATTAAAGAAAAAAACGAAAAGATTAATATTTTTTTTTTTTTTTATCAATGAATATCAACAACAGCGCATCAGCAGCCACCCGAACAAAAAACAAACAAACCGAGTGGCTCTGCCGGCGGCGGCGGAGGTAATTTATTATTACAATATTTCTGTCAGCCGCCTCCTCGGTACCTAACCTATTACTACTACTACTTGCTACGTATGCATTATTATTATATTTTATACGAGAATGTACACACACACGTACCGTCTCACTGCTATATACCTGCTGCCGAGTCGTAGTTGCTATGCGCCGTTTATACCTATTACTGCACACACGCGCTTCTTTTAATAATAATATGTACCGGTCGAGGTGTGTATAACAACGACGACGACGACACGATATAATATAGTTAATAGTTACGAAGTCGGGTGCGCGTGCACGTCATGTCCCGGACGTCAAACGAATTAAACGAGACGGTGTCTATGTATGTAAATTGTATACCTGTGATAATACGAATACGTGTGCGTTGAAATGTATAAGGTTATACATACTGCACGCGAAACCGGACTTGACCCGACCTGAAGAACCAACCAAACTGGGCCGATTGCTTACCCATCGTCCAGCGGAGTTTAACAGTGCGCAAAAAACGGGGGTGAAGCCATTTGCGTTGGGAAATGTTTCAGGGGAGGCGAGGTGAATATTAGAACTACCTAGTCCAAGTTAATACCTATTAAGACTAATTACGTTTAAAATCATCCGCAGCAAATTATTATACTACCATAACTCAACCATCGCCCTTTTGGTCTACTTGCAATTTGCTGCTCTGAAATATTTGTGAGTGTTTTTTTTTTTTTTTTAAGAAAATCATGCCAATGAAATAGAACAACGATATAACTGATATACGTTTTGAGATATTAAGATAGGCGTTTTATTAATATTTTTTGAAACGCGTAATTAAGAATTTGCGAAAAATGAACGTTTACGGTGAAAAGTTCACAAAATGTTATTTACATTTTTTACGTAGTCGTTTAAACGTAACCCGGTCTTTAGTGTAAACGATAGAACTCGTGTGCGGGTCACGGCACGGCGGCCAAGTATACAATTAAAATGTTCGCGGAGGGTCACGGCGAAATTATACGCGGGCCACTGCAGAATATCCCCGGGGAACGTTTAAAATGTTTCGAGTTATGCGGTTATATTTTTTTTTATCAAAGCCCACTACCACCCCACACCACTCACTCAACTTACCAACTGGGGATTTTGAAACGCGGCGTCAGTATATTCGTATATAGCCTTTTGCACGGAATTAAATGGGCCGCGAACAGCACTCCCTCACCTCTATCCCTATAACCCACGATAATAGCCGTCGCATTATTATTAGATATATCTGGTGGGCGTCGACTTTTTAAATTAAAAGGCATTTCGCGACGACTCTATATACGCTTGCGACCTTTGCGGTGTCATTAGTGGGATCTCCTCTCTTTTTTTTAGTGTACGCGCGCGCGTGTGTGAGTATATATATGTTTCTTTTCGTCCTTTCCTTTCAACCCTCCCCTTCACCAAAATGAACTATCCGTTCGCCCTCTCGCCTCTTTTACCTAACTAACATAAAGGCTAAACTATACATAATATATAAAAAAAATATATATATACAAATGTACCGTTCGTATAGTAATTCGTGCAACGCACGCCCGAAACCGTTTCACTCACTTTGACCTTTATCCTGTGACGACAACGCCTCGTATATCATTAAGTCGTATTGTGTGTATATATATAAATATAAGCCAAACCAAACAGACCGACTAATACTAAACTAACTACTGAATAAAAGGGTGAACAGCGGCGACAATTGTCAGCAAAAAATCGATAGACGACTAATATACAGCGATAATAATATAATATTGCTTTTGAAGCCTTCCCAGTATTGTTATTTTAAGAGTATATAAGTATATTGTGTGTTTGTAACCTTTAGTGGTTTTTAATAAAAAAAAATTCATTGCGTTTTTTTAAATTTTTTATACGTGTGTGGAATTAACTACATTATACTACGTATTATATAATGTAACATAATATTATAATAAGTGAAGAGTTGTGTTGTACGCGGACGAGCGGCAATAATCACGGGACGGTCTCCGCATAGAAATCCACTGATAATAATATAATAATATGTGTTCACATATTTTATGTATTATTATTTATATAGTATATATACCTACTATAGGTCTATAGATACCTACTGATTAATCATTTCGATTGTACGCGTCACTCTTTGAAAAAGCTATTAAGCGGCGGGTTCATTATTGCACACACGCGACGTGACAGAATAAAATCGTATCGCGTAAAAATATATGTGTGCGTTTGTGTTTAAATATTATAACAATAATCGCACTTCCGACCGGTAAAAAATAATAATAACAATAACAACTATGGAAAAAAATAAAAATGTAAATCGTTTCGTTCTGTACACGTTGTTTTTTTTGAGTTTTTATCGGACGATCGTTTCACGATTTGTGTATGCATGTGCATAATATTTTATAGTAAACGTGTGCGCTTGTCATAAATATCAATTGGAGGTAATTTTTACGGAGAACAAAGGGGAAATGATTTTGGTTTTCAAACCACTAATGATAATACTGCGTATAGATATTGTCGTCAACAATGATTTTATGAAATATAATATTCATTATTATATCTGTAGTATTATTATATATGTATCGAGATAGCGTATGTATAAGAATCAAGGCACAGTGTCACATTAATTCTAAATGTGCGTAATAAAAAATAATATTTGTACTCACTTTTTTTCTCGTTTACCAGCGCCGGTGTCTCGGAACCCTTTGGCGAACGGGTTATTGTCGATTTTCAACTGAGTTATCTGAAAGTAGATACACACGTGTAGTGGGTATATCAGTGAATGTGCATATTTACTACGATTCGAGTGATCAAATGTCAATTAATCCCTCAGATATACGCAAGTTATATACAATGAGAAATGAGTTATTACCTTTTCGTTTTGATATGCCGTAACAGCGATGAACTCGGTTTCCTTAAACACGTAGGTACGGAAAGTTGAGTACGGTAACTTGATGATGTCGTTGGCTCTGACTAGATGGAAACGAGGCTGGTATTTGTGCATCGAGTTCAATATGGTCTAGAGAGAGAGAAAAGATCTAATATAGATAATTTATTATTTTCGAAACGCGCAACACTAGGTGAACGCGTAGGGGCCGTTTGATATATACGTGCAAGGCACCTGATGTGTCGGGACACAGGTGCCGATTGGCCGGCGATAAAAGGCTGTTTGAATTATTAAAAACCCTCGTATAATACGAACACGACACATTAACAAAATGCGGAACGACACATCCGGCGAATTTTTTTTCACCCCGAAAAACGGTTGTTACGACAATACACACAATGCATAATATATATATATATAGGTCAGTCTAAAATTCGGTTTTACTAAAATATATACCTACATTATAATATCCACAGTTGCCGGAGCGACACGATTCGGCTGTATTTGTGGTTCTGTGTATACAATAACTAGCTAGCCCTAATTAAATACCGTGAAAAAAAAACATGAAATTCCCCTACGCACAGTACAAATTATTACTATTACTATTATTACTATATAATTAATTTTCAAAATACGATTTTTAAATAATTAACAACCGTTGGCGTTATTATAATTTTTTTTTTAGCTTTTATTCAAATAGTGTCATGTAGTAATATATATTCGTGACAAATATAATATATGAAACGATTAAATATAACCGAAAATTAAATGTTAAACGAATAAAATTAATTATCCGTTCGTATCATATTATTTGATAAACGTAATTACGGGTTTCCAGAGTATACGAATTAGTTTTGTCGACCAGCCGAGGATGGCTATATAATATACACCACACGTATATCCGCAGCACATATTATTATATTATTATACAAGAAAGCCTATAAACACGAACGTAATGCTAATATTATGTATAATTTATTTATAAAACTGTATAACACAAGAAGCGGTCGGAAATCAATAATAGCTTTCCGATTGCGATCGATCACAGCGGCATAATATATAAGTAATTTCCCACGCCAAATTTTAACGACGATAAAACAACGTGTAAACGTGCAGCCGTACCACCACCTTCGTATAACCTCCGAATACTACAAGGTAGAATCGAAAAAGACAATTTTTTTTAATTCAGGGTCACACGTGTGTCGTTTTTCGCGCCATTCCGCTTTTTTATAATATACGAGCATGTATTAATATTATACGAACACACCACCATCGGACGTTGGTGGCGACGGCGGCGCCACAAAAGACGCCGGCTCCGACGATGTGTGTGTGCGCGCATACGGGTCGTGCTGGCAGTTGCTGGACCGGAGAAGAGAGGAGATCTAACGATATAAAATATACGTGTAAACACGAGCGTCGTGTGTGTGTGTAAAGATAGACGGAGAGGACGAGTCTTGAGAAAAGGACTATACGGTGGAATTGAACAAATCGAACGACATACGCGCTAGTGGAAGGTGGAAGGGAACTGGTCGTGACGGTCCATTTGCTCTCTCACTCTCTCATCTCTACGTCGTCTCTCTGCCTCACCACAGTGTGTGTGTGTGTGTGTGTGTGTGTGTGTGTGTGTGTAAAAGGACTAGACGCCGGTCGTGTCCAATTATCCTTGTATGTGCGTTCCGTTTGACCAGAGACACATGATATCCGTTAACTCCTCTCGCCACCCCTGCCATGTAGTGTTCCTAAACCGGGACAGCAAGAGCTTTCGCGCGGGTCCGAGCAAATATATATATATATATATATATATATATATATATACACGTGATTTAAAAGTTTCCCTCGTTTCTGTATCCATACGGGCGCCCTAGCGCCACATGGTGTAAACCGTAAGGAAACCGAAATTTACGAAATAAAATCGGTCCCTTTAACGCACACAAATGCATCGGAAAATATAAAACAGCAGAAATAGGTCTCCGGAAGTCGCAAAAGTAGGTATATATATATATTATTTACTTATACTTGTATAAACAAGGAATAAGACCCGAACAAAAGAAAACCCCTCCGTCGCATTGTTTCCGTGAGGTAATATTATTCGGTATAGACAGTCGTGCGAAACTCAACCCGTATACGACGACGATACGTTACGCGCCATGTTATGGCTCGTACCTACCATATAGCTGGTGTACAGAGAAGGCGAAAAAAAAACCTTAGACCGTGAATAATAAAAACAGCAAAACGTATCGGTCGCAACAGTCAAGTAAGTAGGTATAATATCGTATAATATATTATAAACCAGCGGATGAGCGGGACGGACGATAGCAGTATAATAATATATAATATTATAATATATACAATATATTATGTTTATAATACACCTATTTAATACAAAATAATTGATATGGCCGACGACAATCGTCTCGGCCGTCGTCGCGTTTATTATATTCAAATCGGACGCGCACGCGGACAGACATCATTTGGCGCCACCGCCGCCGCCGCATCGTGTTTTTCATTCAACAAGACCTCCGCCGCGTCCGGCACGTTCTCACGAATCTCTCACGGCTGCAGCGGCGGCGCTCACCTAATCACTCGGGTCCGCCACCCACCTCCCCGCTGTGGACCCAACAGTGGCCCCCGAGGCATTTATCTCGTTAAAACAAAAAGATAATAATATCATGTGTATACAATATATGCGCGTTAGCGTGTGTTTGTGTGCGCGTGTATGTGTGTGGTGTGTGTGTGTGTACACTAACTGCTGTATTTTAACCACGCGAGATCGGAGAGAGAGAGAGTTATAGAGCGATAGAAAGAAATAGTTAGAGATAGGTAGATAGCTGATAGAGAAAGAGTGACTGAAAGAGATGACGATAAACTCGTTCCGCGTTTTATGCTTGTTTTATATTGCACTATATATATGTGATACTCGAGAGAAATATTATATATTATTATTACTATATTGGTGTAGTGTAATATTTTACGTACCTCTGGAAATCTGTGGAAACGGTTGATAGGTCTGTTTATGGTCTGTAGCGAAAACTGATTTAAACCCTAATAAACAATAACGGATTCAAGCAATATAATCATTTTGGTATTGGTATTAATTATAGGTGTTTTTTCTGTTTGTGGTATGACGTGTGTGATGGCTGTATATTAATCATTGTGACGGGGGGGGGAGGGTGTGAAAATATGCATAAACATTATTTGATTTGTTATTTTTATCAATTTGATTAAAGATGCGATATGAAACACGAAGTTTAGATTGCGCGACCGTCAGTTGTCTAACCACAGTCACGTACCTATGAATATTTAACAGGATATTGTTTAAGTCTTAATACAAACTACTATAAACTATAGACTTTTCGTTTTCGCGTTTCTGACCTCGCCAGATATCGTATTTGCATGTTATGATAAATTATTATAATTCGTTCTATTCAGTATTCACGACTTTTGATTAAAAAATCATGTTTACTATACAATAATAACAGTAAAAATAAATACCTACTACGTTATACCTAATTATCCCAGTCGATAAAAATCTGCACACAAGTACAAAAATTAAATGATAAAACAACATATTATTATACTCAGCAGTCGGTACTTCGGTAGAAAAATGGTGTTAACTGACATTTTTTCAAATATTGTACAAAAATGCTACTCATGTAATTAAGTATTAAAAAGCTATAGAATTTTTTCTATCATCTCACTAATGGTAAGATCTTCTGAAGACACTTTTCAATTTATTATTTCGGCAACTGGATTGAAAATATTTTCGCACTTTGCCATAATGTTATTACACCAAGTACAACAACACTCTTATTCGTGCAATTTCCCTTTTTCGGAAAAATGTCAATTTTATTTTAACCTTTATATCCATTGACCCTTCGCTTGTATTAAACATTACACGTACTCACGGAGGGGGTAAGGGGTATGCCGAAAACGAACGTTATATCGCGCGACGTACGCAACTAAATCACATATTCGAAAACGGTTTGATAGTTTTTTTTCTTTTTTCATTCCGTCTTGCGGCCGCGGTTGACGCGCACATTGGGGCCGTGTATGGGGTATTTAATCTATTCTGTGGTATTAGCGCGGGGCGGCGGCGGTGACGGTTGGCGTACTTTCACACCCAACGCACGTAATCCGCCGCCGGTTTCTCATCGTTTTGTCTCTGCGTTTGACCGTTGTCCGTCGTGTAACACAACAAAACATATATATATATATATATATATATTACGGCGGCGGCGGCAGCAGACGTCGTCTGATTAGTGTGCTGTCGTCGTCGTCATCGCTGCCGTCACCGTATATACTTCCATACCACTGCTATATATAATAATAATAATAATAATAATATACACGACCGATTGCGTGTGTTGCTACGACCGGTGTCTTCGCATTCGTTTTCGGCCCCGACACTCGGACAAGACACGTCTCAGAGTGTCCCCTTCCCCCGCAGGGCGTATGACATCACGTACTCATGTGTGCAATATTATTGCGGCGAAACATAACATAATATATATATATATATGTACACGCATATAATAATGATATCGTATTATATTGTTATATATGCGTTATATATAAGTATACGCCGACGGAATACGAAAAGAACGAACACGTGAATAGATTTCGCAGCGGCGAAGACGCGTCGCAGGCGGAATAGATATCGTCCTATTATTATTATCATTAATATACGTATATAGTTATATGACGTGCTCTTTATTTTTCCCCCTCCAAAGGGGGGGGGGAAAGAGAGATTTTGCTATACACTATACACGTGCAGGTTTCGAGAGACGCGGGCGGCACGACGGACGAAAAACAAAAGGACCGATCCCAATTATAAAAACAAAATAAAATAACGTGTATATACGAAAATAAAACGACCGAGACGACGACGGCGACCGGGTAAATATATGCGTGTGAACATTAAGGGGCCGCACCTCGGACGAAAGAACAACAACGACCGCCGCCGCCGCCCGGTTGTTATCACACGACTAATGACACCTACTGCTGAGGTAGCCGAGCTGCGTCGTCGTCGTCGTCCGCACACACACACACACACACACAAATATCATATATATTATACGCGAGAGTACTAAAAAACAATAAGAGGGTCCCGTGTCCATTAACACTGGCGTTATTTATTAGCCGCATAAATATCGTTCGGGTGGCCTTTATCTTCGTCGTGCGTATGTGTTGCGCCAGTGCACGAGGCCTCGTTTCGTTTTATTGTTATTAACGCGCGCGCGCGCGCGCGGGTCCGGTTGCCGGTTCGGTGCTATGATGTGCACGAAGACGACGGGACGTCGTGCCCCGCGCGCCACACACTCTTCTTTGCCGGTCGTTTCCCCAAAAAATACAACAATAATAATAATGTGTATACACTATAAAATAATAAAAAATAAAAAAACTCGGGTAGAAACACGGGCGACAAGTCTCCGTCGGAGCGCTGAACCGGCGAGAGGCAGAAAGAGAGAGAGAGAGAAAGAGAGCCGAGAGACCGACCCGGACAGACGGCGATCGAGAGAGATAAACGACACACACGTATTATCGGCCGACGACATCGCGCGCCAGAGGACCGGGTGCAGCGCCAGTAGCCGCGCCGGTGTTGTGTACCGGCAAGTATAACACGTGTACACGGTTTCGGTCGTTATATTAATTTGAATAATATTCCGGTAACACGGAAAACGTTTTCCGCCGACGGTTTAAACGACGAGTCTTTCGACCAAATATTGTTACTACGACTCGTCGTTCGTTCGTCGTGTGATATTCGTTGTCGTCGCGACGTTTCCGCCGTGAAAAAAATAAATTATATTTAAACACACTAATATTAATAATATAATAATATGTAACCCACTCGGCACCGCGTTTTTACACTCGTTTTCGTATTACCATTATTATTATTATTATTATTGTTTAGTCGTCCGTGAGAAACACGTCTCTCGCGGCCCGTTTTCGGCGCTCGTTAGAGGTACACGCTGCGGAATACTATACAATATTATATATTCGTGTGTCGTCGTCGTCGTCGTCGTGGCCGAGCATAATTGGCGGCGGCGGCGGCGGCGGTGTCGTAAAACAACGACGGTGTGCGTAGATACGATGATATACCACGACCGCGGTACGCTCGGCCATATAGGTGTAAGTACCTAAATATTAAATACAACATATATAATATTACATTATGTATATGTACCGCCGCCGTTCGGACCCGGCGGACGTGATACACCTTTTTTACGTATCATTATTATTATTATCATATTATATATCGTCGTCCGGGCGCGCGTCGAGGCGCCAAAAGAATTAACGACGCACGTACGTGTAATAATAATTGGACGTGTACAGTATCGCCCCGCAGTCGTTTTGCCGTTGTGCACACCATTCAATTAGTGCGCGCTTGTGTGTGCAACTCTGCGCTGCACCGACCGACCGACGAAAACAACACCGCGAGTCCGACTCGGTCCGGTTCGCGCGAGATTTATTTATCGTATTTTTTTTTACCCCTTCCCGCCCCGACCCCGACTACCACCACCATCACCATCCACCTCATACTCTTCAATCGACGACGGTTCGCCAGCCGCGCCGCCGTCGTCCCGTCATCGGGCGCCACGATATATTTTCTCCGTCTACGCCGCAACGAGTACGCGTTTGTTATATACTTATATATTATAATATGCGTGGCGTACAGGTATACACACACACACACACACACACAGATGGGTTGACGTGCGTTTTTCGAATAATTTTTTTTTTCGTTTCGTTTTTTATATAATACACATATATGTAATAATATATACGTTCGTTTCGTTACTACGACGAGGGGAAAAAATCAATTTTATTCCGTTAAAACGCGACCGGCGAGGTCTTCATTTAAATACAATGGGGGTAAAAACAGATCTCGTTCTGCGAGACGGACAGACGATTTATTTTTATTATCCGTTTATTTTAATTTCAGCGCATTAACATTTTTACCCGCACACGGCACACACGGAGACAGACAACACTCGCACGCACACACACACACACGCGCGCTAGCACGCGTAGATGTCTATCTCCGGCGCGGCCGATGGCTGCTGCTGCAATGTAAAGAAGCCAGCGGCACCGATGACAATATTTTTATCCAACGCAAAAAATCATTCGGTGTGAATGAGTCCTTCGCCTATATGGCAGCAGCAGAAACGGCGATATTCCGGTTTTTCCTGGTTTTTTTTTTTTTTTTAATTAACCAGAATACGCTTCGTGTTTTTATTATATTATGGTAGCCGTGGACAATTAACCTGAAATTCTTCATTGTTGGCCCCTAGATATATGTAATATATATATATACACCTATGATGGTTTTACGACCGTTTCTAGCTGTTGTTTTATTTTCCGGCGAGTTCGTTTGAGTGTGTGTTTTTTTTATTTTGGAAATAAATGTACACATTCTTCATTTTTGTCCGCGTCCGTATTTTTTCTGTTAGTTTTATTTCTCCTATATTATATTTAGCATGCAGTGGTACACGTCAATATGATCCGGAAATATTTTTGGTTACGAATTTTCGTCCGGCGGCCGCAATAGTGGTGCAGGACGGACGGACGCCGACAAAAGGACGACTCTGGACTAATCTACTGCAGCCATCGAATACCGCGCGCACCCGGTTCTTGGCCGTATATATATATATATATATATATATATGTGCGTACACTGCACGGCCGACGACAAAACAGTAATAATAATATGATGGCAGTTGTGCGTGTGTAACGATTTTCCTTGAAAGTCGATCGATACTGATAATAAATAATACCATGTTGGTAATTTTCTTTGGATAGACATGAACTTAGGATAATCCTAACCTAGTTCGAGTTTTACGTGAATCGATACCAAACTCTGTCACATTCGTTTCGATCAACATTATATTGATATACGCTGCACGCGAAAACGATGACGTCAGTGATGGAAACAGTTATGTGATCCCAATGTTTTTATCAGTCGTGTGAAAAAAATTGCGCGTCTACATTATTGCATATTGCATAATATGGGTACATCGTTCAATTATAATATATAGGTTCGCGGGAAGTGTTCATTTTATTTTTTTTAATCTCGGGGAGGGCATTGCACGAACCCTAGCCGCATAAACGCGACTAGGTGGTGTGAAAACGAACACGCTTTTATAACGCCCGCGAATGACCATTCGACGACGGAGGGTGTGGCCCGGATAATCCCCCTTTGGGCGTCCCGGCTTGCGCGCAGTATTACCCCCACCGTCGGCGGCAGCGGCGTATGACACTATAATAATACGCTGGAAAACACGTAGCTTATGTGCCGGTGTTACGATACTGAAGATAATAGACAAGGTGGCTTTTTCCGTTTCTACATGACGCCATGACGGTTATTGTTCTCCAAAAAAGGTAAATCCGATCGGAAATAGTAAAATGACAGGAGAGGAGACAACAGCCAGGATTATACGTTTTACATTGTTTAACGTAATCGGGCAAAAAACCCGATGATATTAGATAGGTATGATACAAAACATTGATAGCTCATCAACATTTATTACAACTATTCGTTGTAAGTACAACAAATGTAAAAAAACTTAACACACTGAATCACAGGACCACTGCTAAAATTGAATGCCGTGAAATTTTGTTTGATTTTTATGTACTGTTTCTACAAAAAAATTTATTTTATTTAAACTGAAGTAAAAATTAAATCTATCAATTATTACGATTTAATCTTATTCTTGTCTTCGCAATTATATGGATACAAACAAGAAATAGTGATTGATATTAATGGAATTTTATTGATCCATAAACCCAAACCAACACTCAAACTATTCATCGTGAAAAAAAATCATATTACATTTTGCTATTAAAGTCAGTGATGATAATTGTCATTTACATGTTACATCTGAATAAAGAATCAATTTTTTTAAGAATACCTGGTGGACTTAAAATCAGTATCTATTTTTAAAAAATTAAGGATTCTAACAGTTAATAAGGTAATTTGATTTATGTATGTCTGCATATTATAAATTATATTTACTAAAAACAATTTTAGATAGCGGTTAAGTCATATTATATTGGATGTTCGACGTTTCGCGACCTACGATTTCCTTGGCCCAAAACACAACGCTTCGTACACATAGAAGTAATATATATGTATAAGTAATACACGCAGTGCGGTGTCTCGTGATTCGCGGCACTTTGAATCTCCCTCGCCGCCACCACGGGCGAGTAAATTTTCTCTCTCGGCTAGGGCTGTTATGGATATATATATATAGTATATACGCACACTGATTTCCCAGTGGGATCTCGTGTCTTCATGCAACAGTTACTTATATGTGCGGTGGTCTAATAACATTATATACCGGGGAGATGGGTTTTTATACTTTATACATTTACTATCGTGTGCGTGCGGTGTTATGTATACCGCCTGTAGTATTCTCATGGGGGTGTGTGCGCGAGGCGCGTACATTATATTATGCGTACACTGTGGAAAGAGAGTCGATTACAGAAATCCGGTGGCCCGCGATTAATCCTACCCGAAAAATGTTATCTCTTTTTTTTTTATTTTCATTATTATTTATATTTTTTTCGCCATTTGACGGACGCCGCCGACAACGCGACGACGACGATCACACACAATATGATCATCTCTGCCCCGTTCGGTAGCCGCCAAGCCATTGTCGGCGTCCCGCTGCAAGAAAATCCAGTAGAGCGGAAAACGGGAGCTCATCGCAATATATATATAATATGTTTATTATAATAGTTGGTACACTGCATGTGTTCGGGTGTGTGTGTGTGTGTGTATATATATACATATCGTATCATCGGCGGTATTATAGATATGGCTTATTGTTACTGCCTACGCGAACGAAACATGCCGTTTATAAGCGGACGATTTTCGAGTAGGGTAGACGATAACGGTCTTCTCTTTACGGCCAACTAATAGGCGCACAATGCACTACTTCTTCTTTTATTTCGATTTTTTATGCCGTCACTGGGTTATCTATAATAATCGGTAAATTCCTCGGTATGTTGAGAATTTCAACACAAGATTTCTCCTAAAGTTGTTATGTATAAAGTGTGATTTATTATAAAATAATGGATATACATCTCGGTTAAAACTTTAAGTGCAGTTACACCACGGCCTGGCGAATAGATTGAAATTATAGGTAAAGTTGGATAAACAGAACTAAATAATAATATTTTGTACCATTGAACGGTTATTCACAAAACACTTATGTTCCAAAAACGCTCTCGTTGAACAACAAATTTATACACGACATGTAAGGTATAGTAATTGTATTCATCTCTCATAATATAACACGAACTCGAGTGTTGTGTACACAAACACCATTTATCTACCAGCAGCTAGAACAGTATAATTTTAAAATATATCATCTTCTATAGAAGATGTAGAAGTGTACCTAACCGTAAGAAGTGTATACACTTTGTTTCAATCTTAATTATTATTAAAATTGTATTATAAAACATATTTTTTTAATGTGATGATGTTACATTAAATTACAGGTTAATACGACTTTATCAAAAATATTTCGTACATTTTTTAAAAAAATAAACTAATTAGATATTACGAACATTTTTTTTAATGTCGAGGAATTTTAATGAAACAATTAATTCCAAAATTATGTGTAGGCGAGCGATTATACATCACCTATTTATAATCGACATAGCTTTTCGATGTACGCACGCCAATTTCCATAAATTAAATAATATGTAAGTTAATAAAAATGTTGGTTTTGGTAATTTTAAAACCAGTTTCCTCCTTAAACCTACATATGTTTCGCCGTAGTGTGTATTATAATTTATAATAATAACAACAATTTACGCATACGCTGTTGTATTGGTTTTCCGCTGGTGCGAGAGCATATATTATTATAATATTATAAATTATAATGTCGCCGATTTCTGTAAAAATTGTCCAGTGTGCTATATCTCGACAAGTATGTGTGTGGGAAGGAGATGTGCTCGCGGCGAGAAGAAATACGCATGTACAAGCGCACAACAAAAATAAATGTACGGAACTACAAGACGCGGTGAATTAATGTAAATCAAAAATCGCTGAGGTCCGTGTTTGCGCGTCGTTACTTACTATAATCCAAGATTATAAGTATACACTAAAAGACAATGGATAGTATTGATATTGGCATCGTCTAGCCTCCTTTTTTTCTATGCGCACGCGTGCGTATATGTTACTAGTGGTACATAAAATATATTAGCTATTTTTTCGCGTGTAGTGTACCGGATAGGTATCGCGTCCACCCCAACAACACCATATAGTCTAATTAATATCGGTGCGCAAATAAATGTTTTTATTATTAATATCATGTACGCGCACGCGTTAGATGCACGCCACCGAATATAATAATATTAAAATATACGAAATTATACGAAACGCTGCGAAATCTTGAAGTGCATCTTACCACGAGTGTTCCAAGAGTTATACGTCGACGTGTTCGGTTTACACGTTAAAACTTAATAAATTCTGCACGATGCGCCAGAAATCCGGTACGTCGCCGGACTTCCTCATCTCGAGAAACGGCATCTGCAGCATGCAGTCGCGTCGCGCATTTAGGCGCCAATTCAAATTTCCGTTACGACGAAATACTATTTATTTAGTACATATAAGTGTATATGCCTATGTGTATCCGAAGCGTTTTAAATATATAATGTGTTAAATAGAATATTAGACATTATCACACGATGTGTATACACGGGCAGAGGGACGGACGTATAATAATGTACATAATATATAGCGTATGTACGACGACGGTGGAGGTGACATACCCACTTGAGTCGTAGGCAGGCGCCACCGGCAGTGGCGGCGCGGTGTCAGGTACATACGACCCAATAATTCACATTATTACCACCGACGGGACTACGGTCCTGTGTGTATGTGTGTGTGTGTGAGTGTGTGTGTATGTTATTCGTTTAGGATAAGAGAAAAAAGGATACCGCCGTCGCCTGTAGTGATGTTTTGCTCACCGAAAACTATACGTGTCGACTTTCCGGTCAAACGGTCATCCACCAAAGTGTACCGCCGCCACCGCCGCAAAGGGTATATAGGTAATATTATATTATCATCTACGTATATCTCGGTCGACCGCAACTGTTATATATAAAATACAAAAACTGCTCCACATCACAATATACTATATTGTGTTTGTGTGTATATATTTTCCATTATTATTTCTCGTCGTTTGTCGGACGTGACAATAACATTTGTCCGACAGGTTAGGAATTTTTTTTTTGAGGAAATTGCGTGGCGATCCGCGTCCGATATGATATAATAGAATAAATCATTATACAAATACGTCATGATGTGTATATATATATAAATATATACAACACAGGTATAGGCGGCAGGTACTATATATTATATTATACAATATACATTCTGACGCAGGACTTGATATATTATATACGATGCGCGGGTATGTATATATAATCACAGGACTGCCGATTTCTTTAGAGTGAATAAAAATTCGAATGCGCTTTTGACCAAAGACGACATCAAAGGGCACGTTGTAATATAGAATACGATATAATATTATAGTTGCCGTTACAAGCTCGCACTAGTAGGCACAGAACGACGGGTTTTTGATCTAGCATTGGTCACGGTGACTTTACTGTAGGCGAAACGAAAAACGAAACGATAATAAAATTAGGTGACACCTGTATATGTTTCAGGTATAAATGAAATATACGACCTTTAACCATTGGAATACATATTATATTATATTATTATTATTGTAACTGCTGTTCGCTCATTGTCGGGGGTGTGATTCACATCAGGTAAATCGACGTGTACACGAAAATAATACGTTTACGATAAATGCCGAAAGAGAAGAACCAGAGTTTGAATTTACGGCGGCGATGGCGGCGAGTGCGTCTTATCTTTTTCATTTTTACACGGGTATTACACACCGTCGGCGGGGGCCCCATAAATCGAAGATTTTAGCGCTTGTCTAGTAGTACGCGCGCGGAGGGGTGGCGGATGGGGTTGTTTTAAAACACAAAAACGTTATACGAAACACTCACACGCGTAGGTACACATAAATATAAAAGAATCGTCTTAAAAAGGTGTCGGAAGGCGACGGGCGACGGCGACGACGACGACGACGACAACGATGATGACGACGGAGGCGGCGGCGGCGGCGCTGTGGCGACTAGGCACTCAACCGGACCCGTCTGGCGGCAGTTATACACACGTATATTATATTATTATTATTATTATTATATGTTATATATATATATAAACCCTCGTGCGCCGCCACTGTTTAATGACTATTGGCGACAGCACCCTAATTAATAGAAAAAGTCTGGTTCTCAGCGGGAACCCGTGTTAATTGAACATCTATAAAAACCTCGTATCACGTCGAATCTCCGCGTGTATATATGTATATATATGTATGTATGTACAGTATATTATATAATATATATAATACGTGTGCGTACACGAAATGTATATAAATTGTTTTAACCGGAGAAGCGCACACGAGCTGCAGCAACCGTCGCGCCGCTCGCGGTACACATACGTTTACAAACATCGCGCTATATACGGAGTGACATCAGATTTACACACACACACACAGACAACCGCTTAAATCGACCCTTTTAAGTATATTTCGAACGAGCAAATATTTGGTGTCAACCCCCCCGGACGGACGGAAAAAAAATCTGAAATAAAACAACGACCGGAATGTTTTCCCGCACTCACCGAAACCCTTGTGAAACACTTAACGACACTGTGTATCGATGCCGCCACCGCGTGTATATACAAGCCGACGCCCCCGAGAAAACGGTATATTATTATGTGCGTATATAGTAGACACGTATATTATATATAGTAGCGGCGCTACTGCCAGAGGCGCAGCTGAAATACGCCACCGCCGTCGCACACCCCGATCTAAGTTTGTGCCAACTGCGCAAAGTCGGCGTCGACCGACGAGTGTATATATTTGCTCGCGTCCGAGGGTGTCGCGCGAGTCCGCCCGCCCACCTTTTTCGCCTATATTTTAGAAATGCAGAACAAATAAATAAATCGTAGCCTCGCTTCCCGTCCGCGTTCACAAATCGTTCTCACGGGCATCAGAAATCTAAAATATATATAATGGTATACTACATTATTATGATATAGGTACGCGTTGATGTTTTACCATCGTTACTACGGCGTATAAAAATCACGGACGTACATGAAAATATTATTTAACGCCATCGTTTTCGATATCAGTAACTATTGTTTAGAATTTTTACTATATGGATAACCCGGTGGTGGGGGGGATAGATAAGAGAAAGTTGAGTGCGTTGGGGGTCGTTGAAGGGAAAAACACTTTTTTGTTTATAAATAATACATTACTTTTTTTTAAATGTCATGCTTTCATATTAAAAGATAAAAACAAGGATGAGAAAGGATCTACCATACATGTCCACCACACCCCCTCCTTGCAAATACACTACCGACTGATCGGAATACCCGCTGCTTATTGAATGCTGTTAACAGCAGCACGTATATAATAAACATAATTGCATAAACATATAAATCATATATAGTGAAACTTTGAAACAACAGTTGTAAATGTATAAAATAGCTAGGACATTTAATATAAATTAATTACAATAGTAAATAGTAAGTAGCTTATTCACCGAATGCCTGCGTGACCAAACTGGGTCATTAGTGTCATAAAGTAATATCACTGATATCATATAATTTATATATGATCGAAATCGTAGTGATAAATCTTACCACATGTAGTATTAAACACATCGTCTATGTGTTTGAATTATACATGGTATACAATATACATATATATTGCGTAAATGGACAATACTTAATTATTCATTTATCTTCGCTATAAGAACCACGTATTTATATGGAAAATTAAACGAAAATGCGTACATTTATTCTTTACAATTTATTTTACTCCCGAATAAAAATATTCGTTCACAGAGGATGCAATGTATATTAATCGAAAACGAACATTAAGTTTTGATTATTCTAGCCCAAAATCTATTGAACGTCTACCTACTTATGCCTATTGCATATATAATATATATAATATAATAATAATAAATGACCAAATTTTACACCGAATGCGTGTAAAATGGGGGAAACATCGTTTCATGTTTTTTAAATGGTTATGGAGAAAATATTTAAATAATAGGAGTTTAATAATATATTACACAGTATTATATATAAATAAATGGTTTGTACTTACAAATCCGTGTTTGTCAGATATATTGTTGGTGAGTTTTAGCTTGTGAAACGACACGACTTTTTGCATCCACTGTTCGCCAGTCGACGGGGAATCGGGATGTATGTACATTCGTTTGGGCATTTCCGGATCAGCTTTTCCGGCCACCATCCATCGGCTAAATAACGATTAATATACACACAAATGTTATTAACAGGGTCATTGTATAAATCGGGTGTCGAGAATAAAATAATGCATGATTTATTAATGCAATAATAAAACAAACAGAATAACTTTAAAATACAAAAAACAAAATTAAAAGCAAAAAAATCAATCGGCGTATAACGTTGTTAAATGTTTAAATCATGATAGGTAATTACAATTATTTAATAGCGGAATATATACGTGTGCAAGTATATAATTTTATTGTTTTTAATAAACGTTAAACGCCAATTTTAATAAGCAAATATACATAATGTATAACATTATAAATGGCAGATTTATAAGCAAGGAAAATATTGAATATTAATAAACAGAACGTTTGAAAATTATTTTGTTGAAACGTTAGAAGAAAGAAAAAAATGATCATGCTGTGAGTTAATAAAAATATGTATAGTACATAATATTATTTTATATTTGAGCCGAATCAACCCACACACGGTTTTTCTTTTTAAATGTTGAGGTTATAACTAATGAAATTAAATACAATAAAATGACCGAATAAACTTAACAAAAAGGCCATGGAATCATACAAGTATTTAAGTATTTTGTCAATAGAAATTATAATCTAAAATAATGAATTATAATGGTTATTATGTACTAAATTCGTGTCACTGCACGTTCATTTTTTTTAAATATGGACAACTATACCTAATAAAAAGCATAAATAGTTAAATGTAATGTCATTTTGAAGATAAATATATAAATTCAAAAATAACCAAATTTTTATTATATATAATATTGTTATGCATTTACCATTGATGATCCCATATACATACATATTGTTTACAACATTATATATTATCTAAAAAATTAGTCATTTGATTGAAATTTGTTTACTTTTTGTACCTGTTGTGGAACTTATAGCGACAGTCGTCGGCGGCCACGATGTCCATTAGCAGTATGTATTTGGCCTTTTTGTCAAGCCCCATTACTCGAACTTTGTAAGCGGGGAACATCCGCCTAATCGAACAAAACAAAAAAAAAAGAAACTAAAAAACAGGAAAAAAACAATACGGGTTTATCATACAAAATATAAAAACAGAACCAAATAATAATAATAAAATATAAAAGTCGGGTTATGTGTAAATATATTACAGTGTATGTATAATATATAAGTTAGACCGCGGGGGGGTTGGACTGCAGCTCGGCAGTCGGCTCACATATAATATACTAACGATGACAACGTTACTAGGTACATAATGTAATATATTATTAATATACACAGCAGTCGAATGTATTTATTATATACCTGTTGTGGAACTTATACCGGTAGTCGTCTGACGCCACAATGTCCTGCAACAAGATGTACTTGGTTTTTGCGTTCAGACCGCTCACCCGAAACCTCATCTGGGGAAACATTTGCCTGCAGACAGTTTTTTCGAATATTTGGTTTTTTTCCCCAATACACAAATATTATAATATAAAACAAAATCACGCGCACTCAACATATTATTTAAACCATATTGTAACCACACTAATGTGAATATTATAATCGCAGTAAAATTGTCTAAGTACTGAACATAGGAGTATATCAGCTATACTCGTGGAAGAGTAAAAACTGTCTATTTTAACTTATAAGTACCTATATAAAGCGATTACGAAAAGATAATAAGGAATTAACAAATACACGTTAAATTTACTAATATATACCCGATTAAAAAAATAACTGGAGGTAAACATACAGTATACAGTGGTGCGCTGCATCCGCATTACAATGTGTATAAAATATATTAGAAAATAACACGAAGTATTCTATCCTTTATATAGAAAGCTAAATGTATAATATTTTATAAACGATATTATATCAATTATATCGTGTTTGTAATACTATACATTTACTATTCCCTATCAAAAACCAATACACAACTTATGTTTAAACAAAATATATATAGGTAAACGTGTTTAAAAACTAATTTCTAGCTGCAGGACTTGTATGATATATATAATGTCACATAAATATATTATATATATATATAACAATATAGTCTCTATATAATATCCCTCGTAACAACATCATATTCGGAAATCCTTCTCTCGCTGCTTCTGCTGTTGTTACCACTGTTCTTCCTCGTCCGAAAAATATATAAAAACCATCTGCTACATACGCTGCCCCCATCCCCCTCCCAGCTAAACTCCCTATTAAATGGTGGCAGCCATCTTTAATCGTCACAATAGGATGAGTGCATGATATCTCGCACTTTATTATTACGGTAAGTACGCTTCATCGCTCGCCCTTTTTCACACCACCCCCCTGCACACATACACGTAGGATCCATTATTCGCGAGCGCCCGTTCCATTATACGTATACCATGCGGTATATTTTATAAATTTCAACCCTTATATAATAAATATTATATACGTGTGCGTGCACGCGCGTGTGTGTGTGTGTTAATACGAGCTGAGAAAACCGGCGGTGGTGCGTTATCAATGGCGGGGTACAGGGGTGCGAGCGAGTGCTCGCTCACGACGGAGTAGGGCGTGTTTGTGGGCGAAATCCAAAGTCCGGAAGTGAACTTAACCGAATTCGATCGGTCGCAAGGGTGGCTGTTTCTCCCTGGAAACACATATATTGTATTCGAAACGAAATAATACATATATGTGTGTGTGAGCGTTTATTTGGGAGTTGCTGTAGCAGAGGGAAACATGATATAGGTTTTAAGTATTTTTTCCTATTACCATTATACATATATTTTGTATTATTTTTTTAACCGATAACATGTTATCGCGCATTGTTGAAATGTCCGATCGGACAATAAAAACACGTATGCGGTTTTTGTGTGGGCGAAAAAAATAAAAGAATAATATATAATTTGTTCCCATTATTTTGCTGTCGATCCATTGTGTACGCACGTGGATTTCAAAGCCATCCAATATCGTTCGAAAATCGTTTTACCCATATGTACATCGATATCATAATATATTATATAATCCTGTATGTATAACTACACTGTACACGCCAGTATATGTGTATATAAATTAATGTACCCTCCCCGTCTTTGTTCTGTTCGTGACAGTTCTTTTAAATGAAAAAAAAATAGTTTTCCGCCATAATATATCTAGCTCTGAACGATGACAAATTGTATGGTAAAATTTTTTATCGTCCATGCACTTATAATATATGTTGTATTAATAATTTAACGACTACAAACGCGCAAGGACAGTTCAAAGGATAAACACGCACGAGCGTATACAAAATATATTAACGAACATCACATACTGTGTAGTACCTAATACCTATATACCTACCAAACATATATAATAATCTGCACACTGTCAAAATCATAAAATAAATACACGATGTGTACTTTAGACTCCAAATCAATGGTTTTTATTTGTATACGTAATTAAATGAAATCGGCGTATTATATTTCTGTTTTTTTTTTTTAAGGCGAACAGTGTATTTATTTATTTTGTAAATTTTGTAAATTTCGATTAAGAATTTCGAATTATTGTTCGTCTAATATTAACTTACTGCAGTTCCAGAGTATGATTTTACTTAAATTTTAAATATAATTAATTTTATTAGTTTATTACGCTATTACTTATGTAAAATAAATATTATGAACGGCAGGTAATTGAATAAGTATTTTTTTAAATCTTAGAAAATATTAATAATGCTACTATACGTCAAATAACATTATGCTGTACATCCAATAGCCACGGATGCCACAAATAAAAAATAAATATTATACTATAGATTATGTTTCTTATCGGAATAATTACATAAATCGAAATACTAAATTAAACTTTACTATTGTGGCTCCTGTATTCAAACAACAACCAATAAAATGGTGTTTATTAACACAGATTTCGTTAAAATCAAATTAATTTTCATTGATTAATCCCGAAATCCTTAAGTCGTGCGACAAAAAGACCGAAAGACAGAAACAACGCGCGTAACACTGAACCAATTAGGTTTTAGATACAGTTACACTATAACCATAGTTCTAGTCAAACAAGAAATCTGTTAGCGAGACTTATTTTAAATTCTATAACCGACAACTGTGTAAGCAAAACGCCAAACGAATATAAACGCTATGATTGTGATGCATTATTTTTCTGATAAAAAAAAAAAAAACAGGAATAATAATGAAAATATTTAAAAAAAAAAAAAAAAAAAAAAGGGTTCTCTCGGGATTATGCGATTATTCTCATTTTCTTGTGTCTCTTACACACACCGCGATCGTCGGAAAAAAAGGACGCTTGAACGCGCGTTTTTGATAAACGTTCACACGGCGCCTAAAAAAAAACCCCATAGACCGTACGTAAGAGTATAAAGGGCGGCGCGAGCGAAGAAAGTGTTATTTTGTGTGTTAAGAGACATTATACACAGGTATATAATATTGTACACATTATGTTATTATGTATAATAATATGTACCTACAAAGAGCGCGTCACATTGTGCGGCGACGGCGGCGTGTGCATATTATATAGTGTACCTATACACATACTGTGGCGCGAGGAGACGACGACGCGACACGGTCGATTGGACAGAGAATAATGAACGAAGGAGAAGAAGGTGTTTCTCTTCCTATTGTGCATAATGGGTCGCCGCTACCTATATATACGTATACAAATACAAATATAATACATAAACACATAATATAAATACGCGCATATATATAGGTATAAAATATAATATGTATAGGCGGGTACCTACGCGAACATAATATATAATATAAGAGCGTTTATATATATAAAACCCGAATACAATAAGGAGCGAAGGCGGTGGTGTGTGTGTTTGTGTGCGGTTGTGCTTTCGTCAACGCCGACGACTTAATGTACCGTGTAAACACGACGAAGACGCGCGCACCCGAAAAAAAACACTCTGCGCGTAGCACATTTGGCGTTTTACGATATCGTCGTCGTCGTCGTCGGCCGCCGCCGCTTCACGCCCACGGAAGTATTAGCGACGACGATCGTTTATATTTTCCACCCGTTTATAAATCATAGTAAATAATAATATAAAACGGCGGGGAGAGGCTATGTATTCTACCTATAATATAGCCGTACGTCGATTTCCGATACACACACGTTCATGGACGGTATTTATTTCGTCGTCCATATAATATATTGTATTATGCCTATTATATAACTGCAGTACCCACGACACGTACTTATTATTCCATTGCGTATATCATTCCGAATCGTAAATGCACGCAGCAGCATATCCGTTTACGTCATGTCACCCCGTGCCCGGAGATTATAGAGGAGACAAAATACAATCATCCGGTTAATGTTAATAATAATAATCGAAACACTATTACACGGACGACGAGTACCTATAAAAAAATGATTTTAGTAAGACGACGCGACGCGACTCAACTCAACTCGACGCGCGCGCGCGAGCGTGTATATGTAATATGTATATAATATTATATATGAAGTAGGTAGGTAGGTAGGTAGGTACGCGCGTACGGATGGTTAGCGATATGATTGATAGTGGTGAGCCCGGGCAGCGGGTGGTGGCGCCAGCAGTAAAAACAAACATACCCCGCGGGTCGAAAAAAATCCCGTGTCCGCCCATCACCGTATAGTCAGTCGTTGTCGTAAAATTTAATAATAATAAATATATATATATACATACATATATACACACATACATACGAACGTACGTGTGTGTATATCTGTATGTGTGAGCGTGTGTGTATAAAATAGAGACGCGCGCGCGGCAGACCCGAAAAAAATATTCCAGTTAATTTTTACCTTCTCTCGTCACTTTTTGATTTATAAACGCTTTGTTGGTTTTTTTTTTTTTATTATTATTATTATAGTCGTCAACCGGTCGACCCGGTCGATAACGACGACGCGCCGAATTTTTAATACGGCGTTTGTATCTACCTCGTTATGTTTAAATATATATATATAAACGGTACACCGAAATATCATACACTCGTAAATAGATGACGGTTTTCCATATATTACATATATTATACACGTGTACGATTAGTATTATTATTTTCATGTGATTTACGATAATAATACGTCTATATAATATTATAATTGGGTGAGCGAATAACGCGTATAGTTTTAATATTATAGATAAATAGTTTGGTGAAATGCAGCAGCATATATTTATTATTAATTTCATTTATCGAAATGAACGCAAGGTACTTATTCGAGTACCACTGTATTATATGCATTATAATATAATAATGCATTAACAAACAAAAGATAATATTTTAGCATTAGGAAATTTTTCGATGGAGTGCATGGTTTATATTAATATATAGATAAAAAATTTAATTTTTCATGATTTTAATTACTATCAGGTATTTATAGATTTTATAGCTAATGTGAATGCACAAATAACCCGATCAAAGAACCCCGCACAACTCACTACCCCCGTAAAACACCGATATTATAATATTATAATACAGGGTAATCGCCAACCATGTTAAGTGTTGACATTTACTTTTGAGTTTATTCATTTTCTGATTTCATACATTTTTTAATGATCTTTTTTTCAAATACTTAGTATGTCATTTAAGGAGTACCTATCGTATTACAATACCAACTCCAATTTTCATATAAAAATCACCCTTTTTTCTGTTAATTACTAAGTAGATTTTTTTGATAATTTCAATGGATCCAAATCAAATGAGTGGTTTTTGAGTTATTCAAGTTTATATATAAGGATAATGTCTATAATAATAGATTTGAAGGATAAGGGGACTATACTGGTATGAAAATTAAACTATTTAAAAATATAAGAATTATTTTCTGGCATAGACATGACATTATATACATTCATGCAAG
Source organism: Rhopalosiphum maidis (assembly GCF_003676215.2). Lineage (NCBI taxonomy): Eukaryota > Metazoa > Arthropoda > Insecta > Hemiptera > Aphididae > Rhopalosiphum > Rhopalosiphum maidis. The sequence goes on from NC_040877.1 coordinate 86,299,178, forward strand.
TTGATATTTTTTTAAATTTTAGAATAATAGGTAACCCATTGCAAAAATCATAGAGAAGAATATTTTTGAGAGTTGACTAATCAATAAGTCTATTAATAATGTTTTAAAGTTATTCATATAAAGGTAAACGGGTTGATAAAGTATACTTAAAAATTCCAAAAATCTGGATTTGAATAAATTCATAACTAATGACTAATGAGTAATGAGTGTGAGCACGCTTGGTGAATCACCCTGTGTATTGTAGACCTGGTGCAGCAGTGAGTACCTACACTGATGTGTGTATTCGCATTAGTATAATGTAGGCTATAAACGGTACCGTTAACGTTCCATTATATTTGACCATACACAATAGGCATTTAGTCGGGATTTATTGAAGTACTACACAACGCATATAATGTGGTATAGGTATAAGAAGTAATAATTCCAATTTTTTTATTACTGCACACAATACGCATGAAATCATAGACCGGGGATGAGAATTATCGTTTTTTACGTCGTTGACAAACGAATGGGGGGCACGTCGGTTTACGACATCGGCTATCCTGCGTAAAAAAAAAAGATAAAATATAATTACTTGTGTCAGTCCTATTATTTTATAATATAGTAGCATATTGCATGTACGTTTCAATAATATGATATATCTAGAAACGATTAGATGCGTACGGTGATGCACGTGACACAGTTTTTCGGTAAGATATAATTATTATTTTAAAATTCTACATAATAATTACTATGTAATACACAATAATACCTAACAATAATCAACAATAATATAATAATGATACGCACAGATTAAAAAAAAAAATCGTCTGTGTCTTATTACGCATACAATCGCAAATAAGTTTATTTTCTTTGATATTATACGCAAATTATAAAATATACATTGTAAATGTTGTATTTATATAAATACATATATATATATATATGTACATTCGCCAAACGACATTTTCATACGTCTTTGCAGAGTTCTCTGCCGACTTTTGGCGCCTGTAAACCCGTGTCCGTGTCGTAGTTCTAAAATATTGTCAATCACGTTCTCGGAACATAATATTATAATTGTAGTGATATGAAATTTGTGTAGAATACTCAGTGCAGCCACGCGCTGTTTGCGGGGATTCGTACTTCAATAAATTCATCAGAATATTATAATCGTGGTGAAAGATTGGGTTTTCGACCAATTTAATGTTTCATATATTATATTATATACGTATATTAAACATATTATTATGTATAATGCGAAATATCTGAGAAACAATTTCGCGCGAGACTTATATCATTTAAAGCGATAATCAGTACGCAGAAATAGCAAATAAAAAAATTATAATAATACAAAATTGATTCTATTCTCGTAATATTACTTAATTACAACGACGATAATTAAAGGTCAACCTGACGACGATAAGAAAAATAATTTAAAATATAACATCATAATCAATAACAATAGGAATCAGTGGATATCGGTTCTAATATTAACAATATTTTATATATTTATAGGCATATGGTTACCTGTACATGCTTTTTTAATTTAAAAAAAATGCATTTTATTTAATAAATACTTTTACACTTTTTTATTATTTTATTTCATTATTTTTTTTTTTTTTTTGATGTTAAACATTCAAGATTGATATTGTTTCACTAAAATTGTTTTTGAGAGCTTCCTGTGATTGAAAGCATAAGTTTGGATTAGCGGATTATGGTAAGAAGCTAGTGTTTTGAAATCTTTAGTCAAAGAGCTTTCGTCTCTACGTGTACGACTTTGAAGAAAAGCTCAGAGTATATAATATTTAGGCACATAGGTAGGTGTATGAGAAATGCCAAATTCTGGTAGGTGATTTTATGAAATAACCGACTTGTATCAAGTTGTTGATGTGGTTAATTTTTTTAAAAGGTTTTAATATTTTTCTAATGGTGTTCATAACATCCGGAATCTTTTGTTTATCGTTGATATTGTGGTGTATCTAAAATTACCGCAGTACGATTTTACAACGCGGTGTTTTATACACTCATGCGTATTTAAGTTGCCTATATACAATCATGTCCTATATTATAAGCGTGTCATTAGCGCAATGTTCATTGTACACAGAATACGATAATTATATCATGAGAAATATTCGACAGAGAGAAACACGTTGAGTAAAAGAATAAGAACGATGCTTGGAATGAATTTGGTGAAAGAAAAAGGGAAAATGGGTGTAGGAGTAAAATGACGACGACGAGTTATGAAAAGCCGGTAGAGGGGGTTTATTGTGGAAAAATTGCAAGGAGAAAAAATAAAATAAAAACAATACGAGAAAAATCTGTTGTCCTTTTACGTTTTAACAGTGCAGTCTTTTGAGGTGTCGACCGAAAACGCCGGGGTGAAGTGAGACAACAAGTATACACATATATTATACGCACGCGGAAAACACACTGCTACATCGTGTTGTATACAGAGAAAGATGCGAAAAAATATTAATTGTGCGCAGAGAGAAAGGGCGAAAGCTCTATACCACCGCCACTGTATATAATCACTACTGAACTCGACAGTGTACATAATACACGTCAAAAGGATATTATTATCATTATACAACGCGGGGTCGTCCTGCTCGTAGCGGTGTGGCGTATTATTATTATGTGTATATAATATATACGGGACTCGAAAATTAGCCTGGTGTGAACATTTTCTAAAGGACACTCGCGGGATGATCGAGTAGGGAGGGGTGTGGGGAAAAGGAGTCGTAGGATGACAAACAGATGCGACGCGACGGCGAGAAACTCTTCCGGAAAAACGAGCACTTTTCCATATTTTCTCCTTGTCGACGTTAAAGAGCTCCGACCCCGATAACCGTGAGGTGAGGTAGTAGCGGAGAGCGCCTTTGTACTCGGCTTATTACGGTCCGGCGAACAAACTCTCAAGGCGAATGCAGATTTTCACCGTATACGTGTCCATGTGTATACGCGCGATACAAGAGAGAACCTACGACGTACGGTCGAATATAACTTTAGATTTTATGTTTTAAATGCATAAACCGCATTTTATTCTTTTACGTCACGAGTTTTTCCTATAGCAAGAAACGGATTTTGTATAAGATCGCCAATTAAACACGCATATAATATTATTATTTATTAATATTTATGATTAATAAACGATGTAATGAAGTAAATCTCTATATTACAGTACATGTCGTATAAGTGTATAAAAAATATACAGTGATTATAATAAAGGGATACTTATTATGATCACGTCGCTACCAACCTCGCAAGAAATGCACGAAAATCAATTTAGAGTGGAAAATAAGTTATTATACGTTATTATTATTATTATTATTATTAAGTATACAATTATTTTATTACGTGCCTCGAAAATCGCCTGACCCGGCCGGTGCGTGGTGATCTCGTCGACGCCCCTATGGGGTATAATATGTTTAACGCTATTACATATAAAGTTATCGTTTGACATTTAAACAACACCTATATGAAATAAGTGGGACGGCGATGAGTACTAGAAAATACAAACTACACTAAAACAAGAGGGAACTGGTATTGAAACTTTTAAGTGCACATCGTAAGTATGTATGAGTATACAATATGTGTGTGTATGTATAAATAATACAATTATTTTTTTTATAAAAATGATAAACCTTTAAAATATATAATAATATTATCCTAAATTTTATGAAACTATTTTTGTATATTATATTGTACTCTTGCCACAAGCCTGAGATTCTTTTTTCGTGATTAAAATATGTACAATAGTATAGAAACATATTTTTTGAGATGTCTATATATGTATATGAAGAAGTATGAACAAGATTTGGGAATATATGATAGTGAAGATAGGGAAGAATATGGAAGAAAAGAAGAGGCAGTAAAGGTATTAAATAAACCACAGAAAATTAAAAAAAGAGAATGTAGAAATATGTGATACACATATTCTAACCTTAGATATCAGCGTAAATATTTGATTATTTAATCCATAATCTCCTTATATTAGGTATAAGTTATAATACTAGCGATTAATAAACAAATAATATAGTGTTTTTATTGAACATATGTACTAAATACCAATATATTCTAGTAGGTATATTGTATGGGCGAGTGAGCTTCACACATATTTTTTATATTTTCGTTTTACACTCAGTATGGGAAAACTCATGAGAGAGCTGTTGAACTTTCGATTAATTAGTCGGGGATAAGAACATCTCAAATTCTCAAGTAGTAGTTGAGATTTTGAATATTTTTTCAACTCTTCAAAGTAATTTTATGACACCAGAGCCGGTACTTTTCAATTTTCCTAAAGCATATCGCTATAATATTAGTGTAGCAGTACAATATTATAAAATATAAGGTATGTATGTATACTAAATACAATATACCATCATCCACCAGGTTAAAATCTTATTTTTGTTTTGCTTCCGTTGAAATATATAATACAAACACAATTACAATGATTAATTTTATTATTTTCCACTACTTTATTCTGGACATATTTTTGATGTAAACGTAAAAAGCTGAAGAAAGATTCGACTAAACCTACTCATAAAGTCAAACCGAATATAATAAATAAACAAAACAAACAAAAACAAGAGTACCTAGTACCTACAAAACATTATTACAGAACTACACTTCACGTCACTTGACAAACGTAATCTCTTGGGTGCGTAACATTGTATAACGAGTCGAATACCCGATGATAAATTAATAATAATTTTGTTTTACAGGTCAAACTCATACCCGGTTATTATAATATATAGGTGTGGGTGTGTCAATATAGTGACAAAGTTCGCAGATTTAAATGAACGAGCAAGAAATATATTTTTAGGTTTGCAAGAGTACGTCTAACTACTAAATTATATACTGTGTACAAATTTATACGAATGAATTTGTTGAATATATACGCGGGATATTCCTATCAGCGATAACACACGCATATTGATTGGGTTTATGCAAATTGCAATCGTATTATTTAGATACTCGAACACGCGTATACCAAATCGACCATCGTAGTCCCGCGATTTCACGCGTGTGATTTTTGCACCTAGTGTACCGATCATTTGTCGGAAGAATACATGTAGGGAATAGAGAATTAAAAAATAATAATAAATCGATAAAACCGTCACGACTCACGTATATAATAATAATTTAATGTTACGGTGTTTCGTATATATACCTACACATAATATACATTTTGTACACTCAATTTACAACGCGAACGTCAATAACAACAACAATATTTTATTGGCAGTGGTGTTAATCAGAATAAATCAACAATATTGAAACTCGTTATAATTCGTTTAACACGTATCACACTATACGGAACTAAACGAATGCGCGAAAACCTAAACGTGATTAAAATTTAAAATATTTATCAAATCGTCGACTAAATACTAGTTGTATAATATACTCCATAATTCGGTGTATTACATTTTGCCGAATTATAAATATTAATAAATAGAATTATACCTATCTTCACTCCCAATCAAAATAATATATATTCCCCGAATTGACTAAATATAAGCTAATCAGCCCATTTATTTCTGGTGTTATTTTTAAAACGACTAATATTTGGTGTCGAATACGCAGATTGTTTATATAGGACACAGCCGATAATTATGATTATTAATATTATATAATATACAGACGTTGCATATCGCAGCTACACAGTTTTCGTTTTAAAATCAACTGAAGATTTAATATATACTCAAACTATCATAACGCAAAAATACAGAATATGAGGAATTGTGAAGGTGAAATTAAGTTATAACCAACTACAGGCTACAAAAATATAATCAAAAACCCTAGGAAAATAAAGATGACGATGAGCTAACGGAGGCGCGGTACACTAGAGGATATCATAGTTTAAGGTTTTCTTCAATATGATTTATATCATATTGTTTATTTTCGCACAACTATAATCTCACTCACACACACACACACACACACACACACACAATACCATCCTAGCCACGCCCCTTCGACGTGGGTCCGTTGATGGAATAATTAAGCCCTCCCATGTAGAGCCGATACCGGAATGGCCGGGGAGGGCGGGCGGCAAGCGGGAGGGCGGGCGGCAAGCGGGAGGGCGACGGCCACCAAAGACTATACGATCGTCGTGGTGTGTTCGTGTGTATGTGTACTCGGCACGAAGGAGTGAGTGAGAGAGACGACAGAAATAATAATAATAAAAAATATAATAAGTGCACGGCAACCGCGGTAAACTGGTTGCGATACGTGCATGCCCCAGTGGTGGGCAAAAAGCGCACCGGGCCGGCGGAAGTGACGGGCGCGCGCACGCTACGCGATCAGTTGAGAACCACTGTCGTGGAACACAACTGAATAGTGTTATTACGTGCACACGACGTATACTTATAGTTATGTACATATTACATATATATATATATATATATATATATAATATATACCAAGTGGTCGTGGTACGCGTACGTCTCGCCGGCGCACTATTTACTCTGTACCGTCAACGACGGGATAACGAGCTACGATCGCCCGCCCGGCCACGGATATATACTACGGTGGTACCCTATCATTAGCGTTTTATTTTTTTCATCTTTTATTTTATATTTTTTGATGGATGTTATAATTACCGGGTCTCTCGCCTTCGCCCTGTTTGTTTTTGGTTTACACCATCCAACACACACACTAACAAGACACGTCTCGATTTTCTCCCTCTCTCTCTCACTATCTTTCTCTCTTACTCTCTCACTCTGGCCAAGGTATACTCATATTGGAACACCGTGGATCGCGGGCGCGCGTCCGCACACACGCACATGCCCAACACGGAGGTATTATTTATATTTTATGATTATTATTATTATTACACGATTATAAAATAACGATAAAAAAAAAAATTCCACGAGACCAAATAATATTAAAAGCGCGTCGTCGTCATTGTCGTCGTTATAATATTATAGACGCGAGAACGCGGTTTGAAGACTGCACTACCACACGGGCCGAGGTGTGCGCCTCGCGTACGGGTTATGACTGGAGGAGAAGAGAGGGGAAAAAATCACTTTTACCGATCGATACGCGCGATAGTCGTCGCCTCACGAACAACGAGAGGCGCCTGACCGCCGCCGGTCGGCCGACCGACCATATTAAATATTATGAAGCGTGTGTGTTTACCATCATGATATATATTATATTATATTATTACAATATATTACACACGGCCTGGTCGCGGTTTTTTATTATTCGATTTCAAAACGTATCAGTTTTTCTCGATTAAACATTATTTTCATACGCTTACATTTTACTTGTATAGTACTAATTTTATGTAACGTGTACATGCCACTTATTGCGCGTCTGCATATTATAATATGTTCAGCAGTTCTACACATAAACTAAACCGTTGTATGTGTATCGATGACGAATTGATCGCGAAGTAGGAACCTGCAACACCAGTTCACACTTATCGTTTTGTATTACGACGTCTCTCCTCGTCGTATAGTTGGTCAGATATTAAATTACATGTAATAAATTTGCACACGAGATTCGCGCAGAAGTGCTCCTTTAGCCGAAATTAGAATTAAAATTAAATTAGGCACCTCAAGTCTTCATCGCCCCGTACGCATAGCAAACCATCGCTACTGACAGTATTATGAATCCCATTCACCGGAAGATATTAGGACAACAGGAATAATAATACCTACATGGTGCCCATATACTTATATACATTATATATACGACATAAAACGAAAACCAAAATCAAGGACTATTATTGTTGGTTTTCGTTATATCGGGGGCGGAACTAAACTATACAGTCCGAGGGAAGTGTACACGCGCGCGTATAATACAAACTATAACTACACAGAGTATTACAGGAAAAAACATGACCATCGCGTTTCACCCCAAATCGTTACTACTACAAACTGCAGTGTTTGCCCCTTGAAATGAGTCTTTCTTACTATACATTATATATAGATGTATGTATACACATAACATTATACTTCCTATATAATAGCTTATAAAAAGCTTTACGTGCAATCAGATTTTTACAATGACCTATATAATATAACACAGCTATAACAGTGAGTTTGTAGTTCAGTATACATGATATACAATATACAATAAACATATATATACATAAGAGAGAGAGAGGAAGGACAAATACATTTTTTCTTAAATATTTTTGTCGAAAGACATTACATATCCAGTATTAATAATGGTTTAATATATATATATACAGGTACGACGATATTAAAGTAATATAAAAAACACGAGTGTGACGAGTTTCGGCGTGTGGCGATGTATACGTGACGCACACAACACACAGAATAATATAATAGTAATCGTCACATCCGACCTTTAACTATAGTCTACCAATATAAAATCATAATATAATAATAATATTTTATGCCTCCTACTCATAAATAATAATAATGCACACCGCGTTACATTCGGTTCAAATATTTGATTTTTGTCGACGAGAGTCGCACGTCGCATAATACATCAAACACGCTTCGTCCGAAGTCATATTATATACTGTGTGTGTATAATAATACCGATTTCAATCTAGTCAATTGCTCTAATTGCGCGCGACCACACAAACGCTGCCGCTCACGCAATTATTTAATCACGTCCAATTTTCCCGTTTCCCTTCAGCCCGCCACCACCACGAGCTTCGTCGCCGACGGCAAACATCAACTTTATAATACAACATCACCACCGCCCGTTGTTACTATATACTACAATACGGTACTGCAATACTACACTCGCTCTGAATTTACTCTTATCACAGCCACGTCCATAACTCAACGTCGTAACAATAGATAAATATTGTTAAGCTACAGCCATCATCTTCTTCTCGTCCCTGTTTTCTATCTCACTTTTAGTTATTTTTATTATTATCATACTATTGTCAGACGCAGTACCGCTATAAGGTAGAGTGAGGTGATGCAAGTACTTAGTGTTGTATTATATATCACTCAGTACTCACTTAAATATTATGCATATCTATTGTACTTAGAAACTTCTAGACATCTAGACAAAAGCCGCCGCATCCACCGCCGCCGGGTAGCGAACAAAAAATATAATTTTAAAATAAAATGGGGTAATAATATAATTTGCTTACCTACGATAGCGGAAGCCAAACGAAAAAAAAATTGACGAGTCGTCGCGCTTAAGTGGTTATCCCAGCTGTAGGTATCCACTGCAGTGCATATCCGCTCAAATATATACCCCCCTCGCGATACAGCGACAGCGTTGTAAAGATCAAGTTTTAAATAAAATATATGAAAAAAATCGTTTACCCGCATGGCTTGAACTGAATTAAAGGCAGCGGATAGGTATGAATGGTACGATTACCAAATATTATGAAGTGTGCTTTACAGTATATGGCAGTGGTTGTCAACCTTTTCGGGTCCACGGCTCCTTTTGATTTTGAAATAAAATGTACGGCTCCCATACGAATATTTAAAAATAAACAAATTTAAATTATTTATAATAATTTTAATCTAACTTTATTTTTAATGGGACGGCTGTGCTTGTTTTTGTTGCATTATATCATCAAATAAATGTAAATAGTAATCGAAATATGCTATTACTCGATATCGCAAACACGGTTATCGACGGCCGATCTGTCTCACACACCCAAAATGTAATATGTATTGGTGCGCGGAAATTGTATTTTTAGTTTCTATTGCGAACGCGGCTCCCTTAATAATGACCGGCGACGCACAGGTGAAAAACACTGGTATATGGTAATGAATGTATGTATATCCCTGACCGGAAACGAAAATATTACTGTTTTTGAAAACGAAACCAATTTAAATATTTTAAGGTAGATACATGCTTAAGACATATTTGTCAGTAATTAATAACTTAAATCGTTTTGATTGATCACTTTTTTTATTTAATATTAAATTAATTGCATTGAAACTGTCATCGGATACGGCGCTTATAACCGGAACAGATTTTTTTTTTTAAATCAAAATTTTAAGTTATTGTTAATAAAAATCATACACCAAAATTGGAAACGAAATTGTTGTTATTCTTCTAGAAACTGAACTGAACGAAATCATATCAGAAAGGTTACAGTCAATATGTGTTATTGTAGCCGTTTTCTTTCAGACGTTGGTAAATATATACATATTATAATGGTACGATATTATACGCTCCGTGCAGGCGTCGTCGCGTGTTCGTCGTTTCACGCACGAAATTCTTACATGGCACACTCAAGACAATATAGGTAATGATAATGTACGACGGCCGAGATGCGGTACACGCACCCTGCCCGAGGGCAGCTTCGGCCAGCTCGCGCGATAATAGTCTACTTAATAGCCATCCACACGAGACAAATTATCATCATCGCACACATATTATATAATATGTAACAAACGTGAATGAAACAATTTTTTCAATACACTACATGTTATCTATACATTGGTTAGGCGCTTCATGCATCTAGTATATATGGTAATAAGTACTTACAAGTTTACAACTCAATACTTCTATACATAGTACAAATAAATTCATAAAATGTTGTCGATTAAATTCAACAAATATTTTATATTTTCCCTATTGATTGAATTTTCTAACAAGAATAATGCGAGGATTTAAACCACCGCAGCCCTTTACGTAAATTTAAAACTTGCTCTCCTTAAAAAATTAGATATAAACGCCACTGCAGATATTATATTAGTGTGCAGTACATATAGCGTAAACGCACCGTAATGAATCACTTACTTAGATGACATTAAGTGACGTAGACATGACCACAAAAAATATCGTGTATACTCGGTAAATATATATATTAAAAAATGTACACGAGACCCGATCAAAAAAAGCACAGACTAGTTTATGCATATATATCACTGTACAATCCAAGTCTGGTATCTTATTAGTTATTATATACCGTGGTTGGACGATATTATAATATACGTCGGGTACCCTATGGCCTATACTACCTATTACATATACCTATGCGGTTCTACCGGAGTATCGCTTATATTCTGTCAGTCGGACTGCGCGGCGCCAACGCGGCGGCTGATATTCTAGAACGAAAACCGTTGCGGGATCAAACGACGCCTTTGACGGGGAAGTCGATAACGTGTACACTTGACCGACGGTATAAAACAAATTCGAACACGGTATTAAATTTCCAATCGACACCCGAACAGGATATTTTTCGTTATATCTGTAACGAACAACTATATAATAATATACCTACATCATACGCTTCACCGATAAAATATATTGTGTACATTAAAAATAATAACATCGGGCACGTCGTGTACAACAATGTGGGTACCTATGTTTGTCCACATATACCCGTGTTTGTATGCACGGAAACTATAATACAAACAGGAAAATAATATCTTTCGACGTGTGTGGAACGCGGACGTTCCTCGTCCTCTATACTTGCGGCGGCAATGGGGCTAATTAGGCGGAATGCAGCACACGGCGTGGACTTGACGACTTGCTCACTCACCCCACGCGTATGGTATTTGGAAAGAAGAATATTGACGGCAGATGACGATTACAACCTACACCACCGTAGTAGGTACCGAAAAAACCGTCGTGCACATTACACGTATATTATGAACCGTAACGATATTATTATCGCGGTCCGCGCGGGCGGGATTTTCCCGGCGGTGGCGGCCGGCGAGGCGCCTCGTCGTGGTTGACGTTGACCTCGGCGCGTTATATTATTATTGACCGGTTGGCCGCCGCCGCCGCGGTGGTAATTACGCGCAGAGTGTGTATAGTAGTCGTATTATATATATGTATATATATACCAAGTACGTGTATTACGTGTATAATAAATGTACGATATATAGTAAAGTGAAGTGAGGTTATGCACACACGCACGCACGCACCCGTCAGTCGCACACGCAGACTCCCACTTTTGGCCGCCGTTACCCGCGCGCATATTGCATGTAATGTATAGGTACAATAATAATATCAAAATTGAAAATATTACTGAATTGGCGCATAATGCGCGATGCACACGGATATGACCGACGGGCTAGACGCTACAACTCTAGGAGAAAAAAAAACCAAAACAAATATCGACACTGACAACAACACACACGCTTTATGCGTTTGAAGGCAGGCGCACGGATGATGATGATGATGATGATGATGATGATGTAGATAATATCTGATGGTTTGTACCCGTAACAAGACGACGACGACGACGACGATCGTGCGCGAGTACTAAACACCATTATCGTGTTCTGATATATTACAATATTATTATATAGGTGTTAATAACGCGACGCCTAGAATCATGATAATTTATTATTATATATACAACGGGACATGCGCGAGACCGGTCCCTGGCCGACACGCGAGCGCCGTCTCTCTTCGTTCTCGTTAAAAACACGGTTTTGATAATATTTCCCATTTTTTTCTCTCCTTTCCTTTCTTCGCATTTGAATAACGTTTTCCGAACGACACGAATACACCGAGCACTAGCCGCGGCCTACGCACACACACACGTCGATCGATAAAATAATAAAACAACGCGTCGTCGCGAATAGAACAAAAGAGAGCGGATATAGAGGAGAAACGCCGTGCGTGCGTGCGTGCGTCGCGCGCGCCTCTATAACGCGTTGCAGCAAACCATGCGCACGTAGATTCGTTTTTTACTATTATTATTTTACATCGTACCTACACACACACGCACGCACACACATAGACTTACGACGACGACGACGACAACGACAGCTATTACCGGGAGAGAACTCACGCACGCACACTTTTATAATATATATATTGTCAAGGAGCCGCCGCCGCCTTCTCCTATATTATAGTCCGCCGACAGTAACGTACGGCGGACGAGAGGGGGGAAAGTCCATTGTTGCCGTTGAAAAAAAAACGCCGTTCGCCCACCCCCACCTACCCTACTGCCGTTGCACCACCCCGGGTAACATGGTGTGTGAGTGTGTGTGTGTGTATATATATTATACACGTATGCAAGCGTAAGTACGTGTTAGTGTGTGCGTGTGTGTGGATGTATGCCCCCATTCACTCAGCCACCGCCGCTACCGGTCTCTACCCCTTGTTGTAACACTAGACGCACACGAACACACGCACTACACATACGCGCGTACACACACACACACACACACACACACAAACTATAATACGACTAGCACACACATAACATTGCGATGATACGCAAGCAAACTCGCGAGAACCAATTAATCCGTTTAAAATATTATACAAGTCGTGTATTTTCCAATAATTAATAGTAAACCGAACGTAAATAATAATATTTCGATATAGGTACGTGTAACATATGTGTTGATTATTATTTTATCCGTTTACGCGCGCCGTGTACGCTGTGTCTTCATAATAATATTATGACAAAAATTGTCGTACGTATAAATATTATATAAATATATGTTATTATTATTATTATTATCATTATGTCTGTTAACCTATATAATATTATACATCGTTATTATGATCATCGTCGCATTATAATTAACTATATTAATATTATTATCATTGTTATTCCCTAAACCCTATACAAGCAATAAGCCTTAAGTAAAATCGTAGATTAAAATGGAAAAAAATATAGGTGTGTATAGGTAACGCGTATAGGTTTATTGTTGTATATATAAATGCAGACTGCAATAATGCGCGTATTACCGCTGCACACATAAGTATATGAAGCTGATTCTATTAACGCATATAATTATCAACAGTTTTAGGGTATCTGCAATTTTATACGAGACGGATAATATAACTACTGCTGAACGACAGACAACGCACTCAACAACTGCCATTCGTTTTAAAAATAAAATAATATTAAATGATTTAAATGTACCATTGACGGCAACGGTGAAATTGACTTTGTTATGTTCTTATTTGGGATTACTTTTATTGTACACACTACACTTTATAATCATTAGGTATTAATGTTTAAAATGCTACTTGATAGTTAATATAATAATAATATACACCACGAGAAAAAAAAAGATTCATGCATTTCTAGTACTAGATGATTTTTAACATTAAAGTTATATATTGATGTTGTCGTGCAATGTTTCACGTGCGATACGGTAATTGTAAACATACTTTAATCGTTTACGTAGAAATAATAAAAAACCAAAATACAATATTATATGTATACGATTCTGCGAATAATACGCGTGGTCGGTAGTGAAAAAAATTATACTTCAAAAAGCGTACGATATAGAAGTGCGAGATTAACAGGCAAATATTTTTTTAATTCCAAAAAGAGAATAAAAGGTCTTTTAAGAAAAATTACCATTCGTGAGTATCTTCTACACGATTGAAATGCTAAATACTAAAAAAACCATTGATTTTTTTTATCAATACTTGATCAGTATATATATTATCGATATCCAACGTAATTTTATGGCAATTAATTCTGTGTTTTATTTTAAGAATACAAATTACTGTTTATGCAAATTTTATACTAAAAAATATACTAAGGCATTAATTTATACAATTGTGTATTCTTAGATGTTTATATATATTATAACATTGTTCATAACGCCAATGACCGCTGCGCGAGCGACAAAACCAATTATATTCGGTTACTTATCATTATTACAATATTATTAGTAAAGAATATGTATTTCATATTAAGTACCCCGCATTTATGACCGTCGTGATAGCTTTTATGTATAAAACTACATACTTATAACGATGTTTCATTTATTCTTATAAACATGTATTTTTGTATAGAATGTTATTTTAAGTTATAATTAAAGTAACTAGTTAATTAATTAAATTGATATTTCAGCCGCAGTCACATATTTAGTATATATTATAATAATATTAAGTATATTTAGTGATTTTGATAGTAAAACATTTAATATAAAACCTTTGACATTATTTAATTATAATATATAACTTACAAACTATTAAATGTATAGCTATAAAAACTACCTAGGTTTCTTTAGAATATAGATTTTAATAAGTTGAGAAGTAATTCATTATTTCATTACATATTTTAGATATCTGTATTACCTTTATACAAATTTTTATACAACTACTATACAGCTGATTGTCTAAATAAATAGGAAATTATGTAAAATTAAACAAATAAAACTACAATACCTATCGATCGTTGAAGCAATTAATATTAAAGTTTCAGGATAATAATATACATTTAGGTTATACATACAAACTAGGGTTTATTTTTAGTTATATTTTGATTCAAATAAATAGATAAACGACTTTTGTTAGAGATACTACTATAGTAAATTTTAATAAATAGAGAACCCAGTTTTATCAATAGAAAAGGTAAATAAGGTAATAAATACTTCATCATAATAATAGTGGAATATGAATATTATTTGTAGAATCGTCGGCATAAACTTATAATATTATAACATTTATAACTTATAATGTAAGAATGTAATCCATATATACTTATAAGTACCTTCACATTTATTTTTATTATTTTTCAAAGTTACATACGATTGTATGCAATATCTATTAAGTACAATAAGCGTGTAAATGATTAAAGTTATGTTAGTTGCTCATAACACGTGAAAGGAGACATTCATTAGATATTTTTAAGCGTGGGAGAGGGGATTTATGAAATTTAACTAATAAATAAATAAAATAAAAACGAAAATTTAGAATATCTGATTGTTGAATTTGTAACGAATTTACATTAGTGTTTACATTGTAAAACTGAAGGTTAGATACCTAATGTAAATTATTCTTTGCAAAAACATAAGCAAAAAAAATAAAATTGATTAAAATCTGTGTTATAAATAATAAGCACTTTGAACATAAAAGCAAACCATTCAAGTGCTATTCTTGCATATTTAATAAAAGTTTATGCAGAACACTATTATATACAGATATAGTATAACTGGGCTCTAGAAATATCCATCGTTTACACTATATGAATCATGTAACTTAATTAATAATTGGTTTTATAACCTTGTCAACCTAATCGTTGAATGGTGTCAACACTGTCAACATTGTCAACAACTTAGATGCTTATTGAAGTAAATAATACAAGGTACAGCCAATTCTAGAAACAGAAATATTCACAACCGTCTTATTTTTAGTTGTAAATTATATTTTGCATTTATAGTGTTATATTTATCACGGTCAACATGAAAATTTATATATATATATCATTAGGTACCTACGTGTATACGATTATTGTGCAATGAAATATGTACCCATCTATTACTAAATATTAAACATACCAATATGCCAAGTATGTAAACAAATATGTGAACACAGTATTATATATAAGGTATTACCTACATATAATATTATAAATAACAAATAGGTACATCCCAATTTACCAATGTATATTTTAATTTTACAAACGATCAATTTACAATCGATCGATTCAACAGATCAAAATATTAAACAAATACTATAAATTAGTTAAAATACTGAATTTTCAAAGACAAAATAACCGTTGTTGGTATCATCTCCACCCGGCGTTGTATACCAAATTAATTTATTCTGTTATACGGTCGGATAAAATACATTTGCATCTAAATCGAGTATAACTAAACGAAAACGATTATTGTTTGTTGAGAAAGCAGGTAGCAAATAACAATAATAATAATGAAACTGCAAATATAAAATATTACTGTTATATATATAAGTATCATAACGTTTTTGAATTTAAAGTTAGATACGTGTATAAATATAAAAATAACATTTTTCCGAATTATTAACACATACCGTCAAAAACAACAATAATAAATTATATTTAATGTTTAAATATTGCAGGCGCAATTACATATCCGTCAACATAAATGATGTGAATTAAAATCCAAAAATATTATACCTACCCAATTTCAAACGGAAAGAATGATGGATATTTACGGAATAATCACATTCGCCTAGTCCCTATATTTATAAATAAGGTTAAATTTAAATTAATACAGTTTCCGTTTGTAATTCGCGTGTTGGTACAATAATTTATAAAAATCACCAAAATAATTTATAGCTATTTATTTTTTTACACGGTGTTACTACTACTACGCTATTACTGCAGCAGTTAAAAAACAGTAGCGACTACGTGATTAGGCACATCGTCGTCGTACTCATCATCATCGTCATCATCATCATAATGGAAACGCGTCCATAATGTTGGGTTTAATTGTCGTCTGGCGCCAAAGATCGTATACACACACACATACATATATATATATATGTATATATTGTAATGTTTAAGGCGATTTGGTAGTGTGGGCTGCGCGACAGCTTTTCCTTATAGCCCCAAGGTGACGTTTATTGTTTACCAATATAACATTATAAAAACTATGATATAATTACAATATCTTAGATTATACCTACTTGACAACTATTCTAAAGTGCGATGGCATGAAGAGATTATAGCTAATAGTCATTGAAAAAATCACACTTTTATACATCTTTGTACCTACTTTTTTTCAAATAATTATTTTATTAGGTTTGTGTCTTGTGATGATGTATTGTGTATATATAATTTTATTTGATTGATGGATGAAAATTATTATTATGAAATATAAATTAAAAATGTAAGAAACAATAATTATACGTATACTTAAAGTTACTATATTAACCAACCTATCTTACTTTCAATATAATATTAAAGACACTAATTGACCACATTTATTAAAATAAAATACGTTAATCATTAATAATGGAAATAACAGTATAGATTAATATTATAATAGAGTAATTTTAAACATTTCGATCATAACAAAATTCAATAAAATTAATATTTTGAGCTATAACATGAAATTTCCATTTATTTAACCTGCGTTGGCTATTTATAATAAAATTATTATTATTATAAATTTTTAATTATTACTACTGCGAATATTATGAATACATATAAATCGTACAGGTTACAGGGGCATCGTTAATGGGTTGTGATAATAAGTTCTTATTATTACCAAAATAATATATTATGGGTACGCGTGATAAAAAAAAAAATTCGCCCAAAGCGTATAGCCGTATATAAAACTATTTTCAAAAAGAGAAAATCGGCATAATATGTTTATCGGATATACTAATAGTACCCTACTGCTTTAATCGATAACAGACCGTACGTTTACACGACATATTAGATAATAATAAATTATTATTTATTTCCTATACCACCTACTTACTTATATGCGATTATACGTAAATATATTATAAATATTATGATTAGATTTTTAAAAAGTAAATTATATTCTGTTGAGACCGACCTGCCAGACTTGGTGATGACCATTTCGGTGCCGAGTTTGTGGAACTTTTCCCAGAGATCCTTGCCCTCCAGCGTGACCTTGGGATCGTCGACCACGCCGTCATCCTCGGGCCTGACGACGGAACGGGGTAGCGCGGCCGCCGGGTGTGGATGGTGTACGCCGTGCGCGACGGCCGCGGCCAACGCGAGCATCTCTTCGGCCGGATAGCTACCGGCGCCCGGGTGATGCGGGGCGTGGTGCATCTTCGGCATGGGTATCATGGTGCCCGGGTAACAGGCGCCCATGGCGTACGCCGCGGCCGCTGCGGCCGACAGACCGGGTGGCGGTGGTGGCGGCGGCGGATACTGCTGTTGCTGGCCACCGGCCTGCTGCTGGATCGTGGATGGCGGCGCACCGCCACTGCTGTTGTTGTTGTTGTTCGTCAGCAGCGAACTGACGGAAAAGTCAGTGGACGACGCACGGGCCGCCGTGTACGATGTGTCCGGTGAACGTTGGCCGCCGGTCATAGCGGCAGCGGTCTGCGGGGTGTCCGGTGCCCCACGGGGTGACCGGCACCTGAGGTCCGCTTGCTCGAACCGCATAACAGCCACGCCGTCCACGCCGTTACCGTTTGACCCAGCCACTACGGTGGACCAGACTCCTGTACGAGCATTCACAAATGTTTACCGCGAGTGATTGCGACGGAGTACGGTGAAGAAAAAAAAATCCAATGCAAACCGAAATTTTTTATTTTCTTTGCGATGTCGAATTCGATTGCTGTGGACGGTAGTTCGGAAACAATATTATTTCGACGTTAATCACACGCGAGACGGTCGACCGTTGTTGTTCGCACGCGGTGTTTCGACGAGTGTTTTCGAGCGCGTCGTCGAACGCGAAAAGTTTTAAAAAATATTAATCACGACGATTATTAATATTATATATATATATATATATATATTATGTATATATTAACGTAAAAAAACTATGACACGGTGTTTGTGTTCACGCGAATAATATGCAAACACGGGGGGACCGAGTAGAGACGACTCGCCGCCAACACTACTACTACGACCACAACAAAAACAACAACGACGACGACGACAACGGTTAGCGCGCTCGGTGCCGACTGACTGTGTGGCGGCGGCGGCGATGTGACAACACCGACGCCCCGGTCCGAGTGTTAATGAGAGTCGCGTCCGGATTGGTCGAGACCGGCCCGGCCAATCGGCAAGCGTCGACGGTTTCACGCAACGGCGTCAACACACACACACACACACACACCTACAGAGCTCGCGTCGACGTACTGTGCGGGCGCACCGCGTGTGTGTACGTGTACATTTGTGTTTGTGTGTACGTCACGCGCTTGCGAGTGTGCGTGTGCGTGTTGGACGCGACGCGGTTGCGGCGGCGTTGGTGGGGGACGCCGTCGCCGGTCAACGCTTGTTCAGGCGGCGGCGGCGGCGGTGGCGACGACGACGACGCCGGTGTTAAAATACGGCGCCCACCACCGCCGCCGCCGCCGCCGCCGCCGCCACCACCCTACGTGTATGTGTCCGACGTAACGACCGGAGGACTTTTGGCGCCCCTTCCTCGCCGCCCTCGCTAGCCGCGCTATACCGCAAAACGCCGTCGACGCCGCCACCGCCACCACCGCTGCCGACGGCCCCCTTCGACGTTCACGCGCACGCATCCTCCTACGCGACCGTTCGGCATAATATTATATCGTACTGTCGTATATAGTGCCGTTGTACATACGCCGTGCGCCCGCGAGTTTCACGTGCGTATACAGTGTGCGCGCGCGCGCCCGCCTTTCCTCCGCGGCCCGTTTTTTTATTTCTTTTACTCCACACTGGCCGCAGCCGATATTTCTCGCCTACGATTTCAAATGACACTATAGAAATGCAGCCGATGTTTTACTATAGGGTGCACTTTTTGTCCGGATGTGCCCTCCCGGCTCCCACCGCGGCGCATAACACGTTTTCGCCTTTTTTGCACAGTATATCCGTTTGGTTTCAGACTTTAGCGGATAAAGCGATTTATTTTTTTTTTCAAATCAAATCGTATTAAAATTTAGTTTAATTTTTACATTTGTCGCTACTTAATGCGTTCGTCCGACGCGCCCTCAAAAATATAGTATGAAATGTTTTTTGTGTCTAAGATATTAAGTGCGTCTTTATGGCTATATATACACATATATTATTAAAATAATATCCCACAGCGTGTGTGTACACGTCGATAATCTGCAATAAAATATGATTTACAGTATATTTTGTTAATCACATAATTTTCTATACACTTTTAATTATATTCCTCATCTATACGTGAAAAAAAAACGACGAGTAATAATATAATTATATACATTATATTATTATTTCACGATAATAATTTTATAGCACCTCTTGCAAATCACCGTTGGCCATTCTCGATCCAAACCCATTATATTTTATATTAATACTATTTATAGTAATAATAATGCAATAAGATTATAATGAATTCGGCGTGTATATACTATATAGTTATATGTGTCTTGTAATCGAAACATACGCCGGTAAGTTATTTTAATAAACCATCATAATATATGGCGCGGGCACCAATTGTCCAGTATTTGGAGTACTCCAGTTATAATACACAAATTAAATTTGGCTTATATAAATTAAAAATTATAACTGTTTTATATAACATGTATTTTATTGATTATCATTTTTATTATTATTTCATTCGATTTGCTGTTTTTTAATTCAAATATAATTATAAATTTATTTATTTTATTTGCGGTTTTTACATAATTAAATAAAGTATCCATCTGTTACTAACATGAAAACTCATGTTTACTACAAAAATTTAATATTTTAGTTAATACTTAATATTATCTAATATTATTAACTACATATTTTTGTATGTAGTATAGCACACCCATACTGTGTGCTACATACATAACAATAAGTGATAAATAAACAAAAATATGTTTACTAGTTAAAACTCTTAAAAGATGTTTGTCTAGATATGCCAAAATAAAATGGTAAAGTGTGTAGTAGCAAAATTTACAAAAAATAGAGACTAATATCAAGCAGACGGTATATTATATAAAGCATATTTTATTTATTTTATCACATTCATAAAGTGTATAAATATATAATAATTATATTCAATATTATTTCTACGCCGAATTTTTTTTTTTTTCAAATGTTACATTGGGTAGTGAATCTCTGTAAAACTCAAACATATACCTAATATTATTGATATCCCTTCACGTTGTTACAAAATAATTTATTTTTAAAAAACTAATTTTACATCAGGGATAAGTATTTATTCTTATTTTTTATTATACCTGCCTATATTTTTCATATTCCATAATTTTATTATAAGATCGCAACACGATGTTGTTAAGGCATTAGACATTTAATTTGTTTTAGTCACAACACATCGAATGTTATGATATTATTTAAGATCATGGACTATGATGGTGCACGACTTACGAATAGGACCTATACATTACAATCTAAATATACAATAATATTATATTATATTATAAAATATAATATTGACTATAAATAGTACCTAAGCAACAACTACCTACGCTTGCAGGTTGCGACAGAAACCTAGTCTGTTTATATTTAGTAAAGGTAATAATATAATATTATTAAATTGTGTTATTTTAAACTTACATAGTGAATTTCTTAACATTTATAAATAAAAACGCGTAGGTATATTGTTGGTGACTATTATATACATAGACCACGATACAAAGTATTCAAAGATATTTCATTCATGTACCAAAATAATCCGATTCCGAGTCGACATCATAAACACGGTTATAGCCTTATAGGTGTACCTATATAATATATTAATTACAGGTCCACCGTCCACCACCGCTGATGCTACTTTGCGTCAGTTGCGTCGCGTGGCTTTTATCGTTGCACATGACGTGTAATCAGTAATCACACGGTATCGCATTCACTGACAATCACGATCTACCGGGGAGATTATTACGGAGACGAGTGGAATTTTTGGACATGACGCGACAGACGACGTATAGCTCTGCTGCGCAATAAACCTAGTGAAATAGGTTGCTATTATAAAATACACGACTTGCATAACACATAGGCGAGAGTGTACAACGTCGAGTTTTTGATAAATAATATATTTCGGAATACATATAATAGCGTTCGTGTGCTATATTATTATACATATTTTATTATGCCGCGATGAGTAAGAGCCCGAATCCGTCAGCACGTTGTCGTTGACGACATGCAGCAGTTTGTTCGAATATAATGATATATTATTTTTGTTACAGCGCGCGCGGGAGAACGCGCATTTCGAACCCGCGGAGTCGCGACCGTTTGCAGCAGTATATACCTATGGCTTGTCGGCACACCAAACCTACCAAACCCACATTATTATAATATTATGTTATACAATTCCGTAACTGTTATATGATGGTATATAACCGTATTATATCGTGTGCTACTCGGCGTGAACTGCGCAGAAGGGGTTCAAAAATCGGTGGAAATAACACGCATTACGAGATTACGAAATAATCGTTTCCATAACATCGGCTAAACGTCATAGATATGTGTATATACATAATACTACTGCAATTTACCTATTACGATAATAATAAAAGCGCGTATTTGTTACGCGATGAACAATAACGGAGTATATAATACTACCTATATATATATATAAATATTATATTATCGTAAATATAATAATAAAACTGAATTTAATTTCTTTGGGTAATCAATAGACTGGATAATTGATCGTCATACATATCATACACACGCGTACCTGCGAAACACGAATTTAATATTTTGTAAAACTACAGATATTATATTGTCTATTGTATCGAGTATACATTATATTATACGATAATGTTCTTGTATAGGCACCCACCATGAATGGCTTTGTTATTATTGTTTCACGCGTAAACGAATCGTGTTTTTTAGCAAAATCCCATATAATATAGGGCATATATAGGCGATAATAATATATAGACGATCTCCATTACACTAACATAATAATAATAATTTTATTCAGATCAGAATGTAATATATAGGTACGTATCAGTCACGTAAATTATTATATACCGTTTTGCGGAGGGGAGGGGGTGATATGTTTATTTCGTATTATTGCATCGATTGTCATAACTCGCAAGGAGTAAAAAAACAAACATTTATAATATCTTATGTAATATTTATAATAATGCATATAAATATCATTGATATTTAGATATCATGTGTTACATATATTACATAGGTAATATCAAAGTTAACTAATAACTTGATAACTGGCGACCAAACGAGTTTAAAGGATATACCAGTGGCGGCTTGATTCTTCATAACTCAATAGGAGCAACTTAGCTAGTTTCAAAACAACCAACACATCGCCCACAAATTCAATTTTAAGAATCAATGTAATATTTTTAGGTTCTTTTTTAGTTAAATTTGTCATTAACTTTTACAATTTATGATATAGATACACTCATTTGTTACTAGGAATTATCAATCTTCTGTTATGAATTATGATTAAACCTGTTAAACATTTTTTTTCCATTTCCGGGGCAGGAGCAGTCGCGCCTAATAGTATTCTTATAACAAGCCGCCCCTGGGACATACACCAATTATGTCAATAAGCAATGCCAAAATTATAAATATAAATTAAAAACAATAAGCTAACAGTAACAAAAAAATATAAAGTTTCATGTAATTGATAAATCACCCATATATTACACCTCATAGTTATGCCACAGATACAATATATATCTTATTAAAACACAATTTTAAAATTACAAATTACATGAGTTTATTATTCCCTCGGTATAAGCAAGCTTTTTATGAAACTGAGAATTTTAATTACAGCTGTACTTGATCAAAATACACTTACAATAAATAATGATAACTATACTAATAAGTACAATAATAATGTATAATAGTCAAAAATAATAAAAAAAAATAACTTATATTCATAAAATCATAATTAATTTACTTTAATAATTATTAACAGTGTCTCCAATAGGTACCTATTTTTATATTGGAATTAAAAGCTTTCTGTTAATATTAATTAATTTAATATATAAATATGAGGTTTTATGCTTTTAATAATTATTTTTATTATTATCCTTAGACGACGGATAATATAATAATTATATTAAAAATACATACTATACAAACCAAATTATAACTTATAACCGGGGTGGTAGTTAGTAGGTAATGGTATAAATGCGTACAACACGGTAAGTCGAAAATATTTGTAAATAATATATGATGATGATGATGATGATAATAATAAATCGGGTTTTTGCTGAACGGCGGCGGTCGAGAGGAAACCGCGTGGCGTCCGTTCGATCGTCGCGCGTCTCATCCGGTCCTCGTCGACCGGTTTGGCCGTCGTCGCGGTCGTCGTCGTCGTCGTCTTCGTCGCCGTCGCCGTCGCCGGACTCGACGAAGGTCGTGCTACTACACGGCCGTATATAATTGGTTTATTATTAATTTGTTGTTTTTTGTTTTCTTTAATCGTCCGTGTTCGTCGCGCCATGTGCGCATATATACCTCACTATCTTCTGGACACCGTCCGCACGTAAGGTACTAAGGTATATATAATAACATTATATGATATTGTTCGTAGCTATAATAGTTTTTATCACTTCGATATAATAATCTAACAATAATGTTAGACCTGCAACACTAACACCGTTTAAACGACTGTAACATCAATGCAGCTGCTGCGTCTGAGGGTCCGACTATATTATGGTTTGAAGGGGGTCTCGGAATATATAGGTATACACAATGTATTATGATGTCCGTGATGGCGATGGTTATTTTATGCGTTTTTTCCTAAATTTATATATTATGTCGTGAATTAGTAGCAAGCCAACCGGCGCGACCACGGTCATAAAATTGCTGTAAATATGAAAGTTTAGTGTATTATGTTAAAAAAGGACCCCTTCTACAGTAATGTTTGTTATTTTTTCGAATTATAGAAGCGTTATGCGCTTAAACTAGACAAACACTTTTTTACCACGATTCCGAATAGTATACAACATTTAATTACGTAATACAAGATATGTGATTACCAAAAATGATGTTTGTCGTCGAAGTTTTGAGTTCAATAATTATCCATCGGATATCCAACAACGGCTCGATAACAGATGTCGGGGAATTAACCGGGTACGTAATAATTGTTTCGAAGCAAAACACAATACTATGTAATATAATAGTTATTTCTCATTATTATAATGATAAATGATAATAAATTAATTTTAATTATTTGGATATTTTTTTGCGATATTGAAATCCCTAAAACCACGATATTGATAAGGAATCTATGGTGATTTCCTCTGTATCATATTATATAATGTTATAATACAATATTTAATATTAACTCTTTCGGTCCGTGCGTATATACGGTTAGATTATTCTTAGTGTTACCAACTAATCATTTTGTTAATAATATATTATATAGTTTATAGTAATATTATCAATATTAATTATTATAGCTTATTGTTATTAAAAGTTAAAACAGAGTAATCACAATATACAAATGTAGGAAATTTGACCATTTAGGCAATTAACACCCTCTGATAGGTTAGAACGGTCAGATTATATTCATAAAATATGTAAAATTATAAAATGGAATAATAATAATATGATTAAACAAAATATGAATAAAATTATTAAAATGTAATGTTTGATATTACAAATAAATGACATAATACTTATAAAACGATTTTTTTTCAGAATTTGAAAAAAAAACATATTTTTTAAATTGTTCAATTTTCTTTTATTTATTGAGCTACCATAGTTTCATATTTATTGCTAAATAATGAAAAAGAATATATATTCAAAGTCTACCTCTTTTAAATTTTACTATTTATTGGTAGACGTTTTCAATATTTCTTCGATAAAAATATCGTATTACTATATCAGTCTTATAAAGTTATAAGTTTAATTATTAAAATAACAATAAACTAACCCGCGACGGCGACACACTTTTAAAGCCATAACACTATCCACGATCGACATCAATACTCAACAATATTGTTCGTGTTCTTTAAATAACGAGTGTGGAATGTCCGATATCAATACAGTTATTATAGGTGACAATTAATGTGCCGGGTGTCAAAAGTCCGAATACCGTAATAAACAACGCGAGTGCTCACCACTCGGTCGTGTGTACTCACATAATTGCAGATAATAGTACAATATCATAACAACAGTGTAACACCGAACGATCATTAAAATATTATAATATTGTGTTATCGACATTATATTTTCACATTACACTCTGGCACTTGGCTGGCACTATTCACCGCGGTAGGTATAGTGTAAAATATTGTAACATGCATTATACGCATACTAATATATTATACTGTTATAGGGACAATCATAACAGTATATTATTATGTTAATAAGTATAATAAAAGTATTATAATAATGTATACACTGTACCCATAATATGGCTATATGTGATATGTTACAACAGTTGACAGTATTGTGTTAGCGCGCTTTAGTCACATGTTTTACATCCATCACTATATCTCTATAATACACGACTGTAAAATAATACTAAATTCCAATACACACACACACACACACACACGTATATATATATTATTATTATTATACACTCGTTCTCCGTACTGCGAGCACAGAACGCGTTGACCGAGAGAGAGAGAGAGAATAATAATAATATAATGCCGGTTCGTAGTACGCCGTTTAGGTACTATGGTACACTACGGATAGGTATAAATGTATAATCACTATGATATAAAATACCTACCACGCAGTGTTCGGTCGTTTAGCGCGCACAATAAAATCTCAAATTAAATACACGACATGATGTTCAGATGTTATATAGTCCACACGCGCTACGGCTGCAGGTACGAACACACGTCTCGACAGAAATTATTTATTGTTTGAAACGCACAGGCGTATAATAATAATATTGGAATACTAACCGTAAACGCATTTTTATATATAGGTATACCGGACGATCCATTTTTAACGTGACACTCGTTATTTCAAAAACTATTAATGTTTTTGAAAATATTTTTTTTTTACATAATCTCCGAGTCGTTTGGAAAACAACATTTTTTTTCCACTATCTTTTATCTTTATTATTTTTATTAAATCGTTGTTCTTCTCTTTTGAACGACAACATGTGTTTTTAATTAATTATTTAGGTTATGCTATTATACTTTTTTATACGGTACAAATCCAGTTTTGGAAGAATATGTTTATGAGCCATAATTATTTAAAGTTTATGTGAGTGATGGTGTTGAGTGGTGTACATTGGCTAGGTTAGGTGCTACTAAAATGTTGGTCCATTTTTCCGCTTATCTAAACTTTAAATGCTATAATATAGGGAACGAATGAAGTTGTTTTAATTTGATTTACAGATTGACTGATAAATATCCCGAATGATATTCTGTTCGGGATAAAACAATGGCAAAAATATAATTTTTTTCAATAAATATGTCTTCTTACGACTTTTCATTGTATAAAAAAAATATTTTCAAAAACATAATCGTTCTCTTTAATAATGAGTGGTGTACGTTTAATAGATATAGAATAGATCACTACGTATAATATATGGAACAACACTAATAACTAATATTAATTATAATAATATGATGCTATATCGATTTGAACGGCCGCGCGGGTTTTCAAATTTAGGCAGTGCGTTATTATTAGGATTCTGTAATGATAACCGTTATACACTTCGGACACTTGCAAACAGGACGGTATTTTAGATTATATTGTAATTTTGTTGTGTGGCATTTGATGGACGTTTGTGCACACACACATTGTTGACGAAAAAGTTTTCCGTTCCGTGGTCAAAGGCGTTTTTCGATTCGTATATGTGTATGCCTATATGTCTACAATTATTCACCTTGTGTGGTCTTCCCTACGAAACCACAACAGTATTATTTAAATTACACGCACAGTGTATACGCACGCGGAGGAGGCACCTACGCCGCGTATATATACAAGTTACTATACAACACACATACATTTAACCGCATACTCAAGACCAACACCCTTGGGGAAAACGTTCAATATTTTAAAGCCAGTTTTCACGGTTTATTTTTTTTCCATCATATTATACCAATAATATCGTAATATATTATAACTTATTACTTATTAGTTTTATTATCGCGGTACCTACTTCTACAAGTATATTAAACTGAAAAGAGGTTTAACGAGTAATTTTTTTTTCTTCCAACAATAAACGTTTGGTAATCTGTATACTTTTTTTCTATCATTCAAATTAAACATTAGACGAAAATTCGACATAACAGGTTTATTACAACTTCAAAATTAAAAGTACAGAAGTTTAATTGCCCGACTACCGTATTACTATTTTAATAATGTGAACTCAAGACTTTGTCGTTTACCATAGAATATAATCATTTAATCATTAGTACATTGGATTAATAATATTTTAGTTTACACCATGTTGTCCAATAGAATATGATCAAAAATACGTGGCTTGGACAATTCAAACACATTGTCGTCGTTGATTCATTCGATCCATACAGAACTAGCTATTTTTGTGACAAGAATTTCTGATTATCCGATATTATGACGGGAGTTAATAAAATTAGTTATATTTAACTATACGAAAATAGTATTACAAACTTATTACGAGAACTTATTAGAATCACTAGTGTATGAACACATAATATACCTATTAAGTTAAAAACGGAATACTATGTTACTTCCACGAATACTTAACATTTAAATTAATAATAAATAATATACCTAAATTCCCTATATATATATATATATAAGTAATTCACTATATAAAATCTATAAACATATTATATACTGTCTTAAAATAATTTGTAAGATACGAAAATATTCTACAAACGGTACTATTATTTTCAAGAAATAAACTATAAATTGTAATTAAAGCGTTAATTGTTTCTACGAATTAAAAATATTTTGAATAACGTTTATTTTTTGTTTCATGGTGTTTTGGGAAGTATATAATTACTAATAATCATATTATTTAATCATTAAAGAAATTAAAAATACGCTAGTGTTTTTTTTTATGAATTTTAATTTTTTTTTTTTTATATTCATTCGTACATTACCATCATTCCCATTTACACATACAAATCAAGTATTTAAAAAGCAATTAGCTAAATATTGTTATTACTTTTCTTATTTAATGATAATATATAATTTAATAACAACAATTTTTACCAAGTGCTATAATTAAGTACTGGCTGCTGTTTAGAGATATTTCGCATATGGATAAATGAAATAATAATAGAAAATTACATTTTGTTTTATTCCAATAAAATATAAACAAATAAAATATTGATTACCTCAAAAAAACTCGTACGTTTTAAAGATACGTCATGTCATAATATGCAAGTCATGTATTCTGTAATGTACCTATATCCCGAATTCCGAGGTAAAAGATCTTAGAGTAATAATACTCGAGATGAAAATTAGAAACCTGTTACCTGTTTGCAATTCGATGGGTAATGAAACCGTGAACGGATAATTAATTATTATTATATACTTATAATTATACGCGCACGAGCCGTCCGTCGGTTTCTTCAACAAGATTTTGCTGTATATCAATATAATATCATCTTTACCTGACGATACACAAGTTATGGTATACAATGAAACTGGAAATCACTGAAATAACCGTATAATATTGTAGCGCGGGATTTTAGAATTCTGAATTGTACTGGTATATGAAATAATGAGGTATAGTTATGATTCGTGTAGGTTCATTATCTTTTTTATCGTCTGTAAATATCAATATGCACCTATTAATTATTATATATAGTGTACATTAGGAGGATTTGACAATATTTCTCATTTTTCAATTTTCTAAATAATACGTAACGGCCTGCTCAGACACTCAGTACACGGTCTGTCATTATGATATTTGATTACGATTGAAAAATTTTTCACGTTCTTATACAGTATACAATATTTGAATATTATAAAAATACGAAAAGGTTAAATACTTAAATGTAAGATTGTGAGAACGCCTTGTCGCCTTCTACATACTATCAATTGAACTTAAAACGCGAACCCTACTTTCCTAGTGAAAACCTTTGAATTAGGTAATTCAGATTTCTTTAAAAATATCATATTACATTTTGAAAGAATAAAATATCAAAAATTATTATAAAACTTATATTATAATTTCAAAAAAAGTATCATGTAATGATGTATATATCACTTATCGCAGAAAAAAATATTAACCGTGAACGGAAGTGGAGTACAGAATAACTGATTATGATAATCTCCGAGGATACATTTAGACAATTTATCATAACTCATTGTCAAACTACGGGGTCCCAAATCGTGATGTATATATAATAAATATTATGTAGGTAGGTATCTTATGCCAGACGTATAAATCGTTTAAAACAAAACTGGAGAGACCACCCTGTAGACGACGATCGGTAAAATAATATATACGATACTTTTATAATAATAAGTCGGAGTATGGGTATACGATTTGCGTGTATATATATTTATATATGTATAAATATGGTATTATTCTGAGTGGCCGAGCTTAGTTCGAGTTCAGTTTTTCAAAAGTTATTTATATCAGTTTGAATAAAAATTTTGTATAATATCCTTATTACATGTTCCTTTATTTTTCTTATAAGTTATAACAAAACAAAAAATCAGGAGGTTTTGTGATATAATACGCGTATATTTTAATTATTTATTTTATTTCTACATTGCAACTGTCACGGCATTACGGCAATACCGCGTAACGAACGTTGTTTGCATAATCGACTTTTTTATATCGTTTGATATAGGAACACGTCCCGAATAATTTATGTTCTTTGTAATAACCGAATAATATCGATATTTTATTTTTGTAAATTTTTCAAAATTTTCAGCATAACTCATCAACGCTCTTATCGATAAACCCTCAGTTACGGAATTCAGACGAAACCCGGTCCGTAAAAAAAAAAAAATTAAAAAAGACAGACGTACACGCAATTACTACGTATTGCTTAGCAAAAATAGTATAGTAGACGATCAAACGGACGCGCATAACGAGGCATGAGTGCATGACATACTGTGCTATTTGGGCAAAATAATATTCGATTGGTCGTTGCACGTTCATTCGCGGCGACGACGACGAGCGTTATTCGGCCGGCGCAAAAAGCGACGTAACATATAATAATAATGATTTAATATTATTAAATACGAACACGAATGTCTCGTCGGGTATACCACCGGCTGTAACCTATACACACTATTATCGTTATGACGTCGTTTAACGAGCACGACGCGGACGAGAGAACACACATGAACGATCGCCGTTTACAATATATATATATGATTATTATTATTATATTCGTGTGGGGGGACCTGATATATTATATTTTATACCATCGTACACTACCTACTTCACGAACGCGCGTATTATTATTATTATTATTATTATTATTGTTGTTGTTATATATTATAAATGGCATAATATGTATATAATAGAGAGACGGTCGTCGAGGCAGATATTTCGAGAGGTATTTTGTCGTCGTCGTCGTCGTCGTCTCCGTTCCGCCATGGGATTCTGTGCGGTGGACCGGTCCGCGCTCGTGTGGGGAAGGTGGGTTTGGCCTCGGCGGCCGGACAACCGGTCCCCGGCACACCGGTGGGCGGACTTACGGTCCGCCGGTATACGTTATTGGATTTACTGCGACGGCACGGCGTTCTCCTCTCGGGCCGCGCGTACGTGCGTATTTCGTTCGCGCATCTCTCGTTCTTTTCCTCTCTTTATTTCCTCTCCGTTTTCCTTGCCTACTATACGATGTATACGTTTTCTTATAGATAGGCATGTGCATAACATTATGCGTCTCGCCTGAGCGTTATAATATACGTATATATATATATATATATGATGTAGGTACATACAGGATAATATATACGCGGTATACACGGTCAACACTGTACGCGCGCTCGTCTATAATATAATAGGTATATGCATATAAATTGTGCGTTCTGCGCACGCGGTGTATACCGACGATTTTGTCGGCATCGCATCGCTTGCGTCTCACTGGGAGGCTCTTCGCCCGCCAACCGTAAGTAGGTATAACTAATATACGATATATTTGGGATTTTTCAGTCATCGACCACGATCCAGCCGTTTGGTTTTCCGCTTTATAGGTAGATATTGTACTGTGTTTGTGTTATGGACAACGATACAACATAATACTATTATAATATAATAACAAATAAGACTGCTCAAATATTGAGTTTTATTATTTGGCGATCAGGATAAAACCAGGTACGACGATTCACAGGTTAGGAGGTTATGCAGCAAGTTGAAGACAATGATTTTCGATTTTCTCGAGTGCCAAATGGCTTGCAGCTTTATTTTAGTAACTCGTTGGTCCTAATTTGTAGGAGTATTGCAAAAGTGACCATCATCACGATCGCGTATAATACAATAAGTCAATAAAGTATAAATAATATATAAATATAATACATATAACGCGTGAGTGATGTATTTAATGTAAGACGCTTATTATTTTAAAATCTATTAAACATTATGAAAATATTTTTTTTACGTAGGCTGTTTCATCATAATATAGGTGTCTATAATGAGTACATAAACTATATATATATATTGTAAAATTTATTGTATTTTATTGTATGTATATGTCGTAGCCACATTGTGAAATCGATATTTTCATGAAAAGATGACCATTTCGTAAAATGGAAACAGATTTTTTACACTTCGTGAAATTCGAAAATATTTCACGAAATGGTCACTTTTTCATGAAATGATTACTCCAATTTTACATCGTGTAATTTTTTTCACAATGTGATCGATCACTTTATGTACTGAAATACAACATTAATGGAAACGTTAAGTTTGATTAGATTCATTATTAATTATTTCAAGTATACTGTATACTCATATTTATTAAGTATCTATACTTATTTATAATATATTATATTATAGTATACCATATTAATTTATTAACAATATTATAATTATTTTTTATAGTTATATAGTATATTTACTTCTATTTATAACTTATTAAATAATTACATATTTATGTTTGAAAAGCATTTTTACACAAACAACTTAGGATTCCATGACCTCAAGATACAACTTGGAAATCTATTTACAATTAAATTTTTAAAATATTTAGAATTTTTTTAAATTATTTATAAACCATTGAAATTTTTAATTTTTCTAATTTTTTAAGTTGAAAATTGGTGAAATTTTTGTGATTTATACCTAAAGTTAAAAAACTCAATATAAGGTTATCCATAAGTTTTTCTTAAAAAAACTGTAAAAAAACTTCAACGTCAATATAGAAAAATTGTATGAGCATATGAAATTGTTTTTTTTACGAAATCGAGTAAAATAACGATATATTATTACAATTTAAATATAGGTTATCATATAATATATCCTACTAATTATCATTGACTGACAAATCATCTCCGTTCAGAATTGTTTTTCGTATACAATGATACCTGCTGTCATTGCATTCAAATTTAACACATCCATTATAGTGACCAGTAACCTACTCAGTACTCTCCATCAGTTCTACTATACAGCAGAGCGATACCTAAAAAAAATGAGATGTGTAAAGTAGGAACAACACACAGTTTCATTAAAGGATGGTTAAATTCTGGAAATATGCAGCATGCCACTGCAAATTTTATTTTACCAGGACAGGTTGACAAACAAAAAGAGTTAACTTTACGTGAAACTGTCCAAGTTGTATCTGGAGGTGGAGGATTCTTAAGCTGTTCTTGTAAAAGTGCTTAGAGTGCCTAGAGTGCTACAAAAAGATGTATTTGTTTTAAAAGTAGTTTAAAATGTAACAGTCGTTACAGTTCATTTTCCTGCTCTAATAAATAAAAAATTGTTTATAATAATATTGTTAATAAATTAATATGATATATTATACTATAATATATTATAAATAAGTCGATACTTAATAAATATGAATATGAAATAACTAATAATGAATCTAATCAAACTTAACATTTCCATTAATGTTGTATTTTAAATTTCAGTTCATAAAGTGAACGACCACATTGTGAAAAAAAATTAACGATGTAAAATTAGAGTAATCATTTCGTGAAATATTTTCGAATTTCACGAAGTGTAAAAAACCTGTTTCCATTTCATGAAATGGTCATCTTTTCATGAAAAGATCGATTTCACGAAGTAGCTACAACATATGCACTAACCTAACTATACATATATATATACGTAACCATTAACGGTTGATAGTATAATAAGAATTATGGCAATGAAGAATATCTTAAAGTGGAAATAAAAACATTTAGGTCGTTTAAATTGTATAATAATATATATATTATATTAACACATAATATAGTCCATATCACACGTCACTTCATTACTCGACTTCGGTATTATTATATTTCTCTAACTGGAGAAAACGATGATTAATTTTGTTGCAATGCAATACGTTATATGATATGATAAAATATAATATGTTATATTATATGTCCCGAACCTCCAAAAGAATTAAAGCTATAAGATTTTTATGTCCTTTGTATATAATATAGGTATATCAAAAAATTCGTAAACACTTGAAAACCATTTTTCCACATTTGTAAATTTTGTAATGTACCTAATAAAAGAAAATCTTTTTATACGCACCAAAACGACGTTTAAATGATATAATGTATACAGAATTGTAGAAACCTCTATAGCAAAGGCAAGTTGGTCAGAGCAATAGCATATAACTACTGTTATATTTGAGATATATATAAAGTCCTGTTCACAATCCCGATTTAATACTGGTATTCTATATATTACCATATTATAATAATATATATAAATATATATACCTATTATACGTGCACATATATACGTAAGATATTATAAAAAAGCTCTATAGCTGAAAACGAGCTTGATTTTATTTACGTGCAACGTGTACCTATTTATATACAATATATGGTATTTATGGGAGGGCTGTTACGCATTATATTGAATCGACGTGTAACTTCCTATCATATTTCCATTAAAACAAAAGCGATCGAAACACCGCTCCCTATACGCACATAATAATATAATATCTCGTGTATATTTACATTTGCATGCACTCGGCCATAGCTATGCAGACACTATAATACTCTACACGCGTGCACTCCATTGATTTTTGATACCTCTGTTTTAACATACATAATAGTCGAAAGTCATTTAAAAACCAAATTTGAATTGCTAAAGTTGTGCGGTGCCATTTTTACATAAATTATTATATTTTATATTCTTGTCGCTATAATTACAATGACAGCTGTTTTATAACAATGTCCTCATCGTTTCCCTATATATATATATATATATATATATATATTCAAGATTATATTTATAAAAGTCTATGCAATAAACACATAAATATATTATATATTTTATATACGTATATATACACGTATCTAAAGTAGACGCGTTTATGATGTAACGTAACGTAATGTATCGTAAATGAAAAAATGTATCGGTAGGTAATAAATATAATTAAATAGTGTAAGAATATCACAAGTTTTATATTCTCATTATTACTCGTATAAAGAAAAAAGGAGGGTTTAATTTTAAAAATTTGATGAGAAAATTGTCTTTAAAATATATTTTATTCCTCAAGCTAAACTTAAAGTCCTATACTAATAAACCAGTAAATGACCTAATGATAAGACCATAAACTAAAGTACTGCTACACTCAAAATATACTTTCAAAATAATAGATCTGAAAGTTTAAAACTCATTTGGAAATACTTATCACTGTGATAATTGTTTTCTATGGAAAATGTGCAAAAAACTAATAACCCCACGCTGGGTGATTCAACGCCTCTGCCTCTCTTCTACCAGCTTCCCTGCCATGGTGCTTATCATGCCCTTACGTAAATACGCCATTGTAATTATTATCAGTACCTATATTGTACATTTTTATGTCCCAAAATATAAAATGATAATAATCGTAGATACTTGTTTACTATGTATATATTTTATTGAGTTCATCATAACCCTAATAAATTGGTCTATATTCCATACATATGGTCTATAGCGATGCTACTGATTTTTGGATAGCTATTACATAATGAAAAATTAGTGTATCGTTAAAACGAACCTTCGTGATTTTTTTATTTTATTTGAATGGTTTATCGGATTATCAATTTGTTTGACGTTAATTTAATATAATACGCGTCTATATGTAATGTTATGCTCGTGTATACGTGCCACGTATAGAGATTAGATTATTTCTAGAGTTTCTCAATTCTGTAACGAAGCCAATGATATGCCATCAGTAGACAATGATTATCGCGATTGTCTGAATTAATTTCAAATGAATATACTTGACAAGTTTATACAATTTAAAGGGACTTATACACACACATATATATTATATACTTATTAGATATTTGTTAATAAACATATATATTTATAATTATTTAATACAGATATTATTACTATATTATATTTTATATAAATCACCACGTAAGTGATATAAATATATTATGATATTATATAATTTATATATAAATATATAATGTACCATTTAGTAATGTAGTTGTATATTACAGGTATTTACAACTTAACAAGCATGCACTTTGCAGGTTAGGTTAGATATTACACACATTTATTTAGTATTAGTATTCATAGTAAATTTAATTTTCAAGTCGAACGACTGTATACACATAAATGGAACGTACTGATATTATATTATACAGTCTATAGCAGTGGTTTTCAAACTTTTATTATACACGGCACACCGTACACTTCAAAAAATTTTCACGGCACACTGACCTTTTTTTTTTTAGATGAACAAAATTGTTTTGAATTAATTATAATTATATATACATTTAATAAGAAATATGTGACTGATGGGCTAACAAATATTTTTAATTTTTGACGAATAGTTGACACATACCCGTATTTTCTTGTATCACAATTCAATGCAATCGGTAATTTATGGGAAAACCGCGGCACACTTAGTGGATACTCGCGGCACGCAGTTTGAAAATCACTGGTCTATACTGACTATATAGTCTAGTTGATCATTGTTAATTATTGTTCATATGGCAGTGCAGTCTATGTAATCAAATATCAATTTGCATGTATTATTATGTTTTCGGAAGTTAATTTGCCAAAACTGTAGATTACAGGAACATAAACATTTCTTTGTTTCTAACTAGTATAATCTAAAGGTATTTAGGTATCTATAGGAAATTCTTTGTATTGATAGTTGATACACGTGTATAATTTCACTCCGATGCGTTCGTTTTATTTTTAATTATTATTTTAATGTTTAATGTATGGTATGTATGTTGATAAATTTCAAACTTTGCTAATAATAACAATGACTTCATCAAAATTTAAAGATAGGCTACATGAAATTTTTAGAATATCATACCCAAAAATTTGTCCACCGAAACATAAAATAATAAATATACCACTTAAACAGTGCGTTTAACATAGATACTTTTAAATAATATACGATATATTGATACATATATTACACATATATATGTACGTTTTTATCTCTTCACTGCAGTAGAACAAGAGCATGATTGTATTTTGGCTGACGAAGACGTCAACAACTGATGAGTAGGATTACATTAATACATACTTTGATGTCAGTACACTAAGTTTTTAGTGGCTCTGGCTCGAGCAAAACTCAGACAAAACACATTCACGAAAAATTGTTTTTTTTTTTTTTTATGGTTTTTGTATCTATAATCTTAGAATAAAATCTTATAGAGTATTATATCTTACATAATATATAAAATAATAATTTTGAAGTTTTTATCATCAGGTTTATATTTTATTCATTATTTGACTTAGAAATAAAAAATGTCTTGTAAAGGTTAACGGGTGCCTATTTAATTTGTTAATTCAACATTTGATCATCATTTTAAATAATATTGATTTTGTAAAACAGATATGACAATAATAATTTAGTATCAAATTAGCATCGACGAGATGGTGTATCTTTAAATATACAAACATCAAATTAGCATTGATGAAGTATTGTGTCCTTAAAAATACATGCAATGTTTCAAAAACTATTTATTAAAAAAAAACAAAACGTCAAAAATGAAATCTACGGGCCTTAATAGTGAAAATGATAATATTACACAATTTTCATATGATTTACCAAGTTTATTCTTACCAGGTGTAGGGTTAAATCAAACCATTAAAAATATTATTTACTGTATTTTTTGTCAGAATTGATTTTACGCTAATATTGCTCAAAAACTAATATAAAATTTGATTTGTCTATATTGTGCGTGGCTTAAGGAAAGAAAAGAACACTGATGGCTGATATCTTTTAAGGTACAATTTTAAATTATTAACAATTCATATTATGATGAGTGTATTGGAGATTTTATATACAATTGTAGAGGTAAGAATTTACCATTAAGTTTCATAGAAGTATGTAAAGGTTATATGATTAAATTAATATGAGCTGATCACAAAACTAATATTAATCAGTTTATCAAAAAATAAAAAAAGTTTAAAAAAATATATTATATGCATTTATATTTAGAGTATATTGTATACATAAAATTTACTTGGTATATTAGCTGTGATGGTAGGGGGTCTATAGTTTAAACACATAATAAATACGTTTTCCTAGCACTCATAAAAAGAGCGTCCTGAGTGCTTAAATGTGTCAAGTATTGTTATTTATTGTGCGAAGCCATCTATTAGCGTTTAAACAATATAATAATATAGGTATGCCATATTATTGTAAATGTACGTATAATAATAATATTGCTAAAATCGCTTAAATTGTAATAACAATCAACAATAAATGAAGATACGATAAAAAAATAGCTGTTTGCTCATAAAAATGTATGATTATATATGAAAAATATTCTTTCACTGTTTAGAAATTTTATTTTGACATGAGGGTTTAAAAGATCAATAGATGATGCAATTTTGATGGAAATTAATTAGCCATTACCACGCACAAAAATATGAATTCATTTATATTGATATTTTATAGTTTTTACGAGAAAAATGAATTGTATAATTATTTAATTGTTGTAACTAATCAGTTTATAACAATTGCTTTTCTATGGTGTACTAAAAAAATAACTTTTTACACGATTCATATTTAATAAGAATATAAATTTCAAATTGTGGTCTAACATTTTTAATGAGCCTATTATTATCTTGAATAATAAATAAGAAAAAAATGTGTATAAAATAAATAATATTATACATCACATGTGTGCAATAGTGTAATTATTAAGGACGGACGAAATTATTCAATAATTGATTTAGTTCTATCATGTGACAAATACATCATAGGTCAATTTACCCATGAAAACAAAGAAGATACAAATAAGAAACAATATATTAAAACGGTTTTAAAAAAAAAACGTATCTATAATGTATTACGGGTACAAGGGTCTCTAAAACTATTATTTTTTTATTTTTTAAATTTTTTTATAATATAATTTTTTATGAATACAAATTGTAAATGTTGGATACAAAATAACTCTAGCTGAATTGTTTAATCTCTGTTTGTCCTCCCTATAGCTGGTTAATGATAAAAACCCTCTATTATTGGCTGAGATTTTTCAGATCGGTATAAAGTGTTTAATTGAAAACTAATTTAGAATTTTCTAAAAGAAAGAGAATAATATACTATTTTTATCGTGTGTTCATTTTTAAAATAATGTATTAATAATTTTACAAAGAGTTCTAGAAATATACCTAATTATGTAGAAAACAAAGCCATGAAAGAGAACTCACAACAATATAAAACATAAATTACGGAACAATAATAAGGGAAATTTTTTTATACTACTAATTATTAAAATATTCATAACAAATATTAAATTAATATTAATATTCTATTGTTAATTCTGTAATTTATACAATTTAGTATGATATATTTCTACGAAAATTAATATTTACATATTAATTAATTATTCATATTTTTTACTTTTTTTTTAAAAAAAAATTTTCAAATAATACTTTATAATTTCAATGGAAGTAAAAATTTAAAATTGTTGGATTATGAACATAGAACGAGGTAGTCTATGGATATAGAAAAAGTCTTAATTTAAATTTGTTGACTATGGAAACATATAGGTTAGAAGTCAAAAATACTGTAAAAGTTTTAATTTATTTTTAAAATATCGTTTCGATATGACATTTTCAAATGTTATAATTTTTGAATGTGTGTTGGTTTTCAAACATCAGTATATACTTAATGACGTGACTGTGATATGTATATATGTATATAAAATAAAAATAATGTCCATATGAAATTTTGTTATTAACTCGGCTGTAGTTTTATATAGATTAATTATTCTTATTTCTAGGAGTTACTACTAACGCTGTAACGTCTATAATCTTAATTTTAATTTAGAATGTTTTATCATAATCCATTATTTTTCTGTAAATCGTTGTTTAAGTTCAATATTTATTCATGATTTAACAAGTGTTATTTTTAATAATATAGAATTATAAATAGTTAATTATATTAAGAGTTAAGATTATAGGTGATGATGCTTTTTTCAGTTAAAGATACCTTAAAATCAAATCACCTTAAACTTCAAAGGTCTAATTAAAAATTTTACCTAAATGTGTAAAGTGTATAAATAGATAAAAATAAAACACATTCTTGCCATGTTAATATTATATAATTCCTTTACCTATTAAATAATTATATTTTATACACAAATAAAAATACCAGTACATTTATTCTTATTTTTTTATTATTATTTTGTATATAGGATGTAGCCATAAAGGTGTATATTATTCTTTTAAATTGTTTTAACAATAATAATAAGCCAAAAATATTTTAAGTTACTTTTACAACAAAAACAAGTTATATGAAGCATATCCTAAAAGCTTAGGTTTTTATTATGTTTATATACTCAATCGGACTATTGGAGAATCTGAATAAAATATTATTAATAATAGTTAAAATGACTAGCTCCAT
This sequence comes from Rhopalosiphum maidis, assembly GCF_003676215.2. Classification (NCBI taxonomy): domain Eukaryota; kingdom Metazoa; phylum Arthropoda; class Insecta; order Hemiptera; family Aphididae; genus Rhopalosiphum; species Rhopalosiphum maidis. The sequence continues at coordinate 86,340,245 of NC_040877.1, forward strand.
TACAATATACCAATATAATATATAACTGTATAGCGTTCCTAATATAGATATCAGCACATCATTAAAAGTATGAAATTTTATAAACATAAATACATAACGTTTAGCGTTTTTATTTCATATAAAAGCAATTTACATAGTTTTTGATTAAAGTGTTAGTAAAAACAATAAAAACATACTATAACCTATGTAGTGTTTCACGTTTCAATGGCTGGTTGGCATGTACCTTATTCAAATCCGCTTTAGCACAATATTTTTTTATAATTCTATCTGCTTTGGTTTGTGCGTATATATGGTTATATTTATGATTATATTATAAACTCCAGTCGCTATGAAACGAATTATTATAAACAAAGTATAATACAAGATTACAATAGTGTACATAATATCGAAAAATCGGCCGTGGGAACATGGCGACGATCAAAATGATGTTATTTCGAAAACAGTAATACCATCATCGTTATTATTATTATCATTATCATAGACGCGCGCGCGATTTGACTTTTCCACAAATACGTGTGTATATAATAAATAATAATGTTGTATAGGTATAACATAATATTATATATATATCATGTTTTTATGATCGTGAACTACTACGCAAATTACCGAGTTTGGGCCGTAATGGCAGTTGATTTTCATGTCCACAACAGAAATATACACGAAACTATAATTTGATTTAATATGTCGTTAATTTAATTTTAAATTGTTTCTTTAACCGCGGTATGAATGTATACACATCCTGTGGTCTAGTCTCGAAATATCGTGTTTATATACCTGCTATTCCGTAATCACTGTGGTAGGTACTTGGTAGTGGTTGGTACTTGAATATTTAATGTACCTACGATATAATATAATATATATGGACTGCAGTGTTGTGGGTAATTTAGGTCTCGAGGACATTATTTTCATCATGATATCAAGCTCAATAATAAATAATAAAAAAAAAAAACCGTTTGATTTTTAGCCCCATGGGCCATGACGTACGACCTCTGTGTATCTACTGTAAATACATTATGTCCGTTGTTGGAATATTAATATTGCTTTATTTGCTTGTGATTTGTAAGGACGAGCATAATTTATATATTCGCATTGACGTACGCATTGTCTGCAACGAAAGTTTGTCGCATGGTCTGCAGTATGCAGTATATACATATCAAAATAGAACCAGAGTATAAAATAAAATATAATTTTTTAATCGTTGTAATTTGTATTTTTTTTTTATGTATTGTACACGCAAGTTGCATGAACCTATATAATATACTAGTTTAGTGATAATAAGACTTTAACGCCCCGAGTGGCGCGATAGTGTAACTCAGTTAAATCGCTATATGGTATTATAAACCGTAGTATATCGTATTTATATGTACACATATAATAGTAACACACATATTTGACGTACACCCTATGGATAACATACATATATTATACTGTACATAATATGTCGATGTTGATAATTCAAACTTTGGATAATTCAAAACTCGTGGTAATTCATCGTAAATGGTCGTCCATTTGAGAACCTTCCTTTGAGTACACTTAGTAATTCAAAGTAAAATTTAAGGTGGATCATCCTCCAACATGTTTTAATTCGATGTTGTTTCATCATTATTGTGAGTTCAAAATGAACATTGTTTACCCTTCTCCACCAAATTTTTAGTCTGTTGTGAAAAAAATAGATGATACAAAAATATGTAATGAAATTTTCTGGGAAATTTTTCAGCACGGGTTCATTCAAATGGACATAATAAAAGGTATACTTAATAAATTGAACAAATAAAACGTTTCTACGTTGTATACGACGCATGAGAACTTTATATTGTACATTGAGGACGGTATCGCTTTGAATATAATTTTTTGGTGTATTTCAAACTTTAATTGGTTCGACAGTTTAAAAGCGCATTACCTATACATTTTTCTACTACGAATTGAACACAGATTATGGTTTAAGAAAGTAATTTAATAATATTCTCATTTTCACAGTTTTGAAAAATAAATTTAGTATCGTAATATTATATAAATGTAGTCATATAAAATAATTTACATTTTATGGAGTAATAAAATAGAAAAAAATATCCATTTATCGTAAATTGTAACCAAAATATTCTATAGAACATAGCCATATTTTTTTAACTTTCATAAAAAATAGTATGTTATTAAAGTAAAAAAATGAATATTTACACTGTTGTGAGCACCATTAATTTGAAGTTAAAACTGTCAACTTAATACTTATGATTACGTATATAATATACATATCCCATTGTTTTATAGTATATAGTTTTCCTAATTATCAATTCAATTAATTTTTGAATTTTAAAATATAATATATAATATTATATCTCGTGTACGGTGTACCTACTACCCATAGTAGACAATAAATATATAATGAAATGCATATAGTTGTGCATTTGATTAAAATGAAAAATAAATATGAAATTAACGACGAGCATATACAATTTTTTGATAACTTTTACGAAACTGAATTATTATACGACAGAAAACGCTGCGAATAAAAAAATATAGATACCTAATATATTTGCAGTGGCTATAATAATATGTACTGCAAATCCGGTCGACTATAAAACCGTATATATACATCGCATAGGCAAGTAGAATGGAATATGATATATAATGTAGCGCCGTTGCTCATCGCTATACTAGGACGTTTTTATATCCTATACGATAACCTAACGCATATATTTATAGATTATTTTCTCTTCGTTCACTTATAGTGTGTACTGTATTGTGTAATACGAATTTCCGTACGTATACAATTCGATTTTTAGGGGGAGGAAAGAAGGAAAAACACCCCAAACACGAGTTCATGTCGAGAGGATGTGTGACGGGGTTTGGCTCTATATACTTCCTATATATATGGTCGAAATTCGGACGATAAAATAGTGTACATGTATATGCGTGCGCGCACACACATGATAATAATATAATATTTTACACAATATATACGTCTTGTGTACAAATAAAATATATCGTTTCTCGTCTTCGCACAGGCTTATAATAAGTTATATGTATGAGTTCTGCAGATATGTACATGCTGTAACGGCGACGAAGCTCTCGCTGTACCTCGTGTCGTATCGCATATATGCACACATACACACACACACACACACACACACACACACACACACACATAATAATAATATACATCATAATGTACCACACGACCGCAGTCGAAATAATATTGTAAACTCGTACTGTTGAATAATCGCCGGTTGAACTTGGGCGGTGCCGCCACCACGCGGCGCGCGCGTTAAATATTTATTATTATGCGACCGGTGCGTGACGTCTTGCCCGTAGTAGTATAGCCCCTTTACAATAATGCGATACTGTATACATGTATATATATATATATATATATATATATATATATATATATAATGTATAAAAAAAACCGTCTAACCTATAAAAACGTAAATCGCGTGCACGAACTTTAAAGACGGCGGACAATGTTCGTATATAAATATGTGTGTGTGTGTGTGAGAGAGAGACAGTGTATAATATACAGTGAATACGCAACCGTCGCCGTTACCCGTTTTCAAAATTATGCGGTCCGAAGGGGCGAATAAAGAGTGTGGTGGAGTGGGACAATACATCATGGTTGTAGATACGAAAGGTGTAAAGAGTACATTATTAATATACACGTTGGAAAGTTTAATTTCTATCGACGTCATTATACGTATATGTATACGACTATGCGCCCGGATGACCCACGACCGTCGACCTGACCGCGTGACTAATAGGTACAATATATTATTATATTATATGTACAGTAGAACCTCTGTTTAACGAACTCGAAGGTTCTTTGAAACGAATTCGATGAATAGAAATTTTGTTAGAAAGAAGTAACATTTTTTTTCACTTAAAGTATATCAAGTGCATGTGTGTAAATAATTTTTTTATTCACTGTCGTCGAAGAGCTTTTTTGCTGTCCCGTTGACACAAACAGCTTTTGTTACAACTTTTGTATCATTTTGACTATAAAAATGTTTGCACTTATTTTAATACTTAAACATATCATTTGGCAAAATTTCACATTGTCGAGCTGATTGCGTAAGATTGTGTGTATACTCTCATTTATCTAGTTGACAAGTGTGTAATTTACAAATAATAAAAATAATTTTTAAATTCGTTGTAGAAAAGAAGAACAATTAACACAAAATTAATTCGTTAAATAGAAATAACGTTTTTTAAACGAAAATGTCGGAAGTTCCAATAGAATATATTTCGTTACATAAGAGTTTCAAGACGACTTTTAAGCACTACTTATAATATTATAATATCACACTGCAGCAGATTGGCGACTGCAGTCTGCAGGTAGTTCGGTGTCACGTTTTATTTCCCGTGCGTATTATAAAGTATACATATATATATTATATGTGTATTATCATATATATAATGTTATATACGTCGTGTAGGCGGCGCGTGCATACGGACGAGAGCTTTGGAATATTTGGAGGTATAAAAAATTCGATTTGCAAAAAACAATATTCACCTTTTCCTGGTACGTAAACGCCGTGACATTGCAGTGTATCGGCGAAGAATTCCAAAATGGGCGCCACCGAAAACGCCGTCGTTATAATTCTTACGACAGCCTAGTTTTTTTATTCCGTATTTTGTCTCTCGCCGCCGCCGCCGCTGCTGCTGCCTCTGCGGTGTGTGTGTATATAATAGTAATAATATACGCGACGACCGGCTACTCGTTTGGCGACTACGTACGTCATTCCTGTTTTCGGCACACATCATACGGACGATTTCTCGGAATTCCGGTCGTCAACGGCTATTTTTTTCTTCGCGCAGATAATAATGTAATGTGTGCAGCACATACTATCGTTCGTATACGTATAGCTGCCGCACTACGCGTCTACGGACACCGACTCCATTGCGCGCGTATATTAGGTATGAAGTGAACGGAAGACGATTGTCGCCGGACTATATCGTTGCTGCGGCGAACTTGGTGCAGTCGTCGTCGCGGACGACGTGTTTCCGCTGCAGACGCTGTGCAAAAGCTCACATTACCTATGGTATACCGTCGATGACTGCTGCAGCTGCCGACGACGACCGTTATAATGTAGCACATAACTGTAGCGTTTTTACGGTCATCGAATCGTATCAATACAATGTGTCTACATAATGTGTGATGCAAGCGAAGTTTCACGGCGTAGGTATATCCTTGACGCCATCAGTGATATACGATCTTATGATCGCGTATTAAATCGTTTTTCACCGTATCGCGGCCTTTATTTCTCGTTTGATTCTAAAATATAATATAGACTATATATTATAACGGTGTCTATACACACGCGACACTGTAAAATATATCGTGGTACTGACATAGGCGTAACTAGTCCTTTATGATAGGGGGGGGGGGTAAATTCTTAAAAATGTTTTACAGCAATTTTGTTTTAATTTGATTATTATTTATTGTTTTTATTGGTGTTTACAACTGATCTGAATGATTATTCGTTGATATGAAACATTATATTTTGTTATATTGTAATTTGTAGGGGAAAAAATAAAGCTAATGAATACCAATAAGTTTATATGCACATTGCACATACATTTACCCAAAAATTCTGGGGAGGTTGAAGCCCACCCAAGCCTCTCCCCTAGTTACGCTAGGTACTCGTTTTTTATCGCATCGCCACCACGTCGTATGTATGCAATGCGTATCACTCTTGCAGACACTTTATAAGAGTTACAACTGTCCGTCAATCGTTATATTGTGATATTTTTTACACGAAGTTATAAAAATTGAAAATAAAATAAAATATAGCAGTTAATATAGTAGTGACATAATAAATAATTAATATTTCATAAATAAACGTAAAAAAAAGTCGAGACTGCAATTTTCCGAAGACTCTTAAATGTCACACATTTCATATATTTTAATGACATGTTTTTATTGGGAAAATTTGAAATCAAATGCTGATATTAAAATGTTGTCTACATTTTTGTTTACAGTTCATATCACTTGGACATCACATCGCGTACACCGGAACACACGTGTACATACATATTCTTTTTTCAGTTTGATAAGGATTTAACGACAATGGTTTTTTAGGTTACATATAATTATACTTGAGCCATATCATTATAAGTATATAGTAACAATAATAATATAACGGTTAGACATTTTACAACAGTTTTGTGTTCGATTTATCTCATGGAAAAATGTACGGACTTATACGGTGTTCTCTTTATTGAGGGTTGGATATAGTGAAACTAGAGATTGTTCAGAATGTTGTGAACTTCGACGTATTTGGGTTAGTTGATCATTATATTATTTTCTATTGTAAAGTCGGGTTCACAGCTACGTCGTCTGTCGTGCGTCTTGTTCTTTGTATTATATTCTGATTGGCTGTTGTAATCATGATGGTATCATGCACCATTATCCATCGTGAGTTGGGTCGACCTTAACTTTTGGACACACGACACAACAGACAACGTAGCTGAGGCCCGGATTATGCGTTACATTGAACATATCACAGACGCAGTCGTAGTACACTAGTACACTTTGCACGGTCACATAGAAATAATACGCGCGTCATTTGAACTATTTTAGGCATAGCAACAACAACATCGAATATGACGAACGGTTTGTACTATTCGGGTAGAAAAACATTTATTCATCTAATTATAACCTTACACAGGTGTAATTATAAATTTAAATAATTCGTTTTCAAATTGTTCATCATAAAGTGTTGGTGTATGAATAGCTCTTAAATATCACCACACTATATATAATACTGATTGAGACCGAGAGAGTTTGCAGATCTAAAGTACCCGGGTAATCTAATCTTATCTCGTCATTATTTGCATCGCCCACGGTCGACTGTAATCAGTAAAAAGTGTTCATTTACGGTTTACTATCACGTATTATAATGGCGATGCACGTCATGTTCTATTTATACTGACGAAATAGGCGTGAGTTAGGTGGGTGTGACCTATATACTTGACCGGCTGGTGATTACTTAAACAAATATTATACGAGTACTTATACTGATTTACTGTACGTTTGAAACGCGCACCGGGCTACTTACGATTGTTTATAATTCCGTATAAAGTATATGTACGTCCATTTTTCGTATAATACAATGCGAGAGAATTGTCCGCCCTTAAACTGTTTTCGCCCTGTCCTATTTAGGGCTTGTCACATAATAAGCTGCGTCTCTCTCTCTCTCTCTTTCTATTTGTATACATAATACGTATATATTATAATTGTTGTGGCTATTTCATCTACCGCCCAACAGCGTACCTACCCCACAGGTCCTCAATCCGCTGACAAACATAATAATAATAATAATAATAATAATTATAATAATAATACACGTATAGAAACGAGATGAGACGGAGGCGGCGGAAACGGTATAGCTACTAAGAGACGAGGGAGAAATTTTCCGTTTTCTTCCGAACCCGTCGCGCGCCGTGCACCGCACAATGGATCCCTGCGGTTTAGTTCCGTCCGTTTGTGTAAAACAACACCCAAACAGCCAATAAAACATCACGTACCACATGCTGCTGTCCGAACACATCCTCCTTTATTATGCTCCGTGTGCTGTTTTATGCCGTATACTCTCAAAAGACCTCTTTACACAACTCTTTTATTACACACACACACACACATATATATGTATATATTTAATAATAATAATAATATAATGTATACCTAATTTAATATATATACATACCGACAACCGGCTACAGCCACAGACTCGCGCGCGCACACACACGTGTACACACAATATAGTACGAGTATAACGGAATATTAATTATTATACATATGCACACACACGAGGTACCCTTTCATTCAGTTTTTTGGTCGTTGTCCGTTTTTTCCCTATAATACTCGTTCTTTCTTTGGATTGCAATATAATATTATTATTACCTATTATAAACGGGACCGCGCGCGTGTGTGTGCGTCTCGTTTATATTGAATTCGCCGCGGCAATAGCATAAGGTAAACGGCGACCGTTTATGCACACACCACATTATGTGTGCTCGCGGTATATAATATACCTATGTATAGTGTACGGGATCGAGTTTTCCGTAAATTTTTTTTTTTATTTTTTTATTCGCCGCCCCGCGCTTAAATGTACTCATATTCATATATACGTATGTATATATATATATATATCGATGTACCTCCACACACGTATGTATTATAATACTTCAATCGCGGTTCGAGTGTCCTTTTATAATACATGTATACAATATATATTATTATTATATTAAACGCTCGTACTAAATATTATATGAAGCCGGCCGCCTCTCCCATCCTCCTCCTCGCCATCTGACGACCAACCGACGTCGAACAACGCTATTTTCTTTGATCTCTTTGACACGCAGATATTGTTGTTTTTAATATTACGTACCCACGATATCGATACGAGAACAATAATAATAATAATATCATATCTATGTATACACCTATATATACGTATACACCATTTAGATTAAATATACAATATATATGTGTGTGTGTGTTTGTATGTGTATAGACTTCTTGTTATTGCGACTCCTCACCCCTCCGGTGTGGTATAGCGTCATATTATTATATATTTTATTATTATTGTTATAGTAACGAATTGTATATTATTTATGTTGCTGTCACGTAACGCCGTCGTATATTATGGCCGTTGCTGTTGTGCATTAGCAAATTAACCGTATCACATCGTCCGCCGCGCCCCGCCGACACGAGTGTATACACACACACGTCGATATCTTCTGTTCGCCGAGATGAAATATATTTTATACGCGCGTTTGTTATATATATATACATGTATATACGATTAATATAAATGGCAATCGAGCGGTGACCATTATAAATAATTGCAACGCATATTATAATATTAATGTATTATACTTTTTCGGTCTGTTCGCGTATCGTCTCCAGACGTGGGCGCTATTACGTTTTCGCCGAACAGTGATCGATATAAAAAATAAACGCAAAATCAAACGGTCCCGCAAACTCGTTCGTAAATCGTTCGTTCGCCGCAGCCTGCTGATGCACAGTGTTGTCCGCGGCCCACTCGCGTTCGGAACGACTAATTAAAATTTCCGTTTAAGAAACATGTTCGGCGAGGGTATGTGTACATATTTTACACGTTTAATGACACTGCACATCGGTAAATGAGCTTTTCCGCGCGCCGTTCGCCCGAGTCGTATTCGCCGCCGCGTTTATCCCTTTTATACGGGTGTAGGTATAGGGCGCTGCGCTGTAGGCGTATATACCTTGATTTTATTCTCGAGTCTCTTTGAACCCAAGACTTGCAATTTGTTCCCGCCTGCAGTGTGAGGGCTCGGCGTGACTGTTTATTTATCACCGCTGTGGGCCTGTAGAAATTCGTTAAAGTTTCGAAGTGTACTTTACAACTATATCGGCGAATTTCTGCTTTACAATGATTTTGTGTATTATTATATACGATATTTCAAGCGTCCACAGTTTCACTGCGCGTATAACAATATTACAATATTCAATTGAGTATTTGAGTAAATGGGAAATCAGTTTCCAAAACTAAAGTAATATAGGTACTCTAAATAGTCAACTTTACTACTATTATACTTTACCAAATTATCAATTACGTTTTATTGGTGTATTATAATCGTTAACAATGAATTTTTATCGCTTAATCCGCATAAAAACGCAAAATAAAAATATCTTATAGAATCTATCCACAGTAAAGAAAGGATAATAGTATTTTTTTTTTTTTAATTGATAATCATGTAGTCGAACTTCAAAGATTATTTTGGATAAGATTATAAAGTTTAATCTCATATTCATATTTTAAACCATATTCAGAAAAATTATACTTTAGAAAAGATAATGTAATTCTTTATTTATTATATCAATCGGAAAGACGTCATTCTCCATTCTAACGAAATTTTATTGAACCACCAGTTCTCAATGCCGAATACCTCGTAACCGATTGAAAAAATTTAACGATATAATATGAGGAAATCTAAAAAATATCAAAATACCCGTAAAAAGAATCTTCATGTAGCATATTAAATTGTTTTACCCGTTGTCTACTAATATGTCTTGTAACCGTACAACAAATTTTACATTTAACTCTGTTACTTCATATTTGCAATAAATGTTTACTTATATTTTTAATATCAGAGTGAATTTTTCTTTTATAGAATTTAAAGATAAGACAATTATAACGTAGGATTGTTTCAATTTTAAAGCAGGTTAATGAGCATATTTTTAAAACTATAAATGTTTTGTATAGTTTAAAATGAATATAAATTGGTTCAAAATTAAAATAACAAAAGAATCTATGTAATATATAGGGTCCGGGATAATGTTCTTACTTTTTAAAGTAAATTGTATGAAAATTCACTTTATAAAGTAAGATTTAAGACAGTCTAATCTGAAAAAAAACTCAATTATGAGGTGTCTTTGAAGTCGAATTAAAAAAAATAATATATATATATCTAATAATAACATCTCTTCCGCAATGATGCGTCACGCGTAAGTTAATTCAACATTATATACTCTTGATTCGTGTCATGTACCTATCTGACAGCGAAACATTTCAACATAGCCAGACGAAAAAACACAAAATTATTCTTATTTGACTACATTACACGAAAAAAAAAAATCAATTCGAAAAGACAGACGGGGTTATTCGTCCGTATGGTGATACTGCACACGGTTTTACATTGATATTTTCTTGTACAAGTTTGATTCGTGTCCTACACGCACGAGATCGATGTTATGAGGTATTTTTACGACAATATCGGTAAACAAAAACGAGTTTCGTCGCAATATTATCTAAAGTAAAATCTAATCAAGGATCCAATTACAATTTCAAAAGACTATATATAATAATATTATGTACCTACTTACACTATAATATCGGTAAGTACATATCGTATTTTTTGTACTCGCGTAGCAATGTACTAGTATGCAGCGTTCATCGCGACGAATACATCATCGCGTATATACTCTGTTCCTCGTTTTCCGAATGACTTTATGTAATTACATATATAGATATACACACATATGTATGTTATACGTGGCGGTGTATCGCTCTGTGCAACTCTCGGGTACATCTACTTATGTATGCATTTGGAACGTTTTCAAAGCGGACGTACTGTATTATATATTAATTATTTAGTGTTTCACGGGTATATCTGTGGTGTATATATAGTGTGGATACACACAACCGTAAGACGTATATACCTGCAATCCATACGCGCGCATAATAAATACGTGTGTGTACATAATATGTGTGTTATATGTACGCGTCACCGAGGTGCTCTTATCCGCGTAAATCGTCAGTTATATATACGTACACACGTATATACTGCAGTATACACTTACGCGAGCGGGCCGTTATTAATTATCGTTCAACGCTCGCGACGTGATAACCAACACGAATATGCGCGTGATAGAGTATATACATAAGGGGATTAGGAAATCCCGAGTAAATTTTCGTGTTTCGCAAAACCGTCGCCGCGGTCTTTTGTCGTCGGGTACACGACAATGTCTTTCACACGGCCATTACGGACGTTTATTGCGCGCACGTCGTCGTCCCCCTATAGAGCCCCTCCACACACGGCGCTATACACACGTATACGCATAACCAAAATATGTATATATATTTTGCGCACAGCAAGAAAAAGGGGTCGTGTTTTTGGCGTACACAGGTATCGGGGGACTCCGCCCCTCCATTCGCGGCGCGCGACCAAACACCTCTCATAGGTTGGCACGATTAAATATAACGTATAATATGTATATATATATATATATTATAATATCGTATACTTTATATACAAACTTTTGCAGAGTTTTCCGTCGAACGGTTTTTCCTCTGCTCGTATATATCATCTATAAGCAAATCGTTTTTATGTATACCTACGCGCGCAGAGTGCATTGTGCGCGTATGTATATTTCTCGATGTTTATACACGTGGACATTCACGTAAATGCGCGGACGTTTAGAAACATCTCTCTTTGTCGTGACGTCTGAAAATTCGAAGGACTTTTCGGCCGAATATATATGTATGCATATATATATATATAGTATATACTTGTGTATACTGCAGGATAAAGGCGATCGCGGCGGAGGAGCGCGCAACGGTATATAGTAATCGGGTCGCAGAGGGGGTAGGATTTAATCCTGGAAATGGAAACTGGCCAACGCGGTGGAAGATTCGGCACGGAAAAGCTCGGGGTGTATATATACACATACACATAGTCGTGCTATGGGGTTTGGTGTGTGTATAGCGATGGTTTGTGAAAGGTCGACGGGAATCGCGGGAGTTTGGCGAGGAGGGAGTGGAATAATAGTAAAAGGACCTCCAGTGTGTGTATGAAAATGCTAGATACTCGGGGACACGAGCGTGCAGAGGGAGTGAGAGAAAGGTGGAAAGACGTAAAGAGAGGAAATGTGTGTGTGTGTGTGTGTGTGAGAGAGAGAGATAGGGAGGAAGACAGAATGAGAGAGACCGCAGCAGATCAATAAAAGTTTTACCCTTCGAGGAAATTTCTCGGCGACGTGGCCCTTTCCGTATTCTGTATATATACACATATATTACACACACACTCACACATGTACCTACCTCTATATGTATAGACGTGTGTATTAAAAGTATATATATATGTGTATGCTGTATATATAGTAATTCCCGTGGATACTATACACATAGATATTAAGTGTGTGTATTGAACAACACGATTTTGTATCCGTATATATATATATATATATATATGTATGTATGTATGTATGTATGTATGTATGTATGTATGTATGTATGTGAGAGGGGTGTTGTGATGCGTGCAGTGTTTTTTTCCGGAATTAAAAAATATATATATCCAAGCAATCTATGTACCTAACGTTTCGACTCGTGTACGTCGAATATCGTTTAGGTTACTTATACGTACAACGTACCTAAATATTATAAATGCGAGGACGTATTCTTCGATACAGTGCGTCGCCTCTATATATGTATAATATAATATCTCATTGATATCATTACGTTTCGAGTATTTTTTTTTATAAACAGTGTATTATGTAGAGTCTACGAGGATTGCGGTATTACATTTCCTTATTTAAGATTTAACCATCAAACAATACACAAGCTGCTATGTATTCGACAATGTATAGTATACATGTGTATTGTGTATCGTAACTATAAACAATTAGGATTAGCACAAGGTTTGTAGACGAAATTAAGCTGGAATTATCCGGGGAAATAAAAGTTACTATTACTAACGACAGGGAGGTGTAAATATATACGTAAACTGTGTGTAAAACCAACCATACTGCGGCCAGTTTATATATCATTATTATAACTTTGGTATTCCAACTCAAAAATTACGCGATGATTAAAATATGCTATCACCGATTTGTTTCATTGTGATTTCAAGACTTAAGTATCTTATATACATTTCGAATTGTAGGTACTTTTTTTTCATATCGATATTTTGTATATACATCAACTTGTAGAGTATTTATTTATTTATATTTTCAAGCTAAATAAAAATACTGTTGATTCTCGATATTTCAAACATTCGACAATTTATGAGTTATAACTATATTATCTGCAGTAATTCGATTTTGTTTCCCTCTCGGAGTTTCGAACCTCTTATCAACGTAAACACTTTATTATTGTTTGAAATGTTCATAAGCCCTTCCAACTTTCAATTAAAATGTTATGAATATAAATGAAATATACTCACTAAACATTCGTTTTTTGAAACCCATTTTACCGGTGGAATTTATTTATTATAATATATTCCTTGTTTTTCGTTATTTACCTATAAATATATATATATATACACGTCATACATAATTATATATTGTATAATACGCTGAAATATTATTACCTTATTATAAATCGTTGGGATTAACATGTACTTTTTTGGTTGCATGACAAAATATAGTTATATATGTTGGTTGATACGTGTATATATGTCACAAAAATTAAAATGATACAATATTGACGTCAAAAAAGATCACAAATGAGAAAAACATTACAGTATACCAAATATTTTGTTATTGCATTATATTTTTAAGTTTGAAACGTATTATTTTATAAATATACACTATGCGTATATACTTAATATAAACATATACAAATTAGGTATATTATACTTACCCTCTAAAAAAATTACTAAAAATGTAATTTAAATCAACTCATCAAGATTAGTGATAATTTATCATAAAATTATTCTGATTAAGAATATTTCGAAGATTATTCAAATTTCATTTAAAGTACAAAAAATTTTATTTATAATAATGCATCAAATATTTGATTAATATGATCAAGTGATAAGTCAATATTTTTAATGATTACGTACGCATAAATAGTACGAGATCGAGCATATTTTAAATTCAACTATAAGTACATATTTAATGTTGAACTTGATTTAAAAAAAAAAAAAACCAATTTTTATAAACATTAAGTAATATACTAATTTTTAATTTAATACATTATTAAAACTCTGTTATCCAAAAATAATGAACAAATTTTGTAATTACCATTGCAGCTGGGTTGTTTGTTTATATTTATATATAACATGTGTATCTGTCGTTTATTTTTATAGTAATGCCGAAAAGTGACTTTCACTTTAAATTGACGTATGATTAACTGACTATTATGACTATTAAGTACTTAAAATCAATACATACAGGTACAATTATCACATTAATTTTAAACATACGTGTAGATTATATACCTCGTACTCGTATATACTTATAGTCTTAATAAGTTAACATTTATATTAATCTTTTACCCGTGAAATGTGTTAAAAGTTCTTGCATAAAGATAGGTCAAGCGATTACTGTGTAATACCTGTATGTGTATAGTCCCAAATTATATATAGATGTATGTGCCTTAAAAATTGATCGAGTCAGAGTAAGTTGAAATTTACGGATAAACTATAAATAAAGTTGTTTTTAAAATTATTCTCATTTGCAATTCACTCCAATTACACTTGTTATTTGATTAGTATTTAATGTATGAGTTATTTAATTCACTTTTTTAATGTTATTATACAGATTGTGAATTGTCTTTGTTTTGAATTAAAAAAAAAAAAAATTCTAAGGTATTCTAACTACTTATCATGAAAATATAATTTAAATAGATTAATATAATTGTCAAGTTACTTATTAATTTGCCATTTGTTGTATAAATACTGAGTCTGTAATAATAATAAAAAAAACTTCAAATTGAATATTTGAACTTCTGTTAGAATAATTGCTTATTAATTGTCACTTTAGAAGTTACTTATTTTTTTAAACTTACCTCTTATTTCTTATTTCTGAATTTGTTTACATTGATTATGTCTTACATTATTAGAGTTTTAGAACCTAAAGCCTATTAATGCAGATTACAATATACCTATTAAGTCATTACTAAAAAAAGATTATGGCTTTTGTGATTTTTTTTCACTATTTTTATATCGTCTGCAATTACAAAATCTTGTTAAACATCGACTTACGACACGTCAATAACACGATAAAGAAATATACTATTTACAGTATTTACACTTATAAACATATAGTGTACATTAAGGTTTTTAAGTACATACTTATAGGGTCTTGGAAAAGTATAATTTTTAAATTTAAATATATTTTTATAACAATAATCTATTTATTATTTATTCAGATACCCGATGCCCGACGGTGAAAACATAATAGTAAAGTATATTTTACGGTAAATACCGTAGGTATATGTATTGCGTGTTGGTATTAATTTTAAGTTGCGATAAATCAAATTCGTGTCAATTAATTCTTTAAGTAGAAATATAACGTTTGGATAGTATACGATTTCAATAATGTTGTACTGCTTCAAAGTTGACTTAATACCAGCTGGTATCAAATTTCAGACAAACGTGAGTATTTACGGACGTGTGGTCTGTACAGCGAGAAATACACCTACAATTAATATTATATATTATAATACAATGTGTACCACGGGTATGATAGTGTGAACATATTATAATATACCGAATGCGTTTGTTATACACCATATAGTTTAACTGAAGAACGAGAAAACGATACAGTAGAAATTTCCTAATAACATCTTAAGTAGTTAAGTGTCTTTTTTGGAAAAAAAAAAAATCAACTGCTTATTGTTTCTTAAGGTATTATTTTAAAATATTATTTGCATTAAAAAAACTATGTATTTAAAGTATAATATGATATACAGGGTTAATCACACATACTTGGCCTTTTCATTTTTTTTAATTCTCTAATAACGCATTTATATCCAGATATTAATTGTTCGAAATTTTTTAGTTAAGTTTCAATACCAATTAGAGACATCAATAAACTTTAGAATGTATAATAAAAATTAATATATATAATTAATTTTTATAGTTAAAAAATGGTATATTTCTAAAAATTTCAAATGATATAACGAGAAATCAATAGAATAAATGCTAAAATCAGATGTTCCCATTTTTACCCACTCATACGATCAAATTTAATCAAAAATGATTCTCCATTCGAATACATTAAATGTAAACTCAACTTAATCATATAACACATAAATGGCATAATCCAAAATCGCTCTTAACACAGAGTAAAAAAATGTATAAGATATACGAATATATGTATATTACCAAATTACTTATATATAGACGAGGATGGCTTTCGCTAACCGACACTGCATCCGATTTAATCGAAGAATAATAGCAATAAAAGTGTAGACTTTCTAACAAAAATCAAAAATTCTAAAATTTCATTGCACCAACTTATTTAATGAAATATATTGTATTTCATTTTTTGTAAATAGTTATAAAAAAATGTAATTGCGTATCGTTATGATTCAGCTAATAATCTATTTGTAATTTAATATAAAATAATACATTTAACAATGTATGATTGATGATTACTCAGAAAATACGAAATTAAATATGATTTAGTGACACACGTATTATAATCACGCCAAATAATACGTTGTATATGTTGTGGTTATTTAGTAAGCGACATTTCAAATGTTCTGCAATCTTTAACAATAGTTTTAAAAAAATAAAATAATATGAACGTTTGTCTAAAAGTTTATCGATTGTCGATCGACTATTTGAACTTGGAAATCTATCAGCTTTGATCGATCTTAAAATACCACTACCGAAATAATGACCTTAAAATACGAGTGATGTATTTACCGATGTCTGTCCGGTTGATTTTTGAAACATTCATAAATATATAAGTCTAATAACAAAGTAGAGTTCAGAATCGGGTGGAAATAAAGTATCTTATAAAATATTAAGCTTATATTTAGACATCTATGTATGATTAAAATGTCTCATAAATTAAAAATATTTAGATTTTTAATTTATTTTCACATCAAGAATAGGTAGATACGTGAATTAAAAATGTAAGACCTTGCACGAACACTATATTTAAATGTATAAAAAATTGATTTTAAGCTAAAAAAATCTATTCAAACGAATTTGATCATTAGATTTTCCACATCACAGTAATAAATCTGTGTATTTATCGAGAAATGTGACCTGTCCAACAAATATTTATAGACGTAGCGTGTCGTTAGCCAACGCGTTAAGTTTTATATAAAATAGAACCGAATATCTGACTCGGGTATTATATAATTATAATTTTAACGATTTCCCACAGAAATATTATACAACGCAAGGTATCATAAAGAGACCGTAAAACAGTTTTTTATTGGGATTCACTGTCACACGCTATATCGAAATAACTATAAATCACGTACGAGACACGGAAAAAAATGTATCTAAGGCCCTTCGATATTGCGTCGGTATCGTACAAATTGATGGTGTAAATAAAATCAAAAACACTTCGCAGACTCACGTTATCATTGCATTAAGCCGTGTACGCATAATCGATTGTTATACATTATAATATGTATAATATTACTTGTTATTATAATTTATAATGTACACCGCGGCCACTCGGGGGCTACCGATAGTGTACCTACTATATATGGCACACATATATATATATAATAATAATAGTATATTACGCAAATCAAATAAAATGTGCAAATAGTATATCTTTAGATAACACAAAGATTTGCAACTCGCCTATAAGCATAGCTTGTGATGGGGAGTTGTACATGAATTCAATTATTGATAATTCAATACATGACTCTAAAATAAAATTACAAAAATCACATCATGTGTTATCAATCGATAATCACATATCAATTTGTGCAAGGTCAACAGTTTTTTTTTTTTATATATATATGTTAATATATTATATATGATATTGACGAAAGTCGGTACTGCGGGTACATATTATTCTCCCTGAGTCACATCTTACAATGAGGACCGGCGAGGTCAAAATCGGTTTCGTTGATTGACGACGACTGTCTTGGACCGTCGAGCAGCCCATCGTACACAACAGACGCACTCGCGTAGTCGGCGACCACACACGAACCGCGCGCGTAGTTCTTGATTAACACTGATTGGTGTGCTCGTTTAAATTGGAGCGTACGCTGCGGTTATTATCGTTTTGTACGTGCGCGTATAGTGGATGCTGTAGACGGTGTTCTATTTTTCGTGTGCACGCGGACGCGTGATGACGGAGAGAGAAAAAAACAAAAAAAAAAAAATTTACGAGAACGGGTCGACTTGTAAGCGACAAATACACACGCGCGCCAGCCGGTGACATATAGGCGTAAAGCTAGAATCAAATAATGTTAAGCGGACCCCGATAGCCTCGTCGAAAAAAAATCGATTAAAAACCAAATCATAAAACCACCTAATAATATTTACGAATTTATTGCCCTTTCACTTTTAGCAAAAATATATTTTAAAACAATATCAATATCTCGTTTGCGATATCGTTTTACTATACCTATAATAACCGATACAGGTGAAAACCGATGTGTAACAACCATATGGTTAGGTGTTACAAAATAGATAACCCGTTGGTTGGTACGTTCGTCTTGAGATTTGAAAAATAGCACTAAATAGTGGATGCAAAAAATATCTTTTTGATCAGACCTCGTATCAAATATACTGCACAGATTATCAAAAGTTTGTCGATTATTTCGATAATTTCTTTTGAAAACAAAACATTATTGTGTCTTGCAAATTTTTTGTAGAACAATAATAGGAAATGATCGGGTTTCTCTTTAAATAATTTCCGGGCTTCGCCTAGATACCACCTACGGGCTCTAGAGTCTCGAACAAATCGGCATTTATGATTCATCTAGAGTCGCACATCATATCATCGTTATTCGTATTTATGTCGTGTAAAAACGACGTATCAGACTATATATATACGTTTAAGTCGTCCGTGTGCAGTTCGTTTTCGTTTGTTTTATTTATTTTTTCTTTTATCCGCTCGCACCAGTCGCGTCGTCCCACAGCGCGCAAATCATATATACATCACTTATACCGCGTTACGTATACCTATACCGTTTAGTTTATGTATATAGGTACGTACTATATGTCGGCAAAGTATTTTTGATCGACAATAATACGCTCGGACGACGACAGTATGTATAGGTATTACAGGTACATATACCGCCGCGCCGTCGCGTCGTTCCATAAGTCTCCTACTCGTTTAACCCTTTCTACGTAATTCTTTTTTTTCACCGCCGACGCTGCAGTACCGGTTGATCGTCTGGACTTCGTGCGCAAAATAAGTATTACCTGCTGCTGCAGTTAGCTGCTCTCTGCAGTGTACATCATTTGGCGGCGGTGGCCTCGTGCACGTACAATAATATATGTATATATACCTATGTATATATAATTTAATAATAGACTTGCGTATATTTATATGACTGTGTGTATACCTGCACATATATATATATATTCAGGAGCCGACGGTGTGTATATATGGAGACGGAGAGACACACATACACACTGTATATATTCTCGGAGAGAGACAGCGACCATTGTTTGTGGCCGTTTGGTAACCCTTTGCTATCTCTTTCTCTCTCTCTCTCTCTCTCTCTCTGTCTATTTCTTTTTTCCTTTTTTTCCTCCGGTTTTCTTCTTCGGCACAGTTCACTCAGCAGGCCGCCCACTGCTATATACATGCATATTATATATATATATGTAATATAATACAAGCAGCTATTAGCGGCTATTGCTTATACTTTTGCCGGCGGTGCTGGCGCTGTTGTGTCGCGAGTTGTTTTTTAGGGGAACTCGCACAAACGATAGTGGTAATAATATAATAATAAAATATAATGGTTCTTTGTGATATTGTCGACGATGCCGCCGCCGCCGCCGCCGTTGCCTTTGATAGAGCAGTCGCCATTGACCGTTGTTCCGCGCGTTGTTTGATAGAGCGCACCCTTTTGCTGTCGTTGTCGCCAAAACGCGTTTTTTCGCGCACGAAAACGGGCGAGATTCGTATATCGCTTTGCCCACTGACTATATGATATTATTATGATTCCTAATACCGTGCAAACATCGATTATACGTGACGTTGCGATAACAGGAGAGAGTACGAAAAAACAACCCTGTTATGTATTTATGTCCAATATAATATTATATTCTTAAAGCCGTTTATCAGACATATTCGTTGGTTTTATATTTAATAATATTGCTCCAGCTCTGCAAGTTTTTAGACACTGCAGGTAGCTTATCGCTAGTCCGTTGCTGTGTTTACTTTTTCTTCGTATCGGGACTGCAATATGTGAGATTCAAGAGCGTATAAATTGTGTTTATCTACGTATTGTCTATAGAACGAAGGATTGGTGTCAACAATCGACTGCCTCCCCCAGTGTGCTCTGCGTATTCCTACGTCGATGTTGTTGTGTTAATAGAAGTGCCAAACAATTATCGAAGCAGTTATCAAATTTAATGGTGGAAACACTGGAAACCGCGAATTAATCCTGAAAATATCCATGCCGACGATCAAACATATTTTTTATAAGTAATAAGTATTTAGTTATAAGTAATTAAACTTTAGATAAGCGGAGAAATGAAATAACATTATACGAGGTACTCTGTACTATAAAGTACAATACTTAAATGCATATATGTTTTTAGAAATACTTATAATCTGCTGTGAAAAATAAAAATAAATGTCGTTTTGCTATGACTTAAAATTATGTAAAAAAATCTTGTAAAAACGTTAATACTTATCGAGAAAACGCGTGTTTACTGTTAAAAAAATCACACCTATTACGATTTAAATATACCTATATAAAATAATATATAACTGCAGGCTGAGCATTACATCTTTTTTTTATACATTACTAATATCAATGCCTCTATGACTGATAACGTCTTGCCAATATATATATATATATACATATACTATTATGATAAAATATAATACTGTGTGTATAGAATATATTATAGGGGAAAAAAATTATATATAAATAGGTATACACGATATCCTGTAACGATATATATATATATATATATAGTTCGTGGGCGATTCACATGACTCGAGTCGTAAAAAGAATAATATAAGGGAGAGAAAATGCTTACCGAACAATCATGTACTAGCACTTTGTTACACAATATGATAATAAAAACGTAACGCTCGCGCGTGTCCCTCGGTCATATATAATATATATAAATATAAACACACTCACACAAATACATAAATGATATTATATGTATATATATATATATATATGCGTTGTACACGTAAGCGGCCATAAATTTTGGCCGACCGTTTTCCGGGGCCTTCCAGAAATTTGTCATCGACGAGAGGGTCGCAAAAAGGGACACCCGCGGCGACCGTGTGTGTGTGTGTATCCAAATCTGCCGATAAATCCCTGCGTGACATCCTGTGCCACCGCCGGTCCCACATAAATATACACATATATCTATACCTCGTATATGCGCGACATTGTTGTCGGTTTAATGAATCACTCGGTGTTGTGTGTGTAGCCTTTGCTGTCTCTTTGGCTCTCCTCCCACCGTCCACGCACACATAACCACTATAGCAATTACCAAACATTATCTTGTCCTTTCAACACACACACACACACACACATGCCGTTGCCGTCGTCCCTTTTGGCTTTTACCGCGCGCCGACAACGTCACCGGAAGAATGTCCTGCAGCGAGCGCCCGTCGCCCAACACATAAATATTTAATATAATCGCGTGAGAGAAAATCGGCCTTTTAGACTGGAAACGGAATAATAATTGCGCATAAATTATCATGATACATATTAGGGATTTCACGCTTAGTTGGAAATATAAGTATATCATAATATGACCAAATAACACTATTCGCCTTTAAAATGGTCGAGTGATTGATTGGTTATAATATTGTTGTACATATTCCGGATGTCGAAGATTGAAATCAACAGATTGGTTATATAATAACAACTACATTATAATATTAATATGTTAGTGCGTACCTATATAAATATATGCATTTTATTTATTGACAGAAAAATGCATTGATACAAGTGTATTATAATATCATTTAAAGGACATAAATTTCTATTTTATTTTCTCCTAACAATATATGTAAAAATAATCGGGTAAATACTAAATTCGTTGTTTAAAAATAAAAAATAAAAAATGAAGTGTCATTATAGCATCAAACTCGAAACGGGTACAATACTCGTACATATACGTTTATTACATGATTTATGCGTTATGACCAACGAGCTCTCAACAGCGAATGCTCGAGACGCGTACTACTGTTTGTGGGATATGAATAAGAACCTAAGAAATCGTATAGGTATGATTTTCACGGCCATCCATCGAAACGCTCAAAACCACATCGTTTTCCACTTTTTCAACCGCGGTTACTGTTTCCAAACAGTTTAAATAAAATTTGATTATAGAAATATATATAACTGTATAAGAAGTGATTTTCAGTATCGTTGTTTCTGTTTAGCACACTGCAGAAATATTTTCCCACGCTGTTATTTGGTCATTTCTAGAAGAGGACCCGTTAACGCGTCTTTAACGACACATTGTACGCCTTATATATATATTACGTATCATGTATAAATAATATCATACGAAGTATACCATTCGAAATAATATCCACACGTTATATATGTACGTACACCGCACATAATGCATCCTCGTTAATAATTCAACTATTAACATGTTCTGGGGAACGAAAGACTGCGATAATAGACTGTATTGTGGACGACTATTAAACTATCAAAACCGTCATCGATAAATTTAATTTCATGGATCAGATATATGAATCGCTATAATGCTGATAAAATACTGTTTCGAGTACTTTTTTTAAAACGTAATGGCAACTGTTCATTATAAATTATAAGAACTATAGATATACCTATATTCCGCAATGTATTTAGTTGATACTTTTATTTTGACGTTTAACATGTTGTGCATCGCGTGGAAACGTCGTCATCATTTGTCGTGAAAACCAAATCTAATATTTTCCTATAATGGGCAACGTTTTATGTCCAATATCTACTGAAATATGTTGTTTATCAAGGATTAACGAAATTTATTTTTTTATGTTTTTATGACCCAACGATATCCAGAGTAGACATTCCATATTGTTAACAGCGATTGACCCCAATATGCTGGACGCCGTGGTGCTATACCTAAATTTATTGTTATTATATATATGTTACGTTGTATTCGTATTCACTATTATACGGATGGCATGGAAATTATTGAAGTCATCTTTGTTTTATGACTTGAAAGTTATTGTCAGACTCGTAAATTTAAAATGTTTTCATGTTAAAGTTTTATAGGAAAATTCTAGTCACGAATGAGTTATAGTTACGTTTACCAGACTAAATAACACGAGGACACGAGACCATCATCAATACGAATTTGCAGTGCACGAAAGATAACAGCTGTATAGCCTATCCCCTGCATATCGGCTGTTATAGAGCTTATAAGTTATCGCGCTTAACCAAATCCAACATAAAACGTGTCGTGTGTATAGCAATGTAAAGGTGATTTTTTGTTACTGTGTTAGATTTACGCTATGAAAATATGGCGATAATGTAAGTAAATCACGTTAAGATAATGTTTGACTTAAAAATTATTGTATCGTTATTTTATTATTATTATGTTATATTACATTATTGTTCGCGTTCTTTAAACCGTCAACAAAAATATTAGATAAACAAAAAACCAAGGACTCCTTACCAGTTTTCTCTTTGAAGAAGTCTTATTCTTTTTACTATAAGTTACACTATCATATATCACAACGCGAGTATAAAATAATATACTTATATGTTAATACCGAATAATTGCATGTACGTGGCTATTTGAACCGCAATGACAGCGCAGCGCAACGGGTCTCCATCTAAGCCAAAGGTATACTGATCAATGATCACTATTAAATTGTACATTTAATGTGTACTACCTACTAAAAAATACAACAGTTTAATTTCAGTGCTGAGTTTAACTATGAACGCGTCATCTAGCGATTTCTTCATTGAATACCATTCCAATTGTTTTGCATACACGATTTCAATTTCAAATACTAAACTTATCATTTATTTATGTCAACACTGCGTTATTCTACAGTTAATCGTTTTTACAGTGCAATATAATATCGTATTTACGGGGTATAAAAATACAACAAACCCGCACAGAAAGAAAACATTTGTATCTTAATTTCGTTCAAATTTATTCATTTATAATATTGTAAAAACACTTTATATAGAGGCATAAATTCATAATAGCGTCGTTTTGGCGATAATATACAAACTACAAAGCGAATTTATCTGGAAACTTGATGCGTATACATACACCGCATTTACCTATTGCATACCCACTCATCTCACTTTTTATTAGAATTGGTTTTGGTATATATATGTTTAAATAATATATTTTATTTTATATTTAAACCTAATCACGGAAAGTGCAATTCAACTACAATTGTATATCCGCAAAGCGCAAAGCCACATTATAAAAGCTTTGTAAACGGTGATATGTCGACATGACGTTATTGCTTCTACACAATAAAATTCTAAAATAACCGGAAAGAATGTTTTATGTTAAATTAATATTAATATTTGCTTATGTAATTATGACAAACAATAAATTCATATAATACTATAATATGTATATATAAGCATTAGAAATAAGAGATTTATAAATTTATAAGATTATGGAATTTATTTCACATTAAACATTACATGTTTATATTAATCTTTTTATTATTGAAATTAAAATTTTGACGAAATTCGTAAAAATCATAAAGATTTACAAACTATTTTGTAGTTAAAAACTTATAAAACGTTCAATTTTTATAGCCTAAGCTTGATAATTTATTTTAAGATTCCTAATATGTAATTCATAAGTCATAATGAAATCAAAAGTAAAAAAAATATATAGACATAATTTTAAGTTATGTTTTAAGTTTAAATTTGGATGAAATTAGATATTTATACGAACAATTGTTGTTATTTTGTTGTAATAAAAAAAAGAAATCAGAATTAAAACTTACAATTAATACAATTATATTCTACATACACAAACCAGACATTTTTAAAACATTTATAATAATTTTAATCGTTTGCCTATTTATATAAAACCTGTTCTCGACGTTCTATGGTAAGCCGATAACAATAATATGCATATAAATCGTGGCTTAAGATATATAAAATAAATAAATACATATTTACATGGTCCGATGCAAAAACTGGCTATCTCTCTTTTCCATTTTTTTTTTCGCAAAAGCGTGTTTTTATATTTTCTGGCAAAAAATAATTTTGTCAACTTTTCGGTACAATAACCGAATATCTACAATATATCTCCTTCTGTTAGATAAACTAATGTCATATAAATGGAGATGTCTGATATACAGAGTTTAGTGCAATATCTGTGTACTATTTTATGCACTCTGAACAATTTCAAAATATTGAAATTGCCAGTTCTTGTACCGGATCGTTCTATTAAAATAATTAAATACTGACAATAAAATGAATGTGATGTTTCAAAAAAAAAAGAAAAAATATATATATTAAAAATATACCATAAAATATACTTAGTATTATAGTCTTCGTTTAGAATCGTTTTTCGTATACAATGATTTTTCTTCGAACTCAGATTTAACGCATACGTTACAGTAGCTTACTCAATGTCGAGGTATACACTCGATACCTACTTTACAGCAAAGCGGTTACTTATTATACTTTCTTCCTTTTTTATTTTTCATTTTATTTTATAGTTTATGAAAACAGTTTTCCTAGTTTTCCTTTTTCTATCAATAACAATGACTATACAAACGCAAATGCTAATGAAAAATATAACAATAAACGGTTTTTTTTTTAAATTTTACTCACTATGTACACTTGTACACAGTTGTTTTGTGTGTTGAACGTTTTTATTTTAACGAGTATTTTTTATAAACTTCTAAGATTGCCATAAAGGTCAATATAAATAATTGTCGTCACAAAACCTTAAATTTGTATAGAGGAATTGAACAAATTCCTGTTAAAAACAATAATTATGTTAATGGATTTTAAATACGTTGTTCCTAAATTACAACATTATAAAATTAAAGTTCATGCGGTTTGTCTACGTGGTTTTAATAACTCCGACACGATTTAAAATCGAAATAATCTACATTTTAAACATTTAAGATTTATTAGCGTGTGTCTTTAATCTATCATTTTTGTTCGAAATTATTTTATTTGCAAATACGACAGGCCCATATAATTTCGTTATTTTAAAAGTGTACAATAAAATTAAATTACTATAATATGCACATATTTTTTCCACACATTCCACATATTTACGCAGAGCCAATGTTCATTTGCGCTCCTGGCCATTTAACATATTTCCGCCCTTTTAAAAATTGTTTACCCTCCCCCCTCCCATACGTACTTACACATATACAGACATTCGTTTTTTTTATTTCATTTTTATTAGCTATTATAATAATTATTATATTTAATAAGAAAAAAAAAACACTGCCAATTTTATTATAACCTTTTATAATAATTTAAAAAATAATTGTACTTTTATGCATTTCAAAATTTCACTTTTCGTGCTTTTTCAGTTGCAAATTCATCTATAACATTTTCAAAATTAATGTTTGAAGCCAATTCACGTTCAATTGATATAATTCTCATACTCGTCAACTTTTCTTGTGACATTGTAGACCTTAGATAGTTCTTAATAATTTTCAGTTTACTAAACCTTCTTTCACAAGTGTTTCCTTCATGACTGATACAAAAATACTAAATACTAAAATAGGAGTAGTGATCTACCACCCATAAATATGAATAAATTGATGAAGGTCTTTAAAATATAAAAATAAAACATTTAGAATCCTAATTTTAAATTAAACATGCAGCTATGAGTTAACAATAATAATCGATTTTGAAAATCATTATGTTTATTATTTTGTGAACACTTGTAAATTGTAATGTTTTTGTACTCAATACGCCATAATAATAATTATTATAATTATTTTTGCCCTTATTATAAATAAGATGTATGTCATTAATAATTGGTATAATATATGGTATATTTTATTCTGGATTTTGCGTCATTGTTTTCGTTGCGCCCCTGGCCTGGGCCAATTTCATCAAGCCCTAGCTACGGCTCTGTACTTACGTCTGAGAGAACATACAATTTATAAAATTATTATTAGGTTGGTATTGTTATTAGACTGTTTAGTTGTACACTTTTAATGTTAAAAATTAAAATTTGTTGTACGAAATATTGAAATAGCTGTATATAACATAATATAACTTATTTTACAATTTATAAAAATACATTGGATTATGTATCGCGTCCTTTTTCGGGACTAATCGTACACTACACGTAATACGAAATTATATAGCTATATTCGATAGGTATATAATTGATATTTTTTATTAGTATCGCGTACCAAGAGACAGTATTTTGCTATTACAAAAAAAGGGTATAATATACTTATTATAATGTATAATGCGTGTGTATTTTTTATAGCGGTAGTCGAGCGAATTACTGATTCGGCGGTAATCGGTAGCAATATAAATGTATAATGATAATAATAATTATTATTGACATTCGATAAAACAGCAGTTGGTGATTGCACGGCCATCGAGGATCACGAACCGACATGTCCTGTTTGTCGCATTTAAAATTAATTTTCTCCAATCTTCGCTCTCTAATAAAAGATAACCGAGAAGCAACGATATTACGATTTACGACCGGTCGATTGTAGCAGATTGTTTTTATTAGTCGGATTTAAACGAGCGTACAATTAGTATCTGTCAACCGGACAGTCGTAATTATTATTATTGTCGTTATAAGTTATATTACACTCGCGTTTAATAAAGTTGTAGACAAACCTACGGACTACGGTCATATCGTATAAATGTGTAGTGTACTAATAAATACCTATAAGATATCTACGTGTGTCTTTAATATATAAGTATATACGTTTTACACACGTGATCACTCAGACACTAAAAATTAAAAAACTCGTCAATGATCGTTAAAAAAGGTATAGGTACGTGTAGTTGGTATATATACTACAAACTTATGACACCTATAATGACTACTTAGGTACTAACCCGAGTTCTACTTTAAATTTACAGTAAAATATAACGATTATAATTTATAACTTAGGAACTTCGTTTTTTCGAAGATAATATTATATAGTACCTCATTCGTTACTATTACTAAAATTATAATTCCTATAAAAATTATCGTACGTATGATGGAACTCAGGACTACTGCAGAGTATGTTTTATGATTAAAGCTATAAAAGTACTTGAAGTATCTGCAGGCTGTAGATATATGAAATGAATCGAGATATTTGTGTTTAACGAAATAATATTTAAGTCACGAGAAGAACAAAATAAATCAATAATTAAGCACAAGAATGGTACAAACTGCAGTGAAGTATATACTATAATATATTATACCCAATAATGATGCGATTTGTAAATTTTATTAGCAAAGTACTTCACTGCTCGAAATACTACAATACCCATAGCAAAACATTAACTACCTATTAGATAA
This sequence comes from Rhopalosiphum maidis, assembly GCF_003676215.2. Taxonomy (NCBI): domain Eukaryota; kingdom Metazoa; phylum Arthropoda; class Insecta; order Hemiptera; family Aphididae; genus Rhopalosiphum; species Rhopalosiphum maidis. The sequence continues at coordinate 86,369,099 of NC_040877.1, forward strand.
TATGTACTTCAGGCTTTAAAATATATACATATATATATATATCGTATTAACTACAAAAACGTATGATTTCGTTCGATTTTTTTTTCACATAATGTACAAGCCTATATATCTATGTATACTTACAACGGGATTTATAGGTATATATGTATTCAGAAAGACAGAAACTAATGGCTTCGCAGTAAAGTGATGTTTTCAAAACGATCGTTCATTACGCTTTAAAAATTAATAGGTATATTATATAGGCAATCGCCGCATTCAATTTAGTTGTCGATAGTACAAAATAAAAATTCATAAATTATACCGTCTGCAGCTGCAGTGCATTGTGCGCGTATAAGTGTGATATTTATTTTGTTCTTTGTATATAATATGTATACTGTATAAGTGGGAAAAATCTCAGGGGGGACTAATGTGTCCATATAGTTTTAAGCGTTCCACACATCATTTTATGTATGATTTCCAATGCATATAATATACATGTAAAATATGTGATGTATAAACAGTTGTTGTGTAACATACTCATTCCACTATCAACCCTGAATAATGTTCAAATTTGTAATTTATTTCATGAACAATTCAAATCACAAATAATACTACACGTTTAAGAATAACTAACGTTTTATACATATTTAATATTTTGAAAGAGAATATTTTTTCTCATAATAAAGTTATAAGTATATAGTGGTTGTCTTTTAATAAAACTATAGAAATCATCCAGACGAAAAATATTTATATCATAAAAAGCTCTAATATTCATTAAAGATAATTTTACATAAATACCATTTAATTTATCTGTTGGCCGTAACTCATTTTAAACAAATTATAACTAAATACGAGTATATTCCTAATACTGAAAAGTATACATAACATAACAATTATCTTTACACACATATTAGATAGTCCATAATTTTTATTAAATAGATTCGATAAAAGTAAAGTGATAATAATTGATAATAATAAATAAATAAAAACCAACATTTAATCTCAACAGAATTCCGAACTATACTGACTAATGTTTGGTTATAATTGGAGCGTTCCGGCGTACGCGCGTGCCTTACGAATAATTAAATTTGTTGAAAGGGACGCTTTTTAACCACTATTAGAGGTAGGAGGGGGGCAGGTCCCTCTGCGTCCCCCCACACTATAACCCCTATGTATTCATAATACAAGGTCTATTAAAATTATCCATTTCGAATTTATACGACTACACTATTTAATTTGGTTGTTTGGTTTTACTTTTTATATTAGCAAAGTATGTCGGAATCAGAGAAATAATAATGGACGGCATTGGCGAAAAACAGAGGGAAAAAAATCCAAAAGCGTGATGAAAATAATTAAAATCGTGAAAGAATAATGGAACGGATTTGTATTCATGTTTATGAAGTAATTAATAAATACTTTATGCAACATTCTACGAAGTGGCTACTTTACATTCATGAATTTAAAATAATGGTGTAATTTTCTGTTTGGAATTGTATATGTCTGGTTTAAAAAACAAAAGGAATGAATGAAATCACTATTATATAGGTATCCGTAAAAATGGGCATTTTTTCAAATGATTAGTCAGTAATAAATAATATAATCCGTTTCTATGTGCAAAGCATCGAAAAACCGCACTTTTTACAATTACGTAAATATTATCTCTCATTGCTCTCTGCCGAATCGCATATTTTATTTGTTCCTCGTTTTTAGTTTAGTTCATTATATTGTATTAGCAATAATGAAGAAATTCCACTGTACAACAACGGGTATACTGAGAAGTATAACTATCTTATTATTAGGTGTACAATTATTAATACAATATCATAGTATGTTGTAAATTTGTAATCAATATGTGAAATATATTCTTTCCGCCGACAGCGTTCCGTCCTGGCATAGTACACCTAGGAATTCAGCAAGGAATTTGTTTGGTATCAAAGTTTTAGCCATCTCTCTATCTCCCCAGCTTATTTACAGCCGCTCCGGACCAACACCGTGTACACACGGTAAAACGAATTTTAACAAAGTTATAATACGCGTGTACGTGGTGATGGACGTTCTGGTACCCAAGTCCAGCGCGGCAATTACCGCTGCCTTTGCATCGTGCAAACGCCTAACACGACGCAGTCGTACCTATTGCACACGCGGGGCAATAATTCACCTCCACCCGTCAATCTGCGGAACTGCGCGTCAGTGTTTCGTCAATACTATAAACACTTCAGCACTCGAGTCGTCGTTTCTCTTAAGTTATGCGCATAAATTATATTCTTATTATCGTATATCACTGTTGTGTTCGCAATGTTCGCATGCACGTGGCGCATTTTCATTGGCACCCGTACGACGAAGTACAAAGTCGCACTCATTTCAACGTAATAATAATAATATTGTATGATGTGTTCGCGCGTATAACAACCGGTAACAAACACTGCGACGATAAATGTTTGTGTAATATACATATATATACAATGTTGCAAAGATATACGGCGTGTGCCAAAGTCGCACGCACCGCACACGGACAGTATTTCACAACGATTTATCGGTCATCCGGTATTGGTTTTGGTCAAATAACGATAATGATAATAACCTTTTATTTTTTTTTTTTCCGTTTCATTCCACCACGTGTTCTCAGCTCTCCCCGACTCGACGGCGACGACGGTAGCGTCTATTAAACGCCGTTGTAAATCAAACCGATACACTAATAAATAACGCACACACACACACACACACGCACGCACACCGTTTCGATTTCTGTCTGTGAGCTCCAGAATATCACATATACCTATATATATATATATGCCTCCACGCCCGCGCCGTTACCCGTTTGACAAGTCTCCTCTGGCGTCTAAGTAACTAAATATATGTATATGTATATATTATATATCATATATATATATATTATACACGCATGACTACTCGCCTGTGTGTGTGTGTGTGTGGTAGTGCCTTAGGGTTGGGCGCCACACAGCCGTTCGGCGGCGGCGGCGCACGGCCAAGGTGGTTGCGCGGGAAGCGCCGTGTGTAGGTACGCACACGCACACATATGTAATGTGTATACGAAAAAAAAATATTAATAACAACCATATTCTTTGTCTTAATACCTACCACGGTAAAAACTCTCGGCCCGATGCGGGCATAAAAAAAAAATACGAAAAAAAATTCGAATATTACGGAATTCGGATCGTTAAAACGCGCGCCGATATATATATATATAACGAGTATATGTATATATATATATATATGTATTATATTATGTTGTACGCGTGTGCGTCTCGCGATCCGCGCGTTAGCGATATTCCGACGAACGTATATATTATACGCATGAAATATACGCGCATAGATGATATTGTTATATATACATATATAGGTACCTATAATGCCTATGTGCGCGTGCAAATGTCAACGCCGCACTATTTTATTCTGATGTAAATGTGATACGCGAAAAAAATGACTTTCGCGCAAAAATTACCGTCAAGTCTCTATTATATGTTATTTACGAGTATATAATGTGCGAGGTAATATAGATACGCGTGTAATAGTGACAGAGTCGAGTGTACCTATACTTGTCATAATCGACGCGTGTAATTCAAAACAATCTCGACAGCGGCCGTGTCGACAATTTTTATTTTATAAGTTTGCTCGTAATCATCGTCCTACTATATATATATGTGTGTGTGTGTTTTGCTGGGTAACGCGGTATTTTTGAAAAAAAAAATAAGTACGTACTACCGTTTTGGTGTCTAATATGATTTATCTACTTTATACGTGTAAATCTGGTTTTATAAATGTTGTTTAACAAAATTTTATTATCTTCGGTACGTTATTGTATACGGTTAAAATTTACTCGACATATTACGCATACAACACGATATTATAAATTATGTATAATGACCCATTATAGAAACTTTGCATTAAAAATCTCAGTCACAGTCATAGTCATTGTCGAAAGAAATTTATATGAATTGCTTAGAACAACAATAGCCTTTTAAGATTTAACTTACGTACCAAAATATTACTAACAAGAGCATTAAAAAAAGTCAAATCTACAAGACGTTAATTTGAGTTCTAAAAGAATGAGTGAAGCAATGGAAGTAAGTACTTATTAAAGTTTTACGTGATGTTTTTTTTTCATTTTTATGTTTAAAATTACTTTTTATAGTAGAAAATGATTCAATCTTCAACTTCGAAGAAGTTATATGGTAGTAAATTGAATCTAGTTGATAATTTAGTTACACGATTTTCAGTGTTTTTTTTAACTTTAAGTAATTTGTTTTCGCAACAATACAATAAGAAATTTATGATAAAATCAATTATATTATTTTATTCCAATATAACATTAATGTCAATACTTGAAATTTTTATAAAACATTTTTACTAGAATTTTCTAGATAGTAATATTTTGGTTTTATTGAAATATTTATAGATATTTTTTATATTCAGATTACCTTTAATTTTTTTTGTTCATCAACAATTTTACAAGGTTCCTCATAAGGCATTCCATTATAAATTATAGTGATTGAATTATATATTTTTTTTTATAGATATTTCATGATTTAAATTTTTACATAATTGGATATTTGAATAAAAAATAACGATTTCATTATTATTATTATTATTATTTTGTACTTCTTCCGGTAATTCAGCTCAACAAGGTTGATTTTGCAGTTGTCTGCACTCTACATTCTCTTCGGTTGCCTCTATTGCTAGCAGCTACGTATTCTTTGTAGTATACCTCTCAATACAAATCATCTTTTTGATAATACATTATGTTTTTGATCGTCCTTAGTCTTTTTTGTCATTTATATTGAAATTAAAAAATATATAGTTTGTTGGGACTTGAATCTTTTCCCCATTATACAATACATACTATGACTTACTATATTCACTATATTATCATTTACTATTAACCTACCCAATGAATTTTTCAAAATATTTAGATTTATTTAATTTATTTATGTCAGACATTTATCTACAATACGTTGGTATAGACTTGCACATAATCTGATAATGGACCATTTATAGCTTCATTTACGTAAATGGTTTATTGGGACGTTAAATTAATTTCTGGTTTTGGTGTAATTTGAATAGTAGACGATGATGTGTTTGGTAGAGTTGTTTGTATTGCATGTTTGCATTTTTTTCGTATTAGTTTTCCATGTCAGAATTTAGTGTGACTAATCCTTAATCGACTGAGACCTACCTATTATTTTCGATTTACATGTATGTACTCGGGCAAGGGCTTAACATAGAAATATTATAATTATTATTATTATATAGTCATACAGGTAATGCATGGGATTAGTTTTTGTAAAAATAAGTTCAATTTACAGTATTTATTACAAATAAAAAATAAATTACTAACTGCAGTATATTTATTTTATGAAACATCCTTAGAAATATAGGAAATATCTGACAAACGGTTTCCGCTCAGAATCGTTTTTCATCGTGTACAATGATTTACCATCAAATTCAAATTTAACACTTCCGTCACAGTGACAAACTCAATGATGGAGAATAATCGTCGACATCACTACCTCTTCGATTTTTGTAGGTGATCATTAATCATTAATATACAATAATAAATAACAAATATTTAATGTGATTTAATTTATATACACAAATAAAATGTTAGTAATAGCTGATGTGTGTTATTAACTATACGACTTGTAAGTATAATATTAATATATCAGGTATGGATTGTAACAAGTGCCTTAAAGGTTATATTATTGATTCTCTCGGTGAGTGAATTATCAATAAAGTTAGTATAAGTATAATATTTTAAATAGTGTACAGCCATGTTGTCGTTACTATTATAGACTATATAGGTAATTGTTAATTGTACATTGTAATTATCTAAACGAAATGAGCTATTATGGTAACATATTTTGTATTCTGTAATTTAAAAAGATAATGATTTATTAAGTGCATTTTAACCAAATTGTAAACCCCTTTAGAGTATAAATATTATTTTAACTCAAAATCATCTTTGACGACCCCTGGGGGAAATATGACTGGATATTGTTGAACAAAACATGTACAAAGGAAATACGTCGAAATCCGTTTAAAAGCAAAATACGTAATCATTGTTTTCAATGAATGAGAAATAAGAGAAATTAACAATTGCACATACGTTCACACGGTTATAAACAATTAATGCGTTATTAATTATCGAACTTCCTTTAACCTAATTACCGAACAACGTTTCCCGCAAATATAAATGCGTTGCGTTTATTAACAATTAATAGTGTGTTTCATATAATATTAGACTGTGTTAATCTATTTTCTATTGTAATAGTATTTGTGTAGTTAATAGTTATATAGTGTGTGTGAATTATTATTTATGGTGAGTGACAACTGACAAGTACATAAGAATAACATATTGAATTACTACAGTAACCTATAGTAACCGTATATTATAATTTATTATTTAAAAAAAAATTCTTAATATTATACTATAAAAGAAAACAAATAACAAGTTTAAACTTAAAATTAATAGAAATAAATAAATGCGGAAGGTACAAGTAGGTAATTAAAACTTAAATGTTGTCATATTATTTCAACAATCTTTCAGCCAGTACAATTACTTGAGTCGTAGTAATAAGAACGTAAATAATAAAATAACGAGCCTACTTTATTATAACCTATATATTATATATATATAAAAAAAATAGCCATTAAAAATTAATTAATTAGGTAATTTTTCATAATTTATTATAAATTAAATAATAATTTGTAGCGAGAATTTATATTAATTATATACATTATCAATACATTTTATCTGATATAATTTTTTAAACGTTTAATTGTGTTTGTAATAGTTTTTTTTTTTATAAAACCAATAATGACGACTGTAAACAGTTACCTAAAGACTCGATGGCTCCAGCATTAAATATTCATAAATAATACATAACAAATATTAAATAAATATATTAACACTGCTAAATAAAGTACGGTAAATTAAATAAAAATCTTAAAATAAAAGCCATTAATTAATTAATAATATACAGACAAGTGAATATTATTATTTAAAAAATCCACAGTATTTATACATCATCCTTTATCATGCTTAAATGCAATATATATTTTACTCGGATAAAAATAAAGTTTGTTTTGCAGTCTCGCAGTATTTACTTATGCGAACTGATTTATACATTTTTAATGAATTTTAATGAGCAAATACCTAAAAGATTTTTTTTTATTTAAACGGTTCTCAATACAAAAAAATCAAACGAAGCGTTTGTCGCGCGTAGCACAAGGCGTTTGTGCGAATAAAAATATAACTACGTATAGCAACATTGTTGATATATATATATAGGTAAAATATAGAAAAACGCGGAATAATAATGAATAGACGAAAAATATACGGTCTCTTTAAAATAGGAACAAAAATGTATTCAGAAATTTAACACTTTCGTCTCAATAGTATCCTTTTATCATATTAGTCCTTAGATCGTCGTATAATTGTACACTTCATAATATTTTAATGTTTGCATACAGGTTGTACAAAGTATTCTCAACATAATTTTTTTTACTTTAATAATAAATATATAATATTTATTCAAATTCTGATTGAGTGTCCCTATGCAATACAAACTTTTGTTTTTCAGTTATTAAAATATTTATACTCTAAGGATAAAATTCCTTAAAGATGGTTTTACAAAAATATAAAATATATTTAGAATTGGATGTAGAGTTCATTATAATTGGTCTAAATGTATTAACCATCTACTAAAATTGTCAAACCACCATAGTCCTCATATTTCCTAAACTCATAATCTTTAGCTAGTATATTGAAAATTAAACAACTTAAGAGTCTATATATATATATATATATATATATTATATACTCGTTTAAATTTGTATTTTGACACTTCAAAGTTTTAACATAAAAATGATCAACTATATATTTTACAGTTTTTGAAAAGGGCGAGGGGGGGGGCCATCACAATTAAAAAATAGAAGTTTTTGTCTCTTCGAGAAGTACAAAAATATCTCAATAATTTTAAAACGTGATGGTCTTTTAGCAGAGATATATTTGCAAATTTTAAAATACTGATTTTAAACAACCGGATCATCTCCGAGGGAATAAAGGCAGTGATGAGCATCGCCGCTCGCTGAATCGCCCTGTATATATTATTAGGCATAACGTACGCGTTTACGGTAGAGTGGCGACCGATTATGTAATATACGCGCAGGTAGATGACGGTCCGTGCTCAGACTATATAATGTACATATATTATAATGTATATTTTATTTACGCGTATTTTGTCTAGGCGCGGGCGAACCCACCCCGCAGCGGGTCGCGGATCTATAGGCGGCGTCGGTGCGGGCGAGCAGGCGACGGACGACGACGACGACGACGACGACCGCGACGTCCGCTTTCTACTCGTCCGCCGCGCGGCGTCGTCAGCCAGCAGATGGAACCGTTCCAGAGGTCTCGGCCGCCGCCCGTGCGCCAACCAACCCTTGTCCGCCGCGCGGGCAATCGATAAGCTCGCGCGCGAGTCCAACGCCGCCGCCACCGACACCGCGCGCGCCCGCGCCCATCCCCCGCCGCCGGAGTGGGCGTGCAGTGATCGCCGGCTGCTGCTGCTGCTGCTGCTGCTGCTATGGTCGCGGCGTACACGTCTACGCGTAAAATGCGTGTGTACGATAAACGCTCGCGCGCGCGCGTGTGTGTGTGTGTGTGTGTGTAGTCCGCAAATAGTGTATGCAAATCACAGCTGAAAATCCTGCAGAAAGGTATACATGTATATATATATCAGGGATAGTGTGACAGATATGCGTGTGTGTGTGTGTGAGAGAAGAGAGAGAGAGAGAGAGAGATAGAGTGAAAGAGAAGTTGAGAGTATGAGACGCGATGAAATAATTAAACGGAGCTGCGTACACCGCCGCCGCCGTTGAATAGCAAACACTAACCGTATATATATATATATATTATTATATATGCGCGATACCGTGCCCGCGCGCTATATTCACACCAACACGGCGTGGAGGGGTGTGCCCCGCCGCCGCCGCCGTCGAGGGGGTGTCGACGGAAAGCCGCGAGTCGGAAGCGAGCGAGTGGTGATGGGGGTGGAGAGGTTTAATTTATTCGTCCGAGTGCCACACGAAAACCGTGTTCGCTTTAAAACGTTAATTTTTCGGTCCTGCCCACGCGCTTTTTGCACCCTTTACGTGATTTGCACGCTAAAGTTTCGGTTTGTATATATTAATATACAGACTTGTCGTCGTTGTTAGTGTTTTCGTTTAATTTTTTTTTTTTTGTTCACGTACAATACGGGACGATGAGAGGGATAATAATAAAGTACACATCACAAATAATGTTATAATTTATGCGGCTCTCAGTGGTGGTGGTGGTGGTGGTGGTGGTGGTGGTGGTGGGGTGGTGTTCGCTCCGATGCGTATATACCGCACGTCGCACATACCGATATATTTTTTTTAAAACAAACGCTGCACAGACAATCCGCGGAGCCGCGGGGCTCGTACGACGACGACGCCGATGACGGCCGATTTTGATTAATCGCGCGGGTCGTCTGACACCGCGGTTTTTCTATTATACATATATATATATACGCATCGCACGCCTCCCGCCCCCGTCTCTATTGGTCTATTATTTATTTCCAACATATACGGTATTATTTAGATTAACGATATCGTTGTCGTGTCGTTAGAAATATGGAATTATTCGTGTACCTACTTATACATTCATACCCATCACATAATATCATATACTATGATTATATTTTATGCGCGCGCTTCTAATCTTCATAATTATTCACATGTTTATTATCATTAGTACGTATCTGTTGTATGTGTACGTATTTACTTCGTGTCACGCCGGTAACGTGTCAGTGCAAACTTATTATTATATTACAATCACGCAGAATATATATATATATATATATATATATATATAAATATTCCGTTCGAGAATGAAGTCTATATTTTACCTTTCAGATATAAATCGTTTTGTCTGTATTAACATCGCGGTATTTTTGTCGGCTTGTTATTATATTCGTTTTTCGACATGCAAAAAGGAAAACAGCAAGTCCGTGTGCATATATTATCTTGTTTTTCATTTCCGTTATCTGTTTGTTTATACTTATACTATTGTCTTGGCTCTAGTGCAAATGATTATTTGCCTATCTGTCTATTTGATCGCGAAGAATTGGCCCATAGTTCAACCTTTTTACAATTCTGCTGAGACACAAATGTTCGTTCATCATAGCTATCTTTACATGCGCAAACATACTGTAATATTACTTATTAGTTATGACTTAAAGCTATACAACACTCGCATTTGGTCACAAAATTATTACATGTCTGGACACCATCATTTTTTACTGATGTAACATATTATTTAGACATTACATCATTGTGTTATACATTATCTATAATAATCTATAATATTACATATATTATTTCGTTGTTTTTTTTTATGTACGTAAGGTATATGTATTTGTCTTTTTTATGTGAGCTCATAAGTCAAAAATCGTGTAGGTATTACAAGCCATATAATTGCAGATTAAAAAGATATGGACTGAACGTACAGATAAAACGAGAAGTTTAGGGACAACATTTTCAGAAGTATAAATTATACACCTTAGTGGCTTAGTCCTATCATATTATATTATACAAGTATTGGCTAGCTCTTTTTTACAGTGTTGGCACTATACGCAACCTACGACATAGTTTATATATATATATTAATACATTGTCTATGCTATAAATAATACTATAATATAATAACTACCTATTCTCATAACGTTAATTATAATGGATTGCGATAAAAACTGCAATAACATGGACAGGCAGGAAATGAGTACGAAATAAAAATAATATTAATATTTAATAATGATCAAAATCAAGCCATCCATAATTTATGAACAATTTTATTTTTATGTTTTTTGTTTGTCTTCTAATAAACAATTTATATTAAAAACCAATACACCGTATCTAGTCGTTCGAGTAGTGAGTATATACCTATCATACTTTTAATCGTTTAAAAAGTTCAACTATAATATGAACACTTCATTGAGACTAAAAATATGAAATCGATGTGTTGTAGCGTCACAGCGATATGAGCTAAGTAAAAATAAATAAGAAGGTCCAAAATTTAAACATTGTAAATATAACGTTACAGCAATCATTGTTGAATTACTTTATTTAATTATTATTTTAAAATTGTATTTATTGTTTAAGTGTGTATCTTATACATACTACTTCTAAGTTCAAATATGCTTTCAATTCAAAAAATTGTGACTATATTTTCAAACCTAATAGGTATTGAAATTGAAAAACATTGTTTTCAAAAGTTATTTCCAAGCTATTTGGCTGGAGAACAAAAAATGTGTCAATTTAAATTGAAAACAAAACGTTGTAGTAAAAAATGTAATATGACTACAAGTCAACAAATAGTTCAAAAATACATATATTATCGATAGCTAAACTAAATTTATAATCTATAAAAAATACTTAAACAAATTATTGATGCAAATTTAAAGTCTACTGTCATTCTTATAGATTCTGAATACTGGATGAAGCTGTATAAATATATATTATTATATTGTTTAACTATATGACATGATGAGTTTTTTTAGCTTATAATGTTTGTATTTTGTCATCAATCACTGTTTTTGAACTGTAAAAATTATTTAATTATCAACTTTGATGGTGGTTCTGGTAGCAAATCAGAATTAGTTGGTACATTAGTGGGGGGGGGGGGGGGTAGAAATCAAATATCAAAATAGTTATCATTATTTGGTATATTATGCTATTATTTGTTTTTAGAAAATGTTAGATTAACTAAAACAGGTAGATGAGTGTGTTTCCCTATTTTTTTTAAATAAAAACTATAGACAAAAACAAAATAAATTTCGTCAGAAATCGTTAGAAAATTTCTGAAAAATATACACTTTAATCATACAATAAAACCTATTATAAATAATATATTACAATATTAAATTATCGCTTTACATCGTTTAATATATAATTGTAATTTTTAACAAATTTTAGAAAAAATGGATTTACGTTAACTAGTGTAAACGGCTAATGAAACTACTAAACTACCATGTCACAATAACACTATTATACTATAATGTCTTTATGAATCGTTCAGATCTCTATTTTATTGAATATATTTTAATTAATTTAACTATATAAATTGTTGCGATTACTTGACAATCATAGATATTATTTTATAATATAACGATTACCTATAATTGAAATCCTCACGATGTTTCTACTTAATTATATAAAGGTACATTAAATATCAATAATTAATAAAACAAATGTATTTTTTTTGAAATTGACGATAATATTATATCATATGTGTACATGTATATTATGTCAATTATGTATAAACCAATGTTTAATTGACTGTAAATGTTATTGTATCATTCAAATAAAAAATATAATGTTTATTATTACCGAGTATCAAAAAAACCTATTCAAGGACAAAATTAATGAAGTGGATAGACCCAACATAAAATATAATTATAAAACATTTTAGCTACCTTTTTAAGGTTAATTGAGGTGTTATTCGCTGTAAAAAGTTATAAACCGTAAACTCAAAGTAGGTACACACCTACATATTGATTTTAATATCATATTATATCTTCTTTCAAACATTAAATTGGGTATGGAGTATGGATTAAATCAGTGGGTAACACCATTAAACATTTACCACCTGCGTTATAGTATTTTATTTTTAATTGAAATGTAAAATTAGTAACAATAAAAATACTAATGGGCATCATAAAAAATATACTAATTATATTCCAAAAAATACTCGTAATAAGGTTTTGTTTTAAAATATTTAACAAATTTGGTATCATAATAATTATAAACATCGAATACGCAATAATTTTTAAATAAGCTGAAACGTAAAATTAAGTTGTTTCTTAGAAGAGAGACTAAATACACCAATGCGCGTAAATGAATATCATATCATCGGTACTTGTGTATAAAAAAAATGTTTCATCGTATCGATAAATTTTAAAGAAACACAATTCAGGACGGTCGGGTTGACACGAGATAATTAATATGGGAGGGTTCTGAATAGCATATTAAGTGAATATTGGTTTTAGAATATATGCTTCTGCAGGTATCCCGCCGCGCTCGTTTACCCGAATGTCGGCATCCGATGTTCTATCGATTTATTTCCATCAGTCCCGCTCAAAAATCGTCTAACGTGTTACTTATTTTAGAAGGATAGTAAGGACATTACTTTATTATTATTTTAATTATTGATGTTTGTACCTTTGATAAGATAAAATGGTAAAAAAAAAAAACGTAACGTAATATATTATATTATATTATATTTTTAGAAAATGTGATTTTACTGAATCTGCTATATGTATGAATAGAAAAACTAATTATACGCCGTAATGGAATATAATTACGAAGAATGTAAATTTGAGTTTGTAATTTTAAAATACATAACATTAAATGTATATATAACACTATAATATAAATGATGTCGATTATATCATTTCAGTTTTATAGCTGAGTCTTATACGATGATTTTAACTGTAAATTGTTGTAAAGTATCCGAATATTAAAAAATGTTTATAGTACACTGTGTGGAAAAAAATCATAAAATTAAAATCTGATCAAAATTTCTTGAGGAATATTAATTAAAAAAAAAAAATGATAAATGTACAGGTAATAACATAGGTATCTATTACATATTACAATTTTAAATGTTAATAATTTTCATTAACCTAATTGTAGCTTATTTAAATAACAACACTGAACTTTCAATCGATCTTAGAGGGTGTACATTTTATTTTCTTAAAAATTGAAGAATATTTCATTATTTATGAAAAAAAATGCGTTGAAAGTTTATTTCTTACAGGACTATAGTCTATATTCTCTATAATATATATAAAAAAAAAAAATTATGTTTTACGTGTAATATGATATTGCCAGCTGCAAGGTACAGAAGAACAACTAAACTAAAAATATTATTATTTAAATATTTATAGATATGAGCACGGCGGTCGACAAGTGTTACATACACATTAGGCTCCAGTATATTTGACTACTGCGTCCCTTTATACCTATATACAAATGGGCTATACCTACGGTTTATCGATATGACGATTTTCTTAAAACATAATATTTTTTATATTTTTCTATATTTCATACAAAAATTTATGACTAACAATTTATGAAAATTAAAATTTGAAGTCTGTTTAAAAAAGTATAATTTTGCCATATGTGTATAAAACAAATTTTCATGATGAAAATCCAGAAATGAAATAACGTTGCATTATAATTTTATAAACGACGATCAGACAAATAGGAATACTGTAAAATAGCAAAAGTAAATGGTGCAAAAGAGAAACTGACCTCGACGTGATTTGAACACGCAACCTTCTGATCTGGAGTCAGACGCGCTACCGTTGCGCCACGAAGTCATTGTAGATGATCCTATAAATATATAAATTTTAAGTAATTTAGTTTATTTTAATATATAAATAATAAACATTGAAATTAATTTGTTTATTTAAATAATAATAATAACTATTAACTATTGTTTTTGATTGTATAATAAACCGATAAACAATAGTAGGTGTAAGTATACTGGTTAGTTGTTCACTAAAATTATGCTCATAAAGGCCGTCTGGGAGAGATCGACTTGTTTTATAATGTGTGTGGATTCGCCCGACGCCCAGAACATTTTAACATTTCAAACATATTGCTTCGATGTTACCGTGGGTAGCTGTTAATTGTTATTGTGTATGTTACTGTGAATGTCCGCAATTGGTGAGTGCTGACAATCACCTAGTGAATGTCGACATACGCTTACCAAATTGGTGGATGTTGAAAAATTAAAATGACATGGACATGTACTAGTGGATGTTGACAGTTACATTAGGATTTTGGTCAATGTTAACATGCACATCAAAATTTTGATTTAATGTTGACATGGGTTACATATTCGCACATACTATTATAGTATAGTACTATAGACAATAATATGAAATAGAAATTATATGTTTAGTTATAAACATTAACAATTACTTTTGTTAATTATGATTATTATTATTGAACAATATTATACCTAACCTAACCTAATAATTAAATTATTAATATTTTGCCATACAAAAATTATTATTTTAAAAAAACGGCGAAAATCGTTCTATTTATTGCATCATTGTTGGCATTTTGAACTGCATAAAATGCCAACATTTCTACAACCACACTTTTTTGTGGTGCAATTTGTTTTGCAATTACATCTTGTATAGGTAGGTACTAAAATATTAGATAAGATCAGATTAAATAATATCGATATTACCAACATTCATCAATATCGTTATATAAATGTCGACATTCGCTAGTAAGTGTTTACAAAAAGTACAAATTTAATCAATATGCCAACATTCGCCAATGACTTAGGTGTATGACGACATTAACCGATGACTACCAGCACTCACCAATTGCGGACATTCGCAGTAACATATACACCTAAATTCATTTTTATTTTTTAGGCATAATAATTGACAATGTTGAATATAGCAATAATAATATATTATTAGTGTATACTAAATACTAATAGTGTTTTAGACGTTTTAGTGTATAGTTTATAGTCATTTGAACGTTTGAAAATTAATGGCATCGTCAAAAATAGAAAAATACGATTTTTCTTGTAATCCATACACTTTGAAAGTGAAAAAAGTACGTAGTTTAACAGTAAATCATTCGATTTTAACGGTTCGCTTAGAAATTAGAAACCTGCACATGCTTACCTATCATTAAAGTATATAAGTGCATCTACGTACTGTGATGAGAATTTTTATTCATTGAAATGTAAGGCACGTAAACAAAAAATTATTTCAAGGGTTCCCCCCCCAGGTATATATGTGTCTCGTGTCTGCCCATGGACATTAAAAAATATAATACGATCATATGATATTGGCAATTACCTCACCAAGTATTAGATAAATGCATGTAGACTGGATTTTTTCAATGGAGCGTTTTAATTTTATATTTAAATACAACTTGTTAATCGAAAATATTTCGGGAGGGTTTGAACCCCCCCCTGTATACGTGCCTGCTTCAGATAATGATGTTAGTGGTGTTACAATGTCGTTCATCGATAACATTTATAATAGCAGCTGTTAATAAAACATTTTATAAAAACTTGAATTAAAATTAGCATATAATATATTTTTGGATTATATATTTATAATTTGTATTACAGTGGAAGGTGGGTGTTTTGACGCCCAAAATACTTTCCCCCCGTTACGTGACTGCATATCAATATAATAAAGGTATATTGTATATAAATTATAAGTAAACCTATAAATACGAGTATAAAACGTCGCATTCTATAGTTATGCCCATATATTATATAAATAAATATTAGACATTAATTTTTAATGTAAAAATAATTTTCAAAAGTATAAATCTGAAATAGGTAATTGATTGAGACCAAAAAACATGACTAGTCATTCTGGTACAACTGTATAATGATATGCTCAAAACGAAAAACCCATTAAGTGTGTTCATAAATTAGTCCATTGTTCTTACAATTTAATAATCGTTATCAACAACAGTGAAAAGTGGCAAAAATAATTTAAACTCGTGTACGGGCGAAAAAACAAAAGCGTACGATAAAATTGACCTCGACGTGATTTGAACACGCAACCTTCTGATCTGGAGTCAGACGCGCTACCGTTGCGCCACGAAGTCGGTTGTTTGAAAATGAGAGCTTTAAAAGCTATAGCTTAAAAGTGGACACTGGACAGTGATTGTACCGTCAGCGATGGAATCATTTTGGTTTTTATAAAAATACTGCAGGTAACATAATATTATACTTATTTTATACATTGAAAACCAGCGTATTACTCGTGATTTTGGAGTTATTGTTTTATTATTTAAATTTGTCATTTGGACTACACATATTTGCATAAAATTACACAAAATGTTAAATTCTTATTTTTCATAAGTATATAACGCTCTATAGTACCTACTACCCAGACACACATTACATTTAGCCTAGTACAGTAGTACCTACGCCAATATGGCATTATTATACTGAAACTCGCAATAAAAATTAAAAGTTTAATAAAATATAACACGTATTATATTAAAATATATACACTCGGAAGATTACAGGCACCTACGACCTACGTTTTATGTGGTTATAACGCTGTATAGTATCGTAAATTTAAATACAATATTATGTATAAATTATCTAAGTATAACGAGTAAAGAAAATAATGAATTAAGAACTATTTTTTATTAGATTTACATGATAAACCAATAATTAATCATTACTGAAGAATGAGAAAATAATAAACGAAACAATTTAAAAAAAATTTGATATTGATGCGAAAAAAAATTGACCTCGACGTGATTTGAACACGCAACCTTCTGATCTGGAGTCAGACGCGCTACCGTTGCGCCACGAAGTCGTAGTAGTAGAGTGAATAAATTTAAAAATTTAAATTAAATTAATTTTTATATGTAAATTAATGGATATTTTTAATTTATAAATAACGATAAAAAAATTAAAAAAATGAATATAAAATTATTGAAACTTAAACATATTTTAGTGTATTGTAATAGTAAAGATTATTAACCATACTTAAAATATTATGACTTTGCATTTAGGTACTTATTGGGCTATAGAATATAACCTATATACAAACCTTAGTAGTTAGTGAGAGCCGGTAAGTTATTATCTACATTATTTATCCAAAATTTATAAAGACAGTGATCAAATTATAAACGTGTAAAAAGATATATTAGGCGTTATTACACCAGTTAAAGAATGAACCTAATGAATAAGTCAATATGTATCTATTCAATTTTTTTCAAAATTTACTTTCTGTGATTTACTATTTTGTCATTTTGATTATTTACATATCTTCAAATTTGGAGTGTCAAACAATCAAATAATTAATTATATTCGTATAGGAAACATAATTTTAGCGAAGAACGAAATAGCTCATCCAATACACATTGGTATAGTTGGATCAGTCAAACTAAACTTTTGATTTGTTTTGAGATCTTTCCAAAAGACAAATGTGTGTTAGCCCTTTGCAAAAAAAAATGTTTATAAAATTAATAAATTATAAATACGTTTTTTCTTGTTCAGAAAGCTTAAACAAACACAGGAAGTTCATTTACAACTTAAAAGTTTTTCATATAGAAATTTAAAATTATTGAATATATACATATATGATAAATATTGGAGTATTTGAAGTAAATTTCTATACAGGAATCAGAAGTATATAGTCACATTTCTTTACAGTTCTACCACGCTACATAATAAATAATAGTATACAGTATTTCATTATAAAAGATTAAAAAAATAAAAATATTGTCGAACGGGGTATGTGTGTCAGATCTTGTCGTCATACATTTTCTCCAATTCAACCAATGAAAATTAAAATCAAAACTGATATACTTAGAAAATGATAAATAATATATGTATTATACATATAATCACTCAAGTTAAGTATATCCGAATAAAATACAATATCCCGGGTTAGAATATATTATATATTTTAAATAATTTTCACTCACACATCCATTATTGTAATCGACAGAATCAGAATGATAAATATAAATTAATGATTGTAATGTAAGCCATTAGCCCTTAACGACGAGTCTTTAATTCTAATTATTGTCAAGTATATTTTCAATTAAAATTCTTTTTAGTCATTTATCGCTGATGTCCTATTTTTTGAAATTATAGTAGGTAATTATACTAGTATTTTTTTGGTTTTTACTTGGGTTTTTATCACTTAGTCATTAATAAGTATGTATTTTTTTTTTTATTTTAGCTGTTTTATTAAGATTTTGGTGCGTTTTTAATTATTTTACATGTCTCTTGTTAAAATGTAGGTATATGCGGCTGATTTAGTTATACTCTTAAGGTTAGATTAGATTAGATTACTACTAAAAATGACAATTATATAGTATGTTGGTATGTATAAATTGTTTTTATACTGTTTATCTTTACCTTATTATGTAGGTATATTGATTCAATTCAGTAAACGTCGGCTCTTCTTCTTTTTTTATATGAAATTACAAATGTAAATCGTGTATATTTTTCAACATTTTTAGAATGTACTCCTAAGGTTATGAGATCATGAATTAAATCAGCAACATAAATTTTAACAGTGGACTTGTAACGTCATTGCAAACGCACAAAAATCTTAATAAAACATAGCTAAAATAATAATAATAATAAAAATATAATATATTAATGACTAAGTAAAAAAATCCCAATTAAGGACCAATTGAATACTATAGTATAATTTCAAAAAAAATAGGACATCGATAAATGACTAAAAAGAATTTTAATTGAAAACATACTTGACAATAATTAGAATTAAAGATTCGTCGTTAAGGGCTAATAAGGGTTCACATTACAATCGTTAATTGATATTTATCATTCTGACGATTATAATAATGGATGTGTGTGAGTACAAATTATTTAAAACGTAAAATTTAATATCCTAACCCAGGATATTGTGCTTTATTCATATAACACATATAATAATATGGTATTTATCATTTTTGAAGTATATTAGTTATAATTTAAATTTAAATTTGGAGAATTAGAGAAAATGTATAACGACATAGTTCTAAAATATACTTGGTTTGACATCATTATTATTATTTTTTTTTTTTAATAATTGTTCATACCGGATGGTGTAATATATGAAGGATATTATAAATGAGTATTTTATAATTTTATTTAGATTTTGATTTTACCGCTCAACGCATGATTAAAAGAGTTGATAACTGAGTAATTCAATTTAATAATAACACGTGATTACATTTGTCGTGACGTGCTTGCGTGTGGCATTATGCAGGCAAGCAGAAAACACCTCCAGGGACTACTCCTATGCATACTCGATAGTTAATCGCTATATGAAAAATATAGGTTATAAGGTCTATGAAAAACCTTTTATTATATTTTCAAGCTTTTTGGGCGAGAAAAACGTTTTATAAACATTTATAAAGAAATATCTAAAAATAAAAATGCTCTATCAGATGAGCTGGTAAATAGGTGAGTAAAAAACATCCCCGGGGACCTAAAGTATACTACTACGTAATACTCAATAGTCTTTATTTTCTTTTATACGATAAATTTAAGTGAAAATGTAGATAAAATCAAGACAATTTGCAAATTATGAAATTAAAATTAAAATTTGTATTAGTTTATATGCTTGAAAATGTACAGGTAATGCGACTGTGTAATACGATATTATGCGATCGTATTAATTCCTTGTAGAAGTTGTTTTTAGAACAATTTTCAAATATCAAAACTCAAAAGTATATATATTATTGTGCTCAATTTTTTTATGGACATTTAAAGTTTGAATTTTGATTTAATTGGATATTCAAACAAAACATAACGATTTTAGTTTTTCTGTTGTATTTTAAAGTATACAAAAAGTAAGAACTTGAAACTTTTACCATTAAGTATAAATCATTTTTAAGTACAGGTATTTTAATATAATATAATAGTGACATCGGTAGCAGACGATGGAGGATATATAAATTTATCATTATTTATTATATTCTATAAGTACTTACATCACATGTATAAATATATATATTGCATGAATAGGATCATCATCAAAGTTTTTTCGTTTACTGCGAGACTATCTATTATTGCAACACACACACACACACACACACGTACACGTACACGTACACTATATATATATATGTATCGGTTTATATGTGTCATGTGTGTCGTGGATAATGTATATACCCACACCCGTGATCGCGTTGCGATATTAATAAAAGCAATAAATTCTGATTCCCTCCCGTGACGACGGTCCCATTGTTGAAGGGACAATAATATTATTAATGACCATGCGCGACAAATTTTCGGTGTACGTACAAATTTCCATATCCTTCCGACGCGTGTCTCGCGTCGTTCGACGGTTCCTTCTGTGCACACACACAATATGCATATATGTATATATATATATTACATACAAAATAAATATATTTCTTTTTCCTCCTCGTTTTTTTTTTATATATAAATATATATTATTTTATGGACGTTTCTGGCGAGGGCGAAAAAAACAACGATAAAAGAAAGAAAAGTGAAAAAAGGTCATGGGAAGACCCCTGCCGACGCCGGAAACCAGTTCCTTTTTTTTTTTTTGTCTCCGCGTGCGCCCATATTATAATAATATGTAATATTATTATTATTATTATTATTATTATTATATAGACGGAGATGGCGGCACGCGTCTATAATAGAGCACTATAATATAATGGTAACGGATGCATCGCGTACTGCAAACCGTCGAAAGTCCGGCACGTCTGCATCACTCATCTGTACTCTGAGGTCTTTTGAGTTTTGATGACTTTTGAGTTTTTTCCCCGTGGCGATCGCCGGAGTATGACCACAACGATTTCGGTGACAATCGTGTTGTGTCATCGTATATGTTGTATTATATACACATAATACAACATATACGTTCGATACCGCGCTTCTGGTTCCGGTTAAACGTGGTATCAACTGTGGGGTACTTATAATAATAGTGATACAAACATTGACGCGGTGGTGTCACGTATTGTTTCAAGTACTGAATACATACTTGGTTAATTCAAAATTTATATATAAAAAAAAAAATAGTTGACATATTATTACTATAAATTATACACTTTAGTATAATGGAACACGGAAGTGAAAAACATTTTTAAATAATAACAGATCAGTAGTTTGGTTCGGCGTTCGCAATTCATAGGTTACCACTCAACGTTTCATTGAATGCATAATATATAATAGTGCGTATACTGGTGTGTATGTTACAATAGATCTGTATATATATTTTGATATGTGTTTACAATGCGTCCGCGTAATTTACGGTATTTTAAATCCTTTATATTATTCTGTATGCCAACTATATACTATTATTGTATACAAATTCGTATTCCATTCAAATCTATAAATATGACTTTTTATGTATAATATACATATAGTATATTTATTCGAGTATTATCATTAAACCCAATAATATATGTATATATTACATGTCAAAGGGTTAATTGCATACAACTTTGGTGACTAGTTTAAAAAAATATATGTCGTTTATACCATATACACGTTATCACGATTTTTAAAGCTAATCGTAAACTCTGCCCGGAAATCGCAGGTAACAAAAATGTAAACTGTAATTTTAGCGTTGATGATTTTTCTGAGGCTTTCCAGTGTCAATGCACAAATATACATTAATCAAGTCATCTGAATACATTCCACAATCAACAGATATCATGAAATAGAAACATATTATATTAATACCAAAATAATAATTAACAGTTTTAAATCAACCATTGAAAATATCTTTAAAACGAGAAAGAATCATTATAAATTATGATTTAAAAATTAAAAAATATATCATATATTAACAAAAACGTAGGAGTTTGATTGCTATTTTAAAATAAATAGGTACATTTTAAATTATAGTACGTAACATTTATAATGTGTGCAGATTTAAACTGATACATTATAGTTACTATAGTGATGATTAAGTACTAATCTAATTAAAAAAATACATGTTCATAAATTTAACTGAAATGAAAATGAAAAATAAACGATACTTCTGCTGAATAATGATAATCATTTTTTCTGGAAGATTAAGATAAATTGCTATCAAAATTAAAAATGATATACCTAAAATTAAAAAAAAAAAACAGAGCTAAGTTTATAAATTATCAAATTTTTACTATTCAAAAATTTAAAAATCTCTTGGCCGTATTAATAACGTAGGCACCAGGCAGTAGGCATATAATTTTATGAGATTTGGTCAATTCTTTCATAGCGGGTATACGGTTACATAATTCTATTTTGTAAGTTCTTAGAGAGAAAAATAATAACATTTTATCATACCTACTACATACTTTAAGGTTTAGTCTAAAGTATGTATAATGTAGAATAAAATTAGTTTCAATATCGAAGATTTTGAATATAAATATTACTTGGCTAAAAGCAGTCATAACTAATAAGTGTGTTTTATTCGTGTAGGAACCTACAAATATGCCTCTATTATGTCTCGTGTGGGAACTGTAATATTTTCCAAAACGTATTTCACTGAAAAATCGAGGTCGAACTTATCAACTGATCTTTTTATTACCTGCTAGTAAGGTATTGCTGGACCGGGCTTACAGACTGCGCCTTATATTTTTCAAAGCAATGCACCTATGTACTTTATACTATATAGCAGATTTTATAAAGCGGATTTCATTTAACCAAATATGCAATTGAAAAATATACTCATGTAACCTATATAATAATATGTCCATGTATATACGTATAATGCTTATTATATAAATAATAAATGTATATAGTTATGTATACTCGTAGTATACCTATATAATATACACGCGCATATAATATAAAAATGCTTACCAAACGAAGACGGTTGGTATGTCCGCTCTGCCATTATACTGTAGGCAATAATCGAACACGTGAGCTTGAGATTTATCCTATCCAATCAATGTAATTGCGACAATCGAAACGCATCAATCCGAAGAATAACGGAATTAATCAAAATTTAGTCATACGATTTAGTGTTACTCATTAGTCATCATTATATTAAAGTTGAATAATACATTCAAAATTATGTGTTCCTACTTGCAGGTTCCAAAAAGATTAAAGATTTACACATATAATACATCGAATTACTGACTTAAATATTATAACTAATTAATCTCGACAATAATTTTAAAATATATACCGGTAAATTCCCCCCCCCCTCAAAAAAATGTAAAATATTAGATTGCTAGCGTGTGATGAACGAAGTTCTTACGATCGGAAGAACTTTTGGCGGTGTATTCGGCGTATGTAAATATGTAATACGTAATAAATAATACGCTGTATAGAGTGGATAACCAATTATCGAAGACTGCAATAGTATTACCTGTACTGTAATACCATGCAGTTGTACAATGTATATTATTTTAAACTTGATGTCATTTGGCTAACATATAATTTTCTACTTTTTGACGGTTGATCACATTTTATTATTATATCTTACCAACGAAACTAATATCTAAAATAATTGGGTTCGTGAATTCAAAAAAACAAAAATTGATCTACCGATCTAATTGGTCACGCATCTGATTGTATTATTATGATATGTATAGACAACTATGTATTATTTATTACCCACGCTATAATTTCGTATGACGTGTGCAACTCAATCAGCAAAGTGAGTACCGACTACGATTCCGCAAATATATATACGTTAACAGCGATGAGTATGGTCATCTGGTAGGTAAGAAAGCATAATATATTGTTGCGAGGATAAAACGTTTTATAGATACACGTCGTATGCACGCGTTGTGCAAAAATGTATGCCACAGAACTCACGCAAACGACAAAAACCCCGAGAAAACCACACTGTCACGGCGGGAATCCAAAAAGGAAGTTTAAACTTTTGAACATATTTCGCAGAAAAACATTCAGCAGTATTGTCTAACCCAAAACTGTCATGAATACTTTATACTATTCGTATAACTTATCCTATACACCCCTAACCCAGTTTATGTCTTTTAATTCGCACGGGAGAAAATTTAAATGTTGTTTACAAGATATGTTAATATACATCGTAAGTTTCGGATTCAAGAAACTTTTACATTGCCGCTATATAGATACTGTTTATTTTCATACATATTCATATGAAGTATAAAATGTATTTAAGTGCTATTGTATTTTAAGTAATTTTGTGATACGGAATATGGTAAAATAGTGAACATATTATTGTGTATGTATACCTACTAAATATCCACAAAAGTTTTATTTATAGCGATTTTAAAATATCGTAAATACATAGAAACAATTTATATTTATATAGTCATTTTAAATTTAAATTTTCACAACATTAGATTATCTAACATATAATAAAGAAAAAAATTATTTTCCATCACAATTCTAAAACTAATCCTTTACTCTCTGGAACTTAAAGCTTATCGCTATTTTATGTATTAATGTATAATTTAATATAAACTATGACATTTTTAAAATATTTACATTAACAATAAGCTATATTTATACCGCGAACTTTTTTACACCTTCTTACAGTAAGTAGGTACAAGGTATGTAGGTATTGACTTATAAATCATAAATTATTAACAGCTAAAATATAAAATTATATTATGAAATAATGTATGCGATTTATTGTTGATCAAAATTAGTTCAAGTTAAATATCCTCATGAATATCGTGGTTTTTATAGTCGTATTTTTTAAGTAATTCTAAAATATTAAAAACACATGGACACAATTTTTTTAAATTTTCAGTTAAAGTTCAAATTTCAACATAAATTAACGATCAATAATTTACCTTACCAAACAATATTAGTTTATTTGAAAATAAGAGTCAACCCGCTATAGAAATTTGTATTTCTATAATAATAATGTGTTAGTTTGTGCGTAAAACTAGTCAATTACGTCAATGAATTATCGAAGCGCCTCTACATTTAGTGTTAAAAGTCGTTTGATTTTTCTTACCAGTCGTAAAATCGTACTATTAGAATAGTCAATAGAAGTAGGTATATAACTAACGCAAGTCACAACTGACAGACTTGTTTCTTCGCGTATAAGTGTATAAAACATTAATAAATAATATATATATATATATATATGGTTTTCATTAACTGAGTTGATAATGTATGGACGTGCGGTGGACATTGCGTGGGAAATGTTTTGTTAGACAGTCCATATTTTTATTTATTATATGTAGTACAGAGTCGTTAAAAACCAATCAAATACACAATGCATATTGTTTTCACGTACGTGTTGCGGAGAAAATCGAGTACCATAAATAGTACATAAATTCAAAAAATTTTTCCTTCCACCATAAATAAATAAATGCATACACAGTGCAGTATACTATTGTATACTTTTGACAGTAAATAGTTACAAACAGAATTTACTGTACAGATTTTAATGTCTACAAAGTATATTGTTTGTATAAAAAATTGTATCGTTTATTGTAATTGGGGTAACACTATTATTATGCCTAGCTATTATATATTACCCGCGGGTTCAGAGAATGGGACGTCTGTAATAATTTCATAATCAACTGTTAAATCCTCCCCCTCCAAAAAAAAAAAAAAAACTGTTATCAATAAGTCAGTTGGCTTTGTCGGGAAAACTTTATAGTAAATGAAAAAAAAAGATTGTGTGTTTAGCATAAACGTATTATAATCCGAAGCAATGGCAATCAATCGTATGTGGGTTACGATGACTTATACGTGACACTTTGTTGACCACGCGTTACACGTGTATGAACGTATACATATATAATGTCGTGTCCTACGCGTATGGTGTATGCGTATCACTACATATTACATTTGCAGGTATACTATTCGTACATAGACCACACGTACAGTGTGTTTGTGTACCAGTTTACATACAGATAACTATATTCATACGCGCGGTGTACGTATGGCTCGAAACGATTAGAAGGAAATAATATTCTTAGGGAAAACAGCGCTAGAGGTAGACGTCGGTGTAGAAATCGCTGTTCAAAGTATAGAGACAAGTGCAATATAAACCATTTTCGCATAAATTACATACACTCATATGGCGTTGTATGGCACACTGTACAGTGCTCCACCGGAGTGTGTGCGTATTATACACGCATAACCCATCTGCCCAATACCATCGTACACGACACACGTACACACACGCCCGCGCGCGCGCATATAATAAAAATATTTTGACAATTTTCGGGGTTGACGGCAAGAAGAATGTCCTGAAAATATGCGATTTCCTCCGGTCGTTGTCGTACACCGCATTAAACTACATGCCGCAGACGCGCGCGCGTACAAATAATAATAATCCAACGTCCGACGACGATATATTATCCCGAGCACGGAGGACCGTTTGTCAGAATGTTCGGCCGTCGGTATATAATATTACGTTTTTCTGTCGGGACCGCGGCGACGACGTTCTTTTTAAAAATAAATATTGCGTTTTTCCACTCGGTTCTTTTGTCCCCACGTCCCGCGTGCACTATATATATACGTACGCTATCGCCCCCGCGGCTAGGTTTTCCCCTCTGCACAGTCTCTGCGCCGTCATCGTCGTTTCGGCCACTGCCGCGCGTCCTTTGAGTGCGAGTATCGCATGTGTATAGTACCGGACACACACATACACTATATGTATACACGTAGTATCTTAGTATCTATATATTATATCCAATACGTCCGGCATCGTTTGCGTAGATACTATACAACTCGAGGATGTCCGACTTGGGAAATGAATAGCAGAGAGGTGTGGGTACTTGACGAGTGCAAAATGTGTGTGTGTCCCGGTTAATCATTACACACTTGACATAATTTAGCACACTTTTCTTCACAATATTATGACCATCACAAACCAAAAAAAAATATTTCATTATTTATTATATTTATTTTAAAAGTTTCTAAATCGTAAGCGTATAAGCGGTAGACTTTTACATGCAATTGACGTTGCTTATAAAGTACTGGGATTTTTTTATTTTTTATTTTTATCGATCCTATATAATATAATTAGTTATAAATATATTTTATATTTGATTTAAATTACTTGCGCGTGAAGGGCAAGTTATGTTTTTACACGTAGGCAATATTGATAAGTTATTCAGATATTTATCCGTTGTCTGTGGTGTCCAGCTTGTACATGGCTTTTAATCAAATGACATCTGAATATGTATAGTTAAGTCGTTAAGATATGCCATTCTAAGTTACACGAAATATTTGTACATATTACTATATTAGAATAACACAATTCGTTTTATTTCAAAGTTTAACCCATTGAAAATTTTCATTTAATTATTTAGCGATAGACATACGAGTAGCGATAATGTTTCTTTTAAACATGATGAGTCATTGTTTAAAAAAATCTTCAACGGAGTATTCAACTAGCTAAGTTAAATACACGCGAATTAAATATGTATATCTATTTCAAAGTTATAATTTACTAGTACAATACGCAAATTGATACCAATTGGACAAATTACAATATCACTTGCAAGTCTATAACTTTTTTTTCTTAAAAATGACGTGTATTCTGGAAAGATCACTGAAATAAAAAAAAAAGTAATATTCAAGACGGTTCAGAAGTATGATGCAAAGACTATAAATATGAACCATAATAATAATTAAAGTAATACATATAATATATTGTAGACATGTGTTAAAAAAATATGTTTTTTCATCTATAAACGAGATTTAATGGAGTTATTTATGTATATAATGTAAACCTAAGTTAGTAACTACCGAGGAAAATACGGTTTATATAGCCTTATAGGTATACCACTTATACTCACCTGCATATATACGCACATACAATATAAATATATAATACTACCTATACACATTTACACGTTAGATTTATTGATTTCGTAAAACGGTTTTAATGACTTTTGCGTTAATTTCATTCGTACCCAGTAAACACGTTCTTGGCTAGGAAATCGCGTGCAATAACACCGTAGAAGGGTTTGCGTCACCCGTTAAGGACTAAGGACTTAATATTCGAAGTATATATATATATATATATATATGTACGTGCTAATGTCACTCGCTAATGGTCGACCGTCCGACACTATACATAATAATAATATACCTGCGCCGAGTACACAGACAGTTGCCGTTATTTCCACGCGTGATCATTAATTTGTCGCATACATTATATTATTCGTTTCCGTCAGCTTATATAACGGTAAATTTCGGACACTGCGTGTAACACAGTCGCCCTATCTGTATGATACACAAACGATCGGGCGCCGACGTTACGTAAGAGAAACGAAAGCACATATTATTCGTATAATATAATATATTATATACATATACCTACTAGATTCCATCAGTTTCACCGTGACATCTATCACTTTTTATGTCTGTTTTTAAACTACCGTCGGACGTTTTTTTACGACTATTCGAGATGCGCATGAGATGATAGGTAAACGGTTTGTTTCGTATACATATATATATGCGCGTGAGAGCACCCGTGACGGTGCGTATATATTTCCCGACAGATCTTGGCGTTTGAACAAGTATTATAGTTCGGTACAGCAAAGACTTTTACTCGAAACGCGCTCAATTTATATTCGGTGTCTTGAGAAACCCGAGTCTCATATATTATACACATCGTTTTACTCAAGAAGCCGTGTTCAATAATATTTTTATAATAATAAAATATATTATTTTTAATCATAATTTTTGGTCGTTGTTAGCTTATTTATAACGATTATTTACACATCGCTCGTTATTTTCTACATGTTATGCTTATCGCTTATGTTTATAAAACACATACTTTAGGCATACGTTGTTTAGACAACATTATCGGAATCAATGAATTATTATTGCTGAAGTTATACAGTGGTATATAAATTACCTGAACGTAAAGTATTTTTAGAAGAGCGTCATAAAAAAATAAAAAATAATTTGAAATAGTTCTGCATTTGAATAAAATATTCGAATACGATTGTGGTTACTGATAAGTGAAAATAGTTAAGTTTATTGCAGTTTACCTGCAGTGACTCAGAAGTAAACATTACAATTTGTAGCCCATTAGTAATTACTATAACTGCGCTTTATCGTGGATATATTTCATCTAGTTCAAGGTTTTACATTATAACTTTATAAATACACTATTATGGCACTAAGCAATCGTATGTATTTTTAGAACTAATTAGAATGAATAAACTATTATATGACACATCTTATTGATTAATGGTTGCATTTTGTTTTTTATGATTTTTTCAACTTCTCTCATTTGTGTAATTTCCAATCAAATTATTTTGAATACAAAATATACACAATACTACTAATAATACTATCAAGTAATATTTTAGTATTTTACTTTGACTACATTTAATATTCTAACAATTTATCGAGTATTCAATTCTTAGCAGGAGTGGACTGGCCTGGCGGGCCATCGGGATTTGTCCCGGTGGCCCGTTACAATAATAGATTAAAATAAATGGCCTGATATTTTATAAATTAAAAATATATAGTATACGAAAA
Source organism: Rhopalosiphum maidis (assembly GCF_003676215.2). NCBI lineage: Eukaryota > Metazoa > Arthropoda > Insecta > Hemiptera > Aphididae > Rhopalosiphum > Rhopalosiphum maidis. The sequence goes on from NC_040877.1 coordinate 86,399,082, forward strand.
AACGTAAAAATATAATAAATATAATTCATAAACAGGTATTACCTTATTAGCTCGTGTGATTTTAAGTATTAATATTATAAAATTATTATGAAGTGATCTATATACTGTTGAAATTCATAATCAGGTGATGGATCATGGATAGAATGGTTGAAAGTATGAATTCAAGATTTGTGAACAATAGTCCATTGTTACATGGATTTATCGCTTATATGCCCAGTCAACTTCAATAGTTTTAAACATGGTTTATCAATAACAGCCTTGAAAGCTCTCTCTAAAAATTTAATCCGATTTACAGTCAATGATAATTTTGGAAGAATTCCATCAAAAATTAAGAGAAGAATTAGTAAGTTTTGGTAATAATTGGGACAACTTAAAAAGATCAGTTGAATACGAATATAATTATGAAAATTTCGATTCAGAAGATGAATACCAAGAAATTGAAGAAACTGTCGGATTAAATATGACCTGTAAGACATACAAAAATTGTGCTTGTTGCTGTTTAAAGTTATTGGTCAAATACAATTTGTATAGTAATGCGTATACAAATTTATCTTTGGCTTATAATTATCTTTTTACACTACCGGTAACACAAGTAGCATGTGAGAGGTCATTTTCAACACTAAAATTCATAAAAAATCGATTACGAAATACTCTAACTAATGAGAATTTAGAAGCGTTTATGCTGATGTCCGTGAAAAGCGAAAATTAGCTTCTATAGATGACGATATTTTAATCGACAGAATCGGGGAAACTAGTGAAGTGATGAAAAAAACCTAATTATGTAAAAAAGGAATTACTTTAAGAGTTAATTTTAATATATAGGTATTATATTAAAATGTGTACACTGTATCTATATAAAAATATCTTATATATTATGTGTAATTTTTTATATCTATATAAAATGTTGAAAATATTTTTTAAACAATAAAGGTTTTTTATCATTATTATTTTTTTTTACATACTCATGACCAAATCGTTGGTTCTCTGTTAATTTTTGGCCTGGCAAAAAAAATTCCCGGCCTGAAATATTAAACGGTCAGTTTAATTTCACGGACTCGCTATAATTAACTTGGGAAATATAAGTTATCATCATATTAATAAATGCAGTGACCTAGTTTATAAACTGTTTAAAAAGTAAGAATTGAATAGCTTAAAGCTTGATAACTTATAAAATGCACTATTGTCTATTTAATTCAACAAATTCAATGTACTACACTATCTGTATTTATACATACTAATATATTATTTTATTCACGTTAATGAAATGTGCCTTTATAATAATAAAAGTAATTAAAAAACTTAAACTTACATTTTTAATAAAATAAAAAAATTATTTTGCACATTGAAAATCTAAAAGGGGATATGAGGCTAATGTAACGGACCTATTTTTTAACATTCATCAGCATTCAGAATAAATTGCTTTAACTTATAGACTTAACAATTTTTTTTTAAAAGAATGTATTATTATTTATAATAATAATTTATGTTTACGATAAATTATCGTTTTTACTTAGTAATATTTAAAATGACTTACTTATAGCCCTTAAAAAACAGACGAACAAGATTTTACCAACGTATACATTGTAATAAATATATTCGTATATTCATACTAATATGTTTAAAATAAATAAATAAATAATTCATAAAGTGTTTTTATGACTAGGCATAAAAAGCCTACCTAGTACCCAGTATGTTATAAATGTTCTATAAAATTATTATAGTTTTTAATTAGGCTCCACTGAGAACCATTTTTCGACTTAATCGCCAGATACTTTTTTTTTTAATTTTAGATATATTTGCATCAAAAAGGCACAAAATTAGAATTAATACTGTATGTACTTAAGGCGGTGCATATGTTTTATGGGGCACACGTTTCTGAACTAATGTTTTAAGACAATTTAAGGTTATCCTTTTAATCGCTGCCTAATTCGATTATACTAGTAGACACGGGTATGATTTAAAAATAAAAACCAAACACCAATTCATTTTTTTACCGAACCGTTTCCACCTCGTTGGCTCTTGTAATCCGATATCATGTTTTTCGGCTGCATGCGTATAAAAATATATGTTAATTTATACTAAAAAAAAAGAAGGTGGTACATGCAACAGTGGTACGCATATAGTCAGTAGGTACTAATAGTGTTAACTTAAAATTCGATCTTAATCATACCCAAACAATGCTCCGTGTTCACCTTAATGCTTATTTGAACATGTAGAAAAAAAAAACACGTGTATTTCTATTGTCTTATCAAAATTATAATATCCTGTCTTATTATTTAAAAACTATTTATTATTTTGATAATTTGTAAGTGTGTTTTATTTCTGAGATAATCGATGATTTATTTATACATATCGGGTAACATGTATTTCAACAAATAAAAATAGAATTTTATTTTTTTGTAAAATTAGCTAAGGAAATAAAATAATTTAGTATTATAATATAAATAATATAATATGCATATTATGTTATACTCGTAGTTTTAATTTCTGTGTGAATAATTTTTATGTTTTAAACAAAACATTAAAAATTGTATTCTCTGTAATATGTACATTGTACACACTACACGTTATTTGCTAGACCTGTAATATGTTTTGTCAGTAGATGATTGCAGGCATATAGCTATAACAATTCTAACGTTAATATATTTAAAAACTCACAAATAAAACTAATCTAAGGTAAGATATAATGTTATAATTAAAATACAACTAATATTATTATGGAGAAATATTAAATTTCACAAATTTAAGTTCAGTAGTTCCAACTATATATTTTGTTGTTAGCTTTAATATATTATTAAAGTGAATTCATCTATTGTTAAACTTAAAGGTTTAATAGTATTATCTGTGTTGTCTTGTTGAACTCTTACAATATTTTAATTTTTAAGGAAGGTATGTTGTTGTAAAATATAAAGTAGTAGTAGTAATATGTAAAATATGAAAAAAAAAATGCTCAAAACTTGCTTAATAATGTAAACGAATTGTAAAAAGCCTTCAAGAGAGCACAGATAATGTTCTTATACGTCTTTAAATTTCGATAGTCGATCAATTCACTTTAATATTAAAGCAGTCCAATATTATGTAATACTAATATGTGTACGTCTTGTACGATGTACGGTAAACGAATGTTCAAAATGTAAATATACTTTTTTATATACAATTAGTGATACCCATAAATTATAATAGTGAATAGGTTGAGATTAAGAAAAAGTGGTGTACGTTGGTGTGAACAACCTTAAATCTTGATTTCACAAATAACAAAAAAAAGGTTTCCTTACAGGTAAATAAATGTACATATAATATTTCAATTATATAAAATATATTCCATTTTGCTATTTTTATTTTTAAATCGTGGCTTGTAGTAAAATGATTAAATAAACAAAAATAAATTTTTAAGTTATAAATTTAAATATTTTTGTATAATTATGTAAGTCAAACTAAAATTAAATTACAAATCGTTTAAGCTAAACTAAACAATTTTCCCTGATAATATTTTATAGTTTGTTTATAAACCACATTATTTAAACTACACATTTAAATCATAGTTTTTTAAATAATTTTCGGTGGTTAAGAGTTTAATATTAGTTTATATAAATTTGTGTTGTTGGTTCTGTTATACATTAGAATAACTAAAGATATAGGTGACGACGATCAACATAGAAGCCGAGTTCAATTTATCAAAATAGAATATTTCTAAAGTCGGATAACAGTGAAACGGTCACTGTCGGAAATACAATAATGAGGTAATGAAACCTCCTGGCCCGATCTTAAAGTTTTACAAATATTTAGTTCAGATTTAATATTTAAATTTCCACGGGACGCGTTCATCAATTATCACCCCGTCACTATCACTATTAGTTTGAAATGTGACATATATTTTTGTAACATTATACAACTGTGTATCTATTATACGTATATAATACATTTTCACATCTGAAACTCTAAATTAAATGTTCCATAAAACAGGCGATCGGGAGGACAACGGTTACTGGATCGTCGCCTATAAACCTCCCGATGGTTCCGTTTTGCCGTTACATCCAATACCACTGTATTGAAATGAATTATACATCGTCTAAGGTCTACCGACGGGCTATTCGATATACGCCGTGGTATAGAGTAACGGTGTACTATAGGACGCAAATACAGCGTCACATATACGAATGGTGTAAATGTGCAATAAAAAGTTGAAAATTCTAAGGCGAGGGTGTTTCCTTAGCATATCTGTCTTGAAAAAAAAATCATTAAACATCAGAGTTTATTACACAGACGTAGCACAATAAAATACTTCCAGTTTGGTTCTACAAAATTCGAGGTGGAGATACCAGGGAAATGCACCTCGTCGTGTGATGACGTTACTTCCCAGACCAGTTGGCTTCTTGCCGGATTCTTATTTTGATGCCGATGGTGTTAACTGATCGAACATGTCGGTGGGTCAGTATCGCAAGTTGCGACTAGTTATTCGCAACTACCCGGGTCAGCTTACTACCCATCCAACAACTTTGTACACGCGTTTCCGGTTTCTCGAACTTTTTTGTTCGACGGACGACGGGTGGCGCCGTCTGGAGCCCCCTCAGTCAGTCACGGATTCGGTTTCTCGAACGGCTGCCGCATGTTCGGCGAGGGTTGGCTGTTTATCAAATGTTGAGAAGGTATTTCGGTTTAGAAATGTATTGGTACTGATACGAAAAGAAAGCGCACGGGAGACTCCACGACCTGCCACCTGCATATATAGATTATAGATTTTTATCGCAATATATGTATATATTATGTAGGTATCATTATCGAGACTCATATTTATACACTTTTAGCAATACAAGCGCCAATCTATGTACCTACATGATATATACTTATAAGATTGTGTGAATTATAGTAGTTGTTGAAATTTGAATTTAATCAAAATCTGATCGTGCTCAGATCTTTTTGAAAGTGGGATATGCATGTTTGACTATTTTCAGACCATTCTCTAACAAAAAGTATACATACTTATTTTTGTATACAATCGTGAAAATATAATATGATTAATCGTACGCAAGTGGAATTTTCATATAGTATACGGTATATTATACCCACTTGTATTAATGATATCTCGGCTTAAATCATCTGCCGTAGTATTATACAATTTAATTTTAATAATTATGTTTACGAAAAACTAATAATTGCTCACAAAAATATTGAATACCGACCAACGCGCGTTCTTGACTTGGCAACAAATCGTGATAAATCTATACACTCGCGTATATATATATATATAGACGAAAACAAGCGAAAGCGGAGATATGACACCAACCCCCTCACGCGTTCGTCGTCTTCCCGCGAGCCCACCACCACGTACGGCCCGTGTATACGGTGTGCCCGTTTCCATTGTTAGGTCGCAAACACGCGGTGTACGATATTTCGGGCGCAGGTAAACAGACGGTGACCGACGAAGATTATTTATTTTGTTCTCCTAATGGGAAACACATCGCTATTGTACGTACGCTGCAGATATCAGTGGGTACGCACACGACGCATCACTGCCGGACAGAACCCTTTACCGTTTCGTACGTATTTCAATAACGCATAACATGATATCGGACGTCACCTACGTCGCAGGTCGGTAGTCCGCCGCTGCAGGTAGTTTTATTATTGTAAGGGTAACGCACGCCACGTCACAATAGCATTATGAGACGTATTGTAACGAGCGCGTATACGATGATAGCGCACGTGTATACACGCCGTATAGGTACAACACAAGGCATTACAATATTACACGTACAATAATATAATAATGTGGGCGCACGTGAACGTGTGCGTGCGTGCGTGCGTGTATACGCATAAATCGGGAGCCATCAACGTTGTGCAGTCGTTGTCGGGCACACCGCTCGACTCGCCCGAGCTCAGCTCTGTGTGTGTGTGTGTGTGTGTAAACGCGCGCGCGCGTACATAATAATATCTGGCGAACGGATCTGTGCCGACAGGCTTGGCGGGTGGTCGGCGGCCGGACTGCGGCGCCACCACGGGACCCGAGTACCGGCGGTCACCGCGACGACGGCGGCGGTGGCGGCGCGTACCACTACTCGGCGCGCACACATTGCCGCCACTGCGCGTAGTCGTGTGTGTGTAATATTATATGTATATATTTGTATACGGCATACATCGTTTTAACCTTCTCGTCACACACACACGCGCGCGCACAGCCTCTCTCACCGAAAAGGAGACGACGGCCGCCGCCGCCGCCGCCGCCGCCGCCGCCGCCGCCGAGAGACCGTTGCGAAGACGGCGTTTACGGTGTACCTCGTACACTGCGTACGTAGCGCGCGCGATTGTTGTCGGCTGCGGCCCACGTTTTTACGACGGCGGCGGACAAGTGTGTGTGTGTGCGTGCGTGCGTGCGTATGTGCAACGATCCGTGTGCCGTGCGACGCCGCCGCAAGAATCGGCGGCCATTTTGACCGTGTTTGGCTAAAAAGAAAAAAAAAATAGCGTACAACTAACGATAGCCGTCGATGGGTATATTGCTGTTGTTGTTATTGCTATTGCAATAGTGTACGCGGTCCTCGGCGAGTGCCCACCGTCCCACACCTCCTCTACCAGTCTACTGTACAGCGGGTACGCGCGTTTACAGCACTCGCTCGCCAGGTTTGGATTTCGTAACGGAAGCTTATAGGTCGACACACGCTTGACCATAATCTACCGTGTTTGAGAGTCCCGCGTTTAGAGGAGTAGCCGGGGTGTACAACTGTCCCCCTCGCCTCTGTCGGTCTGGAACTTTGTGGTCGACCGATTTTCAGAACCCTATGGTGTTGTTTTTTCAATGTTGCTCACATCAGCGATGTTGAACATTTGGCTTAAAAAAAAAAAATAATAATAATGTGCCTAATGTACATTTTTTCGATGTACCTGCGCGTCGTATTCTGTCGCCGGTTTGCACCCGAGTGGAAATCTATATAATTAAGCTTATTTATTTCATTACTGTTATTGTACGTGTGGTGTGAAAGTAAACACACGCGCGCATGATACAATTGTAATATTATGTATTAAGTACAATTTACTTAAGATACGAGCAGTTCTATATTACCTACTGAATCGGATTCGTACATGTTTATGATTTGTACGGGACCCCCTCGCCACTACACGAGGGGTGCCATTTTATAAGTGTTCACAATTTGTAGTTTTCGATTACCTCTTTTAATATGAAATGAATACATTTTTTTTTTTTTAGAATAATCACAACCGTACAAACATTTAACGTCTCGCGTTTATAAATTTGACACGAATGCAAAGCTATATGGAATATGTACTGAAATAATAAAAATATGTAAAATTCGTTTGCATAAAATATTTCTATTTCATTTCTCGCGAAGAACATAACGTATGATATGAACAAATCTATATGTTATATAATGTTAAAGCACGTTTTGATAATACCTAACAACGTCATCAGCCATCAGGGAACAATAGATTTCCGGGAATCTTCTCTTTTATGTGATTTCGCATTTTGACAAATGCACGTATAAGTATATACATATATGTAAAAACTAAACACTCATCGATTATAGTCGAGTGATGAAAGTTTTCGCGGTTCGTGTACAATATCTCTCGTTTTTCAAATCTTAAACAATATTTACTTTAAGCCGAATACTTATTTGATTATATTATAGTGTTGGTATTATGCTTAATACATTGATTGACTCGTGTGCATATTATGTAAATAATATATTGTAAGCTCGGTCGGGTGCATCAATAATTGCCGCGTCTACGGGGCGATCTATATATAATATGAATTTAAAGTGTCTAATGTACGGCCACCGAAAATCGTGTTGAGACCCAAATCCTAATGGCTATTATTGCCGCTCCTTCGCCCGAACCTTCCGATACGGGCGATGTGCTAGCTATAATAATGTATATAAATGAATATGCTTCCTCACATCACACGTGTACACGGTAATGGTATACCTCCGAAATTGATAACGATACCTTGCACCATACACACGTATTTTATACATCATCATCATGTGTGAGCGGCACGAAAACATGTCTATTATATACCCGCCAGTCGAAACGATCGTAAAATCTTATACCGTTTACGGGTCCCCGTGTGTGTACGCCATAATACCTGCATATGATGTGGCCATGTCAATTAAACCATACCCGCGGCTACTCCGGTCGTTTGCTCGATACATAGTATTATTATAATGTTTATTATTATTATTTGAACTTGACGTGTTTTATAATTATGTGAATATTTTAGAGACAAATAAAATGTTATTACATTCGGTTGTTGTTTTTACCATATCAGATTGAAATATTAACGCACAGAGAAAGTATTTAAATAATGTCCCTCCTATTATCTCGAAATCACTTTAAAACGTAGTTCTCAAACACAATATCAGTTTCGGTAGGACCAGTTTTATATATTACCTACTATTATTTCAACAAGTATTTTTGTTGTATTTTCTCAAATTGCCTATATAGTTTATGATGTGATTTACGTGCAACAGAGATGTGTACACGAGATTAATTCGATTTAGAAAAAAAAACTGTTTTAAGGTAGTATACCAGAAATGTTAAAGTTAATGGATTTAATATTTTAACAATGACATGAATTTATTTTTCGTCAAAGGTCAAAGTCACAAAGATATAATATTACAATCATTATGAATGTAATGAGTTTAGTCCAGATAGGCCGATACTTTTCAATATTAAAACATAATAGTATACTAAATAAGTAAAGGTTATTCATTGAGTATTATTATTTAACATCTCGATATTTGTAATGTTTATTGGAAATACACAGGTATAGGTACTTATAAACTAATTATTTCAGGTATTATAACTTAAAAATGAAAACATATTTATTAACAATTATATTATTTGAAACTAGTTACAATTTTTTATTGAGTGGGTATCAAGAACGATTATTTTGTGATTCAATATTTTAATAACTTATGGAGAGTGGAGATTGTTTTGTATTAATAATAAGATAACCATCTGCGTACACACCCTGGAATAATAATAATAATGAAAACTGTTTAATAAAATACGAAATATATGGTTTATAAATAAAATGATTATTAAAGCATTAATTATTAATTACAATATTTATTTGAACATTTGTATTGGAGTTAAGATTAGATAAAGATTGACAGTGATATTTTATTTTACAGTAGGAGATAGTAATTATTTTTATAACGATATGACTATATTATATATATATATATACTCGTATTAATTTGTTGTGTTGATTTGTTGATAATATTTGATAATTAATTTTAAACCAGAATACATATTATTCTTATTTATCCGTTATAGGGTTAGATTAAAGGAAAATAAATAAATTAATATTATGTATACCATTAATCACGTACATACCTATTATCTACACTTAATTTGCAAGTTCTTCAGGTTTCTATTGAAAAGTAAAAATGTTGAAAATAATTTTATAGCCGTATAATAATTATTTTAAAAAGTTTAATATAAATATTGGAATAATGCTTATGAAGCATTTTTATGAGATACCTATTTTTGAAATTAAGTGTTGAAAACTAAAAGCACTCTTGAATTTACATATATATTTTAATATTCGTGTCACGTGAAGCATCTCATCAACAGACTACGGAGTATTTACTACTGATTTTCAAGTTCTTCGTGGATTTATAATATATAGGTGGTAGAATTTATAAGTGCATGCGCATAAATATAAATTCAGTGTTTGTATATGGTAGGTACTAATTTATATGTACTCGTGTAGTGTGTACCTATATTTTTTATATGACTTCAATTTTGAGTTATGATTATCTCACAACTATTCAACTATTCAACTATATATTATGGAACTTATAACGAATATAATTACATGCTTTCAGCATGGACTGAATATAGTCATACTATACAAAGTATATTTTGCACTTTTAAACATTTGAACTGATACAGTGATTTAAAATACTATTTTACTCGTTGAATTAATAATAAAATGTTATAATATTAGCACTTTGATAAAATAATTTTCTTTGTAAAAATATTAATTTGTTGTCTAAAACTTCAGTTAAAACAATATATTCCTTACATAGTCTTATATATTATATTATACATTTATACCTATCGATAAAATTTTATAAAAATATTTTCGTTTGAATTATTACGTAATATTAAATTATTTATTTTAGTTTATTAACTGTATTAAATTAACAATAATTTATATCTATAGACTTAATTGCATGTACTTGTTCCACGGACATCCTTCGTTCCTTCGTTTAAAATGGACAATAAAACGACGTATCGTGCACAAATGTAAGCGATCTATTACGGGTAAGTATTGAAAAATGAAATTCTGTCGCTCATCGACTCATCGACTCATCGACAGAGCACAACAACCCGCGTCTGTACTTGTACGTCGTAACGTGGATATTTACATACACACACGTTGTGACTTGTATTAATAACAATATATTATATCGGAACGATGTAAACGAAACAAGGCGTGTGACGGTGTGATTGGTGTATTTGTGTGTACATAATCGGATAATCCTATACGGAGAAAATGTGATACTTGCGGTGGTGTAAAAAAAAAAAGTAGAAATCAACCTAACCCGATACTGTATACCGTGCCTATGGGTAGACTTTGTGCGGAAATCGTACGAATGCGACGGTGACATGGCCACGACAAGGCGCTTAGGAGATACGACCTGCACACTGTATTATATAGGTATTATTATTATTACAACAATAATTCCAACCGTCTGTTCGACCTGTAGCCCGTAGGTGACCGTCTTGCATTATCGTTTTCATTTAAAAATATTATTATTTTAACATTAAAATCATGTATAGCATAACAACGATATGATGAAACGTAAAACATACACATTAGATGATGAGTACGATATAACAAATTAATATTATATTATTTTCATAATATTATAATAATTATAATAAATGTAATAGTACAATCGTGAAGATATACCTCATACAAATGTTGTACGTTTTGTACAATATTCTTGCTTGCTTATAGCCTGCCCTTCAATAATATATTTATACTACCTTGACACTTCTTTGTTCTTTGACAAAACGTTCTTTGCACGGGCACTTAAATAACAGTCATACCTCTGTCCTCTGACACAACGCAAAAAAGGAATTCAACGCTACAAAACATCTTCTTAGTCACACTCCACTCAGCATTGTACTATATGGAGCCAAACACGGGCTAAAACTGCGTTTTTTAGATTTTAAAACATAATATCGCCGAACCAATAAATATTTATACGATTTTATCACGACGATCTATAATACGCACGTACAGGTGATCCATTTTAATTGCATATTTTCAATTGGAATATAATTCGAAGTATATTTCGATATACAACCGTTTTGGATTAGTAGGTAGATATCAGTAAGAGCGGACTGCGGAATAATAGACAAATATTTTGTGAGGTATAGGTACCCTTCCACAAACTCCGCTCGTCAAAACTTAAAATGCATGTTATCGTCATTAAAAACGTATAAAATAACTCTTCGTAAAAATGGTAAATACTATATTTTTCGGAATTTTCGATCGTTTAAATATTCATAACTGCACATACATGTATTTGTATTGTATGAAAAACATATTTTCAAAAACATTATAGCGATAACTATAGTGTCGCACGTATTCGAATGGATCACTGCGGTTAGGTGTACATACGCGTTATATTTATAGCGATTTCCGCAATTGACCGAAAAATCAAAATTGTCACAAACAAATAGTTTTGATAATCGCCCGTGTATATACGATTATATACGTATGACTCGTTTGAGCGATGACCCGTGCGAAACCGTTGGTGGCCCAAAATCGGGCCTCGGCCGTGCAGCGCTGCAAAGGTCGGGTAAAAGCCGGTCTGCATAATGGCAGGTCGCAAACAGTAGCGGCGGCGGTGGCGTTCACGGTCGAACGCGAAGCGCAGTCATCAATAATTTACATGGCCCGCGAGAGCAGGGAAGCCACGCGCAATTATTGGCGTGTGTGTGTCGCGGCGGGGCTTAGCGCACGCATATAATAAAAACAAACAGCGGCGGAGGTTCGGGTGACACGGTCTGTGATTTTCGAAAGACGTCGCCACCGCCGCGCCGGCCGTCGCGACTGCGACGCACGCACGCACGCGACCCTTCCTCCCCCCCGCACACCGCCGTCACCGAACCACAGCACCTCCCACCCCACCGCAGCAGTCGTCATCGTCGTCGTTAACGGGTGCGACTGCCGTTCGTTCGGCACCGCAGCCGCCGCTGTCGTCGTAAACCGCCACCGCCGCAGCCGCCGGACTTCCGATGCGTGCGGGACGACGTGTACACACACACACGATCGGATCGGAGGAAAGTGTGACGAGAATGAATTCAGGGCAAAACCGATGTGTGTCCGCGTGTGCGACGTGTACGTCGTACTCCACGGCGTTCCCCGCTAGGACGATTTTTTCATAATCGTATTATCATATTATTGTAATGTAAATGTGTGTGTGTGCATATAATAATATCGTATCGTAGAACACAGAAACTATAGATGATTGATAATGATCCGATGGATTTTTGAACTGCACTTTATATTGTTACGTATATGATATATGTAGTATCACTATAGTATCATAGGTACATAAAATGTATACTATAGGTGTATGCACTGTAATAGGTATTATATAACGAACCGCGTGAGTAATTCTTTTACCGATGAATTCCCCACTATATTTCAAAAACATTTTATTTCTAAAGTCTTCTACCCTCTGACAACGAGCGTTTTAAATTTCCTATTTCAAATCGTTCGGAATGTATGATTTTTAAATGTATAAAAATCGAATTTCGAACGAATATTTTACGATTTAAACCTAAACCTAAGTATTTGAAGTTTAAATGAGCGAGCATAGAGTGTTGCGCGCAGAAGGGATCTGCAAAGTTATGATGTAAATGACATATTTTCAAAAACGTTTCACATGGTTAAACGAATCATCTGGTACAATGTATACCCGCAGCCGTTGATAGCTATTACAGGTATATACGTGGGCGTAGAGCTCTGCACGGTCCGTTATTTTAAAGATCGGACCGGACTTAAAATTTGAGGAAGGGACCGAATTCGGACCAGACCACACTTAAAAGTTTAATAGAAGACCAAATTCGGACCGAGCCATGGCTACGTATTATTTATAGACCGGACCGGACCAGTTATCAAATGTGTTCGTATAGAGTAGACCGGGACCGGACTGCCGGTTCGATCTTAAAACATTTCGGACCGTTAACGGACCGGACCGTAAGGTTCAGTCAATATTAGCTCAGACTGGACAATGATGCGTTTTGTATTACAACGGAAAGATATTGTTTTTAAGTGAGCTATCTATAGTATTTATAATAATCAATGGTATTACGTAAAAATAACTTGCTTAGATTTTAAGAACCGTGATTGGGACCGAACTGAACCGGACTGAACTATTTTCATTTTTTTTTTTTTTTGAAACCGAAAGACTGAAAATAATGCATTTTATCTGAGGACTGGACTGAATTACTCCTAAAAAATATCGAACCGGACCAAACCGATGATTCATAGTTTTTGCAAGTTAGGACCGGACTAGACCGGATTGATTAAGACCGGACCATGCAGAGCACTGACGCGGGGTAATCATATTATAAAGACATAGCAATAGTATTCTTTAAAACCAACAATTAGCCGCCTCTCTCAAATATTCTAGTATTTTAGGTACCGGAGATCTTATAACAGTATAGGAGCCAAAAAAATATTTTATCGGTCGCAAAAAAAAGTTATGAATTTATGATCCGGTTTTTTTAACACCGGCGAACCTGTAACGTTCAGTCTCGTCACGTCTACGATTTCGTATGGTCGTTGTTCTTAGAATTTTCGATTGGCAAATAACGTATAATAAAGTTAAAAATCAAAAAAAAATCACGTCAATATTGTATTTATCGTACGACGAATAATAATTTCTGTTAGAGCCTCGAAAGAGTATAATAAATATAAATTAGAGTATACCAATAATAATGTTTTTGTTTCGAAATTGGTACTCTTAAATGTAATATATACATTCATGATATTTTATAATAGATTATTTGAATATTCCCAACAAAAACGTACGTGTCGGACATGGAAAAAAATCGGTAAGCGTATAAAAAAGTGAGCACTGTTAAATTAAGTTTTAGATATTGTTGTACAAACAACATTTTGAGTGACAAGTTCAGAATGATTGAGAACATAATACAATAAATAATTCAATATGTAAACGTATCTCGTTTATTAACGAGTTGACATTATCTGCAATTATTTATGACCGAAAAATCGTCCAGACTGTATATCTTCTCGTACTTTATAGACCATATTATAGTGTATAATATAATACCGATACGGCACGGTACGCCTCGATAGGATATGGGGCACGATTTTCAACGGCAAACGGTCATTTCCTACGAGTTTACAAATCGGCATGTATTATATATGTACAGTATACCTACACATAAAACATTATGTTTAAAACCGAATAAGGGTAACTATACATATATCGCAGTAAGGATATTTGTGTACAGAGTGATTCTTTTATCAAACAACACTCATTATTTCAAAAAGTATTAATATAGTGTTTTAATATCATATTCCAAAGCAGAATAATTTTCTGAGCATTTTGATAAATAAAATTCGAATTTAGGGCGAGTAGTTTATGAGTTATACGTATTTAAAGTGTAGTTGCGCGGAGTGGAGTGGTACGGGGTCACCCCGCAAAATGTTTGTCCACTACTCCGCTTGTCAAAACTTTAAATAAGTATAACTCATTAACTACTCGCCTTTAAATTCGAATTTTATGTATCAAAATACTCAGAAAATTATTCTGCTTTGGAATATGAAATTAAAACACTATGTTGTCATTCAAAAACGTAAAAAGCTTAAAAAATTATAAGGATAAAAAATATTTAAAAACATAAAGTTTTAATAAGAACGTTATTTTTTAACAACTCGAAACTATGTAAAAAAATATTTTCAAAAACATTAATACTGTTTTTTGATAAAAGAATCATCCTGTATATGTTATAAACACGTATATAACATATATAGATGTAATGCGGAGATGGTATCGTCGAGCATTACTACGTGGCTTATAGAACGTCATTGTCCCTGAAGGATAGACTACTTCTTCTTATCGGTTCTTGCGGGGGTCAATCAAAGGGCTCGGTGAATAATTGATCGGCGTCCGTATCGTAATCAATTATCGCAAATTGCACCCCGTCCGGTGGCGGCGCTGTTGGGTATATGTAATATACACACACAACGTGAAATAACCTTTGTGCAAAGAAGTCTCTATTAACCGAAACGACGCGGTCGTTATCCAATATCGGGTGAATCGTAGTCGCACGGTCGCACTTAAAACACACCCATAGGTCTGTACACATTACAAGTATTATACGAATGATATAGTCGTACCACTTGCACCACGCCGAATTTATAAAAAAATATTTAGTTTACTTTCTACAGCGTATACGTATATTACTATACGGTTATTAGCTATACGCATAGGCACAACGTAGCTTACGTTATAATTTATAATAATTGTGCTCGGGTTGGTCGTAATAATTACTAAAAATTGGTGGCACTGGTTCCAATACTATAACACAACGTAGGTTATATTATATTAACTATCTGTAAGAAATCAGTATAATATATGTTATATTTAACTGGTACGAACATATATAGAGTAGAATATCGTGCATCTAAATAAGTACTTAAATAATTTGACTATGGCACTCAGCAATATTTATAACCAGAAAAATGTATATTATTTGTAAGATTCTGATTCTAAATTATTATAATATGATATAAGTGACGGACTTATCTTAGATAGTTAGATATAAACTGTAAGTATAGGTGCATCGGTATTCTTCAGGTAGTTCAGGTATATTCTACATTACCTACGAAAATTGTCAGTTTTCTAAATTGTATAAGTTATTATTTGTACCTGAGCAGATTTATGTATTATATGTTTATAATTAATATGTATATATTTTAGACTTGATAAATACCTACTTTATAAAAATTATTTTTTACGAAGCAAGTAAGCACACCCTATATATAAAGATAGTTTAAACACATACGTGTAAGACATATACATATATATATATATAAATATAACAGTGCTTTCTTCCCCTATTCCGTAAGAGGATGACAGGCGATTAAGGTGTCGTGTACAAGGAAAAGTCCAATTGCAGGTTTAGATTATTTTCTCTTATCGATCACTGAATATACTCGCAACCTTAGATACACACCCCACGCATGCAGATATATATTATACATATACATTCTATACATACATATATATATAGATAGATAGATAGAGAGTGATAGAGAGAGAGAGAGGGTTTGCATAATGAAAATTGATGTGCGCGATAGGGGTTAGTTTCTTTTTATTATTATTTCGCTTCCCAGTAACGAATTGAGGGATCAGAATATCGTGTGGTTTAAACCCTATCTGTCGCGGACATGTATCAACCCCCAAGTGTGTTTTATATATGTATATAAATATATATGGTTAAATCAATCGTAATTAGATTGAAACACAATAGCCGCGAATACAACTTCATCGCGGCTTATGTCGGTTCGACGGGTAATAATGCTTTTTATTTTCCTTGTGCAATCGATACGAAAGAGCGGTGGTGTGCGTACGAAATTTTCTCTTGTCTTATATTTTTAAATTAAACTCGCGTAGCGATTTCTGTACTTGACTGTCGTCTGTTATACGATCTCAGTTTATTTTTTTTTTTTTAACAGTCGTCGATTATCTACCGTTTTTTTTATTTAATATATAGACTTGATTATTCGATAGTATATTTACTATACGTATTTTATCATATCAATTACCTCGCCATGGAAATTAAATTACAATTCTTCTTCTAAAAAGACATCAAAAATATTATTATTCTTGTTATCGTTTAAACATAACTAATATAAGTAATTTATATTAGATTGTCAATTTCCGTTTGAATGTATTTATTCGACGAGGTACACATAATCTCTTATAGTTTTTTAATACTAACAAAAATATTAAAATAACCAATTTTCTTCGATAACATTTGTATTCAAATATATTTTCTCTAAAATAATAGTTTTGTGGATTACTATTCTCATACTATACAATATTCAAATATGTTTTTATCCTTTTTTTTTAGTCATATGCGTCTAAGTACCGTGACTCACCATTTAATTTGATTTGATTGCTGATGAATGAATAGGGTTAAAATGAAATATAATTTGTTAAAAATCAGAACCTCTGAATTATTATTTCACGAGTTACACAGATGCATAATATCTGATATTCGATTTTTTTTTCTTTTGTAAATATAAACGTATCTAACATATATATATATAATATAACCGATGCACGTGCAGTGCTATACTATACATAGCTGTGTATATAAAGTATCATATTATTACATATTATACTATATATATATATATATATTAACTTCTGAAAATCGTTTCTGTGTACAGTGCGTGTGCATGTGCAGCGTTAAGTGCGGAACCGCAGTGGTCATCGTTTTACGGGGGACCTGACAGGCTTTGTGCGAGTATCTATAAAACTGCAGTGCACGGGACATTAGCAGACTGCAAAAAGCATATCGAGACTGGTGTGCGTGCGACCGGAAGAAAACGGATTTCAGATGTATGTGTATATATATATATTATGTTGTGATCCGTGGGTTCGATTTCAATTATTAAATCCCGCCGTCGAAAAGTATAATAAGGGACGTGTTTGTCAATGATGGGGTCCATTACTGCAGCGGCCTGTGGGTTTTGTGCGCTAACTAGAGGCAAACAAAACGGACAGACGGGACCGACGACGTGATGCGATTGCTAACCGGATCGAAAACGGGGTTGGCAAATTTATCTCGCAAGCCGCTCGCATGCCCCAGACACGTCTCTTACACGTTGCAGGCAATACTATTATGTGCACATCGTAATAATACGTACACACGACTACGACAACTGATAAAGTATATTTCATTTTACACACACACACATATATATATAACTTAAATTAGATTATTAAGGATTACGCTTATTGGTAATTATTAATCAATGCAGTGTATAGATAACCGAAAATACATAAAAAAAACTGTCTTCCGGAAAAAATGTTAAGCAAGCAGCATTAAGACTTTTAATTGTACAGCTATATAAATCTGTAGTCCATATATGTAAGAACCTCGTATATTATGTAAGTTCATATGCTCTGTGGGTATTATATTAAATATATTAAAATATGCAGTTTATTTTGATTTAAACGTGAGATAATCTATATTATAATTAATTTAAATTCGGTTTTTTATTTTTATGTATAGGCACGTCTTAACAAAAGTTGTCTCAAGCGTAAATAACAAAAATACAATAAATAATAGTGTATGTCTTTATTTCGATTAAATACGAGAACTCGCGCAATGATGAGATATTTTATAAATGATCTGCAATATATGTGTCAAACCATTCATCATCAAGTATCATAATAAACTATATAGAATAGTATATGCGTATGATACATATCAACTTATTTTTCACACCCGTGAAATATGTGTAAAGGAGGTTAAGTATAGACGGTTACGTTATTAATACGCATTTACCTTAAGTTTCAGCGACCATAATATGTACATCACAATATTAATTAGTCGGTTAATGAGTATAAAGTCTATACCGTCATGGCTATTAAAAAAATATATTACCTTGAAAATTATAATTATTCAGTACAAACGCATTTTAAAACTCAAATTTAACCTAACCCGTTTGTGGCGGGTTAACGACTCATTAATTTTACGTTAGGCTTGCACGCGGTTCTAAAACTTAAATTGTTTGTGTTAACGCGAATAAATTGTATCGTTATTTCATATTAGATTGAGATCTTATTGCATATCTATAAAGGTATCTCTATATGTAGATTGCAAGGGTTTGGCTCGGTATACAGCTTAATTATATAAATAAAGTACGCGTATATTTTATTTTTTATAACGTTACGACGCATATATATTAGTTTTTTTTTATCGTACATGTACGCCAAGTGTGTACGTACGTTTCCATTGAAACTCCGAACTTGCGTCCAAGTCATATAAATAGTTAGTATAATAAACACAAATCGTAATGTTGTTCTCGTATAATTTTTCCAATAGAAGATTAAAGAATACTGTGATTTTTTGAAAATTTGGATTTTCCTATAGTGTATTGCAATGATGAGAAACGCAAAGACGACGAGGTTTTATATTTTCACATAATGCATAGGCGACATTATCGGCACCAAAAATCGTGTATTTATATCTAATAATTATACACAATAATTGTATAATAATATTGTGTTGAATTTATTTATTCGTGTGGGCATACATCAGTTATATCACATCTGATACGCATCTGGCCGAACGACAGTTATAATATTACGACGATGGCACTACACTATACGGCCGGTCGTGTGTCGGTGTGACTGTTTGCTAGAATCGTATGCCGAGTGCGTTTTCGTGCGATTGCCATCGCCTTCTGCTCTTCGTGTCCGGCCGTCGTTTGCGCCACGATGTCATAGTTCGGAACGGATATAGCATATACAACAATGCGTCGTTATAAACGAGACTGGGCTAATGACGGGCCATTTGGTGCACGGAATGCCTCGTGACCGTCGGTGGGCGTCGACGGGAGCGACTGCAGTGGCCATCGGGACACGATTGCACACATTGAGTAGCCCGGACGGCTAGCCCGGCGGAGAGTACGCCGAAAACGCGACGCGCGAGGGTTTCTATATCGGAGTGACGGCGGCGTAGTAGTAATGGAGTATAAATTTTAATATTAGGTAAATATTGTAATGTTACGAGGTATTTAATTATCACGAGTAATTGCTAATACGGGCGATACAGGAAACTGACACCGCGGGTATTAAGCTTAATGTCTTCGCTCACTTTGATGCCAACATTGCGTAGCCGCGTAGGCAGTGTGTTATTGAAAAATACGCTTGAACGCGGTGTTGATAAATCATCGACTTTGAAAATAACATTTTGCTCGGAGCACAGTTTATAGTAATGATTTTATGTTTATAGGACTGCATATAAATGTTACATGTGATTGTATAAAATTAACCATAAATATAATCTACCTATACCTTACAAAAAAATTATGACGGAAAAAAATAGACACGATATACATAAATAAAATAATTATTGTATGAGACGGAATTTAAAAGCGGATCTGGTAGGGTAAAAAACGTAGTGTATAATATTAAATTTTGGTTTTTGAACATCAAATAGGTAGTTTAATTACTAATTAAACTATGCTATATAAATACAATACATTGAGTGAGCGGTTCTCAAACTATGGTACACGTAATACTACTGTCTACTACCATTGGTAGTATTAATAAATAAATACTAATGTTTATAACGGGTCTATTATTATTTTATGTTTCGTGTAAATAATAAACTTTTAAGTACTTAAATTATTATTTGTAAATCGTATAACTGTTGTATTTAAACTTTTAACTTTGAATTGTTTTATTTTCAGTCATTAGTGGTAGCCAGTAGCGGTAGCGGTAGGTACATGACTAATCCACAACATGGGTACATAGTGGTAAAATAATTTTAAAATTATCGCATATATTGTTCACTCCGCTCAGATTTTAAAAATAAGTAGATGTTTTAAAATTTAAAATTAATAAAAGTGCAAGTTGAGGGTCAAGAAATATTTTCTTCGAAATAGCGTTCTACACTGACACAAAAAACACACGTGCACGGTACACGTCACTACATCAGTGTAAAACCAATACATTCATCGCTCGACTCGGAATTTAAAATAAACTAAAATGTGCCGATTTCATTCAGATGTGGTTCGGTTTCGTTGGTATCATTGATTCTACTTTTCCATTTGTCGTTAGTAGAACATGACTGATTCGTAATTCACGTGAGTGGTACGCGAAAAAAAAGTACGAAAAGTTTGTGAACTTCTGAAGTAGGTATGTCTATAGATACAAATATTGGTACAAAATAGAGTTAACCATCAAATAACTAAGAAAGTTATCTGTAGTTTTATTATACATTACTTTATAGTAAATTTTTATTATTGTACCTTATACTGATTCGAATATATTATGTTGTTGAATTTTATAGACCTATGCAGTTACTTGGTTAATATTACTGTAATTTTTTTGTTATATTCACGTCAAAATCGATGTCCATTATACTTCATAAACATGCGGTTCGATGGAAAGATATTGTGGTAAGCCAATCGTCTAATACAGCAATTGTTTAAAACGACGAGTCTATTATTGTAAATCGTGAATACCATTTCATAAATGACATTGTTTTCAATTGTTTAGAATATTACCAATATTTATTATTATATATGGTTACAGACTAGTCAATAACCGGGTTTGGAATTCGGAAGCTACAAGACGTAATTATACACCACATCAAAGCTCGAGCTGAGAAACAACGGGCACTGTACAATATATTAGGACAAATAAAAATATGCATAATATTGTGTAGTATTTTTGAATTACATCATTGCCGGTATAATATAACTTATATGATATACACGTGGCAATAATACGCACATGCGATATTATTATTACTGTTTTATGTTTACATAAAATCGATTTTCTGAACATGGCAATATATGAGTAATATGACACATTGGCACGTGTAAAAAATAAAATGCGATTTAACGGTTTGTTTTATTTGATAATTCGGCGAGTAATGAGGTTAATCGATTGTGTTTTTGCTATTAATAAAACTGGTTTTGAACGTAAAATTGAATTTGAAATAATTATTTTATTGGATATTTTGTTCTCGACCTATCTTAACCACGATTTGAGTAGAATTTGATATGTGACCTATTAAATGTTTCATTTCATTTTTATAATAAAAATTAAATATTTGAGTACCCACTCGTTGTCTCGTTATCAAGTGATCAGAAATTCTAAACATGAAAAATATGAACAATAGCCATTATATAAGGTTTACATAATATATTGCATTATTGTCTATTTATCTACTACTTATGTTCAGATAAGTTTGATCGAAATGTTTAGATTTTAAACAAAATACTAAAACAATTTTTTTTATGTTTTAAGTTTTAACTTCCACTCATTATCTATAGCTAATTAATATTAATAATACTCTACTCAAGTTAAAAAATATGTATTATGCGCAAATAATAATAATAACACTGTTGCAGACTAAAGGTACAAAATAAAATGTTGTGTCTATCTTTTATTATTTTATTATCTTAATGTATTTATAGTGGTTCTAACAATTGACATTATTTAAAGAAATATTACAACTTATGACATGGAAGTGCGACATAATAGGTAGAAGTTATTTAATTCGTGTATCAACTAAGTATTTGAGACTCCTCTTGAAATTTTCATGGCCACTCGCAATCGGTTTGGAATGATTTTTATTATAGTAATCATATTATAATAATCGGTTAAAACCTAAAATTGAATACGTTTATTAATTTACCGCATCCGGTTATTATGTAATAGGAGCCGCAGCGTGTTATTTAAATTGCTGTGCACAAGCGGGCGTCGGAGGACGATCTTAAGGGTTAAGTCCCCTAAAAAAAAAAAAAAACTGAAGCATTGTAAGTGTACATCTTCATTGTTATTTATGATTTATATTAATTTATTTTACTCTTTACAATCATTCGATTATATCGAACATATTTAGTAATTTGTTTTGTAATTTTTATGTATTATTTATATTGATCGAGTTATATTTGATGTACAATATTACAGCTGAAAAGTATAGTAGTACCAGTACAGTGCCACGTTATACGGCTCGGTAGTTTTGAATTTTAACTCATCTTTCAAACAGCGTATTGTGATTTTATTATCCTCGATTTATATCTTTAAAACGACCGAGTGCTTAATATAATAATATGATACCAATTAGATAATTCGTAATATCAAATTATGTGCATATAATATTACTCGTCGTAATTACATACTGTCGCATTGTAATGCATAAAAATTATTTAATTTCATAATATTTCCGGATCATTAATGATTTATAAAAATGTACAACTATGATGAATTCATTGTTAAGTTTTTTTTTTTTTTTTTTGTAGAACATAGAGTCGGCTATAATGAAAACCACCGCTGAGCTGTTAGTTCTTCCCACGTCTACCGGAATACCTAAATGTGGTTTTAATGGAATTTAACGACCTACCGAAAATACTTCATCATCCGTATAGGTAGATGATTTATCGGAAAACACGATAAAACGTGTTTTTATTTCGTGTGTTCGTGTTGTAAAAAGACCGTTTACATATTTTTGATCTCATATCGGACTAAAAGATGTTTCGAGTTCTTTATTTTTTTTTTTAATCTTAAATTCATGTAGCGTCGCTAATAAACAGCGCAGGTCGGAGAGCATTGCATTTAACATATTATTACACTGTGACATTACGATAATTCGGCGCCTACGACGACTACGATGCCGACGCGTATTACTTATATATACATATTTATGATGTCATATTATCATAATATATAATGTGGTTCGTCTCTGCGTGGTCGCGTGGTATGTTATAACACCATATTTTGTGTAAAATATCAATTTCATCGAATTCATTTTTCGTTCAATAAAAATACGATTCGTCGTTTTCCCCGAAGACCAGATAGAAAAGGGCGACGGCGAAGGAGGCACTGCACCGCTCGTCATTCCGGCATAGTGTTCGCGGTACTACGTCTCCGTGACGCGCATTCGTCACGCGCACGCGATAGACCGTCCAAACGTCCACCACCATAACACCCACCTATCCATAATATGTTATTAGACACTGCAATGGCACAGGTACACGACGGCGACGACGACGACGACGACGATAATAATAATCGTACGCTCTCCGCAGCGCAGAGCAAAAGAAAATCCAATATTTTTTCAGCGTAACATATTATTATTATTATCATCATCGTTGCCATTGCCTGCATACACGTGTAATAATATATATATAATATGCCTCTATGCTGCAGTATATCGTATATATTATGTGCTCGGTGTGGCCGATCGGACTGCAGTCGTGTCGCCGAGACCGGTCTTATATTATATTGGTGATATGGTCGGTTACACGATATAGTCGCGCGCGGCGATTTGCAATGCTAACAGCGGCGCCGGCTGGGAAAATGCATCACGCGAGAACAATATAATATCGGCCGCCGACGATGTAACTACGACCGTCGCATACGTATGTATATATATGTGTGTGTGTGTATTTGTATTTGTATACGCATACCGACGATACCGAGCTATAGGTAGGTACTACACATTATAATATATGTAGTATATATATATATATATTATCTGTGCGTGTTTGCGTACGCGGAAAATACGCTGTCCTACACGGCTCTGTACAGTCTCTCGTACGACGACGACGATAATAATAATACGACGACGACTACGACTACGATGTACTCGGTGTAATATACGTGCGCGTTCTGTGTATACGCGTATAATGATATTTACGTGTATGTTTGGCGTGTGTGTGTGTGTGTGTGTTTGTACGCATTGCGAATATTATTGTAACGCGCGGCCCGACCGACCAAACACGATACCGTTACACATTTTCAGTTGTAAAAATTCCACCGTTGCGGATGATCGTAACACATATATATATATATATGTCATGTACGTGATATAATCGGCCGAGCTATACATATAATACCATCACGATCGTACGCAAATTCCTTGTCGACCGGTCCGCGGTATCGGAATTTATCGGCAGTGTGCGGTATATTATATGCACCGACGATTTTCTTATGATGAATGGATCATATCATATGTTCATGTACGAGGTGTAGCGAGACTATTTGACAAACTTCCATTACAAATGTCACTATATTTGTTAAATAGACCTGTTACGCCCTGTATATTAGGTATCAGGCTGCGGGTGTACTCGCTGAACTATTAATGCGCACCGTAGAGTATGTTATTATTATGATAAAAAATAGCGGCGCACTACCGACGCGGGTTAGGACTTTTGCACTTTATGCGCGAATAATTGAAAAACGATTTCGAAACGCGTAATCAGTAGTGGTTTATTTTTACCTATACAGTTTTCGTTTCCAAAATACGCTATATATTTTATGATTTCCTTATAAGAATTTTAAGTTCTCCTCGTTTATTTCATACCAGATGGATTAAAAAATATAATAAAAACGTTGTTCTGCTGTGACAACACGCTTCTGCATACCGATTGCATTTTTACATAAAACAATACATTCAATACCCGATTCTTTATATATATATATAGCTCCGTTCAATGCATTTTATCTATTTTGTCTCGTTTCATTTTAAACCAAAACCACGCCCAAGTTTTTTACAAACTATAAATGGAAAAAATAATCTCGAATACACCCTATGAACTATTGTTGTTTCGTTCTAAAGTACTCCTATCTTTTATCTTACACGATCATTCTCTAAGCACACATACACGTGTGAATGGTGTTTTGAACTCGACCTTTGTGGGACATCTCATCGTTTTTAAACAATACCAACCAATACTATACATCATAAACCGTAATTTCGAATTTTAAAATATGATGTAAGACAAATAGATTACTATGGGAGAGTTGAATATTTACTGTAGTGTAAAATAGTGTGAAAATAAAAATCCTAAAATTAAAAATGTTTAAATAATTACATTATAATAGGTTTTATACTAATACTATACTATTTAGTAATAATTATTTCTTGTTTAAATTTTTATTAGAAATGAAACAAAGGAACAAAATATCAAAAACTTTTTAAGGCGTTCTTCAAATAGAATTCTCGAACAATATTAATTAAATTAGTTGTTGTTTCACAAATGGTATTGCTGTTACGTCCACTTTTAGCTTTCATAATGTCAAGCCTCGAGGACGATAGATTACATGGTATAGTATTGTACAGCAAATTCATTTAAAGGGTTGTAATTTGTAAAATGCCATACGGAGAGAAAGTCTTTGTAACTCCTCGAGCATATCAGACAATCCGGCTTGAGTGGATTCCGCTGTATATATAGAGTGCGCAATATATTCGACCATATTGCCGACCAGACCAAAGGGCAATAAAGGACTTTTGGATAAACTGTGTACCCAAGATCCTAATAGTTTGTTTCAAAACTTTTTAGTGCTTTTCGTATGATTCCGATCAAAAATTATTGGTCCTCGTGACATCAGTATATTTTCAGAAGATAAAATATTATCGATTTGTTAATATTAACAGCCGTATTAATATATAGATACAGTCATATTATAGGAATAATGTATGTATATACGATATTGTATTTCTGGTAGTATTTGGAAATGTATATAAATTATATTAAATAACCGTAGTATAGTAGTTTACTGTAGATTTTTAATCATAACTACCGAAAGGCATAAACACGTCAAACACAGTGTCATAAATTAACACACTTAAACGATGACACACTATAGGTCAGATGACGTTGTAGTGTAAATACCTCTGTGCCTCTGCAAATAATTTAAAATTATAATTTATTGATATTACTATAGAATTATAGTAGTATTGACGTAATACTTTTTTATGCATAATTGAATTTAATTCATAATTGTAAAGTATCAAATAATATATTCTATTAATTGATATTAAAAAAAACCTAATACCCGGAAACCAATAAATAATCTTTTTTAACATCAGTATACGTAAATTCAATACCCAATAGTGGAAAAAAAATTTTCGCTTTAATGTAATAGGTTCGGGCAACAGAAGAAATCTTTCATTAAAATAAAAGTTGTTAATTTTTTTTTTCAAGGTAATTCGCCGAATTTACATATTGTTTGTACGACTATATAATATGACGTATATGACGTACAGACTGTACGCGGCGACGGCGGTGACGTATAGAAATCGGCGTGCGTTTGGAAAAGAGGAGAGCCAACAAAGCGAGGTAAAGAAATTATTTTAATAGGTTTTTTTTTTTACATTCTTCAAAAAACCCCTTTCCGACGACGATACTGCTGCTGCATTAGGTAGGTATACACAGCTCCTACAACACACACACACACACATATATATATATAAATTATATACTCGTCTCTCGGACATCCGCAAGGCGCGGTGACGGTGGCGGCGGTACAATGGCCGCAGAAAAGAAGTAGGAGAAAGGTGTGCGGGGGGGGGGGGGCTGAGGTGGTGGTGAAAAAACCGGGAGTCCATCTGTCGGCTACTTGAATTACGTCTCCGGTCAACAGGCGTAAAGAATTTTATTGTGCGTTTTGCGAAAAAAAAGGGATTCTCTCTTATGCATGGGCTAAAAACGATTCGTTTTTCGATAAAAATCTCTGGACGTCTCTCTAGCTTTATTATTATTATTATTATTATATTCGCGTCCGTTTTCATGTCTGTCTCACTTGTTTGCCAATTCTATTATACGTACGGCCCCGTGTGTCAAAGCGGCCGCCACCGCCTCCTTGAAAGGGGGCGCTAGTATTCAAAAAATTAAGAGAAATAATAGCCCGAGTACGATTCGATGTTGCGTGAGACCGGAATCCGCAACGATGGAACCGATTCGTTTATTGTGCGTTTCGAAATGAAAGGTTTTTTTCCTCAATGCGTTTACGTGCACATATATGTGTGTGTTTGCGCGCGCGTAAAAAAGAAACGAACCGCACAAAAGAATATAGTGCACATAATATATATATAAAAATATATTTCATATTATTATATTTATGTAAACAACTGTCCCTCAGGGCGTGTCGGGATACAGTTTAGGGCCTTATATTCGCACTTATATTATACACATTATACGCGCACATGTACTGTACGAAATTGATGATGTTAGTGAAATGAACCGGACCACTTGAACGACGCCGGTGATATTATTTGCAACGTTTCAGTCGGCCAACAATATAATAATATGTTCTTATATTATTATTGTTATAATTTTTATTATTATTATTATTTTTTTTTTACATTCCCGATTCTATGCGCTCGAGGATTTACGATTTATTTTCGTACGACGTTTTATCGAGTTTTTATGAGCAATTACCTATATATATATATATATTATATACACGTTGCACACATGAAATACTAATGTTCTTACGATTCTCGTATTCAGCTTATAAAAAAACAGGTGTCCACTTCTGAGTAATAGTAACATAATATTGTTAATATCAGTTGTTTTTTTTTTAAGTCCGATATTCAAATATTACACTAGTCCACCCTGCAAAACTGAGTATAATATACCTTTTATTATATAATAATAATATATAATAGTAAATACTTGAACTATTAACCAAACTAGTCTTTAATAAATTATTATAATATTGTATTACACCAAATTTCGTATGAGTCCATACTTCATAAAATATTATGGTAAATAATTATAATAATTAGAACAAAAATTGATTTTTATCAAATTCGATTACATTTATAGATTTTAGAATTGGATAATTGAGATAAATATGCGTGTAAGAAAAAAGTTCAATAAAAAATATTTTATTTAATTATATAAAAAACTGAACACTATACATACTTGGATTATGCCCCTAAACATATTTACCCTCATGTTTATATCTGCGAGTCTATATACCAATAAAATAATACATCATTTATGGTTTGTCGTTAAATTTAATGTACGGATAATGAAGTCAAACGACGCGATTGAAAGAAAAATTTTCCTCGAAACCCTTTTTAGTTTTTGATAAAAATCAAATTATCGTGAATTGTAAATCTGATGACACCGCGTGTGTTTAATATATCATATATACAGCGAAAGCAACAACCCTTGTGGTTGTGGAACGCGTTTTTTAAATTGGATAAGAACGGCGTGCGTCTAACCCCACTGATCAATGACATCATCATCACAGAAATCCGGAATTCCGGGATAATATATTTCAAATTCATTAATCGGAAGTAATCGTATATAATAATAATATACAACCGAACAAATTAAATAAGAATTATTAAAAAATTATATTATCCACGAACTGTATGAAAAACGTTACCGAACGGCAAACACACAATATCAATATTGTAACGTCTGTAGTAATAGGATGTAAAATATTATATATACAATACAATCAGTGTACCGGGGGATGGTTATACGATCTAAGCATTTTTCACGGGAGACGTTATAGTTTCTAGGAAGTGATTAAAAAAAAAATTGTCTGCAATGAAAACAAAATAATAATTAAAGACGTCGTAGAAACCGAAAACTCTTAATTTTAACGGCACACGGTGTACCTATTTATATATATATATTATAACGTCACGTTTATTTCTCTATACTACATCGTATACCTACGGAGGAGGGGATAGAAGAATTGCCGTAAGGTTTTTGTTTGTTTGTATTTTTTTTTTTCATTATTATATTCTGCTCTTCTACGTTTTTCGATTTTTCTTGTTTATTAAATTCCTACGGAGACATTCAGAAAATGTGAATCGGACATTTGGACAATACCTTGAAAACAGGTTTACAAGAAGTCGGATAACTTTGACTATCGTTTCACACCGAAAAATAATGACAA
Organism: Rhopalosiphum maidis; assembly: GCF_003676215.2. Classification (NCBI taxonomy): domain Eukaryota; kingdom Metazoa; phylum Arthropoda; class Insecta; order Hemiptera; family Aphididae; genus Rhopalosiphum; species Rhopalosiphum maidis. The sequence goes on from NC_040877.1 coordinate 86,428,562, forward strand.
AAATTCCAATATTTTCCATGTTTAAGTATCAAGTATCTATTATAAGTTATACATAGCTGTATACATTTATGATTATTTACTATATTATGATTCGTATTATACAATGTTTTATAATTCTCTTGTAAACAGACAGAGATTTACATGACAATTTTTGTGCTCGAGTATTTGAGGAAAATTTCTAAAATGTTCAGTACATTTTGATGGTACATATATCATCACAGATTAACGATATTTGAGTTTGCTATAATATTATATATAATTTGATTCATTTATATACAGTCTTAAATAGTAGTATTTGTGAAGTACAATGTCCAGTGCCAAAACGGTAGATTTAAAACATAAACAGCTCTGTGCTATGCGGTATATCTTAACAATTTATACTTAAGCCATATAACTTACAATTTATAGTTGAAATAAGATTCAAAGAGGAAACTCTTTTTTACTGAAATGATTTAGTGGATAATTTAAAAAAAAAATTGATGTAGATTTCCTTTTTAACATTTATCGTTTTTGACCCATTATTCTTAGTAAGTACTTAAATAAAATTAAACAACTAAAAAACGTATCGTTCACATTTTGACTTTGATATATGTATTAAAATTTTCAGAAAAATTATCTGAAAAATAATTTACTGTTTAAAAGAAAGTTTGTCATTTAAAAAACAGAAATTCGTATTTCCCCCGGACGCTCCTAAGAAGTACAAAAAAATTATGTATTAAATCTCAAGGATTTGAAAATATGGCATTTAAATATTTATTAAAATTTCGAAAATCCGATTTTGAATAACTGCTTTTTTTAATAATTAATAGCGGGGGGAGGGTGATCATTTTTGGCAAATCACTTTGTACATATTTTATAGGTACACGCGTTACGAAATTAAAAACAACCAATTCGTGCCATCTAAACAATCTCAACTCTAAAGTAATATAATTCAGAACCGTTGTACGTTGTATATGAGTATAACTATATACAATAAAGCATGTATGCACACGGACACGACACAGTAATTAAACATTCAAATAGTTACGTATTTGTGTGTTCATTTTAATTAAACGTATGTCGTTTTTATTGGACATCCAACGACGCTATACCTAACCCGACCGCCCAGGTCCTCCGGCCCAACGGTACGATATTATTAGCGTGACAATTATTATTATTATTATATACTTACGGTGTGCACACACACACACACACACAAAAGTGGCCGTTGTGTAGGTCAACCCGCGTGAATAGCACCGTCACGGGAAATAGGTTGTATCGGAAACATCCCGACATTATGAGAATAAAAAAAAGAACAGTACAGTAGCCACCACACACACACACACATGCGATTTCAAATATTATTATTATACTGTATTACACACATACGACATTATACGCGCATGTTATATTTATATACACATCACGAGGAGTATACCTGCGCGCTGCGTTTACCTATATTATAATACACACGACGTGTACTATTATAACCTAATAACAATAATAACGGCCGAACGTTATTATTGTCTTTCATTGTGTTGTGACACAAAACAACCGGCAATTTCGCGTGCTCGTCGGCCGCGGTGGTCGGCGGAGGGGTAACGATCATCGTCGGGGCTATTGTCTAATATATATATATATATATATATGACTGTATGATTGTATGATTGGTTATCCGGTGTGTGGCGTGCGAAGACGGTGGAAAAAAAATAAAAAAAATAAAAACAACAAATAAAATTCAACCGTGCGCGCGTATTATTATTATTGTTATTATTGTCGATTTCACTTTGCATGTCATCGTCTCTCCGTCATTAAGGTGTCCACGGCATCGTGGTTCCTGCCCCTGCGTGTCATGTGCGCTCAGTGTCACGACAACTGCTCCGCGAAAACTCGCGCGCGCAAACGCGATACTTTTATAAAAAAAAAAAATTAAACCTCAGATTTCTACATTCTATATTACAAGGATTTTTCAGATAGCCCACAGTGTAAACGTGTACAAAGAAAGGGTTTAAAAATATGAATATTTCTGTAACATTTTGAACGTCGTACAAAGCAATCGAATAGTAGTAACACAACGTTCCATTCGCTTCAAATCGTGTAGGTATATATTTTTAAAACGACATAGGTAACGACAACAATAATTATGAACATTAATAACAGGACGCTTTATTTGTTTAGAGATATTAATAATTCTGAAAAATCGGTCATTTTTTGTTATTCCTTGATAGTTTATAAGCTAAAATATGAGAAATTATGGCGACAGACTGCGACATAAAAAACTAAACGTCTAGACAAAATACGGCACTAGCTGTTTGTGCACCGCGCGTTTATGGTATTTTACAGTCGTTACACTTCCTCGGTTCGTCAATGCGGTTTATTGGTAGATATTGGCTATTGGCTTTGGGATTTTTACAATACCTATGTAGTGAGCATAAGTGTACAGACGCCATCTATCGGACCGTTTAGCGCAGGGGTTATCGCTCATAACAGCACGCAGCTATTTCATTTGACATTTTTATTTTTAATCTGAGCTATTACTTTATAAGCGTTATCAATGAAGTAAAGAAAAATAATAGTTATATTACGAGAACATATTTCATATATACTTAAACTAAATACGTACATTATTTATTATTTATTTGTGTGTTATTAATTTTGAATAAAAATTAAATTAAATATATTAAATAAACCGTTTACTGTTTTGTTCTAGTATGTTCTAGTATGCAAGGTATGCATTGTAATAATCGCGATAAAAGTTGCGGTTCTAAATATTATAATATTTATATAAATTTAATTTTTTAAGTTACAGGTATGAGGTACAATACCGGGTAGCATGCATATTACCTGGGTAATATGAACCTTAACCATACGGATACGAACATATCCAATATGGCAGTATCCACCTTAAACATAATATGTACAATGTATTTATATTATCCGATAATTAATGTGTGATATGCATTGACCAGTGTGCTATGGTTATAAAGTATTCGTTTTACCATTAAATTTATTATAATCGTAAACTGACATCTCGTTTTACCAGCGCAGTGTGCATCTAACACTTGATTAAATTATTCAATTAATTTCAGTGGTAAAAATCAAATGGTTCTAATCCAAAAAAAATTACATATTATATTATTACTGTAATTATAGGTTTTCATAAATTATAATACTTAGGTATTTGAATGTGTTCCCTCCGGATCTATATTTATGCATCGATTATCACTAACGGATAACGCGAATGCGAATTGTATATTTTGTAGATCTCTTTTATTTCTGTAGTCTGCTTCTGGTAGTTTGAATTAGTCAAAATGTATCGCATGCAACGCCTACAAGCTTTAAAGTTTATTATCGCACATTTTATTAAAGTGCGTTACTTTATCACTGTGGATAATTTATTTGTATTTTTATTTATTTAATATTAATTGGTTGATGTACACATTGTCCGGGTAATTTACGAAATAAAATTGTATAAATATAATATTTTTTCTTTATCCAATAGCCAATCGGTATGGATCGATAGTGTTTACGTTGCACACACTATCCGATTTTCGTACTTTAACCGTTATCTAATACATACAAGTAAACATGTAATAAATAACCACAAATGTATAGATATTTGAACATCGGAAGAATCCTGCGGTGGGTATATAGATACTCGACATTTTTCTTTTAGCGTATAGACCGTGACCACGTAAACCGCACATCCTTTGATTTGTATTATTTCCTTTCTGTCGTCGGAGTACCAGATATAGAGGTAATTAATTTTATCGCGTGATTTTGACGTAACGAAATAATATAATACGGCAAACCATCCATGTGTGCCTTGTACAGTGGCTGTTGGGCGTGTAGCATTCAGGTAGGTATATACAGTATATATATCCACGTATATAATGAAGAGAGAACTATTCGAGAATATTGTATACAATGTGCTACCACGGTCGGCGAAAACGAAAATAAAACAATAATAAAAAGGGCTGTTACACGCACGCATACCTATACAAAACAAACGGTCATTTTTGGATACGCCCTGGCCACTGACAAAAACAGTAATAATTATGGGTGGTGAAGTTGTAAGTTCATGTAACAAACACATAGGAAATTACTTACGGAATAAGTGCCCCGAGGCTTGAACTGCTTCACGATATAATAGCAATGGGGAACGTGTGGAATTATTTATAAGTTTTATAACCAATATGAACGAAACAGTGATAAATATAACGGTTTTTATAACGTATAAAATATATAATATATATATATGAGAAAATATTGATAACCTACATTAAAAATACAGAGGAATAACATTAAAAAAAAATCGGTTTATTTTTATATGTTATTACTTATTGGTATTTTCTAAGTTAAGTGAGTATAACGTATTACTATATAATCATTAGTACATTTTTCATCTGTTTTACTTATATTATATAGTATGCCGTAAAATTAGTGATTGAATTACATTTACAACATTAATAAAACTTAAAATTTTCTTCTGTTTCGTTTTAATCTTTTGGAAATTCAGATTAGTCAGTTGTATGATGAAAATTAAACTATAAAGTTTTTAACTTTTTTTGGAATGCAGAATTCGTAGGCACCCATATAATAATATAATATCGTAAATCATAATAATTTATTTACTATTTACACGCACAGAACATTGAATTATATGGCTATGATGAATATAATATTATGAAATGATATGGTTTATTTTATGTAGCTTTATAATTGCAAGATTATATATATTTTAGACACAATAAAATATCAATAATAATAATAATCATAAATGAGTCAATTAAGCTTACAAATTGTAAGACGTATTTAAGAGCGATGAATGTAGAAAGTATAATATCGGAATAGATTTCAACACTCGTAATCAATATTAAGCCTACTTAAATTTTAAAGTATACAACTGCGATGTTTATATGTATATATACCTAAAAGGATTCGGTTGGCAACGAAGTCACGGAAACATTAGCGGTAGTGTAAAAATAATAATTCCATAAGAAATGCTTACTTACAGGTCCTTTGCGATAATAATGTATTTACGTAAAAGTATTTTATATGTTTAAGAAAAACGTAGATATAATAATACTTATGTAATATAATGGCGTAGCGAATATTTGAATTTTAAATTAGTAAAATGATACGGTTGAGTATATCAAAGGTTTGCAACATGCGGTTTTTCTTTTTCCGTTTTACTCTTTCATGTTTAACGTGAACGATAATCATGTTTATACTACCAGTTCAAGCCTGTGTACTTATGGACTGCGTAAAAAAAAATAAAACGTTCAGTGTTGCATATTTTGTAAAGATTTTGTTTAGGTATCGTTTTAGGAATACGCGCGAGATGTATTTTTTGAACTTTTAATGGTTATTGACTGACGGAGATGATGATAAAACCTCGAGAGTAATAAATTATAATTTATTTATTTTTAATTTAAAATACTACTGACGACCAGTAAACGCGTATAGAGAGTACAACACACCGTGAGCTTTGCCACATATTACCACTGCATCGTTAAACTGTACCACTGCAGCTACTGCAGGATTGTTATTGTTATTCGTTCTTTATATATCCGTGTCCTGCGCGGGTATAATAATATATTCTATGATGTATTAACGACGGTGGTAAAATTGGGCGTAGTTTATAGATTATTTTGAATTGTAGTCCGCACAGTGTCGCTTCCACTATTTTAGGACTACGAATAATTTGCAATTAAGCATAATTTCATCGGACGGAAAAAATATTCGTCGGGTTTTTGGCGTTCGAGAATGTCTATAATATAGTCTTTGAACGACATTAAAACGTTTCGGGATCATATCGTATTGTTAGTAACAATTTGTTACCGCACTGCAGTTTACCGTAAGTACACAAATACATAATATATTATTATATTATACCTAACGTTTTGGATCGTATAGCGTACTCATATTATAATATTATTTACCTATTTATTATGAAGTCATCACTCTGAATGCCGCTATTGTACACACGGTTTTTATTTTTCGCAGTCTTTTGTTGAATACTGTTTTTTTTTTTATGTAATAATTTATACGCATTACTCTTCGTGTTTAAAGTAAAACAAATACCGTTGAAATGTTTGCAGATAACGAAGCATTCGTGGAGTGTATAATGCGGATGTGCGTGCACAAAGAAAAGGCGAATAGAATATATGCCTTTCAACAATGCAACGTAAGTGAGTTTTAATATTAACGTTGTTGTAATTGGAATGACGTTTTTTTTACGATTAAATATTTCGTTGAAAAATTATGAATTTATACTAACATGTTATTTGACTTAATTTTGACATTATACGAGTTTACGCAAGTCCTATAATATAACTTTTTATACGGTTTTTGTTTCTGTCAAAGTATTATTACAGCAATGCCTATATTTTTGTTGTTTAAGTGTATAATATATATATATATATTTATACAGAAAGGGATTCATGAAGCGTTATTAATTCCTATTGTTTCCTTTGATAATGAATTTATTCAAAATACGATTTTTGGATTTTTTTTTTTTAGTATACTTAAAAAGACTATATTTTAAAACACTTTTTTTTACCATTTTTGGTTAAACTTGTTTGTCAAAGTTTAAATTGGTTACATAATATATGTATAAGACATATAACGGAAACTTACTATACTAATATAGTGTTAAAATACCGTAATTCATTCATGAAAGAGGAATGATTCAGGATTGATCAGACCACATATTATTATTAAATATTATAATTCGAAAAATCTATGCAAGTATATTTTTAAGGAAGATAGACGAGAGTGTTACTATAACTATATAACCTTTAGTATCTATGTATGCAATATAAATATAAATAAATATTGTTTATATTCTTATTATTCTTATTGCGGAGCAAAACTATTCATAAAGTGGCTACAGCTATATGAATAGGGTTGTAGTACAATATGTGACTTGTCTTGTTACAAATATTATGTTGATTTAAGATCTTGAAGATACTGTTCAAAGATTTTATCGTTATTTAGATGTAAGAAGCGCTATCATTATTCTCGAAGCTATTTAGTGAGCAGAGTAGAAGCACCATTACTGTTTCCAATTTTGATTTTTTTTTTTTTTTTAGTAATACATTACACAACTTTTTGTGCGTGGCAAGTGTGTTTGGATCAACATGTTGTTGATGGTTCACTATTATCTAGTGTACTTATAAATTACTGGTAATTTAAACAGTAGCACAAGCTCTTTATTTATTGCTGTGGATAGTTGAACCAGTTTTACTTCTGCTTGATTTATTGGTAGCAAAGTTGCTCCGTCACATACTTTGTAAGTTTGTTTAGTAAAATATATCGTTTTTAAATTTATATAGTATAAAAACCTAAGATTCTTGTATTCTTCACAGATAGTTCTTACTTGTTGATTATTTTCCTCGTAGTTTTTTCTATCAATTTTATCACTGACCTATCTATTTATTTATTATTATTATTATTATTATTTTTTATTACATTTTTCCACAACAATATCCCTGTTATTTAGATAATAAAAAAGGAACATAGAGCGATATAGGTTTGAAACTTTTTATGTCACATTTCAAGGATTTCATTTATTTATTTTATGTTAAAATAATTTTAAATTTTTATCATACCTATAACGTTGTTATTGATTTTGGTTTTTATAATTGAATAAAATAAATATCATAATCTATAATCAAACGATTGCTCATACCATTTTAACACATTGCAATAATTATATTAATTGAAATACATCTAATTATAACTGTTATAATAAAACACTAAAACAGTTAACAATCATGTTCCCCCCTGAAGTGCCCTAAAATTTAAATAAACAATTTTATTATGGGTGTGATATTCTATTGTTATTTTTTCTTTTGACATACATAGATATAGCCAATCACAGAGCCACTTTGACTTTCTAATTGATTTTTATTTGACAAGATAGGTATAACAATAAATAATTTCGTCCTTCTAATTCTCTATAATCTATACATATTAGTTTATTACCTACATACCATATATTTGATGGTTGTGACTTTTGCAGATAAATAGTAATAATAATATATTACTCAAGGTTCATTTTTCCACATTTATTAATGTAAAAACGTGGACAATTGATAATTCACCATATAATATCTTCACTGAAATAAAATTAAGTTGTATATATTGTAAATAGTGTTGAAATGGGTGTTCATCCTAATATAACGATGATGTATTACTATAATTAAAAAAGGTTTGCATAAGACTTCGGAAAAAATCGGAATAATACTATTGGTATATTAGTAAATACTACATAATTGAATATATGTTATTAAAAATTATTGATATACCGTATATATTACATTTATTTATATTTTGCAATTTTATAAAATATACATAGTCGCTGTATACAGTATTCACCCACAGAGACAGTGAAAACACATGTCAGTTCTTTATATTCTGTGAACTATTTTCATAAATAAGTAACATAATATATAAACCCTATATACAACCACATTACAGTCAATAGACTCGAGTGTCTTTGTAAAATACCTACAAGGTAGTATTATACATATACTAGATATCTAGCAGAATTAAATTTTAATTACAGTTTCGGTAATATCAAACCACATACAAGGTTAGGTTTATTGGTTTATATCTAGTTTGTGTACGATCTTTACTCGATTACGCGCGGCTCTATAATTTAAAACTCTTATCTTTAGAATGAAATAAAATTAATTGAACGGGTTCAGAGGCGATTCTCCTAAGTTATATAAGTTTCTTACAAAAAAATTTATCATCCTCTGCATTATATTACGAACATGTCGCGGAGGCTCTAAATCTCAGTTCTCTCAAAACTAGGTAGTTTAGGGCCGATTAAAACTTTTTTGTCAAATAACTGCATGAAAAGATTGGTGCACCTTAGTTCCTCGAGTGTATGAGCTTACAAGTTTCAATAACTCATACAAAATCCAGCGAGGTCTTCCATCCTTAGTTATGTTATCTTGAAATAATATTGATGTCGATATTTGGTCTGATAAATACTTAACTTTGTAATTTTTTACCATTATTATTGTTATCCATATCATTTATTCTAATATTTTTAAACCTATACTTTTATTTTTTATATAAAAGCCGATTGACGTTAATAACTATAGAAATAAAAAATACCTATGGCTATTATAATATTATTACATAATAATATGGTAGGTACCTCTATAATAATTATACTCCAAGAGAAATGTGCGTGATTTATTAAAACGTATTAATCAATTTATTTTTATTTTTTCGTTATCTTCAACTACGACCTTTCTGTGGTGTAAAATAACCTTGTTTCGTTTAAAATTATTGAACCGAAGTTATGGGGATTACTATTTAATCCAAATGATCTTAAGGGTCTTCATTAATCGCTGCCACGTATAGGGAGTTACAAATGTTTATGGATTCTTTTTATCACCCGTCTGTCTTTCGCGCTTTTACGGTCCTTTTAACAGGCCTTAAATGTTTCCTAGCAACCACGAACCACGTAATACAATATTATGTTATTGTAACCTGAAGCTTTTAACAACGCCAGTAATACGTATACTTATATTGATAAATTATTTTTATTGGTTTCCATCTCTACGCCGTCATAAAATGATAAGCCCATCATCATGTTATATTATTATATGCTTTATATTTGAACGTTGACGATTTTGTTTCTGGCCCGCTCTTGCAGGTCTACGCACAATTAATAATTAAACATTTTATGATAAATACTTTTTAAAATACTTTTAAAAATATTTTCTCAGAAACTTTTGGTCGTGTATAACATATTATGCCCAACGTATAACCTTTGAGTGTACACGATTTGTCCCGCCGAGTCGAGGAAACTTTAATTTAAATATTGTGTGGAGTGAATAAGCTACTTCGTCATTCCCGAGATATAACAAAACAATACATACTTTGCTCGTATAATACAACGCCAGTAACATCGTTCTCGTGTTCGTTTCAAAGAAATTAAGACGAGTTACATATATTCCTTACGAAGTGTTTCTAAGAAGACAAAATAACTTATGTTGTTGAGAGATTTCGTAGTAACCTCGTAAATGGCGAATAACCTACGGTATTGTCTTGTTCGTTGTAAGTATGTACAAGTTTGATAAAACGTACTTATAGAAAATGTCCTTATAATTATTGGCGTACCTATATAATAGTCTTTACATCAAATAATTATATTCTAAAATAGGCGTGATCAGTGTATTACTGTAATAATCTCATAAAATGGCCATTTCCGTAAAAAAAAAACTTCGTTTGATTGAAAACATTCGATCGGTTGTAGTTCATTTACTATAAACGTGTTTTTGTTACTCAAATAATATTATATATTATATTATACACAAAACATGTATATAAAAAATGTAGTAAACAGTTGAAATCAAAACAACCTATATTTTTAATGATTTTTTTTTTTTGAAACAGTTTTTATAAGTGTTAAAAAACGTGATTTCTTCACATACTACCTATTAAATTATTGGTTTAGTAGAGCTTTCGAAATGATTATTTTTTAGCTACTTTTAGGTGGCGTAACAGCTACAAATCGGTAAATAGTAAACTATTTAAATTATAATAAAATATATAGTGTAATCTCTACTACATAGACCACAATTATGACTTAATATATATGATATTATCTCTGTTCAAAACTGTAATACTTAAAAAATAATCAACTGTTAGAAGAAAAAAAACCAAACCATGTAATATTATCGTCTCTATCCGACATAAAAACTAATTCAACTTTATATTTTCCCTCAAAAACACCAATCCGCGTAGCTCTATCGCGAACGTCGTCGTCCGCGTTGCGTGCTCACCACACATTCGGTGATGCTCTACACTGCACACACACACACACAATCATATATATACGGTATACGTATACGATACATTTCACGTGTGTACATATATATATATATATGACCACATAGGTGTACACATGTATACCGTCTGCGTGTGCGGATTTCGCGCGCGCGTGTGTGTGTGTATGCGCGCGCGCGCTGAAAACGACACCCTCGCCCGTACGCTCACGGTCCAGCGGCCGCGCAGGCGATCGGTCAACCGCATGCGCGCACAGGGCCCATTGTCCGTTTACACTCGCCGTGTATTTTATTGTTACTGTTACTATTTATGGTCGTCGCGGGCACTCTGTACGTCTGTGTGTGCATTGTAAAGGGCCGGAAATCGCGGTTTTTGTCCAGAAGGCTTTTACCGGGCCCGGTTATATAAACGTACATTATATATATATATACAGACGCCGCAGAAGCACGACACGATTATTGTTATTATTATACACAGCGGCGGCGGCGGAAAGAGCCACGTCCGTGTCAGTTGCACGCGATCCGCGTCGTAGTGGTTTTGTTGGCGGCGGCGGCGGACGAGCGCAATTTAAATTGGGAAACAACGGCGGCGATGCCCTCGGGCGGCAGCGGTACCCTCCGACCCACGCAATCAATCGAGCTGGGTCCACCCGCGCCGCCCGAAAAAGCCAAGCCGACCGGCAAAGTTTAAACGAATTATCCGCTCGGGTTTACCGAGTTCTTCTCCTCTCGACGGTCCCCGCCATAACCACTCTACATCGCCAAAAGAGATAAGGCCAACGGGTGGTGTATATATCCGGTCAATACAACATAAATATTGCACTCGTATCCTGTGTGTGTGTGTGTGTGTGTGTGTGGTGTGGATACGAATAATGATGATGAAATCGATTCGATTTCCCTTCCTTACCTGTACGTCGCCACCAGAGCTTACCGACATTTATAATACATCGTGTATTATTCCGAGATACATGCGATTCTAATATTATGTCTGTTACGTATTTCAAGTTTACAATCCAAAATACATAAAATTATTATAGATTGTAAAGCGTCTTCAGACTCTATAAAATATCTTGTGAAAAACGAATATGTAAAAACAATATAATAACGTTATCCAGAAGCCAAATATCATGTATGTATATGTATACTGATTATGTTACTTTAATTGTGTTTATTAGAGATAAATCATTTATATTATATCACTTTAATAGAAATAACAACCACGCGGGAACAGAGGAAAGGATTGTGTTGTACAAAAAAAAAAAATATTATATAGAAGACAAATTTTTACTTTTTTATATTTTTCAATTGAATTTATATAATAAAATATATACTTTAGCTCTTTCTTTTCGTGCACTTCGTTAAAAATATACCCGTATTAAATGTAGTTAATTTATAATCAATAAATAATAACAACCAATAACCGTTAACTGTTTACTACATTAATTGTAAATTAAAATTAATTTTATTAGTGCATTGTATTTATGTTAGCAGTAGTGAGCTTATTGAAGGATTTAAATTTATTGTTATAAGCATTCTCCGAACAACGCGTCCCATTTCAAAAAAAATCACGTACAAATCGGTCCAGTAGTTTTTAAGTCTATTATTTATTCGAATATTACAACATACATATTTATAATATTTATATATATATATATATAAATAATCAAGTATTAATTCATAATATATAAATATATATAATTATGTAACGATATTTTAAGTAGCTAAAGTTCATATAATAATAGTTGTCTAAACTCTAAAGTTATTTTTATTGACTGTCTAATTGTATATATTTATATAATATGTATTATATAGAGAATAAAAGAATCAAATGCAGTAAAGATTATTGTAAAACGATGAAAAGTCTAAATAAACAAAGGACTGATAGAATATATTTAATACTGATATACACAGATATACAAGTGTACTTAAAATATAATATCGAATGCATTATTACTTTATTCCTATAGAAAAATACTCAAACGAATTGGTAGTCGCGCAAAATGGTATGACCCGGCTACCCTAGGGATTTTTCCCTAATGTTTTGATACAGATGAGGGTGGCTTTGATAATATTTACTTATATAGTATAGAAAACTTTTGTATATTCGGATATGGTGACATATTACTACCGTTTGTGTTATTGTGTAATGCGTATAAATGTATAATATGTAATTAATGTAAAAATCCAAAAAGATTACTTTAGAATATTCAATTTCGTTGGCTTATATACTATAATTTATTTATCTTTATGTTTAATTGTATTACTGTATAGTATATATAATATTATATCAAAGTTTATATATAAGCACTGAATATTTTACCGTGAATACGTTTTTAATTTTTTGTTTTTTTTTTTTTTTTTACATAATTTGAAGTCATAAAAAAATAATATTTGTGAAAAAATGATGTTGTTCCCTGTATTTATTGATTTTATAATTTTTTTTTTTTTATACTATATATATATATACTTTAATGAAGAATATTTTTCTGAGAAATATGGTTTAAAGAACTTTGAGACTATATAGTAACTTGTTAATTAGGTATAAATATTTAAAGTATTCTGAGAATAGTTTAATGGCACCGCAAAGGCATACACGGACAATGTCCATTTACTCTGTTCATCTATAAAGTTTAAATACTTACATTCATATTCATAAGTTTTAACTTATACCCAAATGGCTAAATGTTTTAAATTTGACTTTTAATTATCAAAATTCTTGGGAAAATATTCTGGTTCAAGATTTGAAATAAAAAGTGTTTTGTTTAACAATTGTAAATATTTTAAAACTAATAATTATATTATATTTAAAAAAGTGTCAGTCCGTTTTGAGACGATGAATGTTTACCGTTTAAAGAATCACTGGTATTATAGTCATTTAAAATAATTTTCACTGAAAAATCATTAAAAACATAATGTGATAATGTGTCTATATATTGTTATACATTAATTGTTTGATTTTTAGAACTGTTTTTTTTTACTAGTCCTTTAATTCATTATTAATCATTATAGGTATACGCGTATAATGCATATGTACGCATTATTACTACCTACCACGATATTGCGCCATAACAAACTATAATGAAAATAAAATACAATTATTTTATTCATTGTTACAATTTCTATAGAGATTAAAAATCCATTAAATTTAACTGATATATTATTTTAATATACATTCGAAATTCCTTATTGTATACAGTACTTTGTACTACCACCCTATAATATAGTAGTGCAATATTGTGGATAATACGTTGACGGCGTAACGGTAGCAGTGGATAATAATAACGTGTCTCCATACAATTTAATATTATACACTGAAAACCGCACGTATGGTTTGGTGACAAAATGGTTTCCATTCAGGTGGAAACGGTTTAATAATAGGTAATAAAACCTACCTGAGGGGTCATTGAGAAAACCAATGGTACATGAAGTGGGCGTGTTTAGAGTAAGTGCACTTCTAACACCTGCCTCGGATATTTTTACGATTATATGACAAACTAGTTTTCTTCCGCAACAAGTGGACGTGTGCGCACACGGGGCAAGTATTATTTACTTATAATTTGTTATAAATATATAATGCATAGGTATATGTATTGAAAATACATAAAATAAATAATTATGTATACATAAAAGTATAAAATACGATCTTTCTTCCGCTCATTTCACACGTTCATGAAAACACCCTAATAATTGCCATGGTTTTTATATTATGTACTTATACAGTATATATACTATTATTATGTGTATAGAATTATATATATATATACAATACACACTAGCCATAGGATAATTCACAAAGCATTACTATTATCACTTACATTTTTTCTTCAATAATGCAGTTATTATAAAATCTAATTTTTGTGTTTTGAATTTGAAGTCTGTAATTATTTAATAATTTAATTAATAAATACCATACAGCTTTTAAACAGAATATATAAATTAATATAGCAATTAAAGAGTATAATTACATATTAAAGTAGTAGTTTAAATTAAACAAATTATAAACTATAATAGTAAAATATATAATACATGGTCTGTAAAATAGACAAGGGTTGCTATTTGCACGTCATGATGGGGTCGTAATTAGTTTTAACATAATTTGAATGAAATCTTGAGATATGGAGAGAGGTGGAACGACACGTGGGACGAGTAGAAACATTGAAGGTAAGTTAGGATAGTAAAGTAGGAGAGTCGATTTTACCATTGAGTATAGATTTCGAGGAAACGTGAAGTTAGTTACATATTTACGGCGGTCAACTATAAAGAAACTAAGTTAAATATAGATCAATATAAAAGAGAGTAATTATGAGGAGCAATCAATATTTGACTTTGTGAATACAGATTTAATTACTCTTGAGAATTTCCGTTGAATCCTTTTCAGATGATATGAAACTGAAGCTGTGCTAGGATCCCAGAGGATTGAGCCGTATTTAAGTATAGGTCTAATTAAACCAATTATAATAAGGCCTTTAAAGGTGTAGAAGATTTAAACTGTTCCACAACACGCTTTATAAAACCAATAAGGACTTTAAATACTTTGCAGCATATATTTTTAATATGCTACTACATTTTATTATATTTGGAACTATGAGTAGGATTAAAGATATAACCAAAATCTCGGACCGAACTGTTAAGAGAAGAAATTGAGGTATTATTGATGAAATATAATATATATATATATAATAAAAATTAGAGACAGATTTCACAAATACTTTAAAGCCAACGTAAATTCAATATCATTAATGTCGGTATTCATCTTTAATCTTTATGTGTTCACATCAAAAATATGTTCAGAAGTAAGGAAACAAGTCTTGATTGCAATTCATAAAAGTAATCATTGAAATATTATATTCATAACTGATAAGTATTCGATTTTAAAATTAGTTTAAAAAAAAAATGTATTTATAAAATTGTGTATTCCATATTTCTACCATAATAATTTAATCTATAATCTGTGGCAATCATTTAAATAAACAAAAAAATATTCGATTTTCGCGAGCCAAAACTAAATTCACATCTATAAGT
This sequence comes from Rhopalosiphum maidis, assembly GCF_003676215.2. NCBI lineage: Eukaryota > Metazoa > Arthropoda > Insecta > Hemiptera > Aphididae > Rhopalosiphum > Rhopalosiphum maidis. The sequence continues at coordinate 86,444,380 of NC_040877.1, forward strand.
TACTCTATATACTATATAGTAACCTATAGGATTGATATAATAACTAATAAGCTATTATCACCATAAAGAAATCTATAGATATAACGTCGTTTATAAGTTACCCTTCAATCACAATAAGACGGGCAGAAGAATAATTATATATGTTATATTAAATCAAATAATTATTTTTCTTGTATTAAATTTATTTTCATTTATATTAAAATGTTTTTAATTCTTTTTAAAACAATATATATAAAAAAAAAACAATAAAAATAATAAAACAATAAATAATAATGATTTTTTGTTTGTTTTTAATTTTCCCACTAGAAAAGCTGAAGAGCTCTAAAAATATTACGTGGTCTTGTTTTTGATTGGAAATTGTATTATAGTTACTATTATATTAAAAGTTTGCTTAATTAAAAACTCCCAAAATGTAATGACAAATGTTAAAATATTTGGCTTCTTAGTTTTTTTTAAAAAATATCTTCATTATTATATTGTTGTTGATAATCGAAAACAATAATAATTTAATTTTGTAATAATAGAAATCTAAAATTTTAAAATCATTATGTTTTGTATTTTTAATTTTTTACAGTCTGATGTTATTTTTGTTTCTTGTGTGGTTGTAACTATAATAATTTATGCGATAATTATTTTAAACATTATAGAAACAAATGAGCTCAATCTATACAAGAGACGTAAGGGCTTACGTACACTTTATCTAATATTATTATTACTATATATATAATGATATAATATGTTAATTCGTGGATTCGGTGTCGCTACGAGTTAGTTCGATTTAGATGTATCGTAGTGGCTGGAAAAAACACAGGTATTTCGTAATTGTAATATTGTCGTCAATGGATTAACATAATATTATATTGTATGTTATACGGTTTTTTTTTTTAATCGACACCGCCTTCATGAATAAACATCGGGGACCCGGTAGATTTCGGAAAGTTTCATCTCTAAAGTGACAAAATAAAAATAAAACCCGATTCCGGTGTCGATAACGATACGCATCGTATAAATTATGTAAAGAAGTATCCATACTAATCCATAGTAGTGATCATCGCTGGGCTACGATTTATTATCATCGTTTCAAAATTGGAATAGTATTATAATAGGTAGGCATAATACACATGTACGTTTATCGTGTGTGCTTCAAGTGTGGCGCTATTTGGCACGGTGTGTCGTTTTGATTTCTATCGATATATTTCAATAATATATGCACATATATTAAGACATTGTATGTTTATTAACAGTTGAGTGTTGACATTTTTAATTAATGCCACCGAATTGTGTATACGTCTTATATAATTATATAATAACGAACGTCGTCGTCGTCCGTCGATATAGCGGCGTATCTGTATAATATATTTTACTTGATATACATATGTATGCGCACACCGATTAAATCGAATAAAAATGTTAAATTAATGACGCAATAGCATCAACGATTTTATATTTCTGATTGTTTTTACAGTGACCTAAGGAAACAACAAAAAAAGAGACTGTAATACTAATTATAGGTATTATGTGTATTCTATTTTAAAATGCCTTTATTATTTTATTATTCAACGAACAACCGACAGAACATTGAGAGATTAGCGTGGAAGTATAAGATTTAATTATTCAAACGCCTTCCGCCGGAAAGACTACTATTTTTTATGCAGGTACATAATTTGTTTTTATTATTTATTATTTATTTCGAGATAAAAAAAATAAATATCTACTGACGACAAAGTTGAATTTAACGACACTGTTATTGTATTATATTATCATTGTTATATAATATGTCCCTTTTGACTTATATATACTTATTAATTGTTTATAATTTCAAAAACCTCAACTCGAATTGAAATATAATTAATAATAAACGTAACTTGTGTTATCTCGTCATAAAATGTAAATGCAATAGTAACTTGGTGGTTTTTAGCAGGTAGATGTAGGTAAAATATAAAAATTACATGGTAAACGTTAACGGTTTCGGTTACCTTTTACAGCTTACACACACAATGTTATATTTGTTATATATGTACAATGTACATAAAATATTTTATTTATATCTCATAAACGTGACATGTCTATTGGGAGGACTGGAACAGAGGGTATAATATAGTGTGGTTATAGTGTCGCAGTCACATCGGATACCGAAATGGCAAAATAATATGATGCACACGCAGTGGTTTCGTTTACACTTTTATACCCCGCAGCAACAAGACGACCGATATAGCATAATGATATAATATATATATGTGTGTGTTTTATCTTATTATCTTATCTCTTAATGTCGTCGAGTTTCGCGAAAATTACCGCAAACCACTAAAAACTCATCTCGTTCGTATAATGTGGTACGAATTGTAAATAATTGACCGCGCACAGCATTAAAATATAATCTCACGCTCGTTTACTCCCCCGCGATCCACGAAACGCGATTTATCGTTGTACATTATATTATTATATATAGTAATAATAGTATAATAGTATATATATATATATACTATTCCGCTCGTCGAGTTTCCGCCGCCAATGACTCAAATACTACGGGGCGACCGCCTGCGTCAGTAGATCTGTACAGAGAGATAATTTCGACACACGCGTATATAATGGGGAATGCGCAGCTATATTGCAATACCCGCGTAAACTTTTTGAACTGCAGTCGATTCAGTACATGGGAAGTCCCGAGGACAATAAAGTAAATTCCGGATTGAAGTAGACGAAAAGCACAAACGTCGTTAAATTGCTTATGTGATTGACGAGTGGTCGAATTAGAGATTTTTTGTACCGAGAACTCGCTGGAGATATCAAAGTTCAAAATTGCCGGTCGCCGCTAAATTTTAGGATAATATAGAAAACCAAAAGTTCAATAACCACAAAACTTAATTCGAAGTGTTTGAAAATAACATTCCTCTATTGATTTACAATTTTCTTCTGAAACTATATTTATTATTTTTTATTTTAATTGATTAATTAAATATACGTTAAGTCTTTTAATATTACTATAAAAACGACATTTGAAAAATATTGTATATCTATCTACGTTTTATAAATAAATGTTTATTTTTTATTTCACCTTGATTTTTTTTTTAATATTTAATTAAGTGAAACAGATATACTAATTATGGTAAGTATCTAATACTTCTTATACGTTTTAATTATACAATATGCCTTGCAGATATGATTAAGTATATATAACTGTTATTAAATAAGCGTATTGTTGTGCTAGTATGTATTGTGTATGTGTAATTTACGACAAATTAATTATAATTAGCATTCAATCCATGTTATGTATAAATAACTAATTATATTGTATAGTTATTTAAGTATACTATTATTGTCATTACGGTTTTGATTACTTTAATGTGAAATTATTCATACGACGATTTTTGAAATGCGAAACGTTAATAGTATTTTATTTTGTCATAATATTCAAGGTCATGAATACGAATATTTTATAAGCTAAGAAATAAAAAAAAAATTTAATAATAATAATAGCTTTAGTTGATTTTGATTTCGTTTGAATAGTCTCGTTTAGTTTTTGTTTCTTGTGACGATGGCGGTACAAACTTCTGTTTTTAAAACGAGAACCATTCATTTTTCACTTTATTTTATTCACCAGTAGATAATTTCTTTGAGAATAAAATCTCGACGTAAGTATCTAAATCAAAATTCGGTCGAGTATATAGTTTCCGAGAGGCTAGTCCTCTCGATATCCCTCCCCTTCCCCTCATTTCTGCAAGTCAACTATGATAACTTATAACATACAACTAATTACGCGGCCGCAATAATAAAAACATACACGAAACACGAACGCATCTCTCCGACGCGCCGCAGACGAATATTGAATTATTATATTATTATAATACGTATATTATTGCCTCGCCGCCGCCGTCGGTCGTCACTCACTCCGTTCCCATATCGAACGTCATATACGCGTACGGGCGCATTAAACGTTGTATCGTGTTACGGGCCGCCGCAGCGGACTTGTGCGGCGCGTTTTTTCTTTTCCTCTTTTTATTTTTATAGGTTCGACCACGCCCGCTCATTGTATATAATATAATATACCCGGCCCGGCGACACGCGCTTCCCACGGGCGTCATTAGGCCAAATCGAGAATCGATATAAATTCGCTCACCATCACCGCCGCGTGTCGGTTTTTTTTCTTTCTTATATATTTTATTGCCTCGCCTATTTATTATTTTACTTTTCTTTTTTCCTCCACGATTGTTAAACCACCGCTGCGCACATAACATATATTGTAAGTATAATATTATGCATAGGTAGGTATATGCAATCGATTCAAGTCGACGTCGCATAAAGTCACATCCGACTTTGACGACATGGGCGTGACCGCGACGCACTATCGCGACGGCGGCGGCGAAACGCCAAACGTTTTGTCACCTGACATTGTGCGCCGCCGTTGCCGTGCCCGTCGAATTATATATTACAATATTAATGCAACATTGCAACCCATTTACAAATCGATTGTTTTCTGAATATATTAGGTACCTGCCTAATAGTACCTATATATAGAAACTATGAATGTAAAACATATATACATACAGTATGCGCAGACATGCAGTGTACAGTTTTCGTATCGTGTGTAGCTTACTATAGCTTATACGCGATGGATATGGTACTGCATTATATAATATAATATCGTCTATAAATATATAATATAATATGTTGTCTAGGCATAGTAGTTTACGGAATTCACAATTTTCTCCCGATAACTTATGTATATGTATGGCCAGTAATACTAAATGCCAACCTTATTATTTAGTATTTGTAAGACGACGATGTAAATAACTTTCAAACTAAAATCATAATATCATTATTTCAATAATACACTCCTAGTCCGGACTGATCATTTTATATTATTATGTTATAAATGTTATACGTTTACTAAAAAGCACCTATAGCCTCTGGGCTCTGAGGATTTTGAAGTTTAAGACAACAATCAAAATACGAAGTCCGAAGTTCTGTCCTTAAAACTTTAAATAAAGAACTTCAAAGTATATGCGCACAGACTATAGGTATTGTACGGACAAAAGTTCGATTTGTCTAAGTTTTTGTTGATATTTCTGCAGTATTAAATTTAATTAACTTTCACAGAATATATTATACTATCTTTTATTAAACGCACCGTAAAAAAAGTGATTGCGTTTACATCGCGTACAACTAACTAGTTAAAAAGTAGTATTTACCTATACACTGCTGTGCAGTATATATAATTTATATGTATAAATAAATGAATATGTCTATACATAAAATACGTATTTAGTATATGAACATTGTATACCTATTTAATATCTATTGATACACAGGCATATTTATCTATTAATTATGACGTATTATACCTTTTTTTAACTTCTAATTTATCACCACGAAGAAACGTAATGTATAGTTATATAAAGATGGTTCTTTGATCGGGTATCTTGAAAACTATTCATCATTTCTGTTTATTTTTTTCCGGTTACTCATATTTAATCAATGACTTATATGTTATATTTTTTTTAATCTTCAAATGACAAACTATGTACAGATTAAACTTTAAGCTTTTATCAGAATACATTATAAATAATAGAAATTACAAATACAATTGTTTACCCGATAGCTACTCTATGCATTCATCAAATTCGTATTTAAAATTGTTATTTACAATAAAGCAATATAAATTATACACGTAAATCCCTTAAACCTATAAGTAAAACATATTTATTTATAAAAACATAATATTTTGCTAAAGTTTAGTGTATGTAAATCAAAAGTTGTAATTTGTAATATTCTTATACAGAACACAATATTGTGATAAAGTTTAGAAACATTTAAAAATATATTAAATATCTACTAGCATTATCGTTTACAACAAAAATAAAAATAAATATTTATTTTAAATTTTTGATTTCTAGCTCAAAGTTATAGCGAATCGCGCTGCGCGTATAATAATTTTAAGCTAATCGCTTTTTAATTGCTTGTTAAAATCGATTTATACTATGTATTTTAGAGAATGATTTGTTTATAATTAAATTAGGTGCCTGCTTGACTGTGCAAAATATTTACTATGTCTAACAATAATATTATAGATATAAATAATCGATAGTACATGAATTATTGTAAGACTATATTATAAAATTATGAATATTATTTTAATCGATTTAGAAATCTTTAACTGTTGTATAATAATTTCTTTAAATTGAATAAATGGTATATATAATAATAAATTTAGAATAGAAATTAATATTACACGTATAAATAAATAAGTCAAGAATATTTTCAAAATAATAATTCATTGTCATATTTAATCTTATAGATAAGATTACACACTCCCGTGCATAAATATTTTATCCTTGAAATTGTTTTATGATACTCGTAAATAATTTTCAAAGTTTTTATTTGATAGTACTCCAACAAGTATACGTGTATAATAATCTATTTTAGCATTTCACATGCAACAGTCACATAAATAAAATGAAATAGCATTTATTTTTCAAAACATAATTCTAGAGGATGAACTAATAAAAACAATTGATCTTTATTTAACCATAAAATATTTACCCTTATATTATATTTAATATTTGTGTAACATGTGTAAATACACGCAATATAATGTCGTATTATTATTTGTGATTGGAATTTATTTTTGTAAATAAAAGATTATTGTCATTATTATTTTCGAGTACAATTTTGCACGTGTACGAGAACAGATAACTTTTAACAATAAGTTAATCTAAATAATAGAAATATATAAAATAATATTAGAACTATTGTGAATTCTATACTTATTAAAAAAAAAATAATTTATTGACTTACGTCATTTAAAAACTAGCTGGGTTAGATATTATACTATGTATCAATATATATTACGGATAAGTACATCTCCAGAACCGCATAATATATAATTTCTAATCATCAAACCAGAACTCCATTAAAAATAATTTCAATGTACCCGTTGGTTAACTCATTTGATTGATTTGACCTCATAAGTGTGCTAGTGTGCAAACTATTATTTGTTATTTACATACTCGAAACCTGTAATAATAATGTTTACATACCATAAATATTAAATCATCTTTACGTGTGTTAATAAATAATTTTTATTTCTTTAATATTTATTATTATGTTCGATTAATTTAAAAACCTAAAAGAATGAATATAGTGTAAATAATGAATGAATGCATTTTAAAACGATGATTGAATAATCAATAGTTATAAGCACACTCCACTACACCAGTACTATAATAATTGGAGAGTATATTATTATTTATTAACTAATTATTATTTTTACACCATGCGTATTGATTTGCCTGATTAAAAATGTTAAATTTAATCAATGTTCATATTAATATATTAACTATTAAGTATTAATCCTATACTGGCACTTGCATACATTTAAATCCAAATTTATGAGTTATAACTACTGAAATGATAATTATAGTGTTTGTTTTATAAAATAAAGATAATATTGTTTATCTTGTTTCAATAATTATAATCATTAAATCAGGCACATATTAACACTTCGAGTCTTCACTATAATAATTAGTATCGTGTTGGAGCATTTTTGAAAAAAAAATGTTAATGTTTAGTGTATTTTTTAAAAATACCTGATACATAGGCAAAAGATATAGATGGTACGTATTATAGTCGCACATATTTTATTATCTAATTACAGAGACTCTAATATGAATTCAATAAGATCGTCGTGTTTGACCTTCAAACGATATAATTATAGGGAATGAGGGAATTATATCTACCAATTACTAATTATTATTTATTAGTATAGTATAGTACTACAGTTGTAACTATAGTTATTTTAACTAATATTTGATAAAATCTATTATTATTATGATTTCAGTAAACTTTATGAGAATATTATTTATATACTGATATTTTCGTTTTTTTTGTCTCCGTAAAACGTTCTATGGTTGTGGGAATAAAACAATAAATATTGCCGGTCCAGATAAATCAATTGTCGAATTTTTTATTTGTTTTTATAGTTCATAAGCGTATTAGAATCTAAACAATATATCACGTGTATATATTTCCTAATTTCCTATGATAATCCCGTGCTCGATTTCTACATTAAGTCAAGCTATTGTACCAATGCTTGATAACCCGACATTTTGCGCCAATAGATGTAAATTTAAAAATCAACAAGTGTTTCAGCCTCTGAAACTGAGTTTTAGAGCTACAATGCTACATCATAAAAACGTATACAATATTATACCTATATGGTGTTTATATACGCTCTATACTCTATATTATAGTAAATATTGAGTATTAAGTAAGTATCAACTAGTAATTTGAAAGTCGAGAACGTGTTTTTATCCACGGATAAATTATTAGATTATAACCCGATATCTTGGCACTCCGAACGTGGTCACATATGGTAATAATAAACTAGGCTTACGTAATATGATTATGTCTTTCGCTATGATATAGAATACTATTTTAAAAATGTGTGAATTTTAATTTTAATTCGATATTATTGTCCGTGTATTACCGCTTAGATTTCTACAAGATCTTATATGTTTTTGTTTGTTCTGCACTCCGGTATCGTAAAATATTATTTAATTTATACAAACGAATCCGTTTGTATTGGGCCTATAATAGGCAGACTTGGAAACTATACGGAATAATCAAATTATGCATACATATTCTTTAATACTCTTGGAGTGTGATCTTTGAGCCCCCGAAGATTCTTCAATGATTATCTTTTTGTAGAAAATGGGCCGATCCACTATGTTTTGTTAAAATAATAATAATAATTAGTTTATATTTATGTTTAATAGATAGTTTTCAATAAAAGTACGAAAAAATCAGGCAATGTCAGCATCACATGTTTGTAGCTTATAGACTCAAAAACTATTCGATCGACGGCCAGTTTTAATGAAATTTTCATGAGTTTGTTCTCAGAGATATCAGGAAAGTTTAGTGAGTATAGTTAGTGCTACGTCCGAAATTATACAAAGCGCCGTATCCCAAATCGTGCAGCGATTAGTTCACAGAACGAAAGGTATAGGTATGCCGATTTATTTATTTATTAAATGAGGTACCTATACCCACAGCACTAAAACCGAGGTACGATCATATGACGTATAGGTACCCATAATTTAATGTTTTAATGTTTGTTCATTTTTCCCGGGCAAAGTCGCATATACCTAAGGGTACGCTATAGAGTAAATATTGTATACACAGAACGAACAACCGCATATACCGAGTTTGTAACGTACACACACACGCGCGCCCGCACGGCCGCCGTCGCTTTCATTCATCGACGACGGCGTCAGCGTCTCCGCGAGACACGCACATACGTGCATCGCGCGTTCTTCGTCTCGGCCGCCGCCATATAATATATTTCTTCGGCAAACCGGGCGCCAGTCGGCCGCGCGGCGTACACGTCGGGCGCCCGCGGTGGTATAGCGCGTGCAAGTGTGTGTGTGTGTGTGTGTGTATGTGTGTGCGCGCGCGCGCGCGATAATATTATTATAATATACGCGCGGTAAATGTAGGCGCGACCCGAACGCTTTGCGGACGGCGGGGAAAGACGAAAAAACCGGTCTCGGGGTAAGAAGTCGCGCGCGCGCTCGCGCATACACGATAATATTGTGTATACTTTATAATGCGCGTATATGTTATATACATAGGATATAATAATATAATATAGAACCGTATACTGTAATATATTATTATACACGCGAGTCGCCGCCGTCGGCCGGAGAGGAAGAACGGGAACGACGAGGCGCCTACGGGGCAACACGCGGCGGCGGCGGCGGCGGCGGATATATTAATTTTTATGAATGAACTCCCATCGGCCGACGTCGTCGGTCCCGCCGCCGTCGCCGCGTGTGTGCGCGGTTATGTAATAACGTTATAGCGTCGGTCGTATACACGTCGCGCCGCGGCCGTCTTGACCACGAGATATTGTTATTGGGTATGTGGCGCGACGGTTTCCTCCGTCGTCTCGTGTATCGTCGTTTGTTATTCCACATTATAGTCGTCATCGCACGCCGTCCGCCGGAGAGCCGTTCGCGAACGCGCGCACGGCGCTCGGGCCCCGCGTAGCTCAGGTGTGCCGTGTAAACTCGTTACGATCGCCGCGGTGGCGGCCGCGCGAACACGAGGATGCGCGAGGAGATTTAAACGGTATGATAACATTGTATCGGCGGTACCTGACCTCGGGTAATGGCGGAAAAACGCTGAATTTTGAAAAAAAAAAAACGATTCGTTTCGGAAACAAAATGGTAGATTGCGGTGATGGTGTGTATCGAATTTGATACATAAACATTTTAATAGCCATTTTGTGAGAAAAAGAAGTTACGATGAAGAGTACGATTTAGTAAAATATTTAGCTTAGGGGCACGGAAGAAAAAATTGGTTGCAGAGCACCGCTTATATATATATATATATATATATATATATATATATATATATATATATATATATATTGTAGTATACGTAATATAGCTTTACAATAGTTATCGCGATCGAACACCGACGACGTGGGCGACGACCCCGAAAACCGACGACGGTCGCGAACGTATTTTTTTCCGCACTGGTCGCGTCGCTTACTATGTATCCGCACGATACAGGGACGAGATACGCGTTTGCACAGCCCGCGAGTGGGAAATAAAATTTTATATTAATATACCTCGCAGAGTCCATACTTTACCCACGCCTACCCGTATACTATTATAGAGATTTAATATAACATTATGTGCGTAGTGTGTATTACGCCGTGCAAATCGCGTACCACAAGACCGGTGCCATTAATATTTATGTACGATAGGTTTAAGTGGTAATAACTAATAGTAATAAATAATAATGTACTGTGCACACACCTATATGTGATGTATATAAATTATAGTAGATATATAATATTATATTAAATATGCGTGAAGTCAGCACCACCACCACTGGTGTTTGTTTTTGTCGATTTTTTTCCCTACCGAAAACTATAACGCTGTTACCTACTATATAATAATGTTTATACATATATGTATAATAAATTGGACGTTTCGCGTTTTACGTCGTTCGTTTTGCTCACACGAAACGCCAAGCACATATATTATATTTTTATAATAATATTCTATAGGTACCGGTTATTATCACGCGTGTGCGCACGAAAAATTATACGACTTCCGCTGCCGAACAGCCGATGCTGTACGAGTCCCGTAGTATAGACCCCCCAAAGTTTTTCTGGGGTTTCTAATGTTTTTAAATTTATTCGTTTTCGCCGTCGACCGTATACGATTGAGATGGTGTCGACGGCGTTTAGAAAACCTCGACATAATATTATAATAATATTATATTCCGTTCACGTCGAGGACAAAACGTAATATTATCGAATATATTTCGTTAGATATCATAACATTTTAAAGCGTGTGTGTGGTACGATTTCTACTTTACGCGTAAGTACACTGCAGTATAATATGATCGCCTCTGAAATTGAAAATTTGAATTCGATGCGGAACAATGCGGAGTATGCAGTGATGGAAATCGCGTTCATTCGCGAAAAACGCGTTCTATTGGCTGTACAACAAAATAACATACGATTCGTCATTGCGGACTATCAGAATTTGGTTCGGAATGCATTGGGTTGGTGTACTACACAATAATAATAATAATAATAATAATAATAAATTAAACTTGCCTCGTGTATTTATCGTTAATTTCATGCAAATGTCGAGTGTTTATCATTACACTATTTTTTTAAATTCGTTAGAAAAATAATATTTGATATCTCTTGTATTGAAAATATGATAAACTATTAAATATAAAAGTGTCTACAAGAAAAAAAAAAGTATAACATTATACGCATTGATGTCATTCCGGTGTTTTGTTTGGATTTAGTGACTGCGTCTCGAATGTCACTATAGTTGCTACTATTGAAACAGAGGAGTGTCCTACTTGGATCGCTGCTCCAGATAAATTGGTCCGCTATAATCTAAACTTTTAAAATAAGTAATAGAATTAATTTGCTAAGAAATTATCGTTACGGTATATGCGTATAATATTATTATGATTTTATACAGCTAGACGCGTACTTATTGCACCTCATCGGCGCCAGATCGTCCTCGTTGCGGCGCATATACATAATATCTGTGCGCGCGTGCTGCTGTAGCAGGCCCGGATGTATATACGATATTTCGGACGCGTTACAAGCGAGAAAATTAATACCCCGGTAACAACTAACAGGCGTATACCTGGGTATACTGCCGTTATAATAATAAGTACCTATGTATAATAGGTATCGCGTAAGGTTTTGACGGGCGGAAAACACGACCGCGATTTAATCTACCGTCGACGGGTACGGTGCACACCGCACACATTATTATAATATAGTCATGTACTCGTTGTACAACACTACGGGTTTATACCGGCTACAATATAATATTATACCTGTATAATACGACAGCTAAGCGCACACACACGCGTACTCGCCAATATAATATATACGCACACGGCAATTAATAATATCGCCAAACCTGCAGCGGCCGATAACATCTATAGATATATGCATAGTTATATATATATATATATAGGTACTTGGCCCCGCGGAGATTTTGTAAAAAAAATAATAATATAATGTGCATGGACACATATTCGTATACGCGTGGAGTCGTTTAAATATGCGTAATGTGCTGCGTGCAGTTTTATCCCCAACCGGATGTCCCTGCCCTGCCCCGCCGCAGCCCAAAAACTCAATATTCCCGTACAAGACGCGTAGTACGTTATTTTGGCTAGTACGATCAAATGGTTTATCGCGGACGAAGAGTGCCGGGCGCCAAAAATGCGAGCGTTTACATAATATCATTATTCGTACTAAATTTTAGGCGAATATTACACACACGCTCCGGGGCCATGTATTACACATATTTTTATGTATAGGTAGTACGTACAGTGTATATTATTACAATATTTATTAGGTTTTTACTATTTATTCGTATATACGCGTGTGTGCTATTTGGTCCGTGCGCATCAATATGTTTTGTGCCCATGTCCTATACCAATAGAATATAAAGGTAATATTATATAAATTTACACGTTATCATAATAATGCGACAGCGGTAAAGTTTTCTATAGGGTTGTTAAACTAATTTACATCATAAAATTATATGATCTGTATTGTATACCTTCATCATTAAATTTCTTATGCGTTACGTCGTATATACCTCATCATACAGGTTCTTCTAAATAAATATACATTATATAGGTACCTACTCGTATATACTGCAATAGCCAGGAGGTTCCCCTTTTTTGCATAGTTACACTTATTTTTATTTTTATTTTTTTGATATTTAAAATCAAAAATGTTTGCACAACATTTTGTGTTTTCCAAAAATACATTGATTTGATTGATTCTTATTATAATGATTTTTAGGTTTTTTTTCTAAAAAGGGAAATTCAATATTTTTCTACACATTTTGATATAGATGTATTGTCAATGTATCGAATAGGTACTGAAATAATCTACATTTTTTTTTTGCTGTTATGAAACATTTAGCATTTAGACGATGAGTTAAGTATAGTGGAAAACATCGCTTATTATTGGCATTTCACATACCCATCATTAATCACTATAGTGATATATAACAATATATTATATTGTATTATATTATATTATAATATATTGTTAAAAAAGCTCAACATTTTTGACATCAACAGTTTTTAAAAACTATTAAGTCCTTAATCATTTACGAAAATCGAAAATATGCAGCTTGCTCCGATCCGCATTATAAACATAGAACGGTATAAGTGAGCATGCGTGACACAATGTCCAAAACTGTCTTAGACCTCAGTCTTATAGTTATTTCTGTAAACTACCCTTATGCTGCAATCGGTTAGACGTACAAAAATACACGTTTACCTACGTTAAGTGCTCTTTCAGTAGTCTAATCGCTCGCTATTACATATATATATATATATACATTAATATATTATATATTATATTTATGTGTCTACGTTGATATCAATATTTTAATACTGAATTCGGAACCGACGGCGTTTTGTGTAGGTCGTTGTTGACATAAACACAGTGTTCGTGTATAAGTATATATACATAGTATACACGAATATTGGAATGTCAGATCAAAACTCTCGTGGCTCGCATACCATTTATATGAAATTAAGTTGACCCAACAACAATATAATATGCAATGCAAAGTGAGCGCCCGCGAATACATTATATTATTATCATCTACCTGCTACAGCTACTAGTATATTATCGCGGGAAAACATCTATATTATTTATGTATACAATATAAGTACATATTATACGTAATATATGTATATTATATATATATATATATATATCGGTCCGAAACGTCGTCGGGCATAATATTCCAACGAGGTATTCGGCGCATTCGGTATAAAACAACCGAGGCGGATCGGCGCGTTACTAATACGTATAATAATATTAATATATTATATATATATATTGCGCATACAGCATAGGTCAGGTGAGTATATGATAATATTATGTACAGTGTGCATAGTGTACGCGATATAATATTATATATATATATACATAATATATACCTACGCTAGGGTAGATGTGGGTATACGATGCGAACCGTTTGTGCAGGACACGACGGACAAATATTATCATTTCCATGTCGGCTTTTAATTACGTACACGTACGCTATAATAATAATGATACGCATACCTATACAATAATATATTTTATATCTTATATATTATATATTATGCACACGCGTGTCTCGTCGTCGGGTAGACGTCTTTGGCGCTATCGTGCTCTCGGATCATCAACACAACGTTATAATATTCCACGTTACACACACATATACATACATGTGTATATTATTATACACTCTGTTCGCACACATTGCGCGTGCATATAATATATTATTATAATATAACACACACACATATACATACGTGATTGTAATATGCTCTAAACGCATTCGACCAGATTTGCATATACGTTACCCGAGAACAATACGAACACTATCTATTTGTACATGATATATTATTACTATTATTTCGCGCAGAGCTCGCCCAGAGACTGACTAAATAATCGACCGCGTGGTCTTCTCCCGATACAGCTACCGGACCGGAAAAAATGTTTACCGTTATATAGGTAATAGGTATCTGTACAATTGGAGCATTTTTAATGTTTTTTAACGCTTATTGATTAAATACTATAATATATAAGTTTTGAATTCATGATTTTACGTTTTATAAAATAAATGCCGATTAGATGATTTTAGATTTTGGTGCATAAACAATTTTTGATATAGCAATAATATAATATTATACGGTTTAAAACAACAGTTGTTTGAAAAAAAAAGACATTGATTGGAGATAATAATCATGTGATTGTGTCATAATTTCATGACCTATTGTAATAAATTATTTTTTTTCTAACTTTATGGGTCATTAAGGGTGTAAAGCAAACTTTTTTTCATCGGTCATGTTAATGGCTGCTTCATTAACATTGTCTATTCCTAGTTGTCTTAGTTTTTTTTTCACATTTGTCAATCCATCTCTGCTTTGGTCTTCCAATTGGCCTCCTATCCCGAGGGGTCCAGTTGTATTACATCATTTACTATTTATTTAACCCTAAGTACATAGCCAAGCCAACTTAATCTCTTGTGTCGTATTTCTGATATTATACTTGGTGTTCCGAATAGTTTCTAAATATTAAATTATTTTTAAGACACATAAATTTAATAGTGTATTATATATTGATATAGCCTAACCACTTCTTAAAATTGATAATTTCACGAAATGGGATTTTCACACACGAATTAAGAAAATATTTTACGAAATGGTCACTTTTTTATAAAATTATCTTTCTAAGTTGACATCATGTACATTTTTTTCAGTGTGGTCATTCGTATTAAGAAACAAAATATTTACCGCATACAATTATTATTTATTTATATCATACTCGTATACGTTATATACATATATATATATATATAAATTTAAATTGTTTATGTTTTTCCACAGAATATTTGTTGAAATGTAGAATTTGTTTGAAAATATATTTACATACGAAATATGAGTATATTATAGGGTGAATAAAAAAATAATGAACAGGTATATTAAAATGTATTTAAAAAACTTTGGTCCACTGCCCACAATCGATTGGTCGAGACTCGAGATAAATCGTTTATGATCATTGATTAATGTTACGTGACTTTAAGGATGTGGGCATCTTTGTTCAGATCAATCATATCATGCGATCACTTAAGACGACGCGTACTTATATCGTCTTACTAACCAGATAACATACTAAAATATACGTTCAGCAGTTTAAATTTTGTGGTGCTAGCTCTAGGGGAAATATACGATTGAGTTTCGATTATAAAAGTCAAAGATAAGAACATTACCTGTATTCTCTCGTTAGATTTGTACAATATTTTAATTTTTAAGCAAGCCATGAGTATGTAAAATATTAACATTTAAAAATACTAATAACTTGATTAAAAATTAAAACATTGCAAAAAACTAACGAGGAAAAACAGATAATGTTCTTACCTTTATAAATTATACGATAGGTAAAATAAACATTAATATTATAAAGATAACAACACCATTAATACAAGAATAGAATTCATTAACATATATGTGTGTATGTTATGTGTAAGTAAGGCTAAGATAAAACAATGTGCTCTGGTTATGACGTATTCTAAACGTATGGTTATCAACTACCTATATGAGTATTCTGAAACTTTGCGGGAGTAAAAAAGAATAAAAAGATTTGTGACTTTGTGAGTATGATCAAGTTTTTACTATAATAGTTTTTAAGTATACCTATATTCATTGTATCTTTGTTGTAAAAACTTCGTGAAATCAATTTTTCATGAAAAGTTGTACATTTCTTTTAATGTAAATGGCTTTTTCACACTTAATAAAATATTAAAATATTTAGTCCTGATTATAAAACATAGTCAAAACCTACTTACAAAAAATGTAAATAAATCTTTTTTTTTTTTTAAAAAAAAAAAGGAAAATGAAGTTTAGATAAGTGTATAGAGTATTTACTATACAAGTAAAGTAATTTGTTTTGATATTTATTTATTTATTAAAGCAAGACAATGAGTTATGACAAAAGCAGTTATAATTAGTTAAGCTACACTCAAAGAAAGCTCATGATTTAGTTATACAAATTTATGGGTTGAATAAATAATGAACATCTAACCTTCTAAAGTCTGATACAATTTAAATAATTTCATATAAATAGTTATCGATTTTTCAATAATTTAATAATATCTATACAATACAAATTACAATTACCTAGGTATCTGTATATATATTGAAATGTGTACATTTCAGTGTTTTATGAGTATATAATATATATGTTCATAATTTTGTATCCAAGTATAATTGAACATTCCGTTCTACATTCACACATTTCAATTCTGTCCATTTTCAATCATAATTTTATAAATATGTAGCATTGTAGCAATTAGCAGCATACCACTACAAATGTTCGACAAACAAAATCAAGTCGATTTGCGTGAATTTATTCATGCTGTGATTATTATATCAGGAAATTGAGGGTTCCTAAATGGGTTATGCAAAAATGCAAGTCTTTTTAAATGATGAGCTTATTTTAAATGTTAAATCTTTTGCACAGTTGTGCCTAAATTATTTATTTATATTTTGGGAATAGAAGGTATTCATTGTTCAAACATCAATATAAAAAATTAAACAGACTTAGCTAGGTTATGGCTTATATTCTATGAGTATTACTCATGTTAATCTGTTATTATTTGGTTTAATATGTATCAATAAACATGTGTAAAATAGTCTAGGAAAACTTAATTTAAAACAAACAAATTTAATTTATAGTAAATAATTAAGATTACTATTTAAATTCATACATTATTATTTATTACTGTACATGGTATAACTATGATTATTATTAAAAAGTGTCCATTAGATATACCAAAAATTACTTTATTTTATTCCAAAGTTAAGCATTGTCTATGAATGTAACTAAAACAGCTAAAATAAAATAATTCTATGTATTATTGAACACAATAAATAAATTAAAAAGTTATATCACATAATAGTAATTTATTGTATTTAATATATTTAATATTTTAAATATAATTTATATAAAATGATATAAATTTGTTTGAAATCTAAAATCGTTGTTTTAATTTTTACCTATATTGTTTCAAATTTACAGATAATTATTTTCGGGCATATATCAAAAATCAGTATAGGTAGTATCCCTATAGAATATAGATATACTATTACTCGAAAATTGTATAAAATAAAATAAAATTTGAAATACCTTTATGATGAAAATATAAGCAATTGAACATTTTTTCTTGTCTTTGTCTTTTCGTGTTTGACTTAAACGAGTACATTCAATCAAACGTTAGAGTAAGTTAGAGAAGTTAAATACTAAAAACATTTAATAATTTAAAAGTATCTCTACATACTGTTTTAAGCTTCTGTATTTGTATTAGTTGTATTTGAATGCATTTTTTACTGAATTTTCAAATACTTGTTTTGAATACTTTTAATTAGTAATATAATCTGTACTTGAATATTTTTCATGAGATTTGTGTGTGTAAATAAAATATAACTTCACATTTTCGCAGACACGTACAAAACTGCGTGATGTACAGTTTTCACACAGTATATTATGATCAAAAATGTTTTTAATTTTAATATCACCGATTCGTTTTTCGACAAAACAATTCATTGTTTCGCATAAACGCGAATTTCTCGAGAATTTTTCATTATACATGGATGACAATAGGGTTTTACGCGTGTATTTAGGCATGCACAATTTATTACCGTTTTAACACGCGCCCTTTTCATAATATTGTAATATGTGGTTTACCATGATAATACAGTACGTGATTTATAACATGTTCATTTTTCCGACCCGTAAACTATATTATAATATGATAATATGTATACAATATTATATATATATATTATATATATATATATGTGTACACGAACGAGATTTATCCGGTACCCGGTGGGTAACTTTACGTCAGGAAACCTCGGTGGTCTTCTTTGGCGGTGGATTTTTATATAAAACAATAACGAACATAAATATTGCCTCTCGTAACCGCAGCACGCCAGCTACTATATGTAGGACGTAGATACATATTTGACTCTTCTATTCCTGCGTTAAAAACCACTTGCGGCCCATCAACAGCCAGCTATAACACAGACAGTTTAACACACAAATCATTGTATAATCGATCGATAACAATTGCTGCAGTTTTTTTTAAAATTCATATTTAATGATATTGTGATTTTTTTATTATATATTATAACAACGGAACTCGTACAGCGTGTCGTAGGTATTGCGCACGCACTATACACGTAGGTATATCGAAATGTCATGAAATTTTATCGACTGTAAACTAATGAGTGCCTCCAGACTTTTGCCAGTTAAAAATTATTATATTTTCAAAAATAATATGACTAAACTGTATTGGCCGAGTAAACACTGATGGCGGCAACGTTCATCGTTGTACTATATAATTTGGATGACGAACGATCGGTCGACGCAATGACGGATTTTTTTTTTATTATTTTTACACCCGTTTAAATATACGAATAATACTTAAAATAGTTAATATTATATTAGGCTAAAAAGTGCCTCGTGATCCGCCCGAAAACGTAATTATTTTGCACATCGATCGCGTTACAAAATATATAAATGCAATTATATATTTATATTTATCGAATTTCAGTTAGCACAGGTAATAAAAAAAAAAAAAAACCAACAACTATCGAGTTTAATGGACTGCAGTAAGTTTACTGAACGAAATATGTATAATGTATATGCGCAAGTCGTTACTGTCTCGTTAGCATAAAATTACAATATATTATTACTTAATATCACGCGCTCTTTGCGACGTTCCCAGCCTGTTGGCAGGTTGGTTATCGCTGTCATGGTATTTGTAGGAGGTATACATTCATTCATCGCCACGAATTACAATAATACCTATACGTTTTGGATTTTTATTATGCACGCCACGATTATATAATATATATATATATTTATATATTACATATATAATAATATTCGCTTTGGCTGAATAGGTTACCATTTTGCAGATTTGGTTTCCGTTTATATTTTTGATGCTATCTACTTTAATGGTCGAGTTGATGGACGCTTTACGCAGTAGGATGGCCAAGTACGTATAATATTTCCCTATTCAATTTTATAGGGTTCGGACTATAGATTTAGAAATAATGATATTAATTAAAAACTAAAATAATAACTAATAAACCGAAATTAAATTTTAAGATTTTTAGTCATTATTTGAATCACTTTCTTCAAATATTTTAATAATGCGTGTGTCCATGAACGTAGTCCGTCATACAAATTTTTTAGGTATGATTAAATATTGCAAAGAATTGCTTAAAATTGAAAAAATTGAACTATTTTTATTAAATCTGTTTGGTAACAGAAGTGAACAGAAATAGAAACCCGTTCACTTTACCTTAATAAAATAAATACCCTTTTTAAACGGGAACCAATTAGGTATCAGCCATTAGATAACATTGTCAATATTATATATTACCAATCAAAATATACCACAGACTTTTATACTACGCCATATAAGAAATTCGTGAAAATGAATCTATTGTCACCATTTTCTTGGTTGGCAATTTATGTGTAAATAATATATTTTTTAGTTTCTCGGTATGTGACTATTGACCTGAATAGTTTGCAATTATTATATCTGTGGAGTTTTTTCAAACCTAGAACATGGCTGATGAGTTTCATTATTTTGCATTTGTTTTATTCCGAGTATTCCTAATCTAATATATACGTTGCTTATCAAGTGTGCACAGACCTGCTAGCAGGATACAGATAATAATTGATAACACAATTGGCGATCAAAATTTTATTATTATACTTTATACTTATAAAGATAATTTATTTACATTAGTCTCGTTTCAATAAATTGAAAATTACCTAATGTCAGCAATTTATACTCGTATGTTATACTTGGGAAAAAATATAGCCGGTTAACTTGCTACTCTCATCATCTTTCATACTCATGCTTATATATATATATATAGTGTAGATTTTTATATATTATAAATTTATACGTACGGGAGGTGTTTTTTGTGTCGATTTCGATATTCGATTTTGGTATACATATGACACAATATGTTCACAATAGGAAATCGAAATAATAGTAGGAATACTAGGAATATATTATTATGTTGTTGTAGGTACTATATGTATATTTTGTGCCACAGTCATATTGTGTAATCTATTTATATACACGCACGATTATCAGTATGGGTGCTCAGTACTCACTGCGTATACTCAGTATTCGCAAAAAGCATTGAAAATCCCACCTCAGCGGACTTTGATGATCTTATAGCTAATTAACTCTATTATTACTTTATGTACTTAGTTAGATGTACACATTTCCACTTAAATTGTTCCTTTCCTTTATCCACCAATTCTCGTCTACCAAATGAGATATTCTCCAATAATATTGTTTCCATCACAATTATATGAAAACCGGTAAGTATATCACTTATCATTACCGGTATTACACTAGTTCATCATCAGTCGAGTGACAAATTCTTTCCTTTAATATTTGTTAACTTTTTTCTGATGGGGATTTTTGTTCATCGACCGATATCAAATCCGTATATACAATTATCACCTATCATAATTTTCATTTGTTTTTCAATATAGACATAGGCGCAATTTGAGTTTTAAATTTGGGGAGCTATTATAATTTGAATGTATGTACTGTGTGTATGCTCCTTGAAATATATAAAGGTGGAAGGGGATATATACAAACCATTTGGGGGGGGGGGGCTACGAATGCTACGATTGATTTTGAAGGCGCTTAATTACACAGAAACTTGAAAGGTATGAGAATCATTATCGTATATTAGTTTTTTTCGCTTTTGTAATGTAACGCATAGTAGTTAGATTATAAATTAAGAGTGTTTTAATAATTTTTTATCAAATTCGACAAATATAAGTACCTAATATGATTTATTATATACTGATTTCACATTTCCTCCAAAACCATTTACGTTATTAATATGGCTTAATAAAATGTAATGATATGAAAATCGCAGGTATTGGCTAATATGACAGCAATTTAATATATACGTGTAGCTTCGGGTGAATAATATATTATACATCTACCTGGTAATGAGTACCAAATGTGAATTTTGTATCTATGGCTCTTGCAGACAGTTTTTAAAATGTCAAGTTATTTGATATTTCTCAAACACTTATTTTGGGCCACATAGTGTCTAAAGTCAAAATTATGACTAATTCTTGTATACAAGTGCTAATTTCGTATCATATAAAAGAGTGCGTGTGTATAGTGTTAAAACTTATAATCATACGGCGATCGAGCTTGTACTTCAAATATTTACGCGTAGGCATAGATCGTTATATGCTTCTTATGTTGACGTATATGGGTTTTATATGGGTTGTAGCTCCCACGTGAGATTTTCCAATCATAATTATACCTACTCGATCGGCAAAAACCATCTACGATGTGTGGACCACCTCTAGGTAAACATATCTATTTTTATATTAATATTTCTAATTTCTAATTTTTATAGTTTGTATCCATTATTAAATTATAATATTAAATCATCAGATAACACGCTGAACATTATTATGAACAACGATGTCTATTTTATCGTAGATACATTTTAAATGAAAAAAATGAAAAATAGGAAGTACCATTTTTTTGATCGTTTGAAAAAAATATACGATTTGAATATTATTCCCGAGGTATTAGTTGGTTTACGACCAAACAATCGCCCTGTATAATATATATAATATAATGTGGGCTACACGCGGACGTGCATGGCTGTGGCGACCGCGTCGCGGGTACTATATATGACGAGTTTAGGGGGGAGTGAGGGGGTGCAGCGGAGGTGCACGTTGAAAACACGAGTAGATAATCAATTTAAAATGCTTGTGGGGGGTCGTCTTGGGTATACGCGTGTACGGGGGCCCGCCGACCACACCGAGCCGTGGTATAGTGTGCTTCGTGATCGCAACCTGCGTATCTCGTCTCTCTCGTTCCGCTGTATATCTGTCGCACACTCCGATCCGCTTTTCTTACCATCTCCTTCTTCTCCTCCTCCTTCTTATCTTTCTCATTCGACATAACGCTGCGCGTATTACGTTCGTAATATCTCTCTCTCTCTCTCGCTCCCTCTTCGTCTTTCTCTTATATTGTATGTGTTACACATGTGTATTATACAGCATTGTGTGTGTAAATACGCTCCGTCTTCGTCGGGTTCTCCTGACTTACACGTCCCCGGTGGTGGCGCTCCGACACCGACAAAAAGAACGCGGGTAGTGGGGGGGGGGAAAGTCGACCGTAGACTACATTATCCGAGCCGAATATATAATATAATACACACACAGAGCACATGTTATATATTATTGTATAACGTTTATTTATTGCCCAGCATACGCGGCCGAACGCCCGTATCGGCGAGTCTTGATCTCGTACTGGCGCCTCCGGTTGACTAGCGCGCGCGCGTGTTCCCACATGCTACGACGACTGGGCCGCCGCCGCCGCCAACCGATTGTTTCAGACGTCGTTGTCGTCGTCGTATTCGTCGTGTACATTGAGAAACGGTCGTCGTGAAAACGACAAACGGACGACGAAATAATAATAATATACATTATTATGCATTCGAATGCGCCGGCTGATGAGGCAACGGCGGCGGTGGAAGCGTATAATATTATGCGGGGAGGGTTGTGCGAGTTATCCGATGCCCCGCCGTATTGTTATTTACGTATAACCTGTATAGTGTATATATAGTCACATATTATATAGGTACCTACACGTATACACGCCTCATCCGCATCGCTGTCGTATAATGGAACTCAAAGTCTCGATACTGAGTCATCGACAGTATAGATATATTTACAGTGTCGTCAGTCATCGTCGTGCAAGGCGATTAATCGAGAATTATGATTATTCGTGTATTAACTAGGTATATTATATGATACTAATATCCACGCGACGTGAATATTTATTATACTATCGAGATCTAACATTTAAACGCAAAATCTGTGTTTTTAAATGTAATTAAACAAAACAATAAAAAAACCATAACTTATGAGTTATTAAACTAAAATTCAGTTTAAACTAAGTACTTAGTTTATATAAATTATATATATAGTTATATCAAATCTATATTTGTGTATATGCTGATTAAAAAGTTTATTATTTTTTAAGTATACTTAAAAATCATAAAAAACGATTTTAGACAAAAGCGTTTTATCTATGTTGTGTGTGGGTCTGAGAGAGAAAACAAACTGCTCTGACATCCTCTTAAAGTATTGATACAACACACAATACAATACTTGAAAACAATTTAATAAGCTACATATATAATACGACCGTCGACTATGTTTGTCTCTTTGTGTTAATATGTACGAGCATTTACAAATACATTGCAAGTCAGTATTCAATAGATGCGTAATAATAATATTCATAACACATGTTTGGATGTTGGTAATGAACATTCAATTTTAACATCTTATGAATTCGGTTGATTGATTATAACTTTCGTTAAATTTTTATTATTCAAATGGGTATGCGATTTTTTAGCAACAGTCTAACGAAATCACTGTATTCTCAAGTTTATTAAGATAATTATATTACACCACCAAGATCTGTTATCGTTTTGTCTAACAAGGCATGACTAATAAAATGTGTCGCTTTCGTGGTCAAAAGTCGATGTATAGAAAGTGGTTTAATATATATTGCTATAAAACAGTGCGTAACGATTCTCACCCCCAATTGTTCCGTATCTAATTTATAACAGCTATCCTATGGTATTTATATGAATGATCATATATTTTAGCAAATTGTTGGATACGAAGAGCATACAAAACTATACAATATAGAACACCACTCTCGCGTATAAACACTGAATTGTATACACGAAAGAGGGCGATTCCGGCATCCGATACCATGTAATAGTATAATGTAATTTATAATTGTATATTATTCTTTTCGATCTCGTGGGTGACGCCACACGCGTTACGCGTGCAGCCCCGAAACCTAATAATAATGTGTGTTAAGTAATATTTCCAAAGTCACGAATAGACTCGTTGGTTCAAAGCAGCGGATCGTAATATGGTTAATGTATTATCTATATGACTATATCGTATAAAAAAATTATTAATTATTATGTTTAGGGAATTTTCAACATACAACGTAACGAAGACGCTGATAAATCAACTCGAAATGTAAAAAAATAAAACAAACAATTATAGTTGGTATATGTAGAAATGTAGATAAACCCTGTATATATTGTTGTAAATATGATAGCACTGAGGAGGATGGAATCTGGGTTCAGTTAGGAGAGAGATGAACAACGAAACGTGGGAGCGAGTCAAGTGTAAAATTAATCAAAAAGCAAAGTTGTAATTTTTCAATAATTTTTTTTTTTTTTTGTTATTGATATAATGAGTGTAGTTATTACTAACACAATAGCTGGCAAAAACTATCAACTTATTTATACCACTGCAATCCTATCTATTACTCATACATAATAAGGTGACCGTCAAGAGAGCAGACTGTTGTTTTAGCAATGAATAATATGATGTTAATATAATATAACGGAATTATCCTGTTTTTAATTTTTACCTTTGTCATAGCCAGAGTACGTCAAATTATATCCAATTGGTATAGTGTGTCCGCAGTGTTATAGACGAATACGATACAATAGCCTGATGTGTTTTCTGTCCGCAGCTAGTTGTATCTACCTAATTGAGGTAAACTAATCGGCTTACATAAAAGTAAGATACACAAGTCCAACGATGGATTATGATATTTCAAATTTCAAATTATAATATTATAAACGTACATTTCACAATAACAACTGTGATATTATTGTGGAAAACCCGCATTTAATTATTTAACATTGATAAAAACAACTCACTTACGATCAATAATAAGTGCTAGAGAAGTTTCATTATATACAATTTATATTTTTAATTGTCAACTAATGTCATTATTACATAACATGGTAAACTAAAACGGCAAGTGTAAAGGCGGGTTTCCACTACATAATATGTGTACGTGTGCGTGCATAAAAATACTTTTCTGTGATTGGTTGGTATACATGGTAAGCTTTTGGTATATCAAAGAGTTTATACGTTCCTACCACACGTTTAACTACGATACCATGAAATTGGATCTAGTATTCTAGTTCGACTATTTCCGTCCGACCGGTATAATTTGGGTGATAGCAGCAATCACAAATTTAAAAATATTAAATTTAACCGTGCTTACTGGAGTATTTTTCATGAACGTATTAAGGTACGTGTGTGTACAATAAACGTGTACGTAACGCAAACGGTCCAGTGGAGACCCATCTTAACCTAGTGCTCCCGCCTGTTTAAAATCAAATATCTGGTGTAACATATATACCTGGTTACAACCACATATCTGGTTACAACTGCACACCCGGTTATAACTACAGACCGTTATTACATATTATACGGCATCAAATTATTTCATCGGCCGCGATATTAGTTTTTATCTTTAATTATTCTCTCGTTAACTATCCCAGTGCATCAAGAGAGTGTAAAAAGTTTTTCTCATAGTGGAATGTATAGATGTAGGTACTTAGTAAAAATTAGTTGTCAACAAAAAGTGATTTCCGTTATTTTTAGCCCATTCTCCGAGAACAGGAAACATGCGCGTATGTGTAACAATGAGACATTGTGTGACGACGCGATCCGCCGAGCTGCAGAGTGGAAATAAGGTACGGGACTTTTGCTGCAGAAGTATAATATTTCTCTGCGGCGGATATCGCAACTCATACGTCCTTCATAATCACATTATAGGTATGTATTATGATATACAATAAAATTACATACATATTTCGTGCACGCGATGTTGCGCAGTGTACGGCACAGTGTTACGAGGACGATGATGGTATTATTTTTTACAATGACTATAATAATATACAACATACGTTTTTGTGTATTATAATATTATGACGTCTGAAGACGCGCTATAATATATAGAACAGTTTGCTGTAGGTACTTAACTGTGATATGAATACCCGCGAGTTTGCTCGTCGCTCGACGTGTGTTCCACCGTTCTACATAATTTATATCATGATATCACATATTAATAATATGCATATTGCATACATAGTGTTATATGTATAGCTGCGACGTACACTATAGTGTATACAATGATTGTGAGAACTCGTTCAAGACATGATGCTGAAAGCCCTAATTAAATTTAAACAGTCGTTATATTTGTTAACATATACATACATATACATATTATATATAATACGAGTGTGTGGCGAAGGAACTCCACAACTAATTTCTTCCTGTATATAATATGATGTTAATATATATGCTGATGCGCGTCGTATCTTACGACGTATGACGGACGTATATAATAATAATATATGATATATACTATATTATATTAATATTACGATAATATAATATGTCACATGATCGGGGGACTTTCTCATGGTTTTGGTTTCGGCGGTTGCTGTACGCGATACGCTATTTGTATATATATATCAGTAACGGACTATGAAAAAAATTCGGTCTTCAAATTTGTTTCTTCCTGAATGTATTTAATGTCTTAGTGACTTGTTTAAAGTATAAATGTAAGCTTATTTTGAAGTTTTATAGAACATGTTGCTCTCAACTCAGTAACTATACAAAACAAAATAATTAATATTTTAAAAACAGCAAGTATCTATATAATATTAAAATAGAAATAAAATAATGTACGTAATTTTTTATCTTTTTAACGATTTTAATAATGCATTCCATATAAATATTTTTCAATCTATTTTCCTTCCCTTGTATAAATAGGAATTCCTCTAATCATGCTTTGTATAAACTATAAACGCAGCCAATTACCATTCGTGGCCCACCGGAAAAAATCCTAATATCCTGACTACACACTCCTCCACTGATGTCTTGGTACATAAAATACTTTAGTACTCTATTTATAATAATATATTACTATATACCTCATACTATATACATCTTACTTTTGAACGAAATTCGTATTTTGGTTAAGTCATCACGGATTACTGGATTACTGCCAATGTATATTCATATAAAATCTCCTATGATTGGCGTGTCTTATACAATCATAATAATTAACTACTTGTAAATCCGTCGTGTGGTTGTCAAGTGCAAAATACATTGCCAGCAGTCGGAAGTAACGATACTGCAATACACAGTATAGAGCACCTTTTTTTTTTTTGAGCGATACAAGTAGCATACTGTTTTGTTTCCGTAGTCGCGACTACGGAAATGTACACATATAATAATATATGTTCTATAGAAAATTATTTCCCATTGTAAATAGCAAAAATGTTGTTATACTTTACTACTTGTTGCTCAAGATTTCGGAGTTTTTAACCATAATAAAATATTTCTGTATAATAAAATAAAAATAATTGATCCTAAACTGCACATTTTAATGAAATTACATAATTGCAGCCATAATATTCACAAATCGTGTTTCAAAAAGTGTAAATCACGTTTCTATGCAGACATTGAAGATAGATTTAATAGTTTTACTTTGGATTGCCTTATCTTACTTGCAGCAGGGGCTATGTATAGTAATTCATTTTCTAACTTAAAATAATGTAGTATTTTACGAAGATGATATAAGATATTCGGGCAAAGCGGCGTTGTTTTCTCGTCAATCATATAATGATATAAGTTCATCATAACGATGAATGTAATATGGCGATGAGAATTGAACGATTGAATACTATAATATCGTATACACATCGGATTCCGTAATGGGCGGCCACCCATCCTGCGGATAAAGTTCACTGCACTATAAAACCCGATCATTATACTGTGGTCGATGACGGTCGCAACCGCAATAGCCGCGGTAATCTCTAACCCGGAGCTATTGGATTTACGCTTATTGGATTAGTCGTGAAATTATACACCCGTTTCCTAAACTATGGTTATATGAAAATCGTCACGATACCGTGTCCCTGATTATACCGCTACATCTTGACCGATATTATTTACTTTCACGGATTTCAATTACTATTTACATTATAATACATTTGTATTATTATTTTTTTTTTACTAATCGAATTCTGTATATTATTATAATATAATAATAGTTGATATTATTATGTATCTATTGAGCTTATTGGTGAAGTGCGCTTAGATGTATTTGCAGAAATAACTTAAATTAGTTTAACTGTAATTTGATTTGATTTTGTAGTACTTACACGAAAAGTTTTGTTTTAAATTAAAAAAATATGATTAGTTGAAACCAATTACCTCGCCAATTTATAGTATATATTTTGCGTCCAAATTTAATACAATTGTAGAATCTAACCCATTTTTTGAAAAGTTGTCGCAACGTATAATGTCCCTATGTAACCTATTGATGATACTAATATTAGTAAACATTCTTAAGGTAAATTGAATATACTCACAGCATGATTGTATAATATTACATACTTATAACAAGTAGAGATAATATTATTTTCATTTAATTAAAAAAAATCTTTTTAAATAATGAACGTAAAAAAACATCACAAATTAATTAATTTTTATATATCCGATACTAATTATCGGGTGATAGCATTTAAGTCAATTTGCATATTTGTTAAAATGATGTACTTAGTTTATAGTTTTAAACACTTATTTTTAATAAAAATAAGTTTAATTTTTTTTAAATGGTCATTGTGTTAATGACTACTTACTTAGTTACCTATCTTTATTTAATTTCATAATAGAAAAAATAATAATTAAGCAATTTTATTAATATTATTAAATGTTCAATAGAAAGTTGTTTTTATTAAAAAGTATTTCAAGCTTACAGACTATATTGTATAAAGTTTTTTTTTTCAATGAAAAATTTGAAAAATGAAATTAGTTCTTCCAGCGTATCTATAAAGTAAACGTAAAATCGTTCAAACTCCCTTATTGTAAATATGCAACTATCATAGTAATCATACTCGAACTCGTACTGTTAATTAAAAATACGTTATCGCATGTAGGCACTCTTCGTGCCATGCCGTAAATTGTATTATTAGAATTATCAATAATATAATTTATTAAGTATTTAACCAAATGTTAATAATTAAATCTAGTACATATAATCGTATTTAGTTTGGTTTTCCGCCATGTTTTACACATTATTAAATTATTGTATATCATGATAGTAATAGTTTATACAACGCCATAAAAATGTTTTAAATATTATGAATCCTTCGTATAAAAAAAATATATATTACAGTTAATTATCTTATAGGTATTGTGAAAACCGAAGTCACACTCTATCTGGATTGTTTTCCGTAAAAAAAACTAGCGTAATGAAAGTTTTATCCACGTTTTTTGCTAAATATCTCATTATTTGTAATAGGTATATATTATATTATATATTCGTATTATAGAAAGTCATATTAAGCTCGCGTTATGATTATACCACCCACAAGGTGGAGTTAAACAAGGGCGTAAACAGTGCAAATTTGATAATAATTTATTTTAATATATTAAATATATGCAAATAACTTCAACTGCTGTGTTAATCGTCAAAAAAATCGTCGATGATAAACCGTTATTGGGTGTGTTTTTAATAATATTATTGATATAGTTTATACTTTGTATGTTTGGACTTTCTGTGTGTTATATTTATATTATAATTTAAAGTCCATAATAGATACATTATTATTTTTTTTAATCTAGAAATATCTCAAGAGCTCAAACTCTGTATAGCAATACTGCACATTAAATAATGAGTATAAAGTCTACCTAAACTGTAGATCATAATAGTTATTATTTAAAACAGAAGATAAATTAAGATGATAAATAAGAAAACGCCTTCTTTACCGGATCTTTACTATGGAAACAATAGCTCGAGCTATATATTATATATATTTCATAATGTGGAGGAATATTTTTATATCATTGTTATAATTGACACAAAACAATGGTTTAATTTATGCAGTATACAAGAATTTAAAAGTATTCATTAAATTCACCGAGTAACACCATTTTATCAACTAAAAATATAAATCAACCTCTATACTTATAAATTTAGGTTTTTTTTATTTATAAAATATGAATCTAATGTTAAAAAATGTTATAATACCTGTATTGAATAATAAAATATTAAATACCAAGTAATAATATAAATGACAGCATAAAAGAAATTTATTTTATAATACAACTAAAAGTAAAATTTAAAATATAGCTGAATTTAAATTTTTTTCTATTAGTAACAAGCATTTTAAGAATATATTTTTAGTTTTTTTTTTTATCAATATATTATAGTTTTTATTTTCTTGGATTATAAGATAATATTACTTTTTTGTATACCTAAATAGAGTTATTCATTTATTATGTACATTATCAAACAAATTCAATATTTTGATTGCAAAGAAAACAATTTGGATTTAAGTAGATCACTAATTTGTATAAATATGTACATATTGTAAATGTTGTGGTTTATTTTTTAAACAAAAACATTTAAAAAATGTATTTTTTATGATATTCAATAGTATTAAATTGGAAAAGTATTTAATATATTTTCATCACGTAGTGTATTATATAAAATACATAAATATTTTATCATTTGCATTATTCTACTAAAATCTAAATAGTATAATTATTATATGATATTATAAAATACTAAATATTTCTTGTTCGTACTTTCCGTACTGATATAAAATAATCTTTTAATAAAAAACAAAATTATGTGAGCACATTGAATAGTCAATTATTATGTACCTATAATATAATACAACTTAAACATTAAGGTTAGTCATTTCTTGATACGCATTTTAGTTAGTGAGAAGATTATCGCTTTCTAGTTTGTTTTTAAACAAATATAAGATCCTCTGATAACTGGAAACAAAAATATGTTGAACAAGTTAAAAGTTATTTTCTCATTTAGCCCTTAATTTATATTTTAAACTTACAAAAGTTCTATAAGAAAGCTTCTCTATAGCTATAATTGTATTAAATATTTTAAAAGTTATGGAGAGTGGGACAGAATGAGATTGTGAATTAAAACATTCAGATTTAAAATACTTGAATAAGTAAACAATGAACAGCGTAATGTATATACTTCAAATTACAAGCGTACTATTCACTCTCAATATATAGTCTAAAATTAAATCTATTTATACTATTTATATTTGATTAAATGTAAATTTTAAATCTTTCAAAAAAAATATTTTCTTATTACACGTAGAAATTTAAAATAACATCATTAATCTGAGATAAATTAAAAAAATATTTACAATATACAATATATATATATATTATATATATACCGAAGAATTATACAACAATTTCTGATCGTATTGACATGATTAGAGTGCATATTTGTAGCTGACAAATACAACTAAAAATGTACCTATAACTTTTGTTCTTGTCACAGTATCAAATATTGATTACAATTTATAATAAACAATAATCATTTAGGTATAATAATATTTTCAAAATTATTTTAAATTATGATTTGAGCAAAGAATTTATTTTACAATGATATGTGTTTTTTAAATTTTTTGTGTCTGTATGTATATACATGTTAAGTAGTCGAAAAATTCTTTGATATTTAATTTTGAGAATGGTCTCAAATAAAACATTGAATCTTGTTTGTAAGCCCCTATATTTTTCAAAATAAATGGGAAAAATAAAAAAAAATATTATTAATTTCAAAACAGTGATTCACTCAACACCTACCGTACAGCAAAGAGGTATCCATTTTTTTTTTAAGTCCATATAAATAAAAGAGTTATTATTATATGATTTATTGTCAATAAATAATGTAATACTGTATACAAAAAAAAAAAAAATAACCTATCTATTCTTAATTGATATGAAGTTTTAATCCTTGGGTTATTTATAAATATTATGCTGGCATATTTTATTAGTAGTCTCCTCACCCTAAGCACTCGACGAAAACAGACAATTTTGACTGAATGCATGTTTAAAACAAAACTAAAAAAAACTTTTGTGAACTAAGGAGTAAGAACGTATATTTTTCTGTAAACATATATAGTAATATGTATTTTTAATTTTTAAGACTGTGACATAAAAATATAAAATGTGGGGTTGCGTTTGCTTAAGCTTATTCTGTGTATAATTACGAATAATTTGTAGAACTGTAATGGTATTTTCAGTTCCATGGTTTTAGCTCGGCCAACCGATTTTACAGAAAAATATCGTCGTAGCAGAACTCTACAGCTGTTTTATTTTTACTAACTTTAAGCGTTATGAAGTAGAAAGTATTAAATATTTCTAAATAAATTTAAAACTACAGACATTTTTTTCTTTTTCTTTAAGACAGTTATTTTTATTTCAGTCAGAGTTTCTTAAAAATATCGAATATTCTAGATATACCAATGCCATCTAGATACAATATGTCTTCGTACAACTATCAGATTATTTCAAGTTTAAAAAATGTCAGGAAAGTAAAAAATATCGTATACGTTTTATTGTTGAGTTGTAGTCTTAGTCAAAAATGGGAAACGTGTACGAATTCGGTGAGAAACTAAATTATTTTGTATCGAAATAACTACAAATATATTGTACGAAACCACGGAGAAATAAACGTCCCTCTGCTGCAACCTGTCCGACGCAACTAAGCGAGTACACAATGAAAGGGGAACTGAAAATATCTCTCCCGAGCCGAAATGCTTAAGACGTCACGAGATGATCGCGGCGTCGGCGGCGACGAACGGTCGCACGGTCGCACACACACAATATCAACGTACGCATTACGCAACAACGATGACGATAACAATTTGTGTGTAGTATATTAATATGCGAGTATTATTATGATGATATGTGAGAAAATGTGCGCGACAACGAAAAGGAAAAATATGTATATTTTCCGGGACATATGTGTGCACGATAGTATATAATGGCTTTGGGTCTACGTGCGTATATAATATATGTGTATATATATATAATATATACACAAACCGCGCGCGCGTGTGTGTGTGTGTGTGTCTATGTAAATGTAAGCTATAGGACCGATCGCGAGCGCATCTTGATAAGTTGGCTGTGGCTCGGGCGGCGGCACAACGAGCGCCTTTATGTTGTGGATATTAGGCGAGCGACTGCTATCGCATCGCGTCTCGGCGCGGCATGGGAGAATAATATAACAACTCGCGTGTGTTTAGAGGGATATCATATATTATATTCTTCTTTCCACCGGTGCCCGGCATAATAATATCATAATCGTGATGATAATAATATTACTACGTATGGGTCCCGCTTCCCGAATTATTATTATTATTGCTGTCGTGGAATCTGTGTGTGTGCGTGCGCGCGCAACAATTTTTATTATAACATTATTAGTAGTAGTAACTACTAGTAGTAGTAGTATGGTCTATGACGTAGTATAGTGTGCAGCGGTAGAAGCCGCCGTATGTGTATTATGTGTACAATAATATTATGGTCTATATGTGCGCGACATTATATTATAATAAGGGAAGACGCGACGCTAACGAACCGTGGACCGACCGTCTTATTTGTCAACCGTATTATATCGTGTGCGTCGTGTATACATAATACAACTGATATAATAATATTACATAGTATAAAATACGTGCACAACTATCTACCGACGACGTCGGGTTTACTTTTATTTTTTATTTTTTTTCGTTATCATTTATTTTTTTTTCTATGTGTACGCGCGCGCGCGCGTGTGTGAAACGCGTTTCCCTCATTAGGTCATCGTCGCAGAGGGGAGAGTCCATAGAATATCTGCTTCCGCCGCAGCCACACACACACGATAATACGGTATTGACCGGCGACGGGCGCGCACGCAATAAACAATCCTGTCGGCGGCGGCGGAACCCGAGGCGGCAAAACCGTGTGTGTGGCGCCGCCGCGGCAAAATGGGACTTTGAAGTCTGTTTTTACACGATGCGCGAGCGCCGCCGCCCCGCATCAAAGAGCCGTTGTCCGCCCAAAGTAGTCGGCGGCGACTTAAAATATTACATTATTATCCTTCTGGAAAAACTGCAGTTCGTCTCGGTCAAATCGTTATAATATTATTCATTTTACTAAACGATCACATATTATCCGTATTATTATTATATTATTTTATGTGTACGATTCGCTTAGTCATAAAGTCGAACGGCATACACATGCTATATTATTATACGTATAGTAGTGTATATTATTATTACTATAGGTAGGTAAGCAGTATCTCGTTGTGTACGCACAATATGGCCGTGATATATTACCATTTACTGTACATATTATTGTACTGCACAATTTTTTTTTTTTGAAAAACTATGATTACTTATGTGGTATCTACAAAGTTTATATTATTTTGTTGATAATCTAACGCTGAGACGTACTTAAATAAGTGGTAATTCGATGAACTATCAGAGATAAAACATTATATAGATGAATAAATATTAGTAGATAGTAGGTACATTATATTTTTTTGTAAATAATTGAATATAAAAATTGAGGGCTTTACTACTCTCAATTCTGTGAGTTATGTAGATAATATCAATGTGATATAAACGTGTATTGATTTTTTATATGGTTAACCAATATAATTCAACTGTATATTTTTACCTAAAAACTTTTGAGGTTCGAGTAATATTATAAAAAAACATGTTTTCTATTTCGATGATTTTTACCGGCTATAAAAAAACGATGTATCAAAAAAGGTATATATTAATATAATTATCATATTAACCATATCGTCTATTAACCACTCGTTATTTTGTTGTCGGGGGATCTATCACTTGTGCCTCAACCACTCGCCGGGCTCCAGCCTCAAACACGCTTCTACAACCACACTTCTGGTTTTTCGTTTACATATAGTATATGACCACTACCCAGTTTAATGACTCTGCAGGCAACTCTGTGTTTATACCAGTAAAATAATCGCTTTGACAGATACGTAAAAAAATTCCAACAAAAATTTAAAAGTTGGTTAACGAGTTCGCTAATGAAAATAATTTGTTTATAATCTAATTCGTTGTGTATAGCGGCAAAATTAAGTTTAAATCAATCTGTATGATGAGTGGCAAATAGGTACGCATGATTAATTTTGTTGTTTATTTCCGAGCTTGTGAATCGCATTCAAAGACTATACATATATAGACGACATATATCGTATATTTGTATAAATGAAAACGTTAATAATTGTTTTCTTTATACATAATCAATTTACAATAATCTTAAAACAGTGAAACAGAGAGGAAAACACTCGTATATATTGAAATATTGTACATAAAACATACAATTTTGAAATTATACATTTCTAGTTTGACATGCAAGTTTAGTGTTAAAATTCACAGATACTCTTACCGTATATAATAACGTCTAATGAACCGAAGAGAAGTAAATAATATTACACCTTGATGACTTGGTCGACGGTCATATAAATAACAATAAAAAAAACTTTCTATCCGGTTAAATAAATACTTGAATGACGTTCATGTATTGATTTAATTTTTATATTTAACTTTTCATTATCCAATTAAATTCTGTAATACAATTATTTATAAATTGTTACCAAAAATAAATTTTCCTTTATATTCGAATGAAAAAAATTCAATATCACTCAATATCAATATAGAGTTACACATTTGAATAATTTAGAAATATAAACAGTAAAACAATTCAGAGAATTTAATTTTTATTCGCATTTTTTTCCTACTTCAGTTGATAGAGGTTTAAATATTTATTGACGTAGGTATCTAACAGTTTATACTAACGTAGTTAGAAAAGATACAGGCATTGGTGATCAGTTTTGAAGTTAAATACAACTTTCTAAAACACTAGCTCTGGTTTTTAATAATTATTTTTATTTGATAATAGTACAGTTATTAAATACAAATTCAGCAACTTATGAGTCCGTGTAATTTTTGTTTATTTAAAAAAATTAGTTGTTAAATTATAAATACTTTTTTAGATAAATAAAAGTATCTAGATACTTTTATCTAAATAAATATATATTTTTAGGTATTTTGTGGTCAACATTGTCAAGTAAAAATACACAAACAAAAAAATTCAATTCCAGAGAAACATATACGTATGTGTTTTGTTAGGGGCAGATATTATAATAATATATATTTGAAACCTTTTTCAACCCTTTTTCGCATTCTCCTTATTCTCAAGGGGTATCTATAAATTATAATATATTATTTATACTACGTTAGCGATCCATGTTCAACTTAACTGAAAAATATAACATTTTCAACAACTTTTGCTATTTCTTTATGAATTGAGAACACTATTCACAAACACAAAGAAAGAATATTGTAAATGGTTTTTGAAGGATAATTTCCGGTCGTAATATCCTACATTTTTGGTTTTGAACAAAACAAAAAATAGACCTTCGGTCACTAGATACTGTGATAGAACACATAAAAAGAGCCCTACTTTAATCAAAATGTGCCCGAAGGTTTCAAAAGAACGAAAGTCAAAACAAAAAACCGGTCGATCCATAAAAACATAAGGCTTTTGAACTTAAATTTACCCAACTACTCTGCTAGATATTTCCATTACAGTGAATGTTCGACTAGTACATAATATATAATATATACGTTATTATTATACTTATCGGTATAAAAGCATTATACGGACATAACAATTTGAAAGAATCGCGAAAAAGTCCTAACTCTTATTTTTGTTATTTTGACATTATTTGCAGAAAAATAATATAATGACAAGTTTCTTTTTTTAATATTACGAGTATAGTTCAGTACATTTTGGATTACATATAAATACATATAGTGTTATTATAATGTTTCACGCGTCCTCTTAATAAAAGCTGTTATATTATTCGTGCAGCTGTTGTTATTTTGTGTGTACCTTTTTTGTTTTTAAGTATACGTTTTCCGGAAAACTGCAACGACGTAAAAGAATAAATAAATAATATAAACGCATCGCACTTTATACCTACTCCGTTCTGCAGCCGTTGTTTTTTTTTATCATTATTATTATTAAAGTGAGTATTAATTTTCAACTGCCTACATTATAATATATTAAATACCTACATTTTTTTGTAATATTGTGTGTACAAGTATACAACCCTTGCGCC
This sequence comes from Rhopalosiphum maidis, assembly GCF_003676215.2. Lineage (NCBI taxonomy): Eukaryota > Metazoa > Arthropoda > Insecta > Hemiptera > Aphididae > Rhopalosiphum > Rhopalosiphum maidis. Next base: position 86,482,410 of record NC_040877.1, read on the forward strand.
GGCAACTTCACGCTGTTTACAGCTCGACACGGGTCCGTATATAATATGCGTATAGGTACAAATAATATTATATTATAATATATAGATACTAAATCAAAATTCAAAAGTCAAAATAACAACAATACCCGACGATGATGAGGGACCGTGCTGCCACGCGAGAAAGTCGTCGTCCACATCTCGACGGTTGTTATAATACCCGAATTCGACCCCAAAACGATACGGTACATAATGATATGTATACCTATTATATATACATACACGCATATACACTATAATGCCACTTATTATTATACACCAGAACCACCCCCGTCCGATGTAGGATTCAGTAGCCGAAAACTGGCGTGCATCGCTGTCGCGTTTCAACCACCCACGTCAACGGCACGATACAGCGCATATATACACATGATGTTTGGGATTTAATCGTGTGCATTCGGTCGTTGCATTTTTTGTTTATTCGTAATTCCTGTGTCTACTACAGCATACGAGACGCATGCGTTATCTGTATATAATAGGGTTTTTCGTATAATAAGTCAAAGAGAAAAAAAACAGTCGATTTCTATATGTTCACTCGAACCCCGTGACGTTTGGTCGTCTGGTTTTGTTTTTCCTCACGGTGGTCCGCCGTTTTTCAATTATCGCCAGTGCCGCCATCGATTTTTATTTTTTTTTTTGTTTCGCGAATTTCGTCGCTAAATAACCCGCAGACTGCAGACGTATTCTTTTGTTTTTTGTTGCTTTTTTTCACTACCTACAACCAAATTTAATAACATATTATGGAACCGCCTAATGCATTACGATAACGAGCGACGAACAGTTGTTTCTCAATAACGTGAACTTACCTACATCACCATACGTATAGTCTCGCGTAGGTATCATATAGGTATTAGGTACGCCTTGTTTACATTTTGTATACGCGATTATACGTGTAGACCTAACCTGACTATAGGTATTCTACTCAACTATACAAAGTCAGACGGTCTTCTGAAATCCAATTGTTTTTAATAACCCAGGTCCGGACGGAGCGAGTAAAACGAAATTACTATATATATTATACGGTGTAGGTATAATTCGTGTTACAAAACAAACACAATTATCCCCGATAATTCCGTATGTGGTGAATACACATTACACACCCTCTCCGGATTCGGCGGGACCACATGTACCAATTTGCAATGTGTATACTGTATAAAGTGTGCAGTATATATATATTTATATATATATTACCCAACAGAATATGGCTACCTATTTAGTTTTAGATGTTTTAACGCTAAGTCATCAAAATGTATTTATAATACACTGGTCCACAGTCGATCAAGATGCGTAATAGTTATACCTATTCTATATTTAATCTCAATTAGAATGGATTTATTTAAACGGTATTAGTAAATAGTGAATAAATTAAATAGTACATTTTTCATATTTTTATTGTCGAGTGATAATTTAAAACTTTCGTCTTTTCGCATGTTACGAATTATATTGTCGAACATGATTTTGAAAATAAAACGGCTTCTTTGTTTATTGAGATAAACACAACAATTAATATTCTAGTGAATAAATCGATAAATGTTATTTTCTAAAATGCGTTTTTCTCGCAAATGACGTATCGATAGATAATAGATATGGAGCCACCATTTGTCAATCGCTCAGTTTATTCGTACAATGCTGACTTCAAAACGAAGGATGTCATCACTATAAACGATGTCCTATAAAATATGAAAATTATAATATATTATACATATAATATGCTTCAGATGAAACAACGAACGAAGCGTTTTGTTTTTCTTTTATTTTCGGTCGAGTCCACATATGTGTAGTATCTACAACCGATTATTTCGATTAAAATATTGCATTCGATCATTATTATATAGACCACGAACCGGTGGCGGTCCGAAAATTATGACATCCTTTCATTCACCCCACCCGCTGCCCAGGCGGAACCCGTTTGGACCCTGCGGGTAAGATAAACACACACAGGTGACTCAAAAGTTGTAATTATTGTTTTTTAAACACGGCTATAATCGTGTTTGTATTATACACATACACCGTAGCAGGTGTCTGTCCGCATACCTCATATTACGGGTACGTAATATGTTATTATTTAGTTTTTTCTTGTTTTTTATACCGGTAGGAAGGTACAGTTAAGTATACACGTAACACACACACATATACGCTTCTAGAAAAGTACACAAAATAAACTGCTGTCGAACGCGATGCCAATACGCGCGCATCCAGCCACCATCTGCCGATAATTTCTTATTAATTTTTTTGTTTCCACTTGGTCGTATATAATATAATATATAGTGATCGCGCAGGGCGTGGACCTCAGCCGCCGTGCGTTCCACGATCTTTCGGACGGCCAAATTTCTTTCTATAATTGATGGTGTCTATACGCCGGATGAACATTCGATCACTGCACCTACATAATAATAAATACAAAAATATTAAAATGTATATTATAATAATATTATATTGTAATTTTTTATTTAATTATCGCCGTCTTCAAACTAATCATTTATATTATAATATGTACAACGTACATGCTATACGATTTAATATAATATATATTATTATTATATGAGTTACCTATACAAGAACTCAAAATCTAAAGCCAAACTAACGCTTCCGCCGTAATTGTGATTCGGTGCAAGGTTTCTGCAATTGTGTGAGCGTATTATACTTATTATATTGCACACGCACGATTTTCTTTGATTCGCATTGCTGGTAGTTTACGTGTACAGTGTTTGAAATTTTCAACGTGGGGCGGTGGCGACCTGTGAGGTAACTCTGCGCCGGGTACAACAGCTTGATAATATATGATATTATGCTTATTAACTACGTCTCTATTTTCGTGTCGGAACAAATCCGCGGCGACGAGAAAAAACCGTTTTATCTATTACTTCACGCTGTTTCGAATAATAATAATCGTATAACTCTGGCACACACATTGCAGCGGTGTCCGACACCACAGCCGACGCTTTCTGAATAATTAAACGATTTTCCGGGCTAAAATAATATAAACAAGAAACACTTACATAGAAACACACACACGCACATGAATGTACGAAATATAAGCGTCTTCTGTTGCGGGCATGCGATACCGGTTAAACCGTACGATCGTAAAAATTCAAATTAATATTACGATTTTATACACCGTGAGTAATATCCGTGTCCGATGGCAAGTCGCAGTGTGAAAAATGTATGATTTATTTTATTCCTCTCCTCCCCATTGCCAGCAACCGCTGACTTAACGCGTATTGTATATAGATAGTTCCTGCAGTGGTATGTGTATAATAATATAATATACTTTGTATAAAGTATATAACTACAAATCCAGTGAATAAAAAAAAGGTAAATAGTAAATACAAAGCAAATTTATTTTCTAGGTCAATGTTTTGGTTTGTTCCATCATTACTGTCTATACCTAATTTTATTTAATTATATAAAACTAATTTAAAAAAAAAAACTATTAATATAGGTATCTACTACTTAATTATTTAATGATAGATAATAACTGCGTTGAAGTGTTGAAATTATTAATTTTGATTAGTTTTAACTATATACATAGAAATAAATTGTTTGATTTTAAAATGTTAAGATAGGTAGTGTTTGTTTGATATTTAAAATTATGTCCCCTATCAATAAATATCTATTTAACCAACTTAGGTACTGTTTACTGCCGCACTCGATCATAATTCTAGAAAGTTATGGTTTTCAGTTTCGCCCCTTAAATTTTTTTTATAGATTACCAATATACATATTTAATTTTTTTAAAACATTTTCAGAATAAACATTTCCTCTTCAATATATTATACTTGAAATTTCCGTTGTCGTATATTATTGAATATATTACTCGTATATTATAGTACTAGTATGAATGGTGTATTATATACATATATGCAATACACCAAATCAACATTTATACAAAATATATTACATAGATTATAATATTCTATCAGAGTTTAAATTATATTTGTCACTTATTTCTTTCTATTTAAGATAGAAAATAATAAATAGGTACTTATTAAATCTTAAACTTAGAAGTTTCTAGCATATTATTGTTTTAGAAATGTCTTAGTAGTGTCACTATATTGTCTATGTATAACATATTTGATTATATTTTATTTTTTCAATGGTAATGACACAATAGTTGTCGAAAATGGTACTTAATAACAGTACAAAGACGTATAATATATGATATATAATAAAACTGAAACATACAGAAACCATAATCAATCAACTTACACGAACGGTGTAAACCATCGATCAATTATACATAATATAATACATTTGAGAAATATTTGTGACGTATGGCAAATTTAATTTTAATTATTTTATTATAAACAAATTAATAAAAAAATTAAAAATATACTTTATTATTCAATTATTTTTATCATTTGAATGAAAACTGTGTACATAGCTATAGAAAAAGTATTCACGAAAAACCAAAAATAGAAAATTATAGAAAAAAAATATGACACCGTTCTTTGTTCCAAATGTTATACACGTATAATAATAATTGATAATCTGTGTTAAATCTAGAATTCAATTTTAGCGTCTCAAAGTTCAACACCAATTAAATTTAAACATTACTATTTATTAAACATATACGTATTATATATATATATATATATATATATATATATACTTTAATTTTGTGTTGTAGCCAAATTGCTGATCTACTGTAATGATACCATGAAATCTGATTTAAATAATATTTAATTATTGAACAAAGAAAAAAAGTTCTTCATTTACAAGTGTTCCATTTGGTTTTTCAGCTGTATCTCTGTAATAATCAAATCAGTATGTGAATGTTTATTAATATATCTACGTTGTTGAGTAAAAAATTTAGGTTTTCAACATTACATTGTTCAGCAGAATCCTCATTATACTCCTTTTATCATCTCCGTCAGTCTTTCTTAACAATTTTTTGACATGATTACCAATATAAAATATATTGACCGATGGGTTATACCTTGTAATTTGTATTGATTTTACTATGATAGGTTTTCTTTTATTGTATTTGTTTACACGATAAATAATTTTAAAAATGTTTCAATCTTCAACTTTGAGAGTGGTGTCTGATAGAAAATTGGATCTAGTTTATATTTTAGAAAGGTCGGAATGCCCAGTATTTTTCAAAATAATCTGGAAAAATAAACAAAAAATTAAGAAAAATTAGGAACTGTTATGCAATGCCAGTGTGATCAAAAAAATCAATTTTTTTTTTTGTGTAACTCAAAAACTTAAAGAATTAGGTAGGTTCTTTTAAAAGATACATTAATACATTAATATATTTTTATATATCGAGAAAAAATCAATATAAATATGACTTAAATTATTGTTTTTTATTGTAATTACTGATTTTCAATACATATGATTTGTATGATCATGCAGTTTGCATGTGTATATTAATTTTTTAAAGTATAGGTATCTCAAGTAATTGTTTGTTTTTATAGTTAATCTAATATTATACTAACAATAATCTACCAATCTAAATTCACTTTCGATAAAATCTGTTTACGTTATAACTGATTAAACACATTACATGATTCATTTATAAAATATATAGCAAGAGGTAAAGATTGGGTAAACTGTATACATGCATCACCGTTTTTAATATACTATATAATATTATGTACTTAAGTTTAAGTATATTATATAGGTGTTAAAAATCTATGGTTAGGTCTTATTGTATATATTTGCATAATAGTTTCTCGTTTCTCGTGTTCACTAATGTGTAATTTAAATATTTTCAGTAACGTTAATATGATATATTTAAAAAAAAATCCATCCGTTAGTGTCGAGATTGCGTGAATGCATAAATATACTCGATGCCTATGGGCGTTAAGTACAAGGAGCGAATTAAAAACATTACACGGGCATATACACACGTACGTTATATATATATGTATATATTAAGTATATTATAATATAAGCAAATGCGTGTGTACTACATATTATATGCATATTATTATTATTCTTCGTCTGTACGTCACGAACGCATATTATTTTTAACTATTCCCTAAGGATGTGTTCTGATTAAATAATAAACGCTATAAAATATTATTAAATGTCTTAAGATTTAAAATGTGCTATTTATCATAAATTGTAAAAATCCTTACACAATATGTCTCGTAAGTGTAATATATATCCAATGTGTTTGCGCTTTACAGGTTTCTTTATTGACGACTTTACTAGAACATTCATTATAATATTATTTATAATTGGGTATATTGCTTTTACGCCCTGCGCATTTACCTACTGCCCTAACATCGGTTAGAACAGAATGTCGCCCTCGTACTCACTACTCACTACTTACGTTATAACTAATATAGTGTATACAACATTATTGTACGATCGTACATCGTACAACGTACGCGGGACTGCGATGTGTACCTATATATAATAATTAGGGTTCATCGAGTATAGTAATTACAATTTGTTTCGTTATTTATTATAGCCGTTTACAATGCGTTATTGCATTGTATCTTTTATCGCAAGTGTTATGATAATTTTATGGTCGTATCTGTGGGCCTGATATTACATAACAGAGACGTACATATTATTATTATTATTTATTACGTTTACATAAATACTAACTTTGTCTGCAGAGTATAGAATATTATATGATTATCATATCTTCGTTGTCGTCGTCGGCTATAGTCCCGCCGAAATAAATCGTGTGATACCTACGCTTGATGATAGAAACACTGAAATGTTTTCTTATTTACAATAGTGTGTAATTTATATTTAATTCGGCGTGTCTTATTATATAAACGCGGTAACGACGACGTAGGTATAAATCGGAGAGATGAAAATATATAATAATATTATACTCACTAAACAGACGGTTATTACGTCTGTAGCCAGCCACCCTGCCGGGTGTTGTGCACGTGGGACACACACGTATAGATAAATAATTATATTATGTATTAGGCTATACAAGCCGGTATATATATATATATATATTATTATTATACACTACTATATACAGTCTCATTGGGCGACGACGGCGATGAAAATAATAATAATAATAATAATATCATCATTATTATCTCGTCGTGCTGACGGTTTCGCATCGTCCAAACGAGCCGAAAAAACAAACATCGGTGAGAAAGAGAGATAGACGACGGTGATATGAAGCAGAGGAGGAGAAGGAAAATGAGAAACGAAAATATGTAGGTAAAAGAAACAAACGCGGGCCAGTGGTGCTGGTAGAGTAATAACGAGCTTCTGGGAGGTCCGCCGTGATGCTGGGGTGGCGCATCGTCATAAATGGTGACTGCGGGGAGTGTTAGCAGCTCTACGTGTACACTATACAGGTATATGCGTGTATAATAATATGAGCACACATTATACGCATATAATAAATATACCATGTATAATATATATGTATAAATATACATATATATGTAGGTATATATTACTATCGTGTAATATATTATAATAATTATTATCCTCGAGTGTAATCATCGGGTTCCTTGTTTACGACGTGCGTATATTCAATATATATATACACATCTCTGAGTGTGTGTGTTCACCGGGTATATTATATGGCATAAGTGAGCCGGTGCGTGTGTGTGTGTGTTTGTGTGTTTTCGGACCTTACCGATTAGACGTGATGAAAACCAACTGACGCGACGCCTGTAATTTCGGAATGTCGAAGAATCTCGTGTAGAGGGATATGGTGTCGGCCGATCGTCGGTAGGTCGGGGGTGGGGGGTCTAAGGATGAAAAAAAAATCGAAACGGGAACGGGTAATTTATTTATTTATGGGAGGATAACGAGGACGTGAGGATAATTGGCAGCCGAAGGCCGTGGGGTCTTGTGTGAACGTCAAAGTGAAGAATCGCCGTGTAAACCTATCTATCTATATACACACATTATATACTTATATATGTATTACACTCACAGACACACACATACACACACTCATGTATATACCTATCTGGCTATATGAAATATTGTTATTAATATTCCGCGCGCGGTACGGTTCACACTTTGCGCTGCTGCGTGTAAATAAACTGCGCGTCGTATTTTATATGCAAATCCGGACCGATCGTGTGTCGATTCTGTGCAACGCGCGAAATAGGCGATACGGTCGTGCGAAACGTCGCCGTCGGCCTGGCGCGAAACTGGGCGGACACGTCTGATGCTGTACAATATTATGGATAGCATACCTATAATAATCGATTTTACGAAATCAATTTTTTTTTTTTACTCACGCGCTCGCCATGTCAAAATTTTCGAGTGTAGTATACTGCAGGTACATCACGATTCGCAACCACCATAAACACTGGGTCGCTTCATCGCCGTGGCGAGGTGTAAACAATAATGTCTGTATTTTCATAATGTCTGATATAGTTTAATATAATAATATATATTAAATAGAAATTCAACCGGTCCGGTGATAATAATATATGATTATTATTTGTATACCGATTAGTGATTATAATCGTTATAATCGACTCATTTTTGTGCTACTTTAGTTATTATTATTTACTACGCGCCCACAACGAACATATTATATATATTCTGCATACGCCAAAGGTAAAATATTGAATATCGTAGCAATTTTCGACAACGAAACGTATTTAGTCGAATCGATTATATTTATGCACACATTATTTTGCCATATTCGTCGATCAAACATCAATCATCCTACACAAATATATTTATCACGGGAGCAACTCGGGTGTACGATATACCTATTTACGTCATGTGTCTATTATTTGCATGTATAATGTAATCAAGTCTGTTCGTGGAAAAAAATTATCAGTTCGTTAGTTGCAAGATTAATTCCATACCCACGCATTTACTCCACTAGGTATCTATATATTTTAAATACAGAAATCAAGAGTTTTAAATTTCGAAGGATTACTAAAAATTGAATTCAAATAATTGCACTAAGTATAAAAATTCAAAATAAAATGTGTATACGAAATTTAATACTCCATGACAATTGTATAACAGGGCTAAATAAAAAGCAATATTTTACATTTAACTAAGTGCATACAGCAAAATATCATAGTGAGTACACATAAAAATATAAAATTCAAATATAGACCTAACCGATGACCACTTAAACGTCTGCTACTGCAAATAATAACAATATCATGTTATAAGTTCTGTGGTCGGATACTCGCAGTATTCCAACACACACACATATATATATATATATATATATATATATTATATCATTATACTACACAATTCATACTCCAAACGCCGAGAAAGAAGCATTTTTCTTTTCTTATTTTTTATTCAAAGAAATAACCCTCGCCCAGCGTGACCATTTGAGAGTATACATGGTAGCATTTGTTATAATCATATTCTTATACATTTTTAGCGTAGTCGCGTAGATAACATTTTTTTTTTATACATACATATATTATATATTATGTTCATATATAAGTGATGTACGCACTGGTATATTATTCGGAGAAAGGAGCTTACAATATGACGTATACAAAGTATTCACATATGCGTGCAGTCTTCTACAAAAAGCAAAAGAAAAAAAACGAAATTGCGTTCGGTTCGAACTCACAGCCCCATTTTTATATACTCGCGCCCCCGGGCTACGACGTCGTACGAGCTGGCGCTTTATCATTATTGCACGGCCAGCGGTGGGTATATAACGGGCAGACATAAACGTGCCCTCGTTAACGCGCGTGTGCGTGTATATCTCGCACGATGACGTGTATAATAATAATAATAATACGTACCTAAATATATATACATGTATAATAATGATACGACGGACCGAGAAAGAAACATCGCGGTGGTGGTCTCTCCTGCAGCACTGAGGATACTCGACATCTATCATACATATATATATATATATATATATGTATTATGTGTGTGTGTATAGTCGACTTCGATTTGCCACCGGTATAACTTTTGTTTGTACACGCCTCCTCGTCTCCTCTTCCACGCGAATCTACAGACTGTGTTTGTTTTTTATCCCACTCTCGGTCTCTGACATATATATATATTTATAGTTATATCGTACAAATAATATACCTCACGAAAATAAAAAAGTAACACACACAAACAAACACACTCATCATATGCACTCTCTCGCGAACGCGCGCGCGTCACTTTTCGGTTATTAGGGTCTCTGCGCCGCGCCGGGCGGGCATTCGTCGAAGAGAGCGAAAAAACTGTATATAATAATAATAAAAAAAATTACAGGTTCGTGCCAAAGGGGAATGTCCGGGCCGTGCGTATATTATTATATTATAAATAGACTCTCGGCCACCCACGACACCCACGACCCAGCACGACGACGAGATAGGTGCTGCCGGCCACCGTGGTATGGGAGATTGACGTCGCGCAGTGAGTGTATAGGTGCTCAGCTACTACGAACTAGCTCGGTACAGGTTACAGGTACATTTGGTTTTTGCCATTTATTTTCCGTTTACCGAAAAAATTTTACGTCTCGTATAATATATATCGTGTATGACGTATAATGTATTTAGTGATTGTATACGTTTCACATCATAATAATATATAATGTGTTTTGGAAAATAACCGACATAACGTCACTACGTGTCCATTGATCGTATTAAAATATATACCGACACTAAGTATGCGCAGGCACAATTACATTTAAAACAATTAATTATAATAATATATAATATTATACATAATATAAAGTAAATAGTTTCTTGAAAAATTAGTGCACCGCATTATGCACACGAACCACTTTCACGCGTATAAAGCTTTGCTAAAATACATCTATCGAGTATCGGCCAATACATCTATTACATTTATATACCTAGACGAGTTTACATTTGTGTGCATCTGAGCATATTCTCAATTCTGTGTATCTGAACACATTATTATTAGGTCCGATATTATCGAATCCATAAAAGCTGTAGCATGTTTTAGGTATAATTTACGTTTTTATCACTTCAAGGTCTGTACAAAGTTCTTATATCGGGAAAAATATATTTAGGAGACTCATAACACTGGGAAATATTTCTTAAAGCCCGTTAACCTTAACAAGCAAATGTTTGGCGTTCCAAACATAGTTTGATTCGTTATTTTGAACAGACATTATTGTTAAAACAATTTCTTAATAGTTCAAAACATTATCACAGAGAAAATTTTGCTCGGAGCTGATTCCAATAAAACATGTTTCAGGTAAAAAAAAAGTATAGAAACGAAGCGTTGTAAATACAATTTTATTTAATTAACACATGTAAACATCGTTTTGTACATAGTTCGATTTATTTGCCTTTTCGGAAACGAGCTTTTATAAATAACATTTTCGTAGAATTAATGTACCACAAGATTAACTTCAGAAACTTTTTTATATAATTTTCTAATGAAATACTCCACTTACCACGAAACACCGTCAAACGTTTTAAAACACTTTGAACACTTCAGACAATTTAAAAATCAACTTAAAAATTAAAAAAAAAAGTTTAAAGAGTTTTCAATTTAACAATTTTATCGTTAAGCAGATCATCAATTATTGAATTATATATTAATTATTTACTTCGGATACCTCCATGTAGGTTATAATAATACTTCTCATAATACCTCAATATTACTCATCTGAAAATTGGGCGTTTATCATTTGTATCGATACAACCCGTAGAATTGCATACAGCGAGAACATAATATACACAATATAATAATAATTATTTTATCTCAGATAGTAATTTTATAAAAAAACGAAAAACAAATAAACTTTGTACCAGTCTATTAACGAATATAATTTAATATAATGCGCGTCGATAACGGGTGAAAAAGATCGTCACTCGCGTGTCTGACGGGCGATTAATATGGTAATACGTAGGATATAATATAATACAACATAATACAATTTTTATTTTATTGTGTATCGTATAATAATGGACAGTTGCACGTGTACATGTATATATTATATACTCCGCGCATCGCATTATTTTGTGTATTTTTTTTGTTATTATTATTATTAATAATCTTCAGAGATATTATCTGATATTAATTTAATGTAAACACACGAAATCCCCGAAAGGTATATTAGCCATCAAGAGCGGGAGTGGTCCGTCATAATCGTTTGTATATCTTTCATAATAATTAAATACCCTGGGGGTCGGGTATTTTTTTTTTTTTTTTTTGGTCAAAGCAGGTGATGTATATTAATTGTGTACTTAGCAGCTCGTGCTGCACAACGGCTTTATACGATTTTGATTTTTACCTCTTTTCACCATTTTTTTTCGCTCGTGTCTATATGTATGTTTAGTATCGGGCCCGTGTACTGCGTATAATAACTACAGAAACAAAAAATAATTATCTATACAGATAACCCTTCTGGGATCTTTTTCTATAGGACCGTAGGCGTATATTATATTCCTATACAACATGCCTACATGGTTTTTAATAGTTATAGGTACGTTAGTTGTTATAAGACGCTGTTGTTTACGTTGTTTGGATAATTGTATAATATCAAATTTCCACCCGGTCGAAAAATGATCGTAATCGTCAAAAAAACACGTCATTTAAAGAAACAAAAGTGTATAAGATGAGAGCGTACTGTAATTATTATACTTGTAGGTATTACTGTTTAACACATTGCGTAATAATTATTAGCCTATTCAACGATGAGTACCTATATCAATGAATGTGTAGACGTCTGAAAATTTATTAACGTTACATTGTCTGTTGGAATTCCACACGTTCCTCGATTGTTATTGCGTTTCATATACGAGTATAACACGGTAACGGTGTGCATTTAAACATCAGTCGATCAATAAATGCACCATCGATGGCCACGACACACGATGACGCGTCAGATATAGAATATTATTATGATACATAGGTCGTGCATCCAATAATTATATGGACGTACAATTACAAGAATGCGCGTGTTGCGCGTATATGAAATATCTATATTACAAACATAATTAATACAATCAAATGTGGCTTCGGGGTCCTTCTTCAAGTGCTGAGTGTCTGGGTCCATATAACCACCGGTCTTTCGATCATATTATGTTTTTTTTAATTTGTATAATATATAACTGATTCCTTCACATCAAAAATAAAAATAATAGACTATATATATACTATACTTACAGTAATATATATGTATATTTTATGTATACAAGACACATGTACAATCAAAATGTTCATTATAGATATTGTAACCTCATTATGTTTTTTAGGGTTGTTCCGTGATATTTAAAAACAAAATAAAAACAACTAACCGAGCGTGTTTATTGCTCACTTAATCAGTACTTATTATTATCAATTATCATACATTACATTTTTATGTGTATTGTATAATGTATGCTCTATAAATAATTTTTCATGATTATACGTGTATGTGGTCCGTTTATTTTAAATAAATAGCATCAAACCCATACCTTAAATACTTGATATAACCCCATACGTGATACAATATAATTATTTAATAAATATAGCAAGATTAATAATTAAGTAAAAAAAATTGCCATATAATTTATAAAGTTGTGATTTAGTTCACCTCAACCCAATATGTGTGATGCATGCGATCTGGGGGACTTCGATTCAGTGACGCCTGTACTTGCCTCATTTTAACATCAAAAATATAAGTAATTACCATTATTATAATATTATATTAAAAACTTTTTCACAAAATTAAAGATCGCATTTTGTTCAAAACGAATTACATGTACACATACTGGTTTTTTATTATCTTGTTAGTTATTAATTGTTATTAAACAAATATAAATAATACACAAAAACTAAATGTTTTAAATACTCTGATCTATATATGACCGTGATTTTATGAGTTTATAGATTCATGCGTGGGTGGGTGCGCGTATGTCCTAATAATCGAATTCTAATCAAATTTTGAGCTTTGGTACCAGAATACGCGGCCAAAAATTAAGTAAAAATGGATGGTTGCTGACTTGGTGTTCAAACAAGTATCTATACAACATTTGTTTATCATACACTATTTTTGTTATTTGTGTATTTAGCATTTGTGATTTATGCTTCGATTACATTTATTAAATTTTGAATACTATAATTATGTTTATAGTATTCAAAATTTGGTGTCCAAAGTAGGAAAATGTATACATTTTCTAATAATTGACGACAAAATGAACAAAAATATTTCATCTGAAAACATTAAAACATTGTAATAGTATAAACAATATACATGTATAGATTTAAAAAAGGGAATAGACTTATTAACATTTGTAAATATTTTTGAAATATACGTATAGCTAGCAAGGTAAGTATAACATATTTTTAAATCAATATTTGTATGTTTATTTTTACAATTTTAAAATTTTGTTTTCCTATTAAATATTAAAATATTGGTTTATTTTTGTCTGTATTAAATATTATTACCTATCCTTCATCAAGTCATAAGTAGGTAGGCGACGTATGCATTTTTAATTAATCCGAAATTGTTTTTCAATTTTTCTATATATTGTATAATATATAAATATTATTTCATCACTTTAGTTAGTAATAACAAATTGTAATATAATACAAAATCAAATTTAACAATTTTTTATCATATTAAAAATGATTTACTTTTAATATTTCTATAGACACACATCTTTTAGTATAACTACATAGACTATATATATAGTGTTAGCTAATTGTATTCTGTCCATATTGTTTGTAAATTTTTATAGAACTTAAGCTATATACAATTTTAATCCTGATCATAATATGATATTATATAATAAATATAGTATCTACCTGTTATGTAATTATTTTATTATTTTATTTACTGTGACATTTTGAGCACAAATAAATTATTCTGAAACTTTGAAACTAATTATACAACTTATATTTTACATTGTGTCAGGATGAGTATGAAGTAATTGTAATACCTATATGTATACTGTTATTATAAGAACTCTACAACGATATAGCGTTGAACCAGTCATTTATTAATTTTACCCACTTAGGATACAAATGATACAATGCGAATGCGAAGTCCTCTTCCGCTAAACGCTTAATATATTTTTAAATAGGTAAAACAAGTCCTGTCATTACACAGTCACTACTGCAGTTCTGCTATAAAATAACGATTTATTGAGACTGGTAATAACGATTAGTGTGAAGACACACCTTATAAGACTCGTTCTATAAAAAAATAAAATATGTGTCTATCGACCATAAATATTAGACATTGCCCGTCACAGTAATTTAGGCCGAGTAAAAAATATTGCACTTCTGCAAAAATAATCAACTTCGAGATGCACAAAATACAATATTTAATTGTTATTAAGAATTTCATAGCTTGCCCGTAAAGTAAAACGTAATCAAAATATACTATAGTGGAAAATAAATGACTTTGTTTAACATTATTATATTGCTATTACTTTTCGGTAAAAATCACACGTACCAGATAAATATGTATATGTTTTTACAATTTATGTGAGCGAAATTTTAAACATTCCTCTACGAATTCGACGGAGTGAAAGATATAGTCAACTTTAAGAATAATTATACATAATAATTTATGTACGTTATAGGTACGCCAAAATTATTATTGCACATCATTGCAAAACACGAAATGAATAGCATTTTATAATTATATTTATATATATATATATATATATATGGCGTGCATACAGTATAATATTATGTCGTTCGCTTTACGTCCGGATTCCGGACAATGACCGCGTGCGGGATGAAAAATGCGCTGTGGACCGATTTACTATTATATACCTACTATAGCATATAAAAAAAAATCGTTATGCAGTTATATTCGTGCACTCATATTACTCGAGATGTCATCGTAGTCGTCCGATACCAATAGATTAGGTTTATAGGTATACACAAGTATAACAGGACATAGATATCCACATCAGCATCACGTTCTGTTATAAATTATAATATTATTACTGTAAGACAATAATTACATGGATAACTTTAAATGAATATAGTGTTTATATATGATACGTCAATACCACCCATACGTTTGTATAATATATTGTATATAATATAATATATTAATATGCTAATGCAAATGCAAATGTAATAGGTGTATATAGGCAATGATTGAATTGGGACAAAATTAAGAGGAGAATGCAAAAGTGTAAAAAATATGTGCGTGTCTGAGTATATTTGAATTGTCCTATTGATTAGAATACAATTAGAAATTTTTTTTTAAATGAAGAGGGACTCCGTTCCCCTTAATTAAGTTATAATATATATATATATATAGCTACTGAACAGTCAAATTAATAATGAATAAAGAATAATATCATAAATGTAGTGAAGCAGTATAGTAAGATATATATTATATTCATATATAGTAGTATATATAAGTATACTCAAAACTAAATAAGAACGACATATTGATTGAAATCTATAATTTTGGGTAAAACTTTGTGAATATGATATAAATCCGGAATTATTATTATTTTTGATTTCTTATTGTATTTTTTATTCTGATTTTATGTTTGTGGATGTGATGGATAAGCAATTATAAATTACATTTTACTTCTAATAAACGTACGTTATTATTAATACATATAAACCATATTCGTTTTTAATTCATTTCATTATTATAATTCAGATATAGGTATATTTATATATTATTCCAATATACACAAAGACATATTTTATTATATTACTTACATTTAGGTATATACAATGTATAAATTGTTAATTGTATAAAGCACAGAAGCCCAAAAGAGAAATTTTATAAATGTAAATAATTGACTACGATTTATGAATATAAACGTTGTTTAAGGTTGATTTTTAAATCTAGGAGTCTTATAATATAAAGCTATACATATTATTTTCTACTTATAAGTATCTGCTATAGACGTAGTGTAGGTAATACTCAGTATATTTTTGATCATTTATTTAAAAATTGAGTTGTTTTGAGTTTAAATTATATCATGTGAGGAGTCAAACCCCATGCTGATATTTTCCACGGCTCGTTTTAAATTAAGATTTTTAGAACGTTACCTTGATTTAAAATCTAACTGGTTTTATATAAGTCACCGCATTTATAAGTGTATAATATTATGTATATTGTGCACGATGATAATTGATAATAATATAATATACATAATCGTAATATACGAAGCTATAGTAATATAAACTATATAAGTTGGCATTTGATATTTTTGCTGATTGAAAAAAACTACAGACATAATATATTTCTTCAGTTGGTTTATTTTTTTTATTTATTACATCATTTATATACATATTATATTTAAAGATACCAAATCATTTATATCATTCAGCACTCGTTGAGGGGAGGGGGAAAGACGATGTATGAACGGTTTAGGGTAAACATATAAGCACCTTCGTACACAAATTATAACTGAAAATCAGACGGAAACTGAATGACGGTTATATATTATACAAGAAGTACACATACATACATGCAGACACTGCTGTAGGATATTAATAATATATTATTTAAACATGTATTCGCGAACTACAGCAGACGCGGCCACATACATTTTTATGCGTCTACAGCACGCATGCATCGTGGCGCAGCACCTATAGTGCAATGCCGAAGGGATTTCATATGGGTATACACACACAATATATAATTATTAAGGTACACCGGCTATTTACTATTACATATATATATATATATATAGGGTATACAAGCACATTTATCGTTTCGTTTTCCATTTTTTATTTTTCCCCCGGACCACAACACACGAATATTGCGAGCATCCGGCAAACTAAACTTAAAAAAAAGAAGAAAATTCGCGCAATGAATGCAGATAGCGGCTGCTGCAGATTGCATATGTGGTATACCAATATGTCGTCCCGGCGAGGTTTTCCCGCGAGGCTCGCTGCAGCGATAAGTGCATCATGGCGCGTTGTGTGTATATGTATATACACGTCGATGCACATTCGTTTGTGCGCGCGCGTATGTGTATGACTTGCATCGCCGGGGCGGCCGCCAGGGGGTGGGCGAGCGGGTCGGAGGATACGGCTCGCGTCGATGGCTTCCGGGTGAAAGGGTTCGCGTGCGACGGACGGAGACGGCAACACACGGTGTCGCGCGGACGGCGAGTGATGGAGAGAGCGCGAGCATAAAAAGTGCATTGCGTGTGGGCGTGGCTTCGGTCGAGTGCAAGGCGTGTCGCGCACGTCGCAGCGGCGGCGGAGATTTCTTTTAATTAATATAAAATATACGCGCCCGCACGCACACATAGCGATCGTTGCGGCGTCGCCGTCACAGTCGTGTGACCCGAACCGCCGCGCGGTCTTACCCGCGTGTGTGTTTGCTCATACGCGACGCGTATTTACGCGTGTCTGTGTGTGTGTGTGTGTGTGTGTACGGCACTTGACGTATTACGTTGTGTACACACATGTGACGTGTACGATATTGTATGCGCGACTCGGGCGGACGGTTAACGAGAGAATTGTAATCGCTTCTCGGGCTGCTTTCGTAGTGGATTTTCACTTCAAACGATAACGCGCGTACACGATCCACATAATGTATGTACACAGAGAGAGGTAACGCAGCGGCGCAATATTGCCGCGCTTAATAACGGAGGAAAAAATAATGAAAAACAACCTCTCTCCCTCGCGAAAAATGTATACGATATATTTATTCCTACGTCATAATACGTATATATATATGGGTATTACCTGAGCAAATGAAAAATCGTTGCACTTGTGCAGCAGCTCGTATGTATCTATACATATGAGTAGAGAACCGCGGATTTCGTAGGTTCATAAAAGTTTAAAATATGATTGAACCTATGTAGCTAGGTATGTTTCATTTTTTTTTTTTTTACTTAGACGATTTAAAAATCCATAACCTGCTGCAGTTACAATAATAAGCAACATGATAATATAATATAATATATTTTTATATTGGAATTAATACCTTTATATTTACATGCATTAATATTGCACACGATGTAATGATATGCTTAATCTTGAAAATATGTATTTTCTTTAATAAATAAGTAAATATAATTCAAATGCAATCATATCTAAAATATTTAAATAATTTAAAATATAATTATACAAAAGTTGTTCAACTTTTCTATATCATTTATCATTTTTAAACATTTTTTTTCTTTCGATGACTTAATTATAATTTGTGATTCATGAAAAAAACGAATTCAATTTTTTTTATGAACATTAATCCTTAGATATGAAATATAGGTTGAATATTGTTCTCAAATCTCCAATATATTATGTATACTTTAATACCCAAAATAGTTTTTTTTCAACAAATCGTATAGTGGATAATAATTCGTATACCTACATTTTCCTACTGTATTGAACCTAATAAAGTAAAAAAATATGAGTAAAAAGCTGGAATTCCACTCTATGGTCATCATATTACACTCTGCGCACGTATATTTAATATAATATGGTAATAATAATAATAATAATATTTATTACTAGTATTAAATGTAGCTTTCAAGTGAGACATTCGTGTACAGATGAGATATCTACTATATATATATATCTATAGCATTGATCTCCACTGAAGTAAATGCAAAGCCTCTTATCAGAGAACAAGAGTGGTACATATTATCTAAATCTTATGACGAGTGTAAAATATATATGGCCACTTAAAGTAGTATAAATATTATGTCAAGTATATTTTCACGGTCGAAGACTGAAGGCATGATCAGACTTATAAAATAAAATATGTTTACCGTACAAACCAAGAGAAGATATTATTATGACAAGTTTACATTGAAATTACATTTATATATATATATATATATATATATATATCATATAGTATATTAATAAAACATAAGCATCGATAGCTAGGAAAGTAGCGAACCAAATGTCAAAAAGTTATAAGGGCTTACATTTTCTCAAAGTCGTCCGTCGATTATAATTTCGTATAATTTTGGACTTTTATATTTGATAGGAAAAAAATGTCTTATGATCTTATATAATAATATTACATAATAACACATTAAAATTTTAAAACGTGTTACTATTATACTCGTATTATAGCACTGCGTTTATATTTTATGAATTTATGATGCATGTCTATTAAATTGTATTTATGTATCTACATTAAAAAGATACAATCATTATATAATATGTGGAAAACTATATAAATAAGAATATAATAATATAGTATAGGTTTGAGTAATAAGTAATAACACTGTTATGGATGTTTAAATAAGAAATAAATTATTAATAACATTTCCGATCATTAGAGGACACAAACTAATGTAGGCTTATTATTAGAATATTTATTATTTGCTTAATATTTTCTTAATTTTAGACACTAAATTAATATTTTTCAAAAACAAAATAAACTTCAAGTAACACAATCACTGTACAATCTAAGTTGCAAGAAGTTACCACTATGCTAACTTTTACTTATGTAAGTGGTATTTAGCAGCTTAAAATTAGTCTAATTATAACAATTACCTAATATTTTTTTTATATTTCAACAAAACTATTAAAACCGTTTGTAGAAAAATCGTTATTTTACATTTAAATATTCACTAAACTAAATTGGAATTGTAAACACTGTTTTAAATTTTTTAAGAACAACATTCTCCAAAAGGAATTAGAAGATTTCTTTAAATTTTTTCAAGCTTTTATTAAAAAATTAGCAAATTAGAAAGTTCGGACATTATGTACATGGTATCGATTTTATCAATGTGAAAATGATGATTTTAAGCTCCAATATTTTCTACAATGCTCGGGTATAGTTAGGTACTGCCTAAGTCAAGTATAGTCTGATAAAAATTATGTGGGTGATCAAATGAATTGAATCATGAAATTATTATTTCTTTTTTCTTTTTTAACGGACATAATTCGCTACAATATATTCAGACAGTATTATTAAATAATTTTATGACAAACTGAAAAATATCGGACCGTGTATTAACTATTTAACTAAATTACTAAGTATATAATTATATACAACGTGCACTTTACGAACGCTGACATAGTAACATATAATAGACATTTTGAATGTAGCTTAATAAAATGTTATTTTGCTAATTTTAATATTTTAGCTAATTGTCCTACCTTTGTTTCCATTTTTTGGTGACTTTACACGGTGCCCGATTTATTAATTTGGACAAAATATATCAAACAGTTTAAAGTATTAAATTATTTTATCAAAAATTTATTTTAAAGTTCCGTCTAGAACTTTTAGATCCTTTTCTCTATTTCATATTCCTACTTGTGCAGTTGTGCTACAAAATACAAGAGTATAACAAACCTCTGTTTCGTCTTATGTCTAATACCTATAAAATACTTACCTTTCCTTTTTATTATTAGCTATCATACATTGTTTTTAAAATTATCTTTGCTTAAAAATATATACATTAACTACCAACTACCGTATAATTAAGCACTTTACAATAATAGTATAATAATTAAGAACTGATAATCTATATTATTACTATACATTTAGGCGTAAGTCTGCATTTTACTATAAATAAATAAATAAATGAATAGTATATAGTATATTAAATGCGTATATATATGAAACTATTTATTGTATTATAATATTATATTGTAGTGCACTGAAGTCTAAAGCACATTTTAAATGTTAATAGTATATTTTAATTCGCCAAAAAGAGTCTCATAAAATGTATAACTTATATTATATTTTTTTGAATGTCCGATTATACTATTGTAATAATATATTTAATGGATATTTATATTGAAAGTAAAACAAAAATTACCCAAATAGTATATCATCGTGCAGAGGCCGGATGTTTTGTTATATCGTCATCCTCGATTCAACGTACGTTAGTAGTGGTGTGCTACCGCATGTGCTTTAATATTAAATTTGATAGCATTAATAAATCATTGCGTTTGAAAAGCGATTCCGAACAAAGTTATGTTGAGACAGCGGTTGTTGACATTTCTCCGATATTTTTTGTCTTTTCGACGGTAGTTTACGTTTATCATATCATTACGTTTAGATAAACTATTCATGAAAAAAAGATATAGTATATATACCTACCTAATCTCGTTATACTAATATCTAATTTAATGTATAGAAATAGGTATATACGACGAGAAACATTTTTAAAAATAATTTCCGCACCTATCCAAAAAAGTGTACTTAAAAAAATCGAGACAAATATAGATATATTATATCTATCACTCTATCAGTTAATATAAATATAATATCCATATTATAACTAATTATTGCGTATTATCTCTTAAAGGCATCGATTATTATTTAGTCTAAATAAATCAATAACATATTATTTTAAATTAAAAACGATTAAACTATAATAATTTACATCGTTGTATACGTGGAAAAGTTTGGTGGACAATGAAAGCACCTTGCACGCCGTTACAGGAAATACAGATTCCTTGATTTGTTTTCTATTATATTTATATTAATTAAACTAATAACTGTTATAAATATTTGTTAGAATGATATGCTGTAATGACTGAGAAATCTTTACAATGAATTTGTCTGATGTATCTTTTTTACATTATCATTATTATTATAAGTTATGTATAATAACAATATTATATTATAGAATAATTCACTTTACGTCTGTACCTACTGCCTACCTATCATTATTTGAAAGCGTATATTATTATATGAATAGACGTTTAACGCACCATTTATATTACTCATTTGTATCACGTATTCACGTGTAACCGTGTACCTATGCCTATGCATAATATTATAATACAAAATAAATACTATGTAATATTATAATATTATTATTATAAATAAAATACTGTTTCAAATCGTACAGATAATAATATAATAACATAATATGATTATTAAACATTTAAATCGACGCAATAATTTAGTTTTCAAAAACTGTTTTGACAAATACTCTATTAACGTTTCTCGATGTCTTGTTGTATAAAAAAAAAACAGACCGGACTGGACCGGAATAAATAGAACGTAAATCGTATTTTAGAGTTATTAATGGTATTTTTCGTCGTTATTTCGACGAATTAATATAGACGAAGGCGAATTTCGAACCATTTGTTTGCACTGCACGATAGATCGCACATCACGTTTTTTTTTATATACATACATAAACTCTCGAGTATTCGGTAGTTTCAGTCATACATATCTTTTCGTGGAAGAAGAACGATCTCTTTAGTTTTTAATATATTATTATACCGAGTACGCGCACACCATTCTTTATTTAGTATTATAACAATATTATAGTTAGGTATAATGGTATAAAGCTACTCAAAAAAAGCACATTAGGTAGATCTTGGTTTCTTACATAAATCGATATTATCAATGTTGGACCACCACGAGCATAATATAAAATGGAAGATAATGCAGTCATTAAAGAAATGAATTATAACATAAATATTTACATATTTTTTCCGACATTTTTTTTTTAAAGACAATGTTTTGTTTTGTTTTGTTTCATGCTTACAAGTAGCCGTACATAACGATGACTTATTTTATGGTTTGCATACTTAATGATCTTGGATACATGTTAGATTTTTTTGTTTGTATTGTAAACCTACTTATTGATGGTTGTTAATTTACTCTAAGATCTCTATCGAGCAGGTACAACATAACTTTATATTATTATAGATATGTTTTTGTAACATTAATTTAATTTTAAATTTTGAATTGAGCAATGAATATATTTTTTGTTTTTATACAATTAAGTGTGTTTTAATTGTGTTTAACATCAACTTTAGGAGGAATAAAAATACATAAGACTTAAATATTAAGAATGAATGATCTGTGATGAAAAAATATAACTAATAATTAGTTATTTTTTGAAGTTTGAAGGAATCAAAATAAGTAGGAAATTTCAATTATTCAACAAAATTATCGGGAAAAAATCAATAACAATTACAATTAAATGTGTATATATATTTAAGCGATAATAGCTTTTTTCAAAATAATCTGTGTATTTTTATTTCTTATTATATTTTAAAAATAAATAATATTGGATATTCCTGATGTTTTCTAAAAATATTAAGATTAGCATTTCATAGATATGATGGTATACATATATTTAAAATAGGTTTCTCTTTCCAAGTTATTTTGTGACTTTTACTTTATTACTTTTTTCGATTATATATCAATAGAATATTTTTTTCTGAGAAGAAAAGCTTAAAAAAGTAATACAATGGCCGTCTCATAAAATCATGTTATTCTTAAAGCAATATTATAATATAATACGATATAAAAGTATATCAATACTCCAGTCATTAGTTTTCACATTTTTCCAAAGGAGTGTTAATACCTAGTTTAAATTTTGACGTCAAGAATGCAAAATTGTGATTTATAATATTTTGGAATAAAATAAAATTATTAATCGTGGAAACTTGAAAATTCCACATTTATTTAAAATATAATTGTAAATAATGTGTACAAATGTTTAAAATATTAAAATATTTTAAAAGCAATTGAAATTTTAAATTTTTTAAAAAAAATTCCATAAAAAATGTTCATGCAAATATGTGTAAAATATATATACAAGGTTCATCTTAAGTTTTTTTACACATGTTTAAAAATATCACAATACCTTTACGCGTTTTTTAAAATTATTGTTTAAAGTACAAAATTTGAAATCACAAAAATTTGTAAATTTTTTTATAGATCATATAAATTCGACAGCTATGGCCATTAGTTACGATTTAAATTAGATAGAAGTATTTACAGTTTTTACAAATATTTTTTTTTTTTACAATGGTAATTGTAAATTAAATGGTTATTCTTATAAATATTCAAAAATATCAAAAATATAGATATTTTTTTCTTTTAAACATGTAAAGTTTAAATTAAGAAGAAATCAGTTACATATTTATAACCGATAAATAACAATTTTTTTCCTCTGTCCATTTTAGTTATTAAATCCTGTGGTCCTAATAAACATTAATTGTAGAGACTTGAAAATTTTTGAATTTACGTATTATTTATACTAAAAAAAAAATATAATAAGTTATAAACGCAGTGAAATGTCGATATATATCATTTTTAAATCATATTTTCATGCAAATTTTTATTTTTATCATAATATTTTTAGTGAAGCCTTATTGTTATTACTGCTTGTTAAAAAAATATATTCTCCATTGTTGACATTACTTTATTACCATATTATTTATTATAATATATGAAATGCTATATAAATTTCTATTGATAATTTTAATATAAATGGATATTTATATGTAATTCTTCCAAAGAACTTGCAGAAAAGAACTATTTTACAATAGGTAAGACGATAAGTACATATAAAATTAAATTATAGGTATTAATGGTATTATTATTTTCTGGGGGTATTAAGACTCGTTCTTATTTATAATTTATTGTCACTTATCAAACTTAATTATTATACAAAACTATGCAGAGATTGTAGATTAACTTATAAAAAACAAAGAAAAAAAGAGAAAGAAAAAAAGTATTAAAATATTAACGATTAAGCATAATATTCGAAAAAAGTTTGAATTAGGCAACAAAAGTAATTTTTGTTATAGACCCAAATTATAGTTTGAATACTAAATAAAAAAAAAATATATAAAATATTTTGTGGCGTACCCAACTTTGAAAGTTGTTACTCGGGGTAAACATCATGAATGGAAATCAAGTCAGTGGCTGTATAAATCGATCAACTAAAGAATAAAATATATTACATTTTATAATATTAATCGATCGCAATTAAGTTAAATTGACGTTTAATATCAGTGTTAATTTCAATAATAAATGAGTTAATAATCCTTAAAATAGTCATAACTCATTATAATGCTACCAATTGTTTTCCCATCGAAAGCGTTATTGTAATAGGTGTATGTTAAACGTATATATTGTATACTACACTTGGTGCTTGGTGTTTTTCTTTGCTCAAAACGATTGCATTTTTAAGGTCTCGAGGACATAATACCTAATATAATATCGCGTATTATAATATTATGTTTATATTATAATAGATGAAACGTTCTGTCGGCGGTGGCGGTGTACCCACCTCAAACAACACAATAATGGTCACGTCGCTCGTGTAGAATACGTGCGCCGTCGCGCAATTAAAAACAAAACATTTGAATATAACAAAACGATTTTTGTTTTTTATTTATAGAAAACGGTAGTTTAACGTAATATTATAATGACATGTATTTTTTATATTATAATATGTAGGGTACTCGTAGCTATATAATAATATATATATAGCGTTTGGTCTGCGGTGTTCTGCGTTTATTGTCGTTAATAGTATAATAATTTACTAATTAAGGATGAACGGACATCCGGATTTCTAATTTGTTTGAATGAAATATTTTTCAAACTTATTATTTTTATTTATATATATTATAAACTATTCGAGGAAACGAGTAAATTATGAAATCATTTAACCATCGTCGGCATATAGGTATTATAATATTGAAAAGTTTGGAAATTGTAGGTCAATAGATATAATGAAATACTATGTAGAAATATTAAGCCTATTTATTATACAAACAAATAAGAATTATTGACAAAAAAAATACACGTTTGTGCAGTATATGGTACACGATAAAAAGGAAACGATCTAATAATTATTGTAACACGTATTCTTAAACATTTAAAACGGCACAGTATCATAATTCATAAGTCATGAGTAGTGAGTACTCGTGATAAATAATACGTAGGTATTATGATTAAGTATAAAAATTATAATTTAATATAGTAATATGACTATTTATTTGCTGGCCTAATAAAACCGACTTAAAAATAAATCTTATAGAATGTCATTCTTAATCATTCGTCGGTATTTGTTATTTATTTTTTGTTTATTTGTAACAGATTGTAATGTATACATATATATATATATATCAAAATTATTGGATTTGTATT
Source organism: Rhopalosiphum maidis (assembly GCF_003676215.2). NCBI lineage: Eukaryota > Metazoa > Arthropoda > Insecta > Hemiptera > Aphididae > Rhopalosiphum > Rhopalosiphum maidis. The sequence goes on from NC_040877.1 coordinate 86,509,120, forward strand.
CACCGATTAAGTATTCAGATTTCAGATTTTCTGTAAACATAAATGCTATGAATAAATCATAAATGTGCCCAAATGCGTCTCCAATCGCTATTAGATTGCTATTTGCTTAAATACAACGCCAGTCCACGTTTTTAAACATAATATAACAGTATTTAAAACAATTTCTCAGACTTTCGAATTTAATCTAATTTTTAGTATACAATTATTGTATTTTAATTCATAATTATTATGTTCATTATATTCACGAATTACGAATATATAAGTCGTATTTCAAACATATTAAAAACCTAACCCTATACACACACACGGTTATGTTAAAGAAAATATGTATGTAATTATAAGTTATTAAAGTTATTTCATTATCGTCTCCCATTACTAAATATATATTTTTTGTTCCATTCTACTTTAAAAACACGATAAGTCGATACCTATTTCAAATTATATTTATATAGATAATACTGATAATAGTATGAATAATAATGTACTTGTGTACTTATCATAGGTGCCGCATAATATGTATGCATGTGCCTATCTACCGTATATTTGAGTTTCACATTAATTAAATTTGAGTATAAATGCGCGGTGCAATTGTTAATGATATTACAACCATCGAAATACAGTATTATTGACATAGAAATGTTTTTATAAATTATCTATATGATATAAGTACCTGTAAGTGACGCTGCGAGGGGATCAACGTGACGTCTAACACTTTTGGACACGTTAAATAAAATCGTATTATATGTTTCACAGGCGGGATAGGCATCGATTTTCGGATTTTGTTTATTCGTCTAAACACTAATACTTACCCGCCCGTTGGACACTACTTGACTCCGTAGTCGAACCGATCCGACTAGACCTTTCGTACAGGCACATTCGACGTAGATCTTCATCTCTTCTCTGTTCAACACAAACAGGGCAATTAAAACACTGTTTAATCGCTGTTTATTTACGGTTTGCTCAATACTCTTCAATAGTTGTTCTAATCGATATGGCGTCAGACAGGTGAGATATAAAATTCCGCCTACACGTGTTATGCGCCGAAAGGGCGCTGCGCATATCGATTTCGATCGGAGATCGCAATCGGCGACGTTAATCGTCGGGTTTTCTGTTATATTGTGTGTGTATAGTGCACGAACATAGGTACACTGCAGTGTTATTTTGTCCATTATAATTCCATTAAAACGCGATTCTCCGACTACCTAGTCGATCATTATCTGCTACTGCTGCATCGGTCAAACTCGTATTCATATTTTTACGTTATACATTTTTTATTTTATGGCGCATTATACACAGTATAAGAATACGATTCTTTATTATATAATATAAAACTCGAATTCCTCGTCATTATCCCGTCACGTCGATAAATTGAAAACACGGCTGCTTTAGAGTGCTAGCCTGTATAATACGTATACTCGTATATATTGTACACACGGTTTTCACATTACAAAATGTAACTTAAAGTAATATACGTCATATATGTGTGTAAAATGTTATATACGCCCAATATGGGCCTCAGATTTGACACACAGTGTTTTAATAATAATAATAATAATAATAAACCACTGGTTATATTAATATAACCACGCACATTAACCTAACCTGCACTGTCGTTTTTAAGGATCTATATACAATATACATAAACGAGTATAGTCGAAAATGGCCATATTGCCGGTTCTTTTATGTCGAATATACCGATTATTGTTTTATTTTCTCCCAAAATTTTATTGTTTCGATTTTTTTACGGGATACGCGCCGTCGCTCGAGCGATTAAAAGACGATAAAATCCCGAGGAAACCCTGCGCCGTGTGACGACCGTTATTGTATATTTTATACGACCGTGCGATAATCGCGGGCGCAAAGCCGCCGCCGCGTCGCTGGTGGAAGAGACTTCATAATACAACCAATAAAAATTCAAATAAAAAAAAGGGTAGGTAAACCCCTATAATACGCGTAAACGCGTATGTTTATTTAATCACCTCGCGCCGCGACTGCAGGTGAGGTACCCATACCTGCCTACATATATATTACGTGCTGCGCATTCGAAATTGGAATCTGCAGACTGATTTTTAGTCAGAGATAATAACCTCCCCGCATAATAATAAGTTGTTATACGTACAATAGCCTATATGCATGCAGTGATGTCGACTACAGCATATTCCGTCGAAATAAGTTTAAAAGTTTCAGCAGCTGAGTGCTGTCGAGTTTTATACATAATTGGACATTGAAATTAGAACTACAGCGCTGCTGCCGCCTCGTCCGTTGTATACGATCGTTTCACATAATGTTATACAACCGCGTAAAAAACGTAGAATATATCTTATGCGCTCGTATCGTTACGTGTGTACTTTATATTACTACACAATATCTCTATTATACTACATACGCAGAGCTATGAAGATCGGTAAAAATAAGTACGCGCCAATTCAAATAAAATAGTAGACTTGTAGAACCTTCAGTGAAAACCCTCGTAGTCAAAAAATGTTCCTCGCCCAATATATTCAATCCGCATTTATCCTCTCGCGTGACAGGCGTATGAGTAATGGTTTATGATATTATTGTATAAAGATCGAAATTAATAATTATCAGTGTTTATTATTTATTTTTTTTTTTTGCACCGATTCGTTTAAAAAATAATAAATCGAAAATCGTTTTACGATAATAATATAACAATCGATATTACACGTCTATATAATAGATGATCATATTTATCGGAAAGCTATTTTTTGGCAATCGATGAAATATTTTACGTTAATTTACTAGCACTCGGGTATGGGTTTATTGTGAGACGTCAGGTAGTTCACGAGCGTAGTGAAACGTACACAATTTTATAAAAGAAGTATTTTTCCGACTAGTCGTTGATTATTCAGAGAACTGCGTAGCACTTAATTTTAATAATTCAAGCCCGATATCTTCAATAATGTGTTACGTGTTTTGGCGTTATTATTTTATTTTTTGGTGCCAAAGAAAAACAAATACAAATGACATGTTCTTACTAATACACACGCGAAACGACGAATTCGGCTTTTTAAATAATATAATATTAAATCCTTGTCGTACACAGTTATCTATAGAAAGTACGATATTATACGAGGACGTTGGATCTGTATAAAATACGGGCTGAATATCTGAATATGATTATGAACAATATGAACGTAACCACGGTTATAGTAATTATTATCATCATCTCTGTATACTGTATACCTTTCCTTTTGGTTTACACCCCTTGTTGCAAGCGGTTGCATCCCTTGCTTTTAAAATAGTTCCAGTTGGCCTGCACCCTGATGAAATAACGCACGATTATTAATATGATTTAAATTAAATTGTATTTTAAATATTTTTATTACAACTTTAAATTAAATCCGTTATAAACAAATATTGCGCTATAAATTTTTATTGTATTTTAGTTTTTAAATTGATTTTTAATATTTATGTTAATGCATTGATTTGGTCTATGATGCATAGAAATAATTGGAAGCAGAATAATGTACATATACGTAGTATATCTATTTTTGTATGGCCTGGTAAAATATCGAAATGACCTGCTTGATACTTCGCGCGCCCGAAAAAAAAACCGAAATGACGCCCCCGTGGCAAGGGCGGGAAGTGAGCCATTTCAGTCGCGGGCGTCGTGTGCCGCATTTCGCCCAAGACTGAAATGGCCTTCCCGCGCGAGCCACACATACTATTTTTTGTCACGCCCCTGCGTTCATGGAAAAGGTTATGGCAGGAACGCACTTATCTAGGAACAGTGCAAATTAAATATTTAGCTGTTTAAATGTTTATGCGTCATGCAAGGAGGTTGTACTATGAATATAAGATGTAACCAAAAGTTTATGTTTTATAAAGACCGTGGTATACATTTTAGTTTCTGGTTGTGCGGGAGATACGTGCCCGGCACTTTTGAGGATTTCCTCTTTTCCGCCCGGCGCATTGGGGATTTCCTCTTCTCTGCCCGAAAAAGGTTGCTTTCCGGCGCTTCAGCCGTGGTCGAAAACCAAACTTTCGGTGCGGGCGTGACAAAAAAAATATTATTTGTACAGTTTTATAAAACACCGCCGTTGATCTAAAACGACTGATCAACGATAAACGTATTTATATGATAACTTTTTTCAACATTTTTTGTCTGTACGCATTTGTTATTTCTATACTCGTGCACCCATGTCACATTACTCGATCCTGTAGTGGTGTATGTTAGGCGTAGTCACTACAGCGCTGTGTATATGTATAATATATTATATGGCTAGAACCTAACCTATACGTATGATATTATATATTTTACGCGAAAGTATAAATAACATTATACAGTTTCCGTCACGTACGCGGCGGTGTCGGCCACCAAACAAGACTACGCGCGTATAGTAATGTATCGGGTTTATTAATAATATAACCGCACAACGCGATGATGTACCTAAAAAGAATAAAGAAAATAATACGGATTGACGAATATATTATATCGTAACAACGTTCAACGATATGATGTATTAGGTGTACGTGTGTAAAACGGCCCCATCTCGTAATCGCAATATTATTATAATAAATAATAATATTAATAATATATGCGTCGTTTCTTTTGGCGGCGGCGTTTTTGGGTTGTTGTTTTTGTGTTTTTAAAATTTTTTTTGGCGGCAATTCAAGTAGGTACCACACCGAGCGGGACGATAACCATCAAAACGCCATTATAATGCGCGTGTGTGTAAATACATATATTACATAGGTATGTGCGTGTACGCCGCGTGCACTGTGTGCGTTTTGGCGTAGCCGCCGCGTCCGCGCCCCGAATTTTTATGTCGCGAATTAAAATAAAAATAATAATAACAACGAGCATTACAACGACAAAAGACCGCAGAAAGAGAAAAACAATTCGTATAATGATCGTCGGCCTCGTTGAAATACACGCCACACGTAAAACTACTCCGTATACAGGGTGACTCGCCAAGCACGCACACCCATTTTTTTTCTTCAATTTTGCAATTATTCAAAACCTGGTGTTTGGAATTTCTAAATATTTTTAAAATACTTCATATTAAAGTTGTTGAGATTTGTGATTATATAGTAAATGTTTTGAGGAAATGAAAAACTCTAATTTTTTTAATTTTGCTGAAAATGTTAGCGTATCAAAATTTGAATCAATAGTTTTTTTTAGTCATTTAACCTTGAGTAGGATTTAAGGATAATACTCGTAGTTCCATGATAATGGGTTTTGATAATTTTAAAATTTTAGAAATTAATATTTAATATGATTTATAAAATGGTTCAAGTATAATAAATATTAGATTTGATACTAAATCTATTTTATATTATTTTAAAAGCATTTTAAAGGACTATTATTCTTAGTATAAACATTTTAATAGGTATCTACAAAAATATTTGTCCAAAACTGTATTTCATTGCGTCAACATTTTCACAAAACATATCCATTAAATAATTAACTGTACAAAAGAAGGGTTTTCACAGAAGTTTATTGTATCGTCACAGTATAACCATTTAACTGGTACAAAAAGCTCCAAGAATTTAAAAATATTTTATGTGTCTAAAACTGTGAATTTGAATAAATTCATTACGAAAAAACCAAACGGGGGTTAGCATCATGGTTGGTTAATCACTCTGTATATTTTAGGTGTACCTACACCCATCGTGTTATCATCGTACATAAACATTGTAATATATTACACCGTGTCGCGCACGGATCTCACCAAAAACGCCGTATAAAACGTAGGTCCGTATAATATATCGCTGTCAGTATACATTATATTATATTATTATCCAGCCGGTATATAATATCACTGCGCTATATCTGTGAGCAGCGACATCCTCTCCCATCTGTATTTTTCTAGAGCAAAACGTACGTTTTTTATACAATTTTTTTCCTCCGTCGTAAATGTACGCGATTGTACGAGCACGGTTATCCTCGCCATTATATATATATGCCGTGAGCACCGGTTGATGCGTGCAAACGATAAACATCGCGCGACCGCGTTAAATCGACTACTCATCCTCGACTATATAATATAAAAGTGTGTGGTGTATATAATATAATATACATGCGTATAATATTATGTGTGTGCTGTGAGTCGTGTCATTTTTAAGGATTTCGTTGACGACAAAAATGATTTTAATCTAAAAATGGAAACGTTTATTCTCATGGCCCAGTCGTCGTATATTATAATTTACGAAGTCGTATGTTTGTCTAATGGCTGATTCTTTTAACGGCATAACATATAAACATTTTAACATTAGTAATTTCGAAAAATACTAAATTTTCATCGATATTTTTTGGTCGGCAACCAAGTCTTATAGTTATCTTATTTTCGTCTCCCTAGCTATAACGCATCAAAATAATATAGTACCCTAAAAAATATGTGGCGAATTGCCTATCTAAAAATCATAGTATTTAATAATTTTACATGAAAAAGTTGATGATTTTTAAGTATAAATAATGAATAGGTACCTTAATCATTATCCACTATTTACCTATAAAAAATATGTACATCTACATCATATATATATATATATATATATAAGGTGTAACAAGACTGTTACCACTATTTGACAAATTTTCATTACAAATGTTAGTAATGTTACTATATTTGTTAAATAGTCCTGTTACACCCTGTATATATTTAGGTAGTCCTCTTTCGGGATATTTTAAAATCCCTTTTCATACGATTTTCAAATTTTAATAAATTGTAATTTTTTTACTTTTCAAAAACCGAATGTGATAATATTTCCTGGCCCATCTATCTTGGCTACATTTATTTAAGCTTAAAATGCTTATAAATAATGTTCGATGATCGATACATGAAAATTATCAACAAAAAAAAAAACAATTTGCTTCCAATTATTTAATTTAAAAGAAAAAGGTAAAAATCGCAAAGATTAAAAATAATTTTTATTTGATTATTGTAGAATTTTAAAAACTTAAATTTAGGCTTAGTTTTAATATAACATAAATATACTATATATAAAAATCGAATTTAGCTATGAAAGAACCTACATAAACATTATACACATCACACATGTATATACAGCTAACATATATCGATAATCTATAATTATTATAATATATTACCTATAATTACCATATCATATGCGAGTGAATTTCGAATTATATTTTTTATTCAATAAAATTCAAATATATTATAATATAACCGCTCGTTATTCTGTTGCCTATCGGTCACCGAAGAACTTCCTCAAATCGTTTATGTTACCGTTATTAGGTCATTAGAACTCTCACGTGTCCCGTTCTCACATTTTAATCTCGTCCACGCACAACTTGGAACTTACAGAAGTACGCATATACAATGTATATATTTAATATTTAAGTATAGAATATAATATTTAATACATAGTCCCGTGCTACCCCTTCGGAACACGCCACATATAATAGGTACCTATATACACCGAAATATTAATAATGCGCCGCATTTGTTTTTCCTGGTCAATTATTGTTTAAATTCCACACAAATGCTTACTAGGTTTTCAAATTACAGTCATTAGAGTTTATATTGTATACTATTGTACCTCCCTGCTATAATATAATATGTATAAATGTCATATATGAGCATTTGAGTATAATTTTCAATGTAGCCTTGTAAAATAAAAATCGAATTAAAAAAAAGTACTCAAAATAATAAATAGACTTTTTTATATGCTAATTATAAAACACTCACGATTTTTTTTTTACCGAAAGTTTTTTTATACAATTAATATTTCAGTGGGCTATAAATTGGGAACACGTTAATGTCTAGAATACAGTATAGATAAAATACTTTATAGAATACGCAACATTTCATGCAAATAACCGCCCATAATCAGAACTCAGAAGTGCTTTTTTACTGCGTGTAGTAGCGTACTGCTATTTTGAAGATAACATAATTATAAAAATGTGTAGAAGAAGGTACCTGTATAAATTAATAAAACTAACAGAAATTAATTATTTAACTAAATTAACAGAACGTTTAACTATGTATAACTCATGTAAATTATATTATAATATAGTCTTTCGTGTCTACAATACTTCACGTTTTATAATATATTGTGTAAGTCGGTTAAGTCAGACTTAAATTGCTTACAAATTTGGTTAAAACCACCACAATAATGATATTGAATTAGTATAAGAATTAATAAAAGTTAAAATAATTTATACTTCTGTTTTATAAAAACATAAGCGTATAGGTATATCTAGTTCTACTATTATTATATAATTAAGTACGGTAGTTATGTAATACAATATGTTAAAAGAATTTTATTATTTTACTATTTTATAAAGTGTGAAGCATTTATAATTTAGTTTTTATAAATTAAAATTTTTAATATTATTATTACTTAATTTTTCATTTACCTATTCAATTAATAATAAAACACATACATTGTCATTAATATATATATATTTATTGATCTTTGCATAAAATACCGATTTCTTTGGCCATTAGTGACTTACGTTAACTTTTATTAATATTATTTTTATAACTAATAAATTAAATTACTTATTAAAATAAGTTTTAAATTGAAAATATTTTGGAATTTAATCATCTGAATAATTGTCCTTACTAAATTTACTTTTACAATTTTTATTAAACAATTAATTCAAAATTAAATTTATTTTTTAATTTCACCGCTTGTATAGATACGTGTTAAACACAATAGTTACTCGATGATATCTAATTATGTAATTGTATATGATGCGTATAGTTTATTTTATAATTATATTAACAATATTTTTATAGGTACAAAATCAATAAGTACTTACAAATTTTTAAGCACTTCGACTTATATCTTTATAATTATTTGAATATCAATATATTGTAATACAATTGTAAACAGTATACCACAAACTTTTAAACTTCATCACGTATTTTTTTTATATGTAAAAAAGTGACTAAAATATTTTCTACACTTACAAACCTGCGTGTATACCATTACTTTTGTCACTTAATAAAAATAGCATCTTCAGCACAAACATTCGTTTGATATATTTTTTTCTCTTTTCAGTCCAGTCAACGTGATGTTTTTCGGTTCAAATATTAAAAATTATTGTCCATGCCAAAATCTCGATCCGCTTGTCAGCTATGATTGATGGCTGATCATTTTTATTTCAGTCGTCTCCCCTATTCAGGCGTAAGAAAGTCGAAAAAATACATTTATGTCTGTCGACCAAGGCCTTCGAAGGGCACAAAAAGAAAACTAAAAAAAAACTACAAAGATTAAAATCATTCGGAGAAATCTCTGTCTCTGTTTCGATTGCGAAACGTCCTGTTAATTTCACAAAAAAATAACGATACTCGATTGGCGTCTTCAGTAGTTCTGTTTTCCTGTAGCCAACACGAAATAGCTGTATATGTATAAGCCTCATCTTGGCTTAAATCAACGGGTGCAAAACGAATTTACAGGACTGGTTTAAGCATCATTAACGTATATGTTAAAGTACCAAATATCGCATCAAAACCATATATATTCTCGCCCCACATCGAAGGATTTGCCTATAGGCTATGGAAGTAGTTTCGTATTACTCTAATACAGATTTAATAATATTTAATTAGGTATTTCATTATAATCAGCGTTTTAAATGTAATTTAAGGTATTAGTATATGCACAAAATAATACATTTATTATCTACCTAGCCATAGGTACTAATTTTCTTTAATCAATTTTTAAATATAGGTATATCGTACTCACTACTCGTGTTATTATATATTATATAGGTACATCAACATTTCTCGAAAAGAATTAAGTTTTTAATTACAATTAAGCAAACATAAAAAAATCCTATAAAATCCTATAAAATCATCAAGCAGACATTTAGTGTTAATAATAATTCAAATAATATAAGAACATTTTATTCAGAATTCCAAATAATGAACTCAACAATTAGTGTAGGTAGCTAATGATAATAATATAATACACCACAATATATATAAATACATATGCATGTGTGCAGATAGACGACAAGACGCGGGATTCTGCAGTGGTGATGATTATAATTTATGTATACAAATATTCAAGATTTTCAGATAAACATTAGTGTTGATTCTACCGTTGTAATAATTGTTAAGACATTTGTGTATTATTGTACAATTCCCATATTTGTAAACGCATTTAGAAAAAAAAAAACGTATTCGTATTTTCGGAATACACATTATGTGATACGTATAATCAATATTATATCATAAATTATACATAATGTCTATTATATATGTGTACATGACATATGCATATGTATTTTACGAGGCAAAAACGATATATTATTATATGCGTTGCCGGTCCCGGTGGAATAATATATTATAGTGCTGTGCATGTGTCACCACTCGCCGCCTGACTGTAATATTATGGACGCGATAATAATGATAAAAACGCGCGCGTGTTACAAAGAGTAAAGACGTATACTAAAACCTAATAATTAGACAACTTACTACTGTACCCGAATATAATGGTCGTACATACATGTGTTTCGAGTGTGGGGTGAAACAAAATAAAACATTTATAGACGAAAACATACACACTCATCCCCTGACGCACCTGCAGCAGTTTTGGGGACAAAAAACGTACACGCACACACACACACACACATTACACGTCATATTATAGTACATATACGTCATACATATTATATTAAATTGTTTTGGTCGATGAAAACCGTGTAACAGCAATACAACGCAGCATCTTTCAAAAATATGATTTCTCATATACATAATAATGTATACCTGCGTACGGTTCACACGGGACGGATCACACACGTACACCGACAAACGTTGATGTCTTGCAGTAAACGGATCGAATTAAGTACCTACTTCCTATATTAAATTCAAAATAAACCGTCATAATAATATAATAACGAAGACGAAAATCGTAATAATAAAAAATAATAATGTTATGTACGTACGTTTATAATATGAAATTGTCGTTGTATACGTACGATACTATACCGCAGTAATACATGTAATGATTCACCAAGCATTTCTTCAACCATCATACAGCTATTTAAAAATATAACTTTAAGAATTTTTTAAACGTACTTAAATTGATACTATATTTTAAAATCTATTACATTTTTCGAACTACTTAAGAAGTGTCCCGCGTGGAGATGTAGACTTCTATTTTCTACATAAAAGTCCTCTTTATTCTGCAAAATTTTTAGCTGATAATATTTTTCTTAATATGTTTATAAGACTACGTCATCAATATAAACATTTCAATAAAGAAAACATTATTTGTTTGAGTTAGGTGCATCAACATTTTCAAAAAAAATATCTATAAAATAATTTACGATATTAAAAAGGGATTTTCTTTGAAATAAGGAAATTTTTATCATTGATATAACTGTTTTTAAATATGGTCTATAAGGATACTACTAAACATAATACTTGAAAACTCTGAAAATTTGAATTAGAATAAATTTAATATTAACAGAAATATCGTGGGTGAGCATGCTTGATAAATCGTCCTATATATAATGTATTTTACACGAGTAATGATGACACCGACGAAGAGAGGTATTTTAAGACCATATCTTATCAATTATTATCCAATAACGATTCGAAAACAAATATTTCGGTTCTAGAGGTCGACAGTAAGTTTTGGTATAGTTATTTTAGTCGTGCGTGTACATGTTATAATATTATTATATAGTAAACGCATGCATAAAATAATAAAGTATACATTGTTCTCAATATGCGCCTGAAAAATCAGTAGAGATAAAGGTCAAGTGAACAGCCATAAAGAAACGGTCAACGCGTTTTTTATTTGATCGTAAAAAACATTATTAAATATAATATATGTATATAGACACGTTATATTGCATACCTAAATGTTATTTTCATCGAGGATGAATTTATGTAGCCAACATTTTTTTTATGTATCTTCTTTAGTTATAGTCGACATAAAAATCACTTCAACGTATTTTCAACATTGTTAAACATTGACGTGAGTTAGATGTGAAAATTTAATGTAATAAATTATTGAAAACAAAAGTAAGCTTTAATTATATAATATATTAACCACACTGTCATTACTGAACCATACAGATTATATCATTTAATTTTGATTTAGTTTTGAATGTTATAATTTTCAAAACTAATTGTTTAACAGTCTAAAAAAATAATCATATTTACGAGTACATAATATTATATTATAATTTATCATGCAATGACATAAACATGTATGAATAATATTATACATAGGTAGGTACATCGAAATAACGGTTAACTTCAATTATCTAAACACATCATAGTAGTAAACAGCTCTACACGAATAAGTACTCAATGCGTACTTTATATACTTAATAATTGACTTTGACGTTGGTTGTTTAATGTAAAAATATTAAAATTAAAAAATACTTTTGAAAAAACCAAAAATTTATTTAAAAAAAAAAAAATCTTTGTACCTGTTCATTAATCGTTTTATATTTTAGATCCGTCACCTACGTGAAACGAAAATATGATTTTACTATTGATATTCACAAAGTAATGAATGCTTTAAAAAAAAGAAAAGTAGATCAACTTTTCGGAACAGTAATAAATATTAAAGGTATTGGTAACGCAGCACCGTTCCACAGAAAACGTGTCGTAAGTCGTAACTCTGCCAAAAATGTTAGTGACAAACAGGTGAAGTCATAGCAGGACCAGCGGCACCTAATCATAAAAATATCTAACAGTGGTGGAATTGATGATATCTGACGTTATGACTCCGGCAATTATATTTACAATAATAAAAAAAAAAAAAAAAAAAAATAAGAAGAATAAAAACAGCTGTAATAGAATATAGTTTTAATATACAACACGTATGTAATGGTAGTCGAGTCTACTTCAAATTATTTATATTATATATTAACGTAGGTTAGGTGCTCGGACCTCGTTTAAAAAAAAAAACGTTATAAATTTGTCCCGACCGAACACGACAATAAAAGAAAAAAATCGCACGTCCGTCTTTGCGATGTTCAGAGAATTAGAGTCAAGAGGTTCGTTTTTTTTTTTGGTTTTTTTATTTTTTCGCCGTAACTCGCTACCCGCCCCGCTCGTCATTGACGAATTATTAATGCGATAATTGACCGTTCTAAACGACGTAACCGAGTCGTTCCAACATTTTCACGCAAAGTTATTACCTCTACGACTCTACTTTTCATAACTAATGCACTCGGTTATTATACAACAGTCGGCGTTTAATGTGTTATATGAAGCTTTTCGTTCGTTTTTTTCATTACTTTCGCGATCGGCCTTTTCAGTTTTCACTGTTCTATTATTATCATTATTATTGTGCTGTACGGCCGCCACCGTCGCCGCGCACATTGTGCTCGATCGCATTGACATATACCGTCCGCCCCATCCGCCTCCCCCGAATTGTACGCGTACACACTGCACACGAGTACAAAACTGTATATTATTATCATTATTGTTTTATAAAATAGTCTATTATTACTTATTATTATTATTATTATCGTTATTATCTCTGTATAATAAAACGAACGTTTTTCGTCTCTTTGTTCGTCCGACCGGTTTGTGCCGTGCCGCGCAGCGGCTCGAGGGGAGGGAATCTTGCGACTCAATCAGAGTGGCGTCGTCCGATTGTGTCCGAAATACGATTGTCTTTTTCGTTAGTCGCGTTTGCTTTTTTTCCCCTCGCAATCCGCACTATATATATATATTACACATATCATTATTATTATTATTATTATAGGTATAGCAATTAAACGAGAACGGATTTCGGGAGCCGAGCGCACGAGATCCGCGCGGGAAAAAAAAAAACGTTTAGAAAAGAATTCGTCCTCCGACCTCGGGGCCCGGTTTTTGCGCGAATGACAATGGCCCCGGCTCACGTGTGTGTATAATACGTGTTTTCGGGGAATGCCAGCGATCGGAAAAAAAAAAAGAAAAAACCAAATAAATATAAATTAAAGAAAAATCGTCGTCGCGTCGTCGTCGTCGTCGTCGTAACGATATAATATATTGTAACCAACATATATAGTATATAATACGGCGTATTATATATTATATATACTTACCGCAGTTACCTTATTGCGATGAAGTCGCAACTCTGTGCGTGCACGGTAGCCCGCGCCGCACGCAGACTGCGTCTGTGAGCCGTACACTCGGAGACAGTACGAATTCGAAAATAATTGCGCGTTCGACGGTGTGTCGCGATAATTTATCGGCTGTTGGACGTTTCTATGTAATATGCATTCGCTGCAGAGGACAGCGCAGACGTCGAAAAACACACGGCTAATGGCAGTTGTATTGTAGCTATACATATACACAGGCTGATCCACATGCATACCACCGTGTTTTCCTTTAATACGCGTGTAATGAATTTATTCGAATTCTGATCTTTTTTAAACTTTATTTAAATATACTTATAGAGAACGTTTTTTCGGATTCTTGAATTTTTTTCGCAATACTCGAGGAGTGTCTTATGAAGGCAAAAGCTTCTGTTTAAATGAACCCTCCTATATCTATTTTTACTATAAATTATATAGTGAATAATTTTTTTATGTTTAAATATAAATTCGAACAAGTAATTGTTCAATTCTTCGATTCTAAAATATTTATATCGATGATAATAGCCCTTAAAAATATAAAATAGATGTTATATCGAATCTAGTATTTTTTATACTTAGACAAAAATATATATTAACATTAATTACCAAAGCCATCATATAAACCCATTATTATAAATAAATTATTCTCACAAGTAATAATACACATAGCTAAACGATAAAAAAAAGCTAGTCGTACAAATTTTGATTTTGATACGTCAATATTTTCAACAATCAATTCAAATTGTCAGTACTTACAACTATATTGAATGTAAGTTTTTTATTAAAATAATCATTTAGAATTCAGACGAGAAAATTAGTGGACTTCACATATTTTTGAGTTGGTTTTATCTTTAAAAATATATATTTTTAACGGTCATAAATTTTTCTTCGAAGTCCATAACTTCACCCACATCAAACATTCCTATAAATATTATTGTTTATTATAAAAATGTTTATGTTTTCTCTGTTGTTATTCTAAAATGTTTTAGTATCATATTTTTCTTGCTAATAAAAAGTAAAGTAAACATATAAATGCGTATCTTCTAAATTCTATAGAAAACAAAATAAAAACTAAAAAGTCAACGTTAAATAACATCCGTTAAAAACCTAGAACTTTTGTGAAATACTGCAAAAATTCGAACTTTTTCATATACAATTTTAATACCCATATTACACAATAATTTTAACTAACATTACCATTATAGATTTATGGTATGAATTTTAATATTTATTTATAACTACTTACATTGTTGATATTTAGTATTAAAAAATTCTTATAAATTAAATGTGCAATGGAAAAACACTAAAACTATAAATAATTAAACTAGAACATAATTTACATAGATTATAGTCTAGTGTTTAAGACCAAGATGGCAAGATACAATAATCTATATAATTCTATTTACCTAATAATATATAGATGCATATAGTCATGTATTCATGATTCATCTTCGTTTGTGATAAAGGTGTTTATATGTAAATATTGTATCAGACGTCGTGTGACGCTCTCCACCCAGCCCAGCTATGAGTTTTTCAGCTAATTTTGTTCTATACATTACATACCTACATAATTAATTCTTTTGTTTTAACGCGTACCTCGTTAAAACGGACACGTCCGTCGTGTAGTATTTGTTCTTTTTTTACACGAAAACTATTAGTCGACCCGAAATAAAAAATAAAAAAAATAACAATAATAATAATAATAATAATAATAACGAAACCGGTTAATTAAATCACCGGTCCACTAACTATAATTTGTGTGTTAGTGTGTGGAAGGCCGCATAGGATGGGACGAGGACGACCCTATACATAAATATATACACATGGAGTATATATAGGTACACACACAGACAATATTCCGGACCGGATGCTGCTATATGGTCTTCATTCAGTTATCCAATTAGTGTTTTATTACTCAAACGGCGTATATAGTAACGATGATGAATGCTCGCGTGAACTAGATCCGTGAACGGCCACGCAAAGACTAGTAAAATTTGTCCCGAAGTGAAGTGCCGGCGGTGATTTGAGAATTTTCTGCAACAGGAATTTTATTAAAGTGGAAATCACCCTTTCACCGCAATATCAGAGGTAAATCGTTAAGCCGGAGTAGGTACCGCATGACAATAATTATGAATATTGTTAAGTAAACGAAAGCGTTTGAAGAACAGTTGCAATGAAATTGAACTTTGGTAGGCATATTACTGCTCTAAGTATAGTTTATTCATATATTATAATTCATAATGATTTGTGCTGTACATTTATTGGATGATTAATGGATAAACAGCGTGCCATAAATTATTAATGTATAGGAGAGCCATAATTATTTTAAATTTATTCATAATATTAATTTTTTACATGTTTCATAAAACGTATACTGTATGCTACACCATGTAACTATTTTGTACCAGATGGTCCATTCAATGTAAGTCACTCGTTATTTCAAATTCAAAAACTATTACCAAAAAAAAAATTTTTGAAGGAAATATTTTATTATATTAAGGCATTAGAAATAATTTTTTTTTTAAATATTTATATATTTTAACAGAGTTTTTTTTTTTTTTTTTACTTTTACTTTTCTTAATAGTAATAACATGTATAACTCCTCATTTCAAAATAGAATTTTTTTTGATCCATAAAAATCAAATTTTAAACAAGTAGTTTATGAGTAAATTAAATTAATTAGTATTTAAAATTATAACTTATAAACTCCGTCACTCCGATTAATACTCTGCTTAAAAATATGAAATTAAAACTCATATTATCATCCAAAATAATACAATTTCAAAAATTATACAGAGAAAATGTTTACAAAATGTTGATAGTTAGGGAAATAATAAGTTTTTTCGTTATATTGATCACTCTGTATAGAGATTATTTGTACGAATATTTTAAAAGTTAAATCACTAATTTTTCATTAAGTATTCAAATGGTTTAGTTTTAGTATAAGTTTTAAAATTTGGGTGGGTGGGCGTATCCGTTCGCGGTTGTTGACGGACCTACACAACTTTTGTGCGTGCGACGCATTGTCGACCTCACACAATGTCTATCCGACCGGAATTGGCGTCGCCCGAAATCCTAATGCGCGTGCCGCGTATATACGACACACGCATTTCGACGCTGCCGAGTTTTCAATGTGATTCATACACACACACACACACACACACACACACACACACACACACACACACACACACACGAGCACTAGCAGACAACAAAGAATATAATATATATATATATATTATATATGAACAGTTGTTAAACAATGATACAATGGATCTGACAGAGAGGGTTGGCAGCTGTACTCGTCGTTTGGTGTTTTTTGAAATAAACTCAACAGCTCTGGCCGAAGGAACGGGTTTTTAATGTATTTTTCGCCTTTGGAATCGATCGTCGTCGCCGGCCGTCGTTTCCACGCCGACGACCTCAACCTAAATCTCCCGTGTGCCAAAACCCCCGTTTATCCCTCGTCAGACTAGATTTATGTGCGATCCTTGCCAAAAAAAAAAATAATAATAATAATAATAAAAACGAAAGTTATTTGTTTTCTCGCATTTTTATTGTGATTCATAATCGTTCAATTCCACGCACGTTTTTCAAAATCAAAATCTCACAGTTGATTTACGCACACTTCTAATTGAAATAATTTTGAATTACCTGCAATATTATTAAAAAATGTGTGACTATTGGCAATACGTATTTTTTAAACATAAAGGTAGACAATAGTATTATGAATGTTAATTTAATATTTTACCAATGTAATAAGTAATAAACTAATAACTAATAATTGTCGTTTACTATCAAAGTTTTTTAATTTGCGGTTTAGTATGTATTATAATTTTTTTTTGCAAAAGATTATGAATAAATAAAAAATATGTACTCTTATGTACAGTGTGCTCAACTCTATCACGCCATATTATTGCTATAGATAATATTACAATGCATTGAAGTGTTATCTTCGCGAAAAAAAATATTTGACTATAAATTCAATAAGATAATATAATACTGCAATTATTATATAAAATCAAAATTACACATAAATATATAATATTATAATATACACTATATTGTCTATATTATACAAACTATTCAGGTATATTATATACATACAATATCTTTATTGTAAATTCAATACGCAATGAGTGCAATGATGACAATATAGCAAGTTATTATAACCTCTCCGGGTCGCGTGTACAACACATAGTACAAGCAAACTGCAGGTCATAACATCAAATGCTTCGAGGATATTATTTTGGTCTCACGCGGAAGGTTAATACTTAATACCATACAATATATTGTGGCAATTTAATAGATATAAGTTATATTAAGTCTTGAGCCAAGACAGCAACATTATTGTAGTGTAATTTGCTCGCTGTAATACCGCTCGACCGCTAATAAGTCAGCATAATATTTCTCGATTCCGTCTAGATCAATATTGTGTTAATTTACAGTATTTACACATGCCTATCTACTTGTACATAGAACAGTCATATTATATTATATACAAAATACATATTGTACGAAACGTAGAATTCACTGTATCAGGTAAAACAAATTGTAACGATCTAAGTTCGATTTTCAGCGCAAAATATGAAAACATATCTTATGCTTGGAATAATTATAGTATAAAATCGTAAATTCCTTCGTTTATAGGTAATAGGTGCATAGTGTGTGCAAAGTTTTACGTTAACGGTATAATGGTCGAGGTACCTTTCGAAATATTTTAAAATACATTAATTTTAGTAACACCACTGAAATTATTTTAGTATTATAATACGGTAGCTATATATTAACAATAGAAAAAAATCAGCAAAACATAATTTAATACTAATTTCTAATGTCAAAAACTGTGAAAATAATGCTATTTTCTAACGGCGTACAAATAGGTACAACACGCGGAGATTTGGCTGCACACGGATTTAGCCAACTAAATCCTATTTAATTATTAAATTTCATTATTTAATCAGAAACGCTCAGCAAACTAATCTCTTCCGCTGACAACATATTAAGCTTTTACCTATAATTGTTAACTTACATAAGTAAAATAACCTGAAAATGACTACACTACATTATTTGTTATAAAACAAATAATTGTGTTTTATAAACAGCAAAACTATCTGGTTTTGACTCGTTAATTATTATTGTTTCTTTTTTTTCTTTTTTTCTTTATTTGGTTAGCAGGTTTCATAGTTATATAGAAAACTGCTAACTTATTTACAAAACCTCTATAAAACTCATGTATATATATGTAGTTCATTATTTTCCATTCTGACTGGTATGTTTTAATAAATTGAAGAATTACACATATCTATATATATAAATATAAATTTTCAGTCATTTATGTATATCCGTTATTAATCATTATTGCCACTTGATATTTAACTCTGCATCTCTGCGGGTCTATTATTGTACCGTTAATTTGTTTCAAATCTTTAATGAATCAAATAAAAGAACTATTTCATTTCTTCAAACCGTTGGAATATAACTATTCTTCAATTCATCAACAACATTTATGATTAAAGAAAAAGTTATTAGAAAATGGAAGCAATTACAAGCCAACAGCGAGTCAACTGCGTATACTAACTAATAACTGTATGTCTGTATGGGGCTTAATCTGTAAGATTTCATATCATTATTCAACGTTCACGTTATTCTATATCCTATACTTAAAAATAAATTTAATATTATGATTTTCTATTGCGATTAAACTAATTTAATGTTATTAATTATACTTTGTAGACGAGGCCTGGTTTATAACCGGTACTATTATAGAATAGCTGAATTTATTATTAAACGCTTTATTTTTTATTATTAATTTAATAAAGTTAGGTTAATTTCATATAATTACCAACATAATAATAAAGATACGGCATTATACACGTATCTATACGATAAAGAAAAAATAGCCACCAAGTAATAATAATAATATAATATACACGCCACTCGTTGTGTTATGATTTATTTTTTTTTTAGTTTTACATCCATTATAATATAGATACCTAATATTTTCATTTAAAATGTTTTGAATAGCTCTGTAACAGTTATAAATATTAATATGTTACATGACACTTAGAGTTCGTATATACATACGAACTCTACTGCTGACCAATACTTAATTAAACACACACACACACACACACACACACACACACACACACACACACACACACACACACACACACACACACACACACACATATGCATATAATTGTAAGGCCTATGACCAAGAGACAGCACGTATAGGTAGTCAGTCGATTGTACACCAACTTAAAGTATTGCAAGACTCCGTTCAACCACGTTAAGGTCATTTTTAGTATAGAAAATAATTACCGTGATTAGTATTATTTATAATTGTATTTAGTATATAATAAAAAGTTAATAACACCTGAAACAGAATCCTTGTTATTTATATTACAATTAAGACTCCTAAATTCTACCCCTGGCTACGGAAACTATATCTAAAGAGTCCTACGACTCTCCCTGGACATCCCATATTTAACTGGTCACTCCCCGACCACGTTACAGTTCAGTTCAAACATTAAAAATGTAATGTTTTCAAAAACATTTTATTCTATGTAGAATGCATAAAAAAAAAACCAATGTTGCATAGTGTATACTTATATTATAAGTACAACATTACAATTTTTAACTAGGTACATAAACAAATTATAATATAGTATTTTATTAAAAAACTTCGTCGTCAATAAAAAATATACTATTGGCGATCGAAAACACTTAATTTTCAAATACTTTTATACTCAACAGACTAACTTAATCTACATTCATTATAAGTTTCAAATAAACCATCATACAGAATTCACAATTGAATTGATGGCTTAATCTTAAAAAAGGTAATTTTTAAGCAATTTTTTGATGTAAGCAAATTATTCATACAACCCTCAACCCTCTATATTATACTCGTATGTTGTATAATATATCAACATTATGATCGCATAAAAATTTCGATGAATCAATTAACAACGTTGCTCTATAAAATTATAATTATAATAACGAATTCTATTTCGTATCTACAATATTGCTCTCAAAATATTTAAATTGTTTTTATTTTATTGATTGTACCTATAGACAGTCGTGGTTTTACTTAAACGTACATTTATATAGACTTTGAATAATGTAATATTGAATAATTTTGTTGAATCCAATGCCATTACAATATTATATTATTTAAGCTACGTACACAATAATCAAACGCATAATAATATTATTTAACAATATCTACCATAAACGTATGCGTCGTTTATAGATTATAGTTGATTTTATAAGGCGTTTGGACTGCACAATATATACACTAACGAATTTTTTCGTATACCGTTAATATTGTTTGAATATAATAATAACATGATAACTAATGAACAATTCTAAAAGCTTACATTTTAATAAAATACTTGTGTGATTGCAGTACAATACAAGTAATTCCGAAACTATATATTTTGTATATTAAAAAATAAAAAATAAATTTCGTATTTCGTATTGATAAACGCTATAACATCTTTTAAGTACGTATAAAATCTTATTGGAAATTTGAGTTTCGAGGCCAACATTGCAATCAAGAAAATTATACAAAATAAATGCTGCACATTCAAATCCTATATAAAATATTTTATTAGTTGAGAATGAAATGCTGGTAGATGATCTGACCAAACATCGCGGTTTGATTTAATCTGCAGTCTTGCAAGTCTTAAAACCAGGTTTATTGCTCATCATATCGCGCGTTAATATGCTTTGAATTATGAACATTATTTTCAAAGTCCATATTAATTAATCGCGGACAGGCTTCCAAGCCGAATATATATGACGAATATGCTTAATACAAATCCAAATAATTTAAAAGGGAAATACCTACCTACATGTTAGTATATACTATACATACGTGGGTATTTAAGGATTCGCAATGTTTCCAGTATAAAACGATGTAAAATATAAACGGAGAAAATGTAAAAGTGTTGATTCGACTGACACCGATGGGTGTAAACGTATCATATCCCAACACTGCAGCCTGCAGGTGTGTCTAGCTGTTTAACGATATTTTCTTTTATATCGACCTACAACGAATGCGATGGTCTCTCATAATCGTATTCCTGTAGTAAACTCGACGGCGCAACATAATAATATTTCAACGACATGAACAGGTACATATTGTTGGCACGCCACTAGATAATTGCGTGTGTGTACGCGATGAATGACCGTTATCGACAGCGTTGTTCGCCCTAGTGAATGATTACTATAATCACTATAACCATATCGGACACGGACACCTCCCACTCGTCCACACGATTCCGACGACGTACGAAAGGACCTCGTACGTGAATTTATTTTTATTAACCCTTTTGCGTTTATGAATGTCGTAAATGATTATAACGTTCGCACCGAATCGCAACGAAAACCATCGTAATACGTAGGTACCTATTATCACTGGGTAGGTATATATATATATATACATTATATACGACGTATATATTTGAACGAAACAATAAAATGCAGTTTGCAGTTGACCTATTCATAGCCCATAGGTGTACCTAAGTAATAAAAGAATGTTCTGTGGTAACCGTCGTTGGTTTTCAGTGTACCTACGACGATTATACATTATATGTTATTATATTATATGGCGAGTGTAGTAATAATGTTAACGATATAATTTGTGTATAGCAACGTGTGCCGCGACGAAGAAGGCGTTATAGAATTCCAAACAATGTAACACACGCGATAATCGGACAATAATATGTACACAAGTGCCTTATTTTCTATGAATATTAAACACAGCCACACATGATGATTAATCAAGCATGCTTATCCTTATTTTTTCATTCATGACCAACGAATCTGTTAAAATTCAGAAATATTATATTTCTACACTCTTTAAGAATTTATAAACTATTTAAGGAGTGTCCTGTGATGATGCAAATTATTCTGCTTCTCAAAAGAGAAACACTTTTTAGTTTTTTTACTTAATATTATTTAGAGAATAATTTTTTTAGAAAATTTTGATACATATAATACAAAATTTGAACAATTAGTTTCTCGGTAAGTTATTAAAATGGTCCAAAATGATTTCACATAATATACTTCCGAATGATAAAAGAAGAATATTTGATTATTTACTAATTTATTAGTTTATTACCATTCAATAAATAATTATTTTTTTTATAAAGTATACACTTTCAGGACCGGATTTAGTAGGGGGCGTTATTGTTTTACTTTGTTAATATCCAATAAATTGTTCAGAGGACGTCAGTGTATTGTTTGTTTTCTCTTTTTGGCTCATGCGCAACATAGACAAAACGCATTTATGCAAATGCAGAATCATTTTTTATTTTTGTTTTTGAGTATACCTAAACTTAGAGTAAAGTCAATCATTATACAAAAACGATAGAAAATAATATTTTTGAGAGTATGACGTATCGATTTATCTAAATATTGTTTTAAAAAATTTAAACATTATTGAAAATGTATGAAATAATGTAAACTATCTTTTAAAAAAATAAAATATTATCGCTAATCAGGCTGATTAAGAATAATTAATTACCTACGTTACATATTTGTGTGAAACTATTAGCAACACAAGCATTCAGTCAATATCATATTACCTATATGAAGGTCTAATAATAATAATAATAATAATAATCATTCATTGATTTAACTTAAATAGAATTCTTGAACGCAGTCTTTACAAAGGATATTAACCATAATTTTGTGAAGAAAATTAACTTTTTTTGTTTGAGAAAATGTTTGTTTTTCAAGAAGACAAAGATATTCAAAACAATTTATAAATGCACTGATTGCCATAAGATTTGTCATCGCAAGTGCCTGAAGAACTTCTTACAAACAGAAAAAACGAATAAATCAGAAGTATTAGAGCTAACGGAAACAACTACGGTATAAAAAAATTAAATTTTTCTATTTAACACCTTATCTTTATTCTGTATGGTCTTATCCTTTGAGACTTTTAATAAAAATTCTTCGACATTTCGTCAAAGTATATGGAACTCGCGGTTACACAGTACGTCACTTATTGTGCGACACTACAGTTTATAATATAAACTTTATATTTATAAGTGATGTGGGAAGTGATATGAATTTGTACGTACGTAAGGAGAATGGTAAAGAAAGGAGAGTTTTACGTATGTATTTTTGTCTTTTGAAAGATATGGCGGAAATTTTTATGGAATAATATATACTTTGACTTTTGAGTGACTGCTATACAAATTAACAAAAATAATGCATTATTCTACGTTCTTAATAACAATAATTTAGATACAATTACTAAACATTATCTATAAGTACTTACTATATTTTTTTTAGTTTTTAATTTTTTTTTTTGTAAAATGATATTATTATGATATAGCTTTTTATTTTTTGATCGTTGTTGCTGTTTATTTGGTGAATAACGTCGACTGTCGTTGACCATAGAAGCACAGAATCATATTTTATAATGTCTTGCATTAATTCTATTCATACACAATAATAGTATTGTTTATATTGGTTATAACAAAGAGCAATTGGCTATAATAATGATGTACACTATTTGTAAATAAAACCGGATAGCGCGTATCTATTTCTTAGAAAAGCCAGCGAGAGTGACTCTCATACGTACGCGCATAAATCGGTTAAAACAACTACAACTGTTCAGGAATCAGGATTCATACAATTTTTTCCGTCAGAAACTACTAATTTTTCATCGATCTGTCCGATCGTTGTATTGGTACGATAACACTTCTGAAAATTAATTTTAATTCAGCGTTAAGTATACTTGAGATCAGACGGGCCATTTTTCAGTTTTATTTAATAATATTTGTTAAGCAATGCTACAACATTTAATATTTTTCAAACAATTTAAATTAAATTTATGGAATTTTAAGGTCAATATTAAAAAAATATAGTCCGATCGATCTCAAATAGACTTCATGACGAATTCATGTACATCTACTAATAAATAGGTAAATGGGTAGTTTTTGACGGAAAAATTGGTCGGTATTCAAATAGCCTTAAGAGTTTTTTTACATAAAATATACGTCTATAGCTGATTAGTACATTTTTAGTTAAGTTTCTTACAATCTTACGAAACAATACTCAACAGTCAACATGTATAAAATATAATGCAAGATAATATTTATCATTTTTTAGTATAATAATTAATAATTGTGTAAAAATAATATAATAAATATTTGTGGTAACCCCTTACGTAACAGAAATAAAATAAAGCAATAGAGAGTACCCCTACTAAAAAAAAAAAGATTAACCCTGTAGATCGCACTTCTAGTAAATACACAACACCTAGAAATAATTCAATCATAATATTGTTTAAAGGATATACACGGTTTGGAACAGGACGTAAAAGTTATGGACGATAATAGCGACACTCTGGAAGATAACAATATTTCGTTACCAATAATCGCCGATGTTCAGTATGTGCCGGAACTGGAACTAAACACAATAACAGATATTGAAAGAATTAAGCAAACTACAGAATTTAACAGAGAAGTCCCAAGTCCAGAAAATGTTGCTCTCGAAGAGGACAACAATATTTCGTTATCAATAATTGCAGATGTTCATTATGTGCCAGAACTGGAACTAGACACAATAACAGATATTGAAAGAATTAACCAAACTATTGAATTTAACAGAGAAGTCGTAAGTCCAGAAAATGTCGCTCTCGAAGAGGATAACAATATTTCGTTACCTATAATCGCCGATGTTCAGTATGTGTCGGAACTGGAACTACACACAGGGAAAATCAAAAATGTTAAACGAAAAATTGAACTTGATCTAAACACAAATAATCTGGAAAAGGTTATGGACGAAAACAAATTAGATGAAACGGTTCTGGAGATAGCACAGATATATAATAACACTAAATAGCCGTCTTCGAATACGCCACGAATATTAGATATATCTATTATCCATGAGAATAAAATCTATAGGCTAATCAAATTTGTTAATGATTCTATTAAACAGCGATAGGAGTTGTGGGACACAAACTGTTCTATGTGAATAATAATAATGGACGATACAATAGCGGTTAACAGTTCACACAATCAAAACATTCTCACCACCACAGCAACCTATAGTTTCGACGTTACAGGCGTTTGTCAAACATTAATAGGTAGCGGTTATGGTGAAAATGTTTTGAAAGTGTGTGTTAATAATCGCGATTGTATCACCCACGTCAAGACGGGCAGGCGCAATCGTACTACACCCAAAAGGCTCTGTGGTTCATGAGAAATAAATAATTACATAATGATATGGAACTACCATACCTATCAACATGGATAACTCAACAGTTCAAAAAATTCTCCAAAACTCTCCACAAAGCTGAAGGAACACTCCATTACAAAATTGGCAAAAGATCCACCAATCTAAGACTAAAACCACGGCTACCACGGGATATTCTACTCGAAAGTCAAGTAGATGGATTTTCAGACTAACTAAAATATAATTATGTATTTATAATAAACTTGTTTGTAAACAATAAATTAACAGTGTTGAAATACTCAGTGGTGTATTGAAACAATTATATTAATAAATAAAAAAGAATGTGCGTATAACAAGTACGCGCGGATAAAGTGAAACTTCTTTCAGTCATGCAACTGATATTAGGTGTGTATTGGAATAAAATAAAAATAACACACTTTACAATTTTATTTTCAATAGAACTGTATTTTTTTAAATTTTATTTATTTATTCACTTACTACTTTAGCTGTCTTCGTGCACTTCGTTGCTCGTACAAAAGGCATCTGTGTTAAGTTAGGTTGCCTAATGCTAACATTTAGCGTGAGGATAAAAACAATTTTTGGTTTTCTGATTTGGTGTATAGATTATGTTCCCGACATATCTGTCTCGCCCGCATTGCGTTTTTCCGTACATAAGATAGGAGGCGAATTAAATATACAGGCACCATCTCCCGTAACAGATACAACGATGTGTGGTACTATTTCCGCATTCACATTTAAATATTCTAATGTCATATTAAAAACCTTTAATGATAAATATGTCAAATATGCACTTAAATATGTCTGTTTTTTTTTTTTTTTATATTTTTAGTAACCTAGCAACCACTTAGAAAAAATAACAAACAGTTATTAAGCAATTAAAAATACTTGAAATTCTGTACAGAGGTTTCTTAAGCAATGTATAATTAACTCTATCGGACTGATTTGTGAATCTAAACCATCCAGGGATGTCACCCAAACAATGACAATGTCAATCATTGACATTGGTCCAGTTGTTTAGGAGTTCAGTGACATACACACGTACAGTAGAATTATATATATAAAGATTATTAAATTTATAAAGATAAAAAACGGCGACCCGTGATGCTGACTGTCATTTTTTTTTTTTTTGTACCCTCTGTAAAGAATTTTCACATGAATAAAAAAAAACTTATTGTTGTGTAATTGTTTTTCCAAAAACATACAATTTAGGAGGGGTGATCAAACCTCTCATCCCAACGTTTTCTCACATTACACTAATTTAGACAATTTTTTCTGAATATGGTCTTAATTTTATCACCTATAGCATAAATAATAAATATCTGTGCATAATTTTTTATTAATTAAATATTGATTATTTTCAAAAACAACATAATAATTTGGTAATTCCAATTTATTTAGTTAAATAGTTATACAGTTTAAAATTTACTTTACAAAATAACATTAATGATAATAATATAAAATTAACAAAAGAATATATTTTGTTTGAATGATTTAAATATATTAATAGCAAAGTTATGTTATATTGCATTAATATAAAATGAAAAAAAAATGATAGAATAAAAGAATGTATACATAAATATCCAAAAAACAATTAAACTTAATATAACAACAATTATAATAGCACGATCTTAAGACTCATATCTAAATACTATATTAATAAAAGTATATAGGTACCTAAATAATATAATACATTACGTTATTATAAAATAAAGAGAACACAATAATTGAATTAGTCAAATACATATACATATATAAATATATAAATACAATTAATACAAAAAGTTGAAATTATAAAATGAAAATTAAAAGCTTAAGATAAAAATAATAGTAAGTACTAGCTTAAGACTCTGAATGACACATTGATGAAATCAAAGCCAAATTATCGTAGTCTAATAAAAAAAATGTATATTTTACATCAATGAAATGAATACAATATAATTCAAACATTTTAGAAGTATCAACAATGTATACCCCCGGTTTTAAAAAATTCTGGTGAATTATTAAATTCATAACAGCTGAGAAATTGTTTTACAATTAAGGTGTATTTTGCAGTTGAATAATATGCTGAACCAAAACAAGAGTATTATTTATTAGTAAGCATTATACATCAATTTTTTTTAAGAACCTTTATAATTGTATTTTTTAGTTCTAATGTTATTTTTTTCAAAAAGTTTATCTTTTATTTTAAAAAGAGAAGAAGGATTTATATGTTATTTTATTGCTTAGGATATCACCTATGTAATAGAGAAGGAACTGTAACAAAGACTTTTTATTTTTCTACTATTTCATTGAAGATTATTTTTATCTCTTGTAAATAATTTTCATAACTGAAACAACTAAAACTGTCTAAGGGACCATGAAAAAGAATATATATTATTAAATGAATTAAGCTTTACATTAAACGTTATGAAATGAGAACTGTATAAAATGAAATAATCATTAACAAATTTCTTTAGAAACTGAGTTGATAATTTATTATACTTAGAACAAGTTTCAGCACAAATTAAAACTCTGATTGCATAAACTAACAATAAGAAATGATGATCAATTTTTTTTTAAATTACCCATTAAAACAATAAAAATTAGACCAGTATATTATAGTAAAAAAGTTCTAAGTTCTGTGGCATTATAATGTTTAATCTCATTTATCGCCCTGGGTAATCGACATATTTTAGATAGTACGTATAAGGTCTTAATTTTTTTAACTCATTATTTATATTATCTTTTTTCAATCTTGCTTGTTATTATTTTTCACCCAAAATTCAATTAATTTATTAACTACATCTAGGCATACATTATGCAATATCCATGTGATCTAATACAACTGTATTGATGCTATTGATTGGTAACAGAAATAAAGGACTATTACCTTTATGGTAATCCTCATCTTTTTTACTTCTGAAGGACTCATCAAGTTTTGTCTCCATCTTACAAGTACGTAATATAACAAATGTACGCTCAGCAGTCAGCAAATCAAATTTAGCTCTGTTAGTTTGAAAATTAGAGTGAATCAACTTATGTATTATGAAACTTGATGGTAAAAACATTATTTGTATTTTATGTGTGTTTTTTTACGATAGTTCATTTTTTTTATCAAGTTATGTGTAAACTAAAAATGCTCATAACTCATTTAAAAACTGAATAATCGTAAAAAACCAAGATATCTGATTTATGCTACCAGTCTAGATGATAAAAAGTAATAATAAATAACATTTTTACAAAGTTCAAAATAATATAAAAAAGAAATAAGTTAAAAAATTAAGGTAAATCGGATAAAATACAATACAATTTTGAAGTGTAACTGTACTCACTAGTACGTGGTGTACTACATAAGGTATTATAAGGAAGAATAAATGGTCCATACAAGTTGTATAACTGCATTTCATTAGTAGTTTAAGCCTGAGGTATTACATTAATTTTTGTCATTAAAGTGAAAAAAATTTGATTCAATTATTATTTTAATGATAATATATTATAAATTTAAATTGATAGGTATATTATGTAATAGTTTAATTTAGTTTTAATATTTACTTAAACTTATGATTTTTTTTTATTTTGTTTTCTCTGCATTCACTTGTCAAGAGATGCTTCTTCACGTGTTAATTTCATTTTGTGACCTCTTACGCATTACGGTTCATTGTATAATGCACCTATACATTGTAGCACTTTTATTAATACTAATCCGTTGTTGAGTAAAGACAATTCTTTCAAGTCATACAAGTCATTACTCATCAAATAGAAATGTTCCAATTGATATAATGATATTTCATATTATACTATAACATAATATTTTATTTTTTAACTTATTAAAATTGAACTATTGCAGTGCTTTAAACACTAAAAATGCAATGTTTATTACCTTGTGTATACGTCTCCATTAAGTATGAATGATGATATTGAGGAACCTAGCTGCAATTTGTACTGGCAGTGTAACAGATGCTAGTTTATAACCCAATTCTTTGTCAGAACTCTTTACCAGCAATTTAATAAATGTTATTGGTACATCTTTTTTAAAATTTTTTGGGGATAGGTGTTACCTATAGATAAACTGCAATCAGTACAATCTTATTAAAATACATGAATACCTACCCAATATTTTTAATAGATATAAAAACAGTAGGTATACCTTCAAAATCACTATCATCAAATTATGAACTTCTTTGGCGGTCTTTCCTTTTTTTTTATTTATTATTTCAACTTACTTCCGTATTTGCTTCGTAGACATCATAATTCATAATATTATTATATTTATGTACACTATTTAACACAGCAGTACAACTCTAGTGTCTGATATTGAACACACTACTGAGTACCGAGTGTGCTCTACGCAAAAAATATTATAATTATCGCGATTTGGCGATGATGGTTTCATAAAAACATGTGAAACACTGGAAGTCTGGAACAAGTGATGAAGCAGCTCCGCCGAACCATTATTTTATTATGTTTAGTTGTAAATCGTTGTAATAGTCACCAACGAATCGATAATAACGTAATGGAAAAACCCTAATGATAATATCATGTCTAATAATAATGTGGAATAGTGTTGTTCGTAAAATCCCCCCCCCGCAAAATACACGTAGCCTAGCCGTCTGGTAGAGGCATTCGAAGTTCTCGGACGAAATATTATATTTCGAGTTGATTTGCATTCCAAACACTTCAATAGTCCGATCGTAGTTGATCACAATATATTTTTATTCAAATCAATGTCACGCCAATATAATAGTGTACGCAATGGCAGATAATATTATAAACAACATCGGTGAATCCCTCTTCGACTTGCTCGAAAACGACTTAGGCGTAATCGAAGGCGGCGGCGGCGGATCCGAAAAACGGACGCGTTTCGAACGAGTAATATTACTACATAAAATATCGTGCGGTCGGTGTTCTGGCAGGTGAGCTCGATCCGCACGCGTAAGCGATCGACGTTAGCGTCAGTCCACTTCCGCGTAGAAGGCGTTCGGCGTCCAGGGACACCACCACCGCCGCCGGAGACGTCGGCCAGTACGGACGGCGCACGGCGGTAAGTCGTCCGAGCACGTTTTCCGGCCACTCGGAATTCGCCAATTCGGTCGCCGACGGCATCGACCGCGTTCGACGGCTCGGCGAGCGGTACCGGCGCGGGCAACGATTCCGATCCGCGTGATACGCATCAGACGCTGACACGTTACGACGGAGGCACCGGGAGACTTTGGCGCGGGGTGAGTGACGATATTGTTTCGAGCTAAGAACACGGGACGTCAGCGGCGGCGCGCGACTCCGGCAGTTACCGTACGCGATGTGAGAAACCAAAGAAACCCCTTTTGACGGTACCGAGCGGTTCTATAATAATGCGTTTTCACCATAGAGTATTCGATATTCATTATCCTGTATCCGTCATCATAGTACTCGATGGTTTTTTCCATTTGAATTGAAATCGTTATCACATAATAGTTCTTATCACTGTAATAATAACAATAATAATAATGCACTATGATTTTGTGAATATCATGATATAGTATATTCTTGTATAAACTTCTATTTTTCTATTAAACAATTGATATTATATTAATCTAGTATTAATCAAAGTATTTTGTTGGACTGGAAAGACTAAAAAATTAAAGATTTGCAATCATCATTCTTATGTAAATCATATTATTATTATAATATAACAATAATATTAAATACTCTAACTAGTAAACTTAAAGCAACTGATTATGTCTATTACTTCTAATGCTTACAGAATTGTATTACTGTTGTGGAATATTGTTGAATGAATGTTATATATAATATTTTCATATTGTAGTTGTAATTAATTTTGCTACACTTATTACCTATATAAATTATTTGTCTTTATTGTGTTCATCATGCTATTATAGTATTATACTACTATAGTCTATAATAATGTATTATAATATTTGAATAATATGGCAACTATAAATAATAATCCAATTTAATGTTGATATGTGTCATTTAAATATTAAATGCAATGTGTAATACAATATAATTAGACCAAATTTTATCGTTTAAAGTTGAATAATACTTCATTGTAGCACTCGTACCATGTCCGTCTATCTACTGTAGGAGTTTACACTGTGTTTATACAGGAGATTACCTTTTATTGTGGTGTTCAGGAGTGTGGAGGACAGTTGATGAACCGACAGAAGAAGTATTTATTTTTACATATAATATAATATACCTACATAAACACTAAACTGAACTTAATCTGTAATAATTCCTTTATAAGGCCTTAATAAGTTTAATAAAATTGATAATAATTCTTTAAGAAGCTAGAAAAAACACAATCACTTTATGTGATCCTCATTCTACTATTATTATGAGTAATTAAAAATGTGGTAAATTGTTTTAAATTGACATTAAGTTAATATTTTTTTTATTTTATATATATATTTTTATTCACTTTAAATTTACCTAAATATATATTTTGAAAACTGTTAATTTCTTACTTATCTAAATTTTCTACTTTTGGTATTAAATATAATATAATATTTGTTATTTTAATGTTGCTGTAACCTACAGATTGAAGTTTACAACTTAATAATCAAGTGTAATACCTATTACATTTAAGTTGATAAATGTCTATGAAACTTTTGTCTAATGGTTCCATTAATCTTCTGCAAACTGCATTTACCAAATTTTAGAAGTGTTAGGTAATTCTCTTTTTGTTAAATTAAAAGACAAAATTAATATCTATACACTATACATCAAAAGGTAAAACCTAAAAATTTAATTTTTATTTTTATAGGAAAAGCCTCCTAAAATCTTTTGCTAGTTTGTTTTTTATAAATTTCAATTATAAGAAAACAAGTTGAAAATTGTAGTTTTATATTATGTAATTCTTGTATTGTAAAATGTGAAAAAAAATGTGTAATATATTATATAATTATTATAATAGTAGATAAAATTATTCTATATTAATCTACAGTGGTATATTACATTCATTTGATTTATTTTTAAATTGATCACATTCACTTTTATCATGATAAAAAGTAATAGTAATAAATAATAATAATAATAATACTAAATATTTACCATACTAATTTTAATAATGAACTATGATTTTGTAAATCTTATATAGTATATTATCTTATTATAATATTATAGTCAGCGTTGGGTTACCCCAGAGGCAATTTTAATCAGGTGATTGGAGCGGCAAATTTGCTGCACTTGAAAAATAAAATGTATTTATATTATTATTATATTATAATTTGAGACGGCAAATTGGTTATTGGTTAATCGGCCACTGATTATGGTATTAGTACAGAATAGATTAAATCATCGATTATAAATACTAATATTATAGTCAATGATTAAATTTAAATTTAATCTTCTCTGTGGTATCTATTTTTTTTATTAAACAATTAATTAATATGAATCTAGAAAGTATTTTTATGGAAATAAGTAGTACAAACCAGGGGCGGTTTGCGGGGATATTTTTTTTCCTAGATTCCACAATTCATGAACAATTTATTTTTATACTACGTGTCGATGCGCGATCGCGGATTGTCGCGTCATATTATGTGATTCTCTAGTTTGAAACGTCTTTGCTACTTACGGGCATCAGTCAACAATCCATCGGTAAGCAGTATACGACAACACTGTAAAATATGTATAGTGAATACTGCTATGTGCTCTGTGTCTATCGCCGCCATTTAACTCATCGTTGTTCGTACGATGTGAATTTCGGCTCGTCATTTTCATTTTTCATCGCAAATCGCGATGTACCGTTACTGTTGTCTGCGACTACTGTGACTATTTTTTTTTCTCTTTTAATAATAAAATATTAAGTGGCTGAGCTGCTGACACGCGGATAATTGTCATCGGCTTCAGGTTTGTAATAATATAATTCTTAGGCCCGTTTCACAGCCTCGTGTTTTTTATTTAAATTTAAGTTAGTGAGCATACAAATTTTGCCGTCGACGCATTCGAACCTATACAATATAGTCGAAAAACTCGCATATGAATATAATATTAATATAATACGTATGCGTGGCTGTAAAACGGCCGTACACATTAATAATTAATATATTATAGTTTTATAGATAATATAAGTATTATATCTTTAAACCTTGATTTAATGTCACATGTTATATTATTAATATTATCGATTGACGATTTTCATTCATATTCATATTATTAATATTATTATTATTTATCATCATAAAAGTATATTTAAAGTATAAAATAATAGTATTTTTCAATTATCGTACCAACTCTGTCGCACAGTAATATTACGAATGTACTAATAAGTACCAAGATATGATAATTTGATTTTTTTAATATTATGCTTATTTGACAAAAATATAACTTTTTTTTAATAAGTAAGCGGCCCTTACAAGAACCGGGCCATCGAAAAGATTCCCGATTTCCCGATAGGCCAATCACCCGTGTTACAAACACTAATTTGCACTACAATAAATTAGTTGAATATGAAAATGAAAAACAAAATACAATATGAATAATTCTGAAGACGTAACAGAATTTCTTGCGTTATTTCGAGAACTATTTTGTGATAACAATTTCAATTAAATAGGCTAACGAAAATGTATTATTATAGAGTCGCTCTGTAACATCTATAGGGTTTCTTGTATCGCTTATAACTGATCGCAGACGCATCGGACTACGGGACGCCAGGGACAAATCCCTCGTGCCTCGCGGAGATGGTATACAATATTAGGACCGCGGTGCGTCCCGTCAGGTTTATCCTATTTTTCATACACGCTCGTATCAAAGTCACGTAAATAATATATTATATGTAAACAATGACATTTTACGCAGATATTTTTTTTTCCAGATTTGCTCGAGAACGGCGGTATCTCCGTCGAGTTGTTACCCGACGTAGAACCGATACATCTTTCGTAAGTTTAATAGATGGCATTTTACGAGAGTTATGGTCAACCAGACGACGATGTGCCGCCAGAGAAGAGGTAGACGAAGGAGATGACGACGTGGACTACGTCCCGGTGGAAGGCGAGAAGACGGGACACACGGCCGGTGTCCTAGTAGGTGAGCCTGATCCGCACCGAAAGTACGCGACCACGGCGGTCAAGCAGAAGACGATCAGCGTCTGCGTGAAAGCGCATAGAACCAGTGGCGTAGCATGAAACTTGGTGGCCCTGGGGCCTATTAAAGTTGGAAGCCCTCTTTCATGGAATGGTACAGGTCCTGTGGCCCCTCCAACTTGGACTTGGGGGGCCTGGGCCCCGGCGGCCCCGGCTTAAATACGCCACTGCATAAAACGTTTGTGCTGATGCTGCGTGCGACGATAAGGCGTCCGCTGACATGACCTGCACCCTCACCACTGAAGACATCGGCAGGACGACGGCGACATATAAAGTTATCCGTGGAGGGGGGATGCGTGACAGAGGGCGGACGGCGCACGGTGGTAAGTCACTTGAGCACGTTTTTCCGTCACCCGCGAGCGCCCGGCTGCTTCGCAAACAGAACGAATGGTGGAACGTCAGCCGTGCCGGACCCGTGGAATTTAAGCTGCGTTGGCCGCGCGTCTTTGACTACCATCGGATGACAAACGCGGCCGACAACGGGCAGATCAGGTCCACGGTCCGTTATGGCAAGGTCTTTCACCTCTCTTTTTCGTCTCGAGGAAATCCGTTACCGGCCGGGTGGCGCTCATCCGGTGGCCGTCGATTCCGCAGGCTCAAATCTTCGCTCTCCCCCCCCCTAGTTTAGTGTTGTTCTGCCGATGTACTTTTTTTCCTCTTTTTTGTTTTTATTAATATATATTTTTGGTTTATTGTTAAAATTATATTTTTTTTCATTTATTTATACTATTTTTTATTATTAAAATTTATAATATTGTTACCCTAAAGTCAAGTTTTTTTTTTCTAAAGGTATTTTTATTTATATCAATATACTCTGATTTGTTCTTAAAAGAGCAATAAATTAGGGAAATTAAAAAAAAAAGAGGTAACGAAATAGGTTTAATAGTTAGAAAGTACTATTATCGAGGAGAACACTAGATAATAGTAATAATAAGCCACTGGGAAGGTATAGATTGAAACTGATGAGAAACATAATATGCAACCAGATATATTATGAAGAGTAGTAGCAATAGAAAGGGACGGTAATGTATGTATATAATACACTTACATATTGCACTGAACTAAATTGATGTAACTAATTTTGATTTTATACTCAAATTACCCACTAAAAATATAACAGACAAAAAGAGTGGTTTCTTATTTGTGGAAAAGAGATAATATTAAAAATTCAAAAATCATATTTTGAATAACTACATTATTCCTTTAAAAAATAGGAGGTTTACATATTAAACGAATCTCCCTATATAATAAATAATATTACAATTGTATAATTTACAATATTATTATAAATAATTATATTTATAATATTATATGTAAAACTATTGTCTGAGTGTGATAACTTCAGTTTTTCAAGTTAATATAGCAATGGGATAATGAAAAAAACTACAGTAATTTTATAGATGCCTGCTGCCACTAGCGTACATCATATTATAGTCATGCATACTATACATTGATACATAAGTATATTATAAATTTTTGTAAAATATAATTATGGGGTTCTAGCTGAAAAATAAAATGCATATTTGACGTGCACGCGATCCTCGTAATCAAGTAGGTACTTATAGTCACTTGGGGGTAAGTACCTATACACTCTCCCTATATATATGAGTGTAATAATAATATATTAGATAGTGTAGTGTGAGTCGATGTTAATATATGAATTTAATAATTGCAGTACATATTAATATATTATTATAAATATAGAAATAATTTCGACGATAAAAAAACGCACAAATACGAACAACTGCAAAAAATACACATTCAGCTATAGGGAGGCAATAACTAATGAAAACGGAACTTGGAAATCACTATACTTTTATTGTGATGCACTGACAAAAAAATATTATAGTAAAAAGTTCATTTCGATCATCGCTATTTATATGCAAATGTAATGCGCTTGGGAATACGTAACTTTTGTTATTTAGTTGGAAAAATTATGATTTTTATTGTTATTTTTTAACAGTTTTTTTTTTAATTACAAGTTACTGATTTTTATTCTAGCTTTACTTATATACTCTATTTTTTTTTCTGTTTTTGTGTCTGTCATCACGATTTGGAGTAGAAATAATGCTTTCATTTTTGACTTCAGCCCCTCTTTGAAAAGGAAAATTCATCTAGTTGGTACTTTATCCTAACCTGGGATCAAAAGTAAAATATTTCCAGTAGTTTTCAAAAGCGTTAGGAAAAACCCTTAAAAAGTGACGGAAAAATGGAAATTTTTACGCATAATCAGTTTTTGACAAAATCGATTTTTTTATTTTGCTAGCTGTAACTCAAAAACGAATCACTGTAAATACTTGAAGTATTTACCTAATGTTTAAATTAACGTTATTTATTTACGATTAAATTTTCAAAATATTTTGACCTTTTTAAAGGTATTTATAGACAATTGAAATTTTCGATTTTTCTAAGTTTTTTTTTTAAAAATGACTATAAAAAAAAATTGGATATCCAAAAAAACCTTAAAATTTAATACAAGGTTCATTATAAGTTGTTCTTATCGTAGTAAAAAAAAAAATCGAAAATCGTTAGTCACAATTTTTGTTTATAAGCATTTACAGTTCAAATTTTACGAAATATATCATCAAAATCGTGAAAATTTGCAAAGAAATTTGAAGTTGAAAATTTGTAAAATTTTTATGGTTTATACCTAAGGTTAAAAAACTCAATACAAGGTTATCCATAAGTTTTCTTTTAAGTAACTTTAAAAAAAAATTCCCGCGTCAATATAGAAAAAATTTTATGAGCGTATGAAATTAATTTTTTTACAAAATCGAATAAAATATTTTTATTAATTATGCTAGACTGACAAGTAATTTCCACATTACTTTACCTAGGTACTGTTTTTTTTTTTGTTCCAGTGCGTGCAAAAACAATTGCAACTTTGTCACACGAACACGGTATAATATTTGACCAATCTATCAAGTTTAAAAATGTTAAATTTTTTATAAAATTAATCAGAAAAATCAAAGACTGTAGTGGGTCGTATATTACGTATAATACCTGCGAAATAATGGTAAGTATCAATTTTTTTTTTAATTAGCTCACAAATTCTTATAATTCTCGGTGCATCTTTTGCTGTATATATTTTAAAATTTTAGAACTACATCTGCACGGTTGACCCATCTATTCTTATTTTTGTGTAGCTCAAAAACAACTAACTCTGAATTTTTAAAGTAAATCCACAAATTTTCACAATTATATTGTTACGCCAAAGTGGGTGGGTTAACTTCACGTATATGTATGGGAGACTCGTCTCTTATTATTTTGTCGATAAACCTCGATATCACTTAGCCGTTGATTCGTATTATTATAAAAATAACAATATTATATTCCTACGCGTTGTTTGTCTATGAACGAGCGTTGAACGTAGGTATAGTAATTACTCAATATCGTTTTTGGACGAAAATCAGACGTGCGTACCGTATATCTTTCACCGTAAATCAATAATTGGATAATGAATGAAACGGCCGAGCGTAGGTTCACCTATGGCCATTTATATTTTGTGTTATAGACAATAGTGTTGTTTGGAGGATAGAAAATTATCTCGATTCACAATAACAGAGTAATAATAATGCGTACCTGGCAACGTAATGCGTCCGTGGTATAATATTTGTGGGCGTAATTATTGTCTTATTGTAAGTTTATGGACACGAAGTAGCAATGTATGATTAGCCGGCGGGTAGGGGGGAGGCAACCCATCTCGGCGATGATGGTTATAGCGAGAAGTCTAAATATTTATCACGCTATATCATGATACACCCATAATAATTATCAGATTTTCCCATTCAAATGCGCGTGTATACGCATACTCATCATGTTTGCTTTTATTCACGACTTTGCTTGTTTACACATACATACACAGTCGTGTTTATATAAATATAAATAAATACATGCTATATACGTATACACGTATATATAGTAGTTTAATAGGACAGCTAAACCGGACACGTTTTTTTACGAAAAAAAATATATTACACACACCCACCTATTGTACACGCTCGCTTACAGTCGCTAACAGTACTCTATAGCCCGTTAATACCTATAGAGGTGTATTTAAGTAACTGTGATGCAAAGTCGTACAAATACAATATCTACACGTATTACCTATATAGGTTCGTCAATTTATACCACCGAATAACTACTACTATAACTACTCAATAACTATATTATCTGTATAAATAATACATATAACTTTGCGGTCACACGTCAAGTGCGTACGAAATAATTATATCGTTTTATAACACCGACCTACCCGATTATTTTTACTAAAATGCACAAAGATATAACGTAATTAATAACTCGAGACCTATAAAAAATGAATCGAAAACTGTAATAATGTTGAGAAGTATATTGCGGTACATACAGGCATATAAATATTGAGTTCTACTGACGGATTTTAATGTTTCAATTTGCAGGCATTTATGCATTTATTATTGTGTGTGTACGAAGATCTTATTTCATTTCATACATGCAAAGCTAGCTTGCCGCGTAATATATAATTATCTGAGAAGTTGAGGATACCGAGAATTTTTAGTGCTTTAAGAAAAAGTTATTGGCATAATTAATAAATAAAAAATAAAAAAATACAGTGTGTGTGTGTGTGTGTGTTATAATATTTACTGTAAATAAAATGGTACTTAAAAGTATACTTATCTTTTAACAATGATTGTAAATTGGCAACAATAAGTTCATATAGGAGGGCGTTATTTACCAAAATGGAAGTAACACTATCGTCGACATAATGTTGTAAACATTTTTGGATTTTTGATTATGTCAATAACCTTTTCTTAATTTATTAAAGAACTACAAATTTTCAGTATCGATGATTATCTATCTGATTTTTTCAAAATCTCTAGAGCTCTAAAGATATCATTTGGAAAACATTGACGTTGACTGTTGATCTTTTATTTACTTCATTGCATATACCGTTATGTCGACTAACTATGTGTTATATTATATAATTAAATATTATAATAGTATGCGTTATACGCGTTTGCATATGAACAATATCCCTTTTGTTTCGTTCATACAATATAAACCCCGTTTATGAATTAATTGAACTTTGCGACATAAATGTTCTATCTACATATTATATTATATAACTGCGAATGATGGTATTTAAATATATAACATATACACGAGTGCATTACACTGTTATGACCACGCGTCTATTGTCCAGTATCATATTATGAACCGTTTTTATACCCCTAATTAACATAATATGGAAATATTATATGTTTTATACTAAAGTATACCAATTATGTAATTATTAACAGAAAGTAAAATTCACACGCATA
The DNA here is from genome assembly GCF_003676215.2 of Rhopalosiphum maidis. Lineage (NCBI taxonomy): Eukaryota > Metazoa > Arthropoda > Insecta > Hemiptera > Aphididae > Rhopalosiphum > Rhopalosiphum maidis. Next base: position 86,549,736 of record NC_040877.1, read on the forward strand.
CAACTGTATCCATTTTTTTGCAGACTGTTTAATTAAATGTTTTATTTGTGTGACAATAATCTTTTATAGTGATTTTTCGTCTGTTTAAAAACGAATTAAAAAAAATATATTGTAGAAAATAATATTGTAATTTTCAACTTAATTTATGTTTTACTCGAAAAGTTTTATAAAATTAACGTGTAACTATAATAATTATTTTATTGCATTAGTAATTTAATGTACGATCTCAGGCAATTCCGTAATCCTTATCGGTCAACAGTCAATTTCTAAGTAAATTTATCTGTTTTTGAAAACATTTTTTATGCAATTTAAGGTCATGATAAAAATTTCTTCTTCAAATGACAACATACATGCATTATTGATTTCGTATTCTAAATAAATGTACTACGAATCCAAGTATGAGAATTTCAAATATTGAATCAGTTATTACATATTATATATATATATATATGTATATATAGTTAATTAGTAATATCAATTTTTTATAACAATTTAAATTTTCACTGATGGTGACATCCATGTAAATTATTATTATTATTAATATGACTAAATTATATGAAAAACTTTATTAAAATACATTGACTATATCGAATTTTAGATATTATTACTGTATCTATTGCAGTTTCAGGTTGCATAATTATATTATGCAAAATTTCAAAATGAAATATAACTTTTAAGGGCGTCTAGCTGATATCTCTTATCTGTAACTCAAATCTATAGGTAGGGTAAAGGAAGGTATGTTCGTAATAAATTAACTAAATGTCTAATTACAAATTCAATTTCAGTAAACAATTGACGTACTACACGCGCCCAATGACTCTACGTCAACCGACAGTAGTACCCAGGGTACCATTTGACGCTATTAAGATGTTTTCGGCTAATAGGTATGTTCGTTACAAACGACGAAAGACATATCACGAAATTACATATATATATATATATATATATATATCACGAAAATACCTTCCTCTACCCTACTGACTATACAATATTTACCTTGTTTAGTAATATTTATTTCTCTAAATAGTTTTATTTTAATTTTAATTATTTTATATAAGAAATCATAATATATTATGATATATTATCTTCCAAAATGTTGCTGTACCTAATTTTCATGATATAAATTATACTCTGTACGAACACTCTATAAGTATCTGAAGTCGATCTGCTTCAACAAGTTAATATTCAAAAAATAATTGATCCTCTTAATTGTTTTACCGAATTGTATGTTTTTAGAAAATAGATACGTAACTATTGTGAGTTTTGTTTTGATGTTAAATGCGTCGTCGTGAAAACTTTATAGTAACAAGATTGATACAATCGAAAAAGGAAATTAGTGTGGACTGAAGTATATTTGTGTTTTTCTAAGAGGATGTTTATAGTCAAACAAGTCGGAAAACAACGTAAGTTTAGTTTGTGCAAGTGTACTCTTTTTATCGAAAAATGAATAATCCATTTGGGTGACATTTATTCATGTCATTTAAATGTGTAAAATCATTTTTATTTTTATATGCGTGAGCGAAATTGACTTTTGAAATTAATTTTTCATTGTTATTTTTTGATTGTATATTGTCATATTACTTTAACAATACATTTTTAGTGTTATAGAGTCCATTATTATATTTATTAACTATGTTTATTGTATATGATTTTATTTTATTATTTTTATTCTTTCGATTGACATTATACATTACTTTTAAGTATATTTTACTAAAGACTTAACAATATATAAATTAATTTACATATACATACCTAAAGCGATTAACCCTATTCATTTTATAATTCGTCCAAAAGGTCTAGGTACACCCGAAAAACAAAACTCTAACTATTAGAGTCTAATGAGACTTACCTCACGTACCCATTATTATTAATAGCATGTTGTTCACGTATCGCAACTATACATTTATTATATATTATATTATGTATAATATTTTTTTAACAAACGGTAAATAAATGTATATATCATTGATGCGCAATTGTATAATAGTCGGGTATGTCCACGCCATTTACGTCTTCATCTTTCGAAATCTTCGTCTTTTCGCGTTTTTCTAAAATAATATAATATACGGTAACAGGGCGACGCGTCACGCGTGTGATGAACAATATTGTCAGTGGTTTTACAAGCAATTCAAATCTATACATATCGTGCTGTACGTCTACGTTAAAGTACATAATATACAAAGTGAGCCCAAATCATGAGCGCGTGTACCATAAAATATGCTGGTGCAGTGTGTGTGTGTGTGTGTATCTATATAGACGTTGTATACGCCCGATGAAGACGTCGAAAGTGATGTATTGTTTTCGTGCGTTTCGACGGGCCCCAAAGATTTTATCTGATCCGAAAAACGACATACACACACGCGCGCGCCACTCGCGCTTGTCGTACATCGTGTCCGAAAGGTTCTCTCCCACCGCACCCGACACGGATATTACACACTCACCCGCACATACACACATCTCACATACATACATACTCAGATATAAGTCGTAACAGTGATCGTTTATAAATTGTAACTATACAGTCCCCGGAGATGGAGACGGATTGCCGGGTGACCACTATCGGACGTGCGACCACGGATGACTTCATTCCCTTGAAACTTGGGTCACTCGGCCGAGGGTATGTCGTACAACCTATATTATAGTATCACATTCCCCACGAGTAAAGCAGCACTAGTGACGTGTATGTAATAATATGTTACGATCAAAATGTAAAATGCAGTTGTCGTTGTTTATACAATGTCTATATAAGTAGATATTTTATAGAATACCGTACATTTTTAGGCGAAGTAATGATAGTTTGTTTTTATTATGTATTTAATATACACTACTAAAAAAAATTTAAAAATTTCAAATGACAGCAAAAAATATAGGTTTAATTGGTATAAACATTTAAAACAAAATGTTATTATGAAGTAAAAGTGGGATATTTAAAATTTCTTCGATTAATATTTTTTAAATTACAACAAATAACAAAAATCGTATGAAGAGAATTCGTTATTTTATAAATGCCCATGTCGATGCCGTGAACATTTTCAATTTAAATTTTTCATCGAATAATTTTATGCTAAAATTGTTTCTCAAATTTCAATCAGGAACTCGACAAGAATTTAACTGGTTTTTGAAATATTAGGTGTTTGAATTTTTATGAATTTTTAACTACAAAATAATTTACATTTTTTGGTAGTTTTGATAAAAAAAAATCCCTATTTTGATAATTGCAGTAAAAACTATTTAAACAAAAAAACACGATAAATTTTGTCAAGAACTGGTTTTACATAAAATTTGCCATTTTCCATCGATTATTTTGAAAATTACTCGGAATTTTTTACTCGAGTATTGACTAGACTCAATTTGCTACCAGAAACCACCAACAAAGTTAAAGATTAAAGCATATCTGCTCCTCTTAAAGTTGAAGTATACAAAACCAACACATCCATCATAGATCTGCTCAGAACCTAAAATAAAAAAAAATGTTATATCATAATATGTATGTATATTATATACACTCGTACGTCTAAATAATAATGCATCGTGATAACGTTGGAATTTCCGACGGGGGGTATATGCACTTATGAGTAGATCGTATACGTGTCTCTTTAATCGTTCTATATTATATTATTTTATAATATATTTTATATATACGCTAGTGGTATATATTATATTATAGTAATATTCTATATATTTATAATTTTTTTATAAAATACAGATGGCGCACATTGTGATGTAACATACAATATTGTAGTGTAATATCGTTTTTATTTTTTGAACGAGATATTTGGTATATTTTTTTTTTCATCAAAACTCGTATTCGCTCATACGCAATAACTAATGCAGTACTCTAGCTATATTACATTATACTGTGGATGATTCTTTCAATATTTATTGCTTGCGGTAGAGTAGCGTTCTGTTGCATGCAGTCATTTCATTGATCGAGAAATTAAAAACATATAGATAGCTCGCCGCATTTAAAAGTTATACGCTGATAGTAGTTTATACTTTAAGCGATTTTTCTGTACATTCTGACAAGGGCAATTCGTATAGTGTTTGAATTTAGTAAATTATAAAATCTAATATATATTTTTTTTAAGAAAAATTGGATAGGTTTCTTATTAAAAAAGTTACCCTGTATGTACACTGCAAGTATAATGATATGTGTTTGTGAATCTGACAAATCTCTTTTACCGTGACTGAAGCTGTTATAATATATTGGTGCCGTTGGCTTTCCCTTCTATGATAATTGATTATTTTTTTTAACCCACTTCCTGGAATGTTGGGTACCAAAATTATTCGTATTTACATTAGAGCTATATGCATTAGCAATTCAATGTTTCAATCTCCTAAAATAATTTCAACAATTCAGGTTAAATTATGATTGTTTATTAGAGTGGTCCAATAAATATATCACAATATATAGTATAATAATGTAATGAATCTTTCGTGTTTCGTTATAATGTCATAATCATGCATTAGCTATCAATGTTTTATTTATGTTTCTAAAAATTTGATCTGTACAAGTATACAAAAACTGTAACTGGGAATTTTTATTGGTAAATTTAAAATGATCTCATCTCAAAGTATGCGTGGATTAGATTTATCTAGTTAAAAATGATACGAAAACACGTGAAGCTCGTAAAAGTCACATTAAATTAAACAATATAAAATTTATGGATTTATAAATATTTACGCGGTTATAGCGGTATATTTTATTACGAAAAATTATGCATATTTTATATTGTTATTTTATGTACTTTTATTTACTATTTTAAAATTAATTGTGTGCAGGTACTTATACAGTCATATTATACGCAATACGCATACATTTATTACGCCTCAGGCGCATTGGATTTTTTGACGAAACATAAAAATATAAAATACATTTGTATAACCTGTATTATTCATCATCATCACATACAGGTATATTAAAATGGACATCTTGAACATTCCTTTAGATAATTATTAAGAACACTGAACCCAGAACTCCCAAAACTGTAAAGATGTAAGTATGTAACGAATTGTAGAATTCATTAATGTTCAACGACCACTCATATTAATAATTACGCATAGCAGGTTATGTGTGAGTAATTAATTCGAATTTGCTTTAATTCATACCATCTTGTACCTTGTTTGCAATAAACAATAATAATTAGTAGGTATACACGCAGTTGTCTGTATTTTGACGCGTGCAGCTTAAATATTATTAGATTATTTTATAAAAGTCAACAAATGAAAGAAGTTTTTATCCGATGTTATTTTGTTGATGATGGTAAAATAAAAACTCGATATCAAAACGATGTACAACATAATATGACACGCATATTTTATCCGAAAATGATAAAGATTGACTAAATATAGACAAAATAATGCTATATTATCATTCGATATAGATAATATTTAAAATTGATGTTTATCAGCTAGTCATAAAAATAAAAATAATTTTATTTACAGTTTGCTCATACATATTATGGACAAAACAAAAGGCAAAAAGGTTTTTTTTTTAGATTTACAATATTTATTAGTATATTCCATAATGCTTACAAAAATGAGTTAACTGCTGAAATTCGGCTTTATATCGTCTAGGTCTTAGTGCTACATTGGTTTATTAATGGGAGTCGGACGTTTGAACATGATTTGATAAAATCGTATAGGTTAAGGTAGTACGATTTTAACGCGGCCAATTTGATGCACTATATCAGGTACTTACAGTAGTTTATTCAAGTTAATAAATTAAGATTAGCTCGATGTTAATATGTTTGAATTAGAGTTTATACTTAAAGCCTTTAATTCCCAGTACGTGTATTATCTATCATAAGTAAAAACCAGATTTATATACATTTTAAATAGTAAAATATAATGCTAAAAAGTTCCAAATAAGCACTTAAAAAGCACAAAATATATGCAAAATAATTTTAAAATATTTTATAATTTAATTTTTACGTATATTATATAACGTTACAGTTATTTATTAATTAATTACCTGTGATCATACAATTATTAAAAACCACAATTCACAATAAAAATAATATTATATAAACTTTAACTATAATATATACTATATAGTAAATTATCAACAAATATTTGTTTGTTATAAAGTTATATAAAACATTAATGATACAAATAATATAAAATTTTAACGTTATTGGAAAATCAATAAGTAACGATAATGTGTTCCATATTGGTCTCAGTTCAATTATTTCGATGGTTTGTAACAAAGTGTTTCTACGCAGTAAAACTGTGTTCCACATTAACGCTTATTATGGGTGTGCATTTTTAAAATTCATCAACTTTTCTGTAGAAAAACTGGAGAAAAAAGAATTTTTGAAGTTTTAAAATTGAGCAAATTGGTAAACCTATATTTTTATTAATAATTTTAGGAAATTTTTTTTATTTTCAAAAAGGTCATAAATCAAATAATTTTTGGAACTTGTTCATAAATTTCTGAAGCTTTTATAAGTATATATAGCTAGACTAATGTTTCAAGTTTAACGAAAGCAAAATAAGTGAAATAATTTATATATTACACGATAAGTACTATCGTTGTAGCCTTATAGATAATGTATATTTTAAATTATAATGTAGGTACCCTGTACAGACTCCGTGTATTTTAATACTTTATAAGCTTGTGATTAAATCATTACACGGAAACAATATAATGATGATAATATACAAATTAAGAACTGTGGTTTTCGTGATTATAACCTTTGAAACGGACCAACAGATAAGTTGGTGTCAAATGCAGTCCAGGAAAAACACGGCACATTTAAGTAGAAAATGTTTGATTTTAATTATTGTTTTCAATGTCTTATCGCGTTGCTGCACTTAATAAAAATTTTTCAATCTTAAATGTATCATTGGTCATTACGAAATAATGCGTTATGTGCGTGTTAATTGATTAATTGTATTTAACTCCCGTAACCGCGGTGCGTAGTAATTCGACTATACACTTCTATATAATTTAAATATTTTTAAAGTCATTCACGAATCATGGTCAACCGTGTTACTGGATATTCATTAATGAAACGTATCGTGTAATACGTATTATACACGAATTTCCATAGGCATAGCGCTCTCGGCATAATATCACAGTCGCAGCAACTTTATATAATATACAATCAAAAGTAAACATTCTACTTTCACAAAGACCAAATACGAAACCCTTATTTTTACGTACCTTCGAATTTATATTAATACTGTACGTATTACTGTGTATCTGGAGCCTGTGGAGCCTGGAGGTTGGGTCTGCTAAAAAAAAAGAGATCCTGACCAGTTCAGTCGTTGTTCATTAACATCGCATCATGATATGAATGATATGGCGTGTCTTAAATAATCATTACGATGCGTATTTGTAAAAATAATTAGAGCTTACTGTAGGCCGATTTATTGGCAATAAGTCTTTTGGTGACGAAACAGAACAAAACAAAACCAATACGGATAAATGCTATTTGCAGATGCCAATACAATACAAACACAATAATAATCTATGGGTCATACATAGAGACTATAATATTATATATTCCAAGCACTCAAACGTCTCCAACTGCAGCTTATACGTACCTTTATAATAATATGTTATACGCGCGCAGTATGCCCATAATATATAGGCACCGGTGGACGGCGATGAGTGCTCGCGTAGTACGAATATCGTACCTATACACGGGTATTAAAATAGCCGTACGGATATACAATACGCTACACACATATACCTAATAATATTATTATTATTATTACTACAACTCTGGTACATCCGTTTCACTGGGACGACGTTATATCTGGCGGCGGCCGGCGGAACACCTCGTCCGCCGTATTACATGCGTCGTCGAGTATATACAGAAATCGTTCGGCGCCAGTGCGGGCGAAGAATCCGTCTCGTCTTCCTCGTGAATTATATACCTAATATATATATATATATATACATATTGTGTTATAATATGTGCGTACCAGAGGTTATGTATAATATATATATATATATGTATATACATTATACAATACTATATAGAGTATGCGCCGGATTCCTCAGATGGCCCGAAGCGCGGATCACGAACGCCACCCCGTTCGCCGCCTCTTCACGGTCGGCGTGGCGCATTCCGCGTCCTTATCGGTCCGTGGTGGTCATTATCGTCGTTCGACAACATAAATCTACGTCCCCGTCCGGCGCGCACGGCTCGTCGTCGTCGTCGTCTCATGAATGAATCAAAATATCGCGTACTACATAATACGTCATACATTATAACTTATATAAATTATAATGTACAACATCGTACATCCCAAGTACAAATTGGACGCGTATAAGCGTCATGATGATGAGTAAAAATAGGTAATCATCGTCTATAATGTTTATACGTAGGTACACGTATATTTACGCACACGCGTGCTTAAACGCTGCCAATCGGTATTATAATATATAGAGTTACTCATATATTATATATGTACATATATGCTAATGTAGTAACGTCTTCCGTGGGAAGTTCAGATCTTTTTGACGTCGCGACCACCACCGTTATTTCGTCGTGAAACCAACTGCATGCAGATATGCATGACTCATATCATATACGCATATGCTCGACCGCCGCCTGTCACTACGCCAAAGATCCCAAAAACCGCCTATAAGTTTTTTAGCGAAATTTTGGCTATAAAGGAATTTTAATATACCGTAGTATAGTGCAGTCGGTATACTTACAGACAAATATAAGCTACAATAATATTATTGACCTCCCAACATTTCAAAAATTTTTTTTACATAATACATAAACGGACGTTCAAAATTGTATACGTTTATAAATACTAAAAATGATCCACATTCTTTGAAAACTATTTTATATGTATTTGTATATTTATAAGGTAAAGTACAATATAACTGCAGTTAAAAATTCAAATCCTAACGTTTAGAGGTAGCAATAAGTGTATAATATTATTTACCATAATTTTTTGTCAGGAATTTAGGAAGACCCACGGGACCCAAGTCTAGGAGCACCCACAATATTCAGTTTATAAGGGTCCACCATAATTTAAATATTTTTAAGACCCCAAATTCACCTTAGACCACATCTTTATTTACGAGGATTTTTATTTGATATTAATCACAGTGTAACAGTCAAATCTTACCCACAGGATATTCTTACCAGGGGGATATGATTTTCCAAGGATAATTTTACCTCCCCCCGGTAAAATTATCCGAGAATAAGACACCGGGGTTCCCCATAACTTAGAATTCATCCCCGGTCTATAATATACCGTATACGCACTATCTAAAATAAAAGGAATTTTCAAAAAAAATTATACTTATGAGTGATGAGTGATGACTATTTAAAAAAAATGAATAAATTCATAGAAATACTATATTCGACGAACATATTTCATATTTTCATTAACATAAATTAAAGTTACACATTTAAACAGTTACACCCTTACCTATACTTATGCAACACAAATCAGTTGAGTCCTAAACCATAATTATTATTTATTTGTATGTGTCTGTCTGTCTATATTTTATTTGTTTGTTGTTTTTTTCAGGTACCTACTATACACATTTAATCTGGTGTTATAAAGGTGCCCTCGTTAGTCACGGTTTTATCTCAGGTAGGTTATTATTAATACTCATCCAGTCTTCCACTTCGTATGAAACAATCTTTATGAACAAAATAATTGCACGCATTCAGGCATTTAATAAAGTAAAACAATGATATAATAACCGATATTTATCAAACTATCTTGACTGGCATCAATCAAACAACAGGTCCATTACAATAGCCACTCAGGATAAGTGTTTCATTGTACATATGGTGTATCTATCTATGTAGATATAAATATCTAAAATCGAGAAAATAAATTATCATATAATAAACTCGCGTGCTCATAATATTACCTATACATATATCGATAACCAATAAAAAATTGAAAGGTATTAAAATGTGGTGAAACGCGTGAAATAATATTACTCACAAATAAGTGTGATATCATAATGTGAGTTAGTGTTAAGAAGGAAATCAATATGTATATAAGTGATCTATTGGTAAAAATTGAAAATTATGAAGAAAAATCTTAAATTTAAGCCCATGCTATAATATATGTTTAGTATATATATAACCAGTGGTTCTCTGCAATCTTCTTAGGACTACGACCCAAATGGTACCCTTAAAATCCATAGTGACTCACATGATTTCGCTTTAACAAGATCAATAAGTAGTCCTAAAAATAAAAATTTGTCTATTATTTTATATTAGAATATAATTTTAGAAATGATGTATTTTTAATAATGAGTCGTATGCTAAGTGTGTGCTTATATTCTGCTATGATTGATAACGTCATATTATAATTTTTATCGTTTATATTTTCTTCAGTATAAAATAAGCAATTCTTAATAAAGTATTCACTGTATAGTTTTAAATATTTTTAAATAATAGTCAAATGCGTCTCCCCAGGCAAATATCCCGTATGAGTAGACCGATTGTGTAAGAACACAGTAAACCATTGGCATATAGTATTATTATTAACTAGCTGAAGTCCCATCGCTGCCTGTTTACAGTAAAAAAAATCAGATTGTTTAATAATTATATATATAATTTAGTGATGGGTCGAACCCTGATTTTTTAAATCGAACCGAACTTCAACCGAACTTTAAATTATTTTTTCGAATTCGAACTGAACCGAACTTAATACTTTTTATCATTATTATTATAAACGGTATATAAAGTGCCCGTTACAGCTTATAACTTTCTATCGCTAATAGTTTAATTATTTATAAATAATGATTATCAATTTTTATTTTTTAAAAATAAATTGTGAAAAATATTTTCAAGTTCAATTTTCGAACAGTTGGAACCATCACTAGTATATATGTATAAATAATCATAAAAAATATATAAATCGTTGTACACGTAATGTGTAATTAATGTTAGAAAAAACATAAAATGGAAAGTTATTCAATTTCTTAAATTTTAATAGCATTAACGCAAAATATTGCAGGAAAACTGCAAATATTTCATCCAAAACAAATAAATAAAGTTTTAATGATTTTCTATATTATTATTAAAGAATTTACTTATAAACTGCATTTATTCATTGTATCTTTTTTGTTGTGTGGTATTATTTGTATTTTTAATTTTTCAAAAGATTTAACTCTAGACAATATAAATTTGAACATGAGTTATGACTAAATACAGTAGGTTGGGGTAGATATAACCTTGCATTATACTATGTATGATACTGTGGACTATTTAATTGATACACTTTCGGACTTTTCTTAATAGATGGTTCATCTACTCACTGAGGACTTGCGTTTAAAAAAAAATCATGAAAATCAGTCCATTAAAACTTCAGATATAGCTGTCTAAATAAATCGCCTCACATTTTAATTGCATACAAATATAAATATATTGACATATTATTGTATTAGTTATTAATATATAGCTATATTCAGAAATATCATATAAATTATATATATGTAGGTATTTATATTTCACACCACATTATAAAAAAAAACTGGTAGTCCAAAAATGTATATACAAATTCCGTGGCTGACTTTATCCCTGTTCTAACTTCAAAGTTTGTGTCACCAATTTATTATTTGAACACCGAGATCCCCCCCTTCTCCACCCCACCTAATTTCGTCACTTAATAACTTTGGTAATAATATGGTATATTCCAACCCCTCAGGCATAAACATAACAATTATATTACGGTAATACGTTGTGAAATATCTCAACTTAAATTCAATTAAAATAGCGGTAACACCGGTAAATATACATAAATGGACGCCTGTACATAATGATCGGATTACAATGTAATACAGTAAGTACAGTTATTATATCGAACGTAATTATTTTATTAACTGTTTGGGTGGGCAATATCAATTGTCCAGTAAAATGTTTAATATCTACCTCAGAATAATCTAAATTTTCTACCGTGTGTAGCATACGCTTACAGCAACAGCGAGTCATATTGTATTATAACGATATAAAATACGGTCTATACGCAAGTAGTATAGACTCTATGCTACTTGCCTGCGAAAAAAACACGCAAATCGCCTGTGACGTAACCGCGGGACGCCGCCATCGCCACCGCGCGCGGAGGGCAATATTATATAATAAAATAACATAAAATAAAACCGCCATCAGCGTAGGCTATAAGGACGTTGTGACGGGTGCTGGTAGGAAGAGAGTAGTGGATAAAATAAAAGCGGAAAAAAATAATAATAAAAAAGTATATAATAATAACAATAATCACAATGTAACAGTGTTGTGACGAGTTACGTGTACCTTCGTAATTGGTCGTTATGCACACTCGAGAACTAGTGGAACTTTAACCTTTATTACTCTTATATATAATAATATTATTATTATTATTATTATTATATTATATTCTTCTCTTCGTCGCGTATAAAATATAATAAACATTTTATTGCACCGTAGTCAGTCTTTCACACACACATTGCAGAGTCAAAGATGGATTTAACCAAGCGGCGTTAGGTATATAATATATATATATATATTATAGGTATACAGAAAGAGAACCGATTAATAAACGTGATTTATTCTTATACTCTTTTTTTCTTCTTCTCAGAACGAAACCATTAAATTGTAAGTCACGGGACATTTTTTCCGTTTCGTGTTTGGTGTCACATACACACACACACACACACACACACACAAACACGATTTTATTAGGACTGACATTTTTTCCGGCAACGTCGTCAGCGCTACTACATATATTTACAATGTGCTATGTAATAACATATAGACCGTATTATACTCATAGACGAAACGACCGCAAATCATGAAACTATACGTGTATAATATATAGGCACGCACGCCGTCTGAATATTTTCGGAATTGATTGGAATGTTTTTACTTTTTAGATCCGTGTTTGGACTTGCATTTTTCATTTGCCGGTCATACATATAAATTCCGCCTCCGAAAAAAAACTTCTTTTCCCAATTCCCGGAATACATGCCACAACACGCTGGACTTCGCAAATTTGAAAACCGCGTGTAAGTATGTACGTATATAATTATATGACTATATAGCAATGTGACACAAGTTATACTTATATTGTAATAATAAGTAATAACGGTCTGTGATTCGTTATTAAAATAATGTTTCTAAATACAACTAATAATACAAGCAACTTTAAAAAACATATGTATTAAAAATTTTAAAATAAAATGTACTTATAAAAACACATTCATATACGAAAATACAAATTATAAAATACATTTTATAAATAAAATACCTATTTTTAAAGAAATTATTAATATTTATTTAATTTGGTTATTAAATAGTATATTAAAATAAAGGCATAATTATACTTAATTCTATATAGTTGATGTATACGTACAGTCTACTGTCTAAACTTTAGAGATAAACATCATGATAAATTATATGATATTAAAATATTCCTTAAAGAATATAAGTTATGTTACCTAGTTATAATAGGTATCTTCCGACTTACCAATTTCGTGCGATAAAAATTCTAGTACTTGAATTTAGTTGTACGCAGGAAACTATAGTAAGTCGTTAGAAATTCGTAGAATTGTGAAGTAAAAAAATGAATACAATATAATATACAATAAACAAGTTTAATCTTAAAAAGTATCGTTGAAATTAATTTATCAACAATACAATTTGCTGTCGATTGTGAATATAAGTTTAGAGAATTTATGACACATCTTTATATACATTATATAATATTTATACATAGACGACCGTATAAGGTTAGACGCCATTATTCGAAACAGATTGATTGATTCTATACTGCAGCAATACGCAATCTTAATCCACTTTTTAAACGGATTTCAATTTAAAAGTATAATTCGTTTGTTAATAAATCGAATTTGAACGGATCATAAATCCTATACTGACCTGCTATACAAAACTCAAAACAAATATTATAAATCATTTTTCTTATATATATATATATAGCATGTTTATAATTGTTATATATAAAAAAACACAATATCATTTTCAATAAGAGTGAACAAATAGTTTTTAGTAAGTTATGTCCTCTAATCGTTTTTATAAAACAATAATCGGGTCACATATTTTATTAACGAATAATAATATTGTTTATATTAATGTTTGTAAACACACCCTGTTAAAAACATATCCACATACGAAAAATATTATTTTTATAGCGATTTAATTAAAACATTATGCCTACCTCTTCGCAGTGACAAATTTTTATGGAGAACGAGAGATCGACATAAATTACTTTTCACTTTCTACGACCATCACCCATCCTCATTCGTCGTTCAAGAAATAGGTACAAACAATTTTTTTTCATATTTCAATTGTATGTAAAAAACAGATTTTTAAATACAAAGCGGACGGATGATTATATTTATTTAACAATAATGTGTTTTTTTTCTAACCTAACCTTTTGGGGAAAAAATACTTCGATTTTAAATTATGGATTTGTTTTCAAGTAGCAATTAGATTAAAAAAAAAAATTATAAAACTTTCACACACATCGAGTTTTTGATTGAATCAATTTGCTTTTTTTTATTTTTAGTGTAAGTCAAAAACTAATAACCATAGATAAATGGAAATTTCACCTAATGCTTATATTACCATTTTCTATGCATGATATAATGTGCAAAATATTTTATTTATTTTTGATTTACTCATAGTCAATCAAAATCTTCTACTTTCTGTTTTTTTTTAATTGTCAATAATATATTTATCACATATAAAATATCCTAGACTGACACAATGTCTTTGCTGAAAAAAATTGTGTTTTCTCGTTTACAATGATATATCGTTAAATTTAAAATTGTATTCATCCATTACAGTGGCTTCTACTAGTTCTACTGTATAGCATGGTGATTACCAATTGCTCACCTTTTTAAAAATTATTGATCAGAGAAATAATCATATTATAGGCATCATAGTCATTGGGAATCACATTTTTTTTTGTTTTAATGTATAAAAATATTTTTAAATTAATGAGGATGATATTTTTAAAATCAAAACCATTTTGGTAATTATAGAAGTGTCGTTAAAACTTCATCTACGACGTTCAATATAACGTCTCTGCTTATTCAAGTTCTACGACAAAATATCCCCTCAAAAATATCCCAGGTTAGGTTAGGTAAATAATAACTTAAAAGTTAAAATGTTAACCTTTATTATAAAAGTTTCGATTATAAGTAATAATCGAACTTAATCTAAAGTGAATGTGTGTTATTCGTTATTTTGATAATGGTAGATTTAGTGTGCCATTTTATATCATTATACTTACAACGCTTGTTGTGAGCTAGTAACAGTCTTAAATTAAATTATTTAATTAACACTTTTTATAATAATTTCATATTCTGTACATAATATAATATTACAATATCATTTTAATAATTTTTTTTAACATTTTTTAATTAATTGTTTTGTATTCTATAAATGTTAATAATAATTGTATTGTATTAATATCTATGTAACTTTTAAAAAAATGTTTAAATTTTGAATTAATATTTACGCGGGATATTTTGTTATGGAATATTTTTGAGGGATATTTTAACGTGTCATCGCTTATTCAACATAACATAGTTCTCTATATAAAACCAAATTTACAACACTGACAGTAATTTATAATATGCAGCTAGTTAAATATTAATATTTAACCTGCAGAAAGTTCCTGCTTTCGTAAGATAATACGATTATACGCGTATATTTTAAATTGTCGGTATCAACGAGTCACATATACAATATACGTATAATTATATTGTATTTTCTGTCCTCAACTAATTTTGTTTTGTTTTTAAAATTTTTTTCCATTTAAATTATTGTAGTAGATGCTTATAATATATACGTGTTCTGAGTAGTGAGTATACAATGTATATTATAAAAGTATACTCGTTAGATTTACAACGTAATTAAACGCCGATATCTATCGTATGGTGTACAATGCTGCATTGATATTGTCGTATATGATTTTAATTGGCATATAATAATATGTATTCTAAACATTTTTAGTCATAAAAAAATAAATCTGAACAAGACACTGCAGGCGCTCAACAGTAGGGTGTTGTAGCTTTAGGCACTAACCTTGTTGAAGTGTATATACAATGTAGTATTAATTTTTTATTCCGATTATGTTATTACAAAACGGGTTCTTATTATTTATTGTTAGGTATACGATTTAGGTCAACTATAATCTTAAATTGTTGAAAAATAGTTACTGCGTAATATTTTTTGTGGTGACGTTGGGACGTTCGATCCACAATTTTTAGCCAAAAGCCAATTATCATATTATAATAATATGTACAATTTTGAATTTAAAGTATTGGAATCATTAATTATATTGTATATTATAGATATCAAAATAATCTTAGGTATAAAAATATGGCGTGTAATAATAATATTGTACTCATGTGCTGTGTAGTGTGATTAATATGGTGATGTCTGCATGTACAATACTGTCAATACTGTATGATGTATATTATATTATTGTATAGCATAGTTGTATAATTATTAATTTATTCCAATATCAACAATTGTTTAAATGGATGTGACTTCACTTGAAAGTTGATGTTGAAATAAATTGTACAAAAATACTAATTAAACATGTTATAATAAATATATTTCTGCTGAAAAACATTTTAATAAGTAATAAGGGTTCTACTACAAAAATTGCAATGGATAAAGAGAGCTCTGGCTGTAAACATAGGTCTAAATCAGGTCTAAATCGTTCTCATTTTAGGCGTCAGGCCCTATTCATATGGTCGTGTATATCATACATAGGAAATCGTGATTATGACGTAATAATGCACGCAACTTATAGTTCTCACGATATTATCCTGGGAATTGTCATTGACATTTATGATATATGACACGTGCCGGATGTTGAGCTGGACGTCTAGCATTATACTATCGAAATTTCTATAAGGGTAAGTACTTTTACGGTATACTTATTTGCTTTAATGGTAAGTAATTAAATTTTTATTTTGATAAAAAATGGATTTCTCAAACAATGCCTTTGTAAATCCCATAAGCACTCTGAACGAAAAAATAGGTTTTCGATTGACAATCACCAACACAAGATCAATCCCAAAATAATATGTACGAAAAGCCCGGAAACATTCCATATCATTTCGCAGAAATTCTAATATTATTATATAAGCGTACGCCTCGCGAGCTGCATGTATTCCGTTCGATTAGTTTTCGCAGCAAGTCCGGATTAATTCACGCGTAAGGACTGAGGAACGTTATCATTGTTGCTGATGACGCAATCCGAGTCTAGAATACTGTAGTTGACAACCAATGCGGCCCACCCAGATTTTTATATATAGACGATATAATTTACTAAATAATATGTTCACCCCCATTTTTTCGTTTAATAATAAATTGATACAGATACTGATTTATCGAAAATAATAAGAATGAAATATATATTTAAATACCATATTTTCAAATTATTAATATTTGTTTGTGTTTCCAAAGAGAACCACCTTTTCTACTGTATATTTTTTAGTGGGTAATCTTTTTGAAAATGTTGGTAGTACACTTAATTTAAAATTCGAACAAGCAGTTACTGAATTATCAAAATGTTCATGTTAAGAATAATAGTCCTTCAAATGAATTTAAAAATATATAAAATATTTGTTTTAATATCGAACCCAGTATTTATTATACATAAACAAGAACTATTTGTATAAATTATAAATATTACAATAAAATTTTAAAATCTCTATAATCCTCAATTCTTCCGAATCTATAATCATGAACCTATTATTCTTAGTATGCAAAGTAACAAAGTTTAAATAGATTAAAAACTACTGTTTTGGGTAAAATTTTCCGAAAAATTATCAAAGATTATCATTTGAAAGACAGAAGTTTTTATTTCCACAAGACATTCCTAGAATACTGAGTAATACAAAAAATTTCAAAAATTCTGGAAATAAGGTTTTTAAGGGTATTTGAAAATTCCGAAAATTAGATTTGAATAATTTTATTATGGTAAAAGAAAAAGGGAGTTGCTTGGTGAATCACCTTGTATATTGTCGCTGACAGCAGCGTCAGCGGCGGTGGCGGTTGTGGTGACGTGCAATTACCGTAAGCAATGTGCCGCTGGGCTGAAAACGTTGGGAAACGAGTAGGTGGATGGTGATCGCCGTGTGTGTGTGTATGTGTGTGTACTCAAGTAATCCTCTCCATCTGCAGACGCTCGCTGGTTTTTTTTTTAAATTTCAATTTTTATGTAAATCACGTGTTATTCCACCCCGGCGAGTTAACATAATATGATACATCCAACACATCTCATAATAATATACACTATACAGTATGGTTACTGTAGCCAAAGAGAGAATAACCCAAGAATTAAGTCACAAATTTGTGATTGCAGCACGCATAGGAAATAGATATCAGCATGCGCAGACTCTAACATTATACAAATGCATATTATGCCTCGTTGACAGAATATGCGTATGCAATGATGCATTGATGCATTGGTGCGTATAAATATACTTCGTGTGCCCAAAAAATCGAAATTGCTATATACGTACTATGTATATATTATGTAATATATACTCGTATATATATAATATTGTAAGATTTAAAAATAAAAACTTCTAACTTGTTTTTCAACTAATGTGCTAAAATGTATCATTGCTTTTATAAAAATAGGTATTGGAATACAAGATTGACGTGTGTCAAATTCAGTTTTGTCTTTCAAAAAATAGAAATATTCATAGAGCCAACATTGTATATGCATACACAATAAGCAAAAACTTTATTTATTTAAAATTTAAATTAAAAAAAAAAAAAGAATAGTTTTGAGTGCATCTCGTTATTAAGCAATAAGTCACTGATGTAATGTAACCGTTTTAAATTTTAATTCAATGATAAATCAATAATCATTGTATACAAAAAATGATCCTGAGCGAAGTGTCAGCTTACTATATAAGTACGATAAGTACATTGTATATGATACATTTTATGAAATGCGGTAGGCTTAATATTTTTTCCAAATAACATTGCATAATATACTATATTATTAAATATTTAATTAATAGAATAGTATACATTTTTATTATTAAATATTTGTGGAATTTCAATCAAATTTTTTCTATAGTTCTTAGAAGAAAAACTTACATGGATTCTTTTATTAAACTTTTAAATCTTAGGCATAAGTAATAAAAATTTTATGAATTTTATGCTGCAAAATTTAATTAGCAAATTTTGTTAAATTTTGTGTATATAGAACTTACGAGGAATCTTGTATTAAGGTTCAAAAATCTAACCTAACCTCGTCTTGGCCTGGTTGAAAAACTTTTATGTAATAAAATAAGATGTATTTTATAATATCGCTATAAAACGTGCGGGCTACATCAGTCAGGCCTTATACATATTATTAAATATTATTTAATCCATTACAATTTATAAACTTATAACCGTGGTTGTACAATAATGTCGCGTGTTGGAGTACTATCGGGCTGATTATGTCGATCAATATATAATATAATATGAATATAGTTACACGAAGAGTGCAGTAATAATGCACTGAGTTCACGAATAATGTCCATTATAGTTTATTAGTTTATTAAGTTTATTACTACTAAAATATAGTTTATTGAAAAATATGTCCACAGTATTGTAACCTATAGTTATTTTTTTGTCATGTATATATACCATACGTTGATTATTATAATATTATACTAACAAAATTAATTTTTTGATGTAGCTAAAATTACATACACCTATCCGTTTAAGTATTCTACTACCGTGTCGATGATAAAATAATGTAGGAAAATTTACATAGGTTCATAAATATAAGATACATTGTTGATTTTTTTGAATAGATATATTATACAGTACGCGTGAAAAAAAATAAAACTAATGATTTCAAAAATTTTAAACACCTACTGATTACTCATCGATTTGGAAATTTGAAATGGTTAGATGGGTTCGTCGTTTTTGAGAATTACTGCAGTAAGCCTCATTACGAAAATCACTGTTACACGCTATCAGGTACACAGTAATTATTTACCTAGACTTACTATTTATTAAACTATCCGATTAATCGAGTTTTCATAATAAAGGTATACGCAGATAACTTTTTTTATTTGACATTTATCATAAATGCCAGTACAACGGACACGGCGTTTAATACTTTATACCTATAATATGATGAACAAAAAAAAGAAAGAAAGAAAAAAAGAAAATAAATAAATGTTATAACACACACTATATATAATATACTACCGTGTCTGTTGATGGTACTACACAATATATATATTCTATATCTGTAATATTATTATAGTGTGCGGAGCCCAATACGCGCGACGCGTAGACCCGTGAAAATGATTTTACCGAAATTAAATTCGAAAAACAAACACGCTGGCGTCGTTCGAAAATGATACGCACCTCACTAATCACTACATATATGATATATAAATGTGTGTGTAATAATCGTCTGACAAGGTCGATCGATTATGATTATTATACGCATTGTCGGACTGCCCGCTGGGATTTCGGTCGTCGAGACGATTATTCACGGACCGCGGGTGTCCGACCTTAAGACAACGCGCCGTCAAATCCATCTTTGGGTAAAGACACGTCGAGACGGCGGCGGCGGTGGCGGCGATAAACATCCGACGGACTTGTCAACTTCCTAGGAGGTCGGACGTGTGAAACCTTACGTCACCCGGTGGAGACAGGCAGATCGAAAAGCGTCGGCGTCTACGTAATTTTAAAATATAATATGCCACACAATATATTATTCGTACGAATGACTAATAAACGCACACTATATACGGATGAGTGAACTATTTTCTGCATATCAAATTTTAATAGGTTTGTCAAAATAATTAAAATTATACAATTGCAGATTGATAGTGATCATTTAAAAACATTAAGAAAATTATCATTGTCTGCAAGAAAAAATGTTTAACTTAGAACGTATCCATTACTGCACTGACCTACTCAATGACGACGTTGAGTAATACTTGAAATATGAAATTCTTACCATACAGCAGAACCGCTTTTTTTCTTGTAAGTGCAATGTTTACATACACATTTTATACGGCATATATTAGGGATGGGAAATTGGCGGCATGCGTACCGTTTCTAACTGGCCCGTACTACATTTCAAATTACTATTTATAAAAAAAATAAAATGTTAGGATTTTTCTGTATTTTATATTCATAAAACCGATTTAATGTTTATCATAAAATGTAGGTAGATTTAAAATCTTATCTAGTATTGAACTTACAATAAAATACAAGTATCAATTGTAAATTTTATTGACCTTGTTTTTTGTTTTCTGTGTTCTCTGACTCGCTAGATTTTCGCTTTCAAAAAATTGGCCCTCAACAGTGGAAATGGGTTTCCCATCCCTGCCATACATTATTGTTAATATGACATCAAATTATTAACGTAACAGTGCAAACATCGATGGATAAAACAAGTGTCATACGTGAAATGGGTATACGACCGTCGTTATTATTACTACTTGAATATTGTACAATATTATTTTATTATGTACCTATTTCACGGCTTACTATAATGCTATTCACTGTACAGTCTCTGGTTATCGAGTGCGGCGCGGTAAAAATATATATTATTATTATTTATATAACAAACGGGCGGACGAACCGAGAGACTTGGCGCCAGGCGCCAAACGATGTCGTCGTCGTCGTCGGCGGTGGCGGCACTGGATCAAAGGGACCGGTGAGCCGTAACGGTTGGAAACGGTTCGTCCGATGCACCGGTACGGTGGTATGGCGCATCGCAAACGGTCCGAAAAGGCGACGCGGCCGATTTACTCTCCGAACAGGATATGTGACGACAAATACCTACGATGCTCTTGCAGCAGCTCATTGCAGTGCGACGTGTAGCAACAATAATAATAATTATGATGATGATAATAATATAATATTATGTGATATTATTATAATTTAATGAAGCTGCTGCTCTCCCCTTTCGACTCATTTCTCCACATCGCCGCACTCTACAAAACGGCGTCGTCGACTGCAACAATATTATTGCACTCCGAAGACTTCCCCAGATGGTGAATATACATGAATATTTAGTGAAAAATATCTTAAGCTTAATATATATATAATAATATTTGTATTAAATTATATACCTACCACAACCGCGATTACTTACAATACGATGATATATAACTTACATATTAAGAATGTTTACCGTGATTTTTTTTTTTTTGCATCAGTCAACACGAAGTTGTGAGAGCTCGAAGGACCCGAAATAGTGTTTATTTTCTAATAAACGCGCGTGATAATCGATTACGCTTATCGATAAATTTTGTGACAAAATAAATTTACTTTACTTACCCCATAACGGGATATGACTGTAAGTGTATACTTGGACTTTACGTAAGTCACTCGCCGCAGTCGATATTTTAACGATGGATTTTAATTTTCTATGCAATTTTAGTCTCTTCAACTCGAAGCCATGTTGTTATAGTATTATATTATTATAATGTTGTACTATTCGATGGGCGTATAACAGATAATATTATTTCAATTAAGTATTTCCATCGCGTTTGATCGATATGTAATATATTATTATTAAATGTACCTAATACATTTATATTTAACCATAAACACGTCCGAGATATAAACGTTTGCAAAAGAATGGTTTTTTTTTCCATGTGTATGGCGTTAAAACATAATTCTCTTTTTAGACTGATAGTTTAAAAAAAAAATTACACGATTGCCATTTAATGAAACATTGATTCGAGAACTCATAATATGATGTATATGGTGACGCTAATAATAATTAATATACTACTTTTTTTTTACATTCATGCCGTTTGCGTAAATTGTTTTCATATAATATTTATTCTTGGAAAAATTTTTTTTTTAAATTTTACTCTAAACCGTCTGCTATATATGATTTTAACTTGAAGTCTTGAACATTTAATTGAGTGTCTAACTTAGCCTCTATAGGTCCACGTCAGTAACTATAGTAATATTTTTTTATGATTGATGATTTATATCGTTTGCGATATAGATTGCATATTTTATGAGTTAAAGATAGATTATAATACTATTATACCTATTAGAAAAAATAGGGTCGAACGTTGTTTGTATAGAAATATATCAACACGTCGTAAAAAATAAAATAAACGTTTATAATATTTTTTTTTTTTTTTAATGTGTGTATAAATGTAATACGATTTCTTTACGTATTATAACTAATTAATAAATATATATAAGCAATGGTTTAGATTTTTATTTTGCGTTCCATCCAGTTTACGTTTACCTGTTGGCTGTTTGAGTGTATTGAGTTGAATTAGCTTATTCGTATTTTCAAATAGAGATAGGTACGATAATAATGATATTGATAACTAATAAATGAATGATGCAAATTACCAAAAATGACAAGCATTTCATAACTGTCCGTTTCCTACATTAAACCATATCATTTATGTGATTGTAAATTATGATTTATATGAGTATTCAAATTTATTAAAATACTTACAATTCAATTTCAACATCACTATTGTACAAATATGATGAATACATTATTAACAACTTTAAATAAATACTATTTATTTAGTGTTTAACATAATATATATATTGTAATCAATTTTAGTTGTGCATGCACACGTGTCACGTGGTATTATACACGCACACATATACAATGTGTTTCTTTTTAAAGGTAACACTAAATAATTCTGTCATGTGACATCAGATTGATTGCGGTTTTCGGGAGGAGATATAGGAATACATAAATACACATTTTTTAATGATTTTTAGATCTTTCCGTGTAAGCATGTGCAATACAACTTGCATTTTTTTTAATGGCAATAGGTGTTTTAAATACCGAATTCAGATAGACCGAATTTTTTTAAGTCAATTTGGTCCTTTAAAATCAAAATTGATTAAATAATAAATAATAACCCGTTAAAGTTTCGATTAAAATTATTGAATTTTTCAACAATTATACTAGAATTTTATGAATTGTCATACAATTTTAAGTATTTTTTTTTTTTTTGTATTGCTCAAAATTAAATTTAAATTATTTAATAATGTCTGAAAACCTACAAACACAAAAAAAAAAATACTTAAATATTAGTAAACAAAAAATCAAGTAAATAGTATGTAGTGGCATATATACAAATCAATAATCATTAGCGCGAATAATATAATAAATATAATTTTCGACAATTATTTATAAAATTAATAATTTTATTCAAGTTATCAGTTATAAAACAAGACGTGACTAGGAAATTGTAAAAACTTCTAATTAACTATATCATTTAACTTTTATTTCAATAGAATATTTAAATACTAAAATATAAATATTTTTTTACTCAAAAATGTTTAAGTTTTAGACATTTTATTTTAGTAGACAGTAAAATATATTTACAGGTTAAGATATCCTCATTTAATGATCACACATTTTATAGATATTTCAATGAAAAAATATGTTTAAAATAGCACTAGACCGTAAACCAATTATCATTTTCTAGTTATAAATGTATTTTATTTTCACTAGAAAAGGAATAATCGGAGTCCTTACAACCACCCAGTCAAAATTTCTCCTGTCACTTTTGATTTACCACCTGGTTTCTTTGGACTTGCAGATCGTTTGGGAGATTCTGGTTTTAAGTGTTTGCTACCTTTATCTTTTTCATCTGACTTATCCGTAGTTTTTGATTTGTCAGTATCTTTTGATTTGTCAGTTTCCTTTGATTTATCTGTATCTTTTGATGCACCCGTATCCGAAGCTTTATCTGCGTCTTTTACTTTATCCGCGTCTTTTGTACTATCAGTGTCTTTTTTCTTAGACCCTTTATCTCCGTGCCTCTTTTTTTCCTCTTTTAGACTTTTGTCTCCTGAACCAGAAGTAGACGCTTGAGACTTATCGTCGATATCCTTTGCCGATTCTTTTGATGTACCCGGTTCCTGTTTCCTTTGTTGTTCTTCTTTTTTTAACGTTCCGGGACGAGCTTCTACTGCGCCACTCGCGACAGGTGCCGGTGCACTGTCTTTAAGTTCTGTGGTCTTCGTTTTCTGGATCGTTTTTGCTACCTGTTGACTCTCATCAGCCGGCTTGATGGACTCGGAATCGGCGAGCTGTTTGTCAGCGCCGGTCGACGGATAGGGCAATGCACCGGCAACTGGCGATTGCTTCGTACTTTTCGGTCTTGGCCGAGCGATTGAACTCTTTTTCGTTTCGTCCACTATGTCCACGGTGGGCACGTTCTCGAATACCTCGTCCTGGCCTATCGTATTCTCCTCGTACTCTTGCTTGATCTTCGGTATCTTGAACTTGGCGTACGCCACACGAGCTGCAGGTGCTATTTCGGCCAACAGTGGATTGTACTCGACCAACCGCTCGGTATCCATTGACATAAGACTATCCTTCTGGTGATCCAAGATATACCGGCGCACGCTCTGTCGATGTCGTCGTTCCGCGCCCTCAGCCGTACTGCCAATCGGATCCCTCGCCAGACTCTTCTGTCTTACCACAGCATTCCAATCCTTCTTCTTGCTGCCCTGACTAGTTCGCCGACCGATGGCTTTTGCGATTTTGCTAAACACGTCCTTTGGCCCCTTTTCACTAGACGAAATCGCATCCTGTATTAGCCCCTCTACCAAACCGATCTGGAAATCTTTGAGCAATCGGCGTTCCATAACTCGACCTTTCTTTCCTTGGGCTATAAAATAAACAAATTACGCTCGCATTAAATTCACTTAATAATAATAAATAATAATAGCATTATTATATAGTACAAGTATATGTATACTTAAGTATTAATTAATATTAATAATTACACGAATACTTATAATAAAAACGTGCACAAGCTATTGTTTGTTAAAAAATATATATTGTATGATAATATTAAAATAGTAACTTTTAAAAATCATCGTATAATTTACCAATAATTTTAGTTGGTATGTTGTAGAATAATTTTTTTTTTTATTGCGCTTTATATGAATCTATTACATCAGCTATAAATTCTAAGGAAAGTACCCTAAATTTTATTTTTATTTTTTGTGGATTTTTTCAACCTATCTTTATTTTGTTGTCTTATAAATGGATTTGTTTATAAAATTTGTCTAAATATACATAATTATACATTGTATATTTATTTTAATTTAATTTCTCATGGTATTTTTTTTTTAATTTTCCTAGAATAAATAGCAAAAATATAAATTATTAATATATATTATAAACTAAGAATTATAGTTTTATTTTTTTGTTGTAAATTATAATAATTATAATAATATACTTGAATTTTATGAGTATACACTAAATAATAAGTTTTAAAATAATTATTAACAATTATTTTATGATTTTTTGAAGCTACTATACCTAAATTTAACTTATAAATTATAATTTTATAATTTTAATATTTTAATTACGACTCCTACAAATGAATAATAATATTATTTAATATAAAATTATTGTACCCACATATATAATAAATATTATTGTTTATTCCACAAATTTAAACACGAATAAAATGTTTATAATAATAATTAAGTATATAGTATATATGAGTATAGTGACGGAATAAATATAAACATAACTGATTTGATATTATTAATATTATAGTCACCATGGCAACACATTTTATGGATGGACGGGAACTTTGTAGTTGGTATAAAAATCAAAAATATTTTAACCGGAAAAATTCTATCAATGCAAAGCTTGTACATTATTCCTTTTGGTCTAAAATTAAATATTTTATGTTAAAATTGTTTAGTTTTTGTATTTGTGTGATAAATGAAAGGAAATATGTATCAATACATCAAAAAAATCACTTAATTATTTTTAATAGGTATCATATAAAATAATTATTATTTTATAGAAATCGCATTTTATAATACCTATATATACCTATATGGATATATTATATATTTTGATAATAAAAAATATTCTTACCGACATTAGAATCGTGTTCCTTTTTAGGTGTTTTGTACCCGTTTTGCTTGAATATATCGATCATCTCGAATTTCATCGACGATATATCTTGTCGTATTTCCATTACGTCATCTTCCGTAATGCCAAATTCTTCACTCTTGCGTTGTTCCGCGGTCACATAGCGTCTCACCAATAGCCGCATAACAATATCATGTCGGGCTGACGCTTTTTCCCTAGACTTAAACTGTAACCAAATACAATTAAATCACTACTAGTAATACAACGATTTGTTCGAATATCATTACAATCATCGAACCGGATGTTCGCTTTGGTTTTTCGAGGCCTATCACGCGTTTGATATTTTTCAGTGACGGAAACAGATTGAAAGGGGCCGGCACAGTATCTCCATCTTCAAAGTACGAAATCCATAACGAACTCCGGGCAAACTTCCATTCCATGTCAGACCGTTCCTTTAAGAAAAAAAAGTATTAAGTATGTGTGCTCGTCAATTGATTTCTGAATCTTACCGAAATTATCTGATACGAATTGGACATCATAGCGATAAGCATGTTCAGCAAAACGATTATGTTGATTACTGAGTATGATCCGAATAGCAACAGACCCCAAAATCTAGTAAAGCTCTTAATTCCGGTTAAGTCAAATGCTGTCAAATCGACAAGTCCAAAACCAGCCCAAAATAGAGACTGAGATGTTTCGAATATACTGTAAAAAGCGTCATTGTTTCAATATTCTGTGATGTTATAAATATATTTTCACCACACAAAAAATAGGTACGTTCTCGCAGAAAGTAATAACTATTTAAAAATTATAAAGAAGCTTTTAAATTGTATTTACGCATTTATATAATAATTAATAGGTACATCTTACATGTAACAGTAGGAACCTTATTTATTGTACCTGATAACTCATTATGTTAACAACTACCAATTAGTAATAATTAGTATAAAACTGAACCAAACCTTTATAAAACTCGCATATAAAAATATTTATTCAATTATATATTATATAATATATATATTTTACGAAGACAGTTAATCACAGACTACAGGATTTTACTAATTTTAGTAGAAACAAAGTTCTCAAGCAACACAAGAAATATTGTAGTTTTAAAATAGTTCATAATAATAGATATAAATGTATAATATACATTATACGCAAAAAAAAACAATAACAAAGAATACAAACTTGGCAAATCGTCTCCACGTCGAACAGGCCTTTTCTTCTTGTTCAAAGTCAGCTATGTCACTGTTGTCGTGATAACATTTTTTCGACTCCAAGTCCGCGTAATACCAAAGCAACTGATTTAAACCTATATACGAACGAAGTAAAAATAAAAACCAGAGTATCAGCTACCTACATTAAAAATGTATTGGCATATTAGATTATAATATTACCACAGTATGTATACAAGTAATAAACATGACGTTAATCAAAAAATTACAATAATAAAGTAAATATTAAAAATAACAAAAATTACCGCATCCGAAAGCACAAAGCACCAGTGTGTAGATGAAAAAGAATTTTATGATGTCGATGATCATACGACCCAACGATATCTGAAGTGGTCCCAGGTGAGGGTTTACGCTGAATATATGCACGAGCTTTAAGAAACTATAAAATGTCAACGAAATATTAGTGTAATCTTAGAAGCCATACGGATTATAGCTAATAACCTATCTTTGCAAAGTACATAATATACCAGCTTATTCATTATTATTATTATATATGTATATACGATTTGATGGGAGTTCACACATCACGCGAACGCTTTTAAATCTCGTTGGTTGCCTGAACTAAAACCTATATAATATAGGTACATTTTCG
This sequence comes from Rhopalosiphum maidis, assembly GCF_003676215.2. Taxonomy (NCBI): domain Eukaryota; kingdom Metazoa; phylum Arthropoda; class Insecta; order Hemiptera; family Aphididae; genus Rhopalosiphum; species Rhopalosiphum maidis. The sequence continues at coordinate 86,578,407 of NC_040877.1, forward strand.
ATACATTTTTAAAAATAATCTTGAAACTTTATTTCTACATAATAATTGAATTTATTGAAAAACTTATAGTTAGAGTCGATACTCCTAGAACGGAGAATTTAAATTTAAAATTGTTATCAGTTAAAATTGTCCAATTATTATAATAGTACCTATGTAGTATGTACTCAATATATTAGCTAGATTTCGAGTTGAGTGATGAATTTATTGATTTTATAGTAATGTAAATACATTTTTATTTATTATTTTTTTATTTTGTTTTGTGTCTAAAAATATATAGGAACCTACACGAAAGTAGCAAAAAAAAATTCTTCAATTTTAAACAGAAAAAAAATTCGTACGCCACGAGTGTGAGCTGTGGCAATATAAATAGATAGTATTCAACGTAACTATGTAATCGATATGTGTATACTACATATTTTTGACTATATCATTTAGTTTAGAGAGTTGACCGTTAACTGAGTCCTAAATCTCTAAGAAGAACCTATAATTTTTTATATAAATCAATATAAATTTCAAATTAAATAATAATAATGATATATATATATATATTCTTCCTACATAATATCATTATTCAGTACCAGTCTTAGTGTAATTTATAATTTAAATCATTATGTACCACTGGGCTGGGCTGGTTTTATTCACTTCATTATTTATTTGAATAAACGAGATTATTAATATTACCTTTACCTATGTATCGTGTCCATATGAACTCATTTAAATAACATATTAGACATTAGGGGGCTATATAAAATTTTCCCAAATGATATGAATTAACACGCCATTCACATGAGTATTCACAAACCTAGCTGGTTATGAAATTCACTAATTCATTCAATCATAAAATTCTGTTCCCAAAATGTATAAAACAGAACGGTATAAGATAATAATGTTATTGTTATATATACCATATATCCTGCATTAAATATTTTTCATCTTTACCTGAATATCATGGCGGCGGCGAACGCTCCCTCAGACACCAAATGTGGGTCAAATTTATCCCAGTCTTCCCGTGGCCTCCAAGGATCTAGCCCTTCATTGTATTCTCTCTAAACAGTCAAATCAAACATATAGATAAAATCATAATTTATAATTATATAGATAAATTGGTAGACACATCACACTTAGAGGACATAGCCCATTTGCGCCAAATGTAACTGATATAATTATAATAAAGTAATATAATTTTTTCTCAAATAATAATCAATACAATTTTATTTAAATTATAGTTAATTGTAGAAATTTTTTTAAAATAATAACCAACAATACACATTTTTGAAACAATAATCAGGATTAGTATAGTATAAATTGTTTTTAAAAACGATAGACTATAGGTAATACTGGTTGATAATAATAATTATACAAAGCTGTAAAATCTATAACTTATAAAAATAACTTTATTATATATTACAGACACGACGTATTTTAAATATATGAATTAACCAAGTCGTTTGTAAAAATTTTACGCAAATAAATTTGGCTCAAATGGGCTGTACTCAAAACGAATACATTTTTTTTTGTCGCAAATGGGTAACCCCCCACTTAGACAGTATAATAAGTAGGCAAATTAAATTATTATATGTGTAAGTACCTGTAACATATGATAAATTATATTATAATGGTATGAAATATACCACTACAATATTTATATTTTACTATTATAATAATAATATATAAAAATATAAATACATAATACATATAGGTATCCTAGATAGCTTTAGGTACGTGTGATAATTTAACATTAATTCTGTATTATCGTCGAGTCCCACCAGATATAACTATATTTTGATTACATACTTAACAAAATTCATAATAATTATAATATCAAAAATAGACAACATTTTAATTGTTAGATACCAAATAACGATAATATTTCTTAGCATCGTGTTTATTGCCTTGTGATTCATTAAAGAATTGCGGTAAAAAAAAATTTCCAATCAAATATTCCCTTCAAAAAATCTAATTAAATTATAAAAAAATAGTTAAATTTAATTAAACATAAATAATTTATTAGAATTATAAACACAATCGAGATGTGTAGGTAACTGAGTAACTCCGCAATAAAATATATATCACAACCGATAATTGTAAATAGATAAAAGTAGCTGCAGGTCTGGCAAAATTAGCATTGAACAATATACCCATGAACCCATGTGAGTTATTTAACAAAAAAAAAAAACTTAAGTTTACCTAAACTGCAGTAAAAAATTTGAAAGAACTGTGTTTCCAAAACAGTGAAATTAGTGTAGATATTTTACTTTCTAAAATCAATCGCTCATAAGTCAATAAGTTATAACATAAGAAAGCGCTGTATTACTGTAATGATTTATTTGTATTTAATCATTATTTATTATAGTAGAGTACAAGACTTGTAGCATTTGCATATTTGTTTTATGCAGTCGCCAGTCACAAAAACAGCTGAGTGCAAAACAAATAATATAATGTTTCGTGCTTTCAAAAAGCTAGTATTTAAATTTTATTTACCATAAAAATTAATATTTTGAAGCTTATATTTGTTTTAGAGTATATTTCTTCCATTTTATACTATTGGAAATAAATTTTAACCTAATTAATTATTTTATCAATTTTTACTCCACTGACGTATTTATTTTGAATAATGCAATTTATATACAGTTTGACGCATACAATTAATTTTACTTCTAGTATTTTTTTTAATATTATTTCTATGGATATACCTATGTAATTAAATTTCACATACCCTCGCACTAATGCCTTATTTTTTATACAAGACATTTTTTTCTAACTACCACCAAGAAGGCAAGAACCTAAGTACTTATATAAGTTATCGGCCTAATGATTGACAAGAAAGATTGCGTAAATTAATGAGAGTACAATAAACTCGTTATTTTTCTTTAAACTAGTAAAAAATGACCTATAATGTAAATATGTAAAAAGATCAGGAAATAAAAAAAAAATTATTATTCATTTAAATTCACATGCTATTGAAACACATTTTCGGCCAAAAAAGCATCGTCTAAGAACTTTCAATAAAAATATAAAATGCATCTATTTTTGAATTTGAACCCTATAGGCTATAATATGAAGGTAATATTTACATTTCATAACATTCTACGTTAGGTGCCTATTTTATGACAAAAATTAATTTCAAACTACCAAATTTAGAAAATCACTACCTAATAAATAATAATAACATAAACAGATAATAGGAAATGTACCTAACTAACACCACTAACTTGGATGGCGTCAGTTTTAAATGGAATTCAATAAGCATGTTTATAATTTTATTGTTTCCAATATTTTTAAAAGACGATCCTTTTTTATTCTCGTTATCTCCAATCAAAATAAAACACATGTATGTGTCTAATTATTAGATTTAAACACCGTTTAGGAGTTACCTATCTATCGACTAACTAATTAATTAATTTATTAACATAATAATACACAACATTATAATATTATAGGTACCTAATAACAGTAATAAATAACTATATGAAATATTTTTGAACATACCATTCTACTATAATGGAAATGGGCAATTAATTACTAATAGACAGTAATATGAAATAAATTATCTTTACTCCTTATTTAGGTATGTACCTATTTATTTTATTTTTATAGGTTCACATAATGACGTTAAATATATATTATTTTTTTTTAAATAATTTTAAATATTTTCGTCATTCTTAGATGATTTTGAATAAATGCGGACGAGAATATTAAACCAGATATAGGTAAGAAACACATAATCAAATATTTCTAGTTAACATTTTTTTATTAGTTCTAAATTATCTACCCTCCCCCCCCCAAAAAAAAAAAATAATAATATTATAGATTTGTATTCGGATTTATATTACTCTATCATGGATTCATAGATTATAATATAATTTAATAAATTAGTAATTAATTAACTTCCAAGTTCCAGGTAGTGGAAGGAACTATTGTAACAAATTATACTTTAATATATCACATAGGTATTTAAATTATCTATAAAGTACTATATATTATTAAGTAAGTACTTATTGTTTCATCAGTCATTAGTCATTATATTTCCCATCCAGTCTTCCAAGAAAAATTTAGTGTATGCTATAAAATAAGTAATTCTCATTCTGATGATTAAAATTTAACAATAAAAAAAAATTAAAGGTTTATATTAAATAATAAAATGTGGGCATTAGGTAAATTAGTAATAAAACAAAGTTTTACTATTTATGATTTTGTTATCATTGTAAAAATTAAAGTTTTTTAGGTCAAAATATTTTATTATTAAACACTCAATAGTCTCTTAAATTCTCTAAAAATTGTATACGCTGAAACGGGCAAGTACCTACTTCTTGAATATTACAACACTATTTAGTATTCATAGAAAGTTATACGTAAGAGTTATTACATTAAATAAATTATATACACATACTAGACCCCTAATAATAATTGTGCACTTACAAATAGGTAAGCCCTTTTAAATATTGCAGTATTAGGGTTAGTAAATCTATAAGTAGGCATTAAATAAACTATATACTATAATCTTAGACGCACAATAATCAATAAAATAATAATAGTTCAACTCTGGTTACAAGAATGATCTCAAAACAATCATTAAAATAATCTGCTTCTGAAAAAAATACACAAAAGGAATACAATTTATAAGTAGAAAAAATATATATACAAAGGTACACAAAAAAAAGTATTTTTTTTCTTTTATACAAAACTAGAATTAATACATAACAATTTTTTACACATAATATATAAGTAATTTATTTCATGCCAGTAATAAATAACTTTTCTAGGTATAATATACCTATCGTAAAATTAAAAATCCAATGATAGGTTTTTAATTTTTTTTTTAAATAACACCCTGATCTAGAACACAAAGTTGATGGTCTACAACAAAATATTGTTACGTTGCAGTTAGACATTAGGAACTTATTTTCAACACAAAAATCTAGGCATTAAAAATGCCATGTGGTCCGGTCTAGTTCATAAATGTCTTGTAACAACTCTATTGTCTTTACGCCGACTTTGTTGGCAATTTCATTGCGTTGTCTAGCATTCATACACGTCACATACATCCATACAAGCTCACCATCAATTACTCTCCTGGCTTGATTCATTCTTTCAGGAGCAGTTGCTTTAAAACTGCGGTAAGCTTTTGGGTTTAATCCAGCTAGATGTGATATATTCCGCACTAACATGTTTTGCAATGTTAATAGCCTTCTGTAATTTTTTTCATGTATTGGTACAATATACCCAATTGAACCGTCCAAGGTGGTATACATGGTCACATGTCGTCTATTAGAGCCAATAGCTTCTCGTCGTTCAGGTGGAAGTGTGGATTGTTTACAGCGAAGTCTGAAGAATGAATTTACGTTAGACCCTATATTGAAATCACCACGGCGTATTAAATGTTGGCCACCATAACTTTCACGAGCCATTGGTTGGTAAAGGTACAGGAGCAAATTTTGATCTCTATCCGAAGCCAAGAAACCAAGTTCAGCGTTGTCAATAAGAAAATTAATATCAAATACCTCCAATGGTTTTGAATCACGGCATACTAAAGACAGTGTACGGTATTCTTCCTGGAATCGCAGGAGTGTAATGGACTTGAAGAGATCAGCAACTAATATTAAACTTTTAATACTTAACATCTGATGGACATAGACTTCAGTGTCTATAAATGCTATGCCAATTAAATCATTATCTTTGAGCTGCCAAATATATATTTTCTGTCCTACAGCAGTCACTAAAAACCCTACTACGTGGGTAATTGCTGTTACAGGACCTTTTTGCTCTTTAGCATATATCATTTTTATTTTATTTTTTGTTAATGGCTTACCGGGCTCTGGGACAACATCAATAATATCAAATAAAAATATACGTCCTCTACTTGTAATATCTTCCGAATAACTGTAATTTGTACCCATTGCTATATAACCCTTGAGACCACTACGAGCTCCTTCATATGCCAAAGCGACATTTTTTAAACAAGTAATATGTTCCCAATCTTCAGTTTCAATGCTTGTATCTGGTATCGGTTCCCAAGAAGCAGGAGAAAACAGTTCTAACGTAAACACTTCATGACTGGGTAATGGAAACAGAGGATCACGTTCTTCGGTAGTCAGTTCTTTGTCTTCGCCATTAAATCGATAATATGCTGCAGATAATTCAGATGATGAAGTCACCACACAATACGTTTTTGTTTCCAAGTGGTAAGCTATAAAATGTGGTGTTTTACGAAGTGGAACCTAAAAGAAAATAGTTATTAGTCACAATTATAATACATTTAAATACATAGTTAGATTATCTTATATAGAGTAATCTTTTTAAAATATGAACCAGCTTATGGATTATTTGTGAATGTATAAATAGTCAGAGATTTTTTTAAACCCATATTTTGTAATAAATTATTTTTAAGTAGACATCAATAAAGTTTATAATTAGTATTATAATTCAAAAAATATTAATTTTATTACCAATCTATCGTTAACAAATGTTTTTTTTCACACTAAAGCAGTAAACACATATACTAAATAATTACCTTTTATAATAACTTTGTTTTTATGCCTAACATTATAAAATTACAATTAAAGAATTATATTTAATACAGTTTTTTTAAAATTTTAAATTAATTTAAATTAATTCTAAAAAATGTACATTTTAATAAAACTAGAAATCATAATTTAATGTTTAAATTTATAATGTAATAAAAAGAAAATTAAATTCAAACCAAATATTATAATGTATGATAGAAAATATGTAGGCACTGCTATACAAATTGTCAACGTATTTTTTTTCTTATTTTAAGCTATTGAAATAAATAATGAATATTATTTAAACAATGTATATGTCTATACTCAGAGATAATTATTTAATTATTTACATTGTATGAATTATGACTTTATGAGAGATTAAATTTTAAATTCAATGGAGTAATTGTTAAGTGTGAATTTATAAGGCAACTAATATTTGTAATATTACCTCTCGCTTAAGCTTCAAAGAATTATCTTAGGTGTATCATATATTTAATATAATCTTTAAAAGAATATAATTTTCTTTAATGAATTAAAATTCATTTAATTATTAATATTGAACAAAGGTGATATTAAGATATTAATATAGGTTTCTTTTAATATAAATGAATAATCATGCGTTGTAACTAAGAGTTAAACGTCAAAGACAATATTTTTTAACCATTTATATATATACAAATATTCACATAAGACTTTTGTTTTTTTTAAATTAAAGATAAATTATACCTTTCTAAGTGGCCAAGGTTCATCATATGATAAATGTGTAGGCAAAATAGAAATTCTTAACTTGTGATCCGAATTGAAGTACAGAAAACCTTGAGAACAATTAACATTATGAAAAGGAGCAAAACAAATAATTGGTCCATCTATATGTAATGGATGACATCGTAGTTCGCCTCGTACAGTGAGTAAAATTAAATGAGGATTTTGTCCACAGATAAAAACACCATTATGACCAGCAACTTTACTGAAATAACGAAGCAATGAAGTTCCTTCCAAGAGATTACCCGATCTTGACTGAAATGTTAGCAATGAAGTCATTTTATGAAAACGCATCTTTAATGTACCTTCTGGATGTCGATGTATACCATAAATAACCACCTATAAAAATTTAAAATTAATTTACAATCACAATATTTGTAATATTTAAAAATATAATTACCTCATTATCTAATCTAACAAACAAAATAGGTCTTTTGTCTTGGTATCCTAGTGGGACTAACAAAATTTCTTTTATTATTTCAGTTTTTTTAGGAAAATAACAACCTTCTTCTAAACTGTCTTTAAGAACCATAGGAGATTCATCAACATTGGCTGCTCGATATTTTATTATAAAATCAGGTAAGGTATAAATTTCCATGTACCCATTGTCTCGGGTTAAAACAACCCAATATGTTGGTGTTGGTTGTTCTAAAAACTTTAACCACCACATAGTGTTTTTATTAGAAACTGAATTATGAGATGTTTCTCTAGAGGAAGGATCTCTTGTATCACCATACAACATCTCTTCTTCATCTTCTACATAATCACTGACAAAATTTTCGTGCTTTAATTTTGGACCTGTTAAAGGGATCTCGGCTTGAGGCATAGTAGTTGAAAATAAGCCACTTACATCACGGTACACAGCCAGAGTCTTTGTCTGTGGTAATTGTTCAAAGTTTGTAGGTCGCATGAGTAAAATCCTTCCTGTTGGTTTTACAGTTAGCACTATTATTTGTCCATCTTCAGTCAATAAGACAGCATAGGGATTACAACTAGATCCATGTATTATTGGAGAATCGAAATCCAAGGACACACTTTGCAGTTGTTCAGAACCATTAAGCAATCTTACAGAATACCTTAACACTTGTAAAACAAATTTATTCATATTACATACAAAAACTGTATGCTCGCGTGTAGCATAGCCTGAAGAATCTAATTCATTGATTTCTTGTCCAGTTTGAAGAATTAAAGTTGAATCCAAGTTTGTTAATATCATAAATGAGTGGAAATCATTTTCACCATGAACAGTCCACATATCTTTATAACCATCTAAATGAAAAGTAGTGACTAATTGAGGTTTAATGGAACGATGAAGTACACTTAGTGCTCCATTTTTTCCATGACCAGATGTACATAATAATTCTACATCATGTTCATCGCTACTAAGTTCATCTGAAATATAAGCTGGCTCTCCTAAAGATGCTTGACTGCATGGTCCGATATTTATAATACTATCACATACTTCAAAACTATAACTTTCTAAGCAAATTGATGTCTGTACTTCACTACCATATACTTCTAATTCAATGAGATCTTCATCAGTTTCATCAGTTTTTTTACGTTTAATGCTAGGTTCATCATCATTGCTCTGAGATCGAGCATAATATCTCAAAAGTAATGAATTTCCTAGTCTGGACCCAAGAAACAGATATGAGTCTAAACATACGGTTATGCATGTAGTTAAAACACTAGAAGCACATTTTTCAAAATGAAAACTTCTTACTGCACGCATACTATCAGCATATAGTGTGATCACATAGAGGTCACCGTTACATAATGATGTCACAAGCTTATCACTTGATATAAATGTTGATGTAGCACGATCCAAAACAAGATTAATGTCTTCTTGCTGTCCTAAAGGAAAGTTTGTTAAAGTTTTAGCTATGGAATTTAGAGCAACACCAAATGGAGGTACACTTTGATTGAGATAGATTAGTGAATTAACAGCCATAATCAGAACACCGCCTATCGGACGAGATACAGCAATTACTTTTTGACAATCATATGGAAGTGAATCCAAAGACCAAATTACTGGATGGACATGTTGTTGAATGTTTAATGAAATAGCCACCTATAAACATTTATTAAAATTTAATAAATTTCATAATTAAGAATATTCTATAAAACTCACCATTGCACATGTATCTTTCCTTACTGCTATACGTCCAGCAAAAGTTTTAACTGGCTCATAGAGAATAAGTAAAGTTGGCTCATAATATCCATGTAAGAAATCAAAATCCATAATGTTATTCATTTTGGGATCTATTGTAGATATTGGTATAGTATAGCTAGGCATAACTTGAGCGCCTTTAGCATTGTCATCGATTGTACGGCCAAATGGTAGAACAACAAAATAACTTCCATAGACTAAGCCAACTACACAGCGACCATCTGGATCAACTCTGATCAATGGTGGACTCCAATGTTGAGTATGGCCATTTTTAAATTTATCGTCTTCGAAATAATGTAACGATAATGTACGTAAACTGTGTGTGTCACGATCATACTCAACTAAACTGAACTTGGCCTCAGAGAAGCTAAGTAATAAAGCGTCTGGTGAACTTGGACATAATGTTACCGACTGCAGACACATGATATTGCCAAATAATGTGTATTGGGCTAGACATTCAAATTTGGTTTTGGGTGGCTGACATGTTGTATCGGTCGGTACCAGTCGATAGACTCGTAGAATGTTGACTCCGGCCACCACCAGACATTTTTCCACACGGTTAAAGAAGTAACAATAAATTGCATGCTCCACACAAGTTGGTACACGGGTTTGTTTGCACAGCGAAAACATAATGGTCAACGTAACGAAATTTCGTAGACTAAGTGGCTAGTGAGTTACATCAGTAAAAACGTTTGCGTTTTCGACGCGACACGAGATAAATTTAATAACACATGTCTATTACGATTTAAATTGTTAACTACGATTAACGAAAAAATTTAAATAATGAATGTTTCTTTGAAATAATAAACAAAATAAATGATAAATTAAAAGGTATAAGTTATAACTCAATGGGCCATAAAATAGTATGATGTTGTTATTTGTTAGCCGCTTTCTGATAATCAACGTAAACATAACCTTAAAATAATGATAACATTTCGTATTATCTGATTCACGGACTCGGATAATTCTGTGATATCCGGTCCATCGATAAATATCCGGTCACTGACATTGATAACAATAATTATCGTTTATCACTGTCACAAAAATGAACGTTATTCAATTATATTTTACTATTCAATTTATTATTCTGTGATTCTACTCTTAAATCATAATATAAATGATCTAAGATTCAACTCGATTGAAGATATATCTTTGAATAATATGTTATTCAACAATCAGTGTTCACTATTCACCACTTTCATCCTTAGATCATATACGCCAATTTGCCAATTAGGTATAAGGTATTTGGTAAGTTTTATAAATAAGTAAGTTTGTATCTGGCTACCGACTTTTGTGCACTGTTGAATTCGTGATATTATAAACAATCTAGTGTGATCTTAAAAATTAATAATTCTGATTGGGTTCAAGTCCCCGCAATACGTGAGTAATAATATAATCTGTATACTTAAATGAAAATATTTTTTTTTTCTCTGAACAGATTCAAAGATTTGTTTTTACAAAACATAATATACAATATTATTTCATACTATATGAAAGTTATTAATAATTATTTCCATAAAGTAATCTAGGGCTTAAGGCACCCCCCTCCAACTAAATTTATCAAGTTCCGCTTAATATGCAGTATTTGCAGTATTGGACTGTTAATAAATACCTAGTAATAAAACTTATAAAAGTCATATCAATAAATTATTTTGTTCTCGGCTCTTGCCGAGTCAGTAGTTAGCTCCGTTTTTCAACTCACATTAGATCGCTGTAGAATGGCTCACACGTGATTTCATTTCGGCTCACGAAAATCGAATATCATGTTTTTGTTTATATTATTTACGTTTACGGTTGTCATTGGTTATAGTAGAATATGTGCGCTCAGCGGAAATTGTACAGTAATAATTAATAAAATAATAACTAATAGTAATTAGTAATAGACAAATAGACAACAGTACCTTCTTAGGCATGGTAAAGTATTAAATAGAAATATTGAATGAATTTATTAATTTTATATCCAGAAAGAATTTATTAGGTCTTTAGGAAGAGATTTTGATGAGCAAAAAAAAAAAAGTCCATAATATGAATGAATTACATAAATTTTCTCTATTGTTTAATATTTTCTCATTTAACCTAAAAGAGCTATTCTCTACGAATATAAAATTAAGTAATAACTAACAATTATTTTATACTAGAAGCTAAGTGTATTTGGTTTAAGTTTGAATTATACTAAGAAAATAACGAACTGATTTTGACAAAGAAAAAATTGAGAATATTTTAACTGAAGCAAATCAGAAACTATAGATAGGTAGATGTCGATTACAATACATAGTTAATAATTCAGATATTGTTTTATTATTATAGTCGGTTATACCTAAATGAAGCATATGCAATACAAAATCCACAATTGTTGGCCAGTTGGAACTAAATTACTCACATATTATTTGGGATTCCAAATGGAACATATTAACATTGATTAAATCAAATTTAATCAATGATTTAAGAGTAGTTCTATGAGATATAGAATAGAAGCCACTTCGATAACAGCTATTATATAATAATTTAATAATATATTAAACCATTAATTTTAGAATTCTATTTTATACAATTATCTGTATTCAATAACCTGCAATAATAAATTATAAAAGACCAAGTGTACAGCCGAGGCTTATAGCCTATAGGATCAAAAAATTCTCAATCTATAATAATAGTTTGAAACAATAGTTGTTTTATAAAGTGACTTCACTTAACCACTATTACTAAATACTAGTACTTAAATATATTAAAAAATATAAATAGGTTAATCAGGATTAATCACTTAAAATGTTTAACTTAAGATAAACTTATGAAATAGTCAACATGTAAATTGTATAACAACTATAAATTTTATTTTATTTGAATTTAGAGACTCAAATTTTATCAAAAAAAAAAGCAATTTACTTTAGTAATGAATTGGATCAATATTAATATTATATTAATATTTTATTTTTTTAGTTTATAATATTCCTAATTAATAATATTGTACAAATAAATTATGATGTAACTATTGTTTTTATAAACTTTATTTATTTTAGCCAATAATTTATCTTATCTTATTAATAATATCAAAATCGTAACCGCATTCCGATTGCAATAATTGGTTTACGTAAAAAAAAAGTTACTTATAATTATCATCCATAGATGGATTGCTTATCTCGATTTAATTTATCTCCTAATAATGTCAAGTTGTATTATTTATCATAATATTCATAATATAATTAACGTTATTTTGATTTTTAGCATTACATTACCAAAGGATTAAGCCATCAAAAAGTTCAGAATTACGATTGTACCTCGTTGTTAGTACTATCGTATATATTCATGGCTAAGATACGGTTTCCAAGCTGCGACTTGCGGTCGACAACGACTGTACATAAGTCGCAAGCGGTAAGTAGTACACATGTTGCGGCTGGTTGATTTGTTCAGTACCGCCTGTCGCAAGTCGCAAAAACTATAGTCGTAGCTTGCAAACCTTAACTTTAGCGGTTACATTATTTAAAATTAAAAATATATAGGTAAAATACATTATTATGCAATATGTTATTGTGTATTTAATCGATGATCTTTTATTAGGACATGTATAAACAGCTCACAATCTTATTTATACGTAATATTACAGGTATGTCGATATACTTAGAGAGGTATTTTTTCTATAGTTCACTTTTACGATACTTGACTTGCTGTACCTAGTGTACTTATCTCATTGCTATTTGTATAAGTGCTATAAACATATTTGTTTAACAACTGTTTCCTTAATAATGCGATTTTTCTGTGATTATTATTAGTTGATATAAAAAATAAAATAAAATCAGTAGGATAGTTTGTATAGGTAAGTAATTATAACGTCTTAAACATTGACCACTGTAAGTGTATTAAATTAAAATAAAATATTTTGGTAATATGTGTATTGTATTTAATGATCTGAAAAAATGTGCCGAATATAAAGAATGATTAAATTACATAATTGATATCCAGAGGCGCAGAACGTACATGTACTTAAATAGATAAAAATGGAAATAGTAACATAATAATTTTATGCACAACTGAATAAAAATAAAAAAAAAAAAACGAAAATTGAGCAACCATTTTTTGGCATTTTATATTTTTATAACTGCATTATCTACACACATGATATAATATTTTAATTTTTGTCAAAAAAATTAAAAGGGTATCCTAAATGATGAGTCTAGAAAAAAGCTATAATTTATTTAAGTAACAAAAATTGTATACTAAAAAACATTTTTTAAAAGTCAAGTAATATTTTATTTTATTTTTACCTACTCGACGAATTTATGGTGTTTTCGTAATGACTGCAGATGCGAGGAAAGAAAGCTTTTTGTTTTCTGTTTTAGACATGCTTATATATTATTCTAATGCGTATTCCCTGGGTGGATTTTTACGGTTTTTTATTATATATACTTAATACTTATATATTTATTTATAATATTATATATTATATAATTCAAATAATATATGATTTTATTCGTTGATGTTTTAAAACTTTAATATGGTTCGTATATATGTTACATATGTTTAGCTTCAGGACAAATAAACGTATAATGAAATAAGAATAAACATAAGTAGATAAACTTTAAATTCCTTACATGCATATCTGAAGTTTTATTTTGATTTTGTTTTGTAACAAAATGGAAAAATCATTATAAATAGGCGTATGAAAACAATCATTTCCAGGTTAAAGTATTGTTTTTTTCATTTAAAATTTAAAAATCTATACACTTATACCCGCCTAAATTCTCTTAGCTCGCTTGAAGTAAATTAACCGAGAAACTTACCTGAACAATGTACCAAGACGAAAATCGCAAACTTATCCACACCATATAGAACACGTTGGTTATGAAGTCTACTATGTTCCATAAATCAGCTGCATATTCAATCAGACCGTCCGAGTACAACGAGTGCGCTTCTCGCCATATTAAACCTGTTGCACACATTTGATAGACACACGTTAATCGTATATTTTGCACATGCTTAATTTAAAATTTTTCTATTCATCCAAAATTTTTAACACTAAAATAATTTCCTTTTATTACAAGTAGATATTCTTAAAAAAAAATATTATCTCACTGCTTTTATTTTTTTAGTAAGATTTTATTAGTAGGTATGTGTATCAAGTGTATACCTATAGGCTATAAGTATACTTAAAATTGTATTATTATAATATATTTATCATATATACATAATATATATGATAATAAACTCACTTATGATGTACAATATGATACCACATTCTATTGGTCCGGGTATAGATCCTCTTTCTTTTCTAGTCATTTCCTCTAGTATCGATTTCGTCCAATCGGTATCAATCCATTCCAAGGCTAAAAACTCGGCTCTTTGAGATGCTAAGGCTAGTAACGCTGTATAAAGGGTAATATAAACGTGTTAAAATTAGTGCAAAGTGCAAGTAGTTGTACGGAGAATGCCTGCTTACTTTATATATTTAAAGTTAAATAGTGTGTCTAAAGTTAATGGTAACACTAAATAGTTTCGTAGAATGGCCTTTTTATTTTAATAATAGCGGAAACTTTGTAATATTTAAAATTACAAAATATAGTATATTTTTGAGAAAATATAAATTTGTATCACATGATACAAAAAAGATTTTTTATAGCAAACCTATAATTTTTTTATTCCATAGTTAGTCAAAATAATTTAATCGAATTTTTCATTTTTAGGGAACGTTAACATTTTTCGCATGTATATGTTTAAATAAATTGACATAGTATGATAATTTGTTAATTTTTACTTAAACTTAACTTATTGCCTTTTAGCACATACCACGCCGAAAATGTAAACAATTTAAAGTTTTTCAAAATATGTATCAAAAATTGCAATATCCTACTTTACTTTGTAAGACAATATAGATTTAAATAATTATTATGTTTTAGTTATTCAATAGAAATACTAATATAGTGTTATCATTAACTTTGATGCTACTGTATATACTTAAACGTACTCAAAAAAAATGCGTACGAAGATGAATGACAGACGAATTTTATAAATGGTTTCTTCATTAGCTGGCCCATTTTTGAATCTGGATTTAGCATGTACATCGAACCGTACATTGCGAACATCGCACCTAGTTTTCCAACTTCAATCATTTGTCCAACCATACTTTTCCGACGAAAACCAGGTAAACCGTCGTACCAGATGGCGGCCAACAATTGTTGAACGTTTGGATGAGCTACAAACTATAAATTTAAAAAAATAGACTTAATGGTAACGTTTAGTGCATTAGTATGCATAGGAATTTACATTCGATTTATATTAAAATTGTTACATATTTATAAAATTATTGATTTATGTTTTTTTTTAAGTTGTATTTTGTAGAAACCTTATATAGTCAATGGTAATAATACCATGTAATATTATAATTTA
Source organism: Rhopalosiphum maidis (assembly GCF_003676215.2). Classification (NCBI taxonomy): domain Eukaryota; kingdom Metazoa; phylum Arthropoda; class Insecta; order Hemiptera; family Aphididae; genus Rhopalosiphum; species Rhopalosiphum maidis. The sequence goes on from NC_040877.1 coordinate 86,594,220, forward strand.
TTTTGTAAAATATTAACAAGAAAAAAGATTTTTATGGTATTAATGTATTATATATTTAAAAGTAATACTTATAACTGTTTCAACTTTTCAGGTTATGATTTATTAATTAATAAGTGAAGATATTATAGACAGTAATGATTGTAGGTATATTATGGTTTATTAAAATGCATAGTAGGTATATAATATCATGTATGTTCAGTGTTCACATTAACGTATATCCATAAGCATTATGCATATTAATTTTTTTATCTAAATATTATCGATTAGTTATTTATAATTAGGTACAAGGTTTAGAATTATCTCAGTTTTGACTATTTTGTGTATTGGCGTAGTATATAAAAAATATTAAGTGAATATTTTGACATTTATCGACTTATTTACAATACCTACTCGATATATATATATATTTCGACATTTTACATTTTTAAAATATTTTGGAACTTCATATTTTAACTACAGATTGATATACTAAGCAGGTTCAACGCCATTTTTTTTTTTTTTTTTTAATAACGATTTTATTTTAACTAATTCTTGGAATTTTTAAATAAACTTAAAGACCATAGTTTTAAATTATTGATATTTTTACTACTCAAGGAGTTTTTTTAAAATGTTCAACTGACTATATCCCTAATAGATCATATCTTACAAAACCATTATCACGGACCTATTATCCTTTAAATTTAATTTTTCAGAAAAATTATCCGCTAAGCTAGTATAGCTACAGTATGTAGAAAAGATAAGTTATGATTTGAAAAACAGAAGCTTGTATCTCAATAAGACACTCCTTAATTAGTAAAAATATATTATAAATTTTAAAATAAGGTCTTAAAAATACCAAAAATCAAAATAAATTGAACAAATTTATTATTTAGTAAAAAAAAAAAAAATGGAGGTGAACAGGTTTAATGAGCTATTCTGTATATTAAGTAATAATTTTTTATGATGACGCCACACTATCATACAATTTTTGAAAAATTGCTTCACAAGAAAGGAAGAAAGGAATAACTTAGGTTATAGACCTAATTTTGAGAAATTAATTTTTTATCCAGATATTATGTACAAAGACAATATTTAAATATTTACTTTGTCGAAGCACTTTAATAATGTATTATTAAAAATATGTATACATACAAAAACGCAAAATTGAAAAAAATAAAAATAATACAGTTATTGATAGTTATGATATTAAAATAAAATAACTACAAAATAGTATCTTATTTATATATATATATATACATATACATTTGGTTTTTGATTATGAAACTAAGCCGTAAATAGTTTCAAAAATTATATTTTTCACGTGAAACCGTTAATTTTCATAATATTTTAACTACGTAACAAGTTCATTTATAGGGTATTTACTTTTATTAAGTATTTATGATTTAAAATCTAAATATTTGAAAAAATTTCATTTAAATTGTCTACATCAAACATTTAAAAAAATCAGGTGATCGTTCTTTTAACTTTGTCTAATTAATTAGTGTTTAATCTTTTAATTTTTATATTTACAATTTATAAATAATTTTACATCTTTTTCTTTTTCAAGGAGACAGGCCCGTATTTTTTTTTATTAATTAAATTATTGATGCTACAATTCAATTATACGACTTTTTCGTTTGTTTTATTGTTTTTTTTTTTTTTTTTTTGGAGGGTATTTAGGTATAATACCTAAATACTTTTATCAAATTAATTTTTATTTAAAATTTTAGGATCAGTTATGTTACGACAAAACAATACAATTATATTTAATAGTAAAAATGCATACCAATTTATTATAATTTTAATAATTTTTAAGTGCACTATAAATGTATTACTATTTATTGCATGCAATTTTTATGGTCTATTATTAGAATAACTAATGTAAACGATATGTTATTGGGTTTTCAATATAATAACATCAGTGTTATAAATAAAATAATAAAATAATAACATCCTACTAAGTCCTAATTCATAATAACAACAACAACAATAATAATAGGCGATATAGTGTAAAAAAATCTTCAAAAAATTCTACAGAAAAGTACGTCACTACATTGTATGATTTGTTACAGTATCCATTTTCCAGTGGATGATAATTATTATACATGTTCATAATTTTCATTTTCAACCTAAGCTCTTAATAATATTTTTAATGTTTAGTATAAATTGATTACCTACGTCCTACAAGTTTTTTTAGGATAGTACGTTTAGTATTCAAACATTTCAAAGACGAAAACAAATTTTAATTTATAGAGTTGTACAAAAGTATTTCTAAAAATAACTTATTATATTTATTATTATTTTATTATAATTTTTAATATATTAATGTTCGTTAATAATATTACCGCTTTTTGTTTGTATTTGATAGCCAATTTTAAACGTTCCAAGGTCAGTCTCTCGCCCGGTTCCCACGGATCACCTTTAGGATTATGATTCAACATAATCTCCAGTTCATACGAAGTCCTCACGTGATCCAACAGTGATGTAGCAAATGTTTGAACAGTATTCCTCATTTCCTGTACACGTAAATCCAAATAGCTCAATAATATAATAAATAAATGATATGCGCATATAAATTAACGTAAAATGCACTATAGCCAAATATACTCACATTATATTCATTTCTAAATTCAGATTCCATAGTGCTAAGTCGGCGAAGCTCCCAACTTAATTCGAAAGCGGTCAACAGTGGATCTCTTGAGGATAGTGCTATTAGGGATGGAGACGAAAGCGCTTTGTATGCGTTTATTCTCGAATGCGAGTGGCGAAGTGAATCATGTGTGTTTGACGTAATACACTCGTCACAACCACACCTGAAATTATGAATGAATATAATCGTCAGATGTAATGACAGTTTATAATACGACTAAACGACTATATGCAATAAAATATTTTTTTAAGTTTGAAATAATAATATTTAATATTTAAGAATAAATTAATACAATAGATTAACTGTAACATAAAATTATAATTTTCGTATGTTAAAAAAATAACAAAACTGTGGATTCACCCTCCTCCCGTTACGTTATAGTTCGATGAACTTTTTGCCGACCACTAAATGGCAATTTATTTGTATATTTCATTAAGATCGGCTTAAGAACATGTATGATTTTAAAACCATTTAAATTCCATTTACCTAAGATTATTCTATATATTTTGTTAAAAAATATTTTGAAACATTTTTTTAGGAAAATAAAAATGTTTAAAAAACGTCAACCCAATAATAAGTAGTAGCCCCGAATTATTATGAATTCATATAAATATTTGTTGAATACAATTTTAATATAAAATTATAAGATTCAGTATTATTGAAATATAATGTATTTATTTTTTTCATTATTGCATTTAGTTCTTCCACATCATTGTACGCGTTTATTTGATTACTATACTTATCTAATTATTTTTTCGACTAAATGTCAAAAAACTATTTTGTTGTTTTAACCAAATTTTTCTTCTTGATTAAACTTGATTTTCAAACATAACAATATTAAGGGATGACCGAAATGTACGAAACCGTATGAGTGCACGTCACATTTAATCTAGTATTGGATTAATTTTTAAACTTACGAGCTATGGTTATAAATTAAAATGATTTACGTTTTTAATGTATATAATTTATATTCCTAAATATTTAATTTCAAAAATAACTATACATTACACAACCAACAAATTACTGTCTTTGGTTCAACATTATTTAACACTTAATTTTAACCGTATACCATAGTATTAATAAATATAAAATATTGTAACATTTTATGTGCAAACTACGAGACACACAAAAAAACCTATTGCCGGTTATTTTATAGAAGCGTAGGTGGCCGCCCTGTAGTAGTGTAGTAACCATTTCCATGTACTATATGCATCAACCCATTTGCATAATACTACCCATTAATTAATTCTATTCTACGAGCGTTTTTTGGCGCTTACGACTAACGTCGTGTAATTTAATTTTAACTAATGAATATTAAACGTTTGCAAAAATCATATATCATAATATTGTAATTTGTGTTGGCCGAACCTGACGTCGTGAGGCATGGGTAATGTAGCACCTCTGTCCAAAAGAATCTTTAATATTTCATAGTTATTCATGTGAGCCGCAAGTGTCAGTGGCGTGATGTCAGGCGTAAACGTCGAAGCCGACGATTCCACTGCTTCCCAAGACTGTAATCATATAATGTATACATAATGTATGTGTAACGTGCACAAATAAAGATACTTCATGTTATAAGTTGTACGCAAACTTACGTAAGGATCTCCAGCGACGTGTATCTTTTCCTCCCATTCCAGTAAAAGTTCCACCGCTTCCACGTACTCTTCCTTGATGGCGTGCAACAATGCATCTTTAACCTTGATCCCCGATTTGAGCAACAACTGTATCAAATCCATGTTTTCATTTTCGATTGCTGTTATCAATGCCGATCTGTTCAACGGGTCCGTGCAGTCGATATTGAGTATATCCGGCTGACCTTTGTGTTCCTCCAATAACCTACATAAAATATTATGGTTTTCTTTTACCTAATTTCAACACTTTCCGTATAGTAGTACAGTTCAGTGTATTGAATACACCATAATAATGAATGTAATAGAAAAATAAAGTTATTGAATATTTCGTTGAACGCAATAAATTTGTACTCATAAATTATAAATCATAATATATTCGATATTAACTACAATTATTACCTATGTAATGTTATACATCTATAAAGTTAAATTGTATGTATATTAAAAAATAAATTATATGAAAATAGAAAGTATAAATATATTATTAATTTCCATATAAAAAGAATACATTTTATACAGTTAAAATTCACTATTCTATGGATCAATAACATGGTAGTTATTTTTAAATTTAATTAATAATAAACAATATTAATGGAAAGAAATAAAATATTCAAGTTTTTATAGATGATTTCTTCGAATCAAAGTATTTTCCTTTAAATTCGGTGTAATGAAAATTCCATGGCAATTATTTTCTTAGGATGCCAATAACTCCCATGATATAATTTACATACCTCTGAACAGACGCACAGTCTCCTCGCTCGGCGAGCAACAGAAACTTTTTTTCTGTAGGTGATAGCACATAATCAGGCGGTAAGACGAATGATTTACGATCTCCACGCAGCTGCTCTTTAGAACCAATAAGGTCTTCTTTTGACTGAGATTTCGTCATTATGGAAACCTAGAAATATTCCACATCAACATTGCGCAATGTAACAAGCGACCTTAGACAACGCTATCAGCTGGTCGAATATATATTTTTTTTCTTTTTATTTCTTTTTACTCACGCAAACAGGGGCAGGCTATAATATTCCCCAAGGAGGACCGCACAAACGATTACCTAAAATAAACTGTCCCATTAAAAAGCACAAAGCTATGGACTCCGCCGGAAACCTTATAGCCAGTTATATTATCTATGCACTTTTGCAGCTACACAGGCTGTTTGTTGACCCGCGTTTGGATTAGTGTTATTGACATTTGAGACAATCCGTTCGTTGTCGTATAAATTGTACGAGTGTTGTAGTACGACCCTAACGTACTAATGTGAATGTCAACGTGTTTGTGTCGGTCGTCACAAACAGCTTGAATTTAACACAAAATCCGTTTCGAAATTTAACAGTATGAACGTGAAAAAAAATACCCCAAGCCGACGTGAAAATAATAAATTACCCCAAAAGGATTTAAAGAGTATTACGGTTTCCTTCACTGAAAAGGATTTCCACAGTGTGTCATTAAAAAGATGGTAAAAAAAAAATTAATAATAATAATAATCCATATATAATATTTACACCGTGATTAACAATGCCTGTCCGTGTACAATGAAGAGACGTAAAAAAGTCAGTTCACGTACAGAAACGAGTCTAGAATATACCTACAGACTCGTCGTCACGTCGCGTTAATAACACCGGATTTGGCGAGCGGGCGGACACAGAATAGACGAGAGTATATTAAAGTAACAATAATAATAATGGAGTGCATATACGGGACCGACGTTTGAAGAAAGGACCGGGAAAAGAAACTATATTTTCTACTTACAAATTTTAAACGAGATGGGTTTGACCTTAAAATTATGTACAACGGCGGTAACCTGCCATTATATCCAATTAGGGAGTATAAAATTCAAAGTCCATTAACAGTCGAAGTTTCGTTTAACTTAAGGGGCGTAGGGTCTAATATCCGTGTAATTGTCCAGGGATGTAAAAGGAACTGGTGTGCGTACGAATTACCCTAGCGCAAGCTTATCAAAAGAGGTATAGAACCACGTGATCGGGTAGACAAAGCATAACCCGGGCAGTGCCGGATAAAGAAAATTGCACGAGTGATGGTTCAAAAGTTCACGTAATTCATGCACTTTACATATTGTTCTTCGGTCATTTTCATAGATGATAAGATTTAATTTTATAAAACCACGTGCGCATAGACCAATGTTGTAAAAGCATAAATATACTGCGGGAGATTTAAAATAATTATAGGTGGTATTACACTATTAAACGTTTAAAAGAATCGCGTTAATACTTTATATGCTTCAATTTATATATTGTATTCTAAATTGCAGGGTTTACGAAATTCAATGTCAAATACAAATGATACAAATTTACATTTTTTATTTATCAAACATCTACTATATTATATTAAATGTAATTAATCCAAACTAATAGCTTACAAACTGTTAATTTTAATACAATTTTAAAATGTTAAGACTTTTATGTTTACCTAACTCCATTTAGCATTCTAAGTAAGCGCATGGTTATTTTCTGCAGTCATATTTTATCTTAAGGATTTAGAGTCAATTCTAATACACTATATTGTAGATTATTGTATTTTATAGTATAATAATCAGCTATTATACAATGTGTTATTGTGTGACTATTTTAATTATAATGAAATATATAATTTAGTTTAGATATTTACTTTCCAGTTATGTAAATTATAATAAACAAAAAATAATATTGAAACCAAAGTTGCTTATAGATTAGGTAGTGTGATAAAATCAAATACGGAGTGTTTATTACGAAAATTATTATGTTATCAAGAATTAAATTCAGTTTCATTTTTTGACGGAATTGAAGTTGGGAAAAACTTTTGGGTAATATAGTTTATTTTGAAATTTATTAAAGAATAAAAAATGTAATAAATTCCACAGGTCACGTTTCTACAATACTCCTATAAAAAAATAATGCCATTAAAATGAGTTTATATTAAACTACTATTACGCTCGTCGTTAGATGGTATCTAAAAGTTAAAACTACATAGTATAATATATAGTATTACATTAGAATTGTTATTATACAATACTTAACATTAAATTTAAATATTGTAAATTGACACTCAACAGTCATACATGTTGGTTTGTATATCATCATATCAATTTATCCTGTATAATGTTCACTGATGTAGTAATCTGTACATTTTGAATTAAATACCTACAAGAGAAATTAAATAATATACACAATAAATTATTGTTAAATAATAATACTATTAATTTATCAGATAAATACAATAAGCTTTAAAAAAAAATTTAAAAAAAAATATGTACAGAGAAAAAAAGTAAAAACGGTATAATCTTTGCATCACTCAGAATATAATATACAGAAATAGATATTGGGTAATCGGCCCTTGAAAAATGTCACAGTGTTGTTTTATGCTCTAATAGTATTGTATTGTATTACATTTTTATTATTAGAGCTCGAAAATTAATGACCGAAAAAATATTATATAATGATTAAAAAAATATTTAAAACTGAACTAAACAAATTAAATATTTAAAAGCAATAAAAATACCAAGCTAATAAATACTTCTCTTAATTAATTTCATAAATATAATGATTACGTCGAATAATAAAATATTACAAAATTAATAGAATAATACTATTTTTATGAAAATGCTTATTAATATGTATATTTTGTTGTGTTTAAAATATCAAAAATACTTTATAAAATTAATAGTTTTAAAATATAATTAAAATTATATAATAATAACCAACTTACCTATTTTACAAAAGAAGAGAAAAATAATAACTTCTTAAAACAAACGTCGAGAGTGAAAAATTGAAAAAAAAATATTTTATAAAATATAAATCAACATATTTGCAATAAATATTTACCAACAATATTTGACTCTTAATTTTATATAAATTCAACAATATTATGATACATTTATATAACGGTATATAAGTCTATTGTCTACAAAAGAAACTGCAAAATAATATATAATATACTTATGTACTTAGTGTAAAGCATGATTATACGTAAGTGTTTGATAAAATTATTATTATTATTATTAACAATAATAAATCGTAAGAGAATAAATACTATTACATATTATGTTTAGTGTATAATTATAGTTAGTTGAGTAGATTAAGTATAGCCAAATCCCTACAGGTGAATGGTTTTCATGATTAACAGTGTACATTGACACATGCTTATTACAGCTTATAACTATTAAAGTATTAAGTATTTTTTATTATTAAAATAATTAATAGCAAATCGCCAAAGACCTAGTAAGTACAATATAGTACAATATAAAAAATACGAATAGATAAATTCCAAATTAAAATAGATAGTGATTTGCTTTATTTTTCAGTTTCGCCAGTCGTGTCAATAATATTTAAATACATGGCTATCAGCTTATAAAATTATCTTATCGTGTTTTATGAATAACCAAAAATAATCCTTTTATATAATATGTCCATACTTTATCCGACGACTAAACAAAAAAAAAAAAATGTTAACACATTCTTAAAATATGATTTATTGCAGGAATATAAACATAACACAACAGTGTTGTTTATATGGAATTTCCGTCACAGGTTAAAGTTTGAAAACGTTTAAATTAAATTCACCATCTTCTAATTTGATTTGAAATGTTGTGTAAAAATAAATTATCTTCACACAGATCAATTGATTAAAATTTACACACAAAATATAAATAGTCTTCATGTGTTTTGAATAAATTTAAAAAAAAACATCATAGATGATGGTTATTATAATATATTTATCAATATCCATGGTAACTCCGTAAGTAATCTATTTAAATTTTGTCGTTAACAGGAATAGTTCTGACCTTTTAAATTTAAATTAAATATATACACAAATTAAGTTAAAATTGATTCGCGTAATTTTTACTAGACATTTCAGCTATTTGAGATTATTTTATGTGTGTGTGTGTGTGTGTGTGCGTGCGTGTGTGTGTGTACACTATTTTAATTGTAGAAAAAAATATTTCTATATACAATTTCTGAGAGAGATTTCTTGTAACAAATTAGATCTAGTTGGTACTTTTGGAAAGTCAAAATTAAAAATTCCAAGTACTTTATGTAGTTATTGGAAAACACACACAAAAAAAAAAAAATTTAAAGAAAAATAGTTTTCGGTCTTTCCTATTTTGTTGTAATTAAAAGAAATAATCGTAGTTACTTGAAATTTTCACCAAATATTTATACAAGCATTATCTTTAAATTGTGTATTAAATATATTTAAATATTTTGACTCTTTTTAAATGCTTATTAAAAAAAAAAAAAAAAAAAAAAATGGAAAACTTAATACAAGTTTCTTTATAAGTTTTGTTGTTATAAAAATAAGATTTATAAACAAATTTTCTTTTTAAAAACATTTGAAGTTAAAATTTTGATTAAATCTGTCAACATTGGCGAATTATATTGTAGTAAAATGTATACAATATTAAATTAGTATAGTTGTGTTATTAAAATTTAATACAAGTTTCTCATAAGTATTTCATACTACAATCAGTGTTAGATAATTATATACATTTTTTTTTATAGATATTTTAAGTTCAAATCTAAATAATATTAGATATTCATAAGAAAATTAACGATTTTAGTTATTTTAATGCAATTCAAAAATTCTTTAGAAGTTGAAACTTTTGCATATTAAACTTATACTAAATAAATATTAATTATTTGATAAATGCAAAATTTTATCTTTATCAACCTAGCTGTCGTAATAATAATAGTAAAATAAATTACTTTAATAGCAATTTCAAAAAATATAATCTCATGAATTAATATACTTATAATAATATATATTGATGGATCATCTTCGCTCATATTCATTTTTGTTTTATTATTATTATTTTTAAGGCTTCGAAAAATATGGTTATGGTTATTAGCCTATACAATGTAGTGGTAACTTAAAAATTATACAGATATTATAGATTATGTTACATAAGATTTTTTAGATTTTAAAAGTATAATACATCTACGTACATTCATTATGCCTAATAATTGAGGGAAAACAATTCAAAATGTAAAATCACGAATTACGCCAAAACGTACTATGTATATCAATCAGTTAATATAAAAAAAAATAACTATGTATTTCCAAGTTATGTCAAAACGTAATATTTCCCATGTTAAATATTTTTTTCATTTAACAAAATGACACAAAACTTTCCTCAAATTTTTACAAAACGTACTATTTCCAAAGTAGGGTATATTGCACTATTTCCCATAGTAATTGGGATAATTAAATTTTTATACAACAAATTTTTAGTTATATTATAGCTAAATTAAACTATAGATAAATATTGTGTGGATTACTTATTTCCATTTGTTTGTATATTATTTTGTATAATAAAATCATTAAGCCGTTTCTACCTTCATTATGATTGATAACAGATTGCGCCAAAACTACAGTCTTGTCTATGGTCTCATAATTCATCATAAATTAATAATAATTAATGAAAAATAAATTCAGACTAACATGTCAGTTTTATATTTTACTGAATAACTACGAATAAAAAATATTAATTAATATATAAAATTAAAACATGTTCCAAACAGTTATTATTCTAAGAGACTAACAAGATAATGTAATTTTTAGCTTAATATAATTTTATTATTTTATAATCTTATTTTATTATTAAAAAGAAAAAAAAACATTACTACCTCCTATTGGTTATTCATGTACAGGATTTGAGTTAAATTAAGTCATAATGTACGTATTGAATGGAAATGATACGTTTTAGCACAATCAATAAACTTGGATGTTAAATTTCGGACATTAAACTACAATATAACTTAGGGGACATAACAAAAAAATGTTAATTATAATTTTATGAATTTTTTGGTAAAATACCATAAGTACCATATCTCTAAAGTAGTTCAGTAGGTCGTAACAAAAAAACCATCAATACTGAAAAAAGTGAAAAATGGAAATAGTACGTTTTGGATTATTACCCCTTATTACAGATTCGTTTATCGTATACAACAAGTTATCGTTGAGTTTAAACCTAACACATATTATATTCAAGTCATTTATTGACGATAGTTACACTTGACGCCAGCTTAATATAAAATCGGTTACCTTCCTACTTTCTCTTGTTTTATGTTTTAAAAACATTCGATGGAATACTTATAAGCAAATGTTAAATGTTCTAAATAATTGAAATATTTTTTTTTATTAAATTGGTTAAACTATAAATGTCTCTATCGAAATTAAAATTATTAACGGTAAAGAATAATATAAATTAATACAATAAAATTATATTTAATTGATCGAACTTTTTAAAAGATTTATACTTATAATTTATAATTGTATATTGATAACGATTTTTTTTTTTTAATAAAAAAATAACCATGAAAATAATAATGTCCTTTAGCGCGTATGTGCTGTGTAACGTATTGTTTATATTAATTATATAGTTTTAAAACTAATAAAAATGAATAAATTATATTTATATAGACGATAAATAAATTTAAAATAACTGATTATATATTATAATACCTTGTTAATATTTACACGAAAATCGTTAAGTAAGGAATGTCTCTTTTATTAACATAAAAGCCAGACTTTAGTAGTAATTGGCTTGTTTCGGAGAACATAAGTGTAAAAAGAGAACAATATCATATTATATGTTTTCTAACACAAAATTCTTTGATAAAATAAAGATATTGTATTGCACATAATATGTTTGAAGTTTAGCAGTCTTATTTAGATTTAAAGAGCTTTGTATACCACAGCTGGACAACGAAAAATGTACTTATAATATGTTTAAAATAAGTTGAATTAGGTGAATGGGGTAAATAATAAATTATATTTTAAAATTATAAATATATTAATATAAAATCTAATTTGATACCATATTATACTTGTTTTAATTTTTTTTTTGATCATTTAATTTGTTTAGCCATTTGATATGACAATTTATTGGGACGTAAGTATGAAGTTTTTCTCATAATTGGTACCCAATATTAAATAAAGTGATTTATAATATTTTTGAAATGGATATCTCTTACCTTTTGTATCATTCGTATTTAATACCGGTCTTCATAGGTGTACATCTGGATTATTTTCATTTAAAAAATAAATAATAATGCAATAAAAGTATATATTAATATTATATTTTTAATAAATAAAATTAATTATTGTATATAATTAACACAAATAACGTGTTTTGGATAAAAACATATTATAAAATATATTATATACAATGATTGGTTATACTATATGGTACGAGCCTCTGAGCGCCGTTTTACATTATGTATATAATTAGTATATAATTCAGTGTAACGAGTAATATAAAATTACCAATATTATAAATTAAAAACACTATAGAAACTAAAATTAACTTAAGTTATGTGTGTGAGTGCGATACATTATTCAAATTCATCTTTACATAAATGGTCGGGATTATACTATTATAACCCTGCAGTACATGAAGTCGAATTATTGGGAATATAATATTTTGGTATGATATTATCATAATTCATAGGGAGGTATAAATAAAAAATAACGTGAAACATAAACAGGATGCAATAATATGATTGATACGAATGCGTATTACAAACATTAAAAAATAAACGTGGGTTTATTCCTAATATAGTACAATGTTTATCAATTTATATTTATAAAAAAATCTCAGTAAAATGTGTAACGTAGAGACAGATATGTATTGCGCATTAATAATATTATAATATTACTATGACGTGGTTATAAACCATCACTGCAGTTGATAGTCTTATAAACTGTAATAATATAACATAGGTAGGTAATTATAATAATTATCATAATATTATATTATTTTATTGTTTCTACACACTTCTGTACCACATTTGCCTATTTCAAACGCCGTTTACTAACTTTATAGTAATCTATTTATTGATCGAAATGCTTGCTTACCTAATAAGTAATAATTGATACGCGCGATTTGTAAACTAAGTTTTACTATATACTATTAATATAAACGAGAGCAAACGGACTTAAACTGTTAGTCTTCGTCGGTCGTACAAGTTTTAGCGCGAGTTTGTCGTTTCAACAGACGTTTATTAGGAGTAATATGACACGATGTGTCTTGTCCTTCAATAATAATATAATGTACAGACTAACGATTACACAAGGCTTTCAAGAAACTAAAAAAATACGTTTGTGCGAGCGAAAAATCAATATTATACACAATCACTATTATTAGTTACTAGTAACTGCTGAGTGTAGTAGTTATTAGGGATCGAAAAAATAATAATACCATCATTCTAGTTTTCTTTGTAGTCCGCGACTCCGTGTGACTATAGATTTTAGTTTCTTTCCATACGAAATCTGGTGAAAATTTAAAATTAAACGTCAAAACCGGATGTCAAATCACCACCACTGTGGAAACATGGTAAGCACACACTGGTAACATGATAAAAACAAACTAAGCGACGTTTTTGGCGGATCGCATGAAATTCATCACAGCGACCGCCAATAGATCATCGCTGCGATTGTCTGTCATTGTTTGTCCATTGACCACACTATAAATATAATATGTTACGGCCAACGGCGGAAATTGAACATTTACGTCATTAACGTAAGTAGTCAAGTTGCCTGGTTATTTTCGTAAGCTACCGAACAATAACACCAGTTTCCAACATAATCGTTTATTGTTGTAAATTACAAAACAAAACAAAACAATTTTACCTTAATGATCGAATATTAACATTATTAACTATGTTAGTCAATCACGTAAGTGACTGAAAATGTACATTAGTTTCATTAATTACAGTTATAACCGTTTTTCTTATTTTCAAAATATATTACATTTATTATTTATTTTTTATTTTCGCAAGGCATACTGTTGTGACACTTTAATCGATAAATGCATTTGTTTGTTTTGCACTTTATAGTTTGCAACCGCACCTTTCATAACATCGTGATACAGTGATACTACTAAAACCTACACCTTCTATCAGTGTGATTTTCTTCTCATTTTTTCACAAACTCCAAGTGAACGAAAAATTGTTTGCAGGGATCAATTTTCTATCGAATTTAACAAATGTATCCATATTCCATACCTCACAATTATTATTGTACGTTATTAAAAAATAAATATTTAAAAATGTAATAAAACGCGAGCTGTGGATCAGGCGATAGATATTGAACCTGCAACGATACCGAAACAGTTACGAATTTATGATACGTTATGAGAAAATAATTTAATAAAACGTATTATCTACCTTTGATAATAACCGCGTTCTTTGACTTAGCCACGTGTTAAAACTATTAAAATTAATATCGCGTGGTTTGTCCTATTATAGTTATTTCACTGATTATCGATGATATGATGATATTTATATAATATAATAGCATTGATTATATGTATGTAGGATAGATAATATACTATTTATAATCAATGATAATAGGTACCTATGCTAACGTATGCAAATAGATATATCTAACTGCAGTGACCCATATGTAAATGTATATACACGTTATTAACAACAACGTCCAACAGGCATCGGGAATTGACGTGAATTATAAAAGAATACCCGTATATTTACCATTATGTGGTGCTGCCACTTACGTAAATTACCGGTCATTTATGTAAATTTGTATTGTGCTAGGTAATTTTCGACAATAGTACGGCTTTAACGTAAATATCGTCGTTTTCGGCGTTGACCGTAACATATGCACATATATACAAGACAATACGAGACATAATCTTTATTATTATTATTATTATTATTGCGAATTCGTAACTTTGTAGCTCGAAAACTAAGCAGGTGACAGCATCATATCGAATTAAACGTTACGAAAACGAACATAATAATAATACAATTTGCGATGATAAAATAACCCCATGGTCGTTAATTATAACTGTAGACTGCTACGTGTGTAGACGCGGTGTACATCATAATAATATACGTCCCAATTAAAAGTGTTTCTCCTACGAATAAAACCGTATCCGTTTTCGGTAATGGGAAACCGAAAATGTTATGTGCTCAAAACACATAATAATATAACACGGCCAGCCTGCAGTCATATAAAACAATATATTAATATGTTACGTATATAATTATAATAATATATTGTTATGACTCCGCCACGCTATAATTCCGTGGGACGAGGTGGTGTAGTATCACGGAAAAATATATTTGATTTATTTAACTTAAATATTAGATACTTAATCTATACTTAATCCCTATGGCGTTGCTATATTTTTAGTTAGTTTATTTTATAGTTATAAGCTTATAGTCAGTACAACTAAATATCGGTTAGTATTACATTTCAACTATTTCATATAGTCAGACGACTATCGTCTTAATGCATTCAAACCGAATTACGAGTATATATATATTATATAAGTAATGTAACTAAAATTGTCTGTCAAATTTCATAAATAGTTATTTACCTTGATTAAATTTATTGAAACTACCAAATAAAAATAATGATTGCATTAAAATATATAATTGTACAAGAAAATGTAGTTTTAGTTTACTATAGTATTACAGTCAATGCTCTAAAATAATTCAGTAATACTAAGGTAAAAGTAAATGAATGAAAATTAAATTTAAAAAAATGTTTTAATTAACATATAATTATAATTTGATTACATAATAATCTATAGCATATTAATTATTTATAATAAATTATACAATCAGATTATAATACGTTTAAAGAATAATTTTATATTAAAAAACAGTTAGTATCCAATCAAAAGAAACTTTTGCACTTATAACGAAGAATAAGAAAATGGTTATAATTATTCGTACGGTTTATAGTATATGGCTTATAGCTAAATAAAGTTTATACTTTATAACATTGAAAACTTAGATATTAAAAAAAAAAGAACCTATTAATTGTAGATATACAACATAAATCGTTAGATTTTACACATATAGTTGAGTATACGCTATTTAAATATTCAATATAGCAACACAGTAATTTATTAGTTATGGGTACATTATATGATTGAAGATGTTCATTAAAGTAATTAAAAATATAAACACACATTACATACTATAAATGGTTTGTTATCAACATCTCGGACAATAAACAATGATTGGATCAAACCAAAAATTAGTAAAATATTTGAATCTTCGTTTAATTGTAAAAAGACTGTCATAGTATTATAATTATATAAAGACACAAAGTACATAATTAATCCATGAAACAAATAAAATATTAAATCAGTTTAAAAGTTTTTAATTATTATTTAAGAATTCAGAATTATTATATTGAGTTAATTTTGATTCATATATTGAAATATGGCGTCCTAATTTAGTAATTTCTACAATTATTTTTAGTTGGACGAAGTTTTGGAGGGTAATTATCATATTCAATAAAATAATGGAAATTATTTAAATCAGAGGTTCCTTGAGTAGTTATTGTTATTACGGGAAAATTACAGGCCAGAAGTGTGTTTACAAGTAAGTACAATATTATATTGATTAAAATTTAATTTAATTTCATTACATTTAGTTTCACCTATGGATTTTGGATCATCAAATATTTATATGTATTAACAAATGAATATTTAAGTTGAATTTAGTATTGGACAAAAAACAAGGCGGTATCTTTGTACTCAAAAGTCTTACGTATTATTAAGATTATCAATAAATATTTGTAGAAATATAACATGTCTGATTTAAGAGTGTACGTTTAGTGGAAAAAAATATTTGAAACAAATATACAATGCTTTTGAAAAAGTTTCTAACTTGTAGTATATGCTGTTGATTACAGCATAAATTTCAGTGTTGTGGACGATTATTATAAATGGTTGTAATATTGTACCATATCGAACTGCCAATATGAAAATTATATTTAATTAATAATCAGAAATATAAATAAGTAAAATTAAAAATTATTTTAAGTCTATTTATTAATGAAACTTATACAGGTATAAGTAAAACAAAATAATCTGGCTGTTCGGTATTTGATGGTCTCCAAATTGAAGGTTTATCGTCTCGTTTATGCCTTGTGTCTAACTTAATTGTTAAATGTTAAAAAATCTGTGGCAAAAATTTGGGAACAGATATGTTATATTGTTTTCATTACCTAAAACTGATTACCAGGCCTTGATGAGTACGAAAAGTAGCATAAAGACTCGTCTTTTAATGAAAAACATTTGTTCAGTTTATCAATATAGTTGATTAACTTAACTCTAAATATATTTACCAATTATTGTTTACGTATTGTTACGCGTCGCACAGCATTCTCCAGCTAGGATTTATATTCGTGACGTGCGAATTCGGCGCGTCGAAATTGTTTTGGTAAAGAGACCGGCGATTTCCCTTGCCACCCACACCCCCCACCCCCCCCCCTCGTGAGTGACACGCGTGCCCCCAAAATCGGAAAGAAAACGAACGTCTAAAAACGTGACGACACATGCCGCGCGCCGCGTACTACATCCACTATAAAAGGCGTGCGCCGACCAGCCGACCGCCTTCGTAGCCGTTTCGCACGCGTCGACCGCGGGACAACCGAGTCGTACTCGTCGACGTCGTCGTAGTCGTCATCGTCTACCGTTCCAGTTGCAGCCACCTCAAAACGCGGCCGTTTCGGCTTTTACGCGTCCGACCCGCACCAAAGACGGACATTTGAGTTTTCCCCGCGACCCTCAGTCGCCGGGCAGTCGATCGGCCATCACTCGAGTGTGAATTTTTTGCCGAGGCCATCACCGTCGTGTTATTTTCGACCGATCCACGTCGAACCAGCCTGTTGCTGCAGCCTGCGCGGACCGTCGACTATAACGGCATCACACACACACACACACTACGTATTATAATCATAAACAGTATACGTAGACACGTAATTCGTCGTCATCGTCGTTTGCCGATCGCTATATTCGATCACAATTTACTGTCCTGCACGTTCTATAGATATCACACTATATATTATTTAATCGTATAACATATTATATACGTGAAGATCGTTAGCGGTAAGACATATAATATTATATATATATATTTATATATATATATATCATAATAATATAATATAATTCAATATAATATATGTTGTGTATAATATAGACATTGTCTAATATTATGCGTGTAAGTATGTATCTGACGTGGGAGTGAAAGGGCTTGGGAGCGCAGAGTGCAGAAATCAGTTATATTAACAGAAATGCCTGCAGGTCTGAACAGCGTATAGGCCTACCACTGGAATAGTTTTAAGTGGGAATATAGCATTAGCAAACATATACAATGTAATATAATACGAAAAGGAAAAAAACCGTACGTATTAGTAATATTAAAAACCGTAACCGTCTGTGATAAAAGCGTGTTTTATCGCATCTACGGGTGCACAGAAGGATATTGTAATATCAATAATTCATTCACTGCAGTTTCAGGTATACCTTATAATATTTTGTTAAAGGATTGTATTATAATTTTCGTTGCCAATTTATAAAGTTATTAAGTTTAATGCGATGTTTTTGAAAAAATAAACAGTTTATTCAGCTGTATTATTTATAATATGCTCGTATAATAATACAAAAAACCTGTAAAATATCTTTAGAAATAAAAACTGACAAACAGTCCCTACTCAAAATCGTATTTCGTATGCCATGAATCATTATCATTGAATTTAAAGTTTTTTTCAAATTCAAATTCAAATTCGACACATCCATTACAATAATTTACTTAATGACGGGGTATACTAGATACGTACTATATATACAAACTTTCCAGTTGTTATTATTAATTTATGAGGACGAACTGAGGTATTAAATTTAACCATTTTGAACTGAATAGAATTTGCAATTTCTTATTCGTAACCGATACCCGAACTAAACTAAACAAATATTACAACGAAACTAAACAGAATTTATAAAAATTAAAAAATTATTAAATGATAACAAAATATTCAAAAAAATATTACATTCGCCTGAAAAAGTAATAATCATTTTAGATTTTGAGTGGAGCGATGAACATATTGATTTTATCATAATGTAGTTTTTTTTGTATGCGAGTACCGATAAGTTGTCAATAAAATGCTTCAATTTTCAAAATGGGGGTGGTTTAAGATATAAAATTTCATCTAGTTTGTGCAATGGTCACAATACTTTCTTTTTATAATCGTTTAAAGTTAAAATGTTGACTACATTTATAAAAAACGTGGAAATTAATAAATTATTTTATAGTTAGAAATTCATAAACATTTTCGTTTTTTACCTAAAAGATTTAAAAATTGAATTGAAGGTTCTTTACTCTAGTTATTCTATATTATATTATAAAAAATTATACCGGAAAACTAAATACATTTTTTATGAGTATTTTAAGTTCAAATATTTACGGCATTCGATATTTATCAGTATAAATATTATTTTTTTTCAAAAATTTTTGATATTTTATTATATTTAAAAAAATAATAATAATATATACTTGAAATTTTCACCAAATGTTCATATTAATAATGTAATTATTTCCATTAAACTATAAAATTTTCAAAATTGCTTATTTTTTTTTAGTTATTTATAGATATGAGAAATTTTCAACTTTTTTAGTGGTTTTTTTTTATAAATGTCGATTAAAAATTATTTACCGGATAGCAATACTTGAAAATATAATACACGATTCCATAAAATATATTTTTATATTTTTATAAAAATATTAAAAATACATAGGCATAATTTTGTTAATATAAATTTTAATATGTTATAATAATTTTGACAAATAACATAAAATTTTTTATTTTTTAAACTGTTTTGTAGATAAAAATTCATTTTTTTTTATATCTAAGTTTTGAAAATTGAATACAAGACTGTTTATAAGTAGTTCATATTGGATCCATAGTATCTAAAAAATGTATAATTACAATTATTTTCATAGACATTTTAAGTTCGAATGTAGACGAAAGTACTTATTTAAACTATAAATAATGACATGTTACTTATTTTTATGTATTTTATGTTATTAAGAATTTTACTATACGATGACCTTTTTGATCTATTTTAAGGTATTATCTAATAATATCTATAAAGATGTTATTACATTTTGAGTTATATAATAACATATAAATACATACGAGTATTATTAGAATAATTAAATATAAATAATATAATAAATGCAACATTTTCAGAAATTATATCAACTTACTATAATACTATGTGTAAAATAAATGACTTAACTATAACAAAAAAATATATCACTGGGTGATATAGGCTGATAGAGTATTTCCGTTAATAATCGCTTTTCGTATACAATGATATACCTATTATTTTATTCAAATTTAAGAAACCTATAATAGTTAATCATTCAAAATCTAATTTACAACAGAATGGGATTCACTTACTCATTATTTTTACCGTTCTAAATTAATTTTAGTATGAATTTTTTTTAGTTGTTTATTGTTTCGAATTAAACTACCTAATAGGAAAATGATTTGTTCAAGTATTGCAATTCTCAGTTCGTTTTTCGAATAGTTTGTAAATCAATAATTTACTAATGTTTATATGATTGGTAATTATATTTTGATATATAATTATCGTGTAATATTATTTTATTATTTAATTGATAAATATATGCATTTTTTGATACTTTATATGTATAGATGATTTTTAATAGGCATACTACACAACATTTTTGACAAAAAAAAGTTATATTTTTTAATGCTTCAAAGTTTTAATATGTTTTAGATATATATATATGTATCTAAGCAATTATTTTAATTTTTAAATAATTTATAACTCAAATATTATAATCTAAATAAAATAAAAACTTATGTTAATATTCAATCCATATAAAGTTTATACTTAATTGTTAAATTTATTTAATTTAATTGCAATGTAAAATTTTATCTCAAATCTTCAAATGAAAAGTTATGTATAGTATTTATTTCAGTACTTATATGTTATTATTATCTATAGACATTTCTTATCACATTTCAACATTTTTGCAAGTTAACTAAAAATTCCTGTTTTATAATACATTCTTAAAATCTAACGCAAGTCAAACTTGATTGGAAAATACGTATTTTTAGTAACTTTAAAAGTTTTAAATTGTTTTGAAACTTCTGAAGATTTACGCTTTTCTCATATTTACAATTTATATATAAATATTATGTTTATTAATCTTGAGTATTTTTTTTCCAACTACTATTTAGTTGATGATTTATGATTTAAAACATAAACAATTGTATAGTCTATTATAGTTGAATTGTATCAACAGATCACTTAAGCTATATTTTCTAATTTATCTGAAAAATAAAATACTTTTAAGAATCTATTACAAAAATTATAAGTTATAATTTAGATTCAGATATTTAATTTAAAGTTAAATTATTTTCAAGTATCTATATCATGTTTATTTTTCAAAAAAATCAATTCTAATAATAATAACTCAAAATATTATATATTCCAAAATAATTGTTTAAAATCCATGTATGTTAATACAAAAACAAAAAAATGAGCAACGATATTTTATTGAGGACCATTGATGTACAAATCCACATTATTACGGTACTGTTTTTGTTTGTTCTACCAAAAAATATTACGAAATACGTTCGTAATTCCATAAACTTTCTTTTAAATGTGGTTTTAAACGAAAAATACCTGGTATCAAATCTTTAGAACATAAAATTGTTTGTATCTGGCCATCACAATAATTGTAATATGAGTATTATTAAACAATCTACATAGTTTTAAAATTAGTTAATTACTAAAAGTATAAATTGAGTTCATTAATTTTTCTTTTTCTTTTCTTTTCTTTTTTTAATTAAACAAAATATATGCCTTAACGATTAGACATCAAACATTGTTATTTCTCTGACCGTTATATTATTACATAATATCTTCTTTAGATAGTAAATAATATATTTAAAGTTTCAGTATACAGAAAATAATAATTAATCGAATTAGTACCAAATGAATCAAATCGTTGTATTTACTGTGATATTGATAAGCTAACAGTAACATTTGGAATACTATCCAAACCCGAAATAACGCCATTAATTTGTTATACAGTTATTATTTTCATATTATATTCATATTTTAAATTTATATTATAAACAATAGCCACAATATATACTTATATTGAGTGTCGAAACAAACCGAGTATACGGCCTGTGTACCTTATAAACTTAAGATATATAATTTATAAAACTATTTGCCTTAATTTTAAGTTTATCGGTCCACGTAAATATTACCGTATGATGAAATAAAATACTTTACCAATAGTTTATTTTCACATCCTCCTTATCGAAAGCCTTTCTTATCTCGCACAACACATACACAATTCTTAGTATTCATACTTTTCATTTTCGTGTGTCAATAAAAATTGACATTTTTGACGAATTATCGAAGTTTTGTTAATAAATATAGTAAATAATTGTTTTAAGTTTTTTTATTAGAATATTTTAGTATGTGCTGTATATCAATGTACACTAACTTTTAAGTATTATTTTTTGTTTTACTTTATTAAAGGTGACGTAAAATGTAAAAAGTAGTATAAAAAATAAATTACAAGTGTCAGGCAGTATCGTGGTTCCCACCTCAGTTCATTGCTTCCGCTTCAGATGTAATATCACAAAGAAATAAAGGTATTGGGCAGTATAAATATTTTGAAAACCATTATTTCATAAACAAAAAAAAATATATGGTACATTTCAAACAATACAAATACCAAATCATAGTAAATATTTCATTATAAAACATTTAATTGTTACAATTTACGATATGTTATGGTATAATTTTTAAGTTATATTTATATAACATATTTTGAACTTTACAGTTAATAAATGTATTATTTATTTTATGGTGTACCTATATAATAACCATATATGTTACAGATATTTAAATATATTTTATAGATGTACTAATAATTTAATAGGTAGTTTCAAAAAATATATTATGAAAATAATACTTATAAATTTATAAATATAATATAAGCCAGATAATTTAAGTACTATCAACTTCGTACCTATTTATTGTAAATAATCAATTAAAATTTACCTCGAATATAATTAATTTTAGATTAAATTAAAATGTAGATTGTAGATACAAGATATATATCAGACAATATACTATTGTATTGTAATTATAATATGAAAATATTGCAAACAAACTTGAATGCGTGTGCCGTGTATAATATGTATAAATAATTTTTCTTTCAATAACGAAATACATTTAGCTAGAAATTGAACCTTTAAATTCGTCTATACAAACAATATTATTAACATACATAATGCTATTTTCAAATATTATATTTGCAGATAAATTATTGTTAATTGTTTACCATCTCGGTATCTGTACACAGTTGGAAGATACTTGTATAGTGGTTTCACGTGAAACAACTTTTTGCCTGAGGTTCTGAATGTTTTTCAATATATACAATATACATCGTACATATATATTTACTTTAATTTTAATATCATTTGTTATATATATATCTTAAAACTTTTAAAGAACAATATATGTGTAATACATATATCGTATACATATTATATCTTATAGTTTATACCTAGGTATTATGTTTGCATATAGAAAAAATAACGTTACGTTTTATAATCCAAAAAATCATTCTTTATGCTTTCATAAAATGACTTGTAAAATGTACATTACAAACTCTAATTTGAACCAAATATTTAAAATAAAAGAGAATTCAAATATCATCTCATTTTGTGTATTTCGTAATAAAAATAAATGAAAGTAACCCAGTATATCCATAACGATACTTTAGTCTGGTTAAAAGTTTAGAAAAAAACATTTTTATTAATTTACTAAAAAAATAATCATTAAAAATAAATAAAATAATTTTTGTCTGTATTTTTTTTTAACGTTCCTGCAGTTCTACAAACAGAAGCTAAAAGATAATAACTTAAATAAGATATTAATAACATACACATATATACATATTTAATACCTATGTTAATTATTATTTTTCATTTTAATATTTCAATTTCTGTTTAAAACTAGTACATGCATCCCCTTTACTTTAATTTATATTGTTCAACTTCTATACTCTAATATTATTTATTATTAACTTAGTTCTGATCTCAACTGTTAACTTAATATTTTCCTCTAGTGTTCAAAATAATTTAAACTGTATCTAAATTTTATAAATTAAAAAAAAAAATTATTAATTTAATAATTTTACTGTAATAATATTTTGTATACGAAATAACAAATGTTTGTAAATTAGGATCAAGGATTATAACAATATATCAGTATTACTAATTAACTTTCATAAATACTTTCAGGAACATGATTGTTTCGCGTTGCAGTGGTGCGCTATTTCGAGCATAGTCATACTCGGTGACTCGGCGAGATGAGTAAAAAGTTATCGGTAGATATTGTGTTTCAAAAAATAATAATTTTCATAAAATAACAAAACTATTTTGTATTACATAATTATTATTGTACTTACATGATGACAATAATATTATGTTTTATTATGGCTTAGATTTATTTTTAAAACGCATTTATTTTTACTTCCATCTGGACTGATCTAACGAGCATATTGTTTAAAATAATAAAATAATATTTATACATTTTAATAATATTCTGTTATTCTGTCATATAAAGGTAATTACATAGACGACACATAGGTATGACCACAATTCAGTGTTATTCATGAACGCAGAAATTCCTATTTTAACTAAATAAGTAACGAGGAATTGAACGGATTCCTATTTATAAAAGGAACACTGACTAAATTGTGTTATTTCTTATTGATTGTTTGAGAATTATTATATTATTATAACCTATGGCTTGCGATTATCTAAATATTTATCGTTTACGCATAAATAACGCAAAGTATTTATAAATTCCATAAATGTTTATAGAAAAATAAAATTTCTTCACAGGTTGCACGCACAATGGTGCACATCTCTATACAGTTCTAAATACCAAGCAGCTTTACGGTTATTAGGCAATATTATAAGTTTGTTATTTGAACTTCAATCACCGCGGTATTGTACGAAGTTTTTGTTTTTACGAAATCTACCTATCTATACATTTACGAGGATGTGATGGAGAATTAACATTGTATTTCGGATTTTTTTTTTTAAAAGCTTATTTATATGATAATATACACGCCACGCTGCGTTAGCGCGGTGTTTTTATAAGGTTTCGATATATATATAATTGCGTTTACCGGAAGGAGAAAAATGCAAAATATTTAACGTTAAAAGAAAAATGATGAACTTTATATAAATACACGCATACCTGCTGCCAAAGCGTCATTTTTCTTTGTCGTTGTTTTCTTAATTATAAAAAAACAAAACACCTCCGACGGGATAGGCCATTTTTCACATTGCCGCGGCGGCGAATTGCTCATCCGCGACGGGCGAAGAGGGGTAGCCGGCAATAGGTATATAGGGTGCAGGCTGCAAATAGCGCAGTACGCTATGTACCTGCACAATAATGTAAACCCGCTAGTTTGTGTGGCCGTTATTAATTCGTCGCATTACGGCCGGTCATTATTCATTCGGTAATATTGCAACGGTAATTGGCCAAATAGACACCTCGCGGAACTAATAAGTTTTGACAGACCACGCGTATTCCGACGATAGATGTGTCCCGCGGTGATTGGAATCTCGTAACCCTCAAACGACAATAATAAACGTGTCATTACTGCGTATGTAAATATATTAATGTAGGGGAACTATATGGTTGTCACAATAGTATTAGTTGTCATAATGTGTTATAACTCTGAAAGTCTGTAACTAGAAGACACTTATGTTCGCTATAACCGCTATGTGTGTACTATGCATAATCAAAATAGAAATAATCATTTCAACCTAACCTAACCTATCTGAACGAGCTGCCGATAGTTTAGTCGCATACCAAATTTTAATATGAAAAAAGTAGATTTTAACTCAGATTGATTATTTTTGCGTATTTAAACGCATTTTATATTTTCATAATATGTCTCGTTGTTATTGTTAACTCAAAAAATAACTACAATCTAGACTTTAATTATAAGTGAAATAACTCATACAGTTAATTATATAATTACCAAATAGTGGAATGAAGTTTGTTGTCGTAAATAACGAGAAGCTTTGTATAGTGTTGTCATAAATAACGAGAGGCTTTGTATAGTATTGTCACATGTGTTTAAGAAAAATATGATTTAAATTAGTTTTACTTGTGATTAATTATTTATGAATTAAGTGTTTTTTTTCGTAATTTTAAATTTTATAAAAATTTAACATAGAAAACTTAAAGTTAAATGTTGATGTTGTTTATTATTTGATTTAGCTGGAACCACTAACTCCAAAATGGTTGATATGAATTTTATAAATATATTTTTTTTTAATTAAAAAGTTGATTTTAACTTATAATGTGTTAATATAAGTGTTTAGTTTTTCTTATACGATGTTCTCAAGATTTAACTGCGCATAATGTGATAGTTCCACTTAATAACAAACAAATGTGTTTAAAAATAATTACATAGTAAAATCTGTGATATCTATCTCTGTTTCTTGGTCAGTGCGAATGTTAATAGAAATATAAGATAATATACGGTACAAAATACGAATGCATCTCTTATCTAAATCAATTTGATAAATTAGTATCACAACAGTAATCTCAAAAAAATAAGATGTATTTTATTTTGTATTTTATCATTTTCCTATAATTATATTTTTTGTTTGTATTAATTAATAATTTAAACTTAAAAACCCTATATGACTGTTTTATCGAAACTTAAAAAATATAGAAGGTTCAATATTGAGGGAAGATAGTGTTATAGTCTACCTAAGTAATAATTACGTAATACATAGTGGCGAAAAGCAACCTCCCCTTTTCCAAAAAAAACTAACAATATAAAGTCCATTTAAGAGTAGATTAAGTTTAAGGCAGTATAATTGCTAAAAAAAGTATGACTATATATTACTATTACTGTAATACTGTTGTTGTGCAATATAATAATAAATAATAATACGCATAGCGTATCATCCACGGGATTTGACCTTATGAGTACCTATACTAAATAATATTAATATTTTATTATTTTATTGTTGACTACCGTACGTTTAGGTACAGGTTGTTCGTTAACACGTTTACTGCCTCTTGATCTAGTTATAAAAGTTTAAAGAGGGAGATTTGGCTCAACATTTTATTCCGTTAAAACTATTCAATGTATATAATATATAATACAACCTTCGGGGCACATACGATATTTACTGGTTATTTTGCGGTGTATGCCAATATACTTGTAGATATACATGTATCACGTCTCGCATTTTTATAGTACTATGTAGAAAGATTATCATTATTATTATTATTATTATTATTATTATTATTATTATTTTACGGCGTGTTATACGGCACTTGATTCAATAACCGAATAAAATAATAACTAGGCATTATAATAATTTTATCCATAGTAACTATAGAGAAAAAAATTGTCAATAAATATACTTGCTGAAAAGGGTAAATTTGAAATCGGGTTGTAAAAATGTAACAGTTAATCTGTATTATTTCAAAAATTATTCTTTAGGTATAATAAAAAATGCAGAACTATTTATATAGTAACAAACCGTGATTTATAATAGAGAAAAAATACGACCATTACTTACAATCTAAGTCTAAACATTCTTGTTGATTTAAAAAAAACTGTTAATGAAAATGGATCTAAATCATTTATTTTTCAAGAATATAAATCATTCGGTGATTCTTCAAGAATTAAAAATTACTAAATTAATCAATCCAAAATATACATATTTTAAATCTGATAAAAATGTATTTATACCTTAATAAATTTTCAATAAAACTTAAAATTTAAGTGTTATTATAATATATAGTGAGTTATTATTATGATTAGTATTTAGTTTTGATAATAATAATTTATACCAAGTAAAATGTATAGTACCAAACTATGGCACTGTTTTAAACAAATAATAAATACTTAATACAGGCGTGATGTGTGAATTAAAAATACAATAATTATTGTATTATAAATGATGTTTACATTTCAAAAGTAATTAGTTTGTATTTAACAAGAGGGCTGGTATACGTATATAGAGTATAGAGATAATTTAGGTAAGAAAATCATGTAATTAACTATAGGGTGTTTAAAATAATAATATATTTTGTGTAATTTATAGATGGTGAAGTATATTAAGTGCATAAATAATATTTTGTTTAAAAATAATGCATTCTAAGAATCCCATTAAGTTATTTGTAATTGACTATAATGACAACTTACTATGACGTTTATAGCCGTATATTAAAAATGTACAATATACTTTTTAAACGTATACGGCAGTATTGGCACAATATTTTCTAACAGGAATAGGGTCTGTTTTTTACGAGTTTCAAGAATAAACTCAAATAAAAACTATAATTTAATGGTTAGCACGTTACATGCTCAACATATTATTTCATTTAAAGGAAAACTATGTTCCATTTATTTTATGTTTTTATAGTAGTATGAAAATTGTGACACTCTGACTACACTAGCTGAACTTAATGCATTAAATAAAAATACTTGTGAAAAGAAATAGCCCATAACTGTTATTCAAAAAGAAAAAGGCCAAAAAACATTGTTTTAACTAAAAATATTTATTTCCTGTTATTTGTATAAATAATTCGTTTAGTTTATTATTACTTATTTATAAATAAAAATGTAAAACATATTTATTTTTTATTAATTTTTCATTTGTTTAATCTCTCTATTAAAAATAAAAAATGTCAAATATATTATTCATTATTTTATAATTGTTATAGTAACCAAAAAAGTTAATTATAGTAATTAAAAAAAATACAGTCATGAATTCTTAATTTCTGAAATATAAAAAACATTTTAGATATTACATCTGCGTGGGAGGTTAGCAAAATTTAGGATTATTGACGAGCGTATAGCGAGTTTTATACATAATTTTAATTTGTAAGTGTTTAATACCAATAAATTACATTTATAAACACTTAAATAATGAACAAAAAATAATAATATGTTGAACGATAGAAATAATCTAAGTTGCACTTAACAAAAAAAATTATTTTAGAGACAACCCAGTTGGAGAGTAATCTTAAATATCTATGAATTGTATACATATATTCGTAAGTCGTAATACCTCCGTGACTCAACATTTAATTTCAGTTATAATGACGATATAGGGACATATAGACCCAGGCCCGGCTTAATGGGTTAGCGACATAGGTCCACGCTTAGGGCGGCATTTTTTAGAGGTGGCATTTAACATTTGATGTAGTATTTACATACAAGAGGCGGCAAAACTCAAGTTTGCCTAGGTATGTTTAAACAGTTGAGCCGGGCTTGGACATAGTTCAACGTTAAGTCGGGTTTCGTATGTACGTGCGTACAATTCTTTTGCAATGATTGGTTGGTATCTATGGTAAGGTTTTTGTGCACCAGGGTGGTTATATACGATTGGGTCGCATTGCCTTGTTGTTGAACTTAGCTGAACATCGCGCGTGGTAACAATAAGCCTTTGAAATGACTATTTGGTCTCATATATTTTCCGTTTTGTCATGTGTCGTAGGTGCAATAATGCTTCTGTGTCTGTTGCCGGTGACGTTGACGTTGGCCGCGTTGGTCACCGACGGAGTGGCGGACGCGGCAGCCGCGGACAAGCGGTTCGCCCTGCGGCCCGTGGACCCGTTGACTAGGCGCAGCGCCATGGACAAGAACTTCATGCGGTTCGGGCGGGCTTTCGACTGCAGTTGGACGGCACCGTCGGCATCGGCGGCGGCCAAGCGCCGGGACCCGTCGTCGGCAGTCGGCCGGCGCGTCGACTCCAACTTCATCCGGTTCGGCCGCCGGGACTCCAACTTCATCCGGTTCGGCCGGGGCGAAGTGTACACGCCCGGCGACAACAAAATACCCAGGCGCCACTACGACGTGGACGTGGACGGGCTGGAAGTCCGGTTCGGCCGGTCCGGCGGGAGCATCGACCGCAGTCCGTTCGGCGCAGCGATACCGCCGCCCTACGACGACCGCCGCTGAACGTCACGATATATTATTATAATATAATAAACAATACACATAATATATACTACTATATACTATATTATACTTACTATATACTAACTATATATTTAAAGTATCGCTAAAAAAAATAAATACGTAATGACATAATATATATAATATATTGTATAATATTTTGTATACTTACGATTTTCCGTCAAATATATACCTATGTATAGTATTATATACATTATAATATGCACGATATAGGTATATACATTATACATATACTAATGTATACATAGCGTTATATATGTACCTGCATGTGTATATGAACACTGCTGTACGATATTGTGAAATTAAAAGCGAACGTGTTGCAATTTATGTATAGTTCGAAAGTTATGTACAGTAAATAGGACAGGCGCGTATACAAAAAAAAAATTCCGTAGGGGAGGGTTTACAAAATTTAGCAATACAAATTGTGCCACAACATAATAAAATAATTTTTTCCTCGTTACTAGAAATTATTTGTGGGGGTCAACCCCCCCCCCTGTATACGCGCCTGAAATAGGATCTGTCCAGCCTATATATATATCGGTATAATATAAGTACATTTCGTGATATGATTTAGATTCTTATTGAAGCGATGAATGTATCGATTTTACAACGAAGTGTGTTGTTTTGTGGACATTTTTAGGTTAAACCAGTTTTTGGCAAAATGTATTTCTTCGCTTTGTTAAAGTTCAGACGAATAAACGTAGAAACTTGAAATGTTTAATAATTGCAATTATCTATACCTATACACGATAGTATATTTTCAAAACATTTTGACTCCTTCTGATTCTTCTCTTTTTAGTTTTTGTCTATTAATAAAAAATTGTCCGTTTGGACAAAAAGTTTGAAAATTTAATAAAAAATACTTTCAACATTTTTTAACCAATAATTATGTTGTCAGAAGTTTATGAAAATATTTTTTATTTTTACATCTAAGATTTAAAATTTTAATACAAAATTCTTCAAAAGTTTTTCTTCTTAGAATAAAATTAAAAATTATCGAAAAGTTTATTACGAGCGCTTGACACTCAAAATTCTATGATATTGCGTATTCATTCATTTC
Organism: Rhopalosiphum maidis; assembly: GCF_003676215.2. Classification (NCBI taxonomy): domain Eukaryota; kingdom Metazoa; phylum Arthropoda; class Insecta; order Hemiptera; family Aphididae; genus Rhopalosiphum; species Rhopalosiphum maidis. The sequence continues at coordinate 86,625,402 of NC_040877.1, forward strand.
ACTCGTTTATCCTCCAAAGATTTGCTGTAATAAATTCAAAAATTAATAACCGTAGACATTTTTTTTTTTATTAAATGTGTATAGGGCGATAATTTTATGGAACAATAAGAACTTTAAACATTCATTATTTCAAAATCTATTGATGTTTTTGAGTATATTTTTTTTATATAATTTCCATTCAAGTATAATAACACTTTTTCAAAAAATATATAATTCTTAGTATTTCTTAACTTGATAATAGTTTAAGCTTTTTACTTTTTGAAATGACATACACGTCAATAATTTCAAATCAAAATATTTTTTTGAAATGCCTGTAATTAACATTATATAAACGTGAGCAACGTGACGATTTTGGCGATAGGTGTAGATCGTAGATGTGTAGAATATTTATGATGCACGAACGTATTAACATGAAAGACGTTAAACGGTATTTCACTCAATAAAAAGAATCCGTCAAGAGAATCGAGTAAATTATTGTGTACTCTTTTAAATAATACTGAAAACAGACAGTCAGACATAGACAAGTATTACACAAATATTTTTATTTCAACATATTTGATCGGTAATACATTTATTTTAAGCGATGCTAAGGAATTAAAAACAAATAAGGAAATCTCACCGTGTGAGCGTTCTAAATTCCCGGTTTCCAAATATAAATTTAATAAAATCCTTTAAAACATTAATACCATAATATACAATTTCAAAATAATTTTGTTATTTGTATTTTTCATTTTTGGTACTTCCTTTTTAATGTCGGCTACTTTGAATCTATTATAATTATTAAATACTCGTATTTTGATATTTTCCAATAATGGTTAATATGGATTTAATTTGAACAAAGCCATTATAAATTATTTAATTATTAAAATATTTTCATTGATAAAATACTAGTCAAATGTATTCCCAACTAACATAATCGTATACTATGTACTGGTAATTAAAACGGACGGATACAATATAACATGGGTATTAAGGTGTTCTTGAGTTATGTTTAGAAACCTATAAAACAACTATAATATCGTATTCCTTTTAAATCCAGTGAATTAATTTTATACTAAATAAAATTAACATAGAATTTAATAATTTATAAATATATATATTATACTATAATTTTAATACGAGTATAATGTATGTACAATAAATATAATGAAGTTTCAATTTTTTTTTTTTAAATGTTTTTAATAATTGTCAGTAAAATTTGGAGCTCTTTTTTGTTGTTGTTTAAATAAAATATTGTTTTAATATTTACTTACAATTCCAAATTATTAAAAAAATTGGTTGGAGACGGATAGGGTTAAACGACGGCGAACGTTCGAAACTGGATCCCCCGCAGACCTACCACAAGAACGACATGATACGATGCAATCAATGCATAGATCGGTAACACGTGTGTGTATGTGTGTGCGTGTGGGAGTGTGCTGATGTCAGGACGAGCACATGGGACAAATTTTAGTCATTTAACAAGACATATGTATATGTCAAGTTGAACTTCATTATAGCTTATATCATTTTCATGACTCGGTACATGCAATTATTGAACGGATTTGCGATCAAGAATAAGGGAGCGTTGTTGTGGAAGGAGACATTATGACATCTGAGATATGTGTCACACTTTTAAGGAATGCAACACACTGGCCAGAGAGGAAATATTAAATATTCAATAAATATGAAAATACAGATAAATTCCGCGCGATATTGATTAAAAGCAGTTGTTTGAATAATCAAAATTGCAAGAACCGCAATTTTAATAGTTACAAAATAATACTTAGAAAAATGAATTTTAAATATTTTATACATACAATGCACAAAAAAATATGAATTATTTGAAAACCTTGGAAAATCAATTGATAATACAAAAAATTCTCAAGTTCTTTTATAATCGATTCTTTCATGACCCACCATACAATACAAAACAAATAAACAATTTACAAATATTTAACATATTGATGACGCAAACAACTATTCTTTATTACTTACTAATTTTTGGATATTATTTGCGTAAATGTCATATTAACCCAGTTTGAACGAATTTATTTTGTTACAAAAGTTACAACAATCGTTTATTTGTATAATTATAATATAATTATAACAATAAGGTTTCGTTAATACAGTTTTTAAAAACGGTATCATATGCGGCATTTATCAGTATTTTATCTGTTAAATTTCCGATGAGTTTTTTCTTTTTTCATATAATCTTTTCCAAAAATATATCCCGAGTACACTAATAAGACTTTTCTTTTTGAACTATTCACGTGATTTATAGACATTGCATACATTTTTTATGCATTATATTAAAATAATGCATTAAAAAAATAAACAAAATAACAAACAAATACGCGCGTACGGCGTGAAATAAAATTAATTAAACATCAAAGGCGAATTGATGACTGCACACCCGTCATCAGATTATTATCTCCGTCGTCGTCTAAATCTTAGTTATAATACTCGTATTACAATAATTGAAACTATCAATGTTATTAATTGATCGGCATATTTTTTGAGTTTTGCACTGATAACGAAAAATATATAACAATAAATCAATGTTCTATACAAATCTAATGATGTGTAGTAAAAACATTGAAGTCGATTCAATGATGCATAATGAAGCATTATGCACGAGGAAATGTCTTGCGGTAAAAGGTATTGGACGAAAAAATTATTAAAAATTTTACATAATAATTTAATAAGTGTATAAGGCTATTAGACAATCTTCTATGAGAATTTTTTTTTTCGTAAAAAATTGAATAAAATTGAATTAAAATTTAACATTTTCAATGATTGACTAGACAACTATTATACCACACAGTGATATTTATTTGCCATACTGAGTTTGGGTGAAAAGATCCTTTAAATGCCTCTAATGCTATGCCAAGTATAAGGTGTCAAGTAAATCACTATAATGGGTGTATTTGTGTACTTTGGAGTACTTGATTTTTTTTAAATTTTAAATCCACAATTTAGAAAGAAATTTATTTGTAGAATTTAGAAAACTGAGGTTTTATAAAATGTGAATTAATGTTTATTAAATAAAATACTAGTCAAATGGTTACCGCTCTACTGTACGATATAGATACAATGTGGAATATTATAATGAATTAAAAACTGTATATATCCTTTTTTTTTAATTTGTTGAAAAATAAAATGTTTTTTTTTTTAGCTAATTTAATAAAAACGTTATTTTTGTGACACTCTTTACAATTGAATTAAAATGTAACGCACATATATAACATATATGTGTATAATATGTTTTAACTTGTATAGATTATTTTATTGATTAAAAGCCAGAAATTAATTTACTTAATACAATAATATTTTATCATCTAACAATATGAAAATGGTTTTATGTACTATTTTAACAGTCACTATGCGGAATTTGTATTTGGGGTGGTGCATTCAATAAATACAGTAAAACTCTGATTATCCGGACTAATTAATGTCAAGGGTGGTCCGGATAAGCAAATATCCGGATGATTGCCATATGCCATATTCATACAATTATATAATTATATAATTGTATGAATATATTGTATGTATGTATTTATTATTAATATGTATGTACTATAATTTAAAATTTGTAACAATAAACAAATAATTTTATTATAATATTTAACTGAAAAAGAATAAGCTATAAATACAATAACATATTTTAAAAGAAATTTTTAAGCCGTTAAATCTTTTTTCTCGTCCGGTTAATTGGACGTCCGGTTGATAGGCGTTCGGATAATCGGAGTTCTACAGAATATTCTCAGAATAGCCTTTAAGAAAACTTTTCATACGAATACGGATATACTTTATATTACTTATGATCTATTGAATTTGGAGAAATCTAATGCAAAAGAAGTAGATTCTAAGAAATCTGTATTTTTGTTAATTTGAGAGTGTCAGCCGGTTTAGGCGTATCCGTGTATGGTTTCGCTGCCATATTGAATGGAGGTGTGGACCGCCTGTCTTAAATCTCTTCGGATCGACGAGTGGTTAAGTTTCGTTGGTTTAAGGGGACCATAACATTGTATTTATATTATTAAGTTATTTATAAAAAACAATAAAAATCAAATTTTATTTAAAAAAAATAAATAGATTTTGTTAAAAAAAAAAGAATCTCTCGTTTCTAATTTTCTATTACATTTAAAAAAAAAGAAAATACGATTATAATATAAATATAAATGTACAATGTACATTAATATATTTAATTGTTTATTGCATTATTTTTACAAAAATTATTCTTAATTAGATAATATATTTGAATGGAACACTTCATTTTCGCTTGATTGTAAACATGTGCTATTTTAAGTCCTTATACTGAATAATATGGATATATATAGTAAATAGAACATAAATAAAAATTAATAATTAAAATAAAAAGTAACAGAAATCTTGAATATCACATTGAATAAAACTTTTTTAAGAAAGGTTCATTGAAATAGTCATCATCACATCAACCTAAGAACCTCCCTAAAAATGTCCTGATAATACAAATAATTCTCTCCTGGAATACTATTAAGAGCACAGAATGTGGTCACCGGGCCTGCTGTTGGGCTTCTATAAACTAGAAAATTAATTTGAATTAGATTAGTTGAATGTTTACCAACATAATATCTTAAGAACCGTTCATAGGTATACAAATAATATGAAGGTAAGGTCCTGTCTCAAACCATGTAGCATTGTATTCAATACTCCATTCAATCAACCGGTGACCGCAGGTAGTGTCGATCACTACAATAATCCGAGGCCAATATACTGATTCGAATTATTTGTATACCTACACCTTATTATTACTTACAAAAAAAAATTATGGCAGAACCCAGTTATTATTTTGCAACAAGTAACATGATCAAAATATATACTACATAATATGGCCACATATGTAATATTTTGGTATTTATAGTTAATATTAGTATAGAATAATTCATACGATGTTGACTCATAGGATCATTGAGACATGCTTTGTAATGGACTGCCATAGCTGTTAAAAATAAACTACATTATGATAAATATCTTATCTTAAATGATATAATTATTTTATACAATTATAGTGAGGATAACATTAACAAATTATTACCTAGATAAAAATGAGGTGAAATTTAATAAATGTAATTAACCCATATAAAGATAACAACATCATCACCCATTTCACAATTGTACTTTCACTATTCAAAACTATATAGTTATGACCCGACGAACTATATTTTTCATAGGACTTTAGTCTCTTTTTATGCATGTCCTAGTGTCCTTTACAATAGTGTGAAGTACATACAATTGTACACTTGTCCATAATTTTTTTAATTTATATTATATTATAAATTATTAATATTTTATTAATTTATAATATATTTTATATTTTAAAATTTAGGCAAAAACACAAAAATTTGAAAAAAAAACCTTTTGCAGTAGAAAATGTATAAGATGTGTACTCTTTACAGATGAGGTTTGATTGTAAAAGTAATAAGAAGTTTAACAAAATAAATAAGCTATATGTATTTTAAGATTACATTATGATGAAATAATATAATTTCGCGACGAATAGCAGTGTTAATTGTTTTGTTATAATTTAAAAACTTTTTTCGTGGTAAGTTAGAATTGATAAAAATGTGAATAATAATAATATTAATGTAAAACATAATAATAATTTTATACTTATATGACGTAAAACAACATATGAAATGGTTACGATAAAAATGCAATAAGCCTACCGTAATATTAATACCATAACCAATATGCTAACTTAACCTATTTGCTATTGGCTATTGTACCATAAACGTTTTTGAATAGCAATAATAAACAGTTTACTTAGTGATAAGACTGACAAATCAATACAATTAAGTTAAAAATATACGTACTTCCTGCTGTATACTCTAAAAAAAAAAAATTATAAACTGTCATTTTAATATGATATTTTTTGTGCATGATTCTAACGAAAATCAAATGTAAAATATAAACAATAAATATGCACACGCCTTTTTAAAATGTTCTGTTATAATACTACTTGTGAAGAGTTGAAATTGAGCTTAATGTGAACAATTCTAATTGGTTAATGATGACGGGCGGTGGTTATTTTGGTGAAGGTTATATTTTGAACCAAAAAAATAATAATCAGGTTTGGTGAATATCATATTGTGTACCATTGGCTTAATGTTAATAATAATCATACACAATTATGTTTATTGGAGGATTTTTACTCACGATTATCAGTAATTATTTTTAATGTAAAAGGATAGTGATCATTATAAAAATTATGTTACACATATTTCATAAATTAAGCTGCAAAGATTCATATATGAAATTTATGAAAATATATTTAAATATTATACACGTACTTGCAAATCCTAGAAATCAAATCATAACACACTTATTAATAAATTATTAAATGTTATAGTTTATAATACTATCTCACAATATTGTAAGTAAGGCGAATACTTAATATTGATTTTATACAAATATATCAATAAGGCGAAATTTTCAACAATTGACCAATACCATTTGTGAGACACTATTACTATAAAAATTCAGAGTACAGCGATGAAAATATTTATTTATTATTAATTATTACAATATTAAAAAGAACAGTTAAATAATTAAACATTGGAATTCCTCATCATTCTTTCTTGTGGTTCATGAATATACCATAGTTTATGTTATATATTGAAACTTAAAATGGATAATTATTATGAGAAGAAAAATAAGGAATTTTAATGCGTATGTAGCAAAGGAGATTTGGAGAGTCCGTTTTAAAATCAAAGTTTGCGTTTGAACGACAAAGAAATTAATATTTTAACCAAATGATTCACCCTAGAGGTGTAACTATGTCGCAATTTTAAATGGTAAAAGTTATGATGTATTCGAATATGACATTTTTATTCGTATCGCCATGTCCGGGAGTATTATTTGGCGGAATTTCTAGTTGGGCATACGTAGGTTTCAGTCACACCTGGTTGAAAGACTCGTCACCTAAACAGTCGCCAGCAGAGAGATAGAGTGAGTTGCCACCCATTTCCAGAATTCGAACCAGCGACGACACGCGTCAAAACCGACGATAGCCCGCTCGGACACTTCGTCACACTTTTATACGATGTCACATCCATAGTTTAAAATCAAAGTTGCAATCTTAATAAACATTTTTTATTAAAAAATAAAATTTATTACGTACTTGTTTGTCCTGAAAGAATTTAAAAAAAAGGAATAACATTAGTTAAAAAGTATGTATTATTGCCCTACTATATATGGTAGATTATTGTGTTAAAAATAATTAACGAATCTATTCAAATCGAAGTCTATCAATAACAACAAAACATATGAATCATCAAAACGTAATGTTAAGAAATTCCGTTGAAAACCTACTTAAACTCGCAAAAATTAATCAATATTGAACCATTAAATAAGAACTAATTTATTACACCATGTTTGTATAAGGTATTATTTATTGGTAATCTCTGATTTATCTAACCATGTATATTGTAGATATATAGAACCTATTGTTCTTAACATTGTAAACCGAAAATCTATTTAGACAAAAATAAAAATAATCTCAAATAAAATTATCTATTTATTGGATAAAAATAATCGGAATTTATGTAGACAAAAAAAAGAAATTTTTTTAAAAAACAATATTTTAAAATTAAAATAGTATCAAATCAAAAATATGTATGAGGCTTATTATGTATATAACATTTTGTATTTATTTAAGGTGTTTGAAATGAATTTCCATTTTAATGTTTTGTATATAATTAAAAAGTTGTTACATTTTGAAAATCAAACGTATGTATTTCTGCTTTGGAATAAAGTTATTAACATAAAAATTATTGATTGTGCGTAATTATGGAATTGAAAATAATTCATTGAAATAATTATTTTTAGTTACTTCTAGGGAGTTTAGACTTTCCACGTTTTTACCTAACATAATTTAATTTATTTTGATTACCCACATATCTTCGAGAATTTGGTATTTTGTGGTATGAATGTGACAATAGAGTCAGGTTATTGAGTATAGTGATTAATGACTAAAGAGTAACACTAATAACTAATAATAAAAAAAATTGTTATCGGCCGATCATAGTCGTCGACGTTTTATTATAAAAATTATGTAACACATATTTCATAAATTGAGCTACTTAGTTCCACATATGAAATTTATGAAAATATATTTAAATGTCATACACTTACTTGCAATTCCTAGAAATCAAATCATAACACACTTATTAATAAATTATTAAATGTTATAGTTTATGATACTATCTCTCAATATTATAAGTAAGGCGAATACTTAATATTGTTTTTATACAAATATATCAATAAGGGGAAATTTTCAACAATTAACCAATAACATTTGTGAGACACTATTAATATAAAAATTCATAGTATAGCGATGAAAATATTTATTTATTATTATTTATTACAATATTAAAAGGAACAGTTAAATGATTAAACATTGGCATTCCTCATCATTCTTTCTTGTGGTTCAATAGTATACCATAGTTTATGTTATATATTGAAACTTAAAATGGATAATTATTATGAGAAGAAAAATAAGGAACTTTAAAGCATATGTACCAAAGGAGATTTGGAGAGTCTGTTTTAAAATCAAAATAATTAAATGACGATGACACGAATGAAAATAGTATATATTGCCAGAAACATAAATATAATAAAAATTTATAATCATTGAAATAAGTAATTTCTACAATATAAAAATATATATCAATAAATTACAGTAGATGACTGGAGTTTTCATCTAAGGTAGATATATAGATAACAGTTAGATAAGATAATAGATAGTTAATATATTTTATCTAGATAAGTCTCAACACTGTATTTTATAGAACCTATTGGTCTTAATATTGTCATTGAATCTATTCTGTGATATTGTAGCTTAGAACCAAACTAATTCTGATTAGATCACAATTCAAAGCAACGGTATTTATTAACCATAATTTTGTAAACTAATTAAATATTGATTTAAAAATATAATAATTACTATCAGCAGGGGTTACTGAAAAAAAGTTTTTATATAGTATTTAGTAATAAATTTATAAATAACATATATTTATATAATAAATTAAGGCGTTTTATTAAATATCGTAATTTAAAAAAAATCTTAGCCATCGCGGGACGCCCGGCAGATGTGAAACATCAAAAATCTTCTTTTTGTAATAATGTTGAAAACTATTATTATAATTATAAATATTATTGTTTTTAAAATTTTTATTATTATTAATTTTTTGCCGATCTTCGGCGAATTGAGCCAACGAGCCACGATAGGGCGTCGCCACGCCACAGTCAGTTTCACTACCTTACCGCGTCATTCGATGTTTCATATCAATATTATTCAGTGTGAGAAAATTTTTAAAAATTAGCGACTTATTGTTTTTGATTAAACTGTACATTTTAATTTAATAATTATAACTACATTTATCGGTATCAGTGCTTAACGATAAAAGAGTAAAACCTATGATTCAACGTACTATAATGTAATTATCAGAATATTGAAAAAGAAGTGTTTTTAATATTCCAATCAATGAAATAAAAACATATTTTCTTATATCAAATAAAAAATGTTCACTCAGATTCACACTAGAGGAGGTGTAAATATGTCGCGATTATGAATGGTAAAAGTTATGATAGATTCTAATATGACTTTTTTTTTTCGTATCGCAATGTCCGGGAGTATTATTTGGTGGAATTTCTAGTTGGGCATACATAGGTTTCTGCCATGCCTGGTGAAGGGGTTCGCCCATTAAACAGTCGCCAGCTCAGAGAGAGATACCGTCCATGTACGGAATTTGAACCAGCGACGACACGCATCAGAACCGACGACGTAGCTCGCTCGGCCACTTCGTCGCACTTTTATACAATGTCACATCCAAAGTTTAAAATCATCATTGCAATTTTAATTAAAATTTTTTATTAAAAAATAAAACTTATTACATACATATTTGACCTGAAAGAATATAAAAAAAAAGGAATAACATTAGTTAAAAAATATGTATAATCGCCCTACTATATATGGTAGATTATTGTGTTAAAAATAATTAACGTAGCTATATAAATCGAAATCTATCAATAACAACACAACATATGAATCATCATAACGTATGTATTTCTGCTTTGGATTAAAGCTATTTACATAAAAATTATTGATTGTTTGTAATCAAGGAATTGATTTTGCCCGCTCGGCCACTTCGTCGCACTTTTATACGATGTCACATTCATAGTTGCAATCTTAATTAAAATTTTTATTAAAAAATAAACTTATTTTGTACTTGTTTGTCCTGAAAGAATACAAAAAAAAGAAATAACATTAGTTTAAAAATATGTATAATTGCTCTACTATATATGGTAGATTATTGTGTTAAAAATAATTAACGTAGCTATATAAATTGAAGTCTATCAATAACAACACAGCATATGAATCATCATAACGTATGTATTTCTGCTTTGGATTAAAGCTATTTACATAAAAATTATTGATTGTTTGTAATCAAGGAATTGATTTTGCCCGCTCGGCCACTTCGTCGCACTTTTATACGATGTCACATTTATAGTTGCAATTTTAATTAAAATTTTTTATTAAAAAATAAAACTTATTACGTACTTGTTAGATCTGAAAGAATATAAAAAAAAAGAAATAACATTAGTTTAAAAATATGTATAATTGCTCTACTATATATGGTAGATTATGGTGTTTAGAATAATTAACGTATCTATACAAATCGAAGTCTACCAATCATAATACTGAAACTTATGAATCATCAAAATTTTGTATTGTTAAGAAATTCTGTAGAAAATCTATTTAAACTTTAAACTTTAAAAAAAAATTATTTCAACGTAAATATACAAATATCAATTAATAATCATAAAGTTCTAGAGTAGAAATCTGGTTGTTAAATTTTTTTTTCGATCAGTTGGAACATTTTTAAAAAACATTAAATGTATGTTTCAAGAAAACGTGCAAATTTTTTGTTGCAAAAATTAATCAATATTGAACAATTAAATAAGAACTAATTTATTACACCATGTTTGTATAAGGTATTATTTATTGGTAATCTCTGATTTATCTAACCATGTATATTGTAGGTATATAGAACCTATTGTTCTTAACATTGTAAACCAAAAATCTATTTAGATAAAAATAAAAATAATCTCAAATAAAATTATCTATTTATTGGATAAAAATAATCGGAACTTATGTAGATAAAAAAAAGAAATTTTTTTAAAAAACAATATTTTAAAATTAAAATAGTATCAGATCAAAAATATGTATGAGGCTTATTATGTACATAACATTTTGTATTTATTTAAGGTGTTTGAAATGAATTTCCATTTTAATGTTTTGTATATAATTAAAAAGTTGTTACATTTTGAAAATCAAACGTATGTATTTCTGCTTTGGATTAAAGTTATTAACATAAAAATTATTGATAGTGCTTAATTAAGGAATTGAAAATAATTCATTGAAATAATTATTTTTAGTTACTTCTAAGGAGTTTAGACTTTCCGCGTTTTTACCTAACATAATTTAATTTATTTTGATTACCCACATATCTTTGAGAATTTGGTATTTTGTGGTACGAATGTGACAATAGAGTCAGGTTATTGAGTATAGTGATTAATGACTAAAGAATAACACTAATAACTAATAATAAAAAAAATTGTTATCGGCCGATCATCGTCGTCGACGTTTTATTATAAAAATTATGTAACACATATTTCATAAATTGAGCTACTGAGTTCCGCAAATGAAATTTATGAAAATATATTTAAATGTCATACACTTACTTGTAAATCCTAGAAATCAAATCAAAAAACACTTATTAATAAATTATTAAATGTTTTAGTTTATGATACTATTTCTCAATATTATAAGTAAGGCGAATACATAATATTGTTCAATAAGGCGAAATTTTCAACAATTCACCAATAACATTTGTGAGACACTATTACTATAAAAATTCAGAGTATAGTGATGTAAATATTTATTTATTATTATTTATTACAATATTAAAAGGAACAGTTAAATAATTAAACATTGGAATTCCTCATCATTCTTTCTTGTGGTTCATGAGTATACCATAGTTTATGTTATATATTGAAACTTAAAATGGATAATTATTATGAGAAGAAAAATAAGGAACTTTAATGCGTATGTAGCAAAGTAGATTTGAAGAGTCCGTTTTAAAATCAAAATTTGCGTTTGAACGACAAAGAAATTAATATTTTAACCAAATGATTCACTCTAGAGGTGTAACTATGTCGCAATTTTAAATGGTAAAAGTTATGATGTATTCGAATATGACATTTTTATTCGTATCGCCATGTCCGGGAGTATTATTTGGCGGAATTTCTAGTTGGGCATACGTAGGTTTCAGTCACACCTGGTTGAAAGACTCGTCACCTAAACAGTCGCCAGCAGAGAGATAGACTGAGTTGCCACCCATTTCCAGAATTCGAACCAACGACGACACGCGTCAAAACCGACGATAGCCCGCTCGGACACTTCGTCACACTTTTATACGATGTCACATCCATAGTTTAAAATCAAAGTTGGAATCTTAATAAACATTTTTTATTAAAAAATAAAATTTATTACGTACTTGTTTGACCTGAAAGAATATAAAAAAAAGGAATAACATTAGTTAAAATGTATGTATTATTGCCCTACTAAATATGGTAGATTATTGTGTTAAAAATAATTAACGTATCTATACAAATCGAAGTCTATCAATAACAACAAAACATATGAATCATCAAAACGTAATGTTAAGAAATTCTGTAGAAAACCTACTTAAACTCGCAAAAATTAATCAATGTTGAACCTTTAAATAAGAACTAATTTATTAAACCATGTTTGTATAAGGTATTATTTATTGGTAATCTCTGATTTATCTAATCATGTATATTGTAGGTATATTGAACCTATTGTTCTTAACATTGTAAACCGAAAATCTATTTAGACAAAAATAAAAATAATCTCAAATAAAATTATCTATTTATTGGATAAAAATAATCGGAATTTATGTAGATAAAAAAAAGAAAATTTTTTAAAAACAATATTTTAAAATTAAAATAGTATTAGATCAAAAATATGTATGAGGCTTATTATGTACATAACATTTTGTATTTATTTAAGGTGTTCGAAATGAATTTCCATTTTAATGTTTTGTATATAATTAAAAAGTTGTTACATTTTGAAAATCAAACGTATGTATTTCTGCTTTGGATTAAAGTTATTAACATAAAAATTATTGATTGTGCGTAATCAAGGAATTGAAAATAATTCATTGAAATAATTATGTTTAGTTACTTCTAGGGAGTTTAGACTTTCTACATTTTTACCTAACATAATTTAATTTATTTTGATTACCCACATATCTTTGAGAATTTGGTATTTTGTGGTACGAATGTGACAATAGAGTCAGGTTATTGAGTATAGTGATTAATGACTAAAGATTAATAACACTAATAACTAATAATAAAAAAAATTGTTATCGGCCGATCATCGCCGTACGTCGACGACGATGACACGAACGAAAATAGTATATATTGCCAGAAACATAAATATAATAAAAATTTATAATAATTTGAAATAAGTAATTTCTACAATATAAAAATATATATAAATAAATTACAGTAGATGACTGGAGTTTTCATCTAAGGTAGATATATAGATAACAGTTAGATAAGATAATAGATAGTTAATATATTTTATCTAGATAAGTCTCAACACTGTATTTTATAGAACCTATTGGTCTTAATATTGTCATTGAATCTATTCTGTGATATTGTAGCTTAGAACCAAACTAATTCTGATTAGATCACAATTCAAAGTAACGGTATTTATTAACCATAATTTTGTAAACTAATTAAATATTGATTTAAAAATATAATAATTACTCCCATCTTCGGTTGCTGAAAAAAGTTATTATAATTCTAGTAATAAATTTATAATAAACATATATATATATATATATAGAATAAATTAAGGCGTTTTATTAATTATCGTAATTTTAAAAAAAATCTGAGCCGTCGCGGGACGCCTGGCAGATTTCGAAACATCAACAATTTTCTTTTTGTAATAATGTTGAAAATTATCTATGTATTCATTATTGGATAAATTATACTTGGTATTTATCTAGATAAAAAGCAGATACATTTTTAAAAAAAATATTTTAAAATTAAAATAGTATTATATCAAAAATGTAGCGACTTATTGGTTTTGATTAAACCGTACATTTGAATGTATAAATTATAGCTACATTTTTCAGTATCAGTGCTGAACGATAAAAGAGTAAAACTGATGATTCGGTTTAGTGTTATGCAGTTATCAGATTATTGAGTATTTTTACTAATTCAATCCATGAAATAAAAACATATCATTTCCCATATCTAATAAAAAATTGTAAGCCATCTGTCACTCAAAGTACCATAAACATAAACAAAATATAAAAAAATAACACGTACTTGTGACCACTGTAGGCAATAATTATTTAGTTAATTTCTAATTTGTACAAAATATATTCTTTATACTGTCTTGGTGATTATTTTATTGAAAAACACTCATTATATAAAATGTATAATAGTTTTTGAAAATATTTTTTTTTACATAATTTTCTGTTGAAATAACTTACCTAAAAATTATATTTTCTGAACAATGATATACATTTTTAATCTTATATTCTGAAGCAGAATATTTTTGTAGTATTTCGATGCACCAAAATTGATAACCGGACGAGTATTTAGTGAGTAAAGTGAAGTGGTACATGATATCCTGAAAAATGTTGTTTTACTACTCTGCAAACTTCAACTTTAAATATATATTATTACCAGAACTTAAAACTTAATGCATTTGCATATTTTATCGGGATATATATTTATTTTTTGATAAAAAGATTTCAAATTTCAAAATTTTATCGCATACTATTAGGTTTTATTTTCTCTGCATCATACATATTGGAAAGATTAAATCATTTTCTTGCAAATTCTATAATTTATATATTTAATTAATAAGAAAAATGGAATCATATGTCATAATTTATAAATCACTCGCCAAAATTTCGATTTTAATATATGGAAATACTTGCAAAATAATTTGCTTTTTTATGTAATATAAAAAATGTATGATGTATTTACAAAAGTAAAAATCATTCAAATATCTATAGATAAAATTTATTTAAAGATAAATCTTATTAAAAATATATGTTGTTTTATTTACTAGAAATTATGAAAAAATATTTTCTAAAACAAAATTATACATACAAATAAAATTTGAAAATACTAATAATATTTACGTACTAGGTAAAATTTCTAAAAAAGTAATTAAAATTATTACTATCGAGTTATAAATAATATCTATTAAGATGTATTAAGAATTATGAATTATCTAAAATTTAAATAATTCAATAATTCAAATTCTTCATTTGTAGAGTTACGCATTCACTTCAAATTGAACGGAGACGTACATACGTCTGTACGTTTGTTATTTATTATATTATTTTTCTGTCTCTTAAATCACTTTTATATTATATAAAATGGTTAAACTCTTAAACTTACAAGAATATGGCTAGTTTCTAGTATAAGATTGGGTTAAGTTGGTTAAGGGTATATATTAGGGGTTAAGAGTAATTAATTTTGAATAATTCTCTTAGTTAATGAAAAAATGTTTTAAAAAGACAAGAATTGATTTTCTTATTTTTTTGTAGCTTTATAACGAAAAGTCGAAAAACCATACTTTTTTCTCAATACTTATACTAGAATTTTCAATAAAAAAAATTCTTTATAACTTATTATAAACAAATATTGTTATAATTTGTTTAAAGTAATAATTTTTTTAATTATTTATATCCATCAAAAATTATTCTATAAGTCAACAATTTGAAAATGTATAAAAGATTCTTTATAATTTTTTTATACTGCAATTAAAAAACCAATGCGATCATAAGTATAAAATAACTGATAATGAATTTTATAACCCGTAGTTGAAAACCTTATAGTTCTATTTAGATCAAATAATTTGATGTTAAATCAAAGTTTATGGTGACGTTTTCTTCACGTCATAAGAAACAATACTAAGAAAGCATAATGAATGTCGATAGTGATAAAGCCACAAAGGGTGCACAGTAGGCGAACCTTCTAAAATTACAATCAGCTACAGCATCCTAGCGAAATTATCAGAATAATATACAATATATACGACGTTCATTGATAAATGTAACAATCGCGAAGAAAAATAAATACATAGTGTCCAAGAAGTACAATTCGGCAATACGCGATAGATGAAAAAAGGAAAGTATTGTTACCATAAACAAAATTGTAATACGCAACAAAACAAAATCACAATTACAATGATAATAACTTCAACAATACTATCGAACAGTTTAATTAAAAAAATTATAAATTGGTTCTGGGTTTAGCATATAGAAATAAATTAATTTAAAAATAAATCAAATAAAGAATTTTTCTTTTAGATAGAGCACAATCATTTTGGTAATACTAATTTAAAATTTCATACAAATAAAATTAAAAACACTAATGGATCTACGTACGTTGTATCGCAACTAAAAAATAATTTTAATTATAACTGATTAGTTAAAACAATTCATAACTATTCAAATGTATTAAGAATTATGAATTATCAAAATTTTGAAATACTCATAATTTCGGTATAGCGAAACTACTTATGCTTCAAATTTTAAAATATTATATCTTTTTTTAGGTAAAAAAAAAAAAAATATTAGATATGAATTAATAAGTTTTACTTTAGCCTCATTTGGTTGTTAATTTTTGAATAATTAAAGATTTTTTAAATGTATATTTCTTGAGAAACAAAATTAGGTATATAATTTAAACATTAAATTATTAACATGACGAAAATAAGATATTATTATTTGATAATCTCTAATTAATTGTTCCATGTAAATAAAACCTATAGCATTTTATACTGTAGTTTAGAACCAAACAATTCTATTTAGATCACAATTAAATAACAGCTGAATTAAATACCAATTTAAAAAATATTATAAATACATACATATTTGAACTACAAGAACAAGTTATTATAATTGTTAGTAATAAAGCAACAAATGAAAAAAAAAATAACTTAAAATGTACATAATATGTAATAAAATTTGTGTTTTAAATAATCAACCTAACCTTAATTCTGCATATCGGTTATATAATTTATATTTATTTCTAAGTATTGAAAATTATCGACATGCTCAAAGGTGTACGATCCGATTATCAAATTGTTGTTGATGGTTGTGTCTCATATGACGTGCTATACAAAATATATACTATATAAAATATAAGCACATACAACTATGTATAGTTATAAGTTATCAGTCCCGTATTTCTACTGGATGCAATTCATTTTTTCATAATTGTATTATGTGTTCGAATATATATCCTACTTAATATGAAGTATCTATATCTTTATACTCATATCTACCATTATAGGAAATTGTGAAATACACAGATTTTACATTGTTTTTGACAGGCTACCGTTATGGTAATAACGGTAGTTATTGTAGTACTACAAAAGGTATTTTGTACTTTTGTATTTGGTCTGTATCCGCTTTCATAGCCCCCGCCATAAATAAATGTCTTGTGCTCCATATAATTTTAATAAATTAATAATTTGCACCAAAAAAATTAGTATTATATTATTTACTCAATAAATATAACATATTACTATTTGGTGTCCTCTAATTAATTTGTACACATAGATAGAACTTATTTGAATTTAAAATGTAGATTAGAATCAAATAGTATTATTTAGATAAGATGATTTATTGTTTGTTTAAATCAATAATCATTTTTGTCGAAAACTGGCGATATGTAATATCCTCATTTATTCACCCCGTAGAAATACCGACTATGTTGCGGTTAGAACCATTTATCTGTTCTAAAAGAAAAAAAATATAAAACACACATTCCTTAAAATGCTCCACTTAGAATTTAAAATTGTAGGTCCTTCACACGTAATGCTTAAATTATATGCGAAATAAAGAAATAATACGTACGATCAATATCTGTGGACAATAATAGTTTAGTTAATTTTTATTATAAAGGTACAAATAATTGTAATACACAATAGACATTTTACAAGCTAATAAGCAATATGTTCCTGCTCAGCCACGTGGCCCATATCTTATACATAAAAAACCCCATTAGCAATATGCAATATGTTGAGCCAGTGATTCCCACTTATGTTGTCACGACGGACAGATTAGTCATGATTCTAGAAAATAGAGATATTTTGTCAGATTCTCATTTATTTTGCATATGATCTAAGATAGAATTTTTAGCAGCATTAACTGTAATTCATAATTTTGTGCATTATATTTTAAGTAAATTTCTCTTATTTGTTTTTTAACTTAAATGCTGTTCTATGTTTTAATTCTTTAAAGTATTATTGTAAAAATCACGCAACGATAAACATCAAGAAAAACAAAAAATATAAAAACAATAAATAAATAGTTACCAATAGTATCTAAAAAAATAATGTATATAATATTGTAGTACTAATAAAATTGTAATATTATACAAAAATAGATTTGCAACAGTGTACAAAGTGAAAACCTAAATTCTAAACAATAAAAAAGTGTACATACTAAATATACCTGAAAAAAAATGTTAATGGATAATTAAAAATGATTTAAGCAATTTGAAAAGTGAGATTAATATTTGGAGCTTGATAAATAATAATGACACAAGAGGAGTATATTATTTTTTTTTCATTTATGTTGTTTCCTATTTTTGTTATATGTTGAACATTTATAAAATATTTTATGAAAAACGTATCACATAAAAATTTAAAATAATATTGTAAGATGAGCAATACAATTAAATTAATAAACTGATTACGTACTAAAGAGTTCATCTAAATACAATAAATACATAATTTAGGTATGAGTAATTAATTTTTAAGGTTAGTTTACTCTTTAAAAAAAAACCTTATACAATTTAGTTTACATACTCAGTAAAGCTATTTAAATAAAGTCAAAATAATATATTGTTAATAACATAATAAAAATATATTTTATCATAATATTTTATACTCTAATTATAATATACAATATTGAATAGAACATTTTCATCTAGAAGATAGAAGATATTACGAAATACGTACACGGGACGCAATCACAAACAATCGAGATGTTGGAAAAATTTTATCGTCGGTAAGTCCCACTCTAACAATCTTATGGGAACACGTCACTACTAAATAGCTTGTATATTGGACTGTCTACATACAGAGTCTGGTAACTACTATAAAATATAATACACCAAACACAATCAAAGATATAAAGGTAGGCGAGAAGTGAACTACGTTAATCCAGCTCCCTAAGTTTTAAATTTCTATACGAGATATTCCCAAGATTTTAAATTGTCGCATAACAAAATCAAATGCCGATAACCTTATTTGAAATTTCTATTTCATTTTTCGTTACGGAATTTAAGAGCGATATTACAATAGCAGCAATACATCAAAGTATATAAATACATAATATTTACCTTGTCCACCTTCACCATCTATAAAAACAATTATATAATTTCTTAATAATATAATAATTCTAATACACCAGTAATTTCTTATGATTTAATTTATTTTTTTCTTTAAACTAAAGCGTTGCACCAACATTTTAGCTTATAAACTTATAATAGTTATTAGTTATTTAACTGACTCTATCTCTTGTAAATTGAAATATTTTAATCCTACTCAACAGTCAACAGTAGTAATCATAATTTGTGTTTACACGAGATTTCAATTTTCATTGAAATTCTATATTATACGATCATTAATATAATAAACCATAATACAACTATACTAAGTTTATAATAGTATAATACAATTATACTAAAAGCTTGAAATTCAATAAATTTAAACCAATAATTAGACATGACAATTTAAAATGTATCAAAAAAACAAATACTCACTAAACACAAGAACTATAAAATAAAATAGTTATATGTTATTATATGGTTAAAAATTATTAATATTGTTGAAAAAAATTAACGTTATACCGTTATAAGAGTATACAATTATAAAATGTCGGTAGAAATCAAATATATTATAGTATCTAACTGAACTCTAAAAGAACTCTTTGATTATATTTCTTGTAAAACTTCTATAAACAGAATTTTTCTTGTAATGCTATTTACACAATTGTAATTTATATTATTCCAAATTTTACAATTTCTTTTTAAATTTCTAATTTTAATTGTATATTATAAGAATATTGCGACTGTAATAAACACACATCATTGTAATATAGGAATAATTCAAAAACAATGAATTTAAAAATAATAAACTAGCATAAGTGTATTTATTGACAATGTAAAGGCGAGAAAATATTTCTTATGTTTTATTATTTTGATGTTAGAAATATTTATGGAATTTGAACTAATTCGATTTAAATTTAGTTCTTTTTATTTAAAACCAGATTCAACTGTCAAACTCGAACTAAAATACTTAATTTCAGACTGTTTTTTGACTTGGAATAGTTTGACTCACTTCTTATGAAAATCAAGTAAATATGTTCATAACCAATTTCCAAATAATAAGGTTATATTGATTAAAAATCAAAAATAATTTATGGTTATAAACATTCTTTTTATTAACCATAAAATATACACACATTATATTAATATTTAATTAAAAATGTAATGAAATCTGAAACGGTTTATAGATTACTGGTTCGTTATTAATTTGTCACAGATGATAAATTTAATATTTAGTAGTTTAGACATTAAAGTTAAGATTAAGAGCAGTTAACTCTAAATTTATAAAATATTTTATCTAAAATTCGGTAGTCTACTTCATCAGTAAAATTTTATACCAAAAGTCTGTTAACCGTTATAGAATAATTATAAAAATCATATTAAACTTGTTTAATAAATAAAACTATTTAAAAAAAAAAAAAAAACAAACAATACATACGCGAATGATGTAAATTAACTATAAATAAGTAATGATTATTTACAATAATTGTTTTTATATTTATGAAAATATAAACATAGTATAGTGGAATAGAAAATAAACTTTTGGAAACTGATTTTTGCCAGTTATTGTAACGTCAAGATCCAACTCTGGCAATATATGTCCCTTCAAACACTTTTTGCTTGTCCAGTAATATACATAAATATTTTTTTGAATAGTTATGTCGGACTTCTGACATAAGCACCATCGAAATTACAGTCGTAGGTCGATCTTTGAAACGCATGCTCGTTGAGTTGTCATCGATTTACGTTATTACGATAACAATTCAAATGAATACAATATAAAATAATAAAGAAGAATATGATATAAAAAATATAGAATTTGTTTTATAAAAAATAGTAACTGCGACGGTCGGTGAGACCAGTAAATTAGTGAAAAGCCATTGAATAATAAAATGTATAAACGGTGACAACACAACGAACTAACAGTCAGTGCTTCAATCTCTTACTGCTGTTAGCACGGCCAATGAATAACCAGTAAGCTCAAATTATTAGAACAAGAAAATCGGTAAAATATTCAGTTAATTAAAGTGTAAGCAAAAAAATATAATATGAAAATTTAAAATAAATAAAATATAAATCTACTAGATAGGCAGGCAACGGTAATATAGAAGTGAACACATTTTAGATTAATAGAATTCATTGTAAAACATTAAAATTTTTAATTTAAAATAAATTGTTTTAAAGTTGTTTCTTAGAACCTATTATATTTAAGATTATTTTAAAATGTATAAAAATAGTTGCTATGTTTTTTAAAGAAGTGTGCTACAAATAAAACATGACAACTAATTTCATAATGTGTTTTATATTGATTAAATAAATGTATAAATCAATCATAGGGGGTACTAAAAATTGCATTTAGTTATTTTCAAATTATTACCATTATCACTTTGGGCTAAATCTTGTACCATATTATCTATAAATATATTATATTAATGTAATACAAAATATTAGTCAATTTTAATTGCATATTTTATTTTAAAATATGTTTTATATAATTTTTAAGGACATTTTTTGTAATTATTATGTCATATTTTGAGTAAGGTTTGACAAATATATATAGAATTTTATAGTAAAAAAGAACTCAAAAAAAATTATATTCTTATAATTTTGAAACAAATATATGTAATTTTTTAAGTCATTTATTAAGGACATTTTTGTCATTTTTATGACATATTATTTACATATTTTTTTTTTAGTTTATTTTTAATGTTTTTAAGGTCGTCAACTTCCGAGCCCTAATTATTATTATAATATAAAATAGTCTCAAATATAGACTAATATCCTTCAAAAAAGGTTATAAATACAATAAAATAACTATCTCGTCTTTTATAACTACTTACCCGTACATCCACAAATATCTTTTAGTATATCTGTTAAATTTATGAATAATTATAAAAAACTATATTTGAGTTGCATGAACAACTGCTTAATTTACCATTTCAATAATATTATATGATCTACAATAATATTTTAACGATATCTACAAAGTTCCGAGGTTACTTTTGAACCATTTATCAACTAATTCAACTATATTAAATTTGCTATCATAAACTAATCTTAAAGTTGAAGATTCTATCACATTTTCCCCTATTCATTGTTAAAAGAAACACACACGCACAAACAGAAAAACACATACATCGTTGTAAAATCGATACATTTCTCTTCTGAAAATATAACCTACATTGTTGTATATGCTATGCTTTTAACTGCTAGATACATAGTTTAAATTATTTTATTAAAAATATTTTTTTTTCGGTTCAAACAGTTAATGTGATATAAAGCAATTAAGAGAGTGAAAAATTAATTTTATACCTACATTCATTCCAACATATTATTTTACAAATAATTATAAAGAATTATGAATACGACAAGTCGACATCAGTAAATATAAAACGTCAATGAACAACAGGATTAATCCGAGAACTATAATTTTGTGTGGACGTTTCATTTATGATATGGACCAGAAGCCTTGACCATCATTTAATATATATATATATATATACACAATATAATATATGAACATTTTAATACTTAATATTATGACTATTTTAAGTTAGGTACTATATGTGTACTAATAATAAATTAAAAAATATTACATTTACAATCGGCTGAAAAATAATAATATTTTTAATATTAATAATAATTATGATATGATTATTTTAACAGAAGAATAGAAATAATTTAACCATCTCTCCGATTATTTTAGATACACTTTTCAAATTTTAAACAGTTATATTAATTTTATTCTAAACCGATGCAGAAAAAAAAATATTAAAATAATTGTTTGTAGATATTTTATCACCATATCAGGTGTATAATATTGCCTAACCTAACATTAGTTAAAATTTCGATGTCAATTAAATGTTGTATGTTATACAATTTGAAATAACTTAATAATAAACAACAGCTATATTAACTGAGTTCTGAATATAAACAAATTTAATGAAGGGAAGATTCAATATTTTTTCTAAAATTATACACGATATAATTTCCTATCGATTAATGGTGTATACAAATTTGAAGTTATCAGTGCCGTACCCAGGAGAGGGGGCATTTGGCTTTAATCCCACCCCAAAATCATTTCATTTAAATACTATGTGTATATATATGTTTTTAAATTATTTCCTATTTTCCTATAAATTTAAGTATGAATGTTTAAGCCCCCCTCCCCGAAAACAAATCCTGGGTACGGCACTGACAGTAATATTCAATAATCAATATAATCTATTTTTGTCTCTAGTTAATAGTAAATCTTCAATATCTGGTTTCAGTTTATAAAAAATATGTAAACGATTCTTCAGTTCTAGACACCATTGTATAATACACCATTTACATATCAATAAAATAAAAATTAAAAAAAAAAATACTTATTACACATAAATAAATTTTACCATACCAGCATAATTCACTACAATGTTAGGATTCGTTAATCGTTTATAGTCTAAAATTGTAAGAAATGGTATGTTATTTACAAATAATACTATAGAAATAATAATTATTATAAAAAAAAAATTAATTCATATCAATAAATATTAACATACCAGTATACTCATCTCGATAATTTGGGAATGCAGTTGTTGGAATAATCAAAATTGCAAGAACCACAAATATAATAGTTATCATAAAGTGCTTAGAAAAATACATTTTAGTTATTTGATACGCAGAAGAAATATAAATTATGCGAAAAACTTAAAAATGAATTAATAATAAAATTATAAAAATATTTTTCACGTTCTTTTATAAGTGATTCTATCATATCCCACCATGCAATGCAAAATAAATAACTAATTTACAAATATTTAACAACGAATATGCTATGATGACAACAACTATTCTTATTTCTATTACTAATTGTTGGTATTATATTGCATAAATATTATATTTATCTAGTTTGGACGAATTTATCATTTATATTTCGTTACAAGACTTACAACAATCGTTTGTTTGTATAATTATTACAATCAGGTTTTTTTTAATATAATTTTTAAATAATACTTTTTACAAATTGTAATGTACCTATTCATAATCTGTATTCACATGTTATACAATAAGTAAATTTGATGAGATTTAAATGATTTAATTGATAGAAGGGAGAATTCATTCAATGAAAGTATCATGTGGAGAGCCGTGCAAAGTGCAGTTAACGATTTAGTTGTGTTCCAATGATAAAAGTTGGGTAAACGAATTGTGTCCCAATTGTTTTATGAAGTTTTACACAAGTTGTGTGTGTTGTGTAATTAAAAACAATATTTTAAAATTATAAAAACGGTACTATTGAAATTTTTGCATAATATGTCATTATTAATGCTAGAGACTTAATGCCCTAAAAAATCTTGAAATATGCATGTATTTATGCACTAACGGTCTAATAAAAATGCTATGTTTTGAGTAGTTATTGAAAAGTATGTGAACTCCAAGAAGTCTCCAGCCATAGTTATATTATTAAAAATTTTTATGTAGTTATTTTAACTTTTTATTTATTGTAGACTGTCTACTATTGAGACGCAACGACATTGATTATTGTTTGGTCAGATTGATAATTTTGATAATTAGTATAAAAATTTGACGATATGAACTTTTTATTCTTCATGTAACATATAAAATATATTTTTATATATTATATAACATACCTTTAATATTGTAATAGACAAAATTTTCAATGTGAATTTATAAAAATTCATGATTTAAATTAATTTAATGCGTAAAGAAACAACAATTTTATCATTTAATAAAGATAAGTGTAATGCAAACTCTGCAAATACGGATATACTTTATATTACTTATGATCTATTGAATTTGGAAAAATCTATTGCAAAAAAAGTAGGTACTAATAAATCTGTATTGGTCCGCCTGTCTAAAAATCACTTCGGATTGACGAATGGTTAAGTTTCGTTGGTTTAGGGAGACCTAACCTAACCTTTAGAGGTAGATAATTATTGGACATTTTGTTAACGGATTTTTGTTATATGATTTTGGGCTCTTAGCGAGATACTCGTAAATCAATCGGTTAACTACCTAACCTATATTTTTCAACATATGTGTAAACAATCACATGGTTATATTTACCAATAAAATAATTCAAACTGGGTTAACACACTTAGTGCGTAATAGTCCAAAGTATTTAAACTATTAATAACGTCAATAACCCTTACCAGAGTATCATTATTAATATTATTATGAGTATTTTAATTTAATTAAGTACTTAATAATTACTTAATATATAAGTCTACATTTGATTTAGACCACTATGGAGTAAAAATTAACTTGAATATAATTAGCAGTATAATGAATATATTGAACAATAAAATAAAAGCATATATTAAGTATAATTTCAATGAGTGTTACTCTATATTCTTTATTATGGTATGGATTACCTAGCAATAAAGTTACTAAAACTATAGAATTTTAGCATAATATTACGCTGTAATTTTTTTGAAATAGAATTTTCTTTCGTTCGTTTAAAAGTATCTAACCGTTTTCAAAATTATTTTTTCTCCATATTACCAAAAAATAACTCTAAAAATGGCTATATTTAAATTTTCAAAAACATTTTTTAGAATACAATTTAAGTGGTTATTATTTTATTTCATTTTTTTAGATCATTTTAGAAATGTAGGCTGTTAGTCATATATTACATTGAAAAAAACCACTATAACAGCTACATTATAATTCGGACTACAGCTACTGTAACTTCCAAATTAATTTATATACTGTATACTATTAGAACATAAAATTAAAGGGTATAATTAAAAAAATTCTACAAGAATACAAGAAGTATACGTAAAATACCTTACGATATAATACACTGCATCAACCCCTAAAAAGAATACTTGTACTGAAAAAGCCAGTTTTCATTACCTTAAAAACACAAAAAAAAAAAAATTAAAAAAACCTCTTGTTAACACTGGTACTATATATATAAAGGATTTTCAGTGTAAAATTTTGTGTTGCCAGTGAGAAAAACTTAAGTCAATCGGCGTAATTGACTTTTTAATTTTAAATGTTTGAATTAGAAAAAAACAATAATGATTAGAATTCTAAAAATTGTAGGTTCTATGATATGTGTCTAGAAACAAAATTCAATCAAATGGTTAACGCTCTGCTAAAAGATAGCTATCAAGTGGGCTAGTGTAATGAATGTGTTAAATTTAAACTCAATGGTTTATTATAATGTAAGACAAATGATATTGATGCCATACAATTTATCAGCGTATATCGTTAAGTATAACTTATCTCTTTGGAAATACATTTTTAAAAACATGTTTTTTCCACTTTTTCATATCAAAAGTTAAAGATCTTGATATTAATGAACACATTAAAATAGGCGATGATACAGGTCATGACATATTCATATAATTGTTACTTGTATTTAGCTTCGATAAATATTTAGGTATACTTAGAACTACAATAAACGCATCGCTCAGGATAGCCTTTAAGAAAACTTTTCATTCAAGTAGTGATATACTCGTACTATATATTTCTTATGATATATTGAACTTAGAAATATCTCACGCAAAAGAAGTATTAACAAATTTGTATTTATTTTAAATTTTAAAGTGTCAGCCGATTTAGGCGTATCCATGTATGGTTTCGTGGACATGTTGAATGGCGGTGTATTGGAGCATCATCTGCCTTGAATCATTTCGGATCAAAGAGTGGTTGAGTTTCGTTGGGTTAGGGAAAGGCAATTATTGACGATTTCGTTGATGGATTTCCGTTGTATAATATTAAACTCTCATCAAGAAAATCGTAAGTCAATCGTTTGCTACCTAACATATAAATTTTAATACATGTGTAAACAATTACATGATTATACTAAACAAAAAAATACTGCAAACTAAGCTATCACGTTTAGTGTGTAATGACTCAAGTTCATTTATACTCTTAATAACGTCATACTTCAATGTATTAAAAAAAATGTACATATTTTTCATATTAGATAAATAAAATATTATTTTTGGACAAACCTCATACAAAACAAATCTAACAAATCTGTATTTTTATAAATTAAGAAGTGCTTCTACTATAATATTATTCTACACGTCAAAAAATGTAGACTTTCTTAGATTAAATAAATATAATACTGAGTTTGAAGAAAAATATCCCTTAAACATAGTGTTACGTGATCAGGGAAACGTTGTTACGATATAAGTTATCCAGAGAACGTTTTCTATTTCTAATTAATAGATTTTCCGTAGCCGGGAGTTATACCACTATGTTTAAGGTTTTATCAATAAAAAGACACGTTTGCTTTTTATATTATTAATATCATAATATTTAAAATTCTAAAATAATACTGAAAATTAAACCTAAGAATACTATCTAGAAAATGGCATGCGATATGCTTTTATTGATATTATCATTTTAAATTGAGTTATGACATTTCAAAGTTGTAATATTTTATATAGCTATGACTTATTTTAAAATAAGAATATCAATAAAATCATAGAACAGTTTCTAGATAATATTCTTAGCTTTAAATTTGATAATAGGTAAATTTACTCTAAAATTAAAGCTAACATCACCAAATGTATTATGCTGAATGCAAATTTGCTATGAAATACGTAAATAAGGCAAATATAACACATTCGAGTATAACGTCCTCTTTGGAAATTGTATTGCCCAGTTGTATGCACGAAAAACGATTTACTAATTAAACAATTTTATAATTATTATGAATAGTACATGTTAAACTATAATATTTACACACTTGCATTGTGCACTGATAGAATTTTAAAATTCATGACACTTATCACTATATTAATAACCTCATCAGAGTTTAATTATTAATATTATAATCAGTATTATTATTTAGGTTCTATGAAATAGTTTTAGGCTAATTATATTTTATATACAAAATATCTAAACTTTATTCAGATACGTCAATATTTGATGTAGGGTAAGCGGTAAGCGGAGGTTAGCTCTCCCGATTTTTTAAAAAAAGTAAATTCTCCCGATGGTAAATTCTCCCTGGTCAACATCTTCAAACTGACATATACATTAAGATTCAAAATTGCAATAAATTAAACAACACAAGTAAAAACTGTAATACGAAAAATAATGAAAAAACTATAGGCATCTCAACAAATATTGGATTATATAGAAATAGATACCATAAGTTTTTAAAATCTTTTTTTTCTATTATCAAAAACAAAATGAAATTTAAACATAAACTAAAACTTTAGATTGTAGAACGTCTGAACGGAAACAGTTTGTACTGTTATGTACATAAAGTATATATTATTATACATAGTTATATACCTAAGTGTTGAGTGTATGTAATATCAATTATTTGAATGTAAAATTTAAAAAAAAAAAATTCAAAATAGAACCTTGATTTTGACCACCGTGGGGTGGTAGTTGAGTAGTTATTGAAAAGTATGTGAACTCCAAGAAGTCTCCAGCCATAGTTATATTATTAAAAATTTTTATGTAGTTATTTTAACTTTTTATTTATTGTAGACTGTCTACTATTGAGACGCAACGACATTGATTATTGTTTGGTCAGATTGATAATTTTGATAATTAGTATAAAAATTTGACGATATGAACTTTTTATTCTTCATGTAACATATAAAATATATTTTTATATATTATATAACATACCTTTAATATTGTAATAGACAAAATTTTCAATGTGAATTTATAAAAATTCATGATTTAAATTAATTTAATGCGTAAAGAAACAACAATTTTATCATTTAATAAAGATTAGTGTAATGCAAACTCTGGAAATACATTTTAAAAAAAATGTTTTACCTCTTTTTTCATATCAAAAGTTAATAGTCGTGATATGAAAGAACACATTAAAATAAACGATGAAATGCATACCATATAAGATGATTACTTGTATTTAGCTTCGATAAATATTTAGGTATAGTTAGAACTACAATAAATGCATCACTGAGGATAGCCTTTAAGAAAACTTTTCATACAAATACGGATATACTTTATATTACTTATGATCTATTGTATTGAGAGAAATCTCATGCAAAAGTATTAGGTACAAAGAAATCTTTTTTTTATAAATTAGAAAGTGTCAGCTGACTTGGGCGTATCCATTTATCATCTAAGGGGAGGTAATTATTGGAAATTTCATTTTTGGATTTCCGTTGTATTTCAGTTTTCATGGAGAAAAACGGTTTGCTACCTAACCTATATATTTTAACACATGTGTAAACAATTACATAGTTATATTTAACAAAAAAATACTGCAAACTGGGTTATCACGTTTAGTGTGTAATGACGCAAGTTTATTTATACTCTTAATAACGTCATAGTTCAATGTATTAAAAAAATATAAATTATTTTCATAAGTTAAATAAAAGATTATTATTTAAGAGATCTCATGCAAAAAAAACACTAACTAACCTGTATTTTTATAAATTTGAAAGTGTTAGCTTCAACCATAATTTTTCTACACGTCAAAAAATTTACAATGTTCATAGATAAAAGAAATATAATCCCGATTTTGGGAAAAAAGATCTATTTAGTATAGTGGTCGGGGAAACATTGTTACGATATTAGCTATCCAGAGAAGGTTTATCTGTTAAATTTCTGATGTGTTTTTTCTTTTTTCATATAATCTTTTTCAAAAATATATCACCTTACACTTATAAGACTTTTCCTTTTGAACTATTCATGTGATTTATATAGACATTGTATAAATTTTTTATGAATTATATATTAAAAAATGCATTAAAAAAATAAACGAAATAACAAACAAATACGCACAGACGGTGTGAAAAAAATTAATTAAACATCAGAGGGGAATTGATGACTGCACGTCAACAGATTATTATCTCGGTCTAAATCTTAGTTAATATTACAATTATCGAATCTATCAATGATATTAATTTGTCGGCATATTTTTGGGGTTTTGCACTGATAACGAAAAATATATATAATAATTATTAATAATAAATAATTTTGTAATAAAAATATTGAAGCCTTACGGTAAAAGGTATTGGACGATGAAATTATTAAATATTATACACATTAATTTAGGTTAATAAAACTATTAGACAGTCTTCTATCAGCATTTTTTTTCGTAAAAAATTAAATAAAATTGAATTAAAATTTAACATTTTCAATGATTGACAACTATTATACCACATAGTGATATTAATTTGCCATACTGAGTTTGGGGAAAAGATTCCTTAAATGCCTATAATGCTATGTCAAGTAAATCACTATAATGGGTGTATAAGTGTACTTTGGAGTACTTGATTTTTTTAAATTTTAAATCCACAAATTAGAAAGAAAATTATTTGTAGAATTGAGAATATTGAGGTTTTATAAAATGTGAGCTAAATAAAAATTATTATTGGAAAAATCTCATGCAAAAGAAATAGGTATTAACAAACCTGTATTTTTATAAATTAGGAAATGAATACCATAATTATTCTACACGTCAAAAAGTTTGTTTAGATTAAATACATATAATACTGAGTTTGGAGAAAAAAATCCCTTAAATATAGTGTAACGTGGTCAGGGAAAACTTGTTACGATATTAGTATCCAGAAGGTTTTCCATTTCTTGTTGATAGATATTCCGTAGCTGGGGGTTATAGCACTGTGTGTTGAGGTTTTATCAATAATAAGACACTTTTGCTTTATATATCATTAATATCATAATATTTAAAATAGTACTGAAAATTAAAGCTAAGAATATTATCTAGAAAATTTCATATTATACGATATGCTTTTATTGATATTATCATTTTAAAATTGAATTATGGACATTTTAAAGTTGTAATATTTTATAGGGCTCTAACTTCTTTTAAAATGATAATATCAATAAAAATGTATAACAGTTGCTAAATAATATTCTTAGCTTTAAATTTGATAATGGATAAATTTACTCTAAAATTAAAGCTAACATCACAAAATGTATCATGCTGAATGCAAATTTGCTATGATTTACGTAAGTAAGACAAATACGACACATTCGGTTATAACGTCCTCTTGAGAAAATGACTATTAATAATTGTATTGACCAGTTTGCTCGTATTTTTATAGTTAGTGTCAAACTAGTGCCGTGTGTCAATTAATATATTAAGTAATAGTTTGGACGTGTAAAAAGTGTTGAGTGTATATTATATTTTGTATTAGTCATATTATAGTGTATTTATTATGTACAATAGGGTTTTTTTATAGTGGGTAACACTAGTTTCAGTAGGTATATATGTATGCACGAAAAACGAGTTACTAATTAAACAATTTTATGATTATTATGAATAGTATATATTAAATTATATTATTTACGCATTTGCATTGTGCACTGATAGAATTTTAAAATTCATGACACTTATCACTATAATATCAATAACCTCATCAGAGTTTAATTATTAATATTATGATTAGTATTATTTTTCAAGATCTGTTAAATATTTTTAGGATAATTATAATTTATATACAACATAATTATCTAAAATTTATTCATATAAGCCTATTTTTGATTTAGGATAAGCGGGGGAGATAATTTCTCCCGAATTTATGGTTAACTCTCCCAATTTTTAAAAATAGTGAACTCTCCCGGATCAACATTATGGTCACCTATAGGAAATATGTAAGCTCTCCCGGGTCAATATTTTAAACTAAAGTATACATTAAAATTCGAAGTTGCAATAAATTAAACAAAACAAGTAAAAACTGTAAAACAAAAAATAATGAAAAAACTGTAGGTATCTCAAAAGTATTGCATTATATAAAAATACATACCATAAGTTTTTTTAAATCTGTGTGTTTATTCTATTATCTCAAAAATAATTAAATTTAAACAATTTTATTTTGTTATATATTTTGTATTTATTTGTATCTTAGATTGATTTTATGAATTTAAATTTTTTATTGTATTTTTACTATAATATTATAGCTCATAGCGGATAAAGTTATTAATTTATATTATTATTATTATCATTTTTATTGTTATTAAATGATTGACTATTTTTAAATGAAACTTGAATTTATAATAGATTTATTTTATGATTTTTATTAAATTAAATAAGTAGTACTGGAGTAGACCCGGGAGAGTTTACAATCGCTTGTAAGCGGTCACTTTGTACTGCAGTGGCGGTTTTGGTTGTATTTTTTTAGTGAGGCAAATTATGTATAACCCTCCCCCCTCCCCCACTATCATAACAAAAATTAAACAGTAAGAATGGAATTCAAAAATATAGAAATTGCTATAATATAATATAATTTTAATTATATATAGTGACATACACATATGTATTACAACAATAACAATTGATTGTTTATTTTTTTGTTGGACGTGCCGCACTGCCGCAGTACCATTAGCCGTGGCTGCGGGTTGACACTGACTATAATAGTAAATCTATTTTCAGTACGCAGAGGCGATGACAAAACGTGCCTCACTATGATTATTGCGCATGCGTAGTTCTACTTAATTAACCAGTCGCGTGCATTCGCGTACATACGCGTTGTGTGTGTAATTTGTGTACACAAGTACAAAATCAGAGGCGGCGTAAAACGGTGCCTCTCTGACGTCATTTGAAATACGCTGAAATACCGTCGTTCGTTTACGACGTTTACGTACTAATTGTTTCGTGCATTTCTTATCGGCTTATCGATATTTTTGATAATATACACGGAATGATAGGTACAATAAAATAATAAATAATAATTCAAATTAAAGTGAAACGAAGAAGCATTTTTTCTCAAACAATGTCATAAATACGTTAAAAATTATTAACGAAATATGTTCTATTAGTGAACCAAGAAGTTCACATTTTGAGTATTATTTTTATATTTACCACAAAATTTTAGATGAGGCGCCGCCTCACTTGCCTCACCCCCAAAACCGCCACTGTTGTACTGTCAGTTAAAAACGTACATTGCAGAACGCGGACACTTTGCAGTTTGTACGGTGAGGTTAAACTTGAGATTGTAGAACGGAGACACAATTTGTATTGTTATATACATAAAGTATATATTAATGTACATAGTTATATACCTAAGTCAGTACTGTAAAATCATAGGTGCAGGTGGTGCATGACACTGGGGCCCGCAGGGTCGAAGGGCCAATAGCAGATAACTGTCAATTTTTTTTTTTTTTTTATTTTATTCATAATTATTGTATTATTATTAGGGTTTGGGACTTCTAGGAGTTTGCATGTTTTTAAATAATAATTAAAAATATAGCTAAGTAATATAGAAATTTGTCACATAGCAATACGAATTTCGTATATTTAAAATGTATAGTTGCATATTTTACATACTCGACCATTTTTCATTTTATAAGTGCATATTTCACAGTTATTTATGAGTAAGTTTTTAATTCCCAACTTAAGAAAATGTCT
Organism: Rhopalosiphum maidis; assembly: GCF_003676215.2. Taxonomy (NCBI): domain Eukaryota; kingdom Metazoa; phylum Arthropoda; class Insecta; order Hemiptera; family Aphididae; genus Rhopalosiphum; species Rhopalosiphum maidis. Next base: position 86,659,213 of record NC_040877.1, read on the forward strand.
AAAAACTCAATTTTATTAAAAATAAAATAAAAAATGTATGCGGTTATTAATTTTTTTATTTTAATTCAGATTATTGTAGAAAGGATGTTATAGTCATAATTAACATTGAAAATAACTAGACTACATCAGAATTATTTTTCAAATTACAGCTACTGTATTCTCCAATTAATTTATATTGAGTATACATTTAAAACATAAAATAATAGGATGTGATCAATATTACACGGAAATATACGTAAAATACCATACGATATAATATATTGCAGCACCCCCTAAAAGCAAAACTAGTGCTGGAGAAGTGAGTTCTTATCACCTTAAAAATATAAAAAATCTCTTATTCATACTAACACTATACATTGTACCTACGGATTTTCATCGTATAATTTTAAGCTTTCAGTGAGAAACCCGTAAGTCAATTGACGTGCTTAATTTTTGTAATTTTAAATTCTGGAATAAGAAAAAAAAGTTTAGTCAAATGGTTACCGCTCTGCTGAACGATAGATACCAACTAGTGGGCTACTGGAATGAATGTGTTATTAATTTGAACTCAATGGTATATCGTAGTGTAAGAATAACGATATGGATCCCTCTGATCCCAGACGGTTTATCAACGTACATTGTCAAGTATACCTTTTATATGCTATGTGGTTGATACCGCTATTAACCTAATTAGTTTTACTATTAATTATACAGTAAACTGAATAATTTATTTCTTTCCGTAAACATACATCTGAAAATGTCATTATAACTTCACTAAGAAATATAATACTGTACGTAAAAGTTTTGTGTCATCATAAATAATGGTTTTGAATTACAGAAATATAACGAATATCGTTATTGATAATAATTAAAATATTAATATCCTCCGAATATGAGAAAATAAAATTTGATAACCAAAATTGTGCATATATAATAATAATAATAATAATAATAATGAACGTTGTATGGATCAAAATAAAAATACAAGAAATAGGTATACGTAAAATACCATTCGATATAATATATTGCAGCACCTCCTAAAAACAAAACTAGTGTTGGAGGAACGAGTTCTTATCGCCTTAAGAATACAAAAAATAATCTCGATTCATCTATTATGTACGCGATTCGAAATTCGATTAAGAGTTGTGCACTCGGCCACTGACGGTTCTCGTAGGCTTAAAGACGAACACGCACGGACGCGTATCATGCGAAATATATACGTTCGTTGATGAAAACGCGCGTCACACGACGCGTACCAAAATGTTACTGCAATACATGTCGTATACATTAAATTCGATTGGTATTTCGTAATATACAGAGGGTCCATATAAGCAAGTTACTGGCGGCCTGTAGGTGTATGAGTATTGTAATTTTTCAGTATTGTGTCAGTATCAGAACTATAGACCTGACTGTTACTTAAAATCAATACGAATAATCAATGAAAAAACTTTCTTTATACTTCTTAACTATAACATGGTACATATTATAAGTATATTGACATATTATTATAGGTATCCATGTATATTTACCCAAGCAATGTGTGATTTTGAGTCATTAGCTCCCCCCCCCTGAAGACTCTGTAGTATCTTGTGTGTCTTGTGTGTCTACGCAGTCAACATAAATCCCTTGCGAGCTGTCTACCATTTTTAGGTTTAGTAGCATAAACAGCGGTAACGAGGAGCGTATACTCGTAATATTTAATATTATTCCAGCTCGTATTATATCAATATTATTAACGGAATAACGACATTTGCCCGCGGTAGCTGAATAATTTGCCTATGATGATAATATTCAGTGGCGTATTTTGAATGTTTTTTTGGGGGGGTGTCCAGATAATATAGGTATATACTTATTTATTAATTGATTGCAATATTTCTGTTTTACATCTACTACCACATAATATACTCATCAAATATTTTAATGAAACATTTTTATTTGTTTAATTATAAGTAGTAATTTTTATGTAATTTAAATCATACAGGTATAAAATACCTACTGTAAACATAATTATTACAATGTATTTCGTTTGTTAAATTCGATACCGGTGATGCTATAAGAAAAACAGTTTTATAAATAATTAAAAATGTAATAGGATAATAAATACATTATTTAAAACTATAAATTTATTTTCCTTCCTAATTAGTTTATTACTTTATATAAAAAAAAAATTCAATATTTAATGTCGATAAATTTTGAAGGGAATTTGGCAAACAATAATATGTGATTCGTTATGAACTAATTTAAAATAAGTTTATGACTTTAGATAATATTTTTTTTTTTTTATTATTATTAATTAATCCGCGGCAACAAAGGCCATTGGATGGTTTTTATTCATTTGTAGAGGGGAGGAACAGTAGTTTGAAACACGTTTTTTTTTGTATGTGTGGCAAGGATTTGTCACTAAAATCCCGGGTGGTCACCCATCCGGGAGCTAGCAACACCGGCCGATACGTACACTCAAAGCGTTTCCGCAATTGAGTGTACGATCGCACCACACCAAGCCACTATATAATATTAAATTAGTCAAAAAAACGAATCACATAAATTCCCTTCAAAATTTATCTACATTAAAAATTAAATTTTTTTTTTTTTGGTTTGGGGGGTGTCCGAACACCGTGGAGACCCCCCCAAAAAATACGCCACTGAGTATATTAATATAGTAAATTTACATTGTAATACGTTGACTGCAACAGCTAGGTACAGCAGGCTACCGACATTTCGTAATTATAACCCCCGAAAGCGACGAACAGGAGCAGAACAGAACAAATTGTTTTCGAAATATTATTATATCTCACTATAATCAGTGTAATCTATTATAATATAGGTAAGTAAGCGTAGTAGGTTCTATAGTCTATACGGGCGTAACACGTTTCCACCAAAAGTGGACCTTTCCCTTTTCCACCAAAAGTGTATTTTTCCTCTTTTTCCATCAATATTAGTTTCCACCAAATGAGATCCACCCAACTTAACAACGTTTTCACCAAAACAATTTTTATATTACTTTTATATTAAAACTTTTAATACAGTAATAAGTTTATTTAACATACTAATACTTAGTTTAAAAAAATGATATATTATGGTATATATACTTTAGCAGTTTAGTTGTTATGTATATGTGTATTGTGTACTCATATATATATATATAATTGGATGATATATTTTGTTTTTAATTGTAGAATATACTTTTCGTGAGTTTTTCGGATTGATGTAAAATGTATAAATACACATATTATCAATGTAACTATATTGTATATTGTGCGTTTGTAATATTTGATTGTATGTTAAACCGTTGTCGTATTTATTACCTTTTTTGTTGACGGGATATAACGGGACAATATTTTATGAACAAGTGAAAAAGTTGCGCAACTGTGTGTTAAAATAAAATGTGTTATAGCTTTTAATATAAGCGTATACATAGGTAGTATATACAATAGTTTTAGTGAAAATGTGGTATATTATCTTATTTGGTGGAAACGGATATTGATGAAAAAAGGAAAAATACACTTTTGGTGAAAATGGGTATCGCCGTCTATACAATAATTATTAAAATAATAGGTTTATGCAACGTCATAAATATATTATACTAAATGCCTAGGAAGTACTTATACCTATATAAACTACCTACACCTTGGCAATTACGCTTATATACCAAATTAAAGAAATATAACAATTAAATATTTAAATGTACATTTAGACCAATGTTTTTCATGCTGTATAATGTATATAACGTTTATAAGGTATACACGTCTATATGCCATCACTGTTTTTTTAACAGCAACAGTTCGCTAACCAAAATATGTTGTCGATTTTAAAGTTTTTTAATAAAATTATTTTATTTTTGTATTTCATTTTCATATTATGTTATTAGTTATTACTTAATACTTATTATCTATAGTAATTATTGCTAATTAAGAATCTATACTTATCTACATATTATTATGATTTTTCTTGGGTTGAGGACTTCTAGTTTTTTTCTCTAGTTTTAGTTTGTTTAGAAAGGTCGCAGAACTCGCAGAACAATGTAAACTATGTATTTATTTTGTAAACACTGAATTAGGAGGTTTTATTTAAAAAATATGTTTGTATGTTATTTTATCATTATTGCATACAAATTAAACAAATTAAGAGCATAATATAGACGGTACCTACACATCATTTAGAACGTTTTGATATTTGATATAATGGTATAACAAAATATAACGAGCTGTTTAAGTATAATTTATTGGTATGAGTGTCGGGCCACACAATGCGTGTGGTCAAACGATGTTACAATAATGTATTGTTTGTCCGGGTTCGTTTGTTCGGTGTTGGCGATCCGGTATCACCGCAACATGTTGCTGATAAGACCTGCCGGAACCGGTGAAAACGTGTCGTGTGGACCAAAATAAAATCAATAACTTAATATAATGTATTTTAAAACTAATTCCACCGGATCCGGTGTCGCCGTATCATGACGGATCCGGCAGGAACGCATCGTGTGGCCCGGCACTAATGAAAATTTTAACCGTTTGTATTGATGACCCACAAAAGTACTTATAATAGGTAATCTATAACTAGATGTTGTTCTAAATTTAACATTTTGAGGTAACCTATCTTGTTTTTAATTCATTAATTATTAGCATTATTTTTTAATATTTTAATTAAAATGTACTTTTGATATAATAACATTAAAACCTATAAGCATGTATTGCTGGCTGCTAATATTGATAACTATTATATTTATAATGTCGAAATACCTACATAATAATAATACTATTTATTTCGGTCGCACAGTTTATTTTTACAGTGTTATTGTTACAAAGAATACCTACGTCCAATAACTTATTATTCTGTTCTGAATGTGTATTTTTATAATGTAAATTTATCGTAAAATATATTAACGTATATCATAAACTATATACCTAATCAATAATCATTAATAAAACAAAATAATATTACGCCCGACGTCGAAAACCGCGATCGCCGTCTGCTGCGGCCTGCCCAGCGATGCTGTCGAATTCAGCCAAATCACTTGATTCGCTTGCAAATAGCGAGCCCCAAAAAGTATACCATGATTTTTTCGATTCGATGTCAAAACAATATGGATCGGTTCCCAATATTGCACTGATGTCTGGTGCAGGCGATGCGTTGAAGGTCCGATCATCGTCATCATCGGTATCGACGCAGCTGGTATCTGCGGACTCGACCAAACCGGACGCCGCGAAGGGTGACTTCACTCGTCTATTACCGAGGAAACCATGGAGTTCGATGCCGAACATTCACATAACGTTTATTGGTGAAACCGGAACAACCGAAATTGAGTGCATTCCTATGAAAGTTATAGTAGCCGAGGTTGAAAATGGAATAAAACCGGCCTATGATGTGTACGTTTATTCAGATCCAATAACCAGCATCAATCATGGAACCACCACTGAACGTAGACGCCGTTCGTGGTGGAAACGTACAAAAATATTCGTACGTCGAATGTTTTGTTGTGCGTAATATAGCCTATAGTTTAAAATATAATGCAGTGTGGTTATTTTAACTTGTACACAGTTATAAGTTAAGTATATATTATATTATATATATTTGAACTTAAAAAAGTTCCTTATGGTTTAACGGTTTAGGTTGGGTAAAAATATTTTTATATTGTGTAATTAAAAAATTTTGAAAAAAAACTTGACAAGATAAAAAATATCTTAATATTTTCAAGTTAAAATTGGAAATACATATTGAATTTATCAAAATATAAAAAAAGCCAACGGCACGTAGTGTTCCCAAGCGGTCACCCATCCAAGTACTAACTACGCCCGACGTTGCTTAACTTCAGTGATCGGACGAGAACTGGTGTATTCAACGTGGTATGGTCGTTGGCGATGTCGTCTTAAAAAATAATAGTAACTAAATACCGTAATGTTAAAATTTTTTCGGAGTGGTACAAGACGAAAACTGAATTCAGTTAATTTTCAATATTTTTAAAAAAAATACTAAAAAGCAAACACGACACTAAACATAGATATATAAATAGAGTTTTTATTTTACAGTAAAACATGCTTACTTCATACCTACTTATCATATACTAATTTAATACTATCGGTAAGTATTGCCGGTATTGGTAAAATAGGAGAGCCGACTAAGCCGAGAGTCATACCTCATAAGGGTATTTACGGTTATAAATAAAATCGAACGGAATAAAAACAATTATTAATAAATACTACGAAAATTAATATATATTTATACGATACTGATACACATACTACATTATCAATAAATTAATCAATTAAATATTAACAATATTTACACATCTATAACAATATAGTGAAACATAATATTAATTTCCAAGTTACTACCTCATAATAATAATATACGAAATATTTCTCCGTGTTGATCCATTTAGTGTAAATAATTTTTTTTTTTTTTTTTGTATTGGTCAGAGCCTCGGGGGCCCCATATAAATAACGATTATATATCATGGAATATGACAAATGCTCACTTGGACAATTTTTTGGAGGGCCCTAAGCTATAGCTTGTGTAGCTTATACTAGTTATACATAAATCTGCACTAGCAGGTATACATTCATATTTCATAATATACCATATACCAAACGCAAGACTGTTATACGAGTCTAAATACACTATATTAAATATACTAACTATATTAAATATTAGTGTGTCCCGGTAGGTTAGGCGTAGGTCATATAGGTAAGGGATTCCTCCCCTTACCTATAGGTTTCGAAACCATCACAGGGGTGCGGCATGTTAAAAAAAAAATGAGGCCTTAATTTTTTTTAAATTTTTTCCGGACATCACTTTGTGCACTCTAAGTGAAGTCGGAGCGCTGAAATTGAGAGTCTCTATCTGATTGCGTGTGGAAGTTACAATGTGACGAAACATAGAACATTGTTTTGCGACATCGCATTCAGTAACTTCACAGGTAGGAATATTAACGGTGCCTACAAAATCTCCGCGATACCCATAGGCCAGTAGGTACAGTTCAGCTGTACATTAGGTATAGAGTGGGTCACTTTAATAGGTGTGTAAAATTTGGTTTCAATGATAATATAATGATTATATTTAATAATTATAATAGCTATAATAATTATAGCAAAATTACACATCATAATAAAATAATATGTGCACTTGCTCGACATCGTCAATTGTTTATATATCGAATAAATGTGCGCAAAGAGGTAAATCGAATGAAGTATATTGAAAAATAAAATGAAAAAGACCACTTAAAAGTTTAAAACGGGTACAACATGAATCGAAATATTCGAAATCTTCGTTAAACCGTTATAATGTTAATATAGAACTAATTTATCTAAATAAATAATAATAATAATGTTTAAAAAAATATACGGGCCCGCGAAATCCTATATAATGTCGGCCCATTAGAATTGTTGACGAACGCGGTGGTAGTCGCTGGCTAGTAATAAACGACACCGTGGGATCGTTGTCCGGGTGATCTGTCACGATGTACGAAAAGATAAACTCAATAAGCTTATTAACTATCCAGACGCCCAACGTGTCACACGCATTAATTTTTCGCACTAATATTCACTACATTTTCAACATGGCAGTCGAGAACTCTGCAACCATTCCAACGTTCTTGAGAGAACTGGTGGAAAACGTTATAGAAAGAGTTACGGACGAAACAGCAAAGATGGACCAAACTGGTGCACAGACGAACGAAACGGCAGAGATAGCAGTCGTAATCGGTGATGTGATCGAACAAGTTATAATGGCCGTATGCGAATCGGATGGCGCGGACGGTGATAAACAACGAGAGGAGCCGGACGCACAGAGGAAGACCAAACGTGTTTCCCGCTGTCGGCGGCGACTGGCCGCGGCGTGGAAACACGTAAAGCGCGCAGTGTTGCGCGCTTGTTGCGTCCGCGCGGAATAGCGGCGACGGTGAAGACCAATAATGCATATGACAGGACGATGGCGATGACCAAGGGCGAGGGGGGGGAATACGAGAAGGCGGGTAAGTCACCTGTGCACATTTCACCAGATCACTTGCGGGCGCAAACGGGTTCGCGGTCGTCGAGAGCTCGTGGGGGATCTCCGTGACGCGGTCTACCCTCTGACGGTGGTGAGGGCGCGCCCGGACGCCCAGGTAGTGCGGAGCCATAAACTCCCGCGGCTAGGCGGTCGGGCCTCTCACGCAGTGACGGTAGACACGTCGCGAACCCAAGCGGACGCGTCCGCGGCACTCGTTTGCCCGCAAGACCGATCGGAAGAATTGTGCGCAGGTGAACTTTTGACACCGAATCACGTATCCCCCCCCCTCGTCCTTCGTCATCGCCGTCGTCCTGTTATATGCTTTTTTTGTTTATATACCAATATAACTGTTTTCCATATATCTATATTGTTTTTTTATTTAAATATTGTTTTATATTCCCTAATTCTCAAGTCGTGCTTAGAATAGCTACTGTACTTACAATTTCTAAGAAATTTGTTCTGAAACTCTAATCTTTGCCGGAAATGATTGTTTCTATCATCTTGTTGTACACCATGTTTAAGTAATTTATTATCATTTTTACAAATATTTTTTTATGATAACATTATAGGTTTACATTTTTTTTTAAATATTCATTTCTTTATTTATTATAAATTATTTTAAATACACCGTGTACATTTCTCAAATGTTCATTTGAATGTCGGCAATATATATTAAATGTTATTAACTCACAAATTCGCCAATTCTCCTACGAAAAAACCTATCATGTATTATTAAATAAACACCCAATTACATGGATATAGTACTGTGCGACACAAACGTCGTCAAGAAACACTTTTATGCACTTTTAGCACAACCCGTTAGATACAGAAAACAACAAAACAATATAAATACGATAAAATACAATAATTTATTGTATCAAAAAAAAACAGTATTGTATATCGATAAATGGGCTTCGAATCAAACATCGGTACTTTACGGAATACAATATAGGTACTGTAAATTTAAGCAAAAACAATAGAATATTGGCGTCCGCGATCCTATGTGCGAGAATAAAAAAATCGAAGGAAAATGTCCGGAGGACCGTCATCGGCAGTCGTACTCGTTACAGCGATCGCGACCGCTACGAACGCAAACGGCGGAAAAGCCGTATACGTACGGCTTTCGAAAAACGCACATTGCGCGAGTACGAAAAGAATGGGGTGGTCGGTTTGGAAAAACTGTCTTAAAATACTGTGAATGTGAAAAGTGGACAATTTTCGAAAAATCACAACATTAGAAATAACATTATAACAATAATAATAAACAATATAATTGACCGCACATAAACCATATCTAGGGTAAGTATATTACTACAGGACATAGCCCATAGACCTTTTTTCTATGTGATCGCTGCGATCCTGGTTATCGTGAACGTGATTATTATTAGCGTTTTATTGTATAAGAAGAAAAAGAAGAAAAAGAAAACGTCAAATCTGTCAGTGTGATTTCAATAAATTTTACTACTCACTTTGTAATAGCAATTGGCCACAGTTAAGCTAATTGATCATTTTTTAAAGGAAATCTCTAAAAAAAAAATATTCATAACTAGGTGCTTATAATTAACAAATCTAACTACTATATTAACGTGGATAAATGTATTAACAAAAAAAAAAAAAAAAAAGTGTATAATCGACAATTACTATACGTTACAAACACTCGAAAAAAATTAAAATTTTTGTAATGTATACAATGTTTCGAACAGATTCGTATGTCATTCAACGACGTCGCAGCCACCGAATAATCGGATCAGAATCGAATCGCACGCGTTGTCAGATCATTACAGTGGCACACGAGACGGGTAACTCAAACGAGAGCGATACACTCGTAACGCGGAACTCTGACGAGTCACTGGAACCATATGCCATCTGCTCACTAGATCTGACGTACGCGCGACTCGTCATTTCTGCGGAACGTAACCAACCGTAGCCTTGCGCATGTCGTCAATGACGATACGCACAGGGAAACGGGGTTTTACGAATATACGTTCTGTTTGGGAAACATACTTGAACACTTACGAATAACGTATTCCTATGAGTGTCTGTGTATGGCATAATAAGGGAACAAAAAAAAAAAAAAAAATGAAAAATATGTATATGCAACGCACCAAACACTGTCCGAAGGTGTCAGACTTATTTAATCCGCAGAAAAATCCGAGGTCGAATTCTGTTTGTGCACAAAAGAGATTTAGCTAAAGAAATGTTAGAGCTGCGAATAGTAGATATAAATAAAATGACTATTTAATAATTCAAGCAATACTCGTATAATGTGTAAGCAACATAATATACTAAAAATCAAAAATTATTTGACAAAAAATAAAGACACCAGATGCCTTTCCTAGTCGCGCAAGTCTGCCCGGGGTGGGTCTTACTACGATGTAGGAAAGACAGGGAATGTGAATACTGGTCGTTTCACAGGGCTTATTATACCCGGTTCATTAGCGATTACACAGGACCGGTCTCGTGTTTTGTAACAGATAACGAGAAACCGTCGAAACCCCAATAGTGCAATCGCCGATAAACGCACAATTTAAATAAAAGTTATTATAAAAATAATATAATTATAATAATAATAAAAATATTAATGACAACAATAAGATAAAAAATAAGAAACATGATAATTAGAGCAATAATCCGTGACCTTCTTCTTTTTTTTTTCATTTACATTAATTCATAATAATTCAAACAAAATAACATTCATATTCCACACCCAAATATTCCATAAAAACATCCAAATATCATATTTTTTTTAACACTGATGAGTATGAAATATATAATTATTTTCTCTTTAGAATAAAACCATCAAACTCTCTCACATATTATTATTTATTATTACTTATTAGTGATTGATTCGTTTTTCTATCATTTATTACAATATTGTTCAAATTTCTCTAAAACACTTCCTAATTCACTTACAAAATAAATTCAATAGATTAAAATCGTACAATGTAAATTCTATTGAAACAACACTAAAACACATGGAATTCACCTATGTATACTTAAACAAATACAATACTTTTAACAATAATAGGATGTAGGAAATATAAATACCACTAGTGAGCATACCTCTTTTTCAAACACTATTAGAACTTCTTATTTTTTTTAATTTTTAATTTTTAATTTTTAATTTTTATACATATTTGTGTTTCTTATTTCTAGAAAAAATATTAAATAGCCCTTAAATTATTTTGATTATTATTGATGATTTTCATTTGAGAGTAAAAAGAAAAATCTATCACAATTTATTTTAGTTTCTAAGCTTAGTAAATTGAAATAGATATTAGACAAATAGACAGTTCAACATTCCACAATACATTTTGATAGTTTAATTTCATAGATCATCGTTCACAATAACTTCGATGTCCTATGTTAGCGTTATTAACTAAAATATTTGCTGAATTGGCTTTAATTTATCAACACTAATAAGTAATAATACGCTGTAAAATGTAAATATGGTTTTAAAATAATAAAAAAAGCATCAAATGCCGAGACATCCAAATTATTATAATTATTATTATAATATTTGAAAATCAAATACTTTTATATAAATACTTTTGATTAACAAATTATTCGTCAGTCGTCACTTATATTTTTTTTTTTAATTATTATACTATTTGTCTATATTATTTATATTTTTCATTTGTAAATATTGAGAACCCCTGTCCCTTATTGCTGATGTCTCGTTCATTTGTGAATGTAATTATTATAAAATATAAATATACTTAAATACAACAACAATTTTTTTTAATTGCTTTATAAGCCTCTTCTTCTTATTTATATTTCATTAATAGTTCGATTACTGATTAAGTACCTACTGCCTAATATTAAAGAATTGCTATAATATAACAAGTTTTATTTATTTTCATTTTTTAGTATACAATTAAGTAAGTGGTACAAAATGTTCTAATAATACCTAGTTGAATGTAACATTATAATTTTAAATTAGTTAATGCAACAATAGTTTGGCAAGCTAATTAGAATACTTTCTGAATGGATGTACTTATATCTGTATTTAAATACAATTTTAAAAGTATCTTTTACCAAAGAACTAGAATGTATGTTTCCAAATGTAGAAATAGTTATGCGATGTATCTTGTTATAACAGTTTCAAACTGCTCAGGTAAGAGGACTTTTTCGTTCTTAAAACAGTAAATCCTTATTTAAGGTCAACCATGAAGGAGGAAAGGCAGAATGCATTAGCAGTATTTACTATTTGAAGCATTGAAGCAAAATTGGTTGAAAAATTAAATTTTAATGATACTATTAACACATTTGCTCATCAAAAAGCAAGAAAAAGAAAAGTATAAATAATGGTTAATGTTTATATTATTTTATTTTAAATAATAGGGCTACTTAATATTTTTTGTATATTTAAAATACATTATTTTATTCAAATTTATGTTTTTACTTTTTTGTACATTTATAAGTACACATACATATTGATATGATCAATTAACCCAAAATATTATTTAATTTTATTATTTATTCAAGTATCAAGTAGAGTAATGATGATTTATTATTTGAGCAATTTATTTATACTTTCTACAACGTCATACTTCAATGTAATAAGAAAAATTTATATCTTTTTTAATATTTAAATAAAAAAATATTATTTTAAACTCAATAATGAACAATTATATTATGTTCAAATACAATGTTTTCATCAAAAATCAAAAGTGTATTCAATCGACTCGGTAGGTATATTAATAATTATAAAAAAAAAAATACAGTTCTCTATAATTTTTCACGTAGATATAGAAAAGTACAGAAAAAAAATTGTTCAGTTAATAATTAATATATGAGACATATGACTGCTGTATATTGTGTTTTTTTAACATATGTCTGAAAAGTTATACTTTTATATTTAGTAAAGCAATATTGTAAATTAAGTTAACACGTTGACTGCGTGCTGACGCAAATTTAATTATAAACTCACTAACGTCATATGTCGAAGTAAAAAATTACTTTTATAAATCCAAAATTATACAATATTTTAAAATGCAACGTTTTTGTAAAATTGTATTTAACCTGCAACGCATTAGTTTAAAACGTAATAGTTATAAACTAAATGACTACCTAATAACAATATCAAAAAACATAATATTAAGTATAAATATTATACATACTGAATTAAATTAAAAAGACAATCAAAAATAAACGAATTAAAATGTAACACCTCCAATGATCAACTGGACAACTATTATATGTATTGAGTGATAGGTACTTATTTTCCCTATTTTTAGATTTGCGGTAGAGTATTTAATGATTTGATTTTAAAATTATGTATTTGTGTATGTTTTTTTTTTTATTGTGGATGTGTACAATATCATTTGTCGATAAAATGCTTAAATTTACATAATTGTACTATGTACTGGTAACTAAAACGGACGGATACAATGTAATATGGGTATTAAGGTGTAACATAGAATTTAATAATTTATAAAAATATATATTAGACTATAATTTTAATACGAGTATAATGTTAATACAATAAATATAATGAAGTTTCAATTTTTTTATTTTTTTTAACATTTTAATAGTTATCAGTGAAATTTGGAACTCTTTTTTGTTGTTGTTTTAATGAAATACTGTTTTATATTTGACTGCAATTCCAAAAAATAAAAAATTTTGTTGGAGACGGATAGGGTTAAACGACGGCGAACATTCGAAACTGCATCCCTCGCAGGCCTACTAACCATAAGCACGCATGATACACGATAGATTGGAAACACGTGTGTGTGTGTGTGTGTGTGTGTGTGTGTGTGTATGCTGGCGTTAGGATCGCAATTATATATACGGGTTGTTTATAAAGAAACATCACACGTAAGAGCGTCATCGATAGTCATTCTGTAAAGACCATTGCATTGATTCCGTTTACTCAGCACGCACTCTATCGGTTTAAACATCACATTTTGCCGTTGGGTTAGTAATTTTTTAACTTAAACAATATGAAAAACAGTATTTTATTATTAACCATGTTTTACTAAACTATTATATATATTTAAGGTTCACATCAAGCAACCATTTTGGTACAAAACATGAAATCAGCTCAATTTAGGTAGAATCTTTATTAAACATCACATTTCTAAATCGAGGTAAATTCTCAATTACTGCAGTCTGCAATGCTATTTTCAAATATAATAATATGCAATAGTTCCAAAATTATAAAATAACAATAGGTATATTTTTATTTTTGGAAAAATGTACAATCTTTATTTCATCACGATAAATAAATAATAAAATTATTTGCACTAAGTCTTTGTTACAACTAGCAACTCGCTTATTGGTTATTACTTATTATACATATATTATATAAGATCATTTCTTAATGTACCTGTTGTTTGATTACAAAGAAAACAGTTGCAAGGTTCTATTGTTTCATGTGGCATAAAATATAAATGAGAGCATTTTAAGCATTTAAAATTTAAATAGCAGCAATAAAGAGAAATTATTGTTGTAATCGTAGTAACCTTCAATAATAGTTATTTCACCCCATATTAGTTCAAAACTCTGTTTATACCTATATTGAATTTGTTCGTGTTAATTAAGTGGTCTGTAAGTATTTTATATAGGTACCTTCTAACTATGGATGAAATATTTAAATGTCAATATTTATGTCATTAAAAAAAATGAATATCATATATAAGTAATTCATACAAAATTTAATAATTTATAAAAATATATATTGTACTATAATGTTAATACGAGTATAATATATACAATAAATATAATGAAGTTTCAATTTTTTTTTTATCTTTTTAATAATTGTCAGTGAAATTTGGAACTCTTTTTTTTTTTTTGTTTAAATGAAATATTTAATGTCAATATGTATGTCATTAAAAATAATGAATATCATATATAAGTAATTCACAGAATGACACATTTACTGATTTTGAATATTGTGGTTCAAATATTTTTAAAAATCAATCATTATAAAATAGCATTTATGTCTTAATTTCAAGTTATAATGATTAAAAGTCCATGGAAACAAACATTAGAATTACTTTTATCTCCTGTGGTCCGGTATTGCTGTACTAGATGATTGTTTAAGGTAAATTGTGATATAAACTACCTATGCAAATATAATTTGATTTGATTCTAAAAGTTATAATTTGTGACCCAAATAATATAAAGATGAAAAAATTGTTTTTACCACTGTACCTACCTACTGACCATAGAAAAACTATATATCTATATTATATTATTCATAAAAATGTCCTTTCCATGAGTCTGTTTGGTATAATTAAAAAAAAAAAAACACTTTTACCTATAGCTTTACTGTGATATTAAAGAAAAATATTAACTGGTGGACTATGCCAATTAGATATCAGAACTTTTCTTGGTGTCATAGAACTGCAAGTTGTTTATAGAAATAATTGTTGAAATGTTCCGGCTTAAAACTGTAAAACAAAATGAAAACATTGAACAGTATTAACTTTGAAAACATAATATTAACATTGATTTTAGACTTTAATATTTAAAATCAATGGTTATATTAGGTTATATCCATCTGGAAGCTGTGATCAACTTGTTACTATAGGCATACTGATTTATTTATGTTAAATGAGTTTAAACATTTAAAGTTTTTTTTCCATTTAATCATAAACATAAGGTAAGTCACATTCGACACTTAGTTTTAATTTTTCCCAATATTGTCTTTGTCATATCAACATTAATTATAGCGCAATATCATCAGTAAACATGAATAATTTACCTTTTAATAATGATGCCAGTATTGGGTAAATATAAATTTAAACATATTTAACATAGGGACTAATGCAGTAGGTAATCTAATTTTGTGTGACTCCATAATCTTTGATTTAACAATAATTACGTAGGCACTATACCCAATGGTTGATAATTATTATTATTAATATTATTCAGATTACTAATAAACCTAATTTAATGTAATAAATAGGTATTAAAGCCTAATTATTTTAACTTGTGTAGTAATAATTGTCTACTTATTGAGTCAAATGCCTCTTCGTTCAAATTATAGATGTACATTTTTACAACTCATATTATTATAATTATTATATTCTTTTTTTTCATAAATAGTTTTGGTTAATAATGCGATGGTAAATTAACATTTGATGAAATTTCATCAAAATACTACATTATTTTCATGAAAATAGCTTTTATCCTACATTTAAAATGTTGCGAATAATTTCAATAATTTGCCTCAGCTTCAAAAATTGTATAAACTATAAACCAGTGGTAAATCTTTTTGTAATGAACTAACTTATATTTTTTTTATTAAAACAATTTTATTCTGTTAATCTGTTTAAATTAATATTAGATCTGATGATAGATATTTTACGATGAAACAGTTATGTTTAAGGCTGTTAAAAGCGAACCATTTTTAAGGGGTTGTATTTAGGCAATATTTGATACACTTCGTGGGTTATGTGTAGTTGTGTGTGTTGTGACTGATCATAAGCGTGCGTGAGTTCCCCAGACGCTTTATGTAATTATTAATGATAAACTACGGCTAAGATTCTTGTAAATCAGTAACGTACATACGCGCAAACACACGTCACTAAATTTTGCAAAAAAATTTACCCAGTACCAAAAGTTTGGTTTTAATTTTAAAAACATATTTGAATTCCTTATTCTCTTTTCTAGGTTATGTAGGAAATGGATTTTCAATTTTTTGTATTATTTAATAAGTATAGTAACAAATTAATTATATTTCTATATAATATATTTTTCAAAATTCACCTTACTTTAGTGTTACTAAAAAAAAAAAAATTTAAATCCATTTCCTACATAACCTAGAAAAGAGAATAAAGAATTCAAATATGTTTTCAAAATTAATATCGGACTTAATGGGTAAATTTGTTTTCCGCTTATTGGTCTAAATGCAAAAAAACGACGAAAAAACGACCCACTTTCAACAGTCTTAATAATTTTAAACAATACATTTGAAATTTAGTAATTAACATTTATAACACCCAACATTTATATTTTTAATAAATTAACAGAAATTATAACTCATTATAAATTATAGTAACAAATGCAATAGAAAAATATTACTTTGATACCATAGGTGAGTATAAAATGCATTTTATAAGGAGTAATATTTAGGCAATTCATATGACATATACATTTGGACTGTATCAATAATAATTAATTGTACATTAATGTGTGTAATACTAATACATTATCGCTTATACTCTTACAATTCATCGCGGAAATGTAAATACATTTTTGTTTACATAATTATAAAAACTACTAAAAATGGTAGTAAATTAAACATACTTCCTGAAGTTTGATTTCAAAAGAATGATTTAATTTATGTTTCTAGAAAACTATATCACTGAATTTTATACAATTTATATTAATTTTTATATTAATTTCTTTGAATGTTGATACATTTTTTTCTCTTGAAGATATTTAAAAATTGTATATAGGTTCCCTTATAAGTTGTTCATTTACCAAAATATTATATAGGTACAGTTATATAACAATGAATTTAAATTTAACACATCCATTACAATAGTACGGGCGGATCTGTTTTCGTTCAAAATCGACTTTTTGGTTATCAATACAAGTGACAAGAATTTAAAATTACAAAATACAAATCTGGTCGGTTCACACTATACGAATTTATAAAATCCATGTGCCATAACTGACAAATAATTTGATTTTTATGATTAGGTATAGGTACTATTTTATTTTTAATAATATGTTTATATGTTTTACATTTACTTACTTATATAAAGTCTAAATTTTCTTATTTTCTATGTTTTTATACAAATAATATAAAATAAATATATATAAATAAATATATATATATATACATATATTATATTCAATAAAAAATAAAAAATATAGTGGTAATCAAAATGTTTTTTGTTAACTATGAATAATATTTCTGTTGACTCCAAATATTGCACACTTTTGGTAGGTTAAAAGTTAAAACCATACACATTTAATAGGTTAAAACAGCACAATTTTAAAAATTGCCATGTACAAAAAATGTTTGGGTAAAAAATGTCATTTGGGCGAAAACCAAAAAATTTTGGGCAAAAACATGTACGGCCATTAGTACACTCGACACTTGCCCACCTTTTTTATCTTTTGATTTCTTTAAAAGGAAACTGGACATTGTATTGATATTTTATTATATTTTAAATGTTAACAATAATAATTGTTTAAATTTTATTTGAATAATTTTTTAATTGTTAAACCATTTTAATTAAATTTAACATAGTACATATTTTTTCCTTTAAAACATTTTACTTTTTATGAATTTCAAAAATTTACCCCCTCTAAATAGCGAACAAAATTTTGGTGACCGAGAATATTCGCTATTCAGAGGTTTTACTGTAATAATATTTGGCTGATAAGTATTTTTGATTATGGTTTAAAGAAATTATAATTTTTATTACATATTTATTTTTGTTAATAATATTTAGGTAGGTACTATAGAGAATGGGCCATAACGTATATGCTAGGACTCGATATTTATTAAATATTATTTAAGAGGTAATAATAAATAAATATGTGATTTTAAAGAATTTAAGAATAATTTTAATTTTACAACTAAAATACATTTTAATTAGTTTATAAGTTTTCACAAGTAATATAATTGTTGAAGGTTTGATTAGTTACGTTGCGTATCAACACATACAATTTGATATAATGTAAAAACCTATTTTATGATAATCAAGCCATTTAACTGCAGTAATCTCGACAACACCGAACCTAATTTTTTAGAAAA
This sequence comes from Rhopalosiphum maidis, assembly GCF_003676215.2. Lineage (NCBI taxonomy): Eukaryota > Metazoa > Arthropoda > Insecta > Hemiptera > Aphididae > Rhopalosiphum > Rhopalosiphum maidis. The sequence goes on from NC_040877.1 coordinate 86,677,898, forward strand.
CTAATATCAATAAAATTGTATTTACTTAACTAGTAAAAAAATGTAAAACATGTATACCTAGATGCTTAAGAGCAACTAATTTAAAAAATTAATAAGAGCACCTATAATAGTATAATAGAAAATAGTTGGTAGATATAAGCATAGGAGGACCGTGTTCGATATAATGACAGTAGCCCTACATAATATATACATATAATATTTACTTATGTGTAGTTATCTACTATTATATAGTTACTAAATAATATATTTTACTACTAATTCTAAATACTATAATATACGTGTATGCGTTCATACACATATTTGATTTATGTAATGTTTGCTGAGAGCTAAGATCCTTATTATAATAAATATTTTTAGGATGATACCTACCTATCTACCTAAACAATTACATTTATTTTTTAACTAAGATGTAAGTTGAGTAAATTCTGAGTTAGAGGTTTCATGAATTGAAAAATTTCGCCATAATAACAAATGGATCTAGACGCCTCAGATTGATATTGGGACCCTTGAGTATGTCGGTGTATCTGAACTACTCATCAGACCAATCAGACCTGGTATAAATTCACGTCAGAATGGTTGTCAGGGTATCGATGACGCGAGATAAATTTGTCGGCATATCAAGTGATATATTAGTATAGTAGTGTAGGGTATTTAAGTATTTTTTGAAAAAAAAAAATAAATTCAATTGTCTGACGTTCAGACTGGACCGGTGTACGAGATTCCCGCCAAAAGCGTTGGGCACAACAAGTGAACGCCGGAAACGCACGCACGCGCATCTGTGTATCGGTCGACAGTCAGTGGTGCGCATGCGCGTCCGGTAAGCCGTGTAATAGGCTACGCGAAATCCCGGCGATCGGTTTTCGTCGGCCATCTTTCGAAAACCGTTTTTTCCCCTTTTTTCGGTTTATTTTTTTTTAATTCTTTATTCCATTACAATGCCCGTCTCGTAACGAAGCGCGGCCCGCCGCCACTGTGCATTTACCCGCTTCTTTTACCAGTGATCCGTTCGCTCGTCAACGATACTTGCGCTCGCAGTTTTTGTGACACGAACTACTATCCGCTGTGGAAGTCAGTCTCAGCACAGAAGAATATTTGCATCGGTCCACCGTTTTGGAGGGAGGAGAGGTAACAACTTAAAAGAATAAAACCGACATCCCGTCCGCCGGGTAACGCGTACTCAGCCGATTATCGCGATTCGCGTTTCTCGCGTATAATTCTCGATCGTTTTTTATTATTTTTTTTATTTTATCCGTTCTCTATTGTTGTATGGTGTTTGTGGATTGCCCGTCTACGCTCTACAGACTTAATCAGCCATAGTCACTGGTGTAGTATCATCAGAGACCATAATTACTCCGACCACTGGAACAATACGCCGATAGGTAAATGTGAATAAACAATTTTAATTACAACAGTAATGATAATTGCGATAACCATCACACTTGCGTGTTTGCTACCAGCTAATCACGCGTCGGCGGCATCTCGACGACGACGGACTGTCATTTAGACCGTTATTATAGCGTCTCGGTTTGGCGCACCGCCGATCCGAATCCGCGACGCAGATTCTCATCATCGTCGTCTTATCCGTTTTTTGAACGATTCATGTCCGCGTCTTCATTAATCTAGATACGTCTGCCAGCTGTGTATGTTCATTTCCATAGATTTTTCCGATTTTTCTCATTCGTCGTTCTTTATTTCTTGTGTTTCGCTCATACTTTTAAATCGGGGCTTTTTATTAGGTGTTTAATAATATTAGGTAGGTATTAAAGTTTTAAAAATCATCATCAGTGAAAGCACGTATTTACATTTCAACAGGATTGCATTCACTGATAACGTAGAAAGCATCTGAGTCTTTATGTCCATTTACCTATTAGTTATTGATTTTTTTACAAAGTATAAGTACCTTATTTATCACATCTTATTTCCTCAGGATATTCAAATTCGTTTAAAAACAACTTCACTGTCGCCGATATGGCGTCTGTAGAAAATGGAACGCCTCCTGCGGCTTCCAAGTCAAAGAAGACCGCAGTTGAAGAAATCTATCAGAAGAAATCACAACTTGAACATATATTACTTAGACCCGATACATATATTGGTAAAAATTTTAATTTCAATTTTTTTTTTTATTATATTACTTAATTTTAAATTAACCAAATGTTTTTTGTTGTTTAGGGTCTGTTGAACCTGTCACAGAGTCTATGTGGGTCTATGATACTGAAGAAGATTCTATGGTTCAAAGGGAAATCACATATGTACCTGGTCTTTACAAAATTTTTGATGAAATTTTAGTGAATGCTGCTGATAACAAACAAAGAGATCCCACTATGGATACGATTAAAGTTGATATTAACAAGTAAGTGAACTCTCACTTTTAATTATTTTGTAATGTCATATTAAATACATTATTAGTAAATATTATATTATAGATGAAAAATATAAGTAACTAATTACATTATATTTAGTTCAGTGGCTTAACCATGGTGAGGGGAGCAGTGGGCTATGCCCCCCTCCCCATCGACTAACAACTTCATATAAAAATGATCTGTTATTGTTGATTATGTTTTTTAGTATTTTGAATAGATAAATCTAATAATATCTAATAGATATTTGAAATGTTGATTAGTGTCATTAAGTAATTACTAATTAGTGTAAATATTAATAATTTCTTATTAAATTTAATATTAACATTGAATAAATTTTTTTCAGAGATGAAAATATAATATCAGTTTGGAACAATGGTAAAGGTATTCCAGTTGTTGAACACAAGGATGAAAAAATGTATGTCCCTACAATGATTTTTGGACATCTACTAACTAGTTCTAATTATAATGACGAGGAAGCGAAAGTTACTGGAGGTAGAAACGGATTTGGTGCTAAGCTCTGTAATATATTCAGTAATAAATTTACTGTTGAGACAGCTAGCCGAGAATATCGCAAAGCATTTAAACAAGTAATATTTTTATTTTTACATTTTAAGTTAGTTTATATTAATTTTATTTTACAAAATTAAGACTTGGGCAGATAATATGGCTAAATCTTCAGATCCATCCATAAAAGAAGTGAAAACAAATGATTATACAAAAGTGTCTTTTAGTCCAGATTTAGCAAAATTCCGTATGACATGTCTCGATAAAGATATTGTTGACCTAATGTCTCGACGTGCTTATGATGTTGCAGCTTCATCTCGTGGTGTAAAAGTATATTTAAATGGCAAGCTTCTTCCTGTGAGTATTTTTATTTTATTTTTTAGTATTCAATTTATTGTTATTACTAAATTCCTTAATGATTGTTTTCAGATTAAAACCTTTCAAGATTATGTAAATTTGTATATCAAAGGAAAAGAAGATGAAATAGGAAATCCTTTAAAACTAGTTTATGAAAATGCTGGACAACGTTGGGAAGTTGCAGTTACTATGTCAGATACTGGTTTTAAACAAGTGTCATTTGTCAATAGTATTGCTACAACCAAAGTAAATTCTAAAAAGTTCAAATATAATATTTATATATATTTAAATTGTATTCATGATGTATAATTATTTTATAGGGTGGTAGACATGTAGATTATATTACTGATATGATTGTTAAACAACTAGTGGACATAGTAAAAAAGCGTAATAAAGGTGGTATGGATTTAAAAAATCATCAAGTTAAAAATCATTTGTGGGTATTTGTCAATTGTCTTATTGTTAATCCTACATTTGATTCTCAAACCAAAGAGCATATGACTTTGCAAGTGAAGAATTTTGGTTCAAAATGCACATTAAGTGAAAAGTTTGTTACTGGTGTAAGTTTCTTTGTTTAATATTGAATTTTAAGTATTATTTTTAATAGTATTTTAAATGAAAGATTTTTATATTTAATACCTGATATCAGAATCAAAATTATTCATTTTATGTTTTAGGTATCCAAATGTGGCATTGTCGAAGCAGTACTGAGTTGGGCCAAATTTAAAGCTCAAACTCAGTTACAGAAACAAAGTGGTAAAAAACAAAGTAAACTCAAAGGAGTGCCTAAACTTGAAGATGCTAATGATGCTGGCACTAGAAATTCAATAGACTGTACATTAATATTAACAGAGGGAGATTCAGCTAAATCATTAGCAGTTTCTGGTTTAGGTGTTGTTGGTCGTGATAAATATGGAGTTTTCCCACTTAGAGGTAAATTGTTAAACGTCCGTGAAGCATCTCATAAACAAGTAAGTCTTAACCTTTAACTTACATTTTATTGCCATTTACTAAATATCTAAAAAATTATTTAGATTATGGACAATGCAGAAATAAGCAATATTGTTAAAATTGTTGGATTACAATACAAAAAAAAATATGAAACAATGGAAGATTTAAAGTCGTTGAGATATGGAAGATTAATGATAATGACTGATCAAGATCAGGTGAAAATCATTTAATTTTTAATAAGACATTAATAGAAATATAGCAATATTACCAATTATTAATTGTATCAGTAATAAATTAGTGTGCAATAATAAATTAATAACTAACAATTTTGATTTTTTAGGATGGATCTCATATTAAAGGATTGATCATTAACTTTATTCATCATAATTGGCCATCATTATTAAAATTACCATTTTTAGAAGAGTTTATTACACCTATTGTAAAAGCCACTAAAGGCAAAGAAGAAGTATCATTTTATTCATTACCTGAATTTGAAGAGTGGAAAGATGCTACTAGAAACTGGAATAAATACAAGATTAAGTACTACAAAGGTTTGGGTACCTCAACTTCAAAAGAGGCTAAAGAATATTTTCAAAATATGAAACGGCATAGAATATTGTTTAAATACGAAGATCCTACTGATGGCGAACATATTGAAATGGTAATAGTTAATAATAAATTTAAAAAATATTGTCTATAGTTTTTTATCACGAAAATTATTTTTAGGCATTTAGTAAAAAAATGGTTGATTCGCGTAAAGAATGGTTAACCAATTGGATGGTTGAAAGTAAAAGACGCAAGGAAGCAGGGTTATCCGAAGAATATTTATACGAAAAGAATACTAGGGCTGTTACTTACAAAGATTTTATTAATAAAGAATTAGTTTTATTCAGCAACATGGATAATGAACGATCTATAGCATCAGTTGTTGATGGACTAAAACCTGGATCTAGAAAAGTAATAAATAGTTTTTTTAATTATTAAATTAATAATACATAATTTCTCAATAGTAATAGATTTAATTTTTGAATTTTTATAGGTCTTGTTTACTTGTATTAAAAGAAATGATAAACGTGAAATAAAAGTTGCTCAATTAGCTGGTTCTGTAGCTGAGCATTCCGCATATCATCATGGTGAAGTGTCTTTGATGTCAACAATTGTAAATTTAGCGCAAAATTATGTTGGAAGTAACAACATAAATTTGTTACAACCCATTGGTCAGTTTGGTACTAGACTTCAAGGTGGCAAAGATGCAGCTAGTCCTAGATATATTTTCACAATGCTCAGGTAATTTTTTTCTTCTGATTAATGTAAATATTTGAAGGTATTAAAAATATATATTATATAACATTTTAGTCCCTTGACTCGACTGATCTTTCATCCTCATGATGATCCATTGTTACATTATCTTCGAGATGACAACCAAAAAATAGAACCTGTGTGGTATATGCCAATTATTCCTATGGTTTTGGTTAATGGTGCAGAAGGTATTGGAACAGGATGGATGACAAAAATACCCAATCATAATCCAAGAGAAGTTATTGATAACCTTAAACGAATGTTAAGGGGCGAAGATCCATTACCAATGGTAATTTAAAACTAAATATAATTATTTTATTTTATATTGAAGACATTGAATTAAATTTACTGCAGAAACCTTGGTACAAAAACTTTGCTGGACATATTGAAAAACTTTCTGAGCAAAAATTTATCAGTAGCGGTGAAGTGGGTATAATTGGACACAATAAAGTAGAAATTACAGAACTTCCTGTTGGAGTTTGGACTCAAAATTATAAAGAGAGTGTGTTGGAACCTATGCTAACTGATACTGAAAAATCTCCAGCTGTTATAACGTGAGTATAAAAATTGTTTGACATATGTTTAATTGATTTCATAATTGTTTTATTATTTTGTACTAAAAGTGATTATAAAGAATACAATACCGATACTACAATCAAATTTGTTGTTACCATGAATCCAGAAAAACTTCAAAAAGCAGAAAATGAGGGTATTCACAAGTTTTTCAAGTTACATGCATCAATTGGTTTAACTTCTATGGTAAACTTTTAAAATATCCATGACAATAGTTTTTAATTAATATTCAATATTTTGATTTTCAGTGTGCATTTGATAAAGATTGTGTCTTAAAAAAATATGAAGCTACTCAGCAAATACTGCGAGAATTTTATGCTGTTCGTTTAGATTTTTATGGTAAACGTAAATCTTATTTGGAGGGTATGTTGGGTGCTGAAGCTGCTAAATTAACAAACCAAGCTAGGTAAGTAAAATCACAAAATATTTTATTGAAATTGTATTTTTCATGGTTAATATGTTACATTTACCAAATCTAAACTTTTAACTTTGACATCAAAAGGTTTTTCTTGTGTTTTGTTATGGTTAATTAAATTGATGGCATAATAAATTCTTGGTAGAAGTTGTTTAGAGAAATTTTAATAATTAGTAATTTTTGTACAAAAATATTTCTTTCTGGGTTGTAGTCTACTTAAACACCATGTTTTTGGCAAAATTAGCTCAACATAACCATATTTATAATAAAAAAATTAATTACTTGGTATAAAATATCCTAAAATTAAATATATGTATTGTTTCTATTCCATACCAGTTTTATATTTAATTACTTATAAATTAATTCAATTTTAGCATATTAATTTTACAGTGTCTACTCAATAACATACTTGACACCTATTATATAACAGAATGAGTTACGTGACTTTTTTTTTTTTTTAATTTTCTACATTCGCTAAAATTTCAAATTATATTTTAATGGGTTTAATCATTTTTTTATAAATCCAATTCAGTGTGATTTTGATTTAATTTTTGCTTTTAAATTATAATAATGTTACTATTTGCCTTGAAATAAGATAACAAGATCAAACTATTGAATACCTATACTTAATTTTCTACTTTTATTAGTTCATTTATGTAAGTACTTGATATGTATTTTAGATTTTATAATTTTTTTTAAGATTTATTGTTGAAAAATGTGATGGAGATTTACGAATTGAGAATCGTAAGAAATCAGAAATGGTCAAAGAATTGGTAAGGCGAGGTTATAACAGTGATCCTGTCAAGGCTTGGAAATTAATTCAAGATAGAGAATCAGTATTGGTAATTTATTTATTTTATTTGTAGTAAAAATATGATAAAATAATATATTGTGTATATTTATTCTTGTTTTTACTTCTCTGCAGTTAGATGAAGCTCAAAGACTTGCTGAAGAAACAGAAGAAGATGAATCAGTTCCATCAACTAGTGCCGCATCTAAAGATGATGACAATTTAGACTATGATTATTTGCTTGGCATGTCCTTCTGGCATTTAACATTGGAGAAAAAGAATGAACTATTAAGAAAGAAAGATGAAAAATGTACTGAATTAGATATTTTAAAGAAAAAGTCGCCTGCTGATTTATGGACTGAAGATTTAGATGCATTATTATCAAAAGTATGTATAAATTTTATGCATAAAATTATTAAGTTTCTGTGTTGCACTTTAAAATCTTAACAAACTAATAAACTATTCAAACATATTTGGCACACTTACTAAATTATTGTTTTATAAATAATTACATTTTTCAATAGCATAAATAGAATTAAATTGGATATTATTAAAATGCTTATGTTAAATAAATAGGCTTGCTGTTTGTCTCAGTTATAACGACTTAATAGCGTGTTCTGGCCAGTCATTAAGTTTGTTCCGGTTAATAGAAACTGAGAAAATAACTTTAATATTATATCGTTAAATACTATATATAAAAACTCAAGATTGTTGCCTAATTGGTGTTAGTTTGATATTTCAACTTTTATAATGAACAATTAACATTAATTAATAAAAAAGAGTAAGTTAAAATCAAGTCCTGTAAAATATGAAACTGGCTAGATGACTGGTTATGGTAATAACTCATCAACTGACAACATACCATTAAAAATAAAACCTAAAATATCTTGTCTTTGTTTGATAATTATATCAATTATAATTGAACTCATCAGCATTTCAAATTATGTTTGCATAATTTGTGTTTTTAAAATAAATTGGCTCAACAAAAATTATAATTCTATCTTGTATTAGTCCTAAGTCTTATTATAATAAATATATTCTTATATTTTAGTTGGATGAAGTTGAAGAAAAAGAAAGACTTGATGAATTAGGTGAAGAATCTGGAAAATCAAAAGCTGCTAAAGGTGGTAAATTAGCACTTGGTAAAAAAAAAACACTTCTGGCTGCTGATTCCTTGCCATCACCGGCTGCAAGACGTGTCATTCCTAAAATCGATGCTGAAATGTTAAAAAAAGAAGAAAAATTATTAGCTGCTAAAGAAAATAAAGGAAAACGTGCTGAGAAAAAGGTATTGATTTTACTTTCTTTTTTTTCTTTTTTTTTAGTCAATAAATCAAAATGTATGTAATAGAAAAAAGGCGAAGGCGAAGAAGGAGGTGAAGACGAAGTAAAAGAAAAGAAAGCTCCTAAAAAGAAAACGGATGGTTTGAAACAGACCAAATTGAAGTTTAGTAGTAAGATTTTTGACGACGATGATGATGCTGGCAACTTGTCTGATTCTCCTCCGCCACCTCCTAGAACTGTTTTAAAACGACAATCTGGTATTTAAATATAATAATATTATATCCTTTTTATTTTTATAATTTATTAATTATTGAAATGATTGTTTTTTTTTTTTCATATATCTAGCTGCCAACATATCATTCAAACTTGATAGTGGCGATGATGAAGACGATCCTGGAGATAAATCTGACCAAAGTTTTAAAACTTCACCAATACGTGATGCATTTTCTGATGGGTAAGTTATTATTTTAAATAAATATATTAAATTTAAAACAGATTTTTATGTGGACCAATTGACTTGATTATTTTAATTTTGTTCCTCATATTGTACCTAAAAATATTGATTATGCCCAACAATCATTACTCCTTTTTTTATTAACTTATAACAAATAATATAGTAGTATTTGGATTAATTTTTTGTGGCAAATTTTAATCAACTAATAAGCTATTTAACTCATCTTATATTTTTTATGTGTGTATAAATATATATGCATATATATTTATTATTGGTGTTTTTTTTTCTATAAATATTAATAAACAATTTAATAGAAGGTCCCTTACAAGTAGTTAATATTCTAAAACTGGAAAATTTAAAAAATACTAATTTAAATCTATTGTTTATTTACACCATGAATCTATTCAGTAAAGTAAATAATAATGAATTATTTAAAAATATATATACACTAAAGGTCGTGGTTGTGAACGGGTATTAGAATACACTGGTAAAAAATATATTAAAGCCCATGTATATTGTATTTTAGAATTCAGATATACTTAAAATATAAATATTTATAATATAATTTTTATATCGATTTGTCTCAAATAATTTAAACATCATTGAAATTTACACTTTTTTTTTTTAAATAGATTACAAAATCAAATAACAATAAAATATAATTATTATTATTATTATATTGTGTATTATTTATTATATTTACTTTTTATTATTTAAATATATGAGTATTCAAGCTTATGAGTATTTTATCACATGAGCTTTAACCCCGTCATAGGTAAAAACATGGGTACCCGTGTAGTTTATTACATGTGTAATTGTGACCTCTAATATACACTATTAAAATATTTAAATTTTAATAAATGCTGTTTTTGGCAAAAATTAAATCAACTGCCTTATTCTAATAGAATATTAAATTACTTTGAAAGAAATATCCATAACCATATCATGAAATACTATACTCAATAGTGTAGGCTCCTAGCTCATAGACTGTCTTCACTCAGAATCAATTTTCGTATGCAGTGATGATTTAGCATACATTTTAATGACTTACTCAATGATTAAAATATATGCTCTATACCTACTGCTTAAGTATACGAGTTACCAACTTTTTCTTTTGTTTTTAACCTTCAATTATACATTTGGTATTTCAAACTAATAATTTTTATTTATTTTATCTTTAGGGCTTCATCAGATGATGAGTTTGTACCGACAAAGAAAAAAGAATCTCCTAAGAAAGCTGCCAAAAAAGCGCCTGCTAAAAAGAATAATGGTACAGCTAGCACCAAAGGAGCAACCGATGATGGACCTTTAGCCAAAAAACCTCCTGCAAAAAGAGCCCCAGCTAAAAAAGCACCAGCTAAAAAGAATACTGTGATCAGTGTTAGTGATGATGATGGTGATTCACCTGTACCAAAACCTGTTAGGAAACCAAGAGCAGCTGCTTCTAAACCAAAACGTAAATATAACAGCTCTTCAGATTCAGATGATGTATTCAAATCTCCATCTACTAGTAGTAAGTTGTTTATACTCTTATTTTTTTTCAAGCTATTAAAATGTCTTATGTTCTTCCTATTTTATTTAGGTAAACCTCAAAAATCTTTTGACGATCTATTTGGAGAAAATACAAAGAAGCATGCATTGTCCGATGACGACGATAGTTTTAAAATGTCTGAATCATCAGATGACGATTTTATTCCAAAATCAGGTATTTATTTTAATGATTAAAATTATATTTTCTCTTTTAACATAATTATATTTTTGGGATGGATAAAACTTTTTTTTTTCTGATCTTAATCGATTTCACATAAGGCTATTCATTGAAATCAGTTACTATATTGACTAAATTCCCATCAGCTTTAGCAGCAATGTAAAGATAGTAATATAATTACTAATTAGATACTTGAAGCCAAGAATTCATACGGCTTATAAATTATATCCAAAAACATATCTATGATTCTTTAATTTCCCTTGCTGAAAAAACATATCTAAATCTATACATTATTAAAAAAGAAAGACAGTGGTGGTGACTAATTATTGTCAGGCGGAAATCAGGTTACACTTGATTGTTCTCCCCACCAAGTCAACCAATTTATATGCTTGCCTTTATAGTTTAGCTATACTTCTATGCATTAATAGGCTACAGACTATGTTTCTTAACTTGAACAGAGTGTAAAAGCATACTACTACTACTATTGTTTTAAAATTATATTGAAACATTACATTTTGCCTAATCTAGTAACTAATAACTTGTCTTTTTCTTTTATATATTACTGAAAGAATAATTTTAATTTTAAAATGTTAATTATATTAATAAACAGTCCATCCATCTATTATAATAGATGTTGATCTCGTTTTATAAACCATTGTGTATGTTTAAGTCGTTTTCTATTAAATTATTCATCCATGGTATAAAATTAAACAATTATTAAATTTATAAAGTGAATTTCTTTGATAAAAATATTAATTATTTGTTTTTTAAATTATTGAAGTACTTTAGTTTTATATTTTATTTTATTCTATTGTATTATTACAGTTAATCCGCCAAAAAATGCATGTTAGTTATTTCATTATTCTGTTCCAATGTTAATCTCATCAGTTTCTTCTAACTTGGATTTGCTCAGTTCTTCCCCGTAGTTTTCTAACTCTTTAATTGTCTTTGCTAGTTTCATATTTTCTTCTTCCATTTCTTGAATTTGACTGACCATACTTTCATAGTTAGCCTTCAATATTTTTAGTTCTTCTCTTTCCTTAACAATTTCAGTCATGTGAGTACGAATATAATCCAATGGATCTGTTGGTCTTATTTCCAAACTATAAAGGTCTGCTAATACATTGGTCAAAGCATCAACAACTCCAAAGTCATTTAAATATTTTCTGAAATCTTCACGTTTGTTGTTAACTAAATGATTCCCTTGGTTGGTCATTTTTGAAAAATGTGTAACATTAAATACTTGTTCAAATATGAAATATTTTTGTTTATTAAATATTACTGTAACCAAGCATTTTTATTTATTGTGTATATTATGTATTTTAATTTAACTTATATAACTAATAAACATTTGTTTTTTAGGAACTAAAAAGAAGTCTTCGAGTAGAAAACCTCCTGCAAAGAAGGTTAAAGCAAAATCGCCTTTTGATTCAAATTCTGAATAAAACCATTAATGTACTTAGATTATGCATGTTTAATTATGAATTCTCGTTATAACGTAATTTTACTCTTTTCTGTTGTTTACTTGAAGAACTTACTTAATTTATGTCTCTTGATAGAAGATAAATTTAAGTACCTAATTTATGTTTAGTTTAAACTATTGTTAAGGAATTTTAAGGAGCACTTGAAAATTTTCAGAAAAATGTACAATTTTTTTTTTTTTTTGTATAATTATAAATTGTATTTTTATTTTTATTTTATTTTTTTATATTTATTTTTGTAAAATTTTATCCTCTCACTTCTGAATAGTGTAGAAAATACTAATTTAAACGAGTTTTATTTTATTTTTATTCATTTTAATATCTTCAACAGACATTACTTGTACTTTGTAGTATTTAATTATTTGTTAGGTGTGATTGATGTACATTTATAATTAACATAACGTTGTATTATTATAGAATAATAATGAACAATACATTTTTTTTATACGTTTATTTATACTTAAATAAAGTATTTACACATTTGTATAAATGGTTTATAAATATTTAATACTATATATTATTACGTCTTAGAAATTCTGAATTTTTGAAGTATCAGTTTTTCTAGAATTTATAACAAATCAAATATCGATGCATATTACATGTTAAGAATGTTTGGTGTTATTTTTTTTTTATTAGTATTACTGAATTTTAGTTTGATAACACAAATGACATAAATAAATAATTTCAAACATAATTTTTTAGACAATTATTAATTGTACAACTCGTGGACAGAAATAGTAGTGTTTTATGTAAATCGAAGTAATAAACGGCTTCTTTATTCCAATGATTGAAATAAATCACTGTTATATTTGTGTGATTAGTAATAATTATTAAAATATTACTTATTTTTATATTATACATTATTTTGATATTAAAAACATGGGTGTCAGATTATAATGACCACTATATATTGTGTTAAATTGGTTGAACAAAATATTAACCGTATTAAAATATTTACAGCAGTTTACTTAGGTATAAAGAAAAAAAAACATTACAAAATGTATGTACACTTATTACATAGTCGATAAAGCAATTAGTATCTGTGTCCGTGCATGTGCCTGTCGGATTGTTTGCCGATTGAAAATCGATCGCTGTACTCGTCGTGGTCCGAGTGGTGCACGGCTTGCGGCGGATATTTCTCCGTCTTGTAATGTATTTCGGGCGTGGCGCCGAAGCTCTTCTGCCAGTGATGCGTCCAGTAGTGATTTTGCATGGCCACCTCCTTGGGCGTCTTGGCGTCCCTGCACACCGTCACGCAGTAGATCAGACTGCCCATGAGCGTCAAGAAGCCGAAAATGAGGAATATTATTCCCAATACCCTGCGGGGAAAAAAACCAAACGTCGTACAAAAATTGCAACACACAAAGTCAACATGTACACTCGATGAAACAAAATCCAAAACCATAACCTGATCCCGATGGCTGGTTGTTAGTTTCTACACGAGTCTTAAAACTATTTTTATGTCTCGGAAAAACGTCGTAGGGAGTAGGTGCCCTCATGGTTGAATAATATTAAGTACATAAATAAGCGTTTATTTAAAAAAGTCCTATATAACTTATGAAAATAAAATAATTTGATCATAATCCTTTATTATGTACCTAACCATAATTAATGAAAAATAATAAATTAATCATTTTGTAGATCAGATAATGCGATGACGTTCAGAATACATGAGCAAAATATACACAATATTAGGAGAAACCGTTAAATATGTTTTATCCATAACAACCTCGAGGAAACAAAACGTTTGCGTTTTCAAACATGTAATAGGTACATATTAACTTGTATTTCTATTTAATTATACAGGCAGGATAAAATAAACAAGTTTCTTTCTTTGATTATATTCATCGTAACAAAATATTGAAATGACACCATTGCTATATTTACGCACTAGGTACTCGTCGTGTTTTAAAAATGTTAATTGTGACCCGCCAGTTTAAACTACAGTCGTGCCTAGAATTTTTCTGACTGATAATTAGGGTCTATGTAATTTAATTTCTTACATAAAAAATTAGTTAGCAAGATTTTTGGTAAACTTTTTATTTTTACTTAAATGCACGAGTAAGACTATTTCTAAATTAATTTAGATATATTTTGCGAAAACCGATCGTGATGAACTTAAATTTTTCATCTCCACCACAAGCATTATGCTTACAGAAGAGTTTGTATCTATTTATTCTAATTTATATCAAGTTTTTTATTATGCATATTTATATTTGTGCACGGAATATTATATTATTATTATTACTATGTGTAATGACTTCTAATTTCTATATTTACAAGTGTACAAACTCGAACAAGTGGACAGGAAGTAGGTACTTATTATGTTAGTTGTTACTCACCACACGAACATGGGCTCAAAAAATTGTATGACGATGACGAAACCCAACGTGACCAATATAAGTCCCAGATTGAGCAGCAGCATCAGGCAGCACATGCCTTTGGTGTTTGGGCAAAACGGATTTGGCGCCGACATGGTCTCAATGGTGACGCCCGGTTTGCGCGTGATTTTGGACTTGACCGTCGACACTTCCGAGGGGGCGAGACCGTTGCTCCGGTAAGAGTAGTGGCTAGGAGCGGGCCCCCTGCTCCGGTTGCTCCTGCTGGTGTAATGAGATCCTCGACTGGAAAAAGCATACAAAGCATACAAAATTACATTAGCTCGATCGCCACATATTATTATACTATTTAGGTAGCTACAGGTTCGGATATAAGGAGGAGATGAAGGAATTTCCACCCCGCTCCCTCCAAAAAAGAGGCTTGAAAATTATTATTAGTATAATATCATGTATAGTAATAATACTAATTAAACTATGTTTAACTTTATCTTCAATAGGAATAGTATTTTTTTTATCAGATATAATAATAATTTGATATTTGTTTACGGTCAATTTTATTTAAAGTTCTGTAATTTTTAATCGCGCAGGCTAACGACGACGATAGATCGTCCACGTTATCGTCGTAATCGCACATACTTTCATACATTGACATAATGACATTTATTTTTATTATTACAATAGAATGTAGTTGTATATTGTCATTTTTCTATGGAGTACGGAAAACCTTCCTTGTTCGACGAGGAAATGAGCGTTATTAAAAATGATAAGTAAGTAAAATATGTCAAAAATTTGTGAAACACGTTTGACTGGACTTGCACTATCGTCTATCGATCATTCACATAGGGATATACACATAGTCCGTAGTCGTCGACATTGAAGAAGTTTGAACGTTTCTCCAAAAGTAAAAGAAAACTATAATTTGAGAACCATAAGTAATAAAAAAAATAACAAATTGCCCTAAAATTTGATTGAAATTTATCATAAATTATTAACCGGAATCCAATTCAGCTCTTAGGTAAATAATAAATATACAAAAAGTAATGTAATTCAATATTTTATAAGGAATAAAAGAAAATCTTGAGTTACCTAAATATGGTTAAAAATTTTTTTTTTGTTTATTTATTAATAAATAATTACAACAAAAATTTAAATTATTTAATTACGTTTACTTTTAGAACTAAAAAAATAAAATAATTATAACTTAGGGCACAAATAGCCTGTACATAATATTTTCAATTTTGCTCAACTAAATAATTTCAATGTGAAGTTCGACTCAATCGTCATTATTCTGAATTTTAATGTCTACAAATTTTAACATAATAAATCCTAATAATGTTGATACGTGATCCCACCTCCCGATATCACCTAATCATACATTTCAAATCCACGCCCGGATATAAGTACCTATACTTAAAAATGAATACAGAATATACAGATATATGCATAATAATCTATGCCCCTTCCTCATCAGTAAATTACATTATTTTTATTAAATGTCAACTCCCGTCCAAAGGATTTCCACACTTTCTAACACTAAATTAGAAGCACGGAATAAATTTGACAGGAATGGTACCTATATAGATATAATAACTTATTATAAATATGACAGGGTGACAGTGGCGTACTAACGGGGGGGATAACCCCCGTACAATAAAATACACCCTCTGCAATGTATAGAACAGTTATTATATACTTATAATATGCATATAGGACATTTCTGTAATTGTGCATTTATCCCATTATACTATAGTTATCGCTGTTTACGAGTTATCTGTCCCAACAAAATGTCTGGTACACAAATTGTGTCCCAATGACAAAAAGGTTTACATTTAAATTAGAAGAATTGAATAATTACTATCAAAGACGACATGTGAAAAGCATTTATTTTTTAATCAAAAATTAAATGCATAATATAAGAATGGACTAATTTCATGATATGAATTTATAATAACTGTAGCATTTTAATTTTTGCCTAATATCTATTATTATTACAATTATTCGTGTAGCTATTTTTGCTTTTTATTTATATTAGACGAAACTCGTGAAATCTGAAAAAACCGAGGGAGAGGAACTACACAATTCAGTATTTGGCAAACAACTCGGTTACTGCCATAATTATACATGATATTATTACTATCATGATGTCTAAAGACTGTACCGGGACTCCAAGTCCACCCAATAACTCAGTGGCGTAAATTGGGCTAAATTGTTAGGGTTGCAATCAGTTTTTAGGTTGGACAGATTTTTGGGGGGCTTCGCCCCCCCCACCACACCCCCTAACATATTTTATTTTATTCTAGATTTTAACATTATAAATAGGTACATAAATTTAACAAATCTATTTAAACCTTAAACACATATTGTATCTATTGGTAATTGGTATATATTATGAATATACGCTATAAATAGGGTATATAATTACTTATTGTCAATAAAATATGTATAATTTTCTTAAACAATATATGAATACATTAAAAAAAAACAATTCTTTTATTTTATAAAATTTATATTATAAATAACAGCTGCCATTTATATTTTTTGTATACCTAATATAATACCTAATACAATACAATATATATATATATATATATTAAATACCTTGTTATCAACTTAATAAAATATTTTGTGATTCTTTATTAAAAAATACCCTAATACTCTATTACAAACACACAAATAATATCTGTATGAAAGACTTTATTTAATAATGTAAATTAATTATTTTTAGCTTTTAGGCACCTTAACTATTATTTAGATGACTATTGTTTTTTTTTTCATTAGAAACGAAAAAAAATTAAATAAAACGCATACTATATAGAAATACTGTATGTTGTTTGAAATATAAGCATTATAGTCTATAATTTAGTTGTGTGTTGATAAGAAATAAAGTACGCTATGAAGTTATAACTTCATAAAAAGTTTAAAAAAAATGTGTAATAACTTTTAATTTAACTGAGTTAACTAAAAATTTTACTAACTTTTAACTTTTAACTTTTACTTATTGACGCATATTAACTTAACTGAGTTAAAAAAAATCATTAATAACTTGCCCAGCCTTGGTTTTTTACTGAGGGAATAATATCATTTATTTCATTAGTAATTGGCGGCCTCTATAATTATTATCAGCTACCATTGAGACTAGAGTCGGCCGATCACAATGGAAATATACAATACAAGTATTGGTATAAATAAATGTGGAAAGAATATAATATAATAATAATTCCATAAAGTTAAACATTGGTTCTCAAAATATAAATTAGGTAATTTATTATTATATTGATACTTCAATTTTTTGAAAACTGAAATCGTGATTTTTTGGAGTCCCAAAAAGATACTCTTGCGACCCTTTGATACTTTCAGGGTTTGCAAATGCGATCCCGTGCGACCCCCAGTTTACGCCACTGCAATAACTGTAGGCAGCGAATTTGCGATCTAATTGCACTCACCTCATTTCGGACGGTGGCCTGTACGCGGCGCTGGTCACGTAAACGTCTGAATCATGGTGGCTGGTCGCCGACCTGGCTCGGGAGCTGCTGGACGGCCTCTCCAGACTTCTGGACCGCTTCGACCTGGGCGGCGTCCGGTGACCACGGGATGACGGCCTGTCCGTGGCGATCGTGTACTCGGACAGAGTTCTTTGGCTGTCTTCACCTGTACATTTGCATGTCCTTATTAGTCCTTAGGAAGGCGTATATAAGTATACAGTGTTGCAGGAATTGAAAAGTGCTTTTCAACTATTTTTTTTTTATATTACGAGAGAACTCTGATACTAACTATTTTCATTAAGGTCAATAGGAGAAAAAAATATTTTTGTCTTTTTTCTAAAAATAAATTAGTATTTTTTTCTTATACGATTAACAAAATATTCCATAGGTAACTCCTAAAGTCCTAAAACGTGAATATAAAACTTTTTCTTTTTAAGCTATTTTAACTCTCTTAATCACTTCCGTTAAATTACATACCTACTCAATACTCAATGAAGATAATACGAAAAAAACATATTATTACAATTATAATATGACTTAATATTATAAACAAAAAAAATATAACTATTTTATATTTTCACATTTATAAATCCGTAGTTATGGTACACAAATAATAATTTATTCTGAGCACATAGGGCTATGATCATGTTTGAGAAAGTTTCATGTAGTATTATAAGATCCAATAATACATCCGGTCGTGTTTAAATTGTATAAATACAACAAGTGTCGACTTTCAGCATTTAGATTTTATTATCTAGGTATAATGTATATAGTATATTGTATATGTATAAATAATGTTAAATATAATAATCCTAATAAGACTTTGTATAGGTTTATTTTTTTAAATGATTATTAATATTTTATCATATTAACGTCCTTACCATCGGTAGAATATCCTCTGTGCACGTACGGTAACGTTTCCGATGATCTGTGGTGGTGTTTGCTGCTACCGGGTGTAGCCACGTAGTGATGTTTACTGATACGTTTCACCATTTTGTCAAGTTAAAAATAATGGGCTGTTCAAGATGACGCGTTGGACCTTTAAAAAAAAAACCAGTAACATTAAAAATAAAAGTAAATATATGGTTTATCGATGTTGTAATATTATAATAGGTATAGTTGGAAATTTGGTATAATTTGTGATGGGTGGGAGAAGGGCCAACAATATAAAATTATAAATACGACCAAAAAGTATTTTCCTATTTTTTATATTTTGTTTTCAAAATAATTGTAGGTGGTTTTGACGTAAATAGTTCATTGAACATTAGTCAAAATTGAAAATATCACCAATTTTACTTTAAAAATATTCTATACTAATAAGTAAGTACTTTTAAATAAGACTTTTGGACTAATATTTTTAAATTAAAATACAACAACTATTTTTTGATTAATTTTTGAGGGGTTGTATTGAAAGGCTTTTGAGGGACCAAGCCTGTTCATCCTATATTAGCCAAATAATTGTGAGTATATTTTACATAGATCTATTATAAACATTGTTATTATAGCCTTATACAAAGTAAATGTATTATAATTTATAATGCGCCATTGAATATACATTATTTTTATTAAAATATCCTATACGTTAAACCGCTTCAAAATTTCAGGAGTTTGATGATTATGCAACTAATATTTATTTAATTCATATCAACCAACATTATATGTATATAAAATGAGGTCCATTTAGTCACATGGTCTATATATTTTATAAATATAAGAAATCAAGAAACAAAAAAATATTAAACACTGCAATAAAAAAAAAAAATGCAACTATAAATTGTAAAAGTAATAGATAAAAAATCTACCTCGACACGAGCGAATAAATGGTTTTCAATACGAAAACAAGTTGTAAAATAACAGTTATAACTCATAATTAAAGAAGTTCACAAACATTCTTTGCGTCAAGAAAGAATTAATATAACTTTAAAACAATGGCTAGTTGTATAATAGTCGTATACATTAGCGAGTGTCACGTATATTATATGAGTGACGTGAACTGAATAATTATATGCTCGTAATTCGTCATAATTATAAAAACGGTAAATCTCACCAAGAGGAATTTATTATAAGTACAAACGAACAGTTAAGGACTAAGGAGCATTTAGTTTTATCCAAATATACTGCATAATATCCTAAATTAAAAATACTAAATGGATTACGTGCTGTTACAACTGAAACCTAATGGTTCAAAATTATTAAGGAACACGAGATCAAAAGCGTTTAGATATCTATAGTAAATATATGTCACCGTGATGTCACTGTCAGATGCACAACAATATTATTGTAGGAATTACACAGTAAAAGTTGGTCCAAAAATGAAATCTAAGTATTTTCAGTGACTACAATAATTTACGGCCGAGAATATACTCGTAGTTTTGGCGTCATAATGAAAGAGATGAAAAAATGAATTTCGAAGTATCCTTTGCCAAACCTCACTCATAGGATCATACACGTCTTATATATCAAATAATAAAAAAAATTAAATACCTTAAATATGGCTGAATTTTTTTTTATTTGCATAACAGTAAGTACCTACTATTATTTTTTATTGCTGTTATTATTATTATTAAAACCTTAAACGCCGCTCACAGACTTTTACAGTCGTTCCGCAGTGTAATATCGTAATATTTTATGAACCTATTCGTCGTTGTCACGTGTATATCATTGTAATAAATTTCCTCTAGAAGTAAAACCAAGTTGCGCCGCTGTACATGTTTTTTTTTAATTTAAAAGATTCGACATCGCATGCCTTAGGAGTAAAACCTAAGCGTGACGGCACGATAACCAGCCATTACCCACTGCCGTTGTACGTTATAATATATATAGTAGTTGTTAATTGTTATGCGGCGGTGGCGCTTAATGCTTATCAGTAAATGTAGCCCAAAATAACCGCAGTTTTGTTTTCGTAAATATGTAACGTTTTCATACGTCGTATGTTGTTCTTCTTTAGTATCATTTTTAATGTTCTACGATCGCCACTTGTATACGCAATAATTAATAGTCTATTCGTCTTGTATTTGTTTTTTGTATATACACTATTATCATAAAAAAAATGACAATTACTAACAAAATAATTGTGTTTCATTTATTTTACTCCATATCATATTAATATATTATTTTAATTTGTCGGTTTTCATTAATTATTAATTATTTTAATAACTATCGATTTTGATGTTTCATATCTGCCTGGCATCCCGTCACGGCTTTCATTTTGAACGTTTTGAATAACTTTATTCATATCCTAGCCCACAGATTACTGTAGACTGACTATTCGAATATTTTTTGACGACTGCGGTAAGGGGTATAGCTAATGTGATACACCACCATCGTAGTCATCGAGACTACATTTAATTTCTAAATAAAACATTTCTAATAAGCAATAACGTAGGATCTGCAGCTCGTCGCAAATATTAATAATATTATTGTCACAATAATCTATCGTAAAACGTTCCGTATAGTACACCGAAAGACGCGCGTGCTGATGGCAACAATCGATAGATATAGATATTATTCATAACAACACTGCCTATATATGGCTATAACATGTAAAATAATTTAAACATACAGGGTGATTCATCAAGTATGCTGACCCCCTTTATTTCGTCTTCATTAATGCATTTATTAAAAATTTTATTTTTAGTAATTAGTAAAATATATACTTAAAGACCCCCCATATTTCCAAGTTTTGAGATTTTCATACTACTTAAGGAATTTATGACGTATAAAAATAAAAATTCAAACCAGTAATTTTAGAGTTATTTAATTTAATGCAATAAGGATAATCGATCAATGTTTAGAAGATAATTATGATAATTTTGATATGGCTTAAAAATATGGTCTTTATTATTAATAATGTATATAAAAATATAATTTAAAAATTTTAAGTCAGAATAGAAATAAATTCATTATTAAACGAAAAATGGGAGTGGGTATGATTGGTGAATCACCGTGTATATAATTATAAATAATATTATATACCATAACAACTCAAATCTCCAATTCTTTTCTACTCTGCGGACCAGTTATTCACACCTGTTGACGCGGCGATTCCGTTATGTAAATGTCACGGAGTTAGTATATTGGTACGTAGTAAACTATAAGTAGTTTATGAACAATGCATAAAGTGGTGTCTACGCTACATCAGTGGCAGGACGGGGAAAAATGATTGGTGAAGCAGGAATCAAAACTGTTGAATAATATTATAATACAGGAACGACTATACAATATTATTATTGTACGCTGTAGCACTGAAAGCGTTGTGTACACGACATTATTTTATAATCATATGTTATCGATAAATCCATAACGCTTGAAACTTTGAAAGTGTAAACACAGAATCAAAAATTATTTTTGAGCTTAGTATGATTAAAAGCTTAAATCAATGATTCACATAATATACTATACTAAAATCTTTGTTAGTTACAGTCATGGGCGTAACTATAGGATTTAATAGTTACAAAGGCTAGAGTCCTAGAAAAATAAAGTTAAAAATAATTTGAAGGCTAATTGAGGCTAAAAAGTAAAACCTTATAGGGAGCTAAATACAAATACAGGGGGGTTAAGCCCCCTAGTTATGCCGATGGTTACAGTAGGTATAACTATTTATTTTCCATACAAGTATCACTATATTTTCAGATCGTTTCTCAAATGAATAAAAAGGTATCTATTACTTGAATTAATGTTATAAACGATCAATTATAAAATTCTATACTAAAAATATTCCACACATTCGCTTTTTAAGGGGTTTGACATAGGTAACTTTTAATGAAATCTAAATTCTATATAATATATTATATATTTAATGCTAATTCAAGTAATTTAAAGTGGTCCTCCATCAGTATATCACTGTTAGTTGTGTAATTACGAGTATATATAGAAAACCGGTTTCAAACAGAAAAAAACCAAGAACTAATTATAGTGATAGTAAAAAAAACAAATTTTCACAACAAAAATAAAAGAATTTTTACTGTGTAATACCGTTTTTATTTTTTATATAACATTTGCGAAAAAATTTGATTCAAGTTTGATTTAATATAAAATAACGTATTTTAAATTTTTAATAGTTTCTTTCGTATTATTGATATTGAAAAATAAAACGTAATTAGTAATTACACAGTTAAAGTGCTTGGAAATGCATTATTTGTAGAGAGGACAGGGCAGCCGGCAGGAGAGTATAAACATATTATAATACATTGCCAATATTAAAATAATCACATCTTTAATTTCAAATGACGATCGATGTATACAAAATATGAATATGTATAATAACGAAGCTCTGAAATTGCAATTATATGGCTTTTAACCAAAAATTTCGACTTACTATTCATGCCAATTATAAGTTTAAACTATTTATCGGTATATCATAGATTTTTGAATCTGATAAAAAAATAATAAAGTTTATAAAAACTTAGGTTACCAAAAAAAAAACCTTAAAATTGTAATATATTATATAATTATACAAACAAAATGATTAGGTATATATTAGGTTCACATATTATATTGATAGTTTACTATTAGCGTATGATGAAGCTCAATTAACCGTCGATATTGGGAAAGGAGAGCTATTTCAACACCCTACAATTATCAACTTATTGAATTTATGGATTACTTGTTTTATGGAATAATAAATAAGACGATCATATAGTAAACAAAATTGATTATTTATTATTTAAAAAAAAAATAAATTTTAAAAATAATCATTATTAAAACAATATTAAAAAAAAATTAGATTGTTATGTTAATTTAGTCATGTTTTGTGTAGACGAATATTCGTCAATGTAACTTTAACGTATATACAACCATAAATTATGTAATTTAGAAGATAAATATACACATATAATACTAAAAAGGTCTCAGAGTAGAATTAAAATAAATTTGCACGAAAGTATAATATTATATTATTTTAAAATATTACTAACGATACTCACTAACAAAATCTCAAAGTATAATAAACGATTCATGAAGGCAATTAGAGACCTATTAAAAATATATAATGTAATGTTAAAGAGACAATAATTATTTATTATAATTTCCAACATAAAAATCAAATTTAATTAAGAATATTAAATTTAACGTTATAACCTTTCTTTTTTAAATTATATTATCACACGACGTTTAAGTTTTAATTAATGGTACTTCGTAATAATTAAAATAACGAAAAACCGTCGATTTTGACGTAGTTATGGATAACTCATAGTATTATAACATTTCTAGTACTAAGACGATACGATTCAACATGTTTGTATAATGTATATGTGTGTGTGTGTGTGTGACCTATGATCGCTGTAACTGAGTTATTTGATTTATTGAAATACCTGCTCGCTGCTCGCACAATATTGGTTCATAAATCTTTGTATCCCAACTAAGTATCAGTGTGGTTATGTTATAAGAACCGGTACAAAACGTTACATTGGCAATAAACACGTGCCAAACAACAATATTGCTAGAAATCCAAACACGTACACGTCAACGCCTCTCATTACATCTGAATACTATAGCTAATAACAATCATCGTATAAACTCATCCGTTCGACTAACATAACCGGACCCTAGTTAGACCATCCCCTCATAATCAAAATGGTTACATTCATCATAAATTTCCATAATATAGTACCTATACTATATTATCTAGACATACAAGACCGTAACTGGAAATTAATTTCGGAGGGGGAGGGTTAAGCTAAAAAAATGTGTTTTGATTAAAACGAAGATTGAAATAGTTATTTACTAACCACATAATATAACACGAAAAAATTTCGGGGGGGATTGAACATATACATATATATATATACACAGATGAACTGAGCTGCAGTGAGCGCTGAACTGCTAACACGTCGGGTTACTGACTATAGTTGAAAATCTCAACGGAAATATGAGGTAGGTATAGTATGTTGTATAGTACCACGAAGATGATCATTACACCAAAAAATGTTCTAAATAATCCTTGACTATACGGCCTGCGGTCGAGATTATTTTATAGGGTTAAAAACCCATCAGCGGTGCTTGACGGTCGTGTAAACGCGCAACACGGATGGCTAATCAGAGAGATTAATAACCTAGAGAGAAAGAATGAGTGAGAAAAACAGACAGACACAGATTGCGACGGTGGGTTTTCAAACGAGCTTCTAAAAAGGATTATTCGTCTGGAGAAAACTACTGTACCGAACATCGTGAAATAATAATAAAAACGGCGTGCGTTATCAAGGATAACAAATCATACATTAGTGTTGTTTATTGTATTTATTATTTATTGTACTATTTAAACTACCATACTACATACTTTCACTAGCATCGTCACTGGCTATATTACAGAGTACTGCCAGTACACGGGTAAACAATAGTTCGAACAAGAAAGCGTTACTCATACACCGATGACGGATGCAGTGGCCGCGGGTTGAAACAAAGGAGGAGCGAGAACGAAAAATTACTGTTATTATATTATATTATATTATTATTCGTACGCAATGGTTTTCGTAAATTACAGGTAGTTATATGCTTCCGGAAGAAAACTGCGGTTGCACTTTTGTTTTACATTTTATAGTCTGCTGTAATTATAATTATTATTGTTACGCGTAGTTCATCTCTAGATGACAACAATAGATACGTCGCATAATCACAATAATATACTTTTTTCGATCGATTGCCGTTCGGCGATGACAGGCCACGTTATCAGTAGCTATTAGCTACAGCAGTAGAATATTGTTTCCACGACACGCGACACGGCCAATTAATGTTATTACCACCGCCACTTGCACCGGTCGTCGCACACGATCGCTGCACGTTTTTCACGAGCACAAAAAATAAAAATTACATCGGCAGAAGACGAATATTTTTATCGCGTGCGTGTTACATGCGAGGCGTTTCACGGTCACGGGACGTCTGTTCTTCGCGCGAACACAGTCAGACGGCGAATATTTTAAACTGCAGAGGGTGCGATACGCGATTGGGACGATGGCGGCGCGGAATTAATACGGACCTGAGGCATCGCTCGTATAGTTCTATACGATTGGCGCAGACTAAAAATGTATTTTATGTTATGTGGTTCTAGAGAAGCAGATCGACTGCGCCCAAAAAATTATCAGACAGTCATGTAATGATATCATTAAAAAAGAAAAATTCAGTTATACCAGTTATAAAAACAAGTAGCATATCTATGTCTTTAACGGGAACTCTGAATTCCAAACGAAAGTAAAACCTGCATCAAGTAAAATGCGCGAGACTGACGGTAAATTCACATAATATTATATTCACTCCAATATGTAACTGCCAACCGGCGCACATATAACTACTAAACTACACATATATTATACAATAATAATACATGTCATCGTTTGCTCGGGACTTTTCCGAAAAGCGCACGCACTCGACAGAAATACGTGTACGCACACACAAGTAGGCATACAAAATATATGTCAATATAACGTAGTATACACGTATTAATACCCATGTACGTATATATGTATATATATTATGTGCACCGCGATGAGGAGACTATTGTACGCACGGGATGAATGCATAACGGGAAATTACAAAATCTTTTTATCGCGAACCGTATTCACAATAATATATATACATAATATACACACACACGTGCATTATAAATTATAATATTATTGTGTACGTGCTGTCTGTTGGCTGACGACAATAACGAGTGAAAGTAGGTGTGCTCCGTGGGCCACATAACCGCCTACAACCGGTCGTACAGCTGTGGGTAGCCGGCGCGGATGATGTCATTGCACATGCCGGCTTGACGTGTACGCGGGTGTAACGTGTGTGTAGGTAATGTGCAGCGTATACAAGTGTGCGATTTGTACACACACAACACACACAAAGTTCTCTCGCCTAGGAAACGGCAAGGTCGTCGTCGACGTCGCATCCGGACTCGAAGGTCCTTCGTCGCCGTCGTGTGTATATTCAATGATATAAAATATTATACATATCATATATATATATATATATATGCATAAATATATTTAAATCGTTTTTTACCACTTCACGTAGGAATCTATAAACGTTACAGACCACGCGAACGTTTTCCCCGAGAGCTTGACGGCGGCGGGAAGTCGTGAGATCGAAAATCGAATATACGCTACTGCAGACTATAAGCGACATCACTCGACCGATTCGTACCTATATAGTGCAGCAGATACCGATACAATAATAAATAATAATAAATTTAATAAAGCGTTACAACTGTTTTTGTCGAAACCGCCTATAACCAATACGATTACGTAAATATACGAGTGTGCTGTTACAAATTTTTAAATCGAAGCTTTGGCCGTGAGTTTGTTTTCGACTCTTGGATGCAACACTATTATAATTACCATCAAACATAATATATCACGCACAGCTGGTGCATATCGTATGACGTGCCATACGATACTTTATATAGGCCCGTAGTCGGCAGTGATCGTGTTTCTGTTTATATACGTATAAAGTGTACAGTGTACACGATAGTGCTCGATCAAAGTGTAATATTGACTGCGGAGTACACGTGTATGTGCCGCACAGAGAGCAGTTTCAGTCGACGAGTCAATATGTAAACATGTATTATGATATATATTCGCTGTACAGGTATATAAATGGTGTTTATACGATTGACTCGTCGAATTCCGGTGCGGCGAAAGCGAATTTTCATGGCACAGGCATGCAAGAAAACGCGTCTATCTCGTTGCAAGAATTTTGAGTACGGGACAACTATATAATATGTACAATTAAGGTACAAATAATCTATAAAAATATATTTATATACGTATGATAGTATTTATATAGAAGCGCGATGAATAATGGCAATAAAAGTCGCAATGCTGTAGTCTGTAGAGTATGCTGTTTATTATTTACGAGTCAATATTATCGGCATCACACACACGATAGCTATGAAATATAGCCTATATTACATTTACAACACATAGGTAATAATATAATTGTAGAGAGTCGATAAAGCGATTTGTTGTCTTCCGTAGGCGCGTTCGTTAAAGTTGAACGTGCGGCAATGTGTAGTGTGTCACATTATTCACGACACACCGCAGGAAACCAACACCCGCCCAATGAACCGATAACAGCGCCAGTGACTTAACGGTAACGAATCGAGTTCCGGGTTCTGTGTATAATATACGCGTACACTACATAGTACATACATTACTGTATTAGAAATAAAATGCATTATTATTATTATTATTATTATATTCATCGCGTTGATAGGTTACCACGGTTATAACTTCCTTGCGAGTCTGCAGTAGCGAGCGTTAACTCGTTTTATTGCGTGAGCAAACAGAAGAAGATTGTATATAAAGGCAATAGGCATGTACCGGTGCATGGTTATTATTATTATTATTTTTTGTGGCATGCTCAGCGATTTTAAACAACCATAAATCACGACGGCGTTTACAATAGAAACGCCGTCATTATAATATTGTTATTATTAAACACCGATTTGTCCTGTACATTATCTATATATTTACCACGGGCCTATGCACCGTATACCGGCGACGGAGTGTTTTGCTTTTGAGGACGTTATTGTCAAAAACTCCAAAACGGTCAGTGAACTCCTATTTACTATCGTAATAACACGCCAAACAAATACACACACACACACACACACACACCCATTTAATGAGAGATAGTACTGGCGACTGGTTTAAAATAAGAACATATTCATAAATAAGAAAAAATTAATAAGACAATATCCCGTGGCCGCTATTGCCTGCAATCGCATACGAGTATCTCTATATTATGCGATACATCTAAATCGTATATTCTGCTCGTTCTATGTGCAAAACGTTTGTAGGGTGCGCGCACGTGTATGTATGTGTGTGTGTGTTTGCTACGTATCGGACTAATGCGATTTAACGGTGCGCACAGAGGATATAATAAAATATAACACACCTATGCGGCTACACGCCAACTATATATATAGTTATTGTGCGGCGAGTCCAATTAAGGATTAAAATAAAAATGATACTATATACATAATAATAATAATAATAATAATAATATATTATACATATAATATTGTTTGTATTACGCATTGGGACGACGACGGAATACTATTATAATATTATAGTTCAACAACCGCAAATCGATCCGGGCGCTGAGACTGCTGAGAGTTTTAAACGTTCGCTCTGTAACGCGTAGGTACACTTACCTATAGGCGATATGCATATTATGTGATATTTTATTTAAATACGTATATATAAATTATGTATTGATATGGATACAATATTATGTATACTTAACGACACTGGGGTTCCTATTATCTCTCCGTTCGAATTCGAGCGCGTAGGTCGAAACACGTAATACGCGTGTCGATAAGAATAATAATATAATATATCATTACGGCCCACGACTGTGGTAGACGTGTTTGCATGCATAGTTTGCAACACGTTGATCATCGCATCGCAGGAAGTTGCAGGGATCACGCTAAAAAGTATAAGGGTTAAAAAAAACTGCATGAAAATGATGTCTCACGAGATACGATGCAAATAAGGTGGGGCTTGGGAGGCTTAACCCCCCTAGAATTGCTATAGCCCCCCAAAAAAAACTAATGATTTAACTACATAATACATTGGAAATTCAGTTTAAAACTGAGCAACAGTCCTCCCAACTCCTCACACTATTTGTGACTATGCCTCCATAGTAAAATACAATATTATATACTAATGAGTTTATATTAATTTCATTAATTTTTGTAGCTCAGCCCTTGTATAATATTTAAGATGTTTTTAATAAACGTATTACGTAATATTTTTATTATGATCCATCTTAATCGTAATGATACTATTATGCATAGTAAAAAAGAGTTCTTGTTGTTATAATATAGATAAGGTTAAGACCTCTGAAAGTTTGTCATTTATAAACATTTGTATTTGAATATAAATCTTTTTATGAATATAATAAATTACAGATTTTAAATCAGCTAATATGACTTACAATATTTCTAGCAAATTTTTTTTTCAGGACGTAAAATATTTTTAAAATAAATGTAATACTATAATTTTTATGATTTATGTATAATTTACGTCAAAATACAATTACAGCAATAGGTTAAGGGTGTAGTATATTGTACTTAATTTTAATGAAGTTACCATTAACCCTCTCAATCAAACAACTTGCCATAAGTACCCATTGCGATATCTCATTAAGTCATAAGGACATAGGATATTCTATAATAACGACGATGTCACGTTCGTATTGCTCCGATCGATTAGTTGTATTATAAAAAGAACATCGTATCTGCAAGTGTCGTCTCCGTTTTACTACGCATAACTTACTAACATTTACGTTAAAAAGTTGAAATTTTTCATGGTTAGCTTAAATATCAGAATATTATAAGTATACTAAAATATTCAAACTTAAAGTTAAGAACAATATCTGTGTTCTCTCTTCGGTTTTTACGATTTTTAATTTCTAAATGAGTTATATAATGAGTTAGTAAAATATTCAAAAATGTTCATAATTCTTTTAAAAATTAAAATATCAAAAAAAAAAAAAAATGAAGAGAGAATGTTTTTACCTTTAAATTGAACAGTTGATTATTTCTTTCTAATATGAAATCTAACCTCATAAAATAGGAATTGTTGTATCCACGTACATTTTGGTAGGTAATATGTTGTTATGCGTTAATAAGACTGAGACAACACATGCGGATATAACAAATGAATGTCATCCTCTTAAAATAAAAGGTTGGTCGTCGTCGTGTAAATGTCATTATTCATTATTTATGAATAATACACGTTTAACCGGGTCAAATATACTGTATATCGTAATTTATGATCATTATACACTGTCTACAAGATGACATACGGCTAGGCCGGAGGAAACGTTACGATGACTTCAATACATTATTATTATATTTTTGTCTCGACGGAGCGTGTCTCCTTTTTATACATTTATGTTTGTTATTATAGGATGTAGTCATCGCGAGTCTGGGTAGGCGTTGCTATATGATGATAATAATAATAATAATAATATATAGTACTACCATAACTCGGTGGTGACGGCGGCGGCTGCGATCTGCGGGCGCTGGGAAAAACGAGTTAGCGCCCTCGGACCGCCAAAGTCTTTTGATGTTTCCCGCGAACGGTTGACAAACGGACGGACATTACGGCGACGACTACCACGACCACGCCATTAATATAATTTGCCACTCTTTCGTGTGTGTATTCGCGCGGGTGTGTCGTATTATATTAAGAGACGGCATTCTCGTCGTCGGCAATAATCATACGCGTAGTATAACGTCAGTATTCGTTGTTTTTTCAGTAATCCTTTGTGCGTCATCGCTCATCAAAAGCGAAAAACGTGCTGACACGGCGGCTGCTTGTACACCGTTACGATTAGAATACCGAAGCTGCTGCCGGTTTGTGTGTTTCGGTCTGGTCCGCGCTTTTCGTGCGTCTACTATTGACACGCGTGACGATACATAGTACTTAAAACGAGTTACCATATTTCGAAAGAGTACCTATGTATTAATACGTAATCGATTATCTGCAAATCGTCCTTTATGCACAACTGATCAAAGAGACAAAGACAATATCATAGAGATCGCGAATACCTATTACAGTCGGTCAGTATAATAATTATAGACAAACGAAAAGCACTGGCACGAAATAAAAAATACAATTTTATGTTTTTTTTTCGATCATTTTGAAAAATAATGAGAATTCACTTCCCAAAAGTACCAACTAAATCGTTCAATTGCTCTGCTCTAAAATATACATAATCGAATAACCATGGAAGAACAAATAAGCACGGTGGCAAAAACTATCGCATTTATCTTGCATTTATTTTGACATCATTTGTTATTGATTCAATCGACTAATTAGGTGCATAATATTGTAGTTTGCGTTGGTGTGACGAACTTCGTGAATCGCGTGTAGTACATATTGTATACGAATTTCACAAATCGAAAATATCTCCTATTTATAATACTACGCGTATTATGCCAAAGTTTTCAAGAGACGTAACATTATTCTGGGTAAGTGTAAATAAAAGATTAGAAAACGTTCACTATCTCTTTTTCTCAAACGCGCAATGCCCAAACGATTAATTCGATTTTTTTCCTATATAAAGTATTGGTCTTTTTCGCCATTCTGCTTTGAAATTCTTTTTTTTGCGTCATCGGATGGAAAAAAAACTAAGCCGCAACCGTCACGTTGCAACGTACCTATATAAACGCGTCGATAATGATCAACACACGTTTCTGCTTGATATGTTTTTGTTGGCTGCTGCTGCTAATTATTATTATTATTGTCTTATTATAGTGCGTCGTTTATACAAACGAGATCGTTCACGCGTGCCCTATAACGTTTTTCGCGATATGGACAGAGCCACCGTGCCCGGAGTTGGTGAAAAGCCATAAATTACGAAATGTATATTATTTTTCAATGGCGCTCTGGTGAGGATTTGTTTCTCTTAACAATTGATGCAAATCGCGAGGTGGTTTAACTTTGTGGTTGTCGTTGATCGCGTGCGGTTTGTTGTATTACCAAAGAAAATCGGTAATACATAGTGCATGCGACGACCACGTTGTGTATACTATAATATATTACATAAATAGTTATGTGCACTATAACGATTTCTCGAGGAAGAAGTCGTCCGTTCGGAATAGGATTTTCAGACCTCAAGTTTTAAATTTTAAATCCATTAACTTATAAATTATAATGTTATTATCGATATAATTATATATATATAGACATTAGATTTTGAGCATGTACGAATAATACGACGTATAAGCTTCCAAATTGAAATTGATGTGTAATACAGTCGTACAATTTTTATCTATGTAATCATTTTAATCGTTATTGGATTTTTATAGATACCTATTTAAAAACACCGTGGAGTTTCTAGGATATTTTAATAAATATTTTTATGATCAATTTAATTTAGTTAATATTTTCACCGAGCACATTATAATGCATTTATGGTCGTTTCAATAAAAATATTTCGGCGCACATGAATATCTGTTTTACTTATTGGAAATCAAATTAAACTTGTTTTTTTATAAGCAATTAAATAACAAGCCCCAATATAATTCTACACGTTAATTATTGAACACAGTCGCGGTCCACATGATTTTTTTTTTTTTACTCATATAACTCAATATCATTATATTATATAATTTGTATACGTGAATGTGAATTGCATAATTTAATGTGCAATGGAATAAATAATTTCTTAAAATGGTTTTGTCGTCTAAATCGTTGTAAATGTTTTATAAATATAATTATTTATAACAGTCCAACAATGAATCGAAAAACGAACATAACCACAACCTTGACGAGGTGATCTCAACCGAATGGTGATAGATATACTCAGGTGTGACAATTTATAATTCAGATATGAAAGTGGCGAGAAGGTAGCAAAGACATATCAGCTGAAGTTCAATCAATGCATAAGTCAAATTATAAATATAAGTAAACTTAATATAATTTTATTTAAAATCAAAAAATATATTATTTATAAACAAAATATAGGGGAAAATGTGATTCACTCATCGTCCCTACATTGGTTCCATAATATATTTCATTAATAGTCTGAGGTAGGTACGCTTAATTTGTATAGCCGGTACGAATAGTACAATATACGTATAGGTACTATAATATATTTTATAATTGCTATTATCACAAAACGTTTCCCATTTTGGTTAATATATTTTATACGACGATAATAAAAATAATGCATTGTGATTTGTGTTTTATTTTAATATATAATTAATAAGTATAATAGCCTTCTAAACACGTTCAGGTGTGTACGCAATCGCTATTGTTTTTACCATTTATGTATGCACTGTCGCTTTGGCATACCAAGGAATTTATTAAGAATGAGGGGGGTCTTAAAATTAATAATTACATTTTTTATTTGGTCTCTATAGTTAAACTATTTTTAAATTAAAGTGTTATTATACTTAAATGTAAAAGGGTAATACCCGTTAAATTAAAATAAATATATGAATAATTTATAGCTAACTTCATAACTAATAGATGATTTATATGATTCATTAGTTATGTATCCAAAAAGCTAAATATATATATAATAGGTACCGTCACTTAGAACATATGTATAATATTAAATTATGAAGTACTTACTTATTCAAATATATTATAATAATTGTTAAATATATTACCTATTTATCTACAACACCGATGTCTGATATTAGGACCTAGATAAGTATTAACAAACATGTGTAATATGTTATCTTCGTATTAATTATTACATATTATTATTATATACCAAATTTGACGTTCAAATCAATCTATTTTACTCTATTATAAATATTAGAGTGAATTTATCATAAAATGTGTTAGTAAAAATATTATCAAGGCCGTAACATGGATTTTGTTGGTATTTTAATTTTAAGCAAGTTATAACTTCTTAAAGCATTCTAAAATTAATTTTTTTATGTTGTTTATTCGGTGTACTTACATTTCTTATTAGGCTATTTTTTAATGTTATAAAAACATTTTTAACGTTGAAATTCTAAAGTGGTTTTCGGAGGTTTACCGAACCAAAAAATTCCTGAATGTATATATGCTACCTATATAATATATTAATATATCACCGAATTCAGTGATATATTATATCTACCTATCATCATGATAAAATGCGATGCTCGGTAGTGATATAATATACAGTTCTATAATTTGTGTTCGTATTATTATGATTAAGCGGAACTATCCACTGGACTATTCAAACGGTCATTATTCACAAAAATACATTATATACTGTTAGACGTATATACACTACACCAATATAACATGTACCAACTGAAAAGCTGAGCAAGGTATTTAATTTTGATGACCGAGCTAATCTGCAGCAGTATAAATTACACCTTAATTTGATAATTGAGTTACATTAAATGTCTGCAGATGACAAAACATTATCAATATAATATATCTCATAGTTTTAAGCAGGTAATTGGTAATTACTCATTTTTATTCATATCGTGATTTACGAGGTGATTTATTTTTTAAATTTAAAAATACTTTATTAGTGTAAGGTAAAAGGTTATTTTGATTTTAAATAGAGTATATTATATAAGTTATTATACGTACCTATTAATGAAATATTTTTCAAATACATGCTATGATTTAATTTTATCCGAACACTCTCCGGTAATCGGTTATGTACTTACAAAGAGACTTCGTTTATCTATATAATTGCAGAATTTTGGTTATAAAAATAATATACATAAACTTATTGTGTACGAATCAGTAAAAGGGGCTTATTAGATTTCGTTCGTGAATTCGTGATAGATTGGATAATTGGAATGTGCACAGGTATATAATATAGGGTAGGTATTCTTATTATATCGGTATACAGACCGTGCGTGTAGTAAAATGTGTATAATATATATATACATAATACATGTATTACATATAAATATTTGGTATACGCGTACACACCTAATACTTATATCGTGCGATTAACGAAAATTTATCGCCGTAAACGTTTAGAAATGAGATTCGTGACTACGGCTACGTATTAGAGTTTAGAGTGCACATTATGTTATCCGCGCGCGGATATCTAATGTAAAAATATTATATTATCATTATTTTTATTATTACCATTATTACACGTTTCGTCGCGCGGGATCGAATCACTATAGCCACGGCTGCGTGTGTGTCCTGCGTCCTCCGAGGCTTGTAACTAGGCGAAAAATAAAGGAATAAAACGATTTTCGTATCCATTAAGGTCCTGTTCGTTGATTATTTTTAGTCGGAGACGCGGTAAATTACCCGCTGCACCATCCAAAGCAATATAATATTTTTCTCATGACCGTTTCGAGTTTGTCGATCGTGAGAGTGTCGTCACGTAGGTATAAGTATTATCTATCTGTGTTTTCTCTCTCTCACTGTACACCGATATACAATATATGAACCATTATAAATACGACGAAGTTTTTCACCACCGAGTCGAATCGCTCTTCGCGTGTGGCTATGCAACTATTGGGTATTGGTCTCAGCTTCTTATTCTGTTGTAGATACATGACTTTTGTGGTCGGCCAAAACGATCACGTCCGCGCGCGATCAGACGAACTATACAACTATACATCGCATTTTTCTATTGCGATACGCACATTTTTCTCGTCCCGTTGGCTCCAGCAACGGTATAATACATTTGTAGTCTTTAGATGTTATGCACTATAATGCTATTATGTAATGATGGCGACTGTAAAGAACGTTGAAAGCGGCATCATCTCGTTGGGTATTTATTATATATACAATACATAGAAACAAGAAGTAACATTTTCCCGCTCGTCGTGGGAGGTGCTATACCGCTAAAGATGATAGAAACGAAGAATTTCAAAGTTTCCAAGAGCGGTCAATACGTATTATCTCATCTATAATTATAGATAGATATATAATATAATGTAGTGTATATTTTGTATACAAAGAAAACGAGACTATGTATGGATAAATTATTAGACTATGAAGACAAAGAAAAAAAAATCACGGTTCGATGAGAAAACTTATAGACAACCAGTGTTTTGAGGATATGAAATACTATTATTTTATTATACATGTGTAGGTTTAATTGCTTTACATAATTTAATGGGTTTCTTATTTATAAATTTAAGTACATTCTTAATAATATCTGCGGAAGATTTAAACTATTTTCATAAATTAAAATTCTATAATCGTTACATACTTTCGTCCAATTACATTAATAAGCGTTTTAGTTTCTTTTTATCATATTATAAATTTAAATTACATACGATAAAATTAAAAATATTCTAAAATCTGTCATTCGGTATTTTGATTTCATAAAGATTGTGTAATTAAGCAACCGCAATATAACTGTAAAAGCACTGTATAATAGTCTATAAGAGAAATGCAATTTTTTATTACAAAATAATTTGTTTGATGTGCAACATAATTTTTATAGATGCAATAACAATAACAACAAATTTGCATACTTAATAAGTAAGAACCCATACATAATTATATAATTTGTGTATGTATGAATTATTAAAATATTTCTATATTTATGTTGTATGATTTAGAGTTATCATACTAAAGAACACTTTTGTTGACAATGTACAATTAATATCCAGCAAAATTTATCATTCTATAAATAAAATTAAATAAATTACGATTTTTTTTTGGAAAATATTAATTAGCAGTTAGCACACATAAATATCATTATACCATATTTGTGTACGGTAAATGAATTGTACAACGTGTTTAACATGATAAACTATATGAGTTTAAACAGTCGTTGATAATCATAAGAAAAAACATAATGCCGAACGGATCGTAGGTAAAGCTATGCTAATGTATCTATTGACTATTTGCAACATGTCGTATATTCGTATACACAACATATTTCGTTACAGGTTTCGGAGGACGCATCGTAGCGAATCGTTGTCATTCCAGTGTGCAAGCTGCACAGCTGGGTGCATATACACTATATATATATTTGTATGTGTATATTATATATATTAATGTATTATATACATATACACACACTAAACATATATACGTTCACGATGTTACGACATTTATAACGATGACCAGTCTTTCGGAAGGTGTATAATGTAGAAGTTAAGTCACGTGAAAGCATGCGGCCCCTCGGGCTATATACGTGAATACTATAGAATGTCGGAGAAAAAAAATTGTTATTATGTAAACGGTCGATCGAGAAATGACTTACGTTATTTGCAAGTGCAGCGTGGAAGACATACGCGGTGGTATTAATAAAAAATAAAATAATAATAATAAATCTACATGATATATGCTAAAATAATACTATATCTATAGATATAAATATTATTATTTCGTATTGCTGCGTACGGCAAAAATTTCACCATTGAAAACAAATTAAAAAAATAAATAACAACAATAATACGAACTGGAGTGACTGAAATAGTACACGCGTTAACGATGTTCCTATATACGTATAATACAAATATTTTGTTTATTATTGCAGTGTATATATTATACATATACCTATGTAGTAGGTTCGGAAACCTGGTGGTTTTAATTCTCTCGGCCGTTCTATATCACAAAATATACACACGCGTGGTGTCCTTGGACTACCATAATCGGTATGCAACTGTCTGTATAATATTCCATAGGTATTATAGGTATGTATAGATAATATGTACAATATTTAGCCTTAATTCGGCCTTCTTTTTAAAACGTATTCAAATATAGCAAGTGATTTGTTTTTCAATTCGTAAATTGTCCGGCTTATTTTTTACAATCAAACCGACTGGTGTGTATTATAATATGTTATTGTTATGGATATTATTTCGTTTCAAACTTACGTCATTTTGTTTTTATTTATCAAAACTACGATTTTTCAATGGTTGCAACTATACGAGCAGCACGGACACGAATCGAACGCGTTTATTGTAACGTAGTATCATCATTTTCGAACTCGCGACGTCGTCGATTTATTTCGTGTTGTGTTTTTGTTTTAAAACAAAAATGTAAAATTAAAAATAAATAACAATAACAATGTTAATTGGTAAACGCAACCGGAGAGACTATTGAACAGGTCGACCGGCGATATTAGCGCGAAGCTCGTTACTGCGGCTGTTCGGCATAAACCGGTCCGCGGTCTCGTGAACGGAGGAGCGCCCTACCTGTTCGTCCTTCCTGGTCCATTACTTCATTCACCGTGTTTACGACGCCTACGTTATGACGTTAAGTCTCCGAGCGACGTTTACTACAGAATACACATTCTAAAATTGTATGTATTATAATTATAACTTATTTCTAACTCCGTTATTCAAATATGTCTAAATTATAGGTATGTTTACACTGTGCACAATATAATATAAAATATACCCTTTACAGACAATTATTGATGTAAATTAAATACCCGTGTTTATCGCTGTGATAATTTGTTATAATTTAAATTTTTCTCCGCTTCTGGTGATACTCCCTATTTGTTTTTTGTTTTAGATTCAGCTGAGAGCGATAGATATATTGATTTTAGAATGATACCTGTGTAGTACGTGTTTTTTGTGTGTGAAGATAAGAAATAAAAGATAATTTAATGTTGAGGATGTTTCTGGTAGAAAATTGGATACATAATAACTTGTTTGTATACTTTGGGAGATTTTTTTTTTAGTGTTGCAACATGTGATTTATTAGCAATTAATAACCGTAAAGACTTAAATATTGAAAAAATATTTATATTTTAATTTTAATTTTCTTAACACACCTTCTAAAATATTCAAAATAGTTTAACTCTTTTCGATCTATTTATAATTTGAAATATTATAATGATTTAAGTTTATTTATTATGATTTAAGTTAATAAAATTATTGTTTCAAAGAAAAATGCTTGAAATTGTAAAAAAAGTTACTCATAAGTAGTTCTTACATCAGTTATAAAATAATATTGAAAATATAGTAGAAATTGCTTTCAACAAGTTTCAAGAGCCACAGCATTTTTCTCGTTGTAACCGGTAACTTGTAAATTGTCACAATTTTTTTTTGTATTTACGTTGTAAATTTAAATTGTTGAACACAATTTTTTAAAACACAAAAAAATGTGCAAATTATTTTAAACTTAGTTAAATATACATGAATACTCTAATTTTGACACTTAAGGTCAATAAATGTAATATACTAACACAATTTTTCACAAGTTTTTCTTACAACAATTTAAAAAAATTTAAATACACACAATATGCCAAAATGTTCTGTCGTCGAAAAGTTTTAAGTTTAAATGTTGATGATATTGAGTTTTTATCAAAAATTAACGATTTCTTTTGTAATTTTTTATTAAACGTAAAAATAAAAACATTCCACTGCAATTACTAAATTAATAAATTTATAATTTTCTATTCAAAATTTTAAAATATATTAATCCTATATGTTTCATGAAAATATTCATGCTAATACATAATTTTACATAAAATGTCGATGTTGATTTATAACTTATAAGTTAATAGCAATAATATTAGCATACTCGTAATAATTAATCTATAAAAATATACTATATCACTGTATTTCAATGAAAAACATAAATAACTAACAGTTATATGAATAAATTATAAAATACAGAAATAAAGAATAGAAATAAAGGCTTGATATAATCGTTTCGTAATCAACGATTCATTATTAAAGCATTAAATATTGTAATTCAAATCAACACATTCATACATTGACTTACTCAATTATTTGGCATATTTATTAATTCATTTTTTATTTCACATAGAGACAAATGATTTCTGAATATTTGATCGCACTGAGATACATATATTCTACTATACCTACTATACAGCAGCGAACAACTACTTTACTTATATATATATTTTTTTTAAACTAAATAAAACAGCGTCCGAAAGTCACATTACACCGTTCATAATATATTATACGTACGTATTATTATGAAACTTTCCTGTATTTCTGGTAAGCAATTCACGTACGTGCGGCCAACAAACGTATTTTGCAATATAGATAATAATTATAATTTGATATTGTATAAGCACCAACATGCTTGCCTAAAAATCCATTGGAATTAAGGATATCATACCTAATACGGCATTAAATAGTGAAATACGTAGGTAGTTAGTTGTATACCTATATTATTATTACAAGATTGATATTTCCCATTGCAAAACACCATACATATTATTGTGTGAAAATTAAAATTACTATCATCACATTGTTTTTTTTTTTACATATATTTAATGGATTTCTATTTTACAAAGCACATGATCGTCGTTTTCTCAAAGTGTGACTAGTGTGAGTAATAATAATATATAATGTATGTATAAAAACACTAAAAACTAAAAACACATGACTTATACTATACCATACTTCTTAATATAGACAATAAAATGAAGAAATAGGCGTACTTATCGCGTACTGCATAAATACCATAAACAATAGATAATACTTTATTATACTAGAATTTCGTGTTATACCGGAATATTTATCAGTACGATTTCGATTTCGACTTTAAACTATGACTGCACAGACGACTTGATGCTAATGCATATTTTCGTGGTGTGTATACCACCAGAAGTGACTTGTACATTAATAATTGTCTTGGTTTAAAATTTAAATGTCTTGATTTTACGCTCGAACAAGCGCGGCTGTGACATGTCGGTCGGTTTCCGTTTTCATCGCATTAAGTTT
Organism: Rhopalosiphum maidis; assembly: GCF_003676215.2. NCBI lineage: Eukaryota > Metazoa > Arthropoda > Insecta > Hemiptera > Aphididae > Rhopalosiphum > Rhopalosiphum maidis. The sequence continues at coordinate 86,718,990 of NC_040877.1, forward strand.
TAACACGATATATATAATATGTTATTTGAAACACTCGTGCAGCTGTCCAAAAGTAACAAAAATTTGAAATGACATTTGGTATATAAGCATATTATATTATAAATACGTAACGCGCGCGTATACATGGGCAGACACAGGATATAGACAAACGATAAACATCGATATTATGAGGAGCGTGTTTAATCGGAACGGAAAGCAGTCAAAAGTAATACAATATGTTATAATATTATAATTACCATTATCCTCAAGTCCTCAAATATATGTATATATATATATTGTAATAATGATAATATAAGAAATAAAAGAAAAAAATAGTAGGTAACGAAATATCTTTACGTTTACCTAGAAATAACATATTATTATCGTATAGTATTATACTCTAGATCGGATATAATATATGTTTGATGTTTAATTTTTTGTAGTTCTTCTGTTACACGGTCTGAAAATTCCATCGCTTTCGTGTGTGTGTAGTGTAATAATTTTTATAAAATACGATCTCGACCGATACGATATAATGTGGATAATAATAATGCACAATAGTCGACGGCTCAACCATGCAGTGATGATAATATTTAACGTGCGTTTATATGTCCGTCTGCGCACGGTGCGTGTACAGTATCATGAATACCTACTGAAATACTGACCTTTCTGTCACGGTCGTTTGATCTAGATTTTTTCGTTTCCCTGCGTCTTCCGTCTTCACATCGTTTTCGTTTTGTGGATATTCATCGGTCTGTAGAGCAATTGCATGCAGGCACGTCAGCACGTGAATGGTTTTGTTGTTTCCTAAATCGTGCAATTTTGTATTATATAGGCAGGTACATATTATATGAATCTGGATCAAAAATAATCAACGAGACCGCTCGCATTAGACTCTTCGCAACTCTTGTAATAAAATATAAACGCTTTCGATATTGATTATTTACTGAGCAATGAGCAGTTCCATGTTTCTGTTCCTTTCAAATCAAACACACATAAAGAAGATGTTCCTGTATGGAATATATTATAAATAAATATAGTTAGGTACCTACTACCTATAATCAGTTAGTTCTATAGTTAAAACTTTAAAATAATTTAATATTTTAAACTTGGCATTATTTATACATTTTTTTCTAACTCAGAAAATCTATCAATAATATCATAAAAATTGACAGATAAGTTGCATTGAGTTTAAAATATCATAATAGGCTATAATTCGTTATCGATTGACAAGATAAATAAATTTAAATTAAATTCTTATCTATTCATCATTAATCCCAGCAAGTGACAACTTTATCTTGTGATTCTATTGTATTATTATATTGTTAGTTAGTTTAAGCTGTGATGTTTATCTGCAGAAAAAAATAGTAACTGATATCATTAAAAATTTGCTTAACCCTAAAGTATATATAGTTGACACATTTGGAAAACGGTGTCGTATTTGAATATCTTTTATTATATCTAAAATGCTTAGTGTACATTTTTAGTCGATAAAATTATAAAATAATAGTTTACAAAATTAAAACATGGCAGTCCATTCGCCATCCAATCAGACTACAAGTATACTCTCATAATAAGCGACTCTCTCATCGCCCTTATCTCACTACAAGATCACCACCTTCAAAATGAAGTAATCCAAATTAACAAAGACCTCATTTCTTCGTCGAAAAACAATATTAAGTTTATGTGGGTCCCTTCTCACATAGGTATCCCCAGGAATAAAAAAGCCGACCAAATGGCGAATGAAGCGGTTACATCCACAACCTCTACCTTCATAAATAAAATCTCAAATAAAGATCTCACGAATGAAGCCCATAAACGGATAATAAAAACATGGCAAAATCACTGGATTTAATTCCCGACAGCAATAAACTCAGAAACATCAAAAAAACTGTGTCCAAATGGGCATATCCAGAGAACGCAACCAGGAAAGAACAAATAATTATAAACAGAGCCAGAATAGGTCATTCCCACATCACTCACTCATATTTGATAACCATGGAGTCCCCCCTCGTGTGACACATGTAAAACTCCTCTTACAATGGAACACATCATTATGGTCTGCCTCAAATACTCAACCGCACGTTGTCTTCTCAATAATTCAAGATCATTCGAAGAAGCCATCAGTCAACATAACTCCGTCAACATTTTTAAATTTTTCAAAAAAATAGATTTAGATAAAAACTGTAAATATTACAATTTTTTCATTGCACCTCTACAATAATAAGGTAATGTCTCCTTTTATATTGTAAAACTATAACTTTTTGTAATTATAGGCTAATAATCTTTGTAATTGAAACCTTTATATTAATAAAAAAAAAAAAAAAAATTTGCTATACTATGTATAATGAAACTATATTGTTTGAAATTAATTTTTATGTACTGATAATCAACTGCAGCAGAATAAAAGTGTTATAAAATTATAAATTTATCATGTAAAGAAAAAAAAATGTATATCGAATCGTTCAGAGACGATGATTCGGTTCGAAACTCCGGAAATGTGTTAAACCACTTTTGTTCTTTTCTTTTTCGTACCTACGTCTATAACTATTTTTATTATTAGTAGTAGTAATATTAGTATTATTATTATTGTTATTATTTTTTTTTGTCTTTTCTTTACAGCATGTTAAGCGTGCGGTCGGATGAACATGTCAGTGGATCCATCTAAAAAAAATCTTATAAAATGGCTACAGCTGTCTCGCGGTTATCGCTGATTTATATTTGACGGGAAGTTATAATAATAATTTACACAATATTATAATATACCTGCCCATGACTATTTCAGTAATATTTACCTATGATATGATATTATTGTATTATACTATTTAGAAGTTGTGCTTGTACTAATAAGGATCTACCGCCTAGCTAGGACGTTTTCCATGTACGTGTGCGTTCACGTGACGATTTTCAACAGAGCTCATAACAGTTATTATAATTATTCCTATATCCGTGGAAGTTGCACGCAATAAATTTAGATCCGAATGGCAGTCACACGGCTGAGTTCTGGTACCTGTGCAATTCGTGATTCGTGTTATACTAATATGCTATTAAGGGGGACAGGGTACCGTTTGTTTACTGTGCCTACCATAATTTTATAGTATTAGCCATTAGGTATAAATGTTGTGTGATGAACAGTCGTTATGATTGACGGAGAAGTCATAACGAATTGTAATTGACCGGTAACGAGTACAAATTGTGTGTTTTGAGGTTAACACTAAAAACTAAAAATCACTAAAAGCGTTTCAGTGAAAAATTTCTCACGACGGCGAAGAGTGAATTTTTTCGTAATTATAATTGTATTTTTTTTTTGCGGAAGTGGTTTGATTAACTATATGCCTATCATCAATACGTAGGTATACAATTTTTTTTAATATTCTGAATTTTCAAGATATTTGACGTAACAACCGACAAGAATAAGAATCCTATGACAATTAACAATTATATATATATTAGTGTCTTTTATTATTTTATTCTAATTATGTTAAACAAAATTAAGTCCATGTATGAAAATTTATAATATACGTATTCGGATATACTGCAGGAAAAAACATATTTAAGTTTAAACCGTTTCTATTATTATAATAATAATAATTGTTATAGCCGTTATAGGTTTTAACATATCGTTTAACCACCCGTTTTTTATATTTGAAAATGATTACCTATGAAAAACTAAAATAATTGTTATTTATTTAATACATAATTTAAATGTATTCAATTCAATCTTAAGTTGTAAATTATTTCACTGTATTTACTTTGCGGGTATTCAATTTTTTTAAGCTTAATGTTCTGTGACACATACGATTAACGACTATTGTAAAAGTGTAGAACACCTGCTATTATTATATAGGATCAGTGTCTCGGTAGATTACAATGTGTAAGTATATATTATATATATATATATATAGTGTCAGTAAACTACATTCAGGTTTCCATTCAGCATTGTTCGATTTATATTTCATTCAAAAAAAAAAAATTAGATAGAATTTAGTTTCCCGTATAGATAACTATAATGTTTTATTTTTAATGAATCAAGTACTGCATTGCACGAATAAATAACAGTTATTTACGGGCCATTTTAAATATTTTTAAATTGGGTAATTGATAGGTACATTTTTTGGTAACATGATATAATTTTTGACGAAGTATAAAAACACTACTATAATATTCAGTTTTGAAAGTTATATAGATACATTATATTAGTATATTCATATATTAATATATTATTGCCATTGGGTTTTGTTACTCTGAAATTTTTTCCAGGTTTGTTTAAATTGTATCTTCTGTTCAGTGTGTTTTATCATTGTTTTGAATAGGCTCATGTAAAATGATTTGGTTTTAAAAAAATTGATTAAAATAATATACCTACAAGCAAAATAATAATTTAAAGTGTCTATGTCACGCGATGTTTAAATTCAAACCGATAAAAAATATTGTCAAATGTCTTTGTTTAATCAGCCATATTCACAAATCAAAGTTATAGCTAGGTACCGTAGTTAAAAATTCCTGTGCATATAAATGGGTAAGATTGAAATAAATTACTATTATAATTTAAAAAATATAATTAAGTACCTTATATACTATTATATGACTATAATTTAAGATATATTATTTTAAATAATCCATCACATTGTCAGGTATGATTACACAATGTATTTTAAATGTATATTCTTTCGAACTATCATTAACAATTATATGTACAAGATATATGATTATTAAATATTTAAACGGTGAATGATGATACTTAGATAAATTGAACAATGGTTTAATCTCAAACAATGCGTATAGTGTCGTGAACCAAGATTTATTTATCTCAATCACCAAACAAAGGTTAAAAGTCAAATAAAAAATAAAAATAAGTTAAAAGAGATAAAATTATCATTAACACTATTGCAATAAAAAATTATTGATTGAAAACATAATAATTGAACCTTAAAAATGTAAAATAATAATAGCTGATTATAATATTATAATATTAGGAATATTAAAACAACTGGAATAGTTTTCTTCATGATTATAGTATAAGTTTCCTCATTGATATTTTCTTAAAAAGGAATACGTTTACTTTTCCTTGATATTTTAACGATGTGTGCAATATTATACGTTTTAATATATGTATTTACGTCTGAAGATCATTGTTTTGCTCTTACGTATACACAAAGAAAATATAATTTATATTAAGTGCATAACATGCTGTCTTTGTTAACAATATTTCCTCCTTTGCAATGTGTTATCAATTTCGTTTTAGATTCCGAGTGAAGTATTGATTTTGCATTGATAATATGTGATGAGTATCTGTGATCTATTATTGCTTTTTAGGGTGGGTAAAATGCTTTGATTCAAAGTAAAAAAATTCATTTACTATAAAATAAATAAATAACTAAAATAATTAAAATAAATTAAATTATTTTTAAAGCAGTATCAACAAACATATGAAATATATTTAATATGATGTAAACTGGCAGACCTTCTCTGCTAGAAATTGTTTTTTGTATATTACAACAATTTATCATCATTGGATTTAAATTTAACAATCCATTATACAGTGACCCACTCGACTCCTACTGTATATAGCAGAATGGTACCCACTCGTCCACCTTTTTAAATTTTAAAATGTTTATTTTATAGTATAAGCCCAATTTTGTGCCATTATACAATTATCGATAATTCATATTTCTTTGTTCATTTTTCCGATTGATAGTGGTGTAAGGCATTTTATATAAATATATAATCTTATAAACTTATGTGATATGTATAAGTATAGACATATAGTATTTATAATATTATAGAAGACAGCAATTGTTACATTTAAATAAAAACAATTATCAGCGTTCACTGCTCAATAAAGTATAATTTCTGTTTATTCGCGAGTATTAACAATAAATTACACTATTTTCCAATTCGTCTAGATAACTATCTGCATCATAATAATTTACCTACGTTCAATTGGTCGAATTACTATAATTACTACTGCTTAAATTTGTTGACATATTTTATGGAGACCATTCAATGCTTAAAAAAGTGTTTTGGAAATAAAACACACAAATAAATCAATAGTCTAATTATTCGTTGTTGCTCCATTAAGCATCTAAAATTGTAAATAATTCAATTTAAATTTTAAACATGTTTTCCGTAGTTTTGCTGCATTGCACAACGTGCGTATTTATATATTGTATACATAGATTATTTTATATCATACTATATTTACTATATTCAATCTACGATATTGTGTATACACCACCCCTACTCAACAACATCACCAGACACTCAACTCGCACATCCAAGTCATCATATAAGTGTCGAATCCACATTACGTTCATGGTGAGTGTATTCAAATGTAATGATGTTTATTGTATTGTTTATAATATTATTAAAACACAAATAAATAAACAATATTATGCAACGACGGCGGTTGGATCGGTGGGAAATGAGATCGCGCCTAAGACGTTCCTCTCGTATTATAATAATATATAATAGATACATTTCTGACCGAAAAATATTACAGTGGCGGCGTTATTTCAGTCAAGGCGAACGTGTTTCCCGCGTATTGCACACAATTTGGCCGCCGCGTACTTGTAATAACTTATTATTACTATATTATTATATACCTATACTATAGTACCTATAATATATATACCTATACGTCCGGAGACCTCTTGTGACTCTTATAAAACGTTTAATTTGTGCGTGGGACAGGACAATACATTTCATTTGTTTTTCATACAATATTTCGCTTACTTGCATTTTAACTTCAAATTAAATTCCAAAATCATTTTAACACTTGTCAGCCGCCGCGGAGTAGTGATTATGATTTGGGTACACGTGCTGCTGTACGCACGCATTGTGCGTGTTCGCGTGTATGTGTGTGCGTGCTGGCGCGTATTTCGGAGGAAAAATCAAGCCGGTTTGCGTGTGGGCTGCCATCGTAGGGTCAAATGGCAATTGGCCCGAAACGAAATAAATAACAAAACAAAACCGTTGTACGATTTTGTTTTTATCTTTTACGCAATTTTGCCGGACATACCGCAAGCGCGCATGTATGAGAAAATCGACGTAAAAAAACTTCCACAATTGCTCCAGTTTACGTGTTTCACGTCTGATTTCGTCAAAAAAAAAATAAATAATAATAATAGCACCGTGTATTCCGAAGTGTATAACGTGTATATTATATTATAAATAGTACCAGATCGTGCGAAGAACGAAATATCTGGGTGTGGTCGGATATCTTGCGACTCTCGAGCTTCTCGTTTTTACGATTTGTAGTTTTTACTAATAATAAACTCGTGTAAAAGTAAAATGCATAATATATCTCAACTTTTGAAATTTCTTAAAATGAAAAAAATAATAAAAATTTTTTTTTAGAGATTAGGTTAACCAAGGTGTAAATTATTATTATTGTGGTTGTCTATAATATAGACAATATAGTTATACTTTTTTTAAATTATATTTTAAAAATATTTATTTAAGAAATAATGTTTTATTAATATAAAACAAAATACAAACAAAATGAGATATCTATAAACTAGGGAAGTATAAAACGTCAACTATTTAGGTTTTGTTTTCATTAGTCGTTTCTATTTCTTCCTCTTTTAGTTGACATCATAGTAACAATATCATTGTGAATATTGAGTACATAATTGATCTACTCTTAAGTTCAATTCTTTATGATTAACGATGTGAGAATAATTCCAATATTGAAAAATTAAATTGAGTATGTATTATGTTTATTTTGCATGTCTCCCCATCCGTAAAAACCTAAATAAAACAATATCCTGCTTTAGTTCATTAGTTGCCGTTATAGCAAAATATAGTTAATGTTTTCTCGCAATGTATACTCAAGACGAACAAACAAGACTATTACGGCAACAACACGCCATTGATTGGAATTAAAATGATTGAGAGTCTATAATGGAATACATTTCAAATAATTTGAAGTATACACTTCGATGTCGCTATAAGTATTAAGCATATATGTATATTTATTAACATAATATCATGGATACATATTATAGTAGAACCCCATCACCATTCGCTTCTTTTCACGACTCTACTGTATATTATTGTTTTATTTAACAAACAATAATGAAATCTTTTGAAACAATTTTTTTCTATACGATCAACATGCCTTATAAGACGTGGAATCAGTCAAATTATGTTTTCCTACGTACTAATTGTAGATTACTATTCTGTATTAAAGAATCGTCTTCGTGTTCACCTTGGATTGCATAACGCATGCAAATGCAAAACCCAGCATTATTGGTTCATAATCAACCCACTAATTTAATACCTATTTATTACTTATTAGTTATTATAGTGGCACACCCAAAGGTATACAGCCCGTGTTTCTGGGTCGACCAGCTGGTTGTATTATTGTTTTAAATGTTCTAATATATAGATGTATATGTGTGTAAATATATGTTCCAAAAGACGGTAAAAGAAAAAAAATGTGATATTGTGTAAAACAAATTTCTTGTACAAAAAAAAAACGTATAACTTATGTTATAGTTATAAATTTATAATAGAAACCATAAATATACCTACGTATTTTATGTGCACCGAAATATTGATCAATTTTAGAGACTTACACAGTAGTATCATGTGCGATTTATATGCTAATTTTAATTTGCAATTTTAGAAGAGAAGTCATGTTAATAAATAAAACATGTTTTAAAACGGTTATAATTCAATAAGAATTCTAAGCGTTAGAAAATAAAATAGAAAAACTATTCAAATTATTATATAATTTAATTGTGTAGGAAATACTTAATGCAGCAAATTACACGTGTCTATTTAGTTTATTATGTATAATAGTACATTCGCTAGGTATACAAGACACGACGTTAAATTAGATTACTATTTATAATATATATACACACACCTAAACAGTAGACGATGACAATGAAAAAGTGTACTAGTATTGACGTCACAAACATTTAAACTTATCTCCAATCAATCAACGAAGTACTGCAGGTGTAAATGTATAATAGATACCATATTTTGATCGTAAAACATTGACCTATTGCATTAAGATTTTCTATAAGTCTTTGTAGATACTCTATTTTGATTTTTGACATGTCAACGAGGTTTGACAGCGCTAATTGCTATTTGTTTCGCAAGATTTCTGTTTCTGATTTCCATATTTGTATTTTGCAATCGGTCCAAGTATATTTTTTCTGGACAGAGGACAATAATCACAATATAGTCTCTTTTTTGAACTACTCTATAAAATGTAGATAGTCATCGTGTATATAGTTAATAACTATATGATGTATATTGTGTATACTTATAAGAATATTGAACAATGTAATTTATTTATAATAAAACATCAGCTATTTATTTTATTTTTTTAATTTATACGATGTAGATTTTATTTTTGAATTTTTACTATTAAAAACAAATGATTTTGAAACAGATGATTTCATTAATGATTAAACGTTATAATGCATGACATATAAGTATGCAATATTTAAATATGACTTATTAGCTATTATATATTGTAAAAACATTTTCTGTTATTGACATGCATATTATTTATGTAGACAATCGAATAAAAAAAATATATAAATCTAATACACAAAAAGGTGTTATCTTTAATATCTATATAGTATACATACATATATATATAGTATAGTTAATATATTTGGACTTTCGTAATAATAAACGTTTGACATTTCTAAATAAATGCAATTTTAAATTATTAATTATTTATACCAGTGATTTGTTTCATATGTTTTTGTAAAATATTTTATTCAGTTTTTTTAATATTCATTTTTTATACATAAATTATTATTTTTTCTAATTTTAAAAGAAATCTATTAAAAATAACAATATTTTTTTTCAATTGCATTTAGTATATCTAACACGAAAACCCAGTTGAGGGGTAATCCAGTTAAGGAGTCATTGCCATGAACTACAAGACGCGAAAATGAGATTTTTGTAGTGGCCTTTTATTTTGTATTATATTTTTATAATATTGTAATTACTAATTATTATGCTTATTAAATATTGAATATAAAATAAAATAATTAAAATACTATTAATTAAATAATTTAAACATAATTAAATTCTAGTTAATAGGTAAATAATACCAGAAATATTAGTGTTTCATAAAATAATATTCTCGAGCATAGTTTCATAACATTTTAAATTCTAGGTGGAGCAATTGATTTTACAAAGAAAAATAAATGAAATTGATGTATTCGATGTGTGTTCTTTGAAACAGTACTGGAAACAATTTTGAGTGACATCCGACAATGTAATAAAAAGATTTGAAATCTTTTCTGAAACAATAACCCGTTGTGTCCTTCCTGTTATATTAGGAGCTTAACCAAAATAATTTTTTGGGCTACTAATACTGAAAATACTAAGTTTATTAACTAAAAGTTTGTGAACCATATAACTGTACTGTACTACTGTATCGTCTGTAACACTGTACTAGTTAGTGCTGTTATTTATCATCATTACATAAATTTCCTCTTATAATTTGTATTCCTTCATTACAATAAAATTTAACCAAAGTGGTTTCAAGTTAGTAGTAATATATTTAATACTTATCAAAACTCACATTATTAGTTTGTTAAGATCTGAAAAAAGTTAGTAACAATTGTAGAATTATAAATTCGTTTCACAAAATTACAAAACCGTAGGTATTGAATTATTATTTAGAGAGCATCTATGTTCAAATTATATAAGTAGTATTAAGTACTATATATATATATATATATATATATTGATTTCAATTATATGACCAATTTAAAAAAAAAAGCGGGTTTCATTTGATTTGTTTTTCAAATTATGTTCACGCGATCGAACATTTGATTGAATTAATTTTTATGACTGAAATAATAAAAATAAACTCTTCAACTAAATAGATTTCATTTTTTACAGTTATTTTATACTTGTTTAGTAAATTAATTTATTATTTAGATTTAAAAATACAGAAGGAATTCTTAAAATGAGTTAAATTTAAATCTGCATTAAATATGCAGATTGTAAAATATTGCAATAGTCCAAAAATGGATAAAAGCAATAAATTCCTTATGAATATATTGATTGTTTCTGTGTAAACATAAAAACCAAATACAGTGGACAATGCTAAAATGATCAGAATTCAATAGATAATAAGCGTAAAGATTACATGACCTTAGAGCTGTATTCAAGTACTATCGAACAGATACGGATGTGCGTAAAATATGTCAATATTACATTATTTATCTATAATTGGCAATGAGTTGTCAACTCTTAATGTTTTCATTTAGGATTAACATATCCAACCTTAACACTGATAATATATTTTATTGTATTAAATGTTTGGAATTATACTACTAAGGAATAATAAAAAAATATTTCATGAATAAACTTAGAAATATTAAATTTGTTTTAATTCGATTCCAGTCACGAATATTGATTTTTAAATGCCTGAAATTTGATTAATAGTAATAAATACAACTGCAATTTGTATTTTTTATATATATAATATGAATCTCGTTATCAAATTATTAATTTAAATCAACTTATATCGAAAGCTTATTTTTGTTTTACACTATACTATAGTCTTTGTCTATAAGTATGATTATTATCGTCATAATAAAATAAGATGATAGTACTCTGAACATGAAAGTTCATTAATTTTTTAGTCTATAACTTAATCAGTTTATTTAATTATATTATTATAAACCTGTTCGGTGCCTCAATGAAATCATTATACATAATATTTATTAGTGCTAATGTTTAACTTTAGATAATGTCTAATGATCAAAAGATGAATTGGATATATTTTACACGCTAAATTCACCATACAATTTAAGTCTATTGATTTAATTATAGAATTTGAATTTCTAAAATTGTGTTTTTCGCATCTTTTTTTTTTTTTGTAGAAACTACTATCGAAAAATTTTAATGTTTCTGAGAAATTAATTTTTCAACAAAACATGTAATATACTCGTATATTGGTTTATCAAAATATTGTATTGCATAAGTTTTTTATTTTCAAATATTGTATTTAAAAACTGTAATTAAACATTTTATGATAAATTGTTTAATTGTATATTTGTATGTTTCTAATATTTTTTTGAAAAAAAAAATTAATGCTGATTATACGTTTTTGCACGAAATACATATAGTTATATACCTAATAACCATATAAAATTGTTTAAGTGGCATTGTATTATAAATAATTACAAATATAATATATCCATTATTAATAATAACATAATATAATATACTTAAAAAGTTTTAAGTTCTTGTCAACAATGTATTTAAATAATAACAAAATAATTAACATCGTTATTTGTCATTTAAATAAGTAATTTTGTTAAAATTTAAACTTAAAATGTCTATACAAATAATTGACTTCATACATTTTTTAGGTGTTACACTTTTAGTTTTTTTTTATTTATTCATAAGATTACTTCCAAGGAAATAATAATATGGTTTCGGTATGAACTACCACGAAAAATCTTGTATTAAATTTTCCATACTTAGATAAAAAATAAAATTGTTTAAGTATAAATTTCTAGAATAATTTATATATTTTTGAGATTTTGACGATTTTTAGTTTTTAATCAATATTTATACTCGTACAAAAAAAACAATCAAAAATGTCTCATACCTATAAATAGTTTAAAAAGAGTCAAAATATTTTAAAAATTTGTCCTGAATAGGAAATGATAATATATTATACATTTTGTAAAAATTTCAAGTATTATCTACATTTATTTGCTCCCAAGTAACATTAAACAAAAACAAAATTAATTCTAAAAAGTATTTGGAATTTTATTTTACCCTCTTAAAATTACAAACTAGATTCAATTTTCCATCTACACCACCCATGAAAATGAAAATTGAAGTATTTTATCGATTACTTATCATGTACTATAAAAATAAAATCAATACATTCGTTGCTGAATCTAAAATAACACGTTGATTATTTCATAGAATTATGCGGCGAATAGTATATGCAAAACTATTACATGAATGTTATTTTATGTTTAAAATTTTATTTTACGTGCATATTACATGCCTATTCGGGTGCAAAATTAATTATATTTCTGTTATTCTTTATTATCCATAATTGAAAATTAATATAATTTTGAAATTTTGACGGAAAATTGATAAAATTTCCAGATGAAACACATTTTTAGGTATGAATTTCTATGTGGTAAGTTGCACCGGATGTATTTTTTAAGTAACTTTATTTTTACAGTCTTGGATTGGTTGTTTTATTGTCGATTTTAAAGTGAAGTACTTTTTTACTTTGTAACCGTGATTATTAATTTACTAACGTTCACCGATAGTAATTTTAATACTTACTATAATCATTATTTTAGAAATAGAGTATGTTAATTTTACATTTATTTACTACAAACCCGCTTAAACATTTTTTATTTGATTTAAAAATGCAACATTTTTATACAATTAAATTTTCTGAGAAATCAGTAGGTAATTAGAATTTTAGTAGTAAATCAACTTTTAAGAAATAGTAAAGTCTTTCATAATAGGTTATATCGATCAAATAACATAATATTTTTGAAAACTCGTAAAAATACTGATTGCTATAACAAATAAACAAAAATATCAGAAACACTACTTATTTTTAGAAATTAAAATTCAATAATATTAGAACACTATATTTAAATTATTATTTGGTAAATAAATAAAATATTTCTAATTCACCTTTTGGTCGTTACTCATTAGTCATTAATCATTATCTAAAGTTAAAAATTAATTATAAATTCACCAATTTATAAATAATAATAAATAATAATGACTCCATAATGTAGAACTGGTTATGTTATTGACAAAAACTTTCATGTTTCACAGTACCTATTATGGCTACTATTCTCTTGTCATAAATGACGAAATTATATATATATACATACATATATATATATATATATATATATATATATATATATATATGGTGTATTTTCAATCTTGTTTAATGAGCATAAGAATTTTTATTAAGATGTATAGAAAGTAAAAGCTGACAATAGTAGCATTAATTATGTATAATTAATCAATGATAGTAGATTTAAAGTTCACCTCTTAATTGAGTATTTGAGCAGGTCACTAATATAAAATATATAATTTTGTATACTACCTATACAATAATCTATGGTGAATGGCTTTCGTCTGAGAAAACAAACAATTCTAAACTGTCAATTAGCATTTACCTCTAAGTATTAATTCAAAGGGTGTCTGAAAACGACATACGGACTGTCCTCAGTAGATTTCTTTTATTTATTGCACAATCTACCAATGTACGGTATTACTAATAGCATTATAAATAATATATAATAAAATACCTATAGAAATATAGTCTGACCGACCGACCGAGACTGTTTACGGACAAACCTCTGAATCGTTTATCATACAGGTATTAAACGATCTACAAAAAAAAAAAAAAAATGAGATGACGTTATACGCGCATATTGTATTGTATCCGTCTTAATGTCTTATAACTAACGCACCACATATAGTAAATTTCACGTTAAGTAGAATCCTTTTTACCCTAACTTTCACTCTGTTTTACAATTTATAGTGTTAGAATTAATTTATCCATTATATAAAATTCACTTCAATAAAATAACAGATTAAAATGCATTCTCCTGAACGTTAAATTGTCCATGTTTAAATGTTTTTCGTTAATAAAACGGAGCTAAACAACACAACGTGTATGGGTATAACCAGGGCTTGAAACCGACTGGAAACCGATATTGAATATCGATTTTGAATACCATTGAAAACCGAAATCAAAATCGAAAAATAATGAATACCGATATTCGAAATCAAAAACGGAATCGCGGGAATCGAAAAACATTAATACCGTATAAAACCGTCCTATTGACATCGAATTCAGATTTAACGACTCCATTACTACGGCCAGTACGACCTATAATACGGCTATACCTACCTACTCCGTAGGTACTCGACGTCGAGATACACTTCGCACCTACTATACCATAATACAAGCTACCACTATCAAAGGGACTTTTCCGCTTTTTTTATTTGATTTAATGATAATAGTTTTCATAATTACTTCTTGGATTACTATTTTCTGAAAATTTTATAAAATCGAAAATACTTTTGAAATTAATAAAATTATGGCTGTCATAGGCGTATATTAATAAAAATAGTAAAAGTGTGTAATTATGTTGTAATAAATAATAATACATGTACCCCGCAGTCCGCGTTTCGAGAGAGCGCAACTCCGCTGTTCGCCTGCTCATTTACAGTAATAAATCGTAATAATATAGATAATTCAATAATATACGCAGAATGTCAGAATACAGTAAAGAAATAGAATATAACGATATTATTTTTATAATACCGAGTCAAATACTTAAATGAATTAAATAGGCATTATACTATTATACTTATACATTCTTCAGGTTAATAGGGTTATTTGTGTATCACGATATTATAACAGTTTTGGTAACCACTGCCTGCCGCCTGATTCACGTCTTATCAGCACGAAATCCTGCTTATCAGTCACTAATTTAATTATCTGCACGGGCATGTACCACGGTCTCAAAAGTGAGTAGAGTATCTACTGTGTTATCACTTATCATGACACGTCTGGATTCTCAGTTTTTTGCTATTTTGATGTTTCATATTACCTAATATTCAGTATTTAGCCAGAAGTTTTTATTTAATTAATTTGTATAATAAATAATAATTAATTTAAGTGGCCACGTATAAAATGTGTTTTAGCGCAAATTATTGTTATGCTATTTTAAATAATTTGACTAGAATCGAATGAAAACTACTACATTATTTGTACCTGATATTCTTTAGTTATTCTACACGTAAATAAATAACAACAATGGATGTAAGTTTTTTTTAAATCTAATTAGATTGAACTAGACATGCATTTGTTTACTTTTTAGTTCTTCAAACACAATTTAATTATTTAAATAATGACTATGATTTACATGTAGTCTAACTAGTTCACAGTTTTCGCCATAATATTTTTTAGTTCTTTCCTGTAAGGATATGCTATACAAATTAAAAAGAGGTTTTTAGTTATTAAATAAACAAAATATTATTGGTTATATGTATTTCATATTTTTATATGAGCGTGCATGGGGACAGTTTTTGTAGTATTGTCATAATATTATTATAAATTATTTATTATTAGTTTCTGAAACCTAGTTTTGACATATCTTGTTGAAAATAGTGTTTCTGTATTATTTTTTTAGAGGTAAATAGCCTAATTTGAGTTAACTTTTCAAATCATTAATGGAGGTAAAAAATTTCAACAACATTTTTTATATGAGAAGACAAGTATAATTTAATAGGCATCAAAAAACCCGATTTCTATTAATTTGCTTGATAAATTAAATAAATTAAGTTAAAATTTTAATAAATTGTTATTGTTGATCAATGTTACAAAATAAATTCCAAAATTTGGATTGTACTTATTAACATTATTAAATAGTCTAAATCATTACTATGTTAACTTCATGAAAATCTTAGTATTTTTTCTTATGCAACTTAGCTAATTTATTATTTATTTGTTGTAATGTGTAATTCGTGAAATTTGACATTAAATAAATTAGATAAACTGGTCACCCATTTTATTATATAATACTATAATATTTTTAAAATCTAAATAAGTACCTAGGTATTTGATTATTATATCTAGATTATAAAATCCACCTGTGTTGTATTATTTTTAAATGTTTAATAAACTTTAAATTATAAATTATTATTTAAACATTATTTTTTAAATAATTGATTTTTTTTTTTTTTTTTTAGTTTTTAAATACTAACACCGGACAAAATAACTTTAATAATCCAAATGGTGGTCATACTGCAATTGTAAGTAAATACTATATAAATTGTTCAATTTAATATTAATTAATTAATCTTGCTCAATTAAAACATACCAAGTAAAATTTAGTTTTAGAAAGCAACATATTATTGTGTTTTAAAATTAAATTTCTTATTTCCACAAATGAAAATTATTATTTAAAATAATATTAAATTAATAAGTGTATTTACCTACTCTAACTATATAAGTATACTTAATTGCAAAATGTATAATTTTTAAAATGCATGAATGGGGGTAAGTCGGGGAGCTGTCTCGTCTACCCTCCACGTATGTATAAATACTTGATATTGTCAATAAATGATGGTGGCGATGCGAAAGCAGATCCCGCGGCGTCTTCAGTTATAACAGAAAGAAAAAGTATACATTTTACTTATATTACTATTAGGTTATGTACAACCCACAGTTATCTACTAGAGTAGACGACTGTGGTCCAGCCTCACTAGGAACTCTGCATAATATCATCTATAACAATTATATGGACAAAATATACATGAGGTAAATTGTATAAATAGTATAAAAAAATAAAAACGTCATCAAATTTTCTCCAATTCTTTTTATAATTTATTATAATTGTTTACTTAGTATAACTATTGGCTATTAACTACCTATAATTGTAAAAATAACATTCTATATAAGCAAGTAACCAAGTATACACAGCAAAATAATAATTATTAATTTAGTAATTAATAGTTATCAACATTTTTAATAATTAGTAAATATATAATTTAATTAGCATGTATTGTAAAATTGAATAATGTAATTAAAATCCCTGTTAAAATTTAAGTCACTATTGTTTTTCAATATTAGATGTTTAGTTAATAATACAAGTTTATGACCACAAAATTATTATTTTTTTTAATTGCTGAACTATGTCTTCCATTAATGTATTATAATTATTTTTAATTTTAGTATATCGATGACCGACCAATGAATAATGTAGAAGGACGGATGACTGTGTCTGGATCATTAATGCAAAATATCGGTGACCCTGGATTCAATACATTAGATGAACCTATTAAAATTACTATTGTAATTATGTTATTTATTACATATAGTTATTATTTATATAAAATGTTTTGTATTTATTAATTTTAGATGAGAGACTTAAAAGCAGTTGGGATGAAATTTAAACATGTCTTGTATTTAAAAGAAAAAAATACACTTCTCAAAGAATGTAAGTTTTAATTAATGGTTGAAATTGTTTTTAATTTTATATTTTCCAGTATAAATTATTATATTTTATATTTTTAGGGGACTTGTGGGGCCCTTTGATGCTTTGCACATTCATGGCAATGTAAGTTCATTAATTATTTCTATTATTGAATTATAACTTATATTATTTATTTAAGGGTTCTACAAGCATCCCCTGATTCTATACAAATGGGTGATGGAGGTCCTGAGTTTGCTGAGGTTTTTGTTATTATCTGGATAGGGTCTGTGATTATTACATTAAATTCAAAATTACTCGGGGGCACAATGTAAGTATTCATTTTTTTATTGTTTTTATTCATATTTTATAATATCAAATTTTTTTTTTTCATATAGATTAAGTTGTATAAAATATTTATTGAAGCCCAAGGGATAATATCTGGTTGTAGGCTCCTATCAATTGAAAACAATTCAGTTATATCATTAATTATAAATAGTATTTAAATACTATTTATAATCAATGATTATATTCTTATCCTTGTTTAAAAATTTTAATAAATTATATTGATATACACAATATAACTTTTTAATTATTAAGAAAATGTATTGTTTCTTTTTTATTAACACATAACATATTGAAACGAGGGATTCAGTTTTAATAGCTTAAATACTAGATTGAATTTAGCTATTATCAAACTTTAAGGTAAGAACATCTATGTATTCTCTTATTAGATTTTATAATTTAATTTTTAAGCGAGTTATAAGTATAAAAATATTAATATTTATAAATCTTTGTTATTCACTTAAAAATTTAAATATTGTAAAAATGAGAAAACACAGATAATGTTCTTATCTTTAGTTTGATAATAGGTCAATTCATTCTAATATTCAAGCTAACTACACTATAGATTGAAACAGCTGGATCTACATTTTAGTATGCTATGCATTAGACAGTGACATCACATTCGTGCACAATGTTCTCTTCAGCGTTTAGCTGTTAAGAAATAATATCATCATTATTGCCAATTACCAATGATTTGTTAATAATTCAAAATATTTTGTATATTTAATCAATAGTATAATTTAATAGTTTGAAATCATTATTATTATTTAAATATTTTCACAAAATATTACTTATATTAAGTTTTTATATCATAGAATTAATACTTTTTAAAATAATATACTTATTTTTTTATAATACCTACTACTTGCATTATATTACTCTTTTCAATAAATAATATAATTTAAGACAAAAAAAAAAAATAAATAATAATATTAAGTATTAACGCATTTATAATATATAAATTAATATTTTTTTTGTCTAGATTGCCATTTACATATTAAACATTATTTGTGTTACTTAAATGATTGTTTTTTTCCAGATCGTTTTTCCAGAGTGTATGTGTTTTAGGTTACTGTCTATTACCAATTGTTATAGCTTTGATAGTATGCAGATTTATTTTAATATTTGAGCAAACCAATTTCTTATTTTTTATTCGATTTGCCATATCAATTGGTTCATTTTTATGGGCCACATATGGTAAGTAATAAAATATTATTACAATATTATTAACATATGAATAATTTCTAAATTGTATCTTTTTTTATTTTAGCTTCTGTTGTATTCCTTGGAGATAGTCAACCACAAGGCAAAAAGGCTCTAGCTGTATATCCAATATTTTTATTTTACTTTATCATGTCATGGCTTGTTTTATCACATACAGTATAGCGTTGTTGATCAAAATTACATTTTGAGAGGTTACGTGAGTTTTGTTTATGACTTGTAATTATTTATATTATTTTAAAATAATAACTATTAAGTAATTATTTGGTACTTGATGCCTCAATGTAAAGCATCCTGTCATGTGTATAAAAATACTATATTAATGAAATTTTTTTTCTGAATTGTTTCTGTGAAATAAATTTTTCATAATATTATTATTTATTGTATTTTTATAATTTTTTTTTCAAGTACATCAATATTTATATTTTTTCTTGTACTAATGTTACTTAATTTTATGGTTAATATTTATATGAATATTAAAGAATAAGAATAAAAAATGTAAGCACAATAAGTTATTTGTTTAACTCAAATGACCGTGTTTAATCACATACCAATAAATACATTATTTTCAACTTAATACTCAGTACATATGTGATCATAATTCATTATATATTTGTCACAATTTTAAAAAATATGTTACCATAAAGTTTATAATTAATATTTTGAATAAGAAATTATATTTTTAGAACATACTTTATAAGTTAAATATAATTTAAAACAAATATGAAAATCTACAAGCATTTCTTTTAAATAGCCTCTCATAAGTACCACTTTACAATTTGTCTTTCTAGTTTTTATTGTGTGTAGGAAGAAAAGCTTAAATGTTAACATTAAACAATGTGTTAAAAAACTAATTAAGTAGGATTAGATTCTTATATTATACAATAATTTATATTAATTATTTTTAATAAATTTGATTAGTTGGCCACATTGTCAATCAATTTTTATATATTTTACTACAGCTATAATCATTAATGGACTCAAATTATCTTGTTTTACGACTCAACATAAATTTGTTGTAATAATCTTTGTATTTGAAAATACTCTTACATAACACTTGTATAATGTCAATATTAATATATATTTGTAAACTTTGAATTCATTACAAACAAATTTTATTAAAAAGATAGATATCGAATTAAAACAAAAGCAAAATTAATATTAATAAATTATTTTATTTATTCTATGATTATATACTTTATGCTAGTATTGTGTATAGACTAAACTACTGCCATGAAATATTATTTAATTTTTAAATGTTTAAAAAATAAAATTAGGTCATCAAAAGTTAAAATTTACTGGTGGGCCTCTGTGATACATACATATTTATTTTTGTAAAAATTGAATAATAAGGTTTTTATTATCTTAGGACTTGCTGAGATCTCATAGCATTTTTGACTTAATATCAAAATAAGTATACCAACTATTACTAAGTAGGTATGTATTATAATATTTTATTTTCATACATGATTACATTTTATCTCATTATATCATATTATATAGTATATATATATTGGCTATTATTAGAGCAGCAATTAAAGCTATATTGGCTGGCAGTGTATTGAATCAGAACTGAAAAAATAAGCTCAATGTTATTTTTTGGGTTACATTTTCGATTTTTTATAATGTGTAAACACAGGTGTCAAGAATTCATAATTTTTAATATTGATTTTTGGCTTGTTAGTTTCAGTCTTGTAGTTTACTAGCAATACATAATTAAATTTAATCAAAGTATCAAAGAGACATCATGTAATTAGTTATGATGTAGAATTATAAATTCCTCATTATATAGCAATCATACTCAACCTGTAGTCTATAACTATTTTTAAGGCCTGAAATATCATACCAATTTAAAAACTTTTTTTTATCATTTGTAACCCTCTCTCTCCCACCTTCATAAAAAAAAATTTGTGGATTTTATAACAAGAAAAAACTATGAATGTAGCCTAAACTAAAAAAAGGTAGCCGCTCTAGTACAGTTAACAAATATATAGTATCTCATGAGAATATACCCATTGCGATATCTCCTGAAATAATGGAGATATCATAAATCTGGATTTTTTAACAAGATTCCCAGGGACAAGAACTACAAATATTTCATGTTTTAATTTCATTAATCTCTTGATTTTTAATATTTTTTTAATTTGTTGAAAAAAACTGAGAATTATTTAATACAATGTGGATTCATTGTATCAAACCTGTGGCCTGCGTGCTCGTACGGTTGGCAAACCTTTCAGTATTTTTCTCGAAACTAGAAAAAGTATTAAAATTCAGGAGATTAATAAAATTAAAATGTTGAAAAGTCAATATTTTCAGAAAATTGAACTCTACAAAATGGCTATCTTCAATTTTTTTGAAAATAACTAAATTAAAAAAATATATTTTTTACCAAAACATTAAAATAAATTAAAACATGAAATATTTGTAGTTCTTGTCTCCGTGAATCTTATTAAAAAACTAGAATTATGATGTCTCAATTATTTCAAGAGATATCACAATGGTTAAATCCTCACAGGATACAGTGTATAGCAGATAATCGATGAATAAACTAATACTAAATTAGTATTTTTGTTAAAAACACATATTACTAGTAAATTCTAGTTCTAGATTATTTTGAATATTTTTGTGTATATTAAATGTTTGTATTCATAGTTTACTAAAATAAAAAAATTATTTAACATTTTTTTTAAATGGTTTAGTGTATTGGTTTAGATATGATTTTTATTATCCTTAATTGTTTCTAAAATTACAATTGATAAGTGCAATATTATAATTTAGGTATTTAATTAAAATTCTACCTCCTTATCCAATTGTAAATTTTAGGAGAAGACAAATTTTACCCAAAATTTAGCATTGTTTTTAATACCTATGTTATTATCAAAGCCTAATCACTAGGTAAAGCTAGGTACTCATTATACTCACTAAAAACTGAAAAGCATAATATTAGATTTTTTACTAAAAGCATATGTATATATCTATGTAGTATATATAAATCATGACATACACCAGGGGCTGATAGCTCAAGTAGAAACGCAGAAACTGTTATTCTTCTGCAATTAGCTACCTTTATCTGTCCCAAGCAAATCGCTTTGTTAGGCCATAACCCTTTTACTGTATGCTCCAAACTTATACTGCTCGAACAATCTGATACATATCAACTGTAGCAAAACTACATGCTATAGTTTTATATTAAATTCTTTTATGGTTGTTATCTTAGTTTTTAACTCTGTTATATTTATTTACTGTATTGTAACTGCTATTTGGCAATTATATTTCATTGAATAAATAAATCTGTTTTCAATTTTATGCTATGACAATTTTCATAACACATTACCATACTACTTAATAATACTATGTTAGAAAATCTAGATTTAAGTATTGCACTACTCGGATTTACTCATAAATAATTTTAAAAACTTAGTAAAACACTTTATTATTGCATTAATTCTTTAATGTATGTAATATTTATGTAGTTTTCACAAAAAAAAAAAAAATTATATCGAGGAATATTTAACAAAAATAATAATAATAATAATAATAAATTAAAGATAAGATTATGTACATACAAAAAAAAAAACAAGTAAGTTAATGCTAATAGGTTAGGTAAAACTATTATATTTTATTACACATTGAAAATAGAAATAGGGGGTGACATGACAGGTAACCAAAAATAAAAAAATGAACAAGGACTTTCAGTTAATCTTTGTTTTATTATCTTAATATTTTACACATACTAATAAGACTAAAATGAATTTCTCCTTAACATTTAGTTACCTGACACTTTTTGACGTATACAAAACCGATAGCACGGCCCCTAGTATTTATAATATAATAATAATAAAAAACACAAATACACTTATTAACTATTTAATTTAACTTAAATTTATAAAATTATATTATATATAATGTGTGTGCGTGTGAGTGTATAACATATATATATTCATATACACACATTTAGATATTAATTAATTTACGTTAACACACCTCTCTATTCTAATGATATGAACAATGGAACGGTATACATTGAATTTTTTTGATGTTAAATTTGTTACTGAACTTGATAGTGCTGCTAACCTTTTTAGCACAATTAAAAACATAAGCATAGTTTAAAATATTGTTAAAAGCAAACATGTTCAATGGCCGGTTATTTGATCCGTTCACATTTTGGAGTTAAATGTATCAACAGTGAACATACACAATATACTGTCACTGTTCTATGCCAGAAGTCAATACATCTAAGCACAACTTTAAATCCACAAAAAAACATTTCTAGTATAAGATATTAAACTACTATGAAAGACTACATTGAATTTTATTTCAGGATTATGGGATATGTTGTAATTGGCTCTGTAAACTATGTCAAAGAAAAAGGCTGAACACATAATTGTAGGAACAACATTTAGAAAAAAAAAAACATTAGAATAAAAATTAAAAATATTAATTTCTAGTTATTTTTTTTTAATAATAAGATTAAAAGAACCTTAATTATTAAACAAAATTAATACCTAATGTAGAGAGGCTGATAACACTAATGCATATAATATTATTCCCTACGACTATAAGACTATATTTTCATTGTATGGGATTGATAATGTTACCAACAATTTGTTGAAACCAAACAAAAATTGATTTGTTCTTTATAATATTCCTGGTGATGGTTTTAATCCCTGGTTATTGTTTAGGTTATGGTAAAACACTCAATGGAATCATTTCAAAATAATAACTGGCAAATAATCACTAGGACTTAAATTATGATAAGAATTGATTAATGACTACACAATTGCCTTACAGACAAGACTTTAGGAACTTTTGTGAAATTAATAAAAAGGTGGATTTTAATGATATGTGAATTTAAAAAAAAGTTTCATATGCTGTGAATGGACCCAAAAACCGATAGTTATTGATTTTGAATTTAGTTTTATTTAATTTGAACAGATTAAAAATAAAAAATGAAAATGTATTAAATCAATAGGTTCAAGTTATAAAGTCACGCTAATAAAACACAGCAAACAATGAATTATGAAAATTGTTATTGTCTCCTTAAATGTTTTATATTTTAAATTCTTCTTCAAAAAAAAAATTGTACTTTTTTTCAAGTCTCCAGGTTATGTATTTGTATAATTTTAACATCATTGACACTATCAGAGTGTACTTGACCCCAAAAAAATCCACCACCTGCAATGGTGTAACAATGAAAAACGATAACAAATTTAACATACATAGTGTTCTGCAAGACATTGATTGGTGGTTTTTCAAGACTAATAACTCTGAATATTTTAATACTATAGTTCAATACAATTTTTAGATTATTATAATAATCACTTACACGTATGAACTATCACTAAACAGTTTTATCGAAAACACATTATAAAAAAAAAAAAATACTTACATATAAATTAATTAACAAAAGAAAGAGCGCTTGTTAGCACAAAAAAAAAACTTAAAAAGTTTGATTTTCAGATCGACAATGACATTATTTTGATTAATCCCCAAATTTAATTTTACTATTTACAATGTGAAAAGAAATTAAACATTTCACTAACATTGTTACAACAGATCAAAAAAAAAATATATACTTATCTAAATTAAAGTTACTAAGTATTATTAATTATTAAAATACTAAACACTATTACTTTGTTTGTTGCAAAATAATAATTGTATGTACAAACTAGTTATAAACAGATGTAGGTATACATATATTATAATATAAACATTATATTGTTATAAATTAAATCATTATTGATTTACTTAATTAAGTATTGCGAGGATAGATCTTTTAATTGTTTTTATTTTTAATTATTTGTTTCAAATAGGAATTTGTTGCCAATTTTCAATATGAAAGTCAATACAAAATTTTATGTGACTAACAGAGTGATAATTTGCCATCAATAGGAGCCCTGAAATATCTACGTTGGCCGAGCTCATCAAATCCATTGTTTAGGGACGATGAGATTGACCAATGTCACTCACTGTTACTTTGATGGTGATGATGGTGATGATGACCTCCAATCGACGGAGAAGATACAAGTGCCAATGGATGTCCTGGAGAAGTTAGCATAGGAAACATGTCACTCTGGTTTTGTACTGACATCGAAGCGGTAAACATATCCGTGTTGGTAGATGTAGTTTGACCAGCCATTGTTGTTGTTGGCGGATTAATGCGTTTCTCTTTTTGCCTGCGGTTGCAGAACCATACACGAACCACTTCTTTTTCCATCGATAGGTTATCGGCCAATATAGATATTTCTTCAGATGTAGGCTTGGGATTTGCTCTAAATGCTTTTTCTAGAGAATATCTTATAGACGTTTCAATGGACGTGCGTTTTTTGCGACGTCTTCCGATTGCTTCTGGTGTTGTCAGAGGATTACACAAAGCACTAGGATTGGTCATTGTACTATCAGCATCTACAAGCCACTTTTGCAACAGTGGTTTTAGCTTGCACATGTTTTTAAAAGACAAATTCAACGCTTCAAACCTAGAAATTGTTGTTTGAGAGAAATCATTGCCATACAGTTTTCCCATTGCAAGGCCTACATCACCTTGAGTAAAACCTAAATAGAGAATTTGTAAAATCAATAAAATATACAATTTTTTTTTTTTTTATATGCTAAATATAATATTCTTACCTAATTTAATGCGTCTTTGCTTAAAGAGTTTTGCAAACTGTTCTAATTCTTCGAGATCAGTGGTATCATCAGTGCTGGTCTTGGTTTCTGCCAGTCGGCTTAGAGCGGCTGCTGCTGATGGATCCAAGTCATTATTAGATGATTGGGTCTGAGCAGAGTGTTTAGAATGATGGGATGGTGTTGATGAACCAGCTGGACGTGTCGATTGATTTGGACCATTGCCAACTGGAGAATGCTGATGGTTGTTAGTCATATTTTGAGCCTGTTGGATCTGCTGTAGTTGAAGTGATGCTTGAGTCAATGCTTGGTGGACCTAATTTTTACATGGTGTTATTATTAATAAACAGTCAACAAATACAAATATAATAATATGTAAAATAATTTTAAATTAAATTACTTGATTTTGAAAAAAAAATGGAGTCTGGCTCTGATGTGTTGCTGTGGACTGTCTCATTAATAAATATTGAATTTGTTGCTGGAAAAGTGCTTGAAGTTCTTGAGGTGTAAGAGAAGATTGACCTCCGGGAGGACTCCCGATCAATGGATTACTTTGCGGTGATAACACTCCCAATCCAGGAATCTATAAAGTATTCAAAACATATTAGATATGGGTTTTATATGTTTAATTAATATAATATATATTAATTATTTTACCTGTGCGAATTGCTGACTGTGTAGTGCAGCTAATGGATCACTGCCACTTGTTACGTTTGCTGAACAATTTCCCGATGGTCCGGTACTGCTAACGCCTGAGCTCGAAGAGCTACCAGAATGTCTGTGCGAAACCTGAAAAAATAAATAAAACTGTTCAAATATTGAAACATTCATTGCTTCCCAAGAAACATATTTTTTTTTATGAAAATATACAAATCATTGTCCATAAAATAAATTGATATTTCAATATTATTAATATGATATAGTGCTTTGAAAATTAAGTTGAAAAACAAAGAGACAATCATACTGGGATTTCTGAAAACCTACATTAGTAAAAATTATGCAAATATTACAGAGGCGCAAGTGCACTACAAAATCGTGTAAGAAATCGTGTACAATGTGTGAGTAAACATACATAATTTATAACGATTCATTTGAAAAATAAAACATTAGTAATACAATACGAAACGAAATTTAAAGGATTAATAAATTATTATAGAATTACTCGAATGTCGGACTTACTCAAACAGAAATAAAAGAAAAAACAAACCAAATCTCCAAATATTATAGTTAATGTACCGATCACGTTTATTTTGAAAATAATAAACTCGTGGTTTTAAACAAATATCTAATTGTGTGAAAATATTTATCGCAAGTAACGCGAACCGATTAACGGAAACGCAATCTGAAGAAATAAACTAAACAAAATAATAATGTTTTATTATTATTTTTTTTAAAAAAATTAAAAAAAAAGTGTTTGGTGATTTCTGGGTGGGGGACACTGTTATTTCTCGGAAAATTTAAATCTAATACGCCAAACGACAAGTGGAAAACGTTTTGCTGGCGAGTCACACGTCATTATAGTCGGTCGGTCGTCGCAGTTACGCGAGTATTGGCGCGAAAAACGAAAAAAAGACATCGAAAGTTGGCCGCCCGTGTGCTATGTCTCGCTCGTTACACGCAAAAGTTTCATCGTCGTCAGTGTGCGTCGTGCCGTCGTCGTGCGGTAGGTACACATGTGTATATACATTTAATGCCACGGCGATTTGTCGAATGATTTTTCGATCGTTTCGTCTACAAATGTTTCTGTCGTCGTTCGCATTATAATAAATGTATATTATGACGTATAATTGTGTATATGTTTTAATAATAATTGTGTATGATGATAACGTGCGAGCGACCGACGACGACGCGCGGAAAAACGAAACTGGAAAATAACGACAAACGCGGCGGCGGAGGATACGTGACATTAGACGAGGTCAGCGACGGCGGTAAGTAAGCGATCTAATAATAATAATAATAATAATAGTATACAAAATGATACACATTACATATAATAATATGTGTAAAATATACGAAATTGTAACACAATATACACAATAATGTCGTATCCGATAGACAATTTGGATGGATAGGCAAAAGCGCAATACGAGAAAAAAATAACGAAATTATTATTATCGTGCGTAATAAACACACACACACACACATTAGTTATTTACACCGAAAAAACTATGAGTTGTTTTTTGTAACCGAACACCGGCTGCCAGGTTTTTATCGAGTTTTTTTCATTATTTCGTTATAGGTGTATGGAGAATAGGTGGTACACGCGTCGCGTCGGTGGCACGCGATCGTCATTATTATTATTATTTTTATTATTTTTATCTCAACGGTTTCACAGTTTTCCCTCCGTTTTCTCGTTATCTTTTTGCGTGTTAATTGCAAAAAAGATACCGCGAGCGCGTTAATCTCTCTAAAAAAAATAAAACCCTACGACGCGAATACATCTCGACTGCTGATCGTCGATACGGATAGAAAAACAGTGCACGCACACACGTTAGGGTGCTCAGATTTTAAAAATAAAAATACGGTACAAATTGTGATTATGTGTTATGCATTCCAATTTATCCTCCAACATCAGGTATATCCGTCTTGTTACAATGCTATTCTTAAATAACCAAAGGTAGTTTTCTATAATTAAAATTAAATGTTGCTATTGTTGACTTGTTCCTAAGTCCAAGTAATCGATTGCTTCGGTTGCCAAACTACAATTATTATTATTGTGTTTAGCGAAGTGCTCAAATTAATAAATCTTAACCTACCACGAATCACGATTTTATTTTTTTATGATAATAATTGGATTTTGGTAATTGATGAACAATTTTCTCGAAGAAACGTAAATCTAACATAAATAACAGAATATACAATTTATCATTTTTTTTTTATAAAAGAAATAATTAAAGGACAATAATTATGAATTATATACGTTATAATTGAAAGAAAATGTTAACTTTTTTCTTACTACGGTCTGAACACTAAAAAAATATATGTATAACACATGACGTCTAAACACTCTAAAAGTACACATATACACAATACGCGTATATATACGTGAGTATAGATTCTGGTAGGAAGTGTGGTGTATACTATACTGGTGTGTATATATAATAATAATTGACACGTCCGACGGCGACGAGAGAGAAAACCTTTTCGACGAAAATAATAATTTGCAATAGCCGCCATCTTTACCGACGACTTTTACCGTGACCAGGAAAAGCCATTAGGAAGAACGTTCGGGCTTTATTACGGCGGGCGTTGACAACGTGGCGGGGTGGCGCAGAGGAGTCTATATTGGTACCTACGCGTTTCGCCAAAGTTATTAATCAATTCCTATCAACCGGTAGGTATATACGGCGGGTGTGTGAGTGTGTGTCATTGTTTTTGTTGCCTCGTCGAACGAATGATGTCTTTATAAAAGTGTGCGCGAGCGCGAATATATATGACGGCTGTCAAAATTCCTTTTATTTAATTATAACTTATTTCCCTCGTCGATGCGCGGTGTTGTTTTTGGGATGGGCGGCCACGTGCGCTCTAGGAGGTAAGGCATTCGACGGCGCGGCGGTTAACACCAAACTTTCGACGAGATCTAATGAAAAAAAAATAATCATTCCCCTAATATACCCTCCATCCCGCAGTCACCACCCACAAATATCGATTTTTCCAAAATGCGTATAATCATATAATATAGTGTGGAGATGCGCGAGTATATACGTAAGCGGAACACACCTCTTGTCTGTGACAAGTATAATTATATAATGCAGGACAACGATCATATTAAACATGTATAGTTTCGTCGTATAAAAACATACAGAACGAGTAGTAAACAATAATATATTTAATTCGACCAGACAGACGCTGTCTTTTTGAATTATCGTGTTGGCGTGTTTATATAATATATACATTTGTATTTCGTTCCGATTATTTTTAATATTAATGTTACGTTCGCATTTATTTTATCGGCCAAAATTCTGTCGTATTTTTACCCATGAGATTTCTAAAACAAATGATAATACGGTGTCACGACAAAATCGTAGGTATACGTTTCAAATGGAAATTCAAGATGGTAAATTTCGCATTTGAATTTTAAATTCGTATGCGGCATATAATCTAGGATGTTGAGTAAAAAAAAATAAAATTGTATATAAATTGCAGATAATATAATATAATATGGTATTCGATAAGTTATATTATGTGTGTAACTGTGCAAGACAGTTCATATGTGTGTTTTATTGTGGATACATATTCGATGAGTTCCCATATATTACATATAACACACACAGCATGTTTGCTGAAATCGAAAGGGGCTATTTTTTTGCGCCTTTTATGAGTTTTTTATTTATTTAAATAGCATACGTCGGGCCCTTATTTTGACCGCAGTTCGCACTCTTTTTGAGCTAGACTATATTAAAGAAGGGTCGAATATTAGATAGCCTCGAGCCACACATATTATGTATAATATATATAGGAAACCTATCGATGTATAATCTTCAATAGACTGTAAATGTTTAAATATTCGGACGGAAGTAGTCTGACGCGTATATCAAAGGCATGTTGACCGGACACTCGGAATACATTACAGCGTTTTAAGGCATCGTATTATTATACAATGAAAACAGATCAGACTATACGCGTATAATAATATGTATACACCGTCTAACCTATATATTAGGCGTGTGGAAAATTACCATTCGCGTATATATCATATATATTATATTATATTATATTATATAACATACATTATACATAAGTGCTTTGTGCGTATAATGTTATAAGTCCGAAAATTATTAATACATCACATTAGAAATAAATATAGACTGTGAAGCCGAATATAACGCAAGAGAAAAATGTACGCTCACAGGATAATTTTTTCCAAACGACTTAAATAATTATCGAGCCTGTGGGTTAACGCCCCCTGCACATGAGCGCAGTAATGCAGTATACATATCATATATGGGATATGATATTATAATATATTATACATGAAAATATATGTGTATGTGTGTGCGCGCGCGTCAGTGTGTGTTTACCATAACACAATATATAGAAAACGTCAAACATATTGTGC
Organism: Rhopalosiphum maidis; assembly: GCF_003676215.2. NCBI lineage: Eukaryota > Metazoa > Arthropoda > Insecta > Hemiptera > Aphididae > Rhopalosiphum > Rhopalosiphum maidis. Next base: position 86,750,199 of record NC_040877.1, read on the forward strand.
GCGCGTCGTTATTACAACCGCCGTCGTGATTTCTCTGCACGAGCGTTATTGTACGAGAAATTATAAACGGATACCTACGCGTAATTAGTGGCGAGCGTGGAATTTATTAAATCGTCGGGTAGCAGCAGTTTGTGCGCCTCTAATCACGCACGTCCCCCGGGGCTCCGGTAAAACACCTAACGACAAGGCGTAAAACAAACACCACCCGACACTTTATGGTCGACTGCGAGGTATATACATAACACGTGATATTAAACCGCGAGCAAAGCCCGTTTTTTGTTCTTGTGACGTTTTAATATTACAATCATTATTATCCACATTTTGTTGGCGAGTGCGTGCGCGTCGTTATTATAGGTACACGTACACACGCGGGACCGATGGTTATGTTGCATAGGTAGGTACATAATATGATATTATAATATTATAGGTAGGTACGCCGTAATATTCGCAGCGATCGAGCGACCTGTTAGGATATCGTGTGCTCAAGTGTTGAGAAACACAATAAACGTACAATCCGTCGTACCTTGTGTGCCTATACAACACAATGTGGGCGTAATCTGTAAGCGCATTTCACGAACAATCATTGAGATTTGTGATAAATACGGTTAGTTTTAAATATCGAAAGTATTTTAATATCGTGTACAGATATTTCGATCGACGATATTATAATAACTCATAACAATTAAGTTTTGCAAGATTTGTCTAACTAAATCCAAATTTTCGTTTTTACTTTAAGTACAGCTGACGATTAGATTATATAGATAACCTGTTAGCGTAATGCCGTTATGCACAATGTGTGCAGTTTTAAATACAAATAGTGAAATATATTCAAATGTGCTATTTCCTATATATTTGAATACACAGCTGTTATTAAATGTATGAGTAATAAAATGAAATAGGTATATCATCTTATTTGAAAAAACTATGTTTCCAACTAAAAAGCGCTTCATAAAAAATATCATTCGTAGGAGTTGTGTAGTGAATATTTTTATTTGTTATATCTACAACATGTACTTCATTAAAATTTACCAAGTTTAATGCTCCAATTCTATCTGGTGATCCATCCGAGTTGAGCAACAAATCACTTCCAGTACTGTCCTCGCTGTGATCAACGATATCTTCCACCCTTTCCTCTTCACCATTATCATCTATAACACAAAAGATAATATTAATCATAGTTTTATAATGAAAAAAAAAATCGTTCCATAACCGATTTTAAAGTTTTAACAAGCTTCATACTAGACATTAGTATATTCAATTTATACATAAATCATTTGATGTACAATACTTTTATTGTAGCTTGGCTCGTGCACGAAAGGGGTGTCATTTGCCACGAGCCTCACCCTTTTTTTACAAAAGGGTTTAAAAAAATGATTATCGAATAATTTACGCTTCTATAATACAGCATCATGATTGGGCCGATGATGAATCGTGTGCGGGGATAAAAGATGATTATAAAAAACTAACCCCGCATCTAAGTCATGCACTTTTGCAATTGGTTAGTTATGCAAACGAGGGTTCGCTTTGAACATGGCTTCCAACTACCCTTTTTTAACCCATTGAATGCGTGTACACACGCCCAATTTATAAAGCCAACACAATTTTTCTAGTTTTACTGACGTTTCAATTTTACTCGGTTGTAATCTTTAAATTATAGTTTCATTAATAAAACAGATTATATTATACATTATGTTAACATTTTATTTTTATATTAAATATGATTTTTAATGATTATACAGATGTAATTTTTTTATATTATAAATATTATATCTACATGACTAGGTACATCCTATTATAATTAGGACTGAATTGTGATGACCATTGATATTGAGGGTTGCACCAGATTTTATACCCAATCAGTAATATCAGATCCTCTCTTAATTATGCTGGTGCCCGTATGACTAGTTTTGTTGAATATAAATAAAATAAATATAGTTTTAAGTGTACTCACTAATGTTAAAATTAGGACAAGTTTTGAACATTTTTAAAGCTAGAAGTATTATTATCTTTACACACAAATGAAAATCTTGCTGAATCACTTTTACCCCTATATGCGGGCTAAATTGTACTTTTTACTACGAAAAATAAATTTCGTTCAATGTCAATCATGAAAGAAATATTTTCCCATAAACGATTAGGGGTTAATTTTAAAGCCAAAAATATAGTTTTACGGGTTTACGAGCACACAAATTGAGCCTATGCTGTGTGCAGTTTTTATATTATATGCAGAAATATAGGGAGCGAATCTTTTTTACCCCATTTTCACCCTCTTATATGGTTTTACATTTACTTGAATTTAACCCCTGATGTTATGATCGAGGTTAAACCAGATGAGCTGTATAATATTCACTATACGACATTGTTATTTATCAAATTCATTATTTTATAAGTATGTAAAATATACACGGTAACTACGTATAATATTGTATAGAGTAAACATGTATACAAAATATTCAGAATATTCTTACCTAAGTAGTGTATACTACTTACCAAACATAATCTACATAATCTATAGATATAGTATTTCTAAACTTACCTTCTTCTGGAGTTGGTGATTGAGACTTGGCACTTTTAATACTCTCGGCATCAGTACCTGTAAAAAAAAGAAAATTATTATCATTACACTATTAAATTTCATGCTATAAAGAGGGGTCTGTTTCAAAGGGTTGTGAGCTCGTGCTATGTGTTGTGTTGTGATCATGTTCTTCGCGCGTACACTGCCTAAAGGGAATCGGTCGAGATTTTTTGAATAGAGCCGGCACGAGATATTATACAAGGACCCGATTTATAAACACATTTCCTATTGTTACGGGACGTGACCAAAGCGGTTATAAACGAAGGGTAATCTATTGATAAAATACAGCACGTGATATCAGGAGCTATACTTTTTTTTATATATTTTTAACAATTTCCAATTATATATTTAAATCACTTATTTTTTTATACATAGTAAAAGGTATAATATGTATATAATATAATATATAAATATTCTTAAGGAAAAATTCGAGATATATTTTCCCATGGGTAAATTTAAGTTTGTTAATGATCAAAGTTAATAAATAAGATCGTTTAATTTCTAAAACTAAATTCTACTCTTAATTTCCCAACAGACTTGAAATATCAAACCTATATAAAATAAAATGTATAGTAAAGAAAAACTTTTATTTATACATTTTTTCATGTCTGACAATAACTCTGATCACGTTTTCACAATATTAATACAAATGGAAATTCGTTGAAAATAAAACATGAAAAATCTAATAGCAGTTCCTATACCTAAAAATGACCACAACGAACGTATGAAAATTCACGAGTTTCATAAGAAAGACTTAGGGATTCACAAAACACATTGAACTATTATACAAGACGAGTGAAAAAAGATAAAGGCCATAAGTAGTATGTATTCCCAAGGGTGACATTTCGTGTTCGAAAGTGCGATTTAGTCAGAAGTGATGTGTCTTATTTATACGAACGTATAACGCGCCAAAAAAGACAACCCGAACACCCTATGGCCATTTATTACGTTTAACCTCAGTGGACTATATTTTTTTTTTATAGGGGACCTCTTATTTGAGGGGAAACAAACACGAAAGGTGATGGGAAATTTAAATTTATACACCAAAGCGTCTGTCGAACGAGTCCAATAAGTCAGTTAAATATAAATAATGGTCAGTCGTTATAGTTGGTCAATTTACCTCTGAAATTCCACTTTTGAATTTTATACCAAGGCCATATGAATTAATAATTTCCTCGCGGTCAGTATGTATGTACATTTGACAACAAGGGTGGAGCTGTCTATCAAGTCTGTCTTTAAATTTGACGAATCGTATATGCAACTTTAACCTAATAAAAAATTCAAGACCACGTCTATTACACATATTACTGAATTACTGACGAATTACTGATAGTGGATATTCAACTCAAATCAAATGCTGTTTTTAAAATAATATACTTTTGAAAGTAATAAAAATAAAACCTATTTATAAGTTATTAACATTAAAAATGTTTGGTTTTATTGGATACTTCTATAAAAATTAAAAAATGTTTACATATTTAAAATTTTAAAGGTATAACATAATATGAAACGAAATACTCAAAATAATATAAAATACTAGAATAATATACCTATAACTATGAGCATACTTTGTAGGTCATAATAATTAAAATACACTGACCCAACAATAAAAAAAAAAATGTAAAATATTGTCATATTGCAATATTTTACAAACACAAATAATGTTATTGAAATTTTGCTTTTTTGGTATTTATATTCTACTGATGTTGTAATTAATCACCAATCACATTATTGCAGAATTTTTAAGGTAGCTTTATAGGTTTATAAATGTATGTACTGATCATAGACATATTTGTAAGGTACAAATAATTTTAGGTTGGTCGTTTGAGCTTGTCTACAACGGACAACAATTATTTTACTCAGATACAAAAGGACCTTTTGATTTCACTAACTCGCAGAATGACTCATTTAGATATTGATCGTTGTTTGTGTGTGACATATTCTAATACCCTCGCAAATAAGAGCAACCGTGCATGCGTAATCCATATACATATAGGCGAAAAATCCCCAAAAATGAGGGTAGTTTTTGTCTCGAAACTGGATATATGTACATGGAATACATTATAGTAATACAGCTCTGTGAATGTTTGCCGCACGTATATTCATTATATTCCCCAATACATCGCAGATGTTGGCTCGGGGGCGGGCTATAATATAGGGGTCAGCAAATCTTGCATATACGAGTGAGCTGTAGTCTGAATCATTCACTGAAGGGAGAATAATTTGAATTGGTTTTTTTTTTTACGAAAAAACAAATATGAATAAATAAATAGACATCAGCAGTAAACTGACCAAAAAAGAAAAAATATAATTTGAATTTCCATCAAAAAAGAATATAAAATTTAGTATTTGCGAATACTATTTTAATAATTTAAGTATGGTTCAGCGGTTCACCCTAAACAAATAAATAGTATACATTAAAAATGAAAGGCTAAAATAATACCACCTTCTTATCTATACTGCTGGCCAAAAACGTAGGAATACCTATTTGATTTATTCTGGTCACTACTTCCATAACTAGGCTGTGTATAACAATATGTAAATTAAACAAAATATTTCAAACACACGGATTATCACGATACTCGGCGGTATACATATTCCACGCGCGTGTGGCTTATAATATTTAGTAGGGTATTAAAATTGGAAGGATGTATTATGGTTTGTGTGTGTGTGTGTGTGTGTATATATATTTTTGCATTATATATTTCCAATAACACCAGGCTACCATTCATTGTGAAAATATACATCATACAAAATACCACCAGCAGTTTTGAAAATGCCGATTCAGGGTCGATACGGACATTTAAAATGTATATTTTATTATTGTACATATTATAATCTTCCGACACATGTGCACCGCGTACTATTTATGTATTATATGCTAATCCAGCGCTGACCACTTCGTCTGTATCTCAGGTAGAAAGAGCGATTTCTTTGAAAATAGTTTGAATACACCTTAGCACCTGACAAAAGACTGCTCTTACGCTCATACACGTTGACCTGCAGATATTCTTGTATTATAATAATTTCTACAGTGAAAAAACGTGACCATAACTATATTCTTAAAATAAAAATAAATTTTATTTTTCCTTGTAATAAATTTAAAAAGCATAATAATTATATGTAAAAACAGGCCTGTATAATATATTAAATCCAAGTATATTTTATATTTCAGTTTTCTTTAGTAAGTTGACAAGAACTATAGTTTTTTTTCCCTCTTCATAACTCCCTTTTCAATTATTTCCCATTAACTATTTCATTATGGTGTCCACTACTACACGCGTACAAGTTATCAGCCCCTTCCAAACACCCCAAACGGCAAACTCTAAAGGCCGTTAATAATAAATATCTATCCTCCCCTACCTCAGACATTAGTTGAAAGTTCTTCATTCCCTAAACTGAGAACCAACATGTGCACAACAGTTCCGTCATCTTGGAATCGAGTAGGTATATATTATTAAACGATGATAAAATTACTCTTATTGCGACAAAATTGTAAATACTATAAATATTATATATATATATAAGTAAAATGATACAATTTTTCTAATGAAAATTAGAAACTTAAAGAGTTACGGATAAGTTCGTATTACATTTTATTAAATTCAACAATCAAGAATACAAAATAAAACAACATATATTAAAATACGATACAAACAATGTAGTTATCATAATCGTACAAGCAATAAGTATCGACTTCGTGTCTATGACTGGTCACGTAATATAGAAGAAAATAAAACGTATTAGGAAAGAATAATTTATATTCCTTATAATAAAACTTTCTCCAAGTTAAATATTTTATTTTAAAGTAACTTAGAAAGCGAACTATCATAGTTTTAAATTATAAGCGATTTAAAAATTGGAAATACAGTTATTATACCTAACACATAATCATATACCTAACAAAAATATTATGCTAAACAGCGTGTAATTGGATACTTGCCATTGATTGAACGGTACACATGATTGTATGAGTCAATAACATTTATGTTTACATATTTGACAATAGATAGTTAAATTTTTAAATTTTGTTTGTTATTCGTATACGCAAAATACTAAAATGTAAGCATTTTATTGAATAATATTTACTATTTAGGTTATCCTAGTCATAATAAAGAATAAAAACTTACTCGGATAAGAAAAATATTTAGTGATTTCAATAAAAGGTTCCATCGTTTCTATTTCGATTAATACTAGTCATTAACATAAAACACGAGTGTATTACAGGAACAATATTTACGGATCGAACGGTTCATAAACACTTAACTTGCTATACTATTCAAAAATATATTTGGACCTAATTTTGATGTTATGTTATCCCCTCCTACGTTCAAAATTTTGGTTTTTATTTGTGTATGTATACAACGTTACACATTTTTATTACCTACCTAAAATGTAGTTTCTCTACCTACTCGATGCGTTCAATTGTGTCTCAAAATTCCTGATGAACAAAATAATATACAAAAATCATCCCAAAACATTTAACGTGAAACACAATTTGGGTGTTTGACACACGTACCATACGTCAGTGATTCGTATTTCAAAAACACCTAATGTTTTATTCAAAGAGGATATTAAGAAGTAAAATATAAATACTGAGTATTGATAGTAATTTATACAATGATTATTGTTATAATTTTTTTTTTTTTACGTATTATTCATAAACAAATACGCTAACTAGACAAATTTAATAATAGAATCAAACCATACTTAATATAAAATAAAAAATATTAAAAATGGAACATTAATGTATTAACAATTTGAGAAACCCTGTAAATCCGCATGCAATCCTTCAATTCATACGGCTTTACACGTTCCAAAAATTCTTGGTATCCTGCTGATTATTTTTGAATAAACATTTTACAATTGAATTTATTTGATATTATTACGTGATGCTTTTTTCTTTGATGTCGGTACCTATTTTACTTATCAATAGTACCATAATATAGCTTATATATAGTAAGTTATCTTCCGGTTTTTACCAAAATCGTTTTTAGCAATCATTCTTTACTACTAAAAAAATAAAATAAATTGACCCTCACGTCACAATATTGCGACGTTACTCATTTCACGCCTTTTAAACACGATCACTCGCCCTTGGCAAAATACAGCTTATTTATGATATCCGCACGCTTGCGTATAGTACTTATTTAACGAACAGTCTACTTTAAAAACATTAGAATGACTTAATCCTAATCATAAAAATGTAGTCACTAGAAAGTACAGAATATTTTAATTAAATTTTATGAATATAAGGAATGTACAATAAAACACACAATGTTATCAATAAAAATAATATTTCCTAAAAATTATCTAGTTATACGAAAAATTATTCTCAAACAGAACAATAATACTTGTTGAACTTGGGTTTATCGTTCAGTCCATTTAACTACTACACATCGTTATGTAGAGGGGCTAAAAACGGTGTAGAAAATCTGAACAACTAGAGACCTAAAACGAAAAAAAATGACCGAATATAAAAAGGGGTGAATGATACACAAGCACGAGTTTATGATGGCATGTTTTCATCGTATTACAAGATGTGCCACCCTCGCATACTCGTTTGTTTTTTTATGCGCTTTTCGCATGTCTGCACATATAAATCAGAGATTCGTAACACCTGCTGTTGAAATGCAATAGTCCCTTAATATATATATATATAAAAAATTATACTACCGATATCCTTGCAATGTCTACATTTACAAGGCCCACCTCTTGTATATCCCATGCAATCCAAGATATTTTCATTGTTTTTTTTTCTTTTTATTCTAGCTCTCGATTACTTATAGACCGTTCTTTTCAATAGCTGCAGGTGTGTTAAAGTGTGCATAACTAATTTATAAAATTCAACTAGTTATAATAATTCACCATTTTTATTTTTGCAATAAAATTTTAATTTATTTTCACTCGAATAATTGTTGTTAAGTTTTCAACACCATTTATTTCATTATTCATGTGTATATCTAAATTATTAAAAAGGATGTCAAATAACAAAATGGTAGATCACGTTCAGTTTCTATATTTTATTATGCTCGTGTCACGTGACAAAATTTCCCTTTTTATTATTACCTGTATATTTAACAGAAGGGTTGAATGTAAGTAACGCATGCCGACATAGCTTGTGCCAGCAGTAAACCCTTTCGCAGTATTTTCAATCAATGAATAGCGAAATTGTTTATATTATATTATGGTACGTGTAACATTACCTACTCTCTTTTTAACATGTTGAATTTAATGCGCAGTAGTTGTTTTTCTATTCAAAAGGGGTGAAAAAAAGCACCCTATTGGCTCGAGCTATTTATTCAGCTCTTTTATTCATTTTCATATACCTGCTTTAAAAAGGGTAAAAAAACGGTTGGTTCTACCACCTGCGTCACGTGCTTGTGTCGAAATGCACACCCTTTTTTGTCATCGAAAAATGTATTTGTAAAAAAAATATGTATTATAAACTTAAGATCCCGGGGTGTTAGAATGCTAAGGAGGAAGTGAAAAATTAAAGGGAGGTTCATTAATTCAACAATATTTTTCTCGTAACGGATTTTTCAAAAGTACACAATGTAACAATGGTATCCCTTTGCAAAAGTAGCCTATAAAAACCGTTATGCAAAAAGGGGTTGACGATTGTAAGGGTTGACGATATGGTAATTCGTTACCTGATTGGTTTATGTAGTTCAAAGAAAAAAACAAAATGGTGATTTACAAATAAAGTTGACAATAAGTTTATAAAAATAATTTCTGTTATAATGTTACTTATTTTTATATGCTAAAAGTTAGTATATAATAAGTATTAACGAAATAAAGTTCACTGATGGAGTCAACAAATTCGTGTTAAGTGAACTTTTCAACGTTAAGACGAAAATAATTCAATTTTTCGCTTAAAAAACGTAATTTAAATGCCATTGACCAACCCTAAAATACGTTTTATACACAGACTTATAGGTTTTTTGTATTGTCCACCGTAATCGAATTTTGGCCGGACCCTTTCGCACGTTTCTTTAGAGTTTTACTTTAAGTGCCTTTCAATTTCGCACCCATTTACCCAAGTAGGAGTTTATTTTCTAGCTAAAAAAGGATAAAAAAACAACCACTTGGCCTTAACAGCTGTTGGCGAGTACAGGGTAAATAAATAATAGGAAGTGAATTTATTTCTTTTGTTTTGTTCGATTTCGAAATGATAAAAAAAATCATTCAGAATTCCGAACACAGTCTTTGACGTTTTTCAAAGGGCTGAGGTCAACTACTCAACTATATATATATATATAAAAGTGTGTGTTTAAAAAAACCAGTCACATAATTTGAACTAAATCCGATTGAAATGTAAATAGAAATAATTCGGCGGCCAAACATTGGGCATAGAGCGAAAACGATGAATTCGTGCTTGTGTGTTCAGTGTTCCCTCAATAATCTAAAGCAGCCAAGGGAGTAAAGATGGAAAATAGGAATTTCAAAAGGTCAGTGAGGAACAATAATACGAGATAAGAAGAGACATGGCAAAGGGCAGATAGCGTGGATACAAAGGCCAGTGAATTGGAAAAAGGGGTATGTTAAAAAAACCGTCCGATGATTGAATACACATATATATGATATATACATATATATATTCTTCGTGTCCTCCCCCAATTTACTTACGAGTACATATTGTGAGATTCTAGGAGTAGAAGAGGGATGTCATATGTTTTTTTTCTCTTTGACCATAGCTTTTCTGAATTTAATTCTATTAAAATACCAGTCTAACGCTTCGTGCTATAGTGTTTGAAGTTTTAAATAATACCAAATGAAAATACATTAAGCAAACATATTTATACATGAATATTTTATATATAATATATATTTAAATACACGATACCTTTTAATACAATAATACAAATAATATAAACTGTAAAAATTTAGAGATGTTTACCTGTTATTTATTGATTACTGTTAAGTTATTTTGAAATCTAATGTATTCAGAATACAAAACACTACAAAATGGAAAGTCAAAGTAATTTTCGTATTTTTAATATGTTTTTATATTCTTAGTTCTTGTCTTAACCGTGGGACAAAGCGTATGGGTTTTCGCAATAAGTACCGATTGTTCGTATGCCGACGGCACAACGCTTTCTTAATTGTTTCGCTGATCAACTTATACGCATAGGCTTCATTAGAATAATAATAACATTATAGGTATTATTATTATGATTATTTGAATAGCTAGACCGCTATTTTTCTTGGGCACTGTTTTGACAACACAGGTTTTATTGCGTAATCCTTGTGCACAACGTGTGTATCACACGTATCACATTCATATTCATTCCTCGCTAATATATAAATTGATCGACAAATTGCCAACACATTCTTTTCATTTTACTTACAATTCACTAATAAGCTAACGTGTATAATAATTAACACGTAATAGGAATATAGATAGAAATAATTAGACCGCACAGCACAGTATGACGTATTTCATAAAATAACGCATAGCACATATGTTAAGTACAAAACAACTGTACTTTTTTTTTTTATCGAATTTTAAGATTGAAAATAATTTTAATTATAATATTAATTTATTAGTTATTACATACAGGTACCTATTTATTATTTAAATTATAATACGTAACAATATTTTGAAGAAATGACGTATTATCATATCGTAAATACTGTTTCGTAAAAATTATTATTAATTAATTTTTTTTTTCATCACGTACCAATAAACAGGATTGTAAGAATTATATACCAACCTAATAATTTATTGTCACGATTACGCATTTTATTTTGATTTTTTTCTTACATTGTACATCATGATAGTTTATAAGCATGCACCCGTGCTATCTTGCTATTATAATCGTGAAAAACGCTGTCTTGATTTACACGCAGGATTTTTTTTTATTCAAGTTCTACACGGATATATGCGTTTTTAGGATGGACCCATTGTGCTGAGTTATACCTACTGGTCTTTTTTATATGCACGCAATATCGAATGTATTCTTTCTAAACCAACACAGCTGCATTATTTTTTTCCGCATTTTTTTTTTGTGCTTGGTAAAAATCATACTACCCCCCACATAACACGCACACGCACACGCGCACACACACACACACACACACACACACACACACTAACAGTTTACACAGAACAATCACAATCGGCATGACATGTGTGTCTGACATTAAAGATACATTGGCGCAGATATATACAATATGTATAAACGGTAGAATGAAATCTAAGAAATGTTACGTGAGCATAACCTGGTTTACCGCGAAAGATAAGTAGGTTTAAGAAAAGGGGGTAAAAAACGTTATTAAAAAAAATCGATTGTTGAATGTTTAACGGAAAATACACAACGAATACATCGAATACATTTTACTAAAACGGTTAACCCGATTGGTCTTGCATGGTTTTTTGTATATAGGGTCTATATATTGAATACAAAAAAATAGGGATCGAATAAAATGGCTGTTTTAGTCGGGAAGGGTTACACATTATGTTAATAGGGTAACCGTCTATCATTGGTAATTTTTATTAACGGAATCGAACAAATGGCGCTGGGGTACAAAATTTCCGTTAGTGTGTATATATAAATTATTTTTATTTTTAAAATAAAGTTTTTTATAACTATTTATGCCTATACGTATTTAATATATGTTAGCGTTTAATTTTAGAGTATAATTTATGATTTACAATTAAATAAATTATATATACATCATAACATTTCAGTAGGTAAGGCAGTCGTTTTCTGTTGATTGTCTATCAATGGATAAATGATTATAATTCATAATATAATATAAGGTTACTTGTATTATGGTACAAGAAAAACGAAAAAATTATAAATCTGTATAAGGTTAAAAAAAAGTCTCACGCATAAATAATGATAAACAGCTGATCTTGAATGTATTTAATGATATTTCATATTTTCCTGTTATTCAAAATACTACCCCGAACAATACTTTCCGATTTTTTGGTTTTTATAAAAAAAAATTAGGGGACTTCACAAAAAAATAAAATCCGGAACCACTTATCTTTTTAACCCTAAAATCAAGTTATTTCCGTACCTACATATACTACGGTAGGGGGTCAATCTCCCCCAGAAACGAAAAAAAAACGGCGGCATATTTTTATAGTGTAAAAAATATCCAGTATTACGCAAAAAACAGTAATTCCCACGAAAAAATGTCCCCATTTAATAGTGTACAGATTTTTTTTAAAGGGGGAATCGCTTAATTCAGGTTAAAAATATTTTTTTTTTAGTATTATTAATTCAACGGTACCTATAATATACATTATACACGTATATATTATATATATAGAGATTTTTTTTTTTACTCAAGTTAGGAATATATTTTGGGGTTAGTTTTTTAGTAAAAAAAACGAGTTCTCACGGTTTTATTTTTATATCACGCAAAGGTAGTGTTAATTTTTTCTACGGTTATTGTTTGCAATAGATTTTTTTTATAAAAAAAAGAAATGTTCCCGTATGGATGATCGGTTTCCAAAAGAGAAATTGCCGGTGTTATCCAAGGGTATGTTCGGTTATGTATATATGACGACAAAATACTCGTGGGTATTGGATTCGCCAACACCTGACAATTTTGACGAAAAAAAGAATGAATAAACTCAAACGTGTTTTCGTATTTATATAATCCAGAAAAAAATACAACCCAGATAACATCATCTTATATTTTTTTTCCATATTATATTATTTATTTTTTTCATTACTTCTGTCTCATAGTATTGAATTAACAACATTTGAAACTGTCAAATAAATGATAAACGAATATTTTTTATGACAATAAGTACTGATACTAATATTTTTGGTAATATAAACTAAAATCATTTATTGTATTTTAATAGTTTCTCAATAGTACATAAATAAGCACAAATGTATACATACACAAAAAGTTTTTTTACCTTATACGCAATTTAACTTAAAAACAATAATGCATATATAATAGATACCTATATAATTTGTATCTTATCGAAATATTTAAAATGATCGACGTAATTCTAATCGAAATTGTAATTCCTTTATGCCTAGGTATTATGTTAAAGTTATGCAAGTACAAAATATAATTGTATCAACTCAATTTTTGACACCACTGCACATTTCATTCGTTTGTGATATCATCATTAGTTAGAAAGATCGATTATAATTTTTCATGTGAGGTAATTCGATACATTGTCACAGGCAACGGTTCGTTTAATCGGCCGCGTCTTGGTCGATTAAGCGACGACGGCACATTCGTCATCGGACACGGGGGTGTGCTCTTCCGACACGAAAGCGCATATAGGTGTTTTTTAACGCAAGCTTTACGGTTCGAAAAATTCCAAGTGAAAAATACAGATAGAGAGATAAAGAAAAACCATGTAATCGCAGTGACCTGTAAAAAAGTCTGTACGTTTTTTTTCACGACAATTTTTTCCGCGTTTTTCACCGTCGAATAAGCACATACAGCGGCAAAGGCATTGAAGATATTGGTGTTTACACAAAGGCAAAGGCCTCGAGCCCCGGCTGGTAGTAAAAACAAACAGAATTCCCAGAACTCCTCCCGAATACAATTTCTGCACCGTGTTTGACTTATTTTTATTATTAAATTTTCTGTTCCGGAGTCGCTCCGGGGCGTTTCTATCCCGACCCGCCGGCTGTATGCACTACAAATCCTGACTGTTTTCTAATAAAATGATACACACACGGGCGCCGTGTAGTTTTTAGCTCTTGCGTATACGTTATTCGATTTTCAGAGGTCGTCTAGTTCATTCTTACTGCGGCGTTTTTCTTTCTTTCGAGACCGAATATTATTCGTACCGTATATAATAATAATAATAATAATAATAATAATAATAATGATAATAATGTATACACACATAGACCGGCAAGGACATTGAAATGTGCAGCAACATCAATCAAACGAGATCGTTAGCTTGTACCGCGGCGCATATTCGGCAATTAGTCGGTGGCCGACGCAGGAGTCTCACGTTCCTCTTTTCAACCATATACATATAAGTTTGTTTCTTACCATCACATTATGCGTTTAATATTTACACTATTTATTTGGGTATTTTTTTTCTAAATCATTATTCAAAACGTTTAGCATAGTGTATAAAGATATGCTTCTCACGTAAGAATACACTTTCCAAGCAAGCACATAACCGAGGCAAACATTAATTGGTATCGTTAAATTTAGGTATTTTTGCTGGAGGGAATGCATAAAAACTTAACTGCGCATCATTACACCCTGTATAAATTTGCTAGATTTTAATGAACATTATACCTCCTTGTACAATTCTCCCACTGTAGTCACTACTGCATTGCAAGATACAAAAAAAAATTAGACACGTTGCAAACGCTGTCATGTATAAATGAAACCCTACCTGTCAGTAGGTGGATAATACAATACGCGTCAGTATTATGATTGGCAAATGAATATGTCAGACGGTTTTTTTTAAGGTTTTCATAAGCTCATTTATATCCGGTACGGGGGTGAAGGATTTATAATAAAAATTCAATTAAAAAAAAAATTAATAGGATTAGATTAAAGGGTATCGAAATTATATTAAAGGTTTACTCACCGCCTTCAAAAGGAATTCGATATTTTCTACTATACTGCAGGAAATGGTAATAAAGAAAAAAAGTTTTTGGGTGTCTGAAAATACGTGTACACGTTTAAAATGAATGTAATGTTGAGCCATTAAAGGAAATAATTATAATAGATTATTATTTATTCGTGATGTTATTTATTATAGTTTAATACTTAATCTAAATAAGAATTAAATATACATTTAAACAGACGCTATTTTTAAAATTTTACTTATTATAAACCGTTAATTTAGAATATACGTCCTAACGTTAGTTTGTATTACAATAAAATAAATATATGTTTTAGGAGTTACGGTACAATAAAACATTATTTAATTCTATTCAGCTTAAATACATTTAAAACCTAACAAGATGCATTTTTCCTATAAAAAGTGTACCATGACTCATCGTGTGAGAATTACATTTGAAATTTTATAATATTTATATTTTGACTGAGTCGGAAGTTTACAATTACATATTAAGGTCATATAAGTTGTAAGTAAAAAAAAGTATAAAATACTGGATGTGTCTTTACACAATACAATGAAGATGTTTTAATTTTTAGTAAAAATGAATTTTTAATAAAAGTAATAAACTATAGTTTAGTTATACATACACGTACAATGCATATTATAATTAGTATAATTTCAATGTCAATAGGCAAATAATTATATGTGTAATATGCATATATTATTAGAACATTGTAATACTATAATTATTGTTTGCAATATTTTAATTTACTAATAAATTGAATTATTTCTTATTTTTTTTCTTTATAGTATTTATAGGTGTATCAAAGTTGATTGTATATTATAATACAATTTTAATCGATGAACGTTATAGGACAAGAAAAATATACATGAAAAAAAAAACAACCCAAAATAACCTCTAACGTAGCTGAACCATTTTCTCCGTAGCAATAATAACAATAACATGGCAACTCGTGTGCCGTTATAGACGAAAAGTAGCTGGTACCTATAGCTAACCGAAAGCGTTTTATAAACGTCTATCGGGTCTATGGCGATCGTTTTAATAATAAATATAAAACAGACCCGAAAAAGAGAAATACGAAACCTATACGTGGGACGACAACGGTCTAATAGATTTAAGGTGAAAAAAACGACTTTGATATATAACTAGGAGCCAAATACTGCACACACGCAGTGACATAATAATACATATATATAAATATATTGAGTGTAAAGGAGGAAAAACGAAAAGGAAATTGAAGCGATATATTTTCGCGTGAGGGGTTAGCCGCCAGTCGTTTCGTTAATATGGAAATGGACGTGCAGCTATTATTGGGTTTCTCATTCCACGCCGCCCTTTTTGGATTTTTGAACGCGCGTGCGTTATGATTGATGCGGCGCGAATTATTACAGCCGGCGCGGGCGCACTCGCTCATTCGATGCAGATGATATCCAGGTGAAAGCACAGATATGGAAACGCCACCTTCGGAGTCGAACGCAACAACGAGCGAGGGCAACCCGTCGCGCAACTTTAATTTTTTTAAGTCCTGTTGGTCGTTTCTGTGAAAGCCTACCGAACACAGTTTGATTGATTATTTTATCAAAACAACTTTAAATAAATATTAAGGAACATATTATAATATTGTTGTAGAGCAAATGTTTTTTTTTTTTTTTGGGGGGGGGGGGGCGATCCCAATAAGACGTGTTTAAAATATCGTTTAGGATAAAGTAGACATTTTTTTTTTAACATAGGTATACTTGTTTTAATTCGTTTGTACGTGGAAACAATCGTTTAAAATAAAAATAAAATCCCACAGAAATTTGATTGCACTGCGCCTGACAGATAATATTATAATAATATGTAATTCAAGTAAACGTGAATTGTGCTTGTTAAAATATACATACATTTTGTAAGTAAATTAATAATATAATAAACAAATAAGTAACACATTAACAGAAATTATTGTCATTAGTATATTTGTTTATCTAATAGTATTAATTTTAATATTTGGATTCATTTATTATCATGTTACTTTATGGTGTAAGTAGTAACTGTAAAAAATTTTCAAAATTGTAAATTTACAAAACAATTTGCATTATTCAAGATTTTTCATACTAATTGTAGGTCAATAGTTGCACATTAATCATCTTTGTATACTTACTGCCTATATCGTAACGTATTTATGTGATACAATGTCATCATCAGTAATATTGTTATATAAATAGAGTAAATGAAAGTAATAAGTAATAAAATATAATATATTTATAGTACTTTTCAATTAAGTCTGTATAATCTTGAATATTCAAACTATTTTATATTTATCTAACGCCCACCAAAATAAGTATTCCAAATTCTAATCAAGTATATAATATGTTTTCTAATGTTTTATTCGATAAAACACTACCGAATTGCTCATGATAAATAACCTAATTATAATTATACAATTATTCTTAAAACAACACAACAACTGATTTACGTTAATATTGTTACTACCTACACATGTGATTTTTTTTATGTTTTCCGTTTATTTACATAACTATTTTATATTTAATTACATGTTATTCACATCATGAATTATAAAACATACATATGTACACTATCGCGTATTCGACCGATATGTGCAACTTGACATTATCGAAATAGTCTGTTGTACAATAGCAGTTGCAGCACGTGCAATAGTTCTTTGAATCGGTGTGCTCGGATTGAAGATGAGTGTACAAACCTATAAAATAAGGTAGGGAAAATAAAATACCCGTCTAGGACCAGTCTGGGGGGTACCGGCTTTAATGCAGTTGTGTAAAAAAACGTGACCAGACTGCAAGAACGTGTAGGAAATTGTCAACAAAATGCGCATACATGAATGGGAATTATATTGTTGCAGGGAGGAAAAAAAGAAAGAATTGTCCGTTTACAAGAATTTATTGTAGAATTTCCTAGTCCAGTTGAGAAACTGTGTTTGTTCGATGTGGTCCAGTAACGATTTTTTTTTTACATAATAGTACCTGTTAATTAATATATTTCTCGTACGTATTATTATAATTCATTATCGTTTCCCTTCCCCTTTCTGTATTTCCGACCCGAAGAAAGACATTAAAAATGAAATTAGTTTTTTTCTACGAATAGTTCTACTCCCACCATCTTCATAACATTAATTATGCTTTCGCTGTTACACGCAATATAATACCATGCATTTGCATAACTGATAATCAAGAGCAACATTAATGTACTTACTAGGTACACACTCGTTTCCGATATTGAATTTCTGCGTGCAAAAAAACTACACTATCTGAATCGTAATCTTATTCGGAATAAAAACAACGTGTGCATTTACGCGTTTTTATGTGCAATATACTACCATACACATTTATTACTAGGAATAAAATCGCGTAGAACTTTATATCCATATAAAAAGAAGTAATTTAAAATTAAATTAGATTTACGCTTGTCTGTATTAGACATGATTAATGAGAACGAGCCAGTTGTTCAGGTTTCAGTTATTTAAACAGTAGTGCAAGTCATTTTACATTTTTATCTTATTGGATTTATATGATGCAAAGATACATAACAAAAACACTAATTTTTTGTTTTTACATACCTATATGTAGCCTGAAACATTTGGTTGCATTAAGATATTTTGTATAACACATTTTGGGTGATTTAAATTAACGAGAGTACAATAAAATCACACGTTTCGGTTCATTACATTACTACGGGGAAGCCGGAAAGAAAGCAGACGAACAACCACCTCCCGAGAAGTTCGTGACATACCGAAACCATTAACTCGTGCTCAATACTGTATCGTTTCGGTTTAATAACGCAATTTGTCTTATACGGAAGATCACGATAATCTAATTAGATCAACATAAATATAGGTATGTTTTTACTGTTTGGAGAACTAGAAATTACTGATTGTTAAAATTTCGAAAGACAACAAAAATATCGACTATGGATTCTTAACGAGAGCAGAAAATATATCGTTTTTTTATCGAACCGAATTATTGGCACGGGAGTGAAAGTATCATATATAACATTATAATACACAACCGTTTATTGCTAATAATGAGCGTGAAATTCGGAGCCTAAAAATGTTTCAATTTTTTGTTTTGTTTTTATTTTTAATTCTGTATTACAATGCCAAATTCCATTGTCAAATATCATTCGGTCGTCTATCACGATTCGTCGTCTGCGGTCCAGTCGAAACAATACACGAAGCTACTACTTCATTATTTCATTATTTTTTCTTTTTCTTTTTTTTTTTTTGTTCCATAGACCTCTAATAGACTCTCATTAATCTGTGCCGTGTTTCCCACGGAGTTAATCCTTTTACTTGTACCGATTTTCTAATAAAAAAAAAGAAAAAAATCGGCACCCAACACTCATATAATATTCTTACACAATGCTTACACCAACGTATATTATATTAAATATATACATGTATACTTATATATATACATAATATAACATAATACAATATAATATACCTAGACACTATAAACTAACCTGGGCCAACGTTTTACAGGTAGTCGCTCGTTTAGGGTTGTGGTGACCGGTGGTAATGGCGGTGGTGGTGGTGGCGGTTGTGCGTTGGCGCCAGTTTTCTGCACCCGAGAGCTATCATTTTTACCTCAAGCAAACACGTTTTAGAAGGAGTACTTATTCTAAGATGAGGACTAATAGCCATAAAAATATTGTCGATATTTTTCGACCGCAACGGTAATAAAAATGCCAAGGTCACTGCCGATACAAGAACGTGAACATAATTATGTTTGGCGAAATGAAAAAAAAAAGAGGGAATTATACACTGCAGTGATGCACGGTGTACATTCTACACGTATTGTTGTATAATATGTATGTTTGTGTATAATAAATGATAGAATAGAATTTTAAAACTCACCATCTCGGCAGTAGAATTTGTGTTCGAGGTGCATCAGTCGGTCTGAAGTGTCTAAAAAAAAAAAAAAAAAAGAAAAGAAATGAAACACATATTATAATATTAAAGAAATAAAAAGTATATATACGCTATATTGAGTATTTGAGTGTTATAAACGCAGACCAGATTTCACACACTATTTTAAAGTGAAACTATGCAAACAAGAAAACAAGGTGAACGACAGTTTCGCAGAATAAAATATAATATCGTATGTGATGATAGATAGACCGATTAAATGTTTTAATTCTGTCTCGTATAATATATTATAATATTTCGGTAGATATTTGAGTCATTCGTACATAGGTAATAGTCATCCGGTATTTACGAGATGAATCAAATGTGTTGACGTCACCATATATTATATGTTTAACCCATTAAATCATGTACCTACACGTTATCATGTTTAACATAAACATAAAAATTATTTAATATTATTACCATTTACCAATAAAATTTTGTTCAATTAAAATATTCTCAATTGTTTTAAATATTTGTATTTTCATAAACAGTTATCGGAATCATATTTTTAAAGTTGTAGTATATATGTATATATAGAAGCAAAAAAATTAAATCGCAACAAATGACCATTGCGGCATTACAGACTTTTACTTATCTAGTTTATACCAAGAGTGGGGAAGATTAATAATCATACACAGAATCGTGTGTGTGTCATTAGCGGGGTCCTAAAGTTTGAGGGGAGGTGGGGAGAGAATCGAAAGGCACACACTCGTTCGGACTAATGATATTTTAATGAGAAACAGAATGGGTTTGAGGCATATATATGTAAAGAATATTTCGTCGTTAAGCAATACGATATTATTTCTTTACCTCTCTTTCTTTCGGGTTCTTTTTTTTTTTTTTTTAATAACGCATGATTCAGCCCCGCGTGTCAGCCATGAATAACTAATGGCCTTCTCTCTAAACACTTTTTCATTCTTCCGGGGCTACCGCGGTTGTTATTATTATTATCAACTATTATTATTAAAATACAATTTTCGTCTATTCTAATTACGCGCCGGTTTCCATATATTATATCCACAGACGCTTTTATACACAATTAAGACCAAGGATTTCTTTCGGACCCTTTCTATCTCGCCGCTAATGAATTCCTAACGCTCGGTATATAGTGTGTGTTTTTTTGTCCATCTTAATGCTTTTTTTTTTACATATCAGACCGCCACCGTCGTCAACGCACATGAATAAATATATTATAATATACAATACACTATATTATACATGTATGAGAGCTACCGGGTGGCACCGAAATTCGCAGCAATAAATTCCACTACAGAGACCTTGACTTCATTTCAAGACTCCCTAGACATATTATCCATACAATAATCGCTTTTGTCTATATCCCGGGCCCGGTAATACTTCTCTCGGTAGGATCTCGTTTATTGTTGTGGTTTTCGTTACTATGTGTGTCAAGCACTCGAACTCGAATTCACTTTTCGAACACTTAAAGTGTCCCGCTGGCCCTATAAATCCTATAGTCACGTTCAAGGAAATACACATATGTAATATTATATGAATATAATAAGGTGCATTATCTATGCCGAATAAGTTACAGGTAAATACAATAGAAAAGTATAGAGGTTATACAAACATCACAAATATTTGATAAAATAATGATATCATCGAATCGCGTACAGTAACTATTTAATATAATATATATATAGTTGAATTTTAAGGAAAAAACCATCGAAGTAACACATTTCGCACGTATATAATAATATAAAAAGCGTATTGTGATATAGTTAGTTTGCAGGCGTATCTGTTCGGGTATGATAATACGTAATATAAGTGTTCTATTCGCGATAGAGATAATACACAATATATACATAGTGGCCGTCTAAATATATATCTACGACTAATTTTACTCGCGTCGAGCATATATAATATGAAGGAAAAAAAATTACACTGATGGTCAACAGTGGCGGCGGGAAAGTAATAGCGTTTGATGTCGGTACCTATATATTATTTATACATATAACCACAGACACTTAATTTCGTTTTCAGGCCGCGTATATTACCTACATATATACACATATACACAAAACCGTTTAGCAGTCGGTCGTATACCGGCTATTATTGTACGAAATAGGCGTAGTACAGATTTTGAAATTTGTAAAAGTGAAGAACTCGACGCGCGCGCGGAGAAGAGGCGTTTATAATATATTATTTTCTTTTTTCGTTTTGATTGAGCGCACCTGTCTTGGCGGGCGCGCGTTTATGCGTATATACGCGTACGATACATATATTATATACACATAATACACCAATGTATAATAATAATAGTATTACAGGCACTATACGTACAGCGCTGCAACCGCGACCGGCTCAAGTCTAGTCGTCGTCGGTCGGTATATCATATTATTATTATTATTATTATTACTATTATATATTATATCGAGTGCGCGCGCGTTCAGTAATGAAGACGTCGTCGTCGTCGTCGAGCCGCGAACCGATTTACATGCAACGCGCGGCGGCATCATCATCATCATCATCGGTCGTCGAAACACTCGTAACATATCGTATAGTATATATACTATATTATATACGTACTGTGTAAAATAAAAATAAAAAACATTCCTAGGTGCCGGTCGCCGGCCTCGGGGGCACAGCCAATCCTCCTGCCACCGCCACCGCTAGATCGTGTGGTTTTATTTTTTAAATATATGTACCTACGACGTACGTGTGTGTAATATATGTATATTTTTTTTCCTTTCCACTCTTTACACGCGTTTGACAAACGACCACCGCGCGTATCTATGACGATGATGCGGCGGCGGTGATTAATCCCTTGCGCGATAATTGGACAAATTGAAACGGTGCGCCGCCGCGGGTAACTTGTTCACACCGTGTCGTCTCGCTGTACATGCGTGTTGCCGCCCGAGGAAGTATACTTTTTATTATTATTATTATTAAGCGCGGTAGTTGGGCGCACATATACATTATTATTATTATAATATATTACTTACCTATATCCCACCATACTATATATATATACATCGTGTGTGTGTGTGTGTGTGTGTTTAGTGGCAGGACGGACGGGCACGTTGGCAATTATTATTATTATTAACCGAAGGCGACCGGTGCGAGGTGGGACAGGTGCGGAAACGACGGGGGCGACGGGTCCGCGCGAGACCACTGTCGTCGTATGTATAGGTATAATATAATATTATTATATAACATTATATGGATAGTAGTCGATAGTAGGCGCGTAAACATATACATATTATTCAGAGTGGCGGCGGTCACCCGCCGATGCGCCGCGCGATTGTAGGTAGAGATACACTCGCATCTCGTACAAGAGAGTAGAAATGTTTTTATTCTTTTATATACTTAATTTTTTTTCAGATCAACTCAGATCGCCTTTCGACCCCAGTGTTCAAATCCTATATAAATATAATATTAAACCCCTGTGCGTTGTTTGTATTTCGAAATTGCCGGACGATACTAAAGAGAAAAACGCCGAGCTAACCAAAAACTATCGTACAAGTATCTCAACATATTATACGTCTTATGATTGACATTGATTACGCTAATTACAAGGACTTTCTAAATAATGTCTTATTCACGAATAATTATTATTATTTTGCAACAATGAAATTTGAAACAACAAGATTCTTTTCAATGGATGGTATTTTATTAATAATTTATGATTAAAAATCATCACTTTTTTATACTCATAGAACACAACTAAAAATATTAAATTACTAGACATTTAAAATGGTAAATATAATTCTTTGCAGTCATTTTATTATCAAAGTGAACGTTTTCAAGTTATAAATTATGATCAACCAACCAAATTTAAAAGATTTAAATACCAAATTTGATTTTTTTTCTTTGTACAGATTTCTCTCCTTAGTTTTCTTTTGTGTCACGACATCAATCTGAATACATACATTATAATATAATAATAATGGAATTGAGAAAAAACTGCATGTGGAATGATATTATTGTCCATGTCGTCCATTGGTCGAGACACCAATAAAGAACGCATTTTACTAACAAAAGAATAATTACCCGAAACGGATTACATATATCGCCGGCATTCTTGCACGAGTCACACAATCGATGACAAATAATATTCTTAATGCATTTTTATTTTTTCTGTCTTGCTCTTTCTAAGACGTTCGTCTTCTTATATACTGTATTCATTATTGATAACTACGAAGGCCTTACACACGTGTAGTATGATACGCGCGCGCGCGCGCGTGTGTGTGTGTGTGTATGTATGTATGAAAGGAGAAGCTAATTCCGAACCAACAAATTGTGCCGAGTCATTACCGGAGTAGAAATAATACGTTTTAGCTTCTGGGCTTTTAACCGGGCACTTCTTTTTTTTTATATATAATAATAACGTATTCATAAGGCGGTCGCCGCGCTGGCCGTCTCTCTATGTTTCTTAGTACATTTAATTTCTTTCTTTTTATTTCCCATTATTTTACTAGGTTTTTTCCCATTCTTATATACACATACCACCCTTCTGTCTCTCGTACAACCGAGTGGCGAGTCCAATTTAAATTTTTCGGAAAAGTGACTTTAACGCCCTAGGCTTTGTCGTGAGAACGAAACAATACCGACACAGTCATTCGACGAAACCGTATATTGTATATTTATGTAGTGATATTTATCTCTGAATACGATTGTATAATGTTGTATTAAAATACACATAATATATTTTAAAATCTTCTGACAAAAATCTGATAGCAAACCTGTTAAATTGACATATCAACAGGTGGTATACAAATATGAATGCATTTAAACGTCGTGGCCCCGGGTGCAATCTACAGGGATCTTTGGAGAAAAGGCGCCACTGATTTTTAGTTATTATTGGCACTTGTCCGGGTTCACTGGGAGCGTGAGATAATGCACTTATAATTATTGTACTCGAAGGAGAGGTCAATTAAAAACCGATTTGATACATTTAGACATTAACATAAAATGTTGGATACGATATTATATGGTAATTTTACTAGTCCTTGTTCTAATGCGTTACGATGGAAACCAGGCTATACATTGCCTTTACAAAATAATAATTTCTTTGAGGTTTGATGGATATACGTCATTACACCGTAAATGCAATTGTTTACAATATGTTCGGATAACAAAATATTATACGACCAAGGACGAAACCTATTTTATTCCTCCTTAGCACAAAATCTTTTGTTTTACATAATTAACTACACGGCTGTTCAATGAAAATATATATCGTCCATCGACTGAAAGACACGCATATTATTTTATTAATGCCTATAAAATGTGTGAACTCATTGTTTCTGTAGATGATTACTTTAGACATTATTCAATTTTTCATTTTTATAACCATGATATCTCATTATGTCTTATGCAAGTCTAAAACGGAAATTCCTTGAGATCGCCGGTACAGATAAGACGGGATATCACCGAAATTAACGGCACTAGGTCATAATATTATTATGCTAACGTATTATTTGCATAAAATTAAAAGACTACTGTGTTACAGAGGTTGTACGTTATTGTTCCCTTTTGTTTCGAGTAATTTTTATTTAACTACGCGGCGGTGCTTATATCCAATTATAGAATTAATGACATGGCAATAAAAAAAAAAACATAGAATTTAAATTTTAAATTTTTGAGTAATAAACACGGTTTATTAATGATATAATATAAAATTAATAATACAATATATAGGTTTGGAAACACCGAGTACATGATCTTGTGTAAAACAAATTATAATATCAATACAGCTAGGTCGCCGATATGTACTTAGTAGTATACAATTAGTCATACGCCACTGCGAGAACGATACAAATTACTAATTAGTAATTATCGACGTTTCTTCTAATTTTATTGGTATACATGATATTTTGCAATAGGTTTTTTCCAGTAACATAATAATAATAATAACAATGGCTTAATGACAATTATCTTCAAATACTAAAATGCTTTGAATAGAACGCCAACAAGACGTTTTCTCGATACGGTTACTTTATACGATATGCCTATTGCCTGCATAATAATATAATAATATCGTCAAAGGGAAAATATAAATAACACAACATTAAATAAGTACGTTATTATACGCGAGATATAATTTACGGGAAAATCATGTAATCATAACACTTATTATACAGAAAATAGCGATAATCGTGATGGGCGTGGCATACGAAAACGGTTGATATCGAACACGGTATCGTGAAGCGACATCGTACACGTGTACAGGTATAATGTACGATATTATACTTCTCGAGCAGTCGCACGCGATTCCGAAATCCACAAAAACACAAAGTTCAGCATGACGGCGGCGACCACTGGTTAATACTATATAATATTATGTACTGAATACACGTCATTTTTGTTTACCCACAAACGGTAAAAAACGTAGTTTGATGAAATTCAACGCCCGCCTATGTACGTTTTCGAGTTCAGTGCTATATAGATAGATCAAACCCGCGGGTTTGTACGGCGGGACGCGAATTCCTCGTCAGGGTCTTTAGAAAAACGCGGACACGAGCGCTGTTTTATATTTTTTAATCGTTATTGTTTTTTAGTACGATATTGTATTATTATATGGTTTTTGGCTCGAGCGGGGGAATTTACGAGTCTCGCGCCGAAGCAGACACTGCACGATGGTGTGTATTATTATATTATATACCATTATTATAAACATCTGTTCGGGGGACGCGGCGGCGGCGCACGGGCACGACCGCCGGCCCGAGAGTCACAGTGTAAATATTATAACGGCGCGCGCGAGCGATACGTAGTAACAATAGTAATGGGTACTACACATATGGGCGGGCGGGGGACGAGGAAGTGTGCCCTCCCGAACAAAGTAGCCCTCGTGCCCAACCCGTTACACCGTTCAATCCGCACGGGATTCGGACCCGCAGACCTAACCGACGACGATGATGATGATGGGGGGTGGATGTGCCGGATGGGGTTACGCGTACGCGAGCCGTCGGAAAACAAAACGAGAAAAAAACAGGGAGGCGCGACCCTTCCGGATAACGACTTGTGTTACCTACCTACCTCTTTTCTTTTTTTCCGCTCTCCGTTCGTGGTATGATCGCATAGGTGTACATAAAAAAAAAAAGGGTTTACCAACGCGGAAAGGACGCGTGCGATGTATTAACGATATTAGCTCGTGCAGGACAGAGACACAATCGGTAAAATACAGCAGTAGGATTATATAGTTAAATGGCTTCTTCGCGTCAATCGCTGATTGTTTTAGTATTGTGTTTTATAATTTTATGATGATTTCACAATAAAGACCAACGATAACACCGTACAGGGTGATCGGATCGTTCATCGGGGCTTAGTCACTCAAACAATGTACTCAAAGTCGTGCCCCCCCAATAATATTCACATCCCTTTAAATTGAACATTGCCAAAGCTTGGTACTTTTTAAAAATTGGACTAAAATAGTAAATTTGCTAAATGTTTATTATTTGATCATAACTCAAAGAATCAAGATTTAGATACCATAATTTTAACATTTATCAAATACACTATAAAATCTTTAAAAATATTAAAAATACAAACAATAAACGCAAATAAAAAAAAGTTATAGAGAAAACCATGTGGTAAATATTTTTGATGAAAGAACGTTATTTTTTTAAAAATTTTAAATTTGATTTAAAATTTTGAACTAAATTACTATATTTAGTTCGGTTTTAAAATCTTATAATACGGATAGTTTTCTAACTTTTATGATTAGTACGCCTACGGTTTAAAATTACAAATTGTAGTTAATTTTAATACACAAACTGGGTATTATACTATAAATTATAAGGTAAACGGTAGTTAAAAAATGTAATGTTCTTTTTCTGTAAAATATTATATCTATTCTGTTTAGTTGGGGGGTTTGTTAACAGAAAAAAGTTCTATAAAAAAAACGAGAAAAAAATAAAACAATGTAACGATCAGGCAGAGGGCAAGCCTCTACAGATCTATTTACTACTAAATATTTTACAGAATCTCCACAAATACAATACATGGATCATATATCGTTAATATATCGCATAAAACATATAGTATTAGTATAGAAACGATCTACTGGCTAATCGGCTTGACAAATCATATATTCACAACAGGCATATTTACTTAATATTATGATTACAATTCGGGCTGTAAGAATTCCGATGCATAATATAATTTGGATTCATGGCACTTAAATTTCGTTTTTATGGTATAACACCGACGCGAGCCGTGGACCGTGGCTTGAAATAATGTCATAGCGTTATTTTCATTACGAGACAAATCCCGGAAAAACTATTGGAAAGTCCACGTTGATCTGGAGTTAACGATCAACAGCGGTTAACTTGTGTTAAATGCGATTGTATAGTGTATATATTCCTCTCGGATGACGTTTTTTTTTGTATACTTCACACCCGCGTAGTATAATATAATATTTTATTATACGCGAATATAATGAATATATTACAATTCTGTCGTTGACGGAAATCATAGTTACTTTTTTATGAGTATAATAACTGAATGCTTATAAACTTTTTGTAAACCATATAAAATGTAAGTATAATGATATGTTTCAATAATTTGTAAATTATAGAAGACGTTGCCCGATGAAATGAAAATAAAAAATAACGGAGCGAAACTGAAACATTACGATAAACGGACTACGATATTGCACGCGTGTGTGTTGTTCATTTCGCAATTAAATAATAATTTTTAGTTTTTACCGAGAATCGCGTTAAAGAACATGAGCAAAAAATAAACATTTTTTTTTCTTATTGTTTTGTAGTACAACTATCCGTTTCTATTGTAATAAGTATACATTTTATGGATTTAAATACGATATGTGCGTTATATATTATGATGGATGTTTATAATTCACACAATCTGCACACGAGATAAAAATGCATACAATTACTTTTTTCCTGTGTGTATCTACATAAGAATTTATAATAATAAAATGAAAACAGGTGAACTGTTAATTAATAACTCATATATGAAATGCAAATAAACATGGTATAACATAAAGAAACATTGTAATTAATGAGATTTCTAACTGCCTTGGTTAAAATTTGATAAATAATTATAATAAAGAAATGTTTTATCATAAACAAAACTGTTTAAAATAAAATAATACCGACTGATTATTGTATAGATTATAAATTATAATGATTAAACTAATTATATTAAATAAGTATAGAAACAAGACCGATTCCTATATTTTTTTGTAAAGACATTAAAAATACATGAATATATTTTTACAGCGATACAGTATCATTATGCATTTATGCTTCATAAATTATGTTTGAATTCTTTAAGTAATATTTTATACTAAGATTTAACTAATTTAAAAAAATTAAATACACATTCAAAATGTTATAATAATATTAAAATAGTAAGTTACTATAAAGTTAACAAATTATCAATTAGTCAAACGCAATGATAATAATTATTGTACACATATTATTATAAAAAAAAAATTATATTCAGAATTTTTTATTGTTCAACATACTGGTTACTTCATAGTTTAAAGTTAGAAAATTCTTTAAAATTCTTTTTGTAAATTAAATATGCACAACAAGCAAATTTTTCGAAAAATGTTATTTATAAATTACATTATTCATTTAATTGGATCTTATTGTTCCAGATTTTATAAGAAGTTTTAAAAATAACTATATTAGATAGTTTTAATTTATGGTCACGAGGAAATTAATTTTCAAACGTCATATCAAATCTAATCGTAATTTCATGGTTTACGTACACGTGCCGTCTCAAATAATCTATCAATCTCGTTTAGGTATATTATTCTAATTTTATATCTTGAATTTGGGAAATGTAAACGATCTTACAATAGTTACATTCAAACCCGTATCCCGTAAAAATAGAATTTCCGCGAAATGATATATTTTTTTTAATCTTAAGTACCTATTTAATTTTATTTCTATGAGGATCAAATGGTTTGCGCATTCTTTATCGTTTATTATTATTCAACAGAACTTAATGTAATAATATTATGTATACCTCAAATTCCCATTCAATCTAATTCCAAAATTAAGTCGTTTGACCAACCACATATCATTCAATATTAATAAATAATAATCATTGCATAATGTCGAGTCACAGAGATAAATAGGTTGTGGGAATACTGTGCGGAATGTCGACCGATTCCAAATAGGCATATTGTGATTCCTAAACGATTTCCAACGATAATCATGAAATAACACGTCTTTGCAGGTGCGTATACAACAGTAGGAATACCATGTTACGATTGTTTAATTAAAAAGCATACAATATTACAATATTATACTCGTAGACAATTAATTAGGACCCGTCTCGTCGCACCTCTTTACCTTAACCGTATAAACGTGTGTATTATCTCACGCCACGTTATTTATATATTTATTATTATATTGTACTCGGATCATTATAATATTGCAGCGGTGACGTGAACCGCGATTGACGAATTCGGGAAAACATGAATATTCTTTCACCGGAAATAACTCTCTCGACGGAGACACGCAGCGAGTGCAGGATTTTCGATAACCATGACTAATTGACATGTCGTTAGTCGTAACTATATATCGATCGCTAATTATAACTGCCGTCCTTGTTCTAAATATTGTAACAGACGTGTTCAATCGTTCCGAATATAACCCATCGGCTACGGTAAAAAAGGGGACGTCGTGTGGACGTCTCGCAATCGCGAGAAACAACTAACAGGTGCCGCGGGATGGGTAGTGAGCGGCACGGCGAAGGGGTCGAGAAAATTGGGAAAAAGTGTTAAGTTTCGCGAGAAGGATATAATACGATCGACCGCAATACGCGGAATCGAGCAGGACACGACAATCGACTTACCGTTTTCGTTGGGCGTGGGCGGCGGTAGCGGCGAAGACTGATCGCCGCGACTCCTCCTGCCGCCAATGCTGCCGCGTTCGTCTTCGTCGTCTTCGTCGTCGTCGTCCTCATCGTCGTCGTCGGACGACGAACCGACGGCCGCGTGGACCGCGCGCATCAGGGCCGGCGGCGGTGGCGGCGACGACACCGTCGACTTGGCGGACGACTGCTGGTGGCCGGCCGCCACCCGGCTGTGATGATGGTTGTTGTGGTGATGGTGCGCAAAGTACGGGTGCGCCCGGCCACCGTTGTTGTACTTGGGCACGGACAGCGAGCTGAGGTCGAGCGGCTGTTGGTCGGTGGCCGCGGCGGCGGCGGCGGTGGCGTCGCACGACGACGGCCGACGGCCGGCCAGCAGACCGCCGATCCGGTGGTGCTGTTGCAGGATCATGGCCGCGGCTGCGGCCGCCGCGACGGCTGCCTTGTCCGAAGGCGGCGAGTCGTTGTTGTTGTTGTTCTTGCTGCTGTGGTTGTTGTTGTTGTTCAGGTTGTGGAACTTGTGCAGGTTCCGGTAGAACTCGAACCCGGCCGGGTGGAACTTGTGCGCGAGCTTCGACTCGTCGTCGACCCGGCGGTACTGGGCGCCGGTGGCCGCGGCCAGCCTTAGCCCCTCTCCGCCGGCCACCGCGGGTAAGCCCTCCAGCTTAACGGACGGACGGTAACACGGACGAACGCGCGCGCGCGACGAATGATCGCACGGTAAACGTAGTGTCTCGACGACGGCACAATCGCGCGTACACAATTTTTATGATAATTAATAATATTTACCGAAGCAGCACGTATATTATATTATCGTAATAATTATATAAATATAATATGCGTGTGTATGACAACGACGACTCCGATATATTATTATAATATCGTATATCTCGACGACATGGGCACTGTCTCGCGACGACGATTTTTAATAATATTTTATTTTTTGGGTTTCCACTGTCGGGTGCGAGGAAGAATTTTTAAAAAACGTAAAATAAAAAACGGAAAAAACCCAAAAAAAAAACGGACGACAACCGCGCGCGGGACGACCGTGTACGTTTGACCGGTGCGTATGACTATATGAAGGCGGCGCGCGGTGTTGTCTCATTCAGTCGTCGCCGTCGCGCCGCCGTCGGCCACCGCCGCCGCCGTGCCACCTCCACCACCACCGCCGCGCTTGTTCCTACGGGTGGGGGGGGAGCGTTTACACACACAGGTACTGGTGGGGCCGTCCGAGGGGGCATGACGGGCGGCGGGACCAATCGGAACACGCCCCGCGTGCGTGTGCGCGACGGTGTTCGGCGAGCGCGCGCGCCGAGCGCCGAGCGCTGTTCGCGGGCATTTCCGTCGGAGGCGACGACGATTTTCCTCTCCGTCCCCGTCGGACGTGGCGCGTACGGATTTGCAAAACTTTCAACCCCCTCCCCCTGCCCGTCACCCCATCTCCGTCAAAAGTCCACCCGGCAGCTCTTGTAACTTTTCGCGGGTACGGATTTTTTTCTTGCATCTCCGGTCCCCGAGAGGACACGCCTAGTTCTTTAAATCGGACTTCCGTTTGGCCGCGCGGCTTTTTAAGGTTTTCTTCTACGCTTTTTTTTTTTTTTGTACGCTCGGCGTTTTTTCTTTTTTTTATACATAATATAATAATATAATACAATATATTTATTATACGTGCGCGTTGCTGCAGCAGGTATTTCGCGTACAAATATTATTCCTTTTTATTATTATATTTTTTTTCTAACTACGTTTTTCGAGCAACGAGAGAGAGAGAGAGAGAGAGAGAGAGAGAGATGTTGAACATCCGTTTAAAGTTTTATATCGCCTATTTTAAATTCTACACTGATAAACGCCCTTTTCGCCCATGCATGGTATGTAGTAAACTATTTAACATCGACTATACGTCGATATAAAAGTATAGGTTTGAGTACCTTTACTTGTAGATATACATCAAATCGCACAATATATCATTTGTAGGTTTAATTTGATATAAGTACTTATACAATTATCCTTTATGTACCAATAAATAGTACAATTATATACGTTTATACAACAAAATAGTCCAAAATTTGTTTTCAATATAGGAAATAGATTTTAATCATTATATTTAGGTATATTTATATACACTATGTAAAAATAAATACATCAATCTTCATAAAAATGTTAACGTTTCAATATAATACACACCGCCCGATAAATGTCAAACCTACATTCTATATTATAGGAATAATTTTTGAAACATACAAATAGCCAATAAGCAATACCTACTAAATAATGTTAAAAATCTTAACTAAATTAAAATCTTCATATACCTATAGGTATATAATTTAATATTTTTATAAATGTGTATAATGGTGCAAAATATTTTAATATGACATGTAAAAGTCAGTAAATATCTATATTTATTTATTCATAAGACACTATAAGACGTATAGTTTATTATATAGTATCTTTATATTAAATACATATAGGTAATTTTATTAACGTATATAATTTTGCAATATTAATTTGAACATTTAGTAATGTTTCTACTTATATATTATATACATACACATTATTGTAGTCTGTAGAACAATAAAAACTATCGACAACTAATCCAACGGATTCGCGAACGTGTCGCTTTAGAAACTATTATACTATTATATAAAAACAACGATAAAATCCCTTTTGTGAAGTCCCCGCGGTAGTGCAAAAGTAGCCCTGCTGCACATCGCACTAATAATATATAGCTGGTCGAGTTCGCGTATGTTACAGTATATATATATTTATACATTATATGATACTTTTATTATAGTCATATAAGTGATAGTCTACATCGGTGCAGCAATCACACGGAGTAAACGTGTATACCTATTACGCTTAAAGCAGACTTGATGAAGAATTTTATAAATATATAAAATAAATAGACAATCGGTCGTATGTAATAGTATATATATATGAGTGAAAATCACTATTGTCACGGGCACCATTAAAATAAAAAGTTTTTGGCTAATCTGTATACTGGTCGTACGGCGTACATTGCAATTTAATATAGGCTGTATGATTTTAAAGCCAATAATTAATATATTATTATTTATATGATATACACATCACATACCAAACCGAGACCACCAGTAACAATATAACTACAGCGGGACAAGGCGGGCGAACTCTACAATGTCCTAATGTTTTTTTTTTCTCGGCAAGGAAGAGGGTCGAGAACCCAACACGTAAACCGTAAAACGGCTGTATAATAATATAAATAACGATGAGAATATCGTTGTTTGTTAATTTTTTTGCGAAAGATGGTTTTTGTAATCAGAGAGTACAATAAAGGCCGACACTATATAAAATATTATGCTTTCTAGCGGAAATTCTGTCAACACGGCATTATTATATAGTATACGATACGAGACGGTCGCGTACATAATAGTACACTATCGCGACTCTATTTACTATCGTATTGTTATTTTTTTCGTCAACAGAGATGCAATTTCTTCTCCGTCGAGACGACAACAACACACTCGTAATCGTAATTTCCCGTCCGAGTGCCGGTCATTTCCGTTCTCATATGCACTGCGCATAGCATAGCACAATAATTTATATTTCATAAAATGTAGAGATACAGGCATATAGTAGGTACTTATACCGGCTATACCCGAGCCATATCGGAGCGCGAGACTCGGCCTTTTCGAAAACACTGTGTATCACGGTATTACCACATCCCTCCGGTTCGGCAGCGTTTCTTCGCCAACGTGCAACGGCCTCGTATAGACGCACACGCGGGAAATTTGTCTCGCCCACACAGCACACACACACACACACACACATAACGTCGTCGTATTATAATAATAATATTATAGCCGGCCCTTCATCAGTGCCTTTTGTGTTTTACGGCCGAGGGTCCTCTCGCCGTACGTATATAACATATATAATATGTATGAGATGCACGCAGTATATGTGTGCACGACCGACCCATCGTCATATTCTAATTGCGCTCGTAGCGTACATACATTATTACCATGATGCTGTATGGGTACGACCCAACAATACAACGGTCATTTCGCCGCGATGGACTACAATAATATAATATAATATATATTATACGCGCGCGCACACCACCTCTGTTGTGCATAATATAATAATATAACGTGGACGACGACGGTCGTTATATACATAATATACGAAATGGTTTTTATTTTTTCCATCATTTTATTGCTATTCGCGCCTCCGCCCCCGCGTACCTCCGGATACGGGAAGCGCTGATATTTTATGCAGCGTATATATATATATATATATATATAGATAGATATATACGGCGACACAACTGGGTCATTTCAACAGATGTTGACGTTGTACACATAATAATAATACATACGCGTACCTATAATATTAATATATATAATGTAAACCGTATCGTGCGTCGAGTGTGTATGAGTGTGTGTGTGTGTGTGTGTATAATAGGTATATACGCAGCCTCTACCGAATGGTCATCTCGTCGCGGCTCAAAGGTGCGGCGCGGGGGCGGTATTGATTTTTCGCATTCACACACGGGCGCGGCGCCCGCACGCACACACTTACGCACAATGGGGCCCGCGGTGTTGACCGGTGCACGACGCGCAGAGGGGACGTATTATATTATTATTTTAACCAGACGGACGCGCGTTACACTATAATATATATTTTGTATAATATTATTGTATATATATCGTTATAATAACGGATTTCTAACGCGCCGAGTATTTTTGTAATAATAGGTAATGCCACGGAGGTGTACCTAACATAATAATAATTCATACCTACGTACTCTACATACGGGTTGTGTTTGACCGACTTCACTCGTCGCCGTCAACGGACGTCGCGTACCTACAACGCTGCTTATTATTGTATACTGTCATACGACGATCTGTAACGATCTGTTTGAAACGCCCGCGTGATCGTGCAAAGCATGCGTGTTATACTGTCAGTATGAACGATATGCAAATGTATTTAATTTCGGTCTCTATATATATAGTATAATAAATTAATAACCATACATATAGGGATCGAACCGTGTTGAGATTTTTGGATTACTGGATAAATATTATTTCAAAAGCCGAGCGATAAATCCATTTGAAAACTTTACAAATGCAATAGGTATTACAAGTTTCAGTGCGTGTCAAAGATATATTGATTTGATTCTCACGCAGTCAAGCGTACTTGTTTAAAGGGGGGGGACTCATAATACTTTTAAGAAAAATAAATAGAAATAAAATAAAAATATCGTGATTTTTCATTGCTTTGGTACACATATATAGATTATTTTCAGATGTTCTATGTCTATGCTTAGCTTAATTTACCCGAATATTAATATACAAAAAAATTTAACGAAAGAGTCTTGAACTCGTGATATATTTAAAGGCTCGCAATTATTTTACTACGTATTTGTTATAAAATGGTTGTATAAATATTTCAAAGTGAATAACTTTAATATTTTATATAATAATTCAATTAAATTATGCTATAAATTCTCAATGTCAAAACATACAGAACCAATGAGAAAAAAAAAAATTAAAAGTGAATATTTTTACTTTTTAAGCGTATATTTTTAGTTTTTAAATCATATAATTGCATGCGTAGGTATTATGAAAATCATGTTTAAATCATTAAAGCCTGTTTCAATGATGACCGTTTTTTACTTTAGTCATTTTCGTAGTTTTAGTAGTGCTATTTTTAAAAAGAAATTGTAATGTTTTCGTTATATATGTACTATGTAGTTTATTTTGTACCCAAAACCGATGTGCATGTGTATCAATATGTTAAAAATAATAAAAATAAACAGTGATATATAATATAGTATACGATGTTTAAAAACAATTCTCCGCGCGATGCAAATGCACAGCATACCATAATTGCTGGTCGCAAACGTCTTGTCTAGGTTATAAAATTACACTTAGTTACAGATATTAGCATGTTCTAATGTTATTTTAACTACCTATATAATGATTGATAATCATAATACTTTTACAAATATATATAAATTACTAATGTATGAATACTGCAAGATATGTAGGTATATGTTTTCAATCAACATTTTTTCAAACGCCGGAGAGAAATCAACGTGTAATTCTATCTATACATATTATGAGTCGACTAAAACTTTATGTTGTCAAACAATATTTCTATACTCTATATATGGATAGGTAACAATGTAATATGTGTTTCTAGTATGTGTGTCGTATTGCCGTGTGATGATTACGATCAGAATATAATTGATAAATAAAATAATAATATAATAGCCAATAGGTATATCAAACAAAAGACTAAAGTATTTAAGTATATTTATGCATTTTATAACATGCTGTAGTTAGATGTATAGCGCTATTTGCCTTTACACCACGGTAGTGCACTACCTTATTTTGGAGTGATTCATATAATGCCGCAATGGTATTGGTAGCATACTGATTTATTTCGGCACATGCAGCAGCAGCATACTGTTTTAGCACGCTTGCAACAGCGATAATACTATGTATTACGTTTGGAAACGGCGCAAATGTTGCCCTATACTTTGAACGCTAGTTCAACACAATGAGTTAAAGTTTAACAAACATTTACAACAACACTAACTAATAAAATATTTCTTTTTATTCTAAAATAAAATAAATACGATTCGTTTATAAACTGTGCATGAGTCATACTTCAAAAACAAAAATTAATTTCATATTTTTAGACACTGATGGGTTAAAAGTAATGCTTAATATTTCCTTCTAAATGCTGCAAGAGACATGTACCTATAGATATTATTTAATATATAATATATAACTAATAAAATAATGACATTTATTATGAATAGAATTTATTTACTTTTGCGTATAGATACATTTAGTAATTATTGTTGTCAATTTTATTTTGTTATTAGGTCGCGGTAGTACTACATAGCTAGCGCATTAAATCAAACATAATTATAGTGACTATTCCAATCGACAACTACTGATAGGTAATATTATGAACCTGTGCCAAATTGCGTGCCAAACATACAATTTATAGGCACAACATAATATTTTACTGTACAGTTACTTACACAATTGTGGCGTGATAAAGAAGCTGTTAAATATTATATCAGTTCGCATGTCACCTATAAATAATAATACCTAAGAGACATGAGAACGTGACGCATATTCCCCTCCCCGTAAAAAAAGAGACATTTTCGAAAATATTTTGAATATATTCTGATGAGTATTTACTATCAAAATATTTATTTGATATTAGTATCTTGCAGTAATTTGCAAGATACAAAAAGGGATCAGAAACATATGTTTTTAACTCAGTGTAATGTAATCAATTAAGAATCTATTCATATATTTTATATTTCTGGATTTAAGTGCATGTTCGTGTGACTTCGAGGGTTATGGAAAATCAATATCTTAATAATTTAACATGTCTGTTTTTGTAACTTTACATAGAAGATAAAAAAAATCAATGCCTACGTGAAGTTGATGTATTGTCTTTTATTAGAAATTAATTACAATTTTGATAAAATTGTAACGTAATGCACCAAAGGTGTTGCTGCTGCATCAATGTATGGTGATCGAAGTGTCGCCTCTTATGCAACGATATATTATTCGGGGCGGCATTGTTGTATACACATATTGATA
Source organism: Rhopalosiphum maidis (assembly GCF_003676215.2). Lineage (NCBI taxonomy): Eukaryota > Metazoa > Arthropoda > Insecta > Hemiptera > Aphididae > Rhopalosiphum > Rhopalosiphum maidis. The sequence goes on from NC_040877.1 coordinate 86,788,665, forward strand.
CTTATTTATAAATCCAATAGGTATAACTGTATAAGGTATATACTGCATTTGAACAAATATTATGATCAGAGCCTAACGGAGAAACAATAACAATAATTTGTGAGGATAATCCTGCGCAGTAGAACAAGTAACGACTTATAGATATAACAATTAAACCGCAGACAAATGGCAGTATACAGCATTATAAACATTATATGACGTTTTAAAGGTCACGTTACTGCTATTAAACTTTCACATATATCGCATACGGTTTTATTCGCTCATATAACACACGTATCTAGTATGCAAATTATTATTATTATTATTATTGTATTAGAATACAAAAATTTTGAATTTTAATTATATTTTTATTTTTAAACTTCCTTTTTTATTGCTGGAAGTCGGAAGTCTACAATATAATATTGTTTTAACTCGCCCAACGGTGCATACGTAAAATCAAATTATATTAAATCTATGCTTATTAAATGTGCGATGATAATCATTGATAGTCATACATAAATCATATCAAATTAATTCAGTATTAAATGTATGTCAATACTCGATAAGAAATATTGTAACTTAGCAGTTGGCAGCAATTTATAGCACTTATATATTTAATAAATTCAGCCATTATTTTATAACAGGTATAATAATTAAAAATGTTATGTAAGTATCTATGATACTAAGTTGTTTAATAAAATACTAATAAGAATTTGCTTTATGTACATTTTTACGTGATATTTACAATTTTCTATTACAATGATAATATACGAGGTAACCTCATACTCCTAGGCAAATAAAGAAAAATGTTAAAAAAGAGTTATTTTACATAACTAGATAAAACTATTATTAAATATAATATAATATCTGTTAGGTTATCAATATGTACTGTCTAGTGTCTGTATAGCTTGTAGATAGCCAATAATATATCGCCCGTATTATATTATTTGTTTTATTTTAATTTTTATTCTTTATGGCTACTATGTCGTTAGATTAAAGTATATTATACTACATAGTACATAGTACATTCTTACTGATACTTTATAATACATTTAAATTTAAATTAAACGTTTTCAAACCAACAATTTTATTATCTAATACATTTTTAAGATTTCACTGTGTAAGAACTATACAATATTATCACGTTATATAGGCTTTTTTCCGGTATAAACAAATAAACAAATAAATCATTTGGACTTAACAGATTTCACTTTCCACAATGATATAAATAAAATGTTACGTTCTTATTTGTCTGTAGTATTATTTACATGCTTGCTACCAAATCAGCGGAAAAGTCTACCAATGTCTTGATTTGGTCTTTATATTAATTGTCACGGCAAAACAAACTCTTACAGGAAATTGAACCCTTCGAAATTTTATTTGAAAATCCTTAAAGCGTAAATTTATTAATATGTAGGCGTAAATAAGGTACCTAATAATTTAATAGAGTTAGGACCTCTATATAGGTATAATAGTACTAGCTTATAGCTAGTAGCTGTACTCAAATCTTTATATTCTTTGCGTGTATAATTTAACTTTTTAATACTTAAAACTACATGGGTCGTGGACACTTGAATGCAATTTAAAATATTGGTATGCATATTTTATATAGCCAATATTTTATTTGTACATGAATACATCGTTTAATAGGTATTAGGTAAAACTATATTTTGTTCTTAAGAATAAAATAAGACCAAAATTGTGAATTTTCAGTTATTTTTTTATTTATATAGTGTAATAAAACTTAAGTATACATATACATTTAATATACATGTGTCTAAAGGGCGTGTACGACTACGTCTATTCAATTTTTTACTATAATATTAATTCATAATGTATTATTGAAATAGTTAATTACATAAAAACAAAAATAATTGAAATTATGAATAGTAATACACGATTAAAATATTCTGACATGTTATAATCATTTTATTAAGTACGAAACAATCTTTTTTTTTTAATTCACATTTTAGTTAAAAATTAATTTCATATATTTAGCCTACATTTTTTGGTATACAAATTAACATGATAATATGTTATAATCAAATTCGTATGTATCATTTATTTTTCGTTTCATATTTAATTCTTCAATTTTGGAAATAATCAAGTAAACTATCTGTGGTTTGATAGTATGAAAAAATAACATATTGTGGACGGGTTATATGTATTACTTGCAGCACTATTAATGAATGCCGCATAATATATAAATATGTATGTACATATTTATGGTTACCGATTAATGTCAACGCGTGGACGGATAATACAACCCTGCTGTGAGGAAAAATATTCAGGAAGGGTCTATCCCATAGGATAGGAAAATACAATAATAATCGTATTTTAAAAGTATATATTATTATATACCGTGCAGACGTGCAGTATTTTTAATACAATATGGAATAGTCTAATTACATTAAATGATACACACAGAAAAGGTATAAATTTTCATTACCATTTTATATATGTGGGTACCGCATGTTGTTCGATCCCTCTCAACTTATTAGCTGTTTTTAATAGCGCATTAATCTTCGCCCATTTTTCATTAGCTACATGTATATTTTTGGGGTGAAATAGTTCAAAAATAATATATAATACCAGCCCTGATACAAATTGAAATATATTATTAATTCAATGTTTAGGTCTTTCTAGTGTAGCGCTTATTACAAAATATTACGACTTACTAGTAGGTGTGCCCGGAATATTATATTTACAAGCAATTATATGTTTTTACAATAATATGCTATTGCTATATGGCCTACAGTTGGCACCACTCAAATATATTGTGTAGTTAACGTAAAAATAAATATTTTATAGTGCCTACTGACGGATCGTGTTGTTTAATCGCAATAATTTGCGTCTTGAATAAAACACTTCACGCATCACCTGCACTCTTCACTCATGCTACAATAAGGTATAGTTAGGTACCTACATAAAAATGATAGGCAAAATTCGTTTCCTTTCGATTCTCTCCCCCCATTTTTGCCGTTAAATCATTCAATTTGTCGATCATCGTAGGATAAGCACAAAAATACAATGTTATAACAAACCTGACCTGAGGTTTTATCTTTTCTTTGCCATACATTGTTAAAATATAATTACATTCCGGTTCCCTGCGTGGGAGTTTCGTATATATACCTCAATAATATACCTGTTATTTTACCATCCATATTTTGCATGGACTATGTAAAAAAAAAACCCGAAGACTATAAAAAGAGTTTCGACCGGATTTTGATTAAATGAAAAAAAATCGCTCCCCAATCGAAGTTGACCTAGATTCTTTTATACATAATCTTGTAATTATTCTCGCAGTATCCGTCGAAATTCGCACCCATCTGTTAAAAAAACACCCCAATAACGGAATAAAAAGAGGTTGTATTTAGGAATATTTTTTCCCATGAATATCCACCTTTATATAAGTTTTTTTCAACAAAAAAACGATGGGGATTCGTATAATAAATATACGTATATATTTTTTTTTAGTGTGAGACCAAGATTTTTAGGTCAACGGCTGCTGGGGATTTTTACTGTTTTTTAGAAACGATACATAATACGTTGTAGTGACAACCCTCTTTGGTTTGTCTAACGTCTCCGGGGTGTATTGTGTCGATTTTTTTTTACGTTTCACGGAAAAAAACATACAAAACGTATAATATGCGTATATTCAAAGTAAATACCGATAAATTGGAAAGGGTTTACCGAAAACCAGGAAATATCAAAAAGCCCACGGACGTTTGTACGATGTATATAATATATATAATATATAGGTACAAACGTATAATGATTCGGTTGTATCATTGTGTTTAAAAGATTATTTTTCAAACCCTTTTTTTGAGGGGAGTAAATGTTTGTCACAAAAATTTAAATTCATAAAATGTTACACTTCACTTTATCTTTACACGTTATTTTCCGAGTACCGTTAAAATATAACTGAAATCTGAATCCAAAGTTGATAAACACGAATTTAAATTTGGGACTGTTAAGAGAAGAATTATGTATATTATGTTTAATGACTAATGAGTAATATGGTGAGTGGTGACTATGTATACTTATTACTTATATATATAATATATGTGTGTGTGTGTGTGTGTTGATTCGAAAAGGTGACTATGCTAATTAATGAGTATTGTGTATATCCGTTCAGTGTATAGTAGTGTTGTAGTTTATATGTAGTAACATCAATTATTTATACATTTTACAATAATATAATAAATTTAAATTTAAATATATGTCTTATGAGAGAAATAACACATACAACGATACAACTACATAAAAGTAACAATGTTTTTATTATAATAATAAAATTACAATACAATATTATGCGTAATTAAGGATTAATTTGGAAACGAAAATGTAAAGATTATACTTTTAAATTATTTTATTTACTTAAATGTATGTATATAAATATTTTATAAATACCAAAAAGCACTTCAAGAATTCTTTCTAATTTCGTGCACGGGTTATTTTAATTAAATTATAAAGATACACAGGTATCGAACATTTTTGTCTTCTAACCATATTTTTGTTGCAATGGCATAATGTGATGTTGTTTAACAATTAGTGAAATGTTTCATTTATTTTTTTACCGATTTGATTTAAATACATGTTTAATACTATGATTATATTACACAACGTTAATGTAGATTATCGAAGTCTCAATTTATCAGTTTTTAATTTTGGATTGATTTTTGTGTTATTTTGTTCTAGACACGATTTATCACAAGCTTGTTTTATGGTGACAAATTGCAATTTGTCATGGTTCGAATGAATAGCCTATTTAATATTGCATTGGTCAACTATTATAATACATACGATAAATGTCAAAACTTTTATTTCAAACGTTTTTTAAAAATAATTGAGCCAAATGCATATGTCTGGGGGTGGGAACAGATGTGTATTGTGCACATCTGTAAAAAACGCTATATCACGACATCATTTTTACTGGCGTCTGGCAGGCTTGTTTCGCTCAACAACAGTGATTTGAATACGCATAATATATAAATATTTCGTTTCACGCATCACAATAGGAGGCGTATGTTTCACGGGTAAAAAGATATTGAACGACGGACCATTAATAACGCGAAACTGAGACCGTTGTGCAGCGGAGTATTATGCGCATACATGTAAGGTTAAGAAAAAGAAAAAAAACAGTGTTTTTTTTTTTTTGGTCCCTGCAGCAGTGTGTTGGCCCCTAAACGAATTTACATAATATAAAACGACCGCGCGTCAAAAGAATTTCGCATAACTATATAGTCTCTTGTTAGCTCCAGTCAATCGTAACACCCTATATAAACTACAGGTATATAATAATATATCATATGTGCGTGTGCAGTGAGCATATAATATAGTAATATACATATACATACATACGTACGTATATAATGTAATATATGCGACGGAAAACACTGTGCTTTGCATCTATAGGAGGGGTGGGTTACTGCAGGGACATCCCTGAAAGTTTGTTGATCCATCAACAGGTGAAGGAGGTATTATTTATGTATACCGTAATGTATGCGCGACTGCGTACGCAAATCAGAAAAAAGGGGTGTGCCGTTTTTTAACCCACGCTAAAAAATGATCCTTCAAAATACGCATGCACAGTGTATTACATTATAGTACAATATATTATAACGACCAAATGTAATAGCAAAATGGCGATAATCTAATTGCCAAAAGAGAATATTATAATATTTCTATTTATATACATCTATATAGTTATTAGTTATTATTGTTTTATTAATTATTAGCATAATACGAATTACATTTGTAGCTCTCTCTTTCTATAACTAGTCTATACTATTATTCATATTACCTACATTCATATGTAAATTAAATATTTAATTTTAAAATTGTAAATGGTTAATTAAATTTAACATTTTCACATAATATTATTAAGATGACTATATTATAGGTACATGTTAATTATTTAACGAATAATTTAAACTAATGAGATAATTAAAGCTTATAAAAATGTTTTAAGTGTTGTAGATGTATTTATTTAATCATTATGTTGAATTCATTATTGTCTATTGATTAAAACATTTAAAACAATAGACAAGTATAAAACTTGGAGTATTATGATCTTGGTAGAAATATTGAAATAAAATTCATGAAAATCATAAATATAATAAATGTAAAGACTTGCATAACTTTAATCGTTGATGATCCCAATTCAGTTCCAATTGCTAAACTGCCGTCCTGGGGTAAAAACAAAATACATTTTTCGTCTTATATATATCTATAAATAATTTGATAGAAGCTACACGACATGTTTATCCTACCTGCAGGCTACCCTCGAATATATTAATAAAATATATTATTTTCTTGTTTAAAACCAACTTCTGCTCTTGTGCAACATCGGTTATTTAAAATCATTGCAATCAAATTTGTATTTGTACAAACTTATTGATTAAAAAAATAATAATTATGCCACCCTTACAATTAAATGATCTTCGTTCTCGAGCGACCGTTAAGTTTCCACGGGCTGATTGGAGTCAGGTCTTGGGCAACTTGTCCTAAGTCCTCTTTGCGGGTTAGCCTATGCTCACCGCTCTATTAATTCACATATTGAAACTGTCTCTCAAATATTTTGGTGGTTTATTGCTCCAGACATCTTATGCTCAAGCCGCTTCTGTACAGTACTTTATTAATTATATTGTAATATTAGGTGTATATTGATTATTCAGTACATGACGAAATTACTAATGTGGAGTTTAGGATATTATTTTATGCATCGGCACCCGCAGAAAAATTTATCAGGGAGAGGCATAATGAAATCAAACACCAAAAAATACATTAAATACAATTATATATCATATAATATATATATATATATATATAACAATTATATTCTTCGTAGACTACAAAATGTGTTAGAATTATATGAAATCAAATACTAACCCCACACATTATAGTAAAAAATCGATGAAATGTTTATAAATCAAAATAAAAGTTAAAATGTTCAACATTCTATTTGAATTCCGGGGGGGGGGGGCAAATGCCCCGTCTTGCCACCCCTTCTTGGCGTTCATGATTTTATGATGTGTATAATATAGTGTTGAATGCTGCTAACGTACATTTCATTTTTGTAAAAGCTTCGTATTTACATAATTAAATTTAAAAAGGATTTAACTAAAGTACCTAAATAACATTAAATATTCGTAATAAAATGGTCTAGATATAACATACCTACTATCGTTTCTAGTAATTAATACAGAAGTACCTATTCATAATTCACGATAAGACACAGCTAGATAATAGTTAATGAGTACTTATACATTTAACATTTGGTTTTTTTTAGTTTTATTACGTACATTATTTATATTTTAGTTGCAGTAAAATAAAGTCATGTTACATTAATTCATAAAGTACACTAGTAGGTAAAGTTAAACCAATAAATAAATAAATAATTTTTGAAATGATTATGATAATATTGTTGTATTTAAAATTTAAATTAACTTTCATTCAAAAAATAAGCATAATATACAACACAAATATACAGTAACCACAATGGGAATGTGGTCAACTTTACGTATACTGTATAGTAAGTGACCTTATATTAGAGAAAGAAATATATGATCGCGTGATATACATTTAGAATAACAATATCATGCAACGTTTATGCAATATGCTGTAATCTTAAGTAATATACTAATATTGTATTTTTAACAATTTTTATGAAGTTTCTATTTAGTATTTTATGTTTTGAAATGAATACGATGTAAAAAGTTAAAACGTTAAGTAAAATGTATTGATTAAACTAAATAATAATTGTGATGTTGTTACATATTTATAATCATATATATGTATATATAATATATTGTATTATTAACTATAATATTTATTATTGATTTTATTTTGTTTTATTATTTTCTTATAGAATAGAATAGCTCCAATAGTAAAAAACATACATAAATATTCACAATAGTCATGTTATTATGTGCATTAAATCATGTGTATACAATATATATATATATATATGTATATATGTGTAAGTATAAACTTCCGTTGAATCGTTTACTAAATATTAAATACTAATATTTGAAAATATACTATAACTATGCAAATAAACTGCACAAATGAACTATTACAGCTTCACTGAGTACTGAAACAAAAATAACTACGTTCCATCACAAAAATACAAGTGGTTTCAACCTCCAAATGTATTTAAATATAATTTCTTGACTTCTGACCTATTGTAAAAGTCATTTTGTGGTGTATAGCAGTAACTGGTTATACATTTTATAGACTACAGATACAATAGCAAAGTGTTTAGTGTTCAGTTGAGTTTGCTATTGGTGATAATTAGCCACCCAAGTCGGTCACGATATTATCTATTGTATATTTTTACCAGGACTGTATTACATACGATTTCCATAACTCTTTCTCTCTATCCCCCCTCTCTTAGTCAATATTACTATTTTTCCTAATGATAATTATGACATTATCGTCGCCCAATGATATATTTATGGTAAGGTAATACTTAAAAAATTAACATTTGAAAAAATAGAATCCTCATAATAATACGCAACTATGTAACGGAATTTTGTTCGAATAAGCACAGATTATAAATATTAAATATCATATGATTAAAATAGAATATGGCGTCACCAATTGTCAAATTCTATGTGAATACCTACCTAATGCAGTTATAGGAATAGGAACATACGAATAATTTATCATATTAAAATCACGTTTCGTACATAATAAAACTATAATATGAGTTCCGGATAAATTTTAAGCTTGTATGCATTATAATAACTTATTATGAAATCTAATGAATGAATTAATATCTACAGCACGTTATAATCCTCCGATGTTACATAGTATTGAGTATTGAATATAATATGTCATCGACACTCTTAATGTAAATTAATAATAATCCTAAATAATTTCGTTTGCTATTTAGTCATAACTCATAATGTAATTCAAATTCAATTCAATTGACAAATAAGCAAAAACGTGATTTTTATATTTTATTTTATGCACCTAGAGGGTATTAAAATATATATATATATTTCTAACTATTTATACACACATCTAGTAAATAAATTATGACGTATTAATTATTAAATTAAACGACTATTTACTATTTAGACTGAGTTTAAGTATAATTTTAACTTAATAATGAACAGTTATATAGTCTAGATAATTTTTAATAACATATTTTACCACACATTACTAATTACTTTATCATAATAATAAATACCTAATAATTAACGTATGATAATATCTATTGATGAGCTATAATGAAGAACACTAATTTTGATAATTAATAATGTGATCATGTTGTAGACTTGACAAGATATTAAAATAATAATGAGTAATGACTATTAATCACTCTTATCCTCCGTGTAAATGGGGTAAATTATAACGGGGAAACACTGTAGCAGTGTGGCCTGTAGGTATAATATGCCGGTAATACATCCTGTTTACGCGCATGTAATAGCGTATTTTTTGAAAAACTTGTGTAAGAAAATTATTTGCTGTTGCCTGTTATATTATCGTGTATCAATAGTTTAAAATTAAAATTGATAATTTGTTCAACGGACATTAAAATCGGTATAAATTCTACTTTGATTAAAATTTAATCTGATGAGATATAATATAATAGACGATAGTAAGTATAGTAGGTATTTACGTATAATGCCCGCGATAGGAATCCTATTGCAGACTATATCTTATACGTTTATGTGCATTTTGTGAGTTAATGAATGTTACAATCAATTGAACTTGGATTCAACAAGTTAAATTAATATTGAAATATTATGTCAATTTGAAATGAATTAGTATACTATTGTCTATAATTATATACCAAGTCACTAATTCATTAAGTATATTATTAATTATCAATTAGATACCATTTTTAAACAAATTATTCTCATGTCGATAACCATTTATTATTTAAACATATACCTATTATGTATAATATATAATAATAGGTATAAAGTGCGCCAGTGGTGTATTGAGAAGTATATACGTCGTATATTCACCTATATAGATAGGTTTTTTTTTAACATGCCTACACTCGCTAGATATACGATGACACTCAGATATTCTGTCGTATTCGTCCCTCGTATTACGTGGCGTAAACTATTAGAATTTTCAGTGACTGCGACAAAATACTCTATAATTATTTGAAATTTTCAACTGTCGAATAATACTTAGTATACGGGGTGATTAATTTAACGTAAAACACTTATTATATCCGAAAACACATAATATTTTGTTTAAAACATATATTTTAAATAATTATTTTAAGTGATTGCAAAACAATATTTTTGTAAAAAATAAAATATATTACATATTAGTTTTTATTTTTTCAAATAACATCATACATTTTTAATTTTATATTTTGGAGTAAAATATTATTCGGAGTATTTCGATATATCAAAATCAAATTTCTGACAAGTCGTTTATTAGTTATAACTGTTATAATATTATTAAACGTTTAATAATTGAACTTTAGTAAAGTGGTTAGTGGACTAAAATTTTACGTAGTGCCCTTGCACCACTTCACTTCGCTCATCTAAACTTAAAATACTTATAAGACTTGTAAACTACTCGTCCAAAATTCGATTCTTATCTATTAAAGTATTTCAAAAAATATTCTGTTCTGGAAAGGAATTAAAAATTAATTTTGTCATTAAAAAAGTAAATATATTAAAAATATTATAAATATATTTTTTTTTAGAAAACTATTGTTTTTAACAACTTAAAATAATATAACAAATATATATTTTAAAACGTTAATAATTGCCGAAATAATGCATGTATTACATCAAATGAATCATCCGGTAGATATCACATGTTTATCAAATAAAACCTTTGGAAAATAAATCAATGACCAAACCAAGATGAGAATCCATAATTTCAATAATTACTAACTATTAATGTATATACCCATTTAAAAAAAATAAAACTATAACGTTATGTTTATGATCTTTCAAAAATAATATGAGAATATTTTAAAGTATATTTTTTTGTATCAAGTAAGTTATTATAAATTTATACAAGACCAATTTATAAATTATTTATAAATTGGTCTTGTACAAATTCATGTATAACACATACCAATAATTTTCATGACTTTTTTTTAAAAACAAGGTTTTAGGTAATATCAAAAAATGGCCTTCTTATAATGAATATAAACTGTATTTGAGATCTAAATTTTCTTCATAGAGCTTGAGGAAAATATCTATTATCGAGCGATACCATAATTTTTTTTCAGCTTTAATGATAAGTTTTATACCATTGTCACCTTTCTATACGTGGATTGTCCACACATTGTTTTAGCAATACATCACTGATAACATAATTTACTATGTATCTATCTTATTTACTACCTACTTACCTATTTGTAGGGTTAGAATTATTTTAAATAATTTATTATAACCATTTCAAAATATTTTATTTACAATATATAAATTATCTCTATAATGTTGAATTTCTGAGTTTTTCTGTTCGCTAGATTTGCTATTACCTCTTGGATCTTGGATTTCAAATGATGGTTACAGATAAGCATAAAAAAAATATTTTTCAATAAAATAAAAGTCTTTAGTATATAAAAGTACTTTTAGCTAGTATTTGTTGAAAATAATAATAAGACCTATGTTCCTGTGTATGTGGGTTTTAAAGGATACAACTAAGTTTATTTAATACATTTTCGAATTTCGAATAAAAGTTTACCTTATAAATTATTGAAAATAAAGTATAATAGATCTATTGCAGCATATAACTATATAAGTTATCACAACGCTCTAAATTTTGCTTTTAATTGATTAATTAATAGTACCTACCTAGTTTGAAAACTTTTGTAAACTCTTTATAAAAATATTTATTTTCTACTATTTAAGTATAAGTATTTAAAAGCCGTTTTAGTCGATATAAATTACTATTATTTATATTTTAGATGTTCATCATAATATTAATACATTATCGATATATCATTGCATCGTGCCTATTCCAAAGTTTAATTTACATTATGCGCTAAGCAAATGTATTTAATAAAATTTAAATTTATCAGGAATCGTCAACTTATCATAATTGTTGCTTTGTATTATTTTATTATCATTTTTCAGATGAATTAACCCGTTTCAGGTGATACTCTTGATGTTATATTATCCAATGTTTAAATGCGAGTATGGACTTCTATTTAAATTTTAAATGTACTCTTATTTGTCAATAAAACTATATAAACAGAATAATAATAGCAATAACTCGATATTTATACATCGAAAAAGTAATCTGTTATTGACTCCAATCATAATTATAGTTATATACCGTGTACTGTTGTATAAAAAAACGTCGAGTTGTAAATAATTCAAGCTAACCGTGTTTTTCGGAAACAGTAAAATTTATTTGGAAAATTAGTTTAGTCTACCTACTCCAGTGTAAACGGATCACCGCGTACTCAATACGATACATTATTACGCGATATTTTATATACCTATATGTCCCCGCGCGCGATAAGCCAATCGACGAAAACGCCGCATACGCACGTATATACGATATGCCCGATACAATGATATTATAGTTTCCAATATAATAATGCACTGCTGTATGAGATAATAACAATATTATGTAAAAAAAAAAAAACGGACAATATTCGCTGTGATAGTGTGTATAAATACGGTGCTCGGCGTGCACGAAAACAAAAAAAAAAATCTAAAAAAATACAAATTAATAACATAATGATATACGGCGTATCACGTGACGGTCTTAATAGCGAACACACACACACACACACACATACTGCGCGTACAACGGTATAGGTACATAGTGCGTTGTCGTCGTCGCGCGCCATACGGACGAGTGTATGTATCGCCGTGTTTGTGTGCGTGCGTGTGTCTGCACAATGGCTTTTTACGGCGATTTCAGCAGCGGCAGCGGAGCAACAGCAGTCCCCCATAGTGCGTATTGTTTGGCGCGCGCCCGAAGAATATTATATTATACGCGCGGAATGGGTATAATATATTATTATCATAATGCATATGTATAAATAGGTGTCGGCGGCAGAGTTTAAAAATCCGTCTTCATATTTATTGCCGCACCACTCGCTATGGCGAGGTTCGCGTACGGCGTATGCGATATAATATAATATTATATTATTTATCATGCGTATACCCGTTCGTTACAATAATAATATAATATCGCGTACCTATATCTCGGCGATACGGCGACGACCGCGACCGCGGTTATTACGGTCACGTTGCAGCGTATGTGATATGCAAATACGTTTTACGCTTAGGTATCTATACATACACAATAATAATATGATATATCCTATATGACTCCTGCCGCCTGCCCGTCCTGTGCACGGCTATATATATATATGTGTGTGTGTGTGTGTGTGTCGTACGACCTGCATATTATATCCCATTTATTCTACCTACAGTCGAGATCGGAATCGTCCTGCGTGCGTCAGCTATATACACGCAGAAAAGGATACCGGTTAGAGGCGCGCGGGAGTCGTTTATTCAATAACGTTTTTTTTTCTCTCACTCTTCCATCGCGATTTTCATACAATACTAATACCAATAATAATAATAATAATAATAATAAATAATAATAATATTATTGCTGTTCCTATCGCGTCGGGAGGGATATTTCACGGATATCGCGAAAACGTGCATCGGAAACAATAAAATCGACCAGTCACTCTTGTTTTTAGACCCTTTTTACTATTATTTTTTGTTCCTCGTTTGACGTCTGCCATTCCGCGTCATTATGTTCTCTTGGGCGGATTTTCGAACAATCATTTAGGGTTTTGTGATAGAAATAATGCGAAATGTTCGTAATTAACCGGAATCGACTTCTCCCCCCCCCCCCGCTGAACACCCGGTGTGCGCACACGTTTAGTGACGAGTGGTTACCAAAAATATTTAATATTTATGAACTTCGCATAATATCCATCCGTTTATATTTTATTCTGAACAGTTTTTTTTCTGCTTACGTTTATGTTTGTTATTTAATGTAAGACCTTAAATTACAATAATGTATGTTGAAATGCTTATGTGTTAGTTTAGTCCTTTGTTTATGATGTGAAAAGTGAAAGAGGTACCAATTCATTTGAAATAATTGTCCATAAAAACAGTTTTATTACTTTACTATCTTTAGTATCTATAGGTAGTGGGTGCAACGGGCATATTATACAAAAAACTCTATATATGGATACTTAAAACCTTTCTAACATTTCATTTATTTTTAAAACATATACGTCTATACCTAATATTTTTGTCAAAAATGTTCATATTTTGATAGCGATTAAATTTGGACTTAATAATTTTAACGATTTATGAGATATGAAAAAAAATTGAATAAAATAATAAATGTCTATAGTTTAGACTTGATTATTAATAAATTGTATTCGCCATAATTGCAATTTTGTGATAATGTATACTAGGGTGATGTAATGTTACATACTCGTAAGTATTTATATGATTTAAATTGAATTGAATATGTTATTATTCATTACCGCGCGACCAAATATTATCAATTTGTAATTCTTAACTATTAATTTAACACTCGTGTACAAATATATACCAATAAAAGCAATTTAGTACAGTTGTCGGTAATTAGTAAAGTTTATCACAAATTCATTCAAAATATTTGTTTTTCGTCGAAGTGGGTGACTTTCATTACATATAATATGTACAGACACTACAATTAAATAATTTCGTTGCACTATATTTTATAATTGAGTTAGTATAAAAAAAAAGGGCGTATGACATTCTCGATACTCGTAGTCTATTACGCCCTTCGAATACCGAACTTCTCGTTTATTAAATATTGGACATAGTTTTTCTTATTAACGACATCTAATCGAATTAATTTTTTTTATTGACATTAATATAAATTAAGCCATTTCAAGATAAATAATAATAAAACCATACATTTTCAGAACACGAATTATTATTCCGTTATTGGTTTTATTTTTTATTTCGGTTTGTACCCAAATTTAAGTAACGATTCGAGGGTATTTAATTTTTTTTTTTTCATTCGTTTCTCAACAAAAAACCACAAAACGTGAGGTTTCACCGGTCGTTTTTATTGTCTTATTTTTTTGCAAATACATATTATTGTAATATTACATGGTTTCGGCGGGTATACTGCCGTGTATACACGCGGACTATAATAATAATGATGATAATATTATATTATTATTGTGCGGACATAATTATGGGGGTGTGTTGGCGCACGCGTGTATATGTTCACTACCTGCGTATTGCTTGGGACTTGTGTATTACCTGTGGCAACTGTCAATATTTAAAATGGATATTTCGTACCAAAAGTCTGGCGCCTCTTGTTTGGCATTCTGCGGCAACAGTTGGCCGCCGACAAAAAAAGAAAGGAATAATAATAATAATAAAAAAAGAATAAATATAATACGGAGAGACAAGAAACCGCACAGACACCGAAACGGCGCCGGTGGATTTTTAATTTGGACCCTGCCCCCGTCCTTTTTACCCTATTCCTGTTATTTAATTTTTTCCAATTTTTGCACAGTACACACACAAGCCGCCCGTACGATGATGCCGTTGCATTTTTAATGGCTCGAACACAATACATATTATTATTTTGATTTTATACATCCATTGGTTCTTAAAGTGATGGTCTTTGAAATTCATAAATCAAATATCTCTATGCTTTAATTTTATTATTTTATGTAAATCCTATTGAAAGTAAAAAAAAAAAAAAATGTAAAAATACAAATTTTTATGTTGATGAATATTATATAAAATAATGCCAATAATGTTTAAAGTTTTTAATAAAAAATAAAGTTGTGTTATTTTAATAAACCTTCGTTTCTCATTACTGATTAGTGATTAGTATAATCAATATATTTATTAGGAAACAATTATACTGAAATAATCTTTGTTTAAAATTTATAAATAATAATAATAGAAAATATATTACAACAGTATTTTTAATCAACGTTTATACATATATAATGGGGAAAATAAAAAAATTAACAGGAAAGAAATGTAATTTATTAAAAATTCTACATATTTTTTGGTTATTTAATGCAACACCGTAAAAGTAACGGAAATAGGATGTATGAACTCAAGCATTCCTTTACGAGTATTTTCGTTCATTCGTACAGAATTTTATTCTGTGAATTTAGATAACCCGAAAAATAATTAGTCAAGTTGTGGAAACATTTTAGTCGTTATGTTAATACAATACTTTTGATTTGAAAAAATATCCATATAATTATTATTACAATATTACTAATTAGTGTAATTAGCGTCAACATTTAATATAGTCTAAAAATGATTTTATCGTGAGTGTTCGCATTTTTGTATACAACTCGATAATTAATAATTATTATATAATATGATGTTATTATTATCGGTAACGAACAACCATAGAAACGCTAAATATCTCGTTAATTTAAATTCGATTGATGATATTATTTTGTGGCTTTGGAAAAATTCGATTAGCTTATCTCCTATACACTTCATGAATTTGTGTTGTGCCCGTAATGGATATGACTGATATTAGTAGTTATGGTCTGTTGAATACATTTAACTATAAAACGACGTATGTGAATTGGTCGGATATCGATGATAGTCTTCGCGGATCATTAATCAATAGAAAATTAAAATTTATTGGGTACACCTACGGTTATAAGTATAGTAATTATGAT
The DNA here is from genome assembly GCF_003676215.2 of Rhopalosiphum maidis. NCBI lineage: Eukaryota > Metazoa > Arthropoda > Insecta > Hemiptera > Aphididae > Rhopalosiphum > Rhopalosiphum maidis. Next base: position 86,805,289 of record NC_040877.1, read on the forward strand.
TTAAGTACTATGATATGATGTGCGTTCTTACATTCTGCAGTTGCCTTTATTTTATAATTTCGTTAAAAAATTGCCAACTCGCGTTCGTTACAAAATATATATAGTACATACCCCCATCGTATAATCGTGCGTCAAACCTTTTGATCAGATAAATATTAAAATAAATTATTATAATATTTTGATCATTATGATACATATCGTTGGCGGTTAGTATACAGTATGGTACGTCATATGTTTATCCTGTGACGTTGCTGTACTAATGTTACCTATATTTTATATATTATTACGATTATAAGCTTACTGTGAAAAATAATACGATTTTAGCCAACTGATTTGTGTATTGACATATTGTACGTTATAATATTTAAATAGCGTATAAACGTTTTGTCCTCGATGACGGTACGATTCACACGAAAAAAATTATATCTACATAAGTGACGTATAAAGCAATTGCAACGTATATTGCACGTTTAGAGTTTGAAATAATTTTACGCGGAAAGAAAGTTTTACCCACGCGTATACACGCGTGGAATGTCCAATGCTAATGAAATAAGAACGAATACTCGTAATAAAATATTCACACTCCAGTCATGGTAATAATATTATGCGTGTTATTGTAGTGCGTTTTCATAGTTTTATCCGCGATGTATTGAATTAGGCGTATAGTCACAATCATAATATTATGATCCAGTGATTTTCTCGTCGACCGCAACCGGTTGCCGCAACATCGCGCCGTACAGTGGTGGCGATTGTTACGTGACGTTTTATTTCCTCCGCGAGTGATGTATACGCCCGGCCGGCTAAACCGTGGAGACTCGCGTTCACGTCGGGTCGTCGTAGGTCGTATTCGGCGGGGCGTAATGATGTGTAAGTAGTGGTATACAGGTCTAGCGCGGACGGGAAGAAATGTCCGATGACGAATTTTTCGCGATCGTCCAATATGTATGGTCTGTGAACGATAGTGGTCGAGTTAAAAATTATATCGCACTCAAACGAAACGAAAATCGAAACCGCAATAGACGCGACGCCGGTCGACACGATGGCGAATTTTCCGAGTGGCGTACGAGACACAAAACCCAGTCGAGTGTGATATTATTGTGGCCGGTAAATAGTATTATAATATCGTGTGTGTTGTCGAACAACATCGTGTGCGCAGAGTAAATGGAATATTTTCGTCCTGCACCTCATCGTCGGCGGGCACAGCAGTTCCGCTAAATTATATATATATATATTATGCTATTATAATATACACACGAGTTTTAAATAATAACGACGACGGTCTTATTATAAACGGGGCGTGTTTCACTTATGCGGATAGCCGGCCCGCGTCCCGCCGGTGGGACGTTTAACGAGAAATTTAAGACGACGGCGTCGACACTCGACAATAGTGTCCTGCAGGAACCCACCCGCCGCGCGGAGAGTGTTTGTATTTCTCTTTTTTTTCTTTTTTTGGGTGGCCGATTATGTATCGGGGAATCATCACACAGTCTGACGCCGCCAAGTCGGAGACTTCAACAAGAAACACCGAACGGTTTTATTATGTTTCGAAAAAAAAAAAATAATAATAATATGAACAATGATAATAATAAATAAATACTTTGAATTTTACATTAGAATGCATTTTAATAAAGATTGTAAACGTTTATAAAATAATGCCGATCTCTTCAATACGATAAGGAATTATATTCTCAAGTCAGAACGACAGTACCTGTACGGCCAAACCAACTAAAAACTGTTACTATTACCTATCTTATCTTTTATTCGCTTGTCCGCTGTAATATTCACTCGACGGTGAGTGCCAAATCAGTACAGTATAATACACATTATTGCAGGTTATCGTTACAGTATACAGTGAGCGAGTTATTTCCTTATCAGTTCCTATATACATTACATAGGTGCGCGTATAAAATGTGTATGGTATAGAAAGGTTATTAGTTAGATACCAATCGCATTATCATAGTTCATTGATATATTTTTGATTTTTAAAATTTTATTTTTATTGAAAATTTAATTAAAATGCCTGTTGAACTCGTACAATAATTATGGAAACAATACCGGGTGACGCTTACGAACGGATATAGTAATTTTGATTTTGTTAATATAATATTGTTGTTCTTCCATCACGGTACATAATAAATTAAGTACTTATTTATATGTTACAGTCATCTGTGCGTAATTTAAATTGAATGCAAAGAAAACGAAGAAATAAACATAATAACATAATAGCGCACCATCGCCGTATATTAATTATATTAAAACAAATGTGTATTGTAATATTGTGACATGTGTCCTATAAACTATAATGGGATAACAAGTCTCGTGTAATACTTTTCCGCGTAACTGATGACTGGATTGAATGTTTATTAGTTAGGTGAATCGTTTGTTGGCTAGCCGACGGAACACGTGCCGCCGTCCTGCAAGTGCCTTGGGGTTTCGTGATGTGCCAGTTTCACTTATCGCGCGTCGAAGACATGTAAATTCGAAGCGGCGGCGTTTATAATATTATAATGCGGATATACCCAGCCGATAGGATTTCGGATTTTATACGGATGTTTTGAACTATAATAATATTACGAAGTGGGTTTACCGGTTTAAAGTATTGCGTATTATTGCACGAGATGTTTCAATTTTTTCATATCGAGTTTTTAAACAACGATAATATTTATTGTCATCGAATTATCAATTAAAAACAATTTGTGAGTAACAAAACAAAAAATTACATTTAAATACACTGGTTCTCAAATCAAAAGCTGAGCTTGTGCTGAAAAGAGGGAGTTGTGACATAGATTTAGATACAAATACAGGTGTATCGTCTATGGGTTCTATATTTAGTAAAATAATATTTGTACAGTTTAAATATCATTTAAGACGTACACTCGCATCGACGGTTCGTATAAGCATTGTCCTTGTGTTCACGACACGTGTAACATTTTTGGAGCCGTTTAGTGATGAATTTAATTCATATATATTTTCTAATATACATAATATTATTATTTATTAACCATAATTATTTCTCGTAAACTATAATTTTAAAAATTTGAAATGGCTACGGTAAAACAAATCTACATCAATATATATATATGTATATATATTCAAATAGTCTACATGAATTTTTCGCGGTTACCTATATGCTTCCTACTTGGTAGAATAAATGTTATATCTATATAGGTACTTATTACGACTTAACGCGTAAATCGCGGCACCGGAGCTCGCGACCCGCGGGTATTGTCGTCGGCGAAAAACAATAATAATATCGTCGCGTTCCGGAGGCACGCATATCATGTACATCTATATAATAATATTATACATGTATAAGTACGTATAATAAAATACGTGTAGAAGAATACTTACAATTAAAACACCCACGCGGCTAACCCCGTCGCACTACCGGTCTTAATCGGGTTCTTCGTGTATACAGTACAACATATACACATTATAATATCATATAATCAACATCTATAAAGCCATTGTATACGAATAATAATAATAATAATCGTACATCGGTTGTAGAACAAGCATCGCCCAACTGTATCACTACTATTATTATCATTACATTATGACCCGTACGACGACGGTCGTGCGTAATTATTTCATTACCTACACGCGTGCATATTATATACACAATAATATAATATACCCAGTTGGGTAATATAGCTGGTATAGTCGTGACGTGTCAATTTGGACTGGGTGGCGGCCGGGATGGGCGTTTAGCGCGTAGACGTATGCAAGGGAAAAACGTTTGTTTAATTTTTTTCCCCGTAAAAAACCGACACGATTCGCAAAAAAAAAGACGTATACCCGCGACTGCGGAGGACTACTATACGTGTATAATATTGTGGGCACCGCGCAGATACGGACGGACCGGACCGGGAGAGATGTGAGAGAGTGGGCGAGAGTGAGACGGAGCCATAAAAAGCCGAACAAAAGTCGTTCATCGTGACCTCGTTATCGGCCCCCCCGATCACCTGCTGCACTATCTGCCCGGCATCTCATCTACATTTTTATTATTCCAACAGAGCGGTATATTTACGCGGGTGGAAAAACGCCGCGTATACCTCTACTGTACTACTATAACAATATACGCGTGTATAATACCATTGTACGTTATAAACACTGAACGCGGTGCGATCGGTTAGGTTATAAGGTATATATATATATATATATACAGGTAAAGCGATAATAATATACCATACGTAGGTATACGTATTCCGCAGTCGTCTTCTTTTACCTCTCGTTTGTGGACCATCTCGTCCAGCGCGGTCGCCGGCGGATTACCAACGCATAATGATACTATTTACCCATTTAACGAACACCGTCCGCGTAATTAAATCAAAAATATTTTGATGACGTATAGATGTTGGACGTAGATTGTCAACCGGGTCTTTCGATCAGTGGCCAGTTCCAATCTATGTATAGCGAGTGTTTTTGACGACCGTTTTTGTCCATTAAATCTGTATTAAAGTCGTGGCGAAATTAGCAGATAAAGTATAGCTGACTTGGTTCAACGCGACTATATTATCGTCGGAGGTGCAAATATATATGAAAAAAAAAACACCGTGAAATCTACCCGTTCACCGAACTCGAAGAACAAAAAATCGATGCGATCGGTTTAGCCGTTCTCCACTTGAGGTCATACGAATAATTTACCTTACACACATGATGTAGATATATAATTCGATTGTCGGAGGTTGCGGCACGACGGGAGGTTCGAAACGTATACCGATATAATATAATATTCTCTGTTTTCGGAGTCTATACGACATATTTTCCTAAACGTTTTGGGGTTGGCCAACACCCTACACGACGGTTTATACACCTACAACGGAGCCTTTGTAAAAAGTCGTTCGCCGTTTGGAACCGCGTCGTGTCTCCTGCAGCGACCGGCGTTCTGTGCACACCCTCCTATCGCTCGTATTTGTTATCGTCGTCGTCACTGCAGTTATTAATAATCGTAAAAACTTCGGGTTACCATGTATACATATATATATATATATGTATACGCAGTCTCCGCCGCACGCTGCCGTTTTTGGCGAAAATACTAATGTTTTGACGTTTATTGCACTTTTGTATGTACACGAACGGCCCCGACGTAGTGTAATAAAAGAATTATTATATCATATTATTTCACCCGAAACTTAACTACATAATAATATTCGCGCGTGTACGTGTACGCATGTCATATAATAATATACGTTTTTTACGATTACAATTTTCAATGCTGCACCTGTGTCCAAAAGCGTATCAAATGTTGCGATAATAATGACTATATTTCGACGTGAAAAAGGGTAAACTGCCATAAACTCGTATACGGGCGTATTTGGTATACTATTGTACCAATATGTTTATAAGTATGAACTATGTAGTGTATTTTCGTCCAAATTCTAACGCGCGCCACATTGTACTACCTACAAACTATTAAAAAATATGCAAATGTTACTGTATAATAACGGGAAAAACTAATACCATGTTTTTAATTACCAAAACGTATATAAATAACAGTTTGATTATATTTCTGTAAGTACACGACAATACGGTATATTATGTTTTATGTGATGTTTCTTAGATGAGTACCTTTTAAATTAATGATAAATTATTGTGTGTTTAATTTAAATGAATGTTTTAAGGAATAGTACGACTACTACAACTTAGAGTTTTTATACATGTATATTTAATTTTTTTATGTTGTATTTTATTTTATTATATACTTTTATTCGGCTTGAATGTACTTATACCAAATAGGAAAGAAAGGATAATGATGTATTTACGAAAATATCCTGAGTAATTTACTCGTATAAAAAAATATTTTATAAAATAAATAATAATATAATAGGAAAGTATAATTATTTTAATGACAACACGCATGTAGGAGTTATACTAGAAAATCCATTATACAATTTTAGTTTTCTATAAGATTAAACAAAACGTCAATTCATATTTAATGGTTTTTACTTAAGGTTTAAAAATATGTTTATTTAATACGAAGCAAAATTACTTAACAAATAATTATTTTATTTACATTATAAATCACATAAAGGTATCTATAATATAAAGTGTATAACTATTATAACAAAAATACAATAGCACTATCATTTGAATAAGTACCTAATACTAACCTTAATCAAATATAAATTTCATTTCATTATAAACCCGTGTTTTTAAACCATTTGTAAATTGTTCATTTACATTTTATTTTAAAATAATTGTCAATATTATGTTTAAGTAAGAATAGTTTTGTGTAGTAAAAAACAATACTACCTACCACTTTAATACTAATTTTTTTTAAATTACGCATTTCCTCGACTTAAATATCAAACCTATCATTGTTATCGCATATAAAACAAAAATCATAATATGCATTAATAAATCATGTTTTCGAAGACTTGCGCATATCGTGCGTCATCTTTGTATAGTCTTGCTTTTTAATGACCTACGGGATTTGCACTGGACCGTGACGTTCAAATGAACAGTATCAGATTGGTCAACTATTTAAGTATAACTGTAGATCACACCGGTTAGTAACAACATATTATAATTTATTTGGATTCTAGATGGGTTTCACACAAATATTTTACTAATTTCGACGTATCATTATCGTACATTATATCGACGTGTAACTATTTATCACATTATAGGTATATAATATTGTGTTTATTGTTCAGTACACCAAAGTGCAATTCAGTATACTATTTTTTCAATTAAAAAATGTTTGTGGGTTGTAGCAAAAGTATCAAGTTTTCGTAAGTGTATGGTGTTATTATTATTAATGTGGTACATTTTCAGTTTTTTGAATGTCTACCTTGTACGAAATAGAGTACCTAGTACGATATATTGTACAACTATAATTATATATACTATTTTAGTATGTACTCAAAATTTCATATAAATTATTTGTCCACAACAATATTTCTATATCCATCTATTTTTATGTATTTATTATTATAGTTAAGTAATTCGATTATTTGCAAAGTGGTTTACACAAAAGAATATCAATAGCTAATTATTTGTAAAGAAGTTATTTATTTGCACATTAAAATGCTTAGGTACCAACTGGCTATAACTATACCTGCAATAGTATAACATTTTTTTAAATTAACAATTTTATCAGACTTTATTTTTTCAACTAGGTTAGGTTAGGTTACTGTGTAATTATTATCATACACTGCCATAAATGACAGATGTAAAATTGATGTCGAACACGACATAACAATAACGCTTTATACTATACCGCAAATGCGCATGTATAATGGTATATTATGCGTATATATAATATATATATCAAATTATTTTTAAATCATTTTCTTTTTATAATTAATCAGGTATGGATGATCAATCGGATTAGATAGTTTCCACGAAAACATTTCATCCAAATCGGCGTGTCTTTTGGTTAAGATTACAGACGATTATTTCCGATCCACCCGAATTGGGTTCATAGTTCCGCAATCGCGCGCGCGTTTCATTGTCAATTCGTCAACCGTTTTCAGCGCAAATTCTTGTAAAAAAAAAAAAAAAACCACGACGCGCGATTCGCTCATCCGGAGCAAAAGGATTATTGTGTGCTCCGTGCCGATGAGTTGACAGTCCCCCGACAGCTGTTTAGTAGTAAAAAAAAAAAAAAACCCCGACCCGAGAAAAGAGAGACGTAGGAGTTTGTCGCGCGCGCCCGAATGCGAATAATGCATTTTTTTCTTTCCATAAAAGAGGCACATTATTATGTAATAATATTTTCATCTGAGCGGGACAGATGGTCGGTGTGTGGTGCTTTAAAAAGGCGTTAAACGACACCGATAATCGTCGGGCCCACAGACGCACGAGTCTATTTGCTCTCCCTCTCTCGCTCTAACTGTACAGGTATGTATATATTCGTAGGTAGGTTGGTTGGTCGGTATACATACCTATTATAATATAATATGCGAGTGTATGAATGTGTATAATATGTAAAGGTACGCGCACAACACGGGTGGTGTATCCTATACCAAAGACTCAGCCGCCACTTCTGCAATGCCGACCGTTCAATCGCCACTTTACTTCTTACATAATGCCTATAAACGTCATTTTCAACATTGAATAAATGTCCGCCTTAGATTCCATGGTGTACTATATCTACAACTGTGCCAAAAAGTGACCGAAAAGAGGCAAAAATAAAAATAATAATAATACTCAATAAAATATGTATCAAAATGCACGGTGCCGTATACAATAATGGTATGTAACGTATGTTTTAGGTACCTACTTATATTTTGAATTGTATGTATTCCTCAGAATTATTGGAATCTTTAGAATAGGTACATACCTTCCAGAATGTAGCATTATAAGATTACCAGTACCTAAACATTGTTACACGTGTTATTATTATATAGTATTCCTTTTAAACTATTATGAGTTTTTAAAAATAGTTAATAAAGAAGTGATGGATCAGGAAAAAAAATACTCGGTAATTTGGTTATAATTTATCATTTATTTTCTTGGACATTTTATTATTCTGTTAAAGTATTGAATTTGATAATATAAAGTTTATTTGTTGCACAATTATAAAACGTCACGTACTATCATGTGACAAATTAAAAACGTTTATTGAAGTTTTTTAATTATTTCATCTATCTATTCAGTAAAATAAATAAAAAAAATATTATTACTTATTTTTATTTTTTTTTAAAAAACATTGATTTATTTAATGAATATTAAAATATTAAGTGTGAATGTGGGCCATGTAGTGTATACTGGTGTTAATATTGTATATACTATACTATAATATAAAAATATGAGCTGTATATTATAGTATATATATTGACATTATGTTTTGTCAAAGCAAAATGAGTTGTAATATTTATAATCTATAGATGCAATTATAAATACATTCATCACTCCGTTCAGAATCTAAAAAAATTGAAGTACACTGTTGATCGTATTTACCAATACGAACTGGTTATTAAATATTTGATCTACCGGAAGCCGGAAAATATGGAGTTAAATATATCGCTATGTGTATAAAATGAGCATCTTTATGACTTATATATTGTTATATTGAATTTGTGTAGTGTAATGAAATACCCAATAAACTATATTTTATATTCAACTTCTTGTACCTAACTTACTTTACTTAAATTTAATTTTGATAAAATACGACCATAAATAGTTTATTGCATTCTATGTTTGACGTAGAAAATTAATTAAAATGGCCCATAAAATATTTCATTCTATATCATTGCAATTTATGATTATGACTGAAACATACCTATATTATAGCTGCTATTTTAGTGAGGTTAAATTAACGATTTCATTTCCGTTTTTTATCGGACATCGAATTCTCTTGTACACTTACAATTATATTCATTATACAAAGTCGTGATACGTTTTCTTTGAACTTATTATTCATATTTAAAAATATTCCGATTACCATAGGTTATACTTAAATTTTGATGTAAGCATACAATTAAATATAAACGTGTATATATACATGTATATTATATTGCTATTGACTTATCATCGTAATCCTTCTCCCGGCTATATCTTTCGGAGTCATCATCATGCATATGGGTGGATAATGGGTCTCACAAATTACCTGTAAGCCGGCCGCACACGATTTAATTTGCACCGGGCAACATAAAAACCAATATTAATCACGGGAAGGTATAATGAGAGTCTGTCGGCATATTCAAAGTACACGCAAAACCTGTAGACCGTCTCCCATACGAAAACGTGTTAACTTGTGTTTTACAATGTTAAAGGTCGGTTATATAAGACTGAATGTTTTTTTTTTTTTTTACATAATTTTTTAATTGCTTGCTCGAAGGACAAATGAACCGCCGCCGAGGTTCAAAGAGTGCCCTATGGGTATGTGATATTGGTCGGATTTAAACAGTAATAATTTCCCTACATATTGTGTTTAATTGTTTAAGACGTTGAAAGAAAAAACAATATCTTTACTGTTTGTCTGTTTCTCATTTGCGGTGTATAAACAAAACATATTATAATATGTAATTATCGCTGTTAGAAAAATGATTGAGATAATTTTGTAGAATATCGTGAGTTAAGAAAATACAATTTATAGTTGTAATTTTGCTCATAGTTTTTTAATTTAATTTTATTGTGTAATCAAGCTATGGCAACAATTAAAGCACTAATCATAAGTCAACTTATTGTTCGCTTCATATAGATTATGTGATATAATAAAAAAAAACGTTAAAAAAGTCGACGGTACACTTGTTTTTATATTTGAAACTATCATATAAGTAAATTTCGTAGTACATACACAACGAAAACCTAAGATTAATGATGTATCAATATGATATACCTATCTAAGCAAAGACAGAAAGTGGAATAATGTATTATATAATATAATTGTTTATTTTATTATAAGCGCGAATATGTGTAGCCCGTAATATATGCCATACAAAACAAATTTATCATTTTCGTTAAAAGTAACATTTTATTTTAATTATTTTAGACCACGATTTAACTGCTATAAATAAACCGGAAACGTGTATAATAGAACGTTGAAGTGCAACGCTAAAGACTATAAACTTGCAGTAAAGGTATGTGTATATGCTGTAGCTATTAGCTGTACTGCAGTAAAACACATATTATGCATATTATTCCTAGGTTTATTTGACTATGCGTTTTCTATTATAAACGAATAGACATGCATGAAATATTGTTTTCGCCTTTGTCTTTCAAACGGTCTGATAAACATTTCGGCAAAATTATTTAAACCGACGACTGCTATAATATATAATTGTGACCACTATTCGGTATAAACGTCCGACGCGCGTTTTAAGTGCTGCACGTCCTTTCACACACACACACACACACACAAATATTATACATAATATTATTATTATAATACGTATAATACGATACGATATAGCCAATATAGTAGCCGCAGGAGCGCCATTTCCTGCCAAAGAACAACGGTACCCCGGACAGTACGTGTACGTATGCGCAATGTTTATAAGAGACACATTTATCCCGCCGTGCATAATTTGCGATTGTACATAAATGTATGTATAAAGTATGGCATTATAATAATGTGTACAGTATATATTATATATTGTGCGCGCGTGTATATATAAGCGTTTTGGAGTTTAGGCACCGTCTCATCATCGTACTTATATATATATATATAATAATATAATATATTTTTCGCTATATAATGCCACTGTATGGTAATTTTTTTTTTTTCTTTAAATATCATTATTATTGTCACCGTCGCCTTACCTACATTTTATGCTTCGGACTGCGAATGCATAATTAAACAATATAAATAACACAACGTGTGCCGAAATCGAATGACCGCATTATTGTTTTTTTTTTTTTTTTATATATACACATAAACATACCACATACAATATAATATATTACTACATACTAGGTAGGTATTATAATATAATACTACTACGCACAGTAATACAAGACTGGTATGTAATCGGGATCGCAAATTTATATATGTATACAATTATAAACAAAACATTATACAGGGCGATTTTGATTCACAAAGCATGTTCACCCTCATTTTTTCATTTGATAATGAATTTATTCGAATCATGATTTTTGGATTTTTGGATTCTTTGAATTTTTACTTAAAATCCATATTTTCAAATACCTACTCGAGATTTTTGTACTACTTATAATGAATGTCATGGGGTGAACAAACTTCTTTTTTTTTTCCAATGAAAACTCCTCTTTAATATTGTCAAAATTTAACAAATATTTTTTTTAAATATTTCGATGTGCCTAATTCAAAATACAAAAGATTAGTTTTTCAGTCATTAAAAATTTTTACTAAAGATTAAAGTCCTTAAAAATTGTTCTACAAAAATATAATATAGATTTAATAGGTATAGGATACAGGATTATTATAATACCTGGACTAATTTAAAAATATTAAAGTCTAATACTTACGAGTAGACAATTTTTAAGATATTTTAAATTTTCGAATGGTTTTAGTATTTACTATTGTTCGATAATGTTAAAAGAAAACGATACGCTTAGCCAAAAACTTAATTTAATTCAATATTCCTCTTACGTATGACTTTCAGCAATTTATTAATGCAGAAAATACATATAAGTACGAGTATTACTTATTTTTAAATGTTAGAAATTAAAATTTAAGTTGTAATATTTGCAAAAATTATCACCTACATTATTATTTTGTAATATTATAATAATATTAAATCATAAATATTAGTATCGACGTACCTTAGAGTGGCGTGAATATTGGTTTGTAGTTTTGTCTATGGGTACTTTTAAGTTCAAAATTAACATAACTGTTACATGATTTACAATTTATAACTGAATAATTTAGATTACATTCATGCAGATTTTTAAAAAAATGATATTAGGTTTGTATACGATAGTACTAGATCTATACATTTTATTCTTAATAAGTTATGATGGATGCATCCTGACTTGCTAGACTATAATCTCATTACTGAATGGTGTATCAAACTAAATTATTAAGTTAACCATTTAAAGCTGAATTTGCCAAAAGCATTCTTTTAAGTCATCCCAATACCGCAATATTTTTATCTTTTTACTCACATTTAAATTGTAAATTCAATAAATGTCTTTACTGAAAATAAATCTATATTATTTAATACAATATCTGCTACTTACACTTAAAATTCATTTAATTGTTATCTTGAATTGTTACTTCACTATTGCATGACGTTAATATTTTGTACACGATTTAAAAATTTAATTTTTTGTTTTGTTTTAATCAAAAAGTTGATTAATATTTTGGGAATAGTTAAGTTTTGTAGATACACCACTAAACATTTTAAATAAGCAATGTTGAGTCCATAGGAATCAAGATGTTTCAACTTTACGGACGGAAAGTTCGATAAACTCGTGTGTATAGTCATTAAATATCGTCGGGGTAATTAAGACGAGGATATGAAGATTGTTAAGTTCAAAGGTTGTAAAAAAAGATTGTAAAACTCGCAAGGAAAGAAAAAAACACTAGCGTGATAATACACGGCGTTTTTGCCATTAGACCGTGAGAGAGTACAACGTTGTTACAGTTTATAACGGCCATAAAGTCCACGTTGTGCATAAATTAAATTGGTACAGCGAAATCCGATGATTGGGATTAGCTAGGTACGCAAAACTAAATTAGATGGAAACCCGCAGGAACGGACGTACATTATATGCATAAATTACGTTGTTATTATTATTATTGTTCATATGGGAGCAAACTGGTTTGGTCACGACTTCTGGACATTAAAATAAAATAAAATATGTTTTACAAGTTATAAAATAATACGCGCATACTCTATAGTAAGTAAAATATCTCCTATAAGTCTTTTAAACCTATACACGTGTATGCAATACATATAATAATGTGTAATATGTGCTCCGTACTTGTCGACGTTACATGCTAATACCGTGTTTTAATAATGAGTATTGAGATGTAAAACGAGACGGTCACTTGTCCGATTAAAATCGCCAACAATTACTGTCGTGTACGGCAATATATATAAGCCTCGGCGGTTGGACGGGCACGATATACGATATGCAGTATTATAGACGTATTGCGTATAAACCTATACGCGTACAACTGGACTATAATACTATTATAACAAATTAGCCAAGGTCGCGTGAAACTTATAAGTCAAAGTCAATGTCGTCTGGAAAGATTCACCGATAGCGCATAATATCTCTGTAATGGTGTGATCGAATTCAGTAAAATATTGTTATATAAAGTCTGTCATTATGATGTTGTAACAGTTTTTCAATTAAACATTGTATTATGCGTGCAGGATGTCTACAGTTAGAATTATTGTCGGTACCTAATGTGCATTAGGATTCGGGAATTCAGGAATAGGTGAAGACTTCATAGAGATATGGAGTGTAAAACACATTTTTCGCGGTTGTAAGTACTTAATTTATACCTCTTTCACTTTTACACGTATAATATAATATAATTTACGATTTTTATGTCGAGCACACTTCTTATCTCGTTCATATCGACAAAAAACAGTGGCGTATTAAGAGTCGTATTTTTTAGCTAGCTTTTTTTTTATTTTTCTAAAAATTGTTACCACCGAAAAATATTAGCATACTATACTTATTACTGAATAATATTAACATAGTTCTGAACGGAATCCGAAATCAAATCATATATGATTTAAAATTGAAATTATTTGCATTGTACTTTTACATATCTATAAATTAACTTAAAATGAGTTTTTGATTTTTAGCAGCAATATTATAAGGAAATATTGAAAGAATTTAATCTGTCTCGACAGTGCTCTACCGCTCTGCTAATTGTCTATTGTCTTTATTGCTCGTGGTATTTTAGAGCTGACAATATATTTTCCGTGCAATCATAAACGATGATAACGATGTATTTTAAACTGAATGAAATTAGGAATTGAAACGAATACAAAATCGAATAATGTTTAAGTATAAAAATATAACATAATATATTATTTGGAAGTTAAATCGAAATGACATATTATTATGATTGTGTACATTGTACAATGATCCATGTGTAAATAAATTGATTTAACGGGTGTTTCTCTACACATTGAAGTATAATAATGAATGGTCGTTATCGGTTTAAATATTAACCCCGTTATTCTTTCGTCGAAAATGATTAAAGTTGTATTATAAAAACAATAGAACGGTATGATAACACTCGACCTTTATTCTAGAAACGCCATAATGCCATAATATAACACTCAACGATTTTCAAACGCAGAACCCTTACGGCCGCTTTTCATTAGTACTTACTGTACTTAAGTACATACATTGTACATTTTTCGGTATATTAGCGCAAACTATGATGAATTATAATACCTTTTATATTTTTCGTTAAATTAAGTTTATAACAATTGAATTGTAATAAATTGTTATTCTAGTGGTAAAAAAACATTATAGAATTTGATTTTAACAGTTATTACGTGTTTAAAAATGTTTTTTTTAGCTATCGTTTTGCGTTTTTTTTTTCAATACAGATTAAAATTTACAGTAGAAAATTTACAAAATTATAGCAATGTGGAAACAATTAATCACCAGAGTAATAAAAGTATAAATTTGATAATAATTAGTAGGGACAATCGTATACATGTAGAAAAAAATATTTCGATTTTTGATCAAACGGAAATTATGAATAAAACAAAAAATAAATTAATATTCATATCTGTTAAAATATTATTTGAAAAATACGTCCGGTGTGCATGCATGTTGAACACGTAATGAGCAGTGACCTGTATAGTCTATGCCAACCAAATAGTTTTGCGTACTCAATTAATTATACCTAGTCAAAATACCACCAATCCTTTCTAATCTGATCGGACAGTGCGTTTAAATGTACACTGTCCGACGGTCACGCGCGCTACCGCCTGCAGACCAAAATCGTATACAATGATATATATTATTGTATTATGTGATGATGAATATTCATCGCGCTCACGGATGACACAAGTATTTTGCATGCACTAACAAAATATAATGAATCGAGCAATATTGTCGAACTCGGGTTTGCTCACGAAAAACGACTCTTATTATATAGGTAGAGTACAGTGTTGTGCCTGGATCGTCATCCGGTGTGAGCTTGCACGCGTAAAATACGTAATATTATTGTATATACTTTTTACCGCGCGGGATCAAACGGTAAACGGATCGAGTGAGATACGACTGCGAATAAACAATTATAAATTTCGCTCCATTGACATCGCGAAGACAGCATCGGCGTATTATTTTATCTAACGAAAAAAAAAAATGCGTGAGGCGTAGTCGCGCGGAAAAGGTCAGTGGCGACGCGCGAAATGGCGCCGTTGTGCCGCAACAAAGAAAAATTAATGAAACGATATAACCTAAATGACCAGCGTTATGAGTTTATGTATAAAAAAAAAAAAAAATCATAAACATAAATTTATATTATATTTTATAATTATGGCGCAAAACAAAGCTAAACACAAACGCAATTCGTACCGATATTTCTATTGCGGATATCAGCATGCGTATAATAATGGCTAAAGGTCTTGAGCAACGCGTCTCTGGGGGCACACCCGCGATGCCTTATGTCGAGCGATAAAACGAATTAAAATATTATTTTGACGTTAAACAAAACACAATCTGCAGCGTGAGTCACTCGGTGGGAGACGCATACGGCACGGCGTTCAAATATAACATACATGAAAACTGTTTATTTCAAGAGCGTAAATAACATTTGTATGCAAACGTCGACTTATCCTTGCCGGTGCGGCGGCGCATAATGTCGTACTGCCACGGGCCGAAAACGGTGTCGACTCGTGGAGTACAATTGACGGACGTGAAGAATACAGGGTGGTCCAGGAAATTATGTGACCGGTTGTGTTAATAGGTATCGGTGTTATTACTCGTGATGAATGTACGTAATCGTTGTTAAAGATCGAAACCTAATCGAAATAAAAATACCCTTTTAAAAATCGTGAAATAATATAATTCGCTGGTGGGCGACAAAGCCTTCAATCGACTTTCTGTGGTTTTCGCGTGAAAAATGTCACTTCACGTTTTGTAAGAAAATGCGTAAAACAATACGTTCTACACGCCACCGTCGGTCTCGTCGGATGTAAGCAAATAAAAGTCAATCATTTTTAATGGGCGACTATAGTTCTGCTGGCTGGTGAATACGCAGCGTGGCCGAGTGTATTATTGCGATAGAATTCGATAGGTTTTATCTGCTAGTTTCTGTTCCCGATATACGGGTATATATATATGTATAATGGGTACTCATGATACCTGGTGTTCTGGTTCTTATTCGACGCGAGCGTAAGACTATACACAATACGGGACATAATAGCTATTACTATAATAATACAATATGAATGCATTTTTGTTTCGCCGAGTTTTATTAAACCACTACGGTTTGCAGATTACAGTATCGGATAAAAGGGTGGGCGCTTTCATTATTGTGTGCGGCGGGACAAATATGTTGCAGTGTATAATAATAATAATATGTACAGTGTGTATGTATATATAAACATAGCGCGAGTCCGCGAGTGTGTCTAGGTAGTATATCGTGTGCGCACACGAGGCACGAGCGACAGATGTTCGACAAAAATGTGTACGTCTGCACAACCCTTTTTCTCCCCTGTTTTTCTTTTTGGCACACGTCGTAAACAGGTCTCTCCGTCGGCGGTCGTTGTCATCGGTATACGACCGAATATTATACAGCCCAACGAACCTCCTCCGCGCACACGTCAACCGTATATTATACGCCACAGCTATTATACACGTAAGTATATTATATATTATGTACCTATATATACCCATATAGCCGTTAGCCGGCGATCACGGTCACCTAGGGTAACCCAGCTACTTATACTGCGGTTCTTAGATGTGTATTCTTTTTGGACGGTATACACTGTATACGAAATAATGATAATATCTAACTTACCCCATTTGGTACACCTATCGACAACAACATCTATGTGGTGGCGGTGGGTGGGAAGGACTTTACCCCAAACCAACAAAATGTATATATACATATATAATTATTATATTAAAACGGAGACGACAGAGACAATGTATTTCGGGCGAGAAGCATAAGTACTTCGAGTGGTTGGCACTCTAACGTTTATAAACGGGGGAGGGAATTATTGGCTTGCTGTTTGAATTTTTGGGGAATGTCCTGGGAAATTATGAATATTCGAACCAAGGGGGAAATCCACACATGCGACGCGCGTGCAGAGATTGCTACAGATTATCGTTTTTACTATTTCTCTATTGTCCAGTAATAACATACTAATACATAGGTACATAAGTTTTGAACTAAACAAATTAATTTGTAATTTTTCAATTGAATTACTTATTATCTACTTATGCCTAGGTGTTTACTAATAGTTTTCAACAGTAATGAAATATCTATCATATCAATTATGACTCATTATACACTCAAATTACATTAAACTATCAATCGTAATTTGTAATAGTACCTTATACACAATATATGTATATACTTATTATTAATTAGAAAAATATTAAAATTTGTAGATTATTACTTTTATCTTATTTTCATAAAAGTGTACGACGAAAATAAAATGTAAATAATATTTTTATTAGTGGACTCCTGCAACAGTCAGATAGATAAAATATTCAAATGCTGAATTATTTTGACATCACGTTTATTGGTAAAATTATTATAGGCTATTAAAAATACAATTATTATTTTAGTACCTTAATATTAGTATAACAACATACTTCAGTGACCGCCTCTGTGCAAAGCAGCAAAATACTTTAAAACAATAATAACTGACGTCAGTTGTGTTTCATTAAGCCGTTTGTTTTGCTTACATTATTTGTTGGATTGTAGATGTGTAATGTGTTATAAATTAAATTTAAAAGCGTTTCTTCAATGAATTCTTAAATTGATTCTGGGCAGAGTTGTTTTTGCAGTTTATTTTGTTTTTCAATTTTCTCAAAGCCTACAGGGAATTTAGCAATTCTGACATACCCGAAGAACAATCTATACACAATTTCAATACAAAGTATAAAATATGTCTTATATTTGAAACTTCAGTAGCATTTGTTGCTATATACCCGTGTAATCTAAAAAATTCTCTAAAAAAAAAAAAAATACAAACTACTATAAAACCAATAGTTTTCTGGCTCTGTCCAAAATAATACCTATAATAGTCATAACAAAACATCAAGTCTGTTTTTTTTGGTTATAATAATAAGTAAAATGCAAAAAATAACCTTTTTAAATTATCATACCATCGACTTGGGAGTTCTTTTCTATTAAACATTTTTGACCACTTTTCAAAATCCCTCTTCAAAATATATTAAGTAGTTTTCGAAGTCTCACCTTATTTTTTCTTTCCGCACTTGAGATGTATTCTTTAGGAACGTACATTATTGATTATTCACAGTATTCATTGAGTTTATTGCTTATTCTATATTGTGTGATAGGTATTTAACTTGATAACCAATTTCATGTTTTAAGTATCAATTAAGACGAAGTTGTAGTAAAGTATCAAAGTATATAAAGTATACATAAGTATTACACACAGCAGTAAAAACATTTAGTTTAAAATAATATTAGTAACTAAATAAATGTCATGAAATTATATTATCTGAAAATATTATTAAATGTAGTAAACATTTCAGGGTAATTATGCTTTTAGGAATATGTCTAGACGTACAACTTAATAAGTATACATTACCAAAGCACAACACAGCTCAAAATATTCAGTTTACAGATAAATTAAGCTAATGTACATGGTTTCAGACACTTAAAAGTCTAGACTTAAAATAATTATTCATCTAAATTGCTTTCGTTATATTGTCACAAGCATAATAACTGCAAATGGATATTTTAAAATAAAAAATAATAGAAATTGAATCTGGATACCTAATAAAAATCCTCACAAACCATAAAATACTAAGATTATATTCGGCCGTATACGTTTTGATTGTATTATAATATTACATATGAAAAAAATATATTTTAGTTAGATATATTGTAAAAAATATAGCAACAAATATTATTTAAACATTCATTAATTTCAAACATTTTTAGTATGGAGTTGGTATTAAAGAAAAACAATTATATTTTGTTTTCTAAATCAGATTAAATATAGGTTTGTTTAAAATATAGAAGCTGATGGTACATAATGTTTTGTTTAAAGAAGTGTAACAGTATCTTAGTAAATAATTTTAATATTTTCATAACCACTGTCTATAATTATATCTTTTATATTATTATTATTAAGATTATGAATCCTATTACTTATACATATTATATAATTAAAACCAAAATGTTTTTAATGCCATAATTTGAGTGTACATGTATATTTAATAAATAAAAGTCAGTTAACATGATATATTTTTTTAAAGGGAGATAAAAATGACAATTAAAATTGTTAAATATTTTTCGTAATCAAATACCTACTGTAAATATTAAAGTCAACAAGATCATATTGTTCCTGTTGAGTAAATAATCGTCATACTACCATCTTGTGAAATATTTCATAAAATACTACAGCAATAATATAAAATAAAAATACATAATATTATCGAGTATCATCATTCATCATACATTTATACTGTATAGTGTGCATTAGAGGTAAAACGAATTTATAATAACGACGATTATCGTCTAAAGCATGTAAAGCATAAAATTATTGTAGATACCGAGAAGCCCACGAATGACGACTATGTTCAATGCTTTTTGTCTGTATAAATACATATTACATATCATTATTATTATAAACGTAACAACAGAAATATAGTATCAAATAAGAAAACGCATTAGTGTAGTGTATAATCATTGTAGGATTACTCACATTGCTCATTAAGTAGAGTAAAAATTCATTTTTGTTAAGATTTTTTTAACCGCATATGTTGTACGTATATTAGTATAATACTATTATATATTTTATAATAACAATTAAAAATGCATTAAAATAATTCATGACTAAAATATTTACTCACGGGTAATGCACAATAGATTATTCAAGAAAATTTTGTTTTTAATGTTGTATTGTAAATGTTAAGATTTATAATTCTGCATATCGTCTTTCGTCTTGAAATTTTGTTTTATATTTGTTTTCTGCGCAGTTTAATATTTTGTTTTTATAATTACCAGAAGGCCGGATGCACACGAGTCTCCTGACTCGATTGAATCCGTTAGTACAGCGTTTCGTAAATTATTATGACTCTGTGAGGTCTCCGGGTAAAATATATTATTATACGAATATTATGGGATGATTATAGGAATCACCATATTTACTAAAAATTATCGTAAGCCGTTGTTAGCAAAATTGATCTGTTCATTATGCTCATTTTGCCTTTCAACTAAACTCAAGTGCATAATATTATGATATGACTATTATATTTTTGAAATTAAGACAACTTTTAATACTTAGACATAAGCTCTTTGTTATACTATAGATTGAATAGTACAATTTTTTTTTTGGTATAATACATTAATTTCGACCATGCCATTGATTGGTTGACATCATCTCCATAACTATCCATACATTAGACATCTAATGTATTCATTATACATGTATTATTATTCATTACAATATTACAATATTACTATATTACACACTGTCACTTTATACCTATATTAGTTATATGGGACATGGGTACATTATATGATGGATATTGGGTAACTGTCATGGTATTCATTTTATTAGATAGACTCATGTCAAATTAAATATAATATCATATTAATGATTACAATATTATAATAGATAAGTAGTAAAACAGAAGTAAAATTATGTTTAGAAATTTGAGTAAAATCAATTAAATTCTTTGTGTAGGTACCTATATAGAAAAGTGTAAAAGTGTACGTTTATGCAGTTTTACTGCCTAAGAGTTCAATGACAAATGTTTTTTCCGCTACTGTGCAGTGCCTATACCTAACACTACGACCATTATAAAAACGGTAAATTTAAAATAAACAGATAGGTAATTTTTAAAAAGAACTATAATAACGTTGTACTCTTGAATAAACTAATGTTTTAAAGTCAAACATAACGTGATAAATGTCTGGCCCGACTTCATTGGATCGTAAAACGTATACCTATATTGCAACAACGTCTGAGAGACATTATTATATGTACACACAAGCCATAAAATCGAAACACATTCATTGTGGCTCATAATGAACGTTTAGAAGTTTTTTTTGTTATTATAAATTATTACACGAGTCATTCGTTTATTGTTAATTTATCTTATAGGCGTTATGCAGGTAGACATTAGAGGTTTTTTATGTCCATCGTAATCGTTTTGATCGCGTTAGAATTTAGCAATATATAGGAACATGTAGAATACATTGTGGATATTAGTTGATTCGTAGAATTACAAATATTGTTATTATACATATATGTTTATAATTTATTAACATTACACTATATTGAGGTAAGAAATATAAAACATTTAATATTTTGAAATTCTTTTTTTTTTTATTTATTTACGAAAAGAAAAACAATCTATACACACACGTGTGTACAATAAGTTATTATAATATCAAAATACATTCGTAACGTGAATCGCTTATTGATGGGTCTCCTTATGTCACCGATTGGTAATACCCCACGTATATAATAGCTTAATATCGTGAAGTTGGATGCCAACTTGTAAACTTTTTAGCTATACATAAAATCTCTATAACGTATATATTGCTTTTTAGTGTAAAAGTAGTTTTTAGCTTTTTGCTTATGGTAGTTGAATTCACGTGTCTGCAGTAAATTTATTTCACGTGCATTTTTTTTTATTAATGCACGTGGAATTTTATTTTCAATGCATTTAGTATATTCTAGTGATTTTTAGTTTCTACACAGCGGCGATCGGTAATCAGTTATTTATTTTGAATCCTAAGCTTTTGCTTCACTCGTTCTATTTTTTTACGATATAACACTACTTATGAAACATTTATTTCTAGAATAGTATAGTATAGATATTTTTAGTTTTTAGTTTTTCACGGCGATTATTATTATTATACTATTTTATAATTTAATACGTTTAATAAACATTATATTTTAAACACACGTGAAATAAATATCCGTGATTTACCAATTAATTATCACGTGAATTAAATTCGTATATTTTTAAATTTAAATATGATCACAATGCGATCACGTGAATCTTATCTTGTGTTGAAATCCAAGGGTTCTAGACTACAATTATTTAATCTTAAACATTATGGAAATATAAAATATATAATGTATTGGATTAATATAAAAATATACAGTTGATTGTTAAAAATATATTTTGGAATGATATCGAATCAAAAATTAATTTTTTATCGTAAAATTTAATATTTATAAAACATGTTTTGCATACAATAATAATTTAACACAATATTATACACGCGCGGGTTCTTAATTTGGAATAAGATATAATAGATATAACGTTTTAGTTAAATTTAACTTCGAATTTTGATAGTTTAAATAATGAAAACATGCTAATACTTAAGTGTATTTCTTATGGTCTGCTCTGCAATTAATAATACTCATTTAAAATTTGTAAAAAACTCCTTTTGAAGTATTTTTCAACATAAACTGTCGTTATATTGTACATTTATTAAATTTATTTACACACTTTATTTTTGCACTATTGATTTGAAACACCTTATATTATAACCTTGTATATTTTACATTTTAGGTTTTGACGGCGTAGATAAAATCTAACAATAATTTAATAATATTATAATAAAAGTCAGTCGTTAAATAAAACAATAAAAATTAGTTTGAATTATTATTGACTTACGTATCCATTTTATACAAATCGTATTACATATTATTGTTTTGCCATAACGGTATTCGGTTGCGACATGATTAGTCGGTATATAATAATAACAATAATATAGTATAACGTTATATTATTGACAATAATGTATAACGCCACTGCAATTATTATCTCGTACCTATGTATAATATTGACTTTTGTTCGTTTTAGCATTACATAATATAAATTTACGCGTGTACTATATATTATGTACGTGGATAAAAATCGTAGCAGCATCGACGGCGACGCGGACCGGAGAGGTCGTTCATCAATCACGGTAGCTGCCAAAACTACACCCTGTAATTTATCCCTCGGCGATAAGGCTCATCCCTGGGCCCGGGCGGCTCCTTTAAGCCGTTGCAAACAAATTACGTTTTACATTAGGGACCCGAAAAAAAAGATGGAAAAAAACCAGAGACCGGTTATATAGTTTATGGAAATGTATATAAGAAAAGAGGGTGGTGGAAATAAAATATGAAGAAAGAAAGAGACCAACGTATATTATAATATGATATTTCGGAAGATTAATGAAACTCAGGTCATTTTTGAAGTGGCCGCCTTGACGCCACTGCAGTAATTATAGAAACGATTTCTGTTGATGACGTAGACGTATACACCTAAATTGTATTTTTTTCCCCTCCGAGATTTTTATACACCTACAACCGAGTTGGTCGCCAGTGTGGTTTTATTTATTGTATTATATATAATATAATGTTGGTGGATTTATTATTATTATTTATTTATTGTTGTTGTAAAATATCATTTTCATTTTCACGTACGCATCATCATAAGCATAACATCGTTCGTGTTCTACACACAGTCTGCGAAATAGGTTACGGGTAATACGGAAACTATAAAAAATGAATTTTCGACGGGATACGGAAATATGATGTTCGTATAATATTATAATATTGTGGTCAATACAATATAAAATGTTTCAATTCTCGATTTCGTTTAGATCTATCGTCGTATCATGGACGGGACGCAGAGGAGTTAAGTCGTATATTTTTTTCAATTAGTAACGTAAAGACATCATCAGGTATATATAAAATAATAAAATTCGCGAACCGTTTTAATTTTACGCGTTGTACCCACACTAAGTCGACGACGACAACAGCCACATCTATCATTTACGCTGAAGCGGTCCATTACGGTACAGATCAAAAATCGACCGGTATACAATCGAATTACGAAATCAGTTCAATATCGGTTCGCCTCGACGTTCCACGTTCATAATATTATATAATACGACGACTATCTACTTCAATCGTATGCGTATATATATATATATACATGACAATGGATTTCTTTCCTGTACGGAGGCGCACACACACATAATAATATATATATATATATATATATTTTACTTTTTATTGTTGCCATTCGCGTCGAACCCGTCTCGGTCATTGTTTTACGCCTCTCGGAGCAGGGAAAAAAAAAACACACACAGACAACAGCGCAACCGCAATTTAAACAGGTGTGAGCGCGCACCTGTCAATTAAACCAGACCTCAGATATGATCTGCACGCGATATTTTACAGCTTCGCGCACAGTATTTATACACATTGTCGCCTCATAACAGGCGCAGATATCGCGGCGGGTCCTTATCGATTAGCTTATTAAAATGAGCTACACACGGTAGTCGGGGCCCCAGCGGATTATTATTATTATTATTAGTGTATATTATATTATAATATGGTATGCGCGTAAACGACGTGCAACGAGTCCCGTATATAGATAGGCGATGATACACAACGCCAATACGACATACACCTATATCGTACACTTGTAGTATACAAGTCTATGGGTGCCTACTGCGCATTACGAGATTACAATATTATTATATCTGTGCGTTATTTAAATATTTGTTCACGATATACGTATCGATGATATCTGTTTAAATATGAAGATATCATCATATCGCAATTAGTTCTGAAGCTGTGTTTTACTTGGTATAAATAATTATAATTATCAGTATACACGACAATATGTATAAGAATACCTGTATGCGATATTGTGATTGTATTGATATTGAACGACCGATTTATTCGGTTTTTAGATTTGGTAGGTGTGTAATACGAGCAGTATACAATATACTATTTTCGGAGCGCTCTAGTTGCGTTTCGATTTTTGAATTATTTTTGTACGCGAATCGCATCCCATGTCTGTTGACATGAGAAGCAACTCGTTTATTTTAATCAGGTGTTTTTAAATAATAACTATTCGTGTTTATATTTCATGTTGTAAACTCGTAGTAATAATTAAGACTCGTGAGTTATATCTACGAGTATCAAGTATATTATAGACATAAATAAAAATAAATCTAAATATCTAAAAATGTATCTTTATACGACAATTTCATTCATATAGCTCGATACCTATTTAACTTTTAATATCATAGATAATTTGCAATGGGTTTGGGTTTTCGCTTAAAGTTGTAAACTATATCCATGCGCAAAAGTCAAAACGACTAGGTTAAGAACGAAGACTGAATATTTAAATAAATATCAAACACTATTAACAGGCGATTACAATATTATTAGTTGCCTATCAGTAGTATTAGTTATACAGACAATTTCATAAGACATTTAATTAATATTTTATGAATTAGAATTTTTCGAGTATGAAAAAATGACCGTTTGTCTGATATGATAAGATGCAATTCATCTAGGCACATTTTATTTTGGTACCTACGCAACTCGTGTGAACCCAACATACTATTATTATTACTGTCTTTTTTATATATACATGATAAGCCGTTCTTGTATATTTTACGCTAATAACACTCTTTCATGTATTTCTTGTTATATCTCCAAATATATTATTTATTATACTACGTTGTCATACATATTATAAATATAGGTATATATATATATATATATATATAAATATTATATCTAATACACTACGTTGTGTACTCGAACTGATTTTCAATTAATGGTCACATGTAAACACGTTTCCCGTACTTATAGGTAAATCTAAAAATCAGTCAATAATTTCACGACGTATCGGGGTTAAAGAACTGCTGAGTGGATGAGAAAAATATATATAAATAAGGGCAAATAGATTAAATACAATTCTTTCATTGTAATTATTTTTTTTTTTCAGTATAATTTTCAACGTGTATTTATATACGCACCGGCAGCAGTTATCTATCAGTATTAATTACGATATCTAATAAATTAAAAAAATATATGTATAAAAAAATAAAATGAATTGCAGAATAATTCCGTTGTGCGCATACGAAGGTACATAATACGCATGCACATTATAATTCGCGCCATTCCTCCTGGACATTCTTGGATATGTACAATAATTATAAACGTTTCCCCACATCATATATATTGCCGTCTATACTAGTTAACGCAAATGTCATCTGGCCCATAAAAAATAAGTAAACGAGGACATGTTCGAGAGGAAAAAAAAATTAAACCCGGTTTACTTCGACGTTCCACGAATCCGACATGATTGCTAATTAGCGTTTAATTAGCTACTGTGCATTCATTCCATTTCTACATAAGAGAATAACGAATGTGTTTAGTATAATATATAATAATATGTTTATACATAATATCTGCAAAGGGGGAAAAACAAGTATTGGCGAATGACTATACAGACCATTTTTGTGACCGTGAACTCTTTTTTTCTTTCTTAAATATATATTTCTGTCTACGTTAATATATTATTTAAATGTATATGACTCGAATATCGTGTAAACATTTGTGTTATCAAATATTGCTTATTCATTATATTTTTCACGGAATAATTTTGTTTTACATTCACAGATATATTCATATCGACGTATATTTATGATGTCTTTAAGTCTATCCGATTTTAATACTCATTTCTCATACTCTAGATTTTATAATTAATTGTTATAACTTAAAAGTATCAAATATCAAAAACTACTAATACTTTAGTCACTATAACTAGAGTTTTTAATCAATATAATTATTTTTATATCTATAATATTGTAAAATGTAACACTGACACTAGACTGTGTACCTATATACTATTAAGAAGTGATTTCAAGTTTTAACAGATGTTAATAATTTAGAAACGTTTTATTTAATTTATATTTTTATTGTCGTTAAACGTATTTAGTATAGAGTATTATATTGTATTTAATACTAATTCATTAAATAGTAATGAATCATGAATAATGGACGTAGATATATAAATGTAAGTAAATATATTATTAAATATAAAGTAGTATAAATATGTTTTTTATAATCTACTACAAATAAGACCATTATTTTAAGAATATTATTCTTAAGTCCTGAATAAAACAAATATCCTTTAGAAAAAATAAATAAGTTTTAGTAGGTTATTTTTTTTTAATTAGGTATTGAATATAGATTCTTAAATTATAATATTATTATAATTTTTATTGTAAAAAGATTTACAGATTTCATATATTTTATAATACTTATATGTTAAAAAAATATTATAATTATGAATTATACACATTTATATTGTAAAATGTTTTAAATAATTTATAATACAGATAAGATATGTATTAAAAAACAATTAATTTTAAAATGCATCATACATTATTTGTTGATTCATAAGATAGTATAATTTAGTTATTATGCAGTCATATGGAATATTTACGGTATATTTTAAATTACTATCACAATAATATAAGAATCCAATATATATGAATAAAATGTAGTATGTTGATTACAATATATATTTTATATTTCGGAGTATTACAAGTGTCACCAATGATCAACATTAAAACTTACATTGCATTTAGGAGGTAGTTAAAAGTCGGAAAATGAGAATTAGGCTTAAATATAATTAAAATAATTATAAGTCATTTCTTGTTAAACTGTTATTCATGCATTCTCATGTGAACATAATATTTTTCTTAATTTAATTTTAATATCCCAAAAGTAATAAATTATTCATTTTACCATGAGAATATATTTTATTTAATCGGTGTACAACATCTAGGTGTAATTATTTTAATCAATAAACATCTAAGGAATTTGGTATAATTTTGTTTTTATTGAATAAGAAAATATATTTGAACAATTTAATACACACATTAAGAAAATTAAACTAGGTGATAACCAAAATAATTATTATAAAATCAGTATTTTTTATATTTTGAAACTATAACTTAATATAAATACAATGGTGTAAATATTAAGATTTATCAAAATAACGTATTTTAATTAATTATATAGCATGATACTATATTTTAATAATACGATTTTAGAAAATCAATAAAATATGTTTTTTTAAAAGTGAAGATTACCATACTCATTCATATATAGATTATTGTATTACATCCAGATAATTATTAATTACAATTGAAGACTAAAAAGTAAAATTATTCCCTTTGATATAGTGATTTCATGAGCATTAAAAATGTAAAGAAAATAATTTTCTATTATAAAAAACAAAACAAATCGATATTTAATTTTAAAATCCTTCTATAAAAATATATAATATTAGGTATAAAAAATAAAGGTACCTACTATGATCACAAACAATTTGAAAAACAATATCACGATATTAAAGTTAACAAAACACAAATACTGAAAACGATTTTTTTCAAGTGCATCCCAACAATATATGTATAATAATGTTTGAAATACTATAGTATATGCGAAAATATTCGTTAGGGTAAGGTCCAAAAGTCCCTTATCTTTACGGTTTGATTATTTTCTAAATAATTACAGAATGTCGGAGATTAAAAAAATTATAATATAACAATGTGTATAATATGTAAATTCTTATTAAAAATATACATTTTCATTAAATACACTTCAATTTTGTACCTATTGTACCACGTTTGTGTAATAATTATGATTAACAAACTAAAAGTATATACTTTGCGCTGTAAACATTCGATGCTCCAAAAGATAAGTAATTTAACAAAACATAAGCGACGTTTTAATAATAATAATAATATGATGATAATAATATAATATTATACAATGTATAATAGACATATTACGCGTATGTCGGTTATTGTAATAAATTCTTTGGTTGTTACATTATTTTATAACCTGTTTTCAGTTCAGCAAACCAAAACTCATAACTGAATATTTTTTGTTGGTGGCCCCTAACAATAGTGCTCACAGTTATATAATTTAGAAATAACAGTGTCGAATTAATGTGTTTGAACATTTTTATGATTCACATAATTTTAAATATTAGAAATATAAAATAGATAATAGTGGTATAATTGTATTATTTTTATTGAACTACAGTATTTGACGACGAAAATGTTTTTCAAACAAAAAATATACAATTCAATTAAATTTTAATTTAGGTTATTTGACCTAGATTTCATTACTATTTAATTGTTCTTGATTTTAAAATATATTATTAAAGTTAGGTAAAGCCTGATAATGGTTATTTTTGTGAAAAACTTATTATTTTTAATATTTTATTGTTTTAAAAATAAAGTTATTGGATGTTAGATATTTTATTGGTATAGTAGTATTTGTCACAGTAATATAATAATAGGTCTTATCGTGTCACACGTTCGATATAAAATGGAAGTATTAATTATAAAATATTAAATGTAAAATCGTCAAGTTCAATGCTGTTATAAGTTTATGCAATATGCATACGAAATTAATGTTATTTGTATGTTTTTAAATGGAACAAAACGAAAGCCGTTTTTTGCAATTTAATTATAAAAAATGAGGCTATATAAATTGTTTGAAGTTTATCTTGTTTAACTCATTTCAGATATATTATAAAATAACACACATAATATTTTTATCCAGTTACAGATAAATACAAAAAACAGCTAAACTAAATAATTTAAACAATTGTTTTTTGAAGTTTTCAGGATTTCATTGGTGTCCTTATATATAATGAATATAGTATTATTTAAAAGACAAAAAAAATAGAAAACTATATGGAGGTAACCCTGTCTGATTATACTTAATATTATAAATGCCTCAATCCACTATATTAGTTACTGAATTAAAATTATGATAAAATAATAGTATATTACTGAAAACAATTTTGATTGAAGATAAGTTTACCATATAAAATACATTAAGCACACAGAGAGTAAGTTTTAAAGTTCATTATTAAATATATAATTTGTGTAACGATTTTTAAAATTTTATTGTAGTTATAAAGTCATATATATTTAATTAAATTATACGAATCACATTTGGGATTTCAGATAGTTGAAGTTATTATTGTATAAACTATATTTAATTAATTAAAAACTACGAACAAATAATTCAATTATTGCAAAGTTTGAAATCTTCAAGTAATGATGTGTTATAAGCTAATTTGTTTCCATAAACTAGACATTAAAATAAATAATTGATTTAAACAGCATAATTTCTTTATATTTTATTGTTGCGTGTTGATGATATTTTTAAAAATCACTTGAAAATTCCAAACACTATTACTGACCACTATATAGAAGTGTATAGTTGATAGTATGGTAGTTATAACTAACTATAAGCCGAATCTATAAAGTAGATAAATAAAACTTTTATGTAGAACACGATTTTACTATAAGATTTTTTTTAGTTGTACTAAAAACGACCATATTGTATAACAAATTTAGTCCTTTGCTCGACAATAGTATAGAACTAAACGTTTTATTAAATATCATATTTCGGTGAAATGTTTTACACTAATGACTAATGATTTATACTAATGTTTTTATTTAGAGTTGTAATACAGTATACCACGAATAAAGAATAATATTTTTAAGTTAATGTTATTGACCTTAGTATCTTGCCATTTTATCGATAATAATTAACACTCAGACTAAGATATATTATATACTATTACTATACTAGTATACTATTTTATTTTATATTATGGTTTTATTATTATTATATACCAATATTTTATAAATGATTACATGTATATTTGCAACATATTATTTAAAATTAAAGACGATCGGTTTTTAGAATTTAGTTGTTTTTGAATAGCTTATGAATTAAAATTGTTTAACTATTGTTATAACTATTTTATAACAAATGGTATAAACAATTAATACATAATATTTGTGATTATTAGCATTTATTCAACATGTAACCTGTATATAAGTATTAAATGTGTAGAATACATTATAGATTATTATTATTTATATATAACAGTATTATGCATATATAAACAGATAATTTTTAATCATATCAGTATAAAATAATATCTTAACATAAGAATATATATATACTCATCATAAAATAATTTTAAAGTCACATATTTTTCTTTGGATTATATATTCTTATATTTACGAAATAAAGCACCTATACAAGTGCATTGTAATAAATAAATATAAAAATAATATTCAGTTCAAATTTATTAAACTATTTGATCGATAAATAATAATCATTATATCATAAAAAATACATGGTGCGTAAAATTTGTCGTTTTAATATAAAATTAAGAAATATTACTTGAGTTAAAGTTTTGAAAGTCTTTAAAAAATTTAATATAAATTATTGCTATTTAATTTAGTTTTTTTGTGATTACTGATTAATATAACATTTATGTAAAAGGTTCACGAATAAAATCCTATTAAGTTTTCTTCATTTATTAACATACTTAACTAGTTTCAATTTTGTTTGTATTAAATATCTATACACATTATATAACCTAACCCTATTAGGTATATTTAAATGTATATAATAGGTACATATATTTATGTATTTTTTTTATATATAAATTACCTTGGCTGATTTAATTGTCATCATTATATAGCATTAATAAGCTTTATCTTCTTCTTTATCAAATTAACTGTATATTTTATAAAAACCTATTTATTTTATTAATTTTCTTACTTATTATTATTGTATTACATCTATATATTTAATCCCGCACATAATAGTAAACCTAAGTTCTAGCACAACTACTGAACATCTACAATTCATCCATTCATGAAAATTAAATTATAATATTTAAGCCAAAAATATTTAACTTTGAACAATTTTATTATTTTATTTATTTTATACTTTATTTAAATAAAGGGTTTATATTTTTAGTTACCAGTTAGTTGAAAATGACGAAAACCTTCGTGAACAGTTTTCATAAACATTAGTTGTGTTGTTTTTACGATTATTGGAAGACAAGAAGCAATGGTTAGATTTATCATTAAATAAATAATGAAATAACGGTGATAAACAATAAGTACATGTTTTGATTTTAAGTATTTCACTTCAAAGTTCTAATAGTGGGTAGAGGTATCTATATTTTAGTTGAAAATTATAGTTGCAGAAAAATAAGTGTTCCGTAAAGAACGTCGAAAAATGTTTATCTATTATACCGTTTTACTGTTTTATAAAATTAAGTGAAATATATTTATATATATATATATATATATATATATATATTATCTAGGATTTACTATTCTATGGACGAGTTAATAATTAATTGTCTATCTATTGATTATTAATATTGAATTCTGGCGTATTGTGAATGAAAAATTAAAGAAAATATCTATTTATGTATTACAAAAAGTTGAAAACTGTTATCGACTGCAAAGTGTTAATAAGTAGATAGTCAAATTAATTTTAAAAACATATGATTGTTTTTTGATCTAAATATCTATATAGTTTCTACATCGAGTGTAGGTATACAAACTTTGATACCTATGCGATTTATAATAATCAAATCGGATCGGACAAATATATTAATAAAGCACACACACACACACACACACACACACACACACACACACACACACACACACACACACACACACACACACACACACACACACACACACACACAGTATAGTTTCTTAATCCATTTGCACGCCGTATATATATATATATATACGTTCATAGAACAGCGGCTTTATAATGCGCAGCTAAATATATGTATATATAATACAACATGGGTCGATGTGCGGTCGGGTTGGTCGGACAGGGGTGGGTGGGTTAAATGTACGGCATAAAAATACCGAGACGCCTATCAAAGGTTCAAAGAGTGTGCCGTTTAAAATTTATGGCGATATTCATTTGGCGAACGCAAGAGGAATATTATACGCGTTAAGGTATAAACATATATATATTTTCACTTCAAATAAAAACAAAACAAAAAAAAGAAAACCGCAATTTTTTCCCTCCGCCCACGTTTATCGCTGTTATTATCATTATATATATATATATATATATATACATTGTATTGTCGTCGTTATGTGTATTATTTATATTTATAAATTATTATTATTTTTTTTCATTTTTATATCATTCGTTCTCATGATATATATTATTACACTTTTGCAGCACGAAGAATTCAATTAACATCGAAAAGTCCGGCACTCACGATTCCATCTATATATAGGTACAATACGCACACACACATATATATATATATATATATATGTATAAATAAATATGTCAATATGTGTATATTATATGTATATATATATATATATATATATATATATATTGTGTGTGTGCATAATATACCTTGGCCGGAGTCACGTGACGGCCAAGGTAGGCGTGCCCGCTCGCGCTCTCCGATTGGCCGGCTGGCGCGGAATACATTATATCGTTATTACATATACAAAAAGACTTACGGCATAAAATAATTATTTATACATGAGCCGCCGCCTCTGCAGTCGTTACTCGGCGCGTACACGACGGGTAGGGGAAAAAAGTTGCTCGTCTGTGAATTTTTTTTTTTTTGTGCCCCTTTGTCCACCGCAAGTATAGCGCATATATACACACACACACATTATGCTTACCTTATATATATTATATATTATAGTTATTTCCATTGTGTGTGTGAGTTTTTTAACAGCAGCCGATAGCGTATATTGAATATTATATCATATGTGTGTGTGTGTGTGTGTGTATTCAGTAGCACTTGTAGACGGTCATGAGTATGCATGAGAATCTCTCTCTCTCTCTCTATATATATATATATATGTATTGTAAACCTACTGATTTTAGTCGACGGGTGAGGATAAATTGTAGTTATTTTGGATCTCAGCGGCAGATAAAATGTAACGATACACCAATTCTGAGTATAGTATTTGTTCGAGCACATTACTATATAAATATATGATATATTATGATATCATATTCAGTATCACAACCACTGCTTGATGGACGTCAAAACTAAGGCCTTAAACCGATTGGTTTGTATTATATATATATATATTTATATATTTCTTAAAAAATATAATATAAAACGTAAAAATATCTAATCACGAAGTTTAAAAATTGTGTATTTTAAAAATAAATACTCACTTGTCAGTTTAAGATGATTTCTATAACACTTGTATTGTTCGAAGTTATACAGTAGGTAGTCCGATAAAAGTCAATTATTATTGTATACGAATTCATAACAGAAGGACTACTGCCCTTCACACCCGATATTAGACAAGACAAATATAAAATAGTTTTAACGCAATTACATATGATGACGTGTTTATGTCTTATACGCGTATAGTTTATTTTAGTTTACTCATCGTATGCTATCTCAGAGGGATTACAGTGTTTTAATAAAAAATTAAGATTTCACACGGTACTTCAATTTTGCGCGTTAGTGCTACTTGTTAAATTGTAATTTATAAAATTATATACAAAAATAACTATGTATAATATATGTTATTACATTCATATATAGTACATAACAGGTACACAATTCGTTACTGGACATCGATTTTAAACTAGGCTGTTTCGTCCCCAACAACGGACGTGTACAATATAACCACAAATTCACTGATGAAGTTGGGCGGCACTGTTGCTCACGCGAGTACTGCTGATTTCGTATAGTTCACTTGTGGTTTCTACAGTTTTCGTGTTTGGTATATCGCATTTATAAATATATTCGTATAATATACACAACAATTAATTGTCTTGGAGATTTTAGAGAATAAAAGATCTATCGAGTATTAATCTATAGGTATTTTTAAACAGCACATTAACATATATATTATACATTATACATACAACAACGACTTTATGGTGTGCTGTGGTCGAATTATTATATTGACGTGCTTCCTACGTTAAACTCTGTGTAAACAGGTAACACGTTTTATTGGACCGGAAGTAATGGGGCATGCAAAAAGTCGCTCATACACAGCAAATATACAAGTCTTGTTTGCCAAAATGTCTTTGCACTGCAAACGGCTTGATTGAGAATATAAACGATACCACGAAAAAGGTGATAGGATGAACTGTGGTTTTCTTTAAGCCGTATTAACGATAATCCAAGTAACCGTAGTAGTGTGGTATACAGTGTGCTACATCTAACGTGGTATAAAATAGATAGTTGAGGTATATGTTGTATTTATTATGGTGTACTCGCGATCGGGTAACCGCAATATTTTCCGTCGTCGGTCTGTTGAGAAAACAAAATTGTAGTGTTAGGTAAACGCGATTGTCGTTGGACTTAATCTTCTCGTCCGTGCTAGTGCGATGCGACGAATTCTATCGGAACACGTCTTATACACCATAATACGTTTATAGTATTTGCATGTCATGTAATTTTCTATCTGTTTTCGCGTCATCCACTTTTGGATAATTTAATGATTATATATATTAATAGAGTATCTCTAGTAGTTTTTAAACTAATACCGTGTACTTAACGGTATCGACTTAAATCTCTTTTTGCCCTAATGCCTATAATAATTTAATATTGGTATATTTTTATGTGATTTAATTATAAACATATCGCTATCGTTATAGAGACACTATCGACTTCGATACAGCTAACAAGTGATGTGGTTTGTCGTAAAATAATTAAATGTGCAAACGTGCGTATGTCAGGCTCGTAATTTTTGTGATTCTGGTTTTTTGCCGTCTACCTCCTTCAAAATATAAATTCTGTACACGTTATATGATTATTAATACCGCATAATTACTTTAAATTTCAAGCATTTTTATAGCAAACAGACAATCAAACTAGCTAAAATTACATACCTGCATACAATAATATTAAATTATTTGGATTGTCAAGAAATGCCGTTATTGAAAGCAATTACAATTTTTATTTTTATTGCATATTATAATGGCGCATAGATAATTCATATTGTTTCTGAGGTAACGTAGTACTGCGGTGGAATACATTATTATATTTCTTTCGATTTGCCATAACAGTTAGACTTAACAGCAATTCAATATTTTCAGTTAAATTTCAATTAACCAGTCGTTGGTTCATTTTTATGGTTGGAACAAGTCAAGCTTACTAAACTTCGCTTACCACCAACTACTAACGACTCTGTAGCTCTTTGTATAGAAACCATATTATAGTTACTGTATTTACACCATATCGGCCGTTATGAATTCGACAGTGCAACATTTTACCAAAAACCAATCCAATCCATTCAAGAAATATTTTCGTTAAATTTTTGAACAACTTTAAATATTTGTCTGTTCCGCAACTAAATGTTTCGTGGAAAGTTGACGCTGAAAGCGCAAAAGTTCAAGTTGGCTCTTTGGCGAAAACAAAGTCTAACAAATTTTAAAAGTTTTCATTGTCTAACAAGTTATCGATAAGTTTGTTGTTCTGTTTGAACCGATGTTTGCTAATATTGCACTGCCAAATTTTCAAAGGTACCACTTCGTTTCGTTTAATATATCGTCATTTTTATTTTGTACAGCCGCTTGATCAACGGTGTATCGTTTAAAACTGATCACAGGAACCCATACGTGAGTCTCATCTCACCTCATAAAAATTCATATAACGATTGTAAATGTACAATAATAACCGTGTATTTACGTTTCTTATACGGATTTGCCACAAATACGTTTACCTTTGCTATAGAGTAGCACCTAAATGAACAGTGTTTCTCAACCAGTGTATCGCCGAATAAGTCCAAACGTGTCATGAAGTATATTAAATGACACAAAATATGTAAACATTTTTGATACGAATTTACAAAATCTTATTTAGGTATTTGATATAATCTCTTTGACGATTAAAAAAAAAGTTTTATGTTATCGACATATTTTACATATTTTACATACTTTATATTATACCTATTAAAATTAAATATTACCTATTATTATTTTTTTTATTGTGTGACAAGAAGTATGAAATATTTTAATAATGTGTTGCCACAACCCTAAAGTTGAGAAACACTGATTTGTAGATATTATTATTATACTGTTTTAGGTATTTGACTGTTAGAAAATAAAATTAGATAAGAAAAGTATTACCTCAGGATAACTATAAACATTTTTCCTATACGAGAGTTAATACCTTTATAGATTACAAATCAATTTATGATTATATACAAAAACTACCTATTAAATTAGATTAAAAATAAACATATTATTGTGTTATATCCCTACTATAGGCCATCTCATTAGAATAATAGATATTTTAAATTCTATGAACACATTTTTTTATCGCATACCATTCTTTACACAATTCCAAAATCATTTGGCTATGGTTGTTTTCGATTGATCGAATCAGTAACCTACGTACATACATAAAATAAAACCCGTCAAAAACTATAGGTATATTTGCAACGACCGCCTTGAAGTTGTTAAGAATTTTTTTGGAAACGGACACATTCGATCTCTTTGAGTGCTGAATGTGACCATGAATAACACATGAAAAAAAAAAAACAGAATAAAATATTGCCGTTGGTTTTTATTTAGCAATGCACACGAAAACGTATGCTATCTCATTACGTCGAATTCGACAAGGACATAAAAAAAATTATCTCTAACGCGTCGGAATAAAAAAAACGTATATTTTAACCAATCGTATAAGTGTGTAATACATATATTAATATATATATAGTAGATACAAAGTAAAAGCTGGATATAAAAAGTTTCAATCAATAGTCCTAGTTGAAAAAAAAAATTGTAGTTTAATGTTATTATATTATTAGTTATTAGTTTATTACTACATAATCACATATCCTATGCAGAGACAACCCAATCTAACATTAATCAATTCAGCACAGGATACATTCTAATCAGGATAAACATAATGAATTTAGCCACTTGATGAAAATTAATTACATTTAATATACATGAATAAAATAATAAGTAGTAACTAACACACACACTCACACACACATAGTTATATATAACTATTTGATAGGTACGTGGTATTTTCAATACTCAATGATATTATAAACATACTCGTGTTAAATACATAATGTTTATTTTTATATTGAACCGCAAACAATATGCCTCCAGATATTATACTGTGGAACTATATTTTTACTACTTTTTATTTGAATACTAAGTTAACCATTTATTTATAGTTAAAAAATATAATGTAAGATACTGTTTTGTTTAAAATAAAAAGCAACTGTACTTATAGGTAGTATATTGGTAAATTTATAATATATTTATTTTATACGTAACTATAATATTTATGTGTAAATCCTTAAATTTGTTTCTATACGACTTGCCTATTATTCATCAAAATATATATTGTTTGTATGTGGTATTATGTGTTACCTTAATAACTAATTAAGCTAGTAAGCTACATAATATTGAGTTGGATTAATATATTTATATTTAAATATTTACGAATTGCATACAATTATTAATGACTTTTTTTTTCAATTTTATATGTATAAAATATTATTTATCCTACAAAATTCTATAAAAATGTTTTATATTTTATCATAAACTCATAACTAATAAATAATAATCACGAAAAAAGGATTTTGTGAATAAATAAGTTACTAAAATATATAGATTACTATGAAATAAATTAGTGTATTAAATTCTAAACAGAATTTAATACATTTTTACCATATCATTAAAACGTAGTAATTTGTTTTATTTCTATATTAATGCTTTATGCGTAGTTTTTTAAGAAAAATGTTATCGTACTTTGTTACGACACGCGATGTTCAAATTATACAACACTACGTGTTCTAGTTTAATTACTGATATCTGCAGACAGCAGTTACAGATTTCATGAATTATTTAAGGTACCTAGTTTATTTTTTAGAAAAATATAATTCTTAATTTCACGCTAATGTCACTGCTTAATAACTTTATTATTATTATTCCTATATTTTACTTTTATAGAATACAATTCTAAAATAAAAAAATCAACAAATAAATGATTTAAAAATACAAAGTTAACATGTGGAAGTGAAAAGGTAATACTATTGTTGTTCAGTAATCTTCCAAACGAAAATAATGTGTGTTCTGATTTTCCTCTGTAAGTCGGTAAATTAATTAAACAATATAATTAAATATTAATTTAATTATATCAGGTTCATTTTATGTAAACCTATAAGTACTAATTGTTTATTTTACAAAACATAATGATAGTATAGGATAATAAAGTACTGCTTTTGTAGGTTTTCCAATCTGAAAAGAAATTTTATTTTTTGTAACTTTCGAACATTATTAATGTATGTATAAGCATATCAATGATATGTACTAATAATAATAACATAATATAATGCATGTATTAGAAAGTCCATGACACTGTTTTTTTCTTTGAAAAGAATCCATTAAAATAATTCTGCAATAATCGACTCGTGGATAAAATTCTCGGGTTGTTTGTGTTAGCCTCTATTATAAGGGAGTGATATTGCAAGGACATCAAAGGACTATTATCAATCGAAATTCTTGTGTACACTATTTACTTTACTTGTTCGCTAAGTTCAAATGGAATACACAACATTACAGTGACAAATGATAATACTGTTTGATCTTTTTGTAATGTTTTTAGACCATAATCGAATTTGTCAACCGCACAATTGTTTTGTGTATATATGTTTTAAATGTTTTAATTTTTTCAGTTACTGTTTGTTACTAATTAATGTGCGCTATTTAATTTGCAATTGGCAATCACCAAGCGGATACAAATCAATAATTGGTAATTAAAGACGAGTTGGTTGATTCTCATATTTGATTGGTATATTATTTCAAGAAATTGTATTTTCTTTATTCTAAGCGTTGTCTCTTCATAGGAGACATTCCGATAGCTGTCTAGCATAATGTATACTATATACTGAAACATAACAAAAATGTATCAGTAATTTTATTTTTATGTATAGAATGGTTATTTACGGTAGATTTATTACAGCTTTTCCTTTAATTATTATCAACCTATAGAATAGTAAAAGTTTTATATCTATGTATAAATTATAATTATTAATTCAAAACTAATTTTTATTATATATAAATGCTTATTTATGATAAATTTAAATATATATATATATATATATATATTACATAATCATATTATAGTTAAAATATATTTCCGTGATTAACATAAAAAAATTACTAAATTCAATTAACAAATATAATATTGTATAAATATTTAATTATTCAATTGTTAACCTTCTATTGATTTTATGAATATGAAAAAATAGTTATGTATAATATAATGTATATATTTTTTATTTTATTGACCCAATAATTGGTCTTTATTGAAACTATTTACAATGTTTGTAGATTTAATTCAATCGAATAATTAATACAAACATATTGGGTTATGGACTTATACCAGAAATGGCGACCTGAAACACGCGTAACTATCTAAAAATAAAAGATAATTTTTAGGAATACAAGAAAAAAATATCATCAAATTAGTTGACACGCGGGGAAAATAAAATTCAACCAAATTTTTTATTTGACACGTGGGTATAGAAAGTTTGAACATTTTTGGTTTATACAAATATTGAAATATATGTGTGATGTTATATTTCTGTTGAAATAATTCTATTTCTAATCATACCTATTATTAAACTAAGCAATGTGCATGGTTTCAGACATTCGAATGGTCTAACGTATTCCTAATTAATTTGTTTAGTAGCTGAATAGCTGCTGGTAGTGGCGCCGAAGTATTAAACGAAATATTATGAGTTATGACATCGTGCATCCAGGGGTTACATCATCTTCCCGATTTTTATTAATTTCAGTTTAAGAGCAGCCACTGGGATTGTATAATAATTATTTGCTATTATATACCCGTAATCATTAATACAAACTTGAAATTTGTAAATCATATTTATTTATTTGCATATAGGTAAAATTATACTTGAAATCTTGGATCCATAGGCTGGTCCACCACGAAAGATATATAATCCACGTAATATAAAAACGTTATACATTTGTTATATTATGTATTATAATACATTGATACGTATCTAAGATACCTATTTATTGATGCTATAAATCTACTTAACTAATTAGGTATACATTACAAATGGCATAGAAATAATATAAATTTATAATATTTTAATACATACTATGGATTTTAGATTCAATTCATTATTATTTCCTTTGAAATATGTCTGAAATCTTAATTTTTGACATTTGTTATATTTCTGTTAAAATTGATTTTTTATCACTTATTATGGTATTTTTTTCCTTGAGTTATCGCCTCATGGGGGTGAACCGTTTGCACAATATTTACCCCCACTTTTATGGTATAAGTTAACAAATATGTATAATTTGTTGTATCTTATAATTTATCTAGTTATTTTTTTCAAATTAAATATATTTATTTATCCATAATGTTATAAGAATTAATATTTTGTTACGAAAAAATAAAAATGCCTATGTTATAAAAAAATTAAAAAATATATTTAAAAAATTATTATTTAATTAATTAATGGTTTCTCAACTTTTTTTTCGTATACGGTTTCTGAAATTCAGAAATATAAGGACAATGATTTAAACTTGAATTAGAAAAATAATTTGAGTAGGACGTAATATAATCTATGATAGAAGCTTTATAAGAAAATAATTTTAGCTTATTCAATGTATCATGGGGTGGAGTTATTTTTATAATCTAATGATATATATTGTTCTTAAGTTCAATTGTTATAACAATATTATGTTATGTTAACAATAATTTTATTATATTTAAATTAATGTATTGGTTCTTTGAATATGTTTTAGTTTTTTGAAAGAATATACAATCAATGGTTAGAAGTACATCAAATAAAGTCCTTAGGTAATAGATATTAATATTTAATAACGATTATATTATATTATATACCTATGTACACACTATACAATTGTACATGTAGTTATAAATTGTAGTTTCTATTAAAGTATGTCGGTACTTAGGTGTACTTATCATACAACAATAATAATAATATATAATATTATATAGAAATAGATAGAATAATATTATTATTTTTATTGACCAACTGTAGAATTACGAACAGTTAAATTTTTTTTAGATCAGTAACGCTGCCAATATAAATTAAATAAATATAATATAATATTATTCTGAAGTAGGTACTTAGAAGTTATAATAGCCCAGCATGACGTTTAATCGGGCTTTTGTTAGATTCAGCGTTGAACGTCAGTAAGATAGGAATTTAGAAATTACTAACAATATTCCTAACAATGTTCCAATTTGTATTTGCGTGTGCCACAAAAAGTAGTATAAAATTCACCTGATGGTTGATACATAATACAGTATAATATTGTTTTATGAAATGAACGTCAAATAAATATTTTAAAATGTATTTCTATGGTCTATAATATAATTACGAATATATACCAAAGGTGTATTAACAATATTAATTGTAGGAGGTTAAGTATAAAAATACATTTCGGGTTAAAGCCGAACCCGCGAGGTATATACACAAACCGTATAAGAGTTTCGTCGAAAGTCTAAGAACAAAACTTAGAACGATATAATTACGAACCTATAATAATAATATGGTACCACGTAACATTTATCAAAAAATAAAACAATATTAACCAATTAGTAACCAAATAACAGTTATCTGTTCGTTTTTATGCAAAACTAAATTGGAAATATTTTACGCGGCTCCGATATCCAAACTGGGCCAGCATATTAACTATATCAGTATACAACAATAATATTTAATGTTATAAATGTTAATATTTTAAATAATATTTAATGTTGTACTATCATCGATTGATTTGAACAGTGTATGTTAACACAATATATTAACACAATACCGATCTACCTATATCATATATGTATAAACATACAAACATAGTACATAATATTATATCAAACGACAGTGAAACAATAATTGTGTTTACTGCAGTAGAACCGTTACCATTTAATAATATTGCATTATATTATGTGACACCCGCGTTTGTCTACTTAACATCCACGTTCTCAATATTATTAACAATAACAATATCAAATATCAATAAAATGAATTGACGTTTACAAATCCACACACACTGACGTACAACACACCCGTGTAATAAACAGCAGGCGTTGCTGTGGGGCTCGACGGAGGTGCCGGCGGTGCAGGTCGCGATGATAGGATTAACGAACCGAAATATTATCGACAATTTACACTGTCCCAAGGCTGCTGCGGTGTAATAAATTAATTTAAAACTCGGCTATAACAACACGATATATATATATATATATACACACGTGTGTGTGTAGAACGCACACGCACGTACCACATATCGACAGATCACAACTGCTGCTGCGGTGTCCACAGCTGGGTAATTCGTTAGTTTACGATCGACCCCGTGTAATTGGACGCGGACGGCAATATTGTATAATATTGGGTATATATCATGATGGTATGCGCGAAGCTGTCGGCTAAAGTATGGTCATATCGCCGCGGCGATTCTCTAATCGTAGTGTAGATTTAAGCCGAGCTAATGACAACAATATAATAACGCGTGCGTTGCAATTTTAATAGTTTGCGCTAAAATTGCATAATCCTTAGCGGAGTCGTCACACTGACAATAATATACATATATATATATATAGGTAGGTGACACCTATGCGTGCTCTTCGTTTATTCTATCATCACTCCAACAACGTTACGACGTTTTAATAATCATTATTTTTTTTTCTTGAAACAAATAGTACTTTGTCGATTTACGAAATTAAAATTAGTTTTTAAGGCATACTTTTTGTAATTACTATATAATATTTATAGTACTATAATCCAACCGAGGTAAGATATTATACCACTAATTCTAAGCCATGTTTCGATATTATTTCGGTTCGTGTAAGAGTAATTGAGGTTGTAATTAGATTATATATTTATGGTTTATTATAAAATAAACTGTGAAAAAAAAAATTGAACAGAGGTATTTTGAAAAAAAATATTATTTATTTCGGATTAATGATTGAACGACCTATACTATTTTGTATTATTGGTTTGAAAAAAAAAAAAAAACTATAAAATTATTTGTTTCATATTTTTCTGAGCATACTTTTCCTGGTATTATACACTGAAAAAAAACCTATTCAAAAAGTTTCACGCCCCACTTTAAAATATCAGAAATCGAGACTAAACGGTGCTGTGGTGAAATCGTTTTTTGAATTTTCCATACCATCATACCTACCGACATGCAGTAGTAAGAAAACATTGAATAAATGTAAACCAAATGGCGTTTTTAAGTGTGCTCCGCTAAAAATGATTCCCTTGAACACGACTATTTTATATTAAATATAACAACACACTACAATACTATATGTACTTCGTCGGTATGAACGAAGTGAGACGAGTGCATAATCACATTATATCCTCGAGGTTTCTGTATCTTTTATTACTGTCAAATTTAAGTATGTGTATGGTATCTCATCGCTGTCAAGGTCAAGAAAGGTTCAATTTTATAATAATTTTTAATTCAAGTGTCTTAATTT
Organism: Rhopalosiphum maidis; assembly: GCF_003676215.2. Lineage (NCBI taxonomy): Eukaryota > Metazoa > Arthropoda > Insecta > Hemiptera > Aphididae > Rhopalosiphum > Rhopalosiphum maidis. The sequence continues at coordinate 86,850,022 of NC_040877.1, forward strand.
TTTTTTTGTCATTTATAAAGCAATTTTTAGTTCTTTTTTTCAGTAATGTTTTTTTTTTGTACATTTTTTATAACCTTCCATATTTTCATTTATTTTCTCACATGCCCAGCGATTCCTCATTACATTTATATTTACATATTTTGGCATTAATTAGGTATTATAAATAACGCTTGCACGGGTAATATGTCTGTAAGTATTTTACAATGACGTTTTTATTTTTACATTTCATCGTTTTATCACATTAGTCTGTGAATGCTTTTAGGAGATGTGCTTGGAAAATTGAATGTATAGTGAGAACTTAAAGACAACGGAAGCCTAATATAATAATATATTTCCTCGTGTATATGTGTATTTATTATAGGTTTGTTGTAAATCATCAACAGCGACGTTGCGACGTGTGTGTGCGTATGTACAATGTACATCGTGTTAACACTAATTGCGGGTCATGGCCGTTAGCCGTTTATAGTTGTTTTAATTTTTTTTACTTTATTCGTTTAGGTATAGGAATATAGGAGGGAAGCACCAAAAAATTTAAAATAAGTGCCCACAAAATTCCTACTTCAGTTCTGTATTGTATATAATACAGTTTTATTCTCAAAGCTCCTCCACACGATGTCTCCATGATAACTGCAATTCATTATCATAAAGATTCAGAAGTCTTCTACAAAATCACTCGAATTCCCAGTTGTAAAAAAGTAATAATTTTCCATTTGTATATAGATAATCACAGCCAAAACTGGAAATGGATTACGGACCTCTTAATACAGAAAAAATAATGAAATTATAAAAATACTCCACTCACATAAAGCTTGTAAAAATTGAAAAAAATGACATAATCATATAATGATAAATTACTGTGCAAAATTCATATGCATATTATGTGTTCGTCAGAGGTCAGACTGTTGCATATATTATGTAAAATATATAATATATCGTTGGCGCCACGAGTTCGTGACAGCAATAGTACGTAAATATATTACTATACACATGTCTACACCAAACCCTTGCATATCGACGCGCCAGTGAACGATGCATTGGCGTAAAACATGTGGTTAAAAGTCTGAGGTGGTTTGAAGTATCAACTAACGCAGATCGAAATAACTTATTATACTGACGAGGTTAAGTAAGACAAGATTTGAGGAGAAGGGCTTCGGTAGGAATTTTTTAAGGGACGGGGCTGGGCTAAGCTACTGCGAGCCCCAATTTACTCCTATCGTACGACGGGCATGATTTCATATAAACTATGAATTCATACCACTGTAACGGTATAATATATTCATGTATACTCATATATTGTACATTATATTATGCAATAATATGTCTTGCATTCTAGGTGAAACATTACAAATTTTATCATGATTTCATTACTGTAATACGCGCATTACAGAGTACCTATCTATAGTTAAGTCCGATGCAACAATCAGCCGCAATAATTAGAAGTCAGACACAATAATAATATTATATTATCGTTATTGCTTGTATAATAATAATTATTATAGCTGCGTCGTACGAACACAAATAGCGCTGATAATACTCGGTAAGCGGTAATAATGAATTTTTCAAACGTTTCTTTGGAATTTTATTTTTTTAAATTACATACGCGCACACCTATACCATCTTCATTGTGCACGTTCGAAAGGACGGGTGTATAATGTATTATATGTATACAGATATAGATATAGTAGATACATAATACGTTTAATATCTGGTATTCTTTACTATTAGTATGAGTTTATTAAGTAAATTACTGGGCGTCGGCGAGTGTTTAATAAAGAAAATAAGACGGTAGGTTAAGACTACAACAGGTGCACGTTTTTCAACAATATATATATATATGTGTATATACGGACGCCAACAAGCTCTGTACAGCACATATTCTTAATTTTTTAAGAATAAATTATACTAACATTACGATGCATTAATTTTCGAATGTATTGTATTGCAAAATAATATGTACACACGAAAATTATAAATAGCAGCAGTGAGGAATGAGGGCAATGAACTCTGATGTATGAATGAAAAATTGGTCAATAATAGGTACTTATAGAATTATAAATCATGAAAATAGTTACACTCAACCTGAAATAAATGTAATGCATATTGGGTTAGTTTAAAATAATTACGAATAACTGTATTGGTTTAACACAATCGTTAATTTAATTACAAATTATTATATTGTTATTTTTTATGTATACTATGATAAAAATATAATATTATAATGACTAAAAAGTGTATAATACACTTAAAATGGGCAAGTACAATTGTTGTTTTTAGTCAAAACTTACACAAATTTCATACTTAAATGATGTAACAGTTTAATGAATAATAACGATAACATGCATAATCTGTATTATTATTTCTCCGACATTTATAATTTCTTTCTCTCTCTCTCTCAAAAAAAAAAAATCATTAATAAATAAAACCTAGTATATATTTAAAAATGCGTTTAATTGCGTGGAAACGCGATCGCTTCCTGTGCTATTATATTATAGCTGTGTGAAAATTAAATTTTAAACTAATTTATCAACAGGTTATTTAACTCGTCATTATAAGATTACATTATAATATTTTCTATGTTAGATATTCAGTAAAGCACGTTTTTAATTAACTAAAATATTCATTCAAGTATACTCGAATGCAAGAGATAATAATGTATATAGGCATGCAAGCGCGCGTAGGTATATAATTATACTTGTCTATAAAATAATTGTGCTGCGCGCGGACCAAGTTCCGTGTCCTAGATATTTTGCTGAATACGTTTTACTGATTTTCAAAACAATAGAATATTATTGTTATTCTTCTTATTTTCTACATTCATCACATACACGACAATGGAAAGTTAATATTGATTATTCACTCGCTCCTCTCATTGTGGGTCATATAATAATAAAATATTGTCATATCGATCAATTTAGAAATTCTTGTAGGATGATAATATTATTATTACGTTATGCGCGCAGTACATTTGAAATCGGAACCAGTCAGTCAGTTAACACCGATTTCATATTGAATTAGTTTAGTGCGGTAACTCGGACGGTAGGGAACAGTGAACACACTATATATACAGTAGGTATCAAATCAAATAAGGTGATTAATAATAAACGAGCGAATAATAAATGATAGAATACCGGTATAATAGGTATACGAGATGGAGGTACGATGACTACGATGTTAGTATGATACTTATACACGCAAGTATGAAATTAATTATGTAGTTTACTTACCTCAGTACGTGCAGTTTTGAAGTATGTTATGCGTCATGGGCATATTTTGTATATTATGAAATATGATTGGTGATGCCAATTAAATTGACTAAAAATCGATAAAAATTCTATACAAATAATATAAAATGTCTTGTTAATATTGTTAACTACAAATGTATTAAATAATTATATAAATTAATACATTAAATATATATACATACACACATATTATGCGTTATATCAAAGTATTAAAGCGATACCAAGTAATACAAAAGTAAGCATATGCGGTACAGTAAAACAAATACAACATATTATAACATTCAGAAAATAAATTTCAGGCACAGGCATGTACATATAAATACATATAGGTACTTATATGGAGCGTCGTCGTTGGTTCTCCTTCAATATTGCGTCTTTGGTGGCTTCGCTTAAATCATGATCATGTGCAAGATCTCCATTTTGTTGAAAGGCCGATTACATTTATTTATTTTATTTATTCATTTGCTTATTTGATACGCTAAGACAACAGAATGTGCACAGATTTATTTATGATATAGATTAACTTGAGATAATATAATATAAAAAATGTTTATAAGAAATAAAGTGGTAAAAATAATGAAAAAATAGCAGTTATTCAATACAAAAATAGTATAACAGAAATAATTAAGCATACGATTAGTTATATTTCAAAAGATAATATAATTCAAAGATAAATGCTATAGTTTAGATTCACAATCATAATTTAAATCTTAAATCATAATCATAGAAGTTATTATAACACCGAAACATGATTCGACTCATAGGTTCATTCTAACTATACGATTTAGCGTAGATTGACTCTTAAAAAGTGATTTTTGACCTGGTATAAAAAACGGGAATTGGCAATTATTCGGACTTACAGTTCATTTATAACATCTGTTAATAAAATAACTAATAAGATACATTAGATTACACTGAGAATTAAATTTTTATTTTGTTATATTAATATGCTAGCTTAAATAATATATATATACCGACGATATTTAGTCGGAATGTAAAATTATACTTTACTATAATATTATGTTAATCGTTCGTAATGTTCGTATATTAGTGGTTTATAAGATTTAAATCGATTGAATTTAATATAATTAGCAATAAATTACAGGCTTGTTAATGAATTATCTTCAGACGGATAATATTATATTTTATAAAATCAAATTTTTTTATTATCAATTTTACTACAGAAATATGGTTGCATAAGTCTTTCTATAATAAATAACCATATTATAAAGCAAAGGGTAGATATCTATATTAGGTATATTGAGTTATTACTTATGAATTAGGTTTTGTTATGTAGTGGTTTAAAAATATATTTTTGCAATACAACTACGAGACAGTATAACTAGCTATAGCTATATAGTATGATAGTAAAGTATAATGTGACCTGAACCTATACTATCGTGTTTACAACGACGTTATTTTCTTAAGAAAAGATGTTATTTATTTGGATAACTGAAGTAAGTATCACAGGAGACTCCTTAACTGGTTTAAAAAAAAATCAAAGTATTTTAAAACCTCGTCCTTAATAAATATCTTTAAAATTTCCAAAAATTGGAATTAAAATAAATGTATTACTTAAGGAAAATTAGAATAAACATGTCTATTATCCTGTTCTTATAATAATTATTTATCGATTTTAGGAAAGTTCAAATAGTCTGTTACGGAATGCGGATCAGCTGGATTTTTAATTTCTCAGAGATGACGCGTTTAGTTTGTTTGTATAGTGTCTTATATCTGTACCACTACTGAAGGTGCACGAATTTAATATGAAGATCTTAAAACAAATGTATATAATATGTATGTGGGTACCTACAATAACATTACGTGAGATTGAACGTCTTGGACGTCTCGAACGTCGAGAAATTTGAACTTAAAACCGTATTATTTTTTCCGTGAAAACGAGCCAATGAAATGCTGTATTGTTGTTAAATATAATGTTCCTGAGTTATAAAACTAAGCAGAAGCAGAATAGAAAATTCGTCATTAAGCGAGTACAACGATTTATTTATAAATTATACAGTTGTATTACGTTCGTCATGTTCTATTGTCCACGTAAGTAAGTATATTATGTATATATAAATATTACATGTATACACTATATACAGTGTACAGGTATTCGGTCCTTCAAGCAGGAATCATCAGATGAATAGTAGTCGCATATACCGCCATGTTGTTTGCTTGCTTTTAATTTATTTTCAGTTTTTAGTTTTTTACGTGTATGTGTTTAAGTTAACACTATAATAATAATAATAATAGCTATTGCGGCGGGTTTTATACAATGTGCGCGTTCGTAATTACAAATCATGAAAATGGCGCCACTGAGGGTACCTCTTTGCAGCTAGTGCCCGTTGCATATATATACACTCGGACATAATATTTTACGTATACCCATAGGCTCAAGGCTTTTATTCGTTTTATTTTCCAACGCCTTTCACCACCACCGTCGACGCTGCCGCCACCAATACCATCGACTATAACTGTGTGAGCTATAATATATGGTAAATAATAAAGTAACACTTATTAATCGTATAACAATACAATTTTGTTTAACGTACCTATTCATATACTAATGTTGCAACATATTATATTCGGATTTTTAAAGTATTCGGATAGTCCGAATATGATATCCGAATAATTCAAATGGCAAAATCCGAACATTTATAGTATTTACATTTCTGTATTTTCAATGTTTTTCAAGTAGTCAGATATTTATTTCTACTGTGACTCGTGAGATAAATTTCATGATACCCCAGGATTTATGCATTGCAATATTTGAATGGTAGTTATAATATCCGAGTACGTCCGAATAGTACGGTTATCCGAATATTCGAATATATTCGGATTACGGATATCCGAATTGATTTTTATCCGGATTTTAAAATATTCAGGTATCCGGATAACTTCAACTATAGTTATATACGCACACAGTGATAAGCGCGTAAACCCATTTAGGTTAAGAGATTGTTTGTGTGTAGAACGGGCGCGCACACCTGGCCACTGTATGACAGTTATTTGATTTAAAAAAAAAAAAAAAAAAAATGAAAAAATGAAAAAATATCAACAATTGACATATTATGGACACGTACATAAAAATAAGTACCTATCTACTTACAATGGTCAACTGGTATGAGAAACGAAAAAAAAAAAAATAATAATAATAATAATAAAACACCTGTACTACTGCTGCAGGTCGACCGCAAAACGTGGGTTTTTATTATTATATTTTTTAGTCGTTGTTCCCGTGGAAAAAACCGCAGCTCGCTATACGCAACGTTCCCCGCAGGTACACTTATGTATTACAAACAATATATATATATATATGTATATACGATACAATGTATACGTACGTACTGTAGGTACGTCGCCGTAATAATATTATACACGCGATCGCGCGCGTCAAAAAAGGGGTGACTTTAATCAATTAGGCATAAACGCGGTACATGCGTTCTGAAACCCTTTCATTATATCGCACGCGCGTTAGTGTGTGTGTGTGTGTGTGTAGTCTTTTAGAGCGATCACACGTGCATATATAATTACGTATTATTATTATTATTATTATTATTATAGCGCCGCCGACGCTCTCATGCTGGCGCGCGCCCGCGCACAGGTGGAACGAGTTTTTTTCTACCACAATAATACTATACCTAATACATCATAATAATAAAATATTATAATACATGTCTGTTAATCGTCAGGCGTGCGTGTACCCGCGGTCGAGTCACCACATCGAGAGTAAAACGATAATGCGTATTGTGTTTATGTAAAAACGTGGTAGATATTAAAAACATTAACTGCCAATTAGTATACCTACATATCATTATTATCATATACATATTCGGAACACGTTGATTATTTTATATAGAAATCAGCTTCAGATGCGCATTGGCGGCGGTCTATGATATAGACATATTATTATTAGCTCGCCGAATACTGATATAACGATACACGAATTATTTTGACAGCAGCGTTTCCCAAAGTGTGTTCCGCCGCAGATGTATGTGATTATTGAGAAAATTATTTTATAATATAATCGAATTATTAATATTATTTATGAGAAATGGGTTCAAGGGTTTCGTGGTCGTAAAAATTTGGAAACTGCTGATCTATAGTGTTTGTCGTTAACTTCATATTTTAGGAAAAGTCAATTTTGTTATGTTATAGTTGAATAGTTCTATTTTTCTCTCCGAGGACTTTTTCGACGGTGTTCCGGAAGTTTATGTCCTAATAATAGAAGTAGATGGTTGGGCGAGGACATTATTCATAGCAGACATATTATATAACACAATAATTATTATTATAAATATTATATTGAGACAACCAACAACGTTTTCATATATTTTTCTAGAGTATTTTATTATTTTATGTTTGCAATTTTTTTTCATTTGAGAAATAATACCCTTGATATCATGGCCATTTGGGAGTTACATTTTTTGTTTTAAAAACATTTTTACTTTATTATTGTGGGCGCAATTTTTTTTATACACAAGTAATATAATACAAAAAAGATTAAATTAAAAAAAATATTATTTATAGAAATATTTATATCGAATTCACATAGATTATACATTTTATTAATTTATCCAATTCTATAAGCTGGAGGTGGGATGAGATGTTCTGCGGTCTTAGGTTTTCGAATATGTCTTAAGATAATTTGTTTCAGTTCCTTGCTTCACGGTATGTGTCACATTCGGTTAAATATATTTGACACTGCATGACATAAGGTAACCGTAATTGAGTCTGATATTAATATAAATATTATTAATTGGATGCCAGTTTAGTTACTTATTTTTATTTATATTTTCAAATCTTGTAGTCTACAAATGATAAAATATTTTTATTAGATTAAACAAATCAACAATTTATTTTTAGTCTTAAAATAATAATTATTGTAATATCTAAATAAATGTATATTATCTTAAAATATAACGTACAGCTAGCGGGATATTTTTACAATATAATAAATTGTTTAAACGTAAATATTTTAAATAACTTAACATAATATAATCCGAGTATTAGATAATGTCATAATATTTTGTATATTATAAATTATATAACAGTTATTCATGTCAAACAACAAATAATGATAAATGCATCGTTATTATTTTTTGAACTGTGTTGTTCTATAATTTCAAAACACTACAAATCAATTTAATACAGAGGGGCTTGGTAATTAGAAACTGAGGATGTACACAATGATAAAGACTTTGTAATTTAAAATCCTCATACAGTAAGATTTGATGACTCAACTCATAGACACTGTTGCAACTGTTCAATAAATATTGTTAGAATTGATACCAATATATTTAGCATTTATTTCTTTGATACATGCATAACATATTTTAATGTAATTGTTCTCGATAATTAACATATTATCTTTCCAATCGATTTTTTTTTTAACATTAAAGATTAAAAAAATAAATATTTTAATTTTGATTTTCCACAAATATATAATAATATATAATATTAAGAAGGGTTAAATTTATTTACATGTATGTTAAAAATACAAAAATACTCTAAAAGCAATTTTAATAATTTTAAAGTGATTTTTTTAGATTTTTCAGCTTAACATTTATCTATATCTATAAAAAATCCAAAACATATTTATAAGTACATATAATAAATGTGTAGTTTCAATCTTATGAATATCTATACCATAATAAGCCTTATAGGCATCTAAAGTCATATATTTTTTTTAAAATCTTTATTTTTAAATGCATGAAAATGCCTATTTTCCTGAATAAATATTATATTGTTATGATGAATTTAAAAATATTTTTTTTTTTATTATTATGACTTCTAAATGTCATTAGTCGTATATAATAATTATGATTATGGCCATTATGGGGTTGTGTCTTAGTCTATTACATATAACGGTAGTATAGTTGTTGTGCTTTTACCGTTTTTAGTATACCTAGTAAATGCGTATAACAAAAATCTGGTTAAAAAAATTCACATACCACGTATACTGTAGCTTAAAGTAATTATTACCCACGAATTTTTAGCGATTCCGAGAGCAGCTGTTGCAGCGGTGGCGGACAAGTATACTATAATATTATATATATATAATATTTAGGTATACTACGATGAGGGTGAAAAGTCGATTCAACAGACCGTAAACCGTTAATTGACGTGAAAAAACGCGGTTTATACCATACTTATTATATTAGCCATATACGATAAAAATAATAATAATATTAATAACCCTTGAAAATTGGTCGCTTTTTAATCCTTCCGTATAATTGACTTTAATATAATGTGGGCGTACCGGAAGCGTGAAAGGTATATTATATGCTTGCGCCACGACGGCGTACACACTATATGTATAATATTATCCATCATCGTCGAAATTATTGTTATTAAACTGAACGGGGTGGCTAATCCCGTACGCGCACCCTGTATACGCATCGTTGACGATTTATCACCCTGTTTAAGTATATAACATACATTATACCTATATATACATACATTTATTCAAAATCTCTTTGTTTCACCGTGGAAGTCGAGTAGATTATCTATTTTTTAAACGAGCACTCGTTACCAATTATAAAACAATATTATTCTATTTTGGTATTATAATTATGATGAATTTTACATTTTTACATTAAAAGTGGTATAAATTATACACAAAGCATTGTAATATATTAGTAATATTATTATAATCAAGAAAAACACTAATGCATAAGCATAACACAAGTATCTTTTAATTTGTAAATTAGTTTCAATATAATAAAAAAAACGTTGTGTTTTAACATAATCTAGTAAAAAATATGTTGATCTTACAATAGTTCCAAATTTTCGATCTATGGTAATAGCGAATAATGATAAATAACAAAATATAATTTCATTATATTACATAATACATGTGTATATGAAATAATATTTGTATCTATTGATCTATGAATATATTATTTTTTCGACATTCATTATTATATAATAATTAGTATATATTAATAAAGATGAAATAAAAATACAATCAAGAATATTTCACATGTTTAATTATTATGTGTATTATGGTAAATTATCGGTGAGAGAAAGGGTTTGCATAATGGCGGCCGATCGTGAGTGTTTTATTATTATTATTTTTTTTGCATCTAATCACAAAACCTGTTGCCTCCATTGGTCCATTCTGCCGCACGAGCCTGTGCCTTCGTCGTCGTTGGTGTTCTCCCGTCGTCCGTCATCTCTCTCATTATATACATCACGTCCGCTAGATGATTTTTGTCTATGCACACTGTCGCGCATCCACTAAAGTACTATACCTACAAAATAGGTTGGACGTAATAATAATGTATTAATGATAAGTAACGGAAAAATTTCAAATTATTTTTGATCGTGTCATATATATAGCATAAATATTATTATTGTACTAAAAAAATTGTGTGTACAGAACTGGTCGAATTTTGAATAAAACTGTATGGTATCCTCCCACCAATTTTTTATGGATTTTATATTATTGTATAGTTATACATATTATATACACACAATACACATAAATACATAATATTATATCATTGATTATACGAAATAAATTTGTGTTTTATTTTAATAAATTCGTATACCATCCTACTTATATTATTTAAACATATTATATAGTGTACATCAGGTTGTCGTTAGATAGATAATAATCTTAAGTAGGATGGTGTACGAATTGATTTGATTTAAAAGAAACACAAGTTTACAGCGTAATCAAAAATGCAAAATAATTAAAATTTATTACTAAATTATTCAAATTTGTGAAATTAATAATAAGTTGTATGTTTTTATATAAAATTCAAAGACGTTAAGTTTAAGGGATAATGTAGCAATCGTGCTTTTTCCTAGACCTTTTTATTTTAACATTTTATTTTTTCATGTACTACAAATTTGTCTAATAGATTAAAATTTATGAAATTGAAAACTTTCACTTCCGAGACCAGAAATGAACGCCGTATTATTCAATCCGTGTTATTGTGGTACCTACTAAATACCGCATTCCTATTAAGAATTTATATAAATAACTAAAGTTAGCTGCAGTCCTAAATATTAATTTATACCTATACCATGTAGGTACCTACGTCATCGTGATCATTTTGTACACCAACTGCAATGGTGCAGACGTTACGAATATAAACCGTGGCAGACAGAAAATGAATAATTACATAGGTAGGTAAAATATGTGTTTTTTTTTTTTACAGAAAGACGGGAAATGTCGGCGGCACGTCTACATTGTGTCGATTATACGTAGACGGCATAACAAATAAAAGTGTTAACATAAATAGGGATAAAAATCCAATCGGGCTGTCATTCTTCTTTGTGTTGTAGGTAGATTAGTAAAATATACTATAATTTAAAACAATTACAAGTAAACACATCTTCTTCGGGGGGGGGGGGGGGGTAGAGACCAAAATGCATAAAAAACAAAAATTGTTACCCATTGGGTATGTATCGCTGCCAGTATAGTGGATTCTCTAAATTACGTATGCATACCCACGAATAGACTATGATCAACGATAAAAATAATAATAAAAACGAATGAATAATATTGAAATTAATTTATTTTTTAATTAAAAACTACGTATCCAATTATATTATAATATTGTTATTTGTCAATGGGTGTATGGCGGCGAAATGAAAACGATACAAAGTGTACCGTATTTGACATTCACAAAACGTTTTCGATGTCTCGAGTGTCGAAGATGTACATATCACCCAAAACTATATACATATATATAATATGTTCGGTAATTTTTTTAGTTTCTCATTCAGCACCGCCGCCGCCGCCGCTACCATACAACGAATCTCGCGTTAGTTGCAAAAGAATGTCATGCGTCCATAAATAATGAAATACCAACACTGAAATCCCAAGAATATACAGTATTTATATACAATACTCCAGGTGTTTGTATAATGTCTTAGGTTTGCTAGTAGGACCTTGTTGCACATCGTACATATAATATCATAGCATTATAATATATTCGTAAATCGTGCACATTTTTTTATAACATAAAAAATGTTCACTCGTGCAAACTAGAGTTTTGTATAATACTATATATATTTTAACAATATACAATGCTTATATTATACATTACCTATATACATATATATTATGTTTATTCTTTCAGAGCGATATTGTTTAGTAGTATATATATTATGTTTTTTTACCTAGACGAAAATACAATCAAATCGCTATAATATAAATGACCGGTTTGTGTGGCCACTGGTTAGATATCATTTTTTAAACAGCTGATTATGTCGTTGGTTCATAGAATGAATTTTTTTTCTGTTATTACAAAATTAACAACAATTTATGCTACACGCATAATTAGGAAAATATAATGACAGATATGACAGAATTTTTATTTACAGAATAATATGAGGTGGGAGAGCATCCAGTGATGCCAACGACAATTAAGAGTAATAACTTCAAATCTGTGTGATCAATAGTTTTTTTGGTGTTTTGGTGTACCTACTATAGTGTCCAATTGAGTCATGTGTGAAGCACATCTCATAATATAATGTACGAAGGAATTTTTTCTATTTATTTTGCATTTTATTGTTCCGAGAACGTCGAAATATTAATATATTATTTTGTGTGAAAACGGAATATAAATAACAATTGTTATAGAAAAGACATTATTAAGTGTTATACCTTATACATTATTTATTTTATTCGAAAAACACGTTATTTAATGCATGTTTATTTAAATTAATTGGAGTCATAAGTGAATATATGTGTACTTACTTATATTTTCCGTTCTTTTAAAAATATACCATAGTTATGTCTTATATACACTTACATTAGTATACACGGTGAACCTCTATGTTGATTTTTGTGCTTATAAAATTATATTAATTAGTAATGGTCCACTGATTTTCCCAAATATGTAGAGTTGTAAAAAAAAAAACTCCAATGGCTCTATAAGTATATGTTTTCAAAAACACAAACATTGACTTATTATTATGAGTTACAATATTGTAGTAACATAACATCACAGTGCTAGTCCCGCGCCCGTTTCGTCGCTATTATACATATAGTAGTTTCGCTGAATTACTGTTTATCATTGAAATCCGCCATCAGGTTTAGCTTGGTCATATTACCTGCAGCATCGTTGATCGTACCTCCAGCTTACAGTTCATCAATAGAATCCTGTAATGACACATCAACAACACGAACATATTCCTTATACCGTTAATACAGTTACCAAAAAGGATACGTACACGTATGGAAGTATTATAAGGTACGCGGAAATACGGACCAGTCGTGTAATTAAGATTTGCAAATGTTGGGTTGGAGGATTTATGTAAAAAATATTTTTTACTTCACAAAAGCATATGCTACAAATACAATAATATATATGTGGAAATTATACATTATAATAAATTAATAGGTATCTAACAATATGCTTCACAGCTTAACTTGGTAAATTATTTATATTCATAAGTAATTTTTATAGTATAAAATAAAATAAAAATATTTTAATGAGAAGAGTTATACAAAATTAAATTGTCAATCTATTATTTGTAATCTTACCTTAAAACTTTATTATAATATACCTATTACTATTTTCAGTTTTTTCAATAGAACAATTTTTTTTTTAATAATAATTTAATATTGTTGATTTTTCTTTTAATTTAAAGTTTTTAATATTAAAATTTAGGTAATAAGTTTATTAAATGAAATAAAAAAATGTTATCCAAAGGTAGAAGGACTTATTAATGAGAAGTAATTATTGATTATTAATTTACACGAAACAAGAATCACAGCAATACAGCATAAACAGATTGTACGAAATCGCAAATATACTGTCTATATTATTTTGTTCACTGCGAAATTTCGAGATCGAATTGACAGTTTTCGAACGTCGTTCACATGTCACATTCAAAATCAAAGGTAGTTTTTATTGATAGGTTATTACATTACTATATAATACTATAATAATATTTATTAAAAGAAATATAGCTATCCCAAATTCCAAATTTGATCAACTAATCTTAAATTTATTCTATTAATAATAATATACGTAAATCATTCCAGTGTTATTTTTCGTAGAATATTGTATTTATCATAACTTTTCACAGCAGTCAGTAATAAGAGGCCAACGGTTATATTTATATTAAATTAGATTATGAACATTGAATAATATAAATTGCATCACTCTTTATATGTAAAATGTTGTGTAGTTATGCTGAGTTAAAATAGGCAAAAATCTAAAAAATATTAACAGTGTACACTAATTTAAAAAAAATCGTTGAGGGAGATGGGACACCCATATTTCCCCAACCATAATTACGCCATTGGTACAGACCACAAGTTATAATTTGGTCGATGAGTTACTATAAAGTCCAATTCGTTATGTATCGATACAATAATGTTCACAGCAAATATATATGTATACAAATATACCTAGTTGATTTTGTTAATAGTCTTTTTCTGAGCTACTGGATAATATCGTATCCAAAGACATTGTAAAATATTACTTATTACCCTTAAAAATACATTTCTCCGCATAAACCATTAAATTATAATAAACAACGAGTCGGTAGCTGCGTTTCCATAAGTATAAGTGTTTTATTATATTATTGCATGAAGGCTATTATAAAAAAATCAAAGATCATTTATAGCAGTGAGGTATAAAATATACAATAATATAAATATAAATCTTCTGTTTACCGAGCAGAACTGGTCCAAATATTATTACAAAGAAATTACATTTGCCGATGGTAAGTTTTTGTGTTCTCTGTACAAATATAAATTATTAAGTCAAATAATCATATTCATTAAACAATATACATAATACTCACAATATTTTAACGAAATTAACCATTGATTTTAATCGATACGGCATAACTGGAGTGGAAATTAAACCGTTTTATAAAGAGAATAGGATTTGAATTTTTATAATTAACATAATATTATTATAGCATAGTAACTATACAGGTATATAGTATATATTATTTATGCAAGTATATACCATTATTTGTTGTTTAAATTGATATTGTCATATTGATAATGTATTTGTATATTATCTATATTTTCCATGCGCTATCTAAAAATTGAAAATAAGGATGGAATTAGTTCCATTGGCCAATGTCCAATGGGAGTGGTAAAAGTTGGTGAATACAAGGGAATCTGTTTAGTATAATTTATAAGCAAATCTAAAGTAAACTAGTGTGAGATTTCAGTTTTGTGCCAAAACGTTTCAGCACCATTTGAAATATTACGGTATTTAAATAGTAAATCATTTCGAACGTATTATATAGGAATACAAACGATGTCATGTACATAGTTATACCTACTCATATAACCAGTGTTTATTTTATACAAAATTAAGTGTAGCATTAGATGCTTTCGTTAAAGTATTGTATTTTTATATATTAAAGGTGTAAAGAGTTTATTTTTTGATACAACAGCCATCCGCAAGACACACGCCATTCTTTGGGTTCTCGAGACTTGCTATAAATTACTAATTAGCCCTTTATCTAGATTACCAACGTACTGCAACCGTGTCCGTGTGCGAAATGAAAGTCGTTATTATAGCTGTGGTTCTATGTATTGTATATTATATTGTACGTTTGCACAAACTGAATAGACATTTTAATAATTATTTAACTAATTCACGTCACACAGCCTATAAGTAATAAGTTTACATGATATACTATCGTGACAGCACAGTGTATTCGATATACTGCAGTATATACAAAATACATGTACTTATTACAGACTGCGTTTCGAGTGATATCTATGTAATGATGTATAATATCACTATGCGCACAATATTATATTATAGTATTATACATACAACGAAGCACGTTTCGAGTGAGATCCTAGCTGACTTTTCACAAACCTGGCACGGGCCGAGCAGCCTGTTCTATCGTGTGCTGTTGGCGTTCTCTCGGTTGAAAACATGACCCGAAGTAAATTTTTCTGTATGCCAGGAAGATCGGCGACCACAGCACAGTCGTTTAAATGTGGAATAAGATGGAATTTATTCGTATTTAGGTTTTCAGTTAAGTATTGTAAAATTAAAACTGAAAATAATCTCATCGAAAAATGCTATGTACAATGCTATATTAGAATATAATTCTAACAAGACCAGGGGGACGTACGCAGAAAAAAGTTTTGGGGGTGTTTTTGAAAATCAGTTATTGAAAAATAGAACTTTTTCTAATAAATATACAAATATTTTTTATGAAAATTAGGTATATTTAAAATACTTTCTTTTAAAATACAAACATCGATATAAAAAAATCAACATTAAAATTGAATAAGTCAATAACCATGCAAAACCCAAATATTTCGAGGGGTGTTTGAACACCCAAAACACCCTCCTGTGTTCCTACGTTCCTGAACAAGACTCTTATGTTATTATAGGTAGGTACTGTGGTACCTACTTCGACGCGATATCGAAATCGACGAGTGCGCGTTATTGTACTATGTTATACTCGGCAATCGCCGCCACTCGACAGTATAAAAGTCCGAAGTAAACTTTAGCGGGACAGCGGCGCGGGAGGGTCGAGGGACGGCGAGAGGAGGGTGTACAGAGTCGGCGTAGGTACCCGTAATAAATCGATGCAAGCGATTAAAAACAAAAAGGTGGTATCGGTGTGGCGTTGTTATACGCAATATATTATATGAAAGGTAGTACGGACGTATAAAGGTATAACATGTATAATATACACACGGTGAGGCGTCGGGCGAAACGCTCTGGGCGAGTCTGCGTTCGTGTACACGGGGCACTGGCGCTATCGTATATAGGTGTGTGTGTGTGTGTGTGTGTGACGTGAACGTATACGCTTATATACAATACATAAATGCACACACACACACACACACACACACACACATGCATACGATATATACATATATATATTCACTATTCAGCAAAACGTACCTCGCCCGGCACGTATGCGTATTATGTGTATAATATGCACGTATATACGAGTATATATATATATGTGTGTGTGTGTGTGTGTGTGTAGTATGTACTATATTATATATAATATATGAGAAATCGATAGTGGCTCGATGTAAATGGGCGGCATAGGTGTATATATTCATATTATATATATATATATATATATGTATACATGTTCCTATGAACGTCGACTACTTGCTAGGACGACGGGGGGGGGGGGGCGGGTAAAAAGAATATATTTATATACACGCGAGCGTGTGAGTGCGTGTGTGTATAGGGGAAAGGGTTGTAAGACGGATTTTCAATAATAATGTATACATATACAATGCTATATATATATATGTATGTTTCGCGGCGGCGGCGGCGCTCGCGTATATACATATAATAATATATCGAACGGGTCGTTTGCGCGTGCGTGTGCGCGACGCGAATGCGCGGGCGCTCCGGAGAGCGAGAAAAAGACGGCGTGAGCGAGAGAGGAGATCGAATTATTGTATCGCCGGCGTTGCCGCGTCCTGCGCACGACGGTAGGGTTATACGCCGCCGCCGCCGTATGGAAATCACGAGCGGCCGAGGCAGGTCGATTTGAATAATCCTCGGCCGGGTGTAAGCGCCTCCCCCGCGAGCTACTATACGCATGTATGTATTATGTACAGTGTAATGTAGTGGTTTTTTTCACCCGTCCTCGTCGGCATATACATTTTCCTTCCTCTAGACGGGCGTGGCCTGGAGGAAAAAACCGATAAAAAACTCCTGTTCGTCTGTTCCATTCGACGATATATAAATATAATATAATATATATTGTATAATGTACGTGCACCATATAATACTGCGTATGTACGCGTAGACGAAGACGCGCGAAAAACATGCATATAATATTATATATTTTCGATAAACTGTAATAAAAATATTATAAACCTTACAATATATACGTATGTAATTGATTATATCATTATAGGCTTAATAATGTGTTCTAATATTTTTTATGATATAATCATATTCCCAAAAACTTTGGTGAAAAGGGGTAGTGAAAATTGCCTTTGCTCGTTTGTGAGTCCACGAGTCAATTCATAATTCATAAGAAAATATAATAATTTATTGTCCCGTGTTATTATAAGTATATACATTATACAAGACTTTGAAATCAATGCAAGCTTTTGCGCAAATAGTTCGGTTCAACTAAAATGCAGTCATAATCAATACTTTGATATTTGAATAAAAATAACATTACAATGGAAATATAAAACGGTGAATAAGTATTATAAAAAAAAAAAAAAACGATATTTCTTCTTCGTCGATTTATAAATATATATATTTTTGATAAACTAAAGAATGTTTTACAAGTTACAATAACATGCGTGAAAAATATTTAAATATAATCAATTAGACTAATGATCAGTGAGTAAAAACGCTCGAAATATACGATTTAATTAAGGCAATACTATACCTATACTATACATTAAAATATGTCCACAATGTACGTTTTTAGCAATAAAGTTTTTTAGCATAAATTAAAAATACGTGTTTTTAAAAAATGCTGTAGTTGTCAATGTTATCAAGTATATAGATTTTGTAAACTTCTGTTATTACGTACACATTGCTTACATCAATTCGCATTAAACGCAGAGATATAATACAAAAATTACAATTTATTCATCGAAGATATTCAGAATTCAGATGCATTAAAGTATATTGTACTCTTTTATATAGCCCAGTACAGATATTGTGTACTTCTATTGTCAATAGGTTGTTGTACTATTACATACACTAATACACATAACATAACACATGTAATTATGATAATAATAATAATAATAATAATAATAATAGTAATAGGCGAAGAATGCGTGTCGAAAACATCGCGCGTTCCTATATATCGTGTATAGTTACGGTTACATTACAGTCCTCTATCTTATTCTTGTCTAACGAGGTTTAGTCATAATTTTTTTTTTTTTTTTATATATAAATTTGTGCAAATTGACACTGACGGATACGTGAGCGAGAAATTGCCGTAATAATATCTTCTTATCATTATATATAATATATTATATTACATTCGGTTTTGCCACACACACACACAGATTTATATATGTATAATGTATATATATATATATATATACCAAATATTATATATTACGCTAAGTGTGTTACTCATTGTTACATTTATACGATATAATAATAATAATAAATAATAATTCGCCATTAAAATAAATTATTATTGTATATAATGTAAAGCTATAGATGGGTAAGTGTATACGTAGGTGGTCGTCGCTCGTTCCGGTCGATCGTAATAAACACGAAATTATCGATTTGTATTCATTATGCACACCGATTTTGTGATCGAACGAAAAAATTTCAAATTTTTCATTCAAATCATAACGATCGTTCGGAAATTAGATACATGCGGAAAATATCGTTGGTATATAAGTACAAGTATACCGCGCGTGGTACACGCGACCATCGTCACATAGACTTGTCGTTACGCATGTCCACTGTCCATTGGTCCGAAACGAAAATAATATAATACTATAGCAGAAATTCATATTTTTTCAATTCTCATATTATTCTTCGATATTGAAACTGTTTGTTGTCTGTTCGTTAAAAATAAATTACAATCATTAAAAATGATTTAAACGTCGTAGCGACTATAAATATAATCGAAAAGTCGATCTAAGAAATATTACATCACAAATTTATTAAACAAAATGTTCAAACACTTCAAACCGATAAAAAATGCTCGACGTTAATTTAGGTAAATACGTATCATACATACGAGGCGGTTATCTATAATAATTCATTGACATTCAAAACGACGTTTTAACGACGTATACAACGAAATTGGCTTTTTAAATCTATAATACCAACTAATAACTATAAATATACATAGTTTAACCGTTTAGTGATTGAAAACAATGAAAACTATAAAACTGGAATGTATAGAGAATGGCAACTAAGAAATATATCATACCAATAGTTTTACGGTGAATTTTTATTAAAAACGATGTTCATAATTTCTTATGTATAGTAATAAATTAAATACAAGTATATACGTTTATTTGTTTATTTTAAATACTTAACACTCAATAAATATTTGTTCTGATATCTTAAAAAGTAATTACCTTACCCACAATGCAAACTTGAGTTCACGCGTTTATGATATTATACAAGTAACAAAAAGTAGGTATAGTATACTACTGATTTATTATGATAAGTATACATATGATAAACATATAAGTCGTTTCCGAATGAAAAAAAATCGCTCAGATACAGTGAAATCTTTATATTATCAATTCTGAACATACTATGATATTCCAAAACAATATATTTCTATATAATATTTTAAACTCAAAAAATATCATATATTATATTGTATTAGTAGATAACTACGACTGTGAATTTGTAAAAATTACATTATATTAGTTTATTGTAAAACTTATGGTTGAAATTTGAATTCTGTGTATGTTATAACAAATTCAATTTTGAAACTTGAATTTTGTATTTTTAACTTTGTTATTACATTTTAGATTCTGGGTAGAGCGATAAATGTATAAATTCAGTAACACTGTTTCGAGTTTCAACTTTTTTTCAGTGGTTTCTAGTAAACTATTTAAAGTTCCGTTAAAATGTATTGTCATAATATATCCGAGTATATGATATATTTTATATAATTAAAAAACTTAAATTATTTTATAAAATATTTATTTTAGTCACGAATAAATGAGGAATATAGGTACCCTAAATTAAATCTATTTGTATTAAAAATATAAACTACGTTTCGTTATTATTATTATTACGCCATTCTACTATAATCAGAATAGACGCACAATTTGTTTTTATTTTATAACTCAAATCAACACGACAGCAGACTTACAGCAGAACTAACCTTGATTATTAACTTAAGTATTAAAGTTAATTGACATGTAATCAAACTTAAATTAATGAACCTGATCCATGTTTGTGAGTTAGATTTTTTACGGTATTTAAATTTTATGCAAGTAACATTGGTATGACGTAAAATATTACAATTTACTCAATTCTTGCTTTAAAATTTAAATATTGTAAATAATACCAACGTATAAACATAGATAATATTTATTTTAAGATTTACATGGAATAGCTCCTTTTCAATAGTATGTATTTGTTGAAGACACCCACGAATCTCTCCATACATTACTGTGTACCTATATATAGGTAGCATAATTATTTTTTCTTCAAATAACAACGCCTAGATAGTGTCTCAACGATTACAAAATCATTTTAACACCACTCGTTTATTTTCCAACCGCTGAAAGGTTAAATTATTGATTCGAAATATCTTATCGCTTTATTATTATTAAGACCAAGGGATTGATTCTTGATCACACTTAATAATAATTTAATCCTTTATATCCGAAAGTGAAATACCTAAGTTTGACGTTCGGTAGACGTCTTACTTGGGCTCAGCATACTATGAATAAAGGAAACCAGTCAACTC
Source organism: Rhopalosiphum maidis (assembly GCF_003676215.2). Classification (NCBI taxonomy): domain Eukaryota; kingdom Metazoa; phylum Arthropoda; class Insecta; order Hemiptera; family Aphididae; genus Rhopalosiphum; species Rhopalosiphum maidis. The sequence continues at coordinate 86,871,633 of NC_040877.1, forward strand.
CAGACTACACTTGCTTCGTCCACTCTTAAGGTATTCGTTCTAGCAATAAACTATTAATTTATAAAGCTATTATCAGATCAGTTTAATCTTGTGAAATTCAGATACTATGTGGTTCTGCCACACCTTCTAATTTAAGAATAATTCAAATCTTCTAAAAAATTTAACTTCGTAAAATAATCTCTGCTCATCCTTGATTCATAAAAAATAATAATTTCAACAATGGCTTAAATATACCCAAGCTTATTCAAAAAACCAAATATTATTACCTTTTATTTCATTTAAAATTAACCTATCATCAAAACCAATTTATTGACAGGCTATTTTTCATCACAATCCCCGATATCCCAATCGGAGACATTTCAAGGCCTAGAAATTTACTAATTTAATCTGTCAGGTGATGGCAGTATTACTCAGTACTTTTTCAATTCAGTTATCCTCATCACTATAATATATATTCAAAATTTCATACAAAAATTTTTCATAAATAAATTATATATATATATTAAATAAAAAAAAATAATAATATAATAATAAATTAAAACTTTAATTTTGATAATACCTATTTTTTTATAATTCGTTCAAATTTCTAATACTTAAGCTAACAACACAAGGTTGGTTCTGATTAAACAAAGTTGCTATTTTGCCGCGTAGTTTTAATAGTGCAATTAAATGAATACTTACTAAATATTTAATAAACTATTTTAATTTTATGAACTGTAAGCGACTGAATTTATATATTATATAGGAAAAAAAATGTAAAAAATTATTAAAATGTAATCTTAAGATTAACAATATAGCTAAGTAAAAATTTTATAGGCTAATAATCTTTGCAGTTCAAGCCTTAATTCTTTAAATAATAATAAAAAAAATATTATATAGGTTCGTCAACTAGATTATTTGACTAGCTCTAAAGATGAATTCTAAGTACCTACTCATTATTATTTATTATAGCTAACAGCTATAGTACCTATATAATTCATTGTTGTACGAATTTAAAATATAAGTACCTATACACTTAAACATTGACTAAACCGAGAAGAGCAGTAAAATTTTAATTTTAATCTAATTTGATGTAGCCCATAAATTATTAATAATTGATTATTATTATTTCCATACTTTTATTAAGTACGAGATAATAATTTATTAAGATATTATTATAACGTCGTCGCCGGCGACGGGAACAAGGATGTACAGGCGATTAATTTTAATATTCTCTCGAAGCTTTCGTCCACGTCTCGTTTTCTGGGGATTGGCCAAATTATATAATATGCATAGATATATGTATGCCATGTATGTATAGTTTTCAATTTTAATTAAAATAGTGAAATCTAATACGCACGAAAATTGGCTGTAGCATTTTTAATGCATATACGCCGTATTCTAATTTAATTGTTAATAATAATATACTTTAATAGTCACTCAGCTCTCGTATGAACAAACACTATAATACGTACCTACCTGTTAGCGTTAACCGTTTGCTGCGCGTATATATAAATATGGTAACATTCGTTTATGTTTTTTTTTTTTTTTTAGGGTGTTTAATGGTCTCGAATAGATTGTACTGGTGCTGCCGTGCCGGTATGACCAAACTCACCGTACAACTGTACAACTTAATTTGTTTAATTATACTATTATACGAAGGTCCGTCTGCGTAGTATATTATAATATGCAAACATACTGTAAATGGTAATATTATTATACGGACTAGATCGTAATATAATACTTTAATATTATTTAATTGTCGTTTTAATCAACGCGCGCACGCAAATAGTATAAACATATAATACTATTATTATACTCCCGAAAAGATCGAGTACGCCCTTTTCGAGTAAAATCCCAATTTTTGTTTACGCTAAGTATATTTAGCAACCATTAGTTATGGGTTGTTAATTTTTATACTAATATGATTTGTATGTACAGCCGTACAGGTATATATTCGGTAAGCCAATTAGCTGGTACCTACATATATGATGATATATCTATATTATATTATATAAAATACAAAATGCGTATTCGAATTCGTTAGTGCAGTGTTTGTCTTCTATTCTTCTAAAGTTCTAAACATTTAACAGTACAGAGTTTATCGTCACCATTACACCAGCACTATCGCCTGTCGTCAAACAGATTCTAAACCATTCGAATTTGTTCTTTGACAAATTAAAATTCAATAAATTTGTATATGACGAATTGACGCATACGGACGCCCAAGTAGTTCGATTAAATATACATGTCGGGTTGATATTATTCATTATTGCATGTACTTTAATATATTATAATGTTGAAATATGTGTAGCTTGCTGTATACCCACTACGTCAGATGAAATCGAAGTCATGGACTGTGGTAAATGCAGAATTGGCTCTTCACCCCGAAATATCAGGAAAACAAAGACGACAATAAGAGATTACATTTTAAATAACAATACTATGGAAATATTAGTATATTACTATTTCATTTTTTATTTTTATGTAGCTTTGTTATACTGTACATAATCTATAGACCCTTAATATACTATAATAATGTGTAAAAATGTAATAATGTTTGAATTTATAAACCAGCGGGCTATTTGGTGTTCATTATAATTTTTATTTAATATAAATGAATCGATAACACTAATACAAATACATATTTTGCAGCGAGAATCGTGATCGAATAAAAAACACGTGTTTAAACTGAAAACAAATTGGTTAGTTTTGAATTCAATTATTACCTAGACATTTAAATGGAATTTAAGGTATTCGAACTGGTTTATAAAACTGCATTTAAAACACCCAAGTCACTATACAGGACATGCGAACATAGGCTACCAACAAAATGACCTCTATTGCATTATATTTTACAAGATTACAGTGTTTTAAAATATAATGAAGCTGTTGAATAGGTTTACAAATTTACAATCATAGAAAAATATGTCGTAAATTAATACACGTATGGAATCGATTTCACAATGGTTTGTGATACTTGTATATTATTATAGTATATTCTTGGAATTAATTGTATTATATTTAGCCAAGTGTAAGGAAAAACTATCAACGAATCGGAAAAATGTACAGCTCATAAGCGTTTCGAATAAGATATATGTAATCTTAAATTGAATATAATTTATGGAGATACATGTATGTATTCCATATATGTCTTTTGATACATAAATAGATTTATAGAACCTGCAGAAGGAACAATATACAATTGTGAGAAATCAATTTTTATAATGCAGATACACTATAAAAATAATATTATATATTATATAGGTTGGTATATTGAATTAAAAAAAAAAAAAAAAAAAAAAACCACTCGAAAATTAAGATATAATGATATATAGGTATATATACATTATAAGTTATATTCGTTGGAACGTACTCACATTTACAGCTTAGTCACGGCTGAAACTATTCTCAATGGCACCTCTTCTCCACAACGTTCTGCGCTATCATCGAATTACCCGTAATCGTTGATGATTGTATTTTACTTTTTACTATATCACTATATACAATATAATATATTATATTATGATATGTTATTATTTTTATATATGTATTATTATTATTTTTTTTTTTAGTGAATGGAAAAGAGTACGATGTCGAGTCTGTCTCCGGCCACCGACTCATCATCCTCAATATTGCCGCGTGCGGCTATGAAAGAAGCCGGTTCTGCTTCGTCCATTCATGTTATATGTATTATAATTGTGTATAGTATACGCAGACTAGCTATAGGTTCATCCATATATTTATGATCTGAAAACGCATCGAATTGTGATTTAATAAACCCTCTTTCCCTCTTAAATATTTAACTTTGGATTTGTATTGTCCTTCGCCAACGGAAACTGTGGTAGGTATTGATGTATACCTATATAACAAATAACAATATATTTTTTGTAATAGATCGATTAGGTTGAACGAAATTCCCCGTGAAGTTTTGACCGGGACACCGAGAAGTAAAATATTATACTGGTTTTAATAAATGCTTTATTTTAATTGTGTCACGTTTTAGATGACGAAACAGGAGATAAAAAATTATGATCTAATCAATGGATGTGCAATTTTTAAAGAATTATATTATAGAAATATTTTTAGTTAATCGTATTTAATTTTTTAATATAATCATTCGCATTTTGCACAATCGAAACCGATGAATGGCAATTAGATCATTCGACAATTATATTTAGTACACTTTAACCAATTTACTGCAGCATAATAATATATAATATTTTAATCTTATAAATATCAATAATACTTAATACGTAATATCACAGGTCAAAAGTTATTAAACGTTTAATATGTAGTGAACTTTCAATATTGCTGCAAAATAACGATGGTAATAAAGTTCATTATAACTATTTTTATTGCCTGCTTGTATTCAAAAATTTTTTTTTTTTACATATTTTGAAAAATATATAGACCACGGCGCGGCGGTGCCATGGTCAGAAAGGAAATTCTGGTTAGTAAATAAAATATCGACAAAACTGTTATAATTTACTTATACCTAGTGATATTCACAAAAACGTGTTTTATATTTTTTTTAAACTGAAGTCTCACTGGTCATAAATTTTACATCATAGTTTAGTTTTTTTTCTGTTTATCGTCGCGTTTTGGGGCAGTACAAATGCTTACATTTTCAACTGTGTAGGTATTTTTTGATATCAAATCAGATCTAGTTGGTACTTAATTTAGGATGAAGAGCAAACAATTTCAATTATTATTATAGTAGCTAAATATTAATAATATAATATATTATGTAATGTTTTAAGCAAAAATTAATTCAATTTACCCTATTACTGTAATAGTAAAATAAATTACTATGGTAATAGCAATATAAATATACATCACAATATAATATATATTCTTCTATAATTGTGTAGGTCGTTGGACCATCTTCGCTCGGAATCGTTTTCATCATCGAATTAAAATTTAACACACACAATATTATACGACGACAGGGTACACTCGACACCTGCACTGGCTGTGCTGTGTATAGCAGAGCATATATACCTACATACTCACCCTTTTTTAAATTAACAATGAATCGTATTCAGTTTAGTGGGTATATAAAACTAAATAGGATAACGTAAAAATAGCAATGTATACGTAAGATATCATAAAAATAGTAAAAATCCTCACTACATTGCAACGGGAAATCGCAGTGTCGCCATCGTCAGACTCCAGCACCGTCGAATAGGTATAATAAATATCGCGCTACTTGCGACCGCTGCGAATAAAATTGTAATATCGACACCATATTATAATAGTGAAACACACACACTATACAGACATGACGTTCGACGAAAGCTGACCATTGTAATATGATATATAGACAAAGCATAAATCTACCCTCTGCGCGCGTGCGTGCGTGTATTTATAAGTGTTTTTTTCCCATCACAAGAGGATCCATTGATGAAAACACACGGCCGTCCGGATTCATTCATGATCGAGCGCGCGCATATTATACGTACATGCAGTAGGCATATACCTAACCCGGTCTAACCCTACCTATATAATAATATTATCGTGTACGTCGCGCGGGACGAGTGCCGCCGCCGCAGTGGCCAGTGACCGCGCGCGCAGAGATTCGCCTCGTGTCGTCGCGGACGCGGCAGCCGTCGTCGCCGTCGCCGTCTACTTTGCAAACTCGATCTCATTACAATCGAGAAGGTCGGAGGGTATTACATTATTATTGTGCGTATAATATGTGTACGTACGCGGTGGCGGAGAGGCATTTTTTATGCTCTCTTCTGATAGGTACCCACACACAACAGGTATATATTATTATAAATAGGTAACTGGTAAGTGTACGCTGTGATTTCCGGCGGGCGGATATGGTAAACGGTAAACTGGTTATACGTTATGTGATGGTGTACCGGTATACATTATTATACCTACACATACGTTGAAACGACGATGGTAAAAAATTCCTATCCAACTATATGCTGTACCGTGACTTTTGAACGGAATTGCCTAGATGACTATGTAGGTACTTACCACTGCTTTATATTATATAATAATATGCAATATACATGGACGTACGATATTTTACACTTATGTGTATAATAAGAACGATGTCCGAAATTGTTTATTTAATTAAACGTGGTTGTCTGTTATTATTTGTGAGAATATTATCATTTATATTGTGCTTGAGCAAACGTTGTAGTTTGTTCGATACAAACGTTTTTTAAAATAAAATGATCAAGTACACTTAAGCACGTGTGTATAAAAATCTATGGAACATAAAAAAATATATATTGAAATTCTTCATCTTCAGTTTTTAAAGACCACTGAGGCCCATTACTGCAACACAAACCTGCTTCCATCTGTCTCTATCATGTGCTACTGTTGACCCGCGCCCCATAATCTAATCTTTGCCAAATTATTTTTAATTTAACTATTCCCCTTTGTTATGGCTTGTCTAGTGGTCTTTTCCAATGAGGTTTCAATTGTCTTGTTTTTTTATGTAAATAATAAAAAATATCTAATTTTATAGAAGTAATAATAATAATAATAATAATAACAATAAAATGTCCATAGAAGACTAAATATTACGTTGACTAAATAGCATAAAATACACTCCATTATATTATTTCAGTATATTTTTTTATCACATTTACATATTTAATGTTAATAATATTGTATAACGTATCAACTGGCTGTGTGTTAGCCCATGTCAATCGGTTAATAAAATAGTTTTAATTTAATTTTTAGTAAAATGTATAATGAAAGCATGTTACATCTTATATTATGGCGTGCTTATGCGTATGCAGTATACACTAACATCCAAAATTTAAAATACTCAAAATACAATTTTATTACAAATAGGGTCGTAATAGCATGTATAAGTATAGAATTTTAATCTGAACAATTATGATTTTAATTTAACCTGATCAGATCAGTATGCAAAATCATTATTTTGCACCCAACTTATTAAATTATACCATTTAAATTTAAATAATACAACAGATAAAAACTTAAATTCATAATATAAATTAGTAATTGTGACCTATTCGTATATAAATAAATTAAATTTGACGCATATTTATTGAAATTGATCGTTTAAATAATTTAATTTAAATTAACGGACAGTTCATATTATCTGTAGGTAATCTATCTCTGTAATACATCCGTTAATCGTAAGATCATAAATAACTTGTTATTTTGTAATAGCGAAAATGAGTGCTAAAGGGATAACAGTATGGTACATACCATTGTTCAACCATTGTCAGTGAAAATTATTAAAATTCATTTTATTATTTTCAACAAAATATAAACGTCCTGTCGGACTAACAGTAAATGACGCCATCGTACGAAAAATAAAAAAAAAAACAACAAGAAAACGTTTCTGTGTTTCGACAACGTCACTGCAGCTGCAACAGTCTCTAAGCTCGGCTATTAGAATACAAAAGGAATTTCTATAATGATGCCTTTTTCGGGTACTTCCCAATACAATATATTATTATCAGCACTTACTTACCTACGCGCGTAGCGTAAGTCGTCAAACATAAAACCATTTCGGCGAGAGGAACAAAAGTGTGTATATTATTATGTCGCAGTGTATAACACTGCACAGGTACATAACATAATGATATTACATTATAACCCTACCCGACCTAACCTATATACGTATACATATATATATGTGTGTGTGTGTGTGTGTGTGTGTACATAATGCTATATGAAATATAGTGAAACCCACGGGCGGCGGGCGGGTGTACGAGAGGGATTGGTACGCGGTGGGTGAGGGGTAAGAGTGAGACTGCAGCAGTGTAGTTATCAATGAAAACGTATAGTCGTTTTCTGCGTGCATCGTCGTGTGTCTGTCGGCGTGCGGGAGCGGAGGCGACGGGTTAATGAGTGCATCGCGTCAACGGCGGCGGCGGACGGTATATATAATAATATAATATAGGAAATAGCGCCGAAGAACAATGACCGGCGGCCGACAAAGCGGCGGAGACGGTCCTCCGGCCTATTATATACACGTAGTATAGGTACCCGTCTATATACGTTATATCGCGTCAAACAGGTATTATACATTTATATAATATATAATTTTTTTTTTTCATTTTCCTCGTACGAGGCGACCGCGTATAGCGCGCGCGTGTGCAATAAGAGTGCTGTGTATGCGTGTGCGTGTCGCGACAATATTCTATCGCGCACACGCGCAGGCGCGGGGACTGCTGCTGCTACCGGAATGCACATCGTCACCGGGGCCCCGGCGGAACATTAGAATTCATTTCGCATTGCTTTTGCATTTCGTTTTCGCCGTATACCCCATTATATATATATACGTATATCTGCGTAACAATATGTGTGTGTGTGTGTGTGTGTGTGTGTGTGCGCGTGCGTATTGTGTATGGTTTTTTTTTTCGCTTTATTTAAGTCGAAAATGCAAAACGGAAAATATTTGCCTGACAGCGTTCAATCAAAGCGCATATGTATGCAGCGGTCGGCCGCCGTAATATAACCCGTTCGGGGCGAAATATTTTTCGTACATGCATAATGCGCCGCCGCCGCGCTTTTGTACCGACGACGGCTCTTCCTCCCACTCGTTCTCTCTCTCAATCTCTCTCTCTCTCTCTCTCGGTCTCTTTGCCGCAGCAGCAGCAGCAGTCCTCTCCACACCCGATGCTGATTGTGCGCCGAGAGCATTCTTATTCCGTTCCGCTTGCCGTTTTTTTTTTTTCGCAAACGAAATATTTATGTATATTATTTCGATATATATTCAAAGTGGCCAGACGTTTCCTGTTTTGCCTAATTGATTCGGCGGCCGATGCATTGATCGGACGCAGACAAAAGAATATCTTGAGGCGGCGGCACGGTGTGGGAATACACTATTAACGTGCGTGCATAGTATTATATTGCTATTGCCGCGCGACCCGTATTTCGGCATAGTCAATAACCGCCGCCGCTGCCGCCACACCGAATTGTATGGTACACGTTACTATTATGATTATTTTAAAGAGCCGATGTTTGGGTTCTTGAAATGTATGATTCTGATATGCGCTGACAAAAAAACTTAACATTTTTTCTCAACAATCAATTTATTGCGATAAAACGTGTTTTTTTCTTATTTACTTCAAACAGTTTGAATATACCGTACACCTACAGTTACAATAAAAAAAAAAACATATGTATATAATAGTGTATTTTTAGGTAAATTATTTACCTGAATTTGGTCTGCAAATTTCAACATTTGAAACTTCCGTAACTTTTCATTTTTAAATCAAAACACTTTTTTATTCTTGGGACAAAATAATTACGTATATCTCAAAAAAATGAACGACAACAATCCACTGTGGTCTATAGGTATTCTAAAATAAAATAGGTAGGGACATTCTTTGATTTTCAAAATACTAATAATTATATATTTAATTATGCAAAATACGTGTTTTTCTACGAATTCCATAAAGAATAAGTCGCCGTCTACATTTTTTTCCGCAAGTCAATAAATGTAAAAACTTAAAAACCCGCAAAAATAATATTCTTGGAAGTCGTATCCCTATCATCGATGTTGTGTTCTCCGTGTTTGTCGTAGCCACATTTTTGAAGGGCGAAAAACCACCATCCCCTTTCTTCGTCATAAAGTCCTCCCTTCCCCTCGACCCACCCGGTAGCGCTTGTTTTGTGAATTTTTTGTTGGAATTAATCACGGCCGTCTGAACACACGTCGTTCGAACAAACAACAACGAAAAAAAAAACAAAAACATTTTCAACGTCGACCTCGATCGCGTCATTTTATTTTACTTTATTCCCTTTTTTTTTCCAACTAAGCCTCGTCGTTGTACATTTAAACGCATTCGCGTGTTGACGAATATTATTATGTAACCGTTCTATAGGTATAGGACAGGTACCTCTTACATATTATGAATAATACGCGGCGACGAATTCAACGTACCAGACCGGGATGTCGCGTATGTTTAAAATGATTTTTTTCTCGTGTTCGCGAAACCGTCAACGTTTTGTTCGAGGTATAATAATATAATGGATCCTTTTTTTACTCGAGACGCGTATATATGCACGGTTTATAGGTATAATACGCAGCTCGACGACTTGGAATTTGGATTATGTTTATGCTGGGAAGCGGCGGTCGTTCGGATGCCAGCCGTATTTATTATATATTATTTATACTTTGGTCTGATCCTAATTACCTACACGTTGAAGCATCCACTCCCACAAAAAAAAAAAAAAATATATTTTCGCATTTATTTACGTCAAAACATAATTGTAGCAGGTACCTACTTCCGAACTGGGTTTCGTAAGTATATATGCTTCTTAAGCCCCAATCATTAAACGTTTATCTTGGTATAGACGTATCGAATTATGTATAGTGCCCATAACACAACATTTTTCCCACGTTTTTAACGTTTATATATCCTCTAATACAACGCGGCTGTAAGACAACTACTCCTAATCATTTAATAATGAATGCGTTTCGAACGTACTTCAACGATCGGTTAAAACCCAACGCATACCTATTATGTATAGTTATAATAATAGTATTGTCTAAGTATGTGTGGTTACATGCAATACTATGTACAATATCTTACATTTCGATTCGCGGTCGATGTCGTCGAATCTTGATAAATGTCAGAGGTTGAAAACGCGCAGATTTCAAACATTTTGCGCGGTTTGATGTCGACACCTGCAGTTTAATGCGATTATCGGTTTATACACGTCGTGTGAATTTTTACAACCCGTCAGTCAAGTGTATGATATTTTTGTCATAACAACTGATGGTTGATCAGCATTCATCAAACTTGACTTACGTTGGTTATTGGCAACAAATATTTTGTAATATAATAAGCAGTTAATAGTAGCTATAGTCATGTTTGTTATAACATGATAGTTATAACACCATATAACAGTATCAATAATCGATTTGCAGTAGTTAATAAATCAGATTATAGTAATCGAAACATAAATTAATTTAATTTTTATTATAGTACTTACTTAGATTCAAATCCCGACAAGGTGACAACATAATCACATTTTTAAATTGATTAATTGATACAACTTTCATCAATATAATAAATATACTTATCTGCCTACCGATATTATGTAGTTTCGTTGATTAGTATTAATGACAAGTATTTATAATCAATGGTAGTATTTGGTATTCATTATTTAAAACTGAAAACATATTAAATAAATGTAAAATTAATCTTATACCTTCTAGTTATCTTAAGTTTTTTCTTTCTCAGTATATTAATTGTATACCTTAGACATGATGTAATCTAGGGAGTTGGTAAATTTATTTTTCTATAATTCTTATGCATAAAAATATAGAAACCATTTTTTTATTTTCGCTCTCGAGAATATCATTTTCTGGATTCATATATATTGGTTAGATTAGTCAAGTATTTTAGACTGGTTTAATAACATCAACACACTCATGGATATATATATATACTGATATGTTAGTGCTGAAAACATTGTTTTGCCTTTAGGCATCCGGCAATTTCGTTCATTATTATTTCCGCAGGGTCCTATTACGCAGTAAACAAAGTGTACGAATTTCTCCGTCGACATAAATCCACAAAAAAAAAAACTTTTAGATTAAATGTATTATAGATTTTGTTGTTGGTATAAAATTGCGGTGGTTACCCGTTATTAAATATAATATCATATAGCCAACGAGATTATATTATAACCTCAACGTAGGTATACGATGTATAGTAATAATTCGACCGCGGGATGCAGCAAGTAGCTAAACATCGATTTCATTTATGGTCCATTGGGTACGTCGTATTATGATTTATTAGCTCGTAATTATGGTATCCCACACCTGAAAATAATATTATATAAATCTATGGAAATATTCTGCAGACCGCCGACTCGCGTTCTCTCTTCTCGCATGGGTTTATCGCGAGGCGCCACGGTGCTATTTATTTTTACTTTGGGATTTTTTTTTCACTTTTAATGACGGGTTTTTATATTAGTTTTTAGGATACGTTTTTTTTTTTTTTTGCGGACCAATAATAATTTTGTTTTCATTAAAATATACAAGCCGAACGCACCTGTTATTGTATTGCCGTTTCGCCCGCAGTAGTGCAATTATTGTGTTCCGCCGAAATTGTACAAGATCGCCTATTATTATTATTATTATTACAGTGTACCTATTAGTTTATTGCTTGTCTTAGACAAATAATAGAGAGACGCATATACACTATGCAGCCATACACCCATACAGGTACAGTATTGTGTAGTCTTGTCTATGTTTACCGGTCCGTCGTAGACGCACATCCGACGTGTATGTGTATACACGACGGCCGTCAACCCAATGTAATAGTACAAGTACACACATTTGTTGACTATCACGGTACGTAAGAGTACTATATGGATAAATATATATATATATATAGGTTATACCATTATCTGCATTCAGCATACGCGTGTACGTAGCATCTATTTTAATTCGCTTTATTCGAGTATTAATTAGTGATAATTGATTACAAAATTTTGTATTTATGCGGATACATACAAATATCGACGTATATCTCAACTTTCACGCATGATATTACTAGGACATTAGACCAAACAAATGTACACGCTATTTCCGGCGATATTTTATAAAACCGAACCATCGATCACACTCATCACGATTAGTGTACGTACATTCAATTCGATGTTTTAATAATTATCGATCACGACGATCCGTACCATATCCTATTGATGTAGGTACCACTAGTCTGTTGTCTTCGTATAGTGCGCTTTTGACGCATAAAATATGTATTTTATTTCCAGTCGCACGCGATTAATAATCACTTCCGTTTCGGGGCTTTGACGTGCGTCATATTATCACGTGTATACATATGCCATGTAGACAATACGCGCGATGTAAATGCTACCGGAACGATCTCCAGCTGTCGATCCATCGGTGCCCGCGCGCGGATAACCAGAATTAATATTATTGATAAAAATCCGTGAGAAACAAGCGGAAAACAATATGAAGTATGTAGACAGTACCGGCGTATAGCCGTGCAACGAATCCACAATAATATTATGAAGTGGGTTTATTAAATGCATTGTTTGCATTGCGTTTTGGAAGCGGCGTCGTATCGATATCAAACGCATTAATGCCGGCTGTATGTAATTAAAATAGAAAGAAAATATAAAAAAGAAGAAAGAGTAAAAAAAAAACCGGCGGAATTACATATATTATTATATATTGTTATAATATTATTTTTTTTCCTTCCTTCGGCTGGAACACGTTAAAACGTATAAAACGTCTAAGCGCGCATATAAATCAACCGTGGTTATATGTATACAATACGGCAGCGTACATAATATATAATGTATAATAATAATATGACGATCATATTTATTTTTCAATCATCGATCGCCGACAAAACAATAGTCTGGGACCTCGATAACGGTAGACGTCGCAACTATAGGAGCCATTAACCCCACGCGCGACAACCGACTTCTTTATAAATCTCTAGCCGTTTTATTATAGTGTCGCGTTGCGGCGAGTTCGAACTTTCTCATTATCGTGTCCGCCGAGGACACGATACCATGCACTTCATGTTTAACTGATAAATACGCAGCTTATAGCGCATATAATATAATATATAGACGTATTGACCACCAACTGTCGCCTACTCGTATAAGTGTACAACACGAAACGCAATCAGTCGTTATATATATATATATATATATCATATATGTATAGATTTCGTGATTTTCGAGCAGTTTTCGATTTTATTTCAACTACAGTCTGTAGTGATATTTTAGTATTTCAGTGAAGATGTTTTCGGCCTGGCCGAAACAACACATTTTCTAATTATTTCAAAGTCAGTGTAATTTAATTAAATGTCCTTCTTACATATTTTATAAACAGAAAACAGCTCTGATTACAATATTTTGAAACCAATACATTCGATATATTTCGTCGAGTTCAACAGAAGAGTGACAATACTATTGAATTTACGATACTTACAATATAAATATTGTTGTATACATTTGAATGAAAATAATTTGTAATTTAAAAAGTAGGTATTCAATGGAAAACAGAAAATTCAAAATGGTATTAATAAGTTTCGTTGAACTCGATATTTATTTTGGTTTAGTTAGCGGTGTTTCACCATGGATGTCGATTCATTGTGAATACGTGCAAACTAGATGGCAAAAGATGTTGCCAAAATTGACTAATTTATTATATCAACACCTAATGGCTACGGTAGCCGTATAATGGGGATGAGTTTTGGCAAACCATCAAATTGGAAAATGCTCGAGACCCTAAAATCGTCTTATCTTTCGAACTATTTTCAGTGGTTCAATTGAATCTTTCGCGGTGGCGTTCGTATTCCTAGAATTGCTCTAATATTCGATTCGCAAGTATCAAGTTTGTGTATATATCTATATTGGAAGGAGCCAACATTATAGACGAAATTAATGAAAATAACGATGTCATATAAATCACAGAAACTCATTCATGGACCATACACAACTTTGCTTGAGAAAAACGGGCTTAATCGCATAATAGTCATTTTTTTAGTTAACTCGTTTACTTACTAATATTAAACAGTAATAAGTGTATTTTGAAAAAAAAAATATCAATTTATTTTCTTCAAAATAATAATATATAATTTTAAGATTATATGAATTTAATCGGGATTTTAATGATTTTATATTATTGTGATAAGTATAGGTATACCTACACAGTATGATATAAGTAAATTTCGAATATTCTGTTATTCATGATTGTATTTAGAAAATTATCACTGTTAATGACCATTATAAACTTTATTACAATAATTTTCATTCCAAATTATTCTCTAATACCAACCCTTTCAATAAAAAAAATATTACTTTCATTTCTACTACAGATTTTTTTATTTTATATTTTTAATAATAATAATAAAAAAATAATATCGTATTGGTCATTATTCATCGATATAACTGTTTTTCCTTATATTATTATAATTTACTATTACTAGTACATTTTTTATTTATGCCTAACAAACCTATTTATTGATCTATTGAAATATGTGTATTCAATTAAAATTATTGTAAATATTTAATATTAATTATCACGTACTACATATTTATATTATTGCAGATGGTTTTAGAAATCTAGGACAGCAATTAAATTATTTATTTATATTACAGATGACCTACCACTTACCATGTGCAGTAGTGCAGTTTGTCGTTTCCGATCAGTGGTGTAACTATGAAATGCAATATAATAAATATTACTATTATTTATTGGAGCTGAAAAGAAACATATTCAAAAACTCAACCCCTTACTTACCTGCCTGCTGATTAAGTCAAGTTAGACGGCGGACAACTGCAGATTTAGTGACCGTCAAATAAACTCACGTGCGTACGCGCCTTGAACAAACATTTACAATTGGTAGATTTATTTGGGCAGCTATAGAAGTTTAATTGAATCCTGCCTTGGTTAATATTTCAAAGTATAAAAAGAACTTAAACAGAAGAGGGTAAGCGTAAGCCTTTTCCCCCATTTTTTTTTGTTTTTTTTTTAAAGAATTGAACCATGAAACGAACGAATACAGCGGGATTTGAATTGGGAATAAAAACTTAGTCCCGGGGGATTTGAAAGAAAAAAAACACTGCTCGATAACTTTCCGGTTTACCTCTCCGGTTGTTCGCCCATTGTAAATTGGGTCATGGGTCGCGGGGGAGGTTAACATTTTAAAAATTCCTTCGAAGGGCGTTAACTGCGGATACTGAGGTTTAAAAGACCTGCTTTATTGGATTGTGATGGAATAAAGAGGGACTTTTTATATTTTTAAAATATCATTTTCTCCACCCCTTGTTGTCAAAACTGTCCTTTGGGGTGTGTTCGCCCCCGGAATAACTAAAAAGAAATTATTCAACACCATAGGATGATATTTGTTGACCCGATAAAGTGTAAACATCCCCTGATTTTTGAAACAACTTTAAAACCCTACAGCTGGAAGCTTTAAAATCCACAGGAAACGTGTTAAAACGCGATAAATTGTTTAGAGTTCACTTTGACAGAAAAACAATGTGTTGTTTATCTGGAACACGTGCGTTTATTTTATCATTTTACAAAAATATACTCATAAGGATTCTTGTAAGTAAAAAAAAAAAAAAGGAAAATCGCAAGTTTGACAAGCGTGTGATCTACGATGTACTTATCATTTCACAAAACGTATTCAAACCTACAAATCTATAAGCGGTAGAATATATACCACATATACATATTATACACGTGGTAATATACTACTATTTGCCTGTATATTCCTTTCCCAAATTTGGTTAAAATATAACTGTATAATATATAGGCATTATTCGGATCTTCGTTGCCGCGTACAGACATTGTAATAATTTTATAATTATAAAAATATATTGTGTCAGAACACAAACCTTTCACTGTGTATAGTATAGTACCATCCTTCGTTTATGTAGGTATATTTATATGCACATATCATAATATACATACTTGTACGTTGCAACAGTAGGTATATCGACGTATATGTATATTGGTCGAGGTCAAATTATACAAAATGGTTTACGATTTCCCTCGTTACGTTATAGATCTCAATAGTATGCCATCAAAACGAATGAGAATGTAAAAAATAAAATAACATAATCTTTTAATAAATTATAAATGTGTTATATTCGAACGTTCGGAGGTTAAAACTTAAAAACATAAGATTATGTTATACGATACGTTTGTTTAAGCTAAAATAGCGATCTAGTATAGCCAATTGGATGTAAAATGTAAATAGTCATTTAAGTTTAAAGTCCCATTTTAACTTTTAAAATCTTTTCTATTTTTATCCGATCATTTAATTTGTTAGCCATGCCGATAAAAATATACTTTATAGTGGTTCGAACTGTTTAAACATTATTATTTATATTTTATTGGATGGTGCAAATAAAAAAAAAAAACTTCTTCTAAGCCCCCTCAAAACTGAAACACCATAACTTTCCATTATTGTTGGTGGAGGCCATATTCACATATAAAATATTGTGTATTAACATTCCATTACATAAAAACTATTTTATTTCGTCGTTTATTAGTAAGTTATCGTCAGTATGTACGTATATAGTAAGAAATATCAGCTGAAAAACGAAATCGAGATTTATTTGTAATATCAAATTTAATGTCTATTATCGTTTTCAAACATCAGTGTGGTGCATTGATTCGACGTATTTACCAACTTCTTATTTATTTTTTTTTTTTACTTTTAATATGCATTATAACAATGCAATATCGATTACCAAATTTGACACAATTTTAATAATAATAATAATAATAACACAGTTGATATATAAAGATGAGGAGAAGAAAACCCTCGAGATAACGGATTGTCAATAAAACTCATACGTGTTGGTGAAAAATGCATTGAAAATTAGAGCGCGTGTAGTAGGTTAAATAGATCACCCTGTATAGGTACATATGTATAAATACATGGATGTGTGTATGGCACTTATTCAGTGTGTATATTTTTTCTCTCTTCTTACCTTCGGTTAATAATACGTATAAATATGCGTAACGACGCATAACCAAGTTGGCCTATGATAATATGTTAATGTGTCACTTGCGCATGTCCGTCACGTGTGTCGTGTGTCGATAATGTTATGCGCGCGGCAAATCCTATCTACCTATATACCTATACACCGCCGACGAGTCGGCCGAGACTGTTTTTTATTATTATTATTTATTTATTATTACCTTTTTTTTTTTTTTTTACGGTCATACATGTGTAAGAAAATGCGGCATTCTAGACGGTGATTATCGTATTTTTTATTTTATATAAGGGGAAAATATCGATTCGCGCGCGCAGTCTGTGGCTACGTAGCGGGTGAATGATTTTTAAATGTGTTTTCTCTTACATTCCGCGTACATAAGTATATATGATATGCCTACACGTATAATATATAATCGAGTGCATGTATATGTACATACATATTATATATAGATTGTAATAACATTTTATTTGATTAATATTATACATTATATATATATTGTTCACTGCTGCAGCTGTAAACGCGAAAACGAGTTTTATTGCGCATTTGTGCACTTAACACTGTAGGTACCTCTATACGGCTGCAGGATTTTTGCAATAATATCGATATCAGTATACTTATTGCGTTTATTTCGAAAACATCACACGGTATCGACGAGTATATAATACACACACACACACACACACATATATATATATATTACATTATGTGTGTGTGTGACGATTATTCGCGCCGATAACTATTTGCTCCAACCGTACATACGTATATATATAATATTGGTATAATGATAATACAAATAATAATAATAATAATAATAATAATAATAATAATAGGTAGATTCTAGATAGGTATATATAGTGACGATGAAAACGACGATATTGATTGCCGCATCACGTGAATCTGTTCCTATCCTCGCTTCTGTGTATAATTGCAATATTTTACACGGAGTCTAGCGTGTTTATGCTTTTTTCAATCATTACACATGGTGATTTTTTTTAACTTAAAAAACACTCCCAGCCCACAGGCTTCATTGCGCTCATTATACATTGACCGATTTTAGTATTTCAATATGATTTAGAGTCATAGAATGTAAGTACTGCGTTTTCGAAACATAATCTTTTAAGATTCTGCGGTGAATGTTTTTACAATGATGTGTTTTATGTTGTATATATTATACGCTTCATGTCTATATGTATACACGATTTACAGTAGAAAAATACTTTGAACTTTGTAGGTTGTTTCGGGTAGTTAATTTTCAGTACTTTTCAAAAAAATCAAGATAAAAAATTAAGAAAACTGGAAAATACTACGAAAAACCCCGTTTTTAACAAAAAAGATTTTATTGTTTTTGTCACTATTTAAAAAATAGTGACATAAAGACTCAACATTTTTACTAAATATTCATACTAACTTTTATTAGACTGCATGACTGAATTGTCAAAATAATGGCATTTTTAGTAATATTTGAAATTTTGAAGTGTTGTAAATGTTTTTTTTCGAGTAAGAAAAAAATAATGTAATATAAGGTTTCGCCCATAAGTTATTTTTAATACACTTAAAATATCGATGATACATAAGATATATATATATATATATATGTGTGTGTGTGTGTGTTTAAAATAGCTAACATTTAAGATTTAAAAATTATTTACATGATTCCTCATATTTTTTTTAAAACAAAATTATAGTGTAAAACCATAATCAATTTTATGAGCGATTGAAATGCGAATGACAAATGACAATATAAATTTAAATTTCAAAAGTTCAATAGTGATTTATCCTAAACTGATGATTCTATTTCTCGTTGTTATTAAAAAAATATTGATTGTAGAAACTTGAAACATTGCGATTTTACTTAAATCATCATTTTTTGTCACTAGAATCAAATTTATTAATTAAACTTTCCCCTAGTTGGTGTGTTCATTTATTTATTTTCCATACCTAATATAGGTATCATATTTCCATGTCTTATGACTTTAAATACATACAAATCTGACCACTAATGATATGTATCATACTATCATGTACACTAACGCACAAACAACAAATTGTATAAATTATGCGTTCAGTTCACATAATTTATTGCGTTTCTAATATTTTTAAGGTTTCGTAGTTTAAATATACGTACATATTGCAGTGCTTCTGAACGATTCCGAGTCGTTATATTAGATAATATTGAGACGCCTTTAACGACATAATGGTGGTCGTAATAATTTATATTTTATAGTATCTAAATATATTGTCCATATTTTAGAACTATATATTATGTACATATACACGCACGCATTGTGTGTAGCAAATCATCATAAAATATAGTTATGTTGCATAATATACTTAATGTATCTATAGATACATGCAGTATATATCTGCAAATTTCAGTGGCATTATATAGTGGATACCTATAGGTGTATGTACATATAAGTGGCTGCAGTGGAAGTAATACTAACGCGACCTCCACCTCAGTCGGGATATAGATAACACAAAAACTTATTTGACAATTTTAGTACAAAAGCATTAATAATATTTATAGAATTCGTGTACCTATCTACTGTGTTTTAGCGTTTGAAATTATTGCGTCAGATGTATTTATTGCCTTACGTTAAATCTATATTATGAAAAAAAATATTAAATACTCTCGTTTATTAAGTGGTATTTGTTATTTTAATGATCGTTTTACTGATCCAGAAGCTTTACGTGCATATACAATCGTATTTAGTGGTTTACGCTCAAATATAGGGATTGAAGGAGAATTTTGCATGTGTTATGCATTCGTGTTGACTACATCAAGCAGTAGCGCACAACATGGAAACGTACAATACTTAAACGATGATATTATCAAAGTTCGAAAAAATACAACTTGAAATGACTAAATTTAGCATTTTTTTTTTTTTTTTTTTTTATGACAAATAAGATACTATAACTATAATAACAGCATAATAAGTCCTTGGCTAATGAGATATGCCGATTGATTATTTCGAGCACAAACATTATTGATGTAAATAAAGAAGGTAAACAGCTAAGTTACTATATAATTTAGTATAAACAATTTATTACAACAACATAATTTTGTTTTAAGAGCAATAATATTGACGATATAACCGGATAAATTTATACAAATATCAGTAAAATATGTATAGTATGCCTATTGGTTATTGCCCGTACATGCACATATCGAAATATAGCAACATTATACTATTATAGTTTCTAAAGTATTTACAAATGGATATCGGTATGAGGAAGATATTGCATAATACATAGGTATTATACGAAGGTTGTACATCAACGATTAAATTGTAATAATTCAATAACACGCTCAGAGTCGAAAATATATTATTACGGTAGGTAAAGTTAATTTTCGTCACTAATATCGTATACAGTGTTATAATATTAATATTATCGCGTCAATATTTAGTATGACGGCGCATCTGTGGTTTTCAACACTCGAAGTGTAGACCGACGAAAGCAGTAGATCCAAGACCCCGAGTATTCGTGCAACGCACTTGTTGTTCACACTGATTAAATTAAATACACGTTAATTCGTTGGATTCGCGAATTTGTTCCAAACTGTTCGCAAACTATTGTTTGTGTTGAAATATGAAAATAATTGTATTAGTTTATAATGGGTGATTGAAAAAAAAGACTCTATGGGCATGTTCTCGTCACTGCTTTCGGGTCCGCGTAAATTATACATTAATTTACACAAATTATATTGAATATAATATGGAATATATATATATATCATACACATAAAAGTCATACTTACGGGTTTTACAGCAGTAGATCATAGACAGTTCATTATTTAATTATTTTTTTTTAGGTACGAGTACCTATTATTAACGTAATATTATCTACACAATCGAAATCGTCAGAGGTTATAGGTATTAGATGACGTGTATATTATACATCATTGTGGAATCAACAAGTCTATATGTGTCCGCTAACCGTTTACTGGGATGATACGACGGAGCTGATAAATTGCAGTTAATCACATTGTACGATGTTCCGATACTCGAAAACTTATCCGATATTCCAAACGTTCTATGTTGGGACGTGTCTAGTTTTAGACTTGAAAATAAAGTCCTTATAATATCGTAGTATATTATATTGTTAGATTTGCAACGCGTAAATGCGTGCTAAAGGTATCGTGTATACATTTATTCTGCAGTGTATCTATATGAGAGTATAATATATATATATATATACAAACATACTCACACATTTATGGCGATAATAAAGGATATCGCGGTGCACGAAGTTAGTACTTACCTGAAACAGAAGAAAATAATAGTTGGTAATAAAAATAATCTTTGATTTACCTTCGTAAGTCTATGTATTATATTATTATTATTATATTTTTATGTACACATAGTGAGTGCATACCCGCTACCATGTTATAGTTACTGTATCCGATGTAGAACATTTACAAGTATCTTATTCCCGTTTTTGCCGCTATATCACGTACAAACATAAAGTAACATTTAAATCGGTAGAAAGTCTGAGGAATAAGTACACGTGTTAAATTAATTATAATATGCATTATGATCGCAGTTTTATAAAATAATAACATATGTAAATATATGTTATAGTGTACTAACCGCACGTATATTAATATGCGTATAGTCTTGATTATTAAAATTACACAGTCGTGACGTTGCCTAGTATTAAGAACGCGCACGTGCATATTTTCAATCTTGAAATTGTATTTATTTTACAATATTTGCTCTGTGTTTTAATTAGACGTTGTGTGTGTATTCTATTTAAATATTATTAAAACGCTCAGCGAAAATAATGATATATTATATTACATACACGGGTTCCACGGCGCCGTGGCCGCTCGCCGAACCGATTCATATTTACTTATAAATTATAATATAGCACACCTACGTTCATATTTCGTGGACTACTATAGTATAGTGTTATAGTATTTATAATAATATATAGTAATTATTATCATTAAATTAACCGCCGAGTCTTGACATGATATGTACAAGTTATTATACACATTATACACCCCGACCACTCGAGCAGGTGTGTACCATTCGTTGAACATATGTTCTTTCTCCCCCACCCACAAGGTTAACTCGAACTTGAACAAATAACGTTCGCAAAAACGACATTTGACGGTAACATGTACATTATGTACATAGGTAAACTACGCATAGTATTCATTTATTTTATTGAAAATTACATGTTAGGAAAACGTTATACTATAAGTTATAAGTTATACTCAATAACACCAATAACATACAAACATAAATAATGTTCTTACCTTGAATTTGGATACTAGTAATATTTTAATTCAAAGCAATAGTATAATAGTACGAAAATCTTCTCATTCATACATATCATTACAAGACTCGATAAAAGATGATTTTCGAAAAAATATTTAATATTTAAGATATAATACATTATATTATATTATTAACGAAACGGACAACAAACGCTAAAAGAAAAAGTTTTTTTTTCGCCGAATCGAGGCGAACGCGACGGTCAACATATTAATTGTACATCGTACAATATAACCATAAACAAAAAAAACAAACTTTTCAACATCTGTATGCATTTTTCACTCGCGGAAGGGACGCGTCTGAAAAATATCATAAAAAGTGCATGCGTAGTGGAGAGAATAAAATCGCATAGACGACCGCAACGCCTATTAATTCATGTAACGCGATACCCATACACACACAGCGACGTCCAAAGCACAGCTAAAAATGCAAATATTTTTTTTTATAAATATGATTTGAATACAAGTGAAGTGGTTGAGATTAAATCGATTTTGTTCAATATTGGACTAATTTTCTTTGTATTATTATATTTATTAGGTAATTAAACGAAATATGCCGACGGAGGTCGTGTGTACCTACTCCATATCTAACTCTCTATAGGACTAATATGGTTTAGTAAAGTTAAGAAGGGAGGGGGCGATAAATGCACTTACAACTGTGCACTTTGCAGATCCAATAGAATTCAGCTGATCGTATAGTATGTTTAAACAAAAAAGAAATCCGGTGCTCAATGTCTACTGTTTAAAGTCTTGCACCATTTCTTTATAAACAATCTGCTACATTATAATAGAATATGCAATATGCATACAAACAAATTATAGAAAACCAGTAAAATAAAAGAAATCATAGAAATCGGTGTACTGTAAAAAAAAAACATTTTAGACATTTGTTTATTAATAACATAAGTCTAGTTGTGTAAATTATTTACTTTAAAATGTTAAAAAATATATTTTTGAGTATACGCTACTAGACATATTATACCGCTGTTTGAATTTTAACCTGGTTATTAAATGAACTATAGTAAATACGACTCATAGTTTCGTAGTTTTGGTTTTGGTTTTTATTTATTTTAATTTAATTTATACATTTTAATATAATTATCGAGGAATAGTTAAGACACTATAATAAAGTATATTAGGTTAATATAATATGCATGTACACGTTTTTTTTAAACTCTTTGTAACACATTTATTTTACTACAAGTCACGCTTAACAGACTAAATTATTCAAAATGCTGTATAACATAATATAATTTACAGATATTTATTTAATAAAATGCGAGTTACTATTCATTATATGTGAGTATTTTTCTATCTCTAATATCAAATTTTAATATTAAAATGCTATCAATCAATCAATTTATTTTATCAATTAAAACATGTCAACCACACGTAATAATATTACCATTTAAACGACAAGCCCACTTTCCGCTATCTCAAACAATAACATTTCCAATCGTGAACACCCCTATAATATTCTCAAATAATAGTAACAATAAATAAAATAATAATTTTAAGAAAACACGCCTTTGTTAATCGTAATATTTTTTATAGTGTTACTTCTTTGCCATTAAAATGATCGTTATATAGTTATACAAGCTGTTGTTGAACTACACTTTTACTATTAACTATTAAATACACATTATTAATTAAGTTCTCCTTATTTGTTATTAGTAAAAAAACAATTGTAATCCTTTCTTTCCACAATTTAAAAAAAAAATGCATTTTCTCCTTCGAAGTACTAGCACTAAGTTTGGATTATTAATTCCGGAAAACTTAATATTATCAATATATAATATACTAGCATATATGTGCGGTACATAATAAACATGAGTTACGAACAGACGTCCCAATAATAGTATTTTTTTTTTTTTTAACTTTTATAGGACAGGTACAATACCAAAAAAAATTGTCTACCGTATCTTTATTCAACGTGTTTATTTTCTAGCGGAGATCTTTGCTAAGATTTTACAACTGTAGATTAATAGGTAGAAATACCTGTACTACATATTATTACGAACAAATTGAAAACGTCATTACACTAGGCGTATTCACACAGTCAGTTGTTTGTACATACCCATATGTGCGCGTTCTATCAAAAGGAATAATGTCGCAGCACGAACCCAAAGGATTGACTTGCAATATTATTCTAATATGGTATATATTATATACGTTTCTTGTTCGGAACCGTATAACGAATTGATTTCAAAGTACCCATCACGCGCATTTGGTCTAAGTTGATAACGTCGCAGTCGTGGGAGGAGACCTCCCACAAATATGGCCACTGCTGTAACAGTCATCGTTTACCCGAAACGTTATTAGTAAACGATAGCTTTTACGGCCTAGCTGGCTATATATCACGTAATCGATGACGTATATTATACATCTGTTATTGGGTTATTAATAACAGCGTACTAAAAACTGTGTAGGTATATATATATATATATATATATATATATACAGCGGGATTACAATATATACGCATATAGGTACGCGGATTGTGCAGTGCGTGCATAGTCCGACGATATAATGTATAATAATAATAATAATAATAATATATATAAGACCGACTGCTATGTGTGTGCGCGCGCGAGACTGGTCTACATCGATAAATCTCCGGGCTAAACGCTTTGACGGAATACCAAAACCAGTAGTCTGGCGGCGGTAGAAATTCCGAGAATAAAAAATAAATATAGCGTATACACTTATACATGTATATATAAAAAAAATAATAATAATAATAATGATAATAAAAACGCATGCAGCAGAGCGGCCTCCCATCCATCCGCCCGCGGCCCACCTCCCCTTCCGATGCCCTCGCCACCCCGTCGCCCGCCCGCCCACACCGTTCGACCAGGACCTTCCGCCCCGCGCGGCCGTTCGCCCGGTCAGCCGCGGCGGCGGTGGCGGCGGCGTCGGAAACGGCTACCGGGCTTTGCTCCCTCCGACCGCCCCACCACCCATCTACGCGCGCTCGCGTCAAAGGAGCCGACACAGACACATAAATTATGTAAATGTTTCACCGATGCTCATTTGACATATGCTCGTCATCGTCGTCGTCGTCGTCGTATTATTATCTTCGTCGTCGTCGTCGTCGTCGTCGCTATACGAGAACCCGTTGTCCTTTTCATGGACATGCATGTTACAAGACGAATTTTTTTCTCTTTTCGCATTTACATCGATATTTTTTTCAGCACGTTTCTTTTTATTATTATTATTATTTCTGTTTATTTATTTATTATTATTATTATTATTATTATTATTATTATCGGTTTTTTTCTTCCTCTCAAACCGTCGTCTCGCCGACGCGGCGACCGACCACAGTACATTATATAAATTATACTAATATAACGCGTAATGCGACGGCGACGACGACGACGACGACGCACGGCCACGGTGTACGCGACGCTTAAGGGATGACCAAAAACCATCCGCGTTAATGTCTCTCTCCAGAATACCACAGCGCAAATGATGAACAGTATAAAGAAATTACTGTACGCACATTTGCATCGTCATAATGGCCCATAGACGCGACTTGGGTTAAAATTATAGGGGGAGGGGCTACAGCCTCCTAACAAAACTCACTAAAAATCTCTTGTCTATAATTTTACTCGAAAACTTTTTTATAATAATTATTAAGTATTCATTTCTTTTTTTTTCCAAGTGACAATTATTATAATTTTTGAGGGGGCTAAATCATAGCCAGAGGCTAAGCCCCCACTAACCCCCCTAGTTGCGCTTCTGCATAATGCATTTCTCACGTTATGATACTATATAATATGAGTGGACGGCTGATTGCCGCTAAGAATCGAATAGTTCGCCAGCGCCGCCTTCCGGGAGTGTAATATAATGATTAAGGCGACTTCAAAATTGTGCGCTTCTTTTGCCGGTCTTTAAAGTCACTCTCCGCGGGTCTGCGACAAAATCTGACGTCTTGCGCCAACCCGTACGCCATACGCCTTATCACACTAGTCGTAGTATTGTTTCGATACCGGTGGTCAGACGTACAAATCTACACGGCTTAACGGTGTACTTACTGTGTTCGTAATTCGTGTGAATAATTATAAACCCGCACATCGTTAGATTCGCGGACTCCACGAGGTACACGACGAGAGGGAGAACTGTGTGATTGGCGCAGGACTCGGTGACGTGAAATGTCATCGAATTGGTCACCGAGAAGTAAACCGTTACAGTAGAAATCGTTTAGCGTATCGTCCGTTAACACGTAGTCATATAATATCGTCTAAAATCGTCTTGAGTCTCGGCTGAATTTTCAACGGTGTTTTGGTCGGCCACGTGGTCCCTTATCTGATGTCGCGTCAAACAATTTCCCACGTCAAATCGAGTCTCCTTAAATGTCGCACTAGCCCCTTTTGAATGTCCGACTAAAACGGCTTCACTGTCGCCAGTCATCAACAGGTATTAAAAGCATGCACACCTACAATTATTATTATATAGCTGTGTTTAACTGCAACCACATCCGACCGATCGAGCGGTGCGTGGAAACGTGTTTTTTTTTTTTTTTTGCTCGGCCACAAACCGGAACGAAACCCGCAGTGGGCCGCGAAAAAATATTATATCAGTAACCCTCTCACGCCGCCCACTATTATGCAACATCAAAGTCCCATTACTCACATCACATCGCGTTTTGGACGTGCATATTTTATTTAAAATGCACAAAAAAACGGTTCCTAATGCGTTTTCGTTACAAGCGTTCTTCTTTCAAATACACCTTACATAATACAATACAATTAATATATAACCATTCGACATTATTATTATTCATTCGTCTGATGGGTGCACATCGCGCACAACCGCGTAATTAATTCATTAATTCCCCGTTTTTTAAAACGTTTCGGATTCATTTAATTATAGTTCGTTGCTCGTCTTAGAACAAACTTACAAACAATATAATATTGCCATAAATAATAATTATATAGCTTATAGATATGGCGTTGGGTATTTATATTAGATAGGTAGGTTGTACAATAATATGTATAATTGAATTTAATTAAAACCAACTGTAATATATATTATTTTACAACGTTCCTCGAAACCTATGACTTTTATTTTTTAGTCAGTCTTAATATGCGTTTATCACGGTGGGAACAGTCTTGGTATTACATTTTTAGACGATTAAAATTCACAAGGAATATAATATTATTATTATTAAATTTGCGTTAGGTAAAGGTTTTAATTTTAATTTAAATATCGTTAAAGTCTAAAATGGCAATACCCATCTTTTGTGTATAACTGTATCTATAATAAATATTTATAAAAATAAAAATTATATCAGAAAGTATATAACATTATAATGACACAATACGTTTTGCTTTGAAAATAAAAAAAAACATTAAAAAAAAACCACAATTATTTATAATAAACATCTCATTAATATAACTATTTTATTGTTCTTTCTTCTTTGTGATTTTATAATGTGACGAACTTGACCACTGTTCTTATATCATATTGTTATCACTTTTCTGATTTACATATTATGATAAGAGGAAAAACTTTGTGTGAAATAATTAAAAAACGTATTACAATGGTGCCAGCTTGTCCAAATTTTTAAAACTACAGTATGTTATTTTATTTTTAATTTTGGTTTCAGATTATTAGAGGTCATTATTTAGTGGTCACTATTTTTGGTAAAATGAGCTTGTACTTAAGAAGTTTCGAGTTGGCTTATATATCGATTAGAAATTGAGTCTATAGTTGGTGATTTCAAGAGGTGATTTCCGATTTCCTTAAAAGTTTTCATATAAATGTAAGAGCAAATTAACGACTATAAGTGACAACAGTCTACAAAGTGACAAACTTCTTAGAAATTTCAGCAATCTTGACTAAGGCGAGACTCAAGATCGTTTTCAAATACGATTCTACTTATTATTTTAAACTGTAAACCTTTATTTTTATCCTGGCTAATTCTACAACGTGAACGTTGACCATTTCTTAATATTTATAGATCATTTCAACCAAATATGGTGCATGTCTGACTTTTTGTAGACCATTGTCCATTAATATTCTGTGGTCTGCGTGTATCAAAGTGAGCAAACTAAGTCGAACGGCTGTATATAGGTGTATATACTATTGTGATTTTTGTCATTTGTTTATGTGTAGTATTTCAAAATAAACATTTAATTAAATTCCATAGATCAGTTTGAACTTAGCATCACAATTAAATATTTCAAAAATAATGTCTAAAAATATTGAAAATAATCTAACACTATTAAAAAAAAATCAATAAGAAAATATTAAGAATGATATGAAAATACTCCAATAAATAGTTGCATTGCTATCGTGTACTTGGCAGCGTAAAGTTGAAATTGGACCTCTGACTGACGAAAATAAAGTCCAACAAATTATAAAATTGATGTGAATAATTTTTCAATACCTTTTTTTAGATTGGTTGGATCGATGTCTGCTAATATTGTGCCTCCGAGTTCAAAAGAATATTAAAATGATCAAAAATTAATTAAATGGGGTGGGTATAGTTTTAAATATTAGATGAAATGTATATATATATATATATATCGATTCACACTTCAAAGTTATATTTAATTAATTTTTTAAGTGAAAACTATCGGTTAGTAATATTATAGTATAACATTACTGTTGTATATTATTTAAAAAATGTAATAAAAAGGCCCAAGTTCTTTTATAAGATCGTATATTCTATCTAACTGGTAAAAAAGATATTTTGCAGTAAATACATTACAAAACGTCGAAAACATTATATTTAAAAGAAATATTAGCAAGTGCGACTAAGACTATAAGCTTCGATCACATTAATGTTTCATATTTATAAAAATAACTTTTTCATTGTTAAATCAAGTTGGATAATATGTATATAGTAAAATAAAATATTTAATTAACTCCATTAGCTGATATTTTGTGGCGGGAGAAATGAGTTACTATCCTTCGAAAACAAACTAAAATTAATTTAAAATGTTACACACGTACAAAATGAATATCCTAAAGAGAAATATAATAACACTGTGTTTAAAAAATTGTTTAGAAAATGACTCAAACGGGCTCTATTGTCGTATATTATATTATAATATGTAGGTTATTTTTAAATTAACATTATTGAATACATTTTTTATGATATAATATTACTGAATGTCTAAATATTATGCTCGTCGAATTGGTACGAGTGGCAGTTATATAATTTCTGTGAATCCTGTTCGTATAAGCAGCTATACGTCAAATAAAAATCTTAAATTTCTCGATGACCTGCACCCCGCCCGATTGAATATATTATAGTATAACGATACATCCTTAACACACGCACATACCGACTATTTATTAAATTACGCGTTTGCGGATTTTTTTTTCTCATACACATAATTACAAAACGTGTTACAGATTTCAATTTACTTCTGCCGCGGTACAACAAACGTAGGTATAGGTATATTTACCGCAATACATATACATATATATATATACCGTTCAGCTGATGGCGACGAAATGGCGTTAAAACAAGTGGGCGTTTTTCGATTATAATAGAGTATTGGGTACCTCAGGTAAAAATCATTCGAGAATACGATAGCTTCTTTTATGATACCCGCATTATACTATACTATAATATGTATTATGTATAGGTGGTTCGCACACACACACATCAAACCTATTAAAATAACATTGTATATTATTTATTATATATTTCAAAATTGAAATTGAATATGTGTACGGAGGAAAAAAAACCTAAAACACTATTTCACCCTTACACGCGCGGCATTTGACGTTTTACGGGTATAGACATCCGCGACGTGCGACGTACGCCGCCGTCGCCGTCAGTGTCAACTAACTCATTATAATTATTATTGCGACGTGTCAGAATTCTCTCCCGAAGTTTTTTTTTTTTCATTATTACGGTTATTTTTTTTTATTTTACTATTATTTTTTTTTCTCGTTCCGCGTTTTGTATGTGCGAACCCGATCAATTTTACTATAAAAATGTCATGAATCTCCGTATGACGTTTATACATTATTATTATATATATTTATGCTATTATATTATTATTTTTTGTTATTGCGAAAAAAAAAAACACAAAACTTTGCTGCTGTGTGCAAGTCAGCGGCGGCAATGGTGGCGGTGTCCAATTACCGGAGAAAATTCCAAACTTGTATTATTATATACGCGCGCACGCGGTATATAACCGTATCGTATCGAGGCAAAGCGTAATTGGAGATTTTGAAAGGGATCGCCGCCGTCCGTCCGTCCCCTCACCATCTATATATATATTATATTATTATTATAGCCGGCAGCAGGTCTTCTATATATGTGTATATACATGTGTGCGCGCGCGTGTGTGTGTAATATAGATACTATGATATCTAAAAGGGAACAAACATTAATAATAAACGCCCTACAGTTTTAATGGTATTTAGCCGGGAAATGTTGCTGCTGCTGCTATTCTTGTTGCCTGTCGCCACTCCGCCGCGTTTGCCGGCCGAGCTCTGGAGATGCTCGAACGCCGTATAAAATAATTTATACTACATGTTATTATGTGTAGGAATCTGCCTGGAAAATCGGAAGCTCCTTTCGGACGGTTTTTCCGACCGGTTGTCGACTTTTCGCACGGCACCCTCTCGTCGCGAGCGCCACATACGCGCCAACCGACCCGCACGGGCACCGCATATTAAAATATACCATAGTATTGTTGTATACCTACACAAGAAGTTTAATGATTTATTTTTATCATTACGAAAAATAAAACGGCCAATCTATCCGTTTAATGGATTATTTTTTTTCGCATAGTTTTTATTTTCATTGAATAATAATATAACGCAATCACTGAACGAGCGATTTGAGGAATAATACCCGCTGTGCGCCCACTTAATGTTTCTATAGTGATCTCCGGAAGTTTAATATCACGAATAGCGAATCCAAGAACTATAGACGTTGGTATTCATTATTTAATATTGGTTTTAAAATTATTGATCGCTTGGTAAATTTGTTTAACTCGAAACTATAAATATGATATTATATGTATAATCACATACTCTTATTATGAATATTTACAGATTATATTATTTTTAAATTATAATAATTAATAAGTTTATTATAAATTATT
Organism: Rhopalosiphum maidis; assembly: GCF_003676215.2. Lineage (NCBI taxonomy): Eukaryota > Metazoa > Arthropoda > Insecta > Hemiptera > Aphididae > Rhopalosiphum > Rhopalosiphum maidis. The sequence continues at coordinate 86,903,445 of NC_040877.1, forward strand.
TTTGTAGCTGAATCACATTATCTCTTTTCATTTTGAACCAATCGTTTTTTTTTTTTCATTTAAATTTGAGTACTTGAAAGATTAAATTATACTTTTCTAAGTTAAGAAATAAAAAGGAAAAGTAAAGTAGATAAGTACAATAAGATAAAATCGCAAATGGGTATTCTGAAAAAGCGTTGTACGTTTGTAAAAATGTTTTATTCAGAAAAACTGTACAGTAAACTAATAATATTATAATATTCATAATCATTAAAAATCAATAATTTAAAACTCAATTCAGATTTTCAATAACGAGTGACTAATAAAATAAATATACTAATAGAAATGTAATTTACTTCAACTAAACAGACTCTTCGAGATTCTGTACTTCTTGTCGTCATTGTATCTAATGGCTAATATATTATCTATCAATTAATAATTATATTGTGATTGTTGTACGTATATAAAAAATGACGCCATGAAAAAAGTAATTTTTAAAAGAAAAAATTCTAATTATTCCAAACCGGTGTGTAATAATTTTAAAAACGACACCGGAATAATTAATATGATTCTCGACTCTGCTTTAGATAACATATTAAATTGAAATTCGAAATCGTTTTTTCTCTATTGCAGGATTTCATGTCGTTCGCCTGAACTCCTCACGCGCAAATAACTATTTTTCTCTGGCTGTCGTTTCAAAGAGACATTTGATAATTTTTATAATAATATGCAAGTATACTACGGAAAAATATTTTTTCGAGACGAATTAATGTTTTGTCGATACCGAGCGCCTGTACACTTGCAGTAAGCTCGTCGTATTTTTACCGTCAATCTCGCAACACTTATAATACTATATTAAACATGTATATTTTGCGAAACAGCAGTCGCGGTCGTTCCGATTTCGTTACTGCGACGGCGTCAAACGCAACGGACTCGCGGCGTGGCGCATTATAATAGATTATTATTATAGACATTAAGATTCACTGTTCGATCCGCGCGTAGTACCGTATAGTCTAGTTTGTATGAAACTATTATTCTTATTTTTTTTTTTTTTTTATTCATAAAAGGTATTGAACGCAATAAACTTGAATCGCTTATACATATATGCTTCTGAGAAGTATACTCGTTTACGTTTACATATATATACATGTACGATAATATAATTTATAAACATATAATAATATATGGCCAGTACCAGTTTTTGTCAACCAGCGCAGCAACATGGATATCATACAAAACGCACGAATCTTATACATTATACATAATATTATATAGATTCGCATCATTCAGCGTTTGGCCCATTAGACACGCGAGTGGCTCGTGATATTTGTTGTATTTATATTATATACATTACGTATAATACATATATATATATATATATAATATGTATGAGTCATAATATACGAGTCTATATGACTATATAGTATATATGAGAATAGGGCCCGGAGTGAGCTTAATAATTGCCATTATCTTATATATATATATAATTCGATTACTTACAAAATTACCGTCCTGTTTGTCGCGAACTTGGCCGTTTTATGGATATACACTCGAACACGGTACCGCAGTTAGTACACGATTCTTATATTTTACGCCTGGGACGACCAAGGGTATACGTGTACGTTATATATATATAACCAAAGTTGAACTACGCTACAACGGCTTAGGCCTAAGTTTAAAACAAAATGAATTGTATATATTTAAAAAAAAAAAATGATATTTTCATGCTAACCGAATTAAATCTGATTATTAAAATTAATTTAAATGTTCTGATTATTTAAAGTACTATTGCCATAGTTAGGTCTCTTTAAATTGTTTTAAATTTCAATAAATGTTTTTAGATTTTCGTTACAAGAGAATGATGAAAAAAAATACATCGCACAAATTACTAAGAAAGTCACAGGAATCTGCTATAAAGTAATTTCTTAAATATCTAATTCCTATCAAATCCTTCTAATGACCTTGCTCTTTGTAAACGAACTAGCTAATGTATAAGTCGTAAAAGTATATGTTTATAGGATTTTCATATTGTTTTTAACAGAAACTGGAAACTAAAGATTTTTGTCATAAGTTATATACTCGTACATGGAAATGGACACCGTCGATTTTCGATGGTATGACTTTTAAGTATTTTGGTAAAATGTGTTGTGTGTATACATTTTTTTTTTTTTAGATAAAACACTGACAAACTTTCATCTATGATTATAAACCTATCTTATTCGAAATAAAAACCTGCACATATATTGTAAGAATAATAAATTCTCCGTTCAACGCGTGAAACGAATTCGATCGTGTCTGTTCGCCTAAACGGGAATAACAGAAATACAGAATAGTAGGTAGATTATATACACCATAATTTGTATCATATTTTGTAGTGCTAAAGATTTTGAACCTTTTAGTCCCTGAAGATACTTCGGGAATCGGGAACGGGAATCGGGAATATAATGGAATAATGGAAAGTTAAAAATATAATAATATGTCGTCCAATAAGGGGATTTTTCTTTTATACCTACAGCATTAATCGCCCACTAGCCTCGATTGAGGTCTAAACAAACAATATTTTTTCGCCGATTTGCCACCGGGCTGCTTTTAGCTTAAGCAAAAAAATAATATTAATAACAGAGAATGTTGTACTTCCGATCAAATACGTAATGAAATCAGTTTTACTTAAAATATGTATTTATTAATATTATATTTATTGTTATTGAATATATAGTTTTTTGCATATTTTTTTACAATTTTCAAACAGATATAAATATTATATTATGTTTTTTATTCTTCTCTAAAAAGTTTCAAACCAGATAAAAGAATTAATAATGTAAACATTCCATCAAGTCAATAACCAAGGCATATCAATCATCCGTTGTACGAGAAATTCATACATTTTCATTCGAAATTATTTATAATAATTGTGTACAATTAACGATATAAATAAAAAAGGATCAATCTACAAATTGATTATTCACATCGATATAGTCCAAATTTTACTGGTAGTATCGACATAGTTTCTTTCATAAAAATTATACGATGTTTTTAGCGGTTTTAAATTATGAATGGAGAGATGGAAGCGTAATGGTTTTATAATGATGTGACTTTTTTTTATGTCTGTCATCACCTTTTAGAACAGTAAAACCATTTAGCCTTCAATATTGAGGGTGGTTTCTGGTGTTAACAGGATCTATCTGATACTTGGGGTTGGGGTTCAAAAATATGAAAAACCGAGTATATTTATGTAATATTAGTTTTCAGCCAAAAAAATTAAGGTATTTTTCGTTAATTTAATAACTTTAAATAGGTATTTGCAGTTTACACCAAATGTTTCTATTATTATTTCCTGTTTACACAATCATTTGTTCAAAACATTTTTTTTCGGTCAAAAGACTTGAAAATATTATAAATGGTTCCTCATAAGTTGTACTGATAGAAATTTAAAAATATAAAAATTACTTAGGTAAAATATTTATAGTAATATTACGTTCTAGTTTTTACAAAATTAGATATTTCAACGAAAAATTACGATTTTTTCTTTAACGTTTCAGTTATTAATTACCTATTAAGTGTAATTTAAAAAAAAAAAATTAAACGTAGTGTATTAAAACTTATCTTCGTTACGTATATTATTATTTTTTATACATATTAGCATTTTCAAGATATTAGAATTTTAAGGTAGTTTTGCCATGAACCTATTCGCGTGATTTTATGGTATACGTGATACTACTTTTTATATTAATAATAATTATCACTATATAATAAATGCAATTGTTTTGGTAAAAATTAGTTTAACATACTATATTAATCATATAAAAATGAATTACCACTAAATTACTAATAGTAATATACATAAATTAAAAAATAACCTTTCAAATAGAGGTAATATTCAGAATTTCATAATTAACACATCCATTATAGTGACCTTAATGGCGAGGTATACTCGACATCTACTAAACAGCAGAGCTATTTCCCGGTTTTTTTTTTAAATATCTCATTGTTGTTTAATATTACACTAGGATTATTTATGTATTTGAAACTCGTGTAATATACAGGAATTGCGTATGGCATTATTGGAATTTTTATTTTGGATAAAAATACGTATACTTATAGTATTGACATAAACTTAGGGACTTTTATACGTCCTTATTGAGAAAGTCAGAAGAGACGAAAGGACCGCACGGCCACTTGATCTTTTTATTTTATCCTTTCTCCATACAATCGTATAGATACTATTTTGTCACACAATATAAATGATATACCTATGTTTAATGTGCGATATCATATTGATTTCAGTGCCCGTTCTAGAAACGTGTGCAGCTACAGCACTGCATATTAAACATTATAAGGACACGCATGTTTTATGCAATATTTATAGTTTAAAGATTATAACATAATATACAAGTAAATGAATAACCGTCGTGACATTGTTGCAAGTGTGACTGCAGACGCGTAAACGATAATAATTGAAGATCAAATAGAAAATAGACTACCAAGGACCAAAGTATAGGTAATAATAATAATACACATTACGTATGTAGTATAATGAATTATTAATTAAATTAGAACAACGTATCATTGAGAGATTGTATAAACGACAAATATGATTTGTCATAGAAATGTAAATTGAAATATAGGTTAAAAACTAATACAGGTCGATATCAGAAAATTATTACCTCGTGTCGAAATATAGTTGCATTGCAGTAGCACACGATCATAATATAGAAAGGGTAACACCCGTAAAAACAAGTAAAACTGTTAAAGTGTAATAAAATATTACTGCGCTAACAGCTTAGAGGGCGTTAACAATGCAATACACACTATCATAATAATAATATGTATAATGTATATATTATCATCATACAATATATATATATGTGTGTGTTAGTAATGACAACTAAATATAATTCCCATGAAAACAGTTCGAAGGTAAGATTAATTTTACTTATTTGAACCATTTTGAAACAGAATATGACCTCCGTGAGCAAGTTAATTATTATTTCGACAAATGTATTGTGTTACGACATACCATAATATAACTTTGTTTTATGTTAAATGCAAACAATACACAAAATTGAAAAATAATTTTTATAAATATATTTATATTTACTTTCAAAATTGAACGGCTTTAAACTTTCACGAATTTTATTTTTAACTGTAGTCATTACTTCATTAGTCGAAACATATTATATATTTATGTTATGTTTAATAACGGTGTATACCTATACGTTTATATAATATATAATTAGACATTGAATAATATTATGAATTTATAGTTAATATACTATTCGTATTAACATAAAATCGCAAAATCATATATTTAAAATGTATTGTACAAAATATAGATAGTTGAATTAATGTTATATTGTATTAAATCCAGTTAATCGCGTATTTTTACAATGGTACTTGGATTTGGTAAATATTTACTACACTACAAAATACTACACATTTTGTTATTTCTTTTTCATATTTTTAAAAACTTGACTATAATCATGTAATAGCGATTTTAAAGTAAAATTTAAATTTAAAAACATATAATTTATTAGATTATACATATTGTATAAGACTATGAAAACACATGGTTAGTATTTTATATCGTGCGCCTAACTAAATAATAAAACATTATTTTTAATTGAATTCAAGATTCAAATTTTCTAAATAAATTCGATATAAATTTGGCCAAACAAATTGCAATAAAAGGTTTTTTATACGCTTATTCTAAAATATATTTACCATTACTTTATTTGAATTGTACATGATTAATAACCACAAAATACTAAAAATGCATTTTTTGTATCATGTAATTACTCATCTAGTCATACATCAACAAACATAGCATAAATGATGTAAAATAAAAATCGTTGATGTTGTGTTAATTGAAAAACAAAATAACGAAAATGGACACGGACTATTCTACATAGCTTTCAAAGTATATACGTAAAGTTTATTATGTACTTATTTCATATCTGTTTATTAAATATAGTTTAATAGATGGACATTTTATCTTATACTGTATATGTAACACGTATGTGTGCTTTTTGAATTTTAACTATATAGCTCAAGGTCACGTAATTCGTACAGAATGATTAAGTCAAAAATAATACAGTAGGGAGAATTTTTTTTTTTTGATTTCTCACCGCTGGTCATTATTTTTCGACCCCTATTTTTTTTTTTTTTTTGTAACAAGAGGAAAATACAAAGCTCACAAGGGAAAAATCATTTACATGTTACGCAGTACGTGCTTGGGTATATAAATATGTACCGTTATATAAAAAATACGTACTTTTCATCCGAGGGTCAAGTCAGTTAAGTTAGGTTAACCCAACAACGTTACACAAACAAATATTTTCCGAATTTTGTTAAAATAAAAACAAATGGTCGAGAGTCGAGACTTGCTGTACGATTCGATGTTACAAACCGTCGAAGAACGTGCTCAATAAAACAATATCGTAATGTTATCGCAACGAAAATAAACCAGTATAGGTAAAGTCGCGCATAATAGGTCTTATAACACAATGATGCTGTGTATTGTACGCATATACTTACCGCACGAATCATATATGATGATGCGTAATTAAAATAATTTACGTTGTCGATACGTTACCGGAATTAAAAGTTAAAACATAATTCATGTCTTATACATGAAACTGTACAGGAACTTTATTACGCGCATATAAGTACGATAATCAAATATAAATATAACGTTTTTGTTTTCTCTTTTACACGTCTGACTTTCCAACTTCTATATAGGCACGTAAAACTAAATTATAGAGACGACTAAACACACGCGCATTTACAAAATATCGTATATTACGTAGTATACTATATATATATATATATATATACTGTCGCTGCAGTACTGCAGAGTTGTGATTGTCCCCGTATCGCGTGTCATATCAGCGAATAACATGATCGCAAACGGTCGGCATTCGACGTCGAGAAATTACCGTATCGCAGCGATATCAGCCCAGTTTTCCCGGTCGACAATTTCTTCAAAATGGTGATTTATAATACCGACGTTTTCCGTTCATACATATATACCGCAGCGGAGAAATATATTATTGATGTAGCGTGCGCGTATAATAATATATGATACATGTGTATATACATAGGTATTGGCCCGCGTTTTTAAAACCGAAATATTTTCCAGGCCGGTGATTTTTCCCGCGACCTTCGGGTCTCCGTGTGCGGCCGGCGAAGAGACGGGGCTGGCGGCTGGGCGTGCGGTAGGCCACCGCAGTTTTGGATCGTTTCCAGCGCATTACAAGTCTCCGGGATAAATATTCCGCGAAGCGTCCGGCCGGTCGGCTGGCGTGTACGAGATAAGGGAGCGGGAAAATGCTCTGGGTCCGGGGCGGGCGGCGGCGAGAGGGAGGGAAAAAATGGACGAAAGAATTTCAGTGTGCACACACGCGGCGCGCGTTATATGCACATATATATATATATATGAACAATGTACGCATGAGCCCGCACGCACGCACGCGTGTATGTGTGTGTGTATATAGTTGACTAGGTGGTTTTGTGATTGACAGCTTGTGCGCCGTGGAGCAAAAAAAGGCAAAAAAGGAAAGGAATTAGAAAAAAAAATCCAGTGGAACCGAAAATGATTTACGACTTTGAGTGACTCGACTTCTCCGCCGTGGACACACGGGGACCAGGGACGGGTGGCATCGGCAGAATAAAATGCCATTTTTTTTTTCTTTTTTAAAACCGTATTATATATTCTATGTGTGTGTGTGTGTGAGAGAGAGAGAGAGGAAGTTATATGTGTCGAAAAAATAAAGCGTGAATTAGACGTCAAAGAGTAAAACATAGAAGAGAAAAAAAGACCGACAAGCGCTTTTCCGCGAGCCGAGACTGCGGCGGCCGTTTGTACGATTTGTTTAATTGCGATTTCCATCACGGAGATTTCTATTTGACTCGCGGTGGCTAAAGCTGGTATCATAAGAACGTATAATAAAAAATGATATGCGAATATCCTTGAGAATTCAACCTCACTTGTACGCTCGCGACCGTACGTGACTGATTTCACATTTTTTATAATTTTTTTTTTTTTTTTTTTATCATATATTTGCAACCGGCCGAGATTAATATTATTATATTATTTTTTCTGCGATTCTGCATGTATACACTACATCGTTACACTAAACGGTTTGTGCTGTGTACATTTCTGAACTAATTACTCGATACGCGTACGGCCCAGACACAATATATATATGTGTATACGCAAAGACGATATATTATGTTCTGCGCAGACTTAAATAATTAACGTACGAACACGCGTATAATAAATATGACCGCGAGAGTGTTTGTATTACATTAATGGTTTCGGGCGCGTGAAACGTTGGTTAGTTGTATTATAATATAATTATTTCGAATTTATACGTACTGGAAAACACGAAATGTGTTCAAAAGTATAAACGTTTATGCGTAAAAAATAACCAAATATGCGGTAAACAATATGGTAGTAACACTCATATTAAAATAAATTATAAATTTCTTTTTAATTAATATAAAATAACAAGTTACAACAATGTTTATTTACATTTTATTCCTTTATTATTGCATATAATAAATTATAATTTCCATAAAAACACTATAAAAATTAAAATAAAAGTGCAAAATTAGAAAATAATAATATGTAATAAAACTATAAAGTAATAATTATAGTTATTATATAGGTAGGTGGTTTTTGATTTATTTTTTCTTTTCTTAAATTAAAATTAGCAGTCTTTATTTTTATTTTCCAAAATTGTATGTTCTAATTATACTTAATTTACAAAAAGTACAACTATTCCATTAATAACCAAATATAACTTCAAAATGATTATAAAATATACTCACTCTAAAAAAAGTATAATGTTAAAGCAAGCATTTTTTTATAATAATTTGTATTTTTAAACACAATATTATCTTCATTAAACATATTTTGTGCTTACTTAATATTTGATACAATGATTTACGGACTACGAGTATAGCATAACAAAAAAATCAGATACTTTGACGAAAGAATCACCACTGTACGCAAAACGATTTGATGCGTATTTTGTCATACATTAAATGCAGACTTAACATAAAACTAAAAAAACTATCAAACTATCATTATCGCAAGTAAATTATTAAATGGTCGGCGTTTTAAGCCAAAATATAGTAACACTACCGCAGTTATCTCAATATTAATCATTTAATACAGTAAATCAATCATTGAGAGTATTATACAATAATTAATATATTATTAGTTTCATATCTAAAAAAAAGTATAATTAAGCATTCGAAGATGCATTTGCAAAGTTCGGCCACGACATTAAACTGCCTAATTAATTGCATAATAATGAAAAACCCGTTACAAGCGATACGCCACAAAAAAAATCGTGATTCAGTCTGCACGGACCTAAGGCATTTATACGAGGTGTCAAAACGAATCAATTCGCGACCATCATCGTCATTCGACTATCCATTTTAAACTATCGATCTATATAAGTTAGGGCTAGGGTTGCTATGCATTTGCATGTTTTTTTGCTTAAATCCAAATTGATTGATTGTCAGATATGTCCACGATTTGGCTTATTCTTGATTAAATAAAACAATTTTTTTTTTTGTATTTTTGCATATTTTGAACATAATGCATATAATTGCATGTATATAAATTGTTGAGAATTTCGTTAATTTTAAATGGTATTTATATCTAATAAACGTCTATAATTATTGGTCTATTTGTCGAATTATCGTAAATATAGTACCTATTTTAATAATTAAAATGAACTTAATACTAAAGAAGAATAGAGGATCAAAATATTTCTAAAAATGTTTAAAATTATAAACGGTGATTATAAAACGGAATAAAAAGATGTTAATATTACTTTAAATCCAGCACAAATCACGTCATTTAAATATGCTCCAACAACATCGTGTGATGTGGAAAGCAGTTTCAGTCAATATAAATCTTTGATTTAATCGTCGGTCGTTCACATTTGAAAATTTAAAAAACATATTTTAATAATAGCATGTAATAATATTAACTAATACTTTAAAAAAAAAATGGTTTTTGCATATTTTTGCATATTTTGGTAAATAAAATACATATTTTACAATTTTTTACTGCATAGAAATCCTAGTCCTATATATAACATACGTTCCCTACGTGGGTACTACATACGTATTTAATATATAAGTACCTATGAGATGACCGTATTGATTTTTCAAATATAGAATTATGCAGTCGGGACATAGTTATGGAGATTGTTCTATTCGCGCATTATACAGGCTTGAACTATTATACCGTAAAAAGTAAACTTTGTTGAAACGATGTAAATGGAAAACGCGTAATCGATAAACTAGCACTACTCGCGAGTACTTTCAGTGGCATTAATATAGTTCAACATACACCGCCGTAAATAATTTCAAAACTACTGCTTATAATAATTGTATATAGGCACAGTCTCTTCGAAAAGTTAAAATTTATTATCCATTAAGCTATGATATAATATATGTACAATTTTTTCAGAGCATCAAAGCTCAAAGCTAATCAAACATATCGATTGTTTGTGCTTTTGTTTATCGATATAAAAATATTTTAACTCTCCTATTTATATATATAAACGCATCGCCGCATGTATATTTACTTGATATAATAGTAGGTATTCGCTATTGTACAACATATATTGTCTTACACTACAGTAAACACACTTGCAAATTATAATGTAAAAAATGTGTAATATGTACAAATATGGTATAGTCAAGTTAAAAAGAAAAAAAAATGTTGTTAATGTATCTATATTATATTAACGGTATTTGCGTCTTCTTAACATTTTTCGTATACGGCAGCAGCGCGGACGTGATTTTTATTTATTTTACTGCCCTTACCTTATGTATTTCGTAGTCGTATTCATGATAAAGATTCTGCTGATAACATTTACCTGTATTATAGGCGAAGCCATACTTTTTAGACTGTTTAACTTATAAATCTTTTTCGTCTTTCTATTCAATAGTACATATTTTAATTAGGTAATAAATATAATTACAAAAAATCAGTTAATAATTTAATCAAAAGGCTTTTTAATTGTTCATCATGTACTCAATCGACAAGAATATTCGGTCTATACTTCGTAATTTTGATATACAATGTTTATACGAAATGTTTTAAACATCGCATTTCCTATCCTTAATGGTCGAAAATCTTTCAAATATTATCTGCTTTCATCTTTTTTATTCGTTTTCGTATTATTTTCGTATCATTTCACTCCAACAGTTACATATAATACATCTAATTTTGTACAGACACTATTTTTTTTTATGATTACGACATTGGAACATGCGCCTTTTGAAAACACGTTGCAAACCCTGTGGACAATAAAATTTCTATTAATAAAATTAATATATATATATATTATAAAATATAGAGTGAGAAAGAGAGAAAGAGTCATATGAAGGCTTGGTGAGACTGACTCAGGCCCATTTTGCAACAAAAAGGAGCGCAAAAGTCAAAATAAAATAAGCTTAATATGTTATATTTTTAATATGAAAATAGTATATGTTTCATTTAGAATATGTGCATTTATACTATAATAAATTAATATAAATCATAAAAACAGGGCAATTTTAAACAATAAAGTGATTCATTAAGTATGCTCGCTCATCCATTATTTTTAATTTCATAATAAATTAATTCAAAATTGATTAAAGAAATTTTTAAATATACTTAACTAACTTAAGTATTACATTATAAAATTCTTGAGATTTTTAAGTTAATAAAACTACTTATGAACTGTCCCGCAGCAATGCAAACTTCTATATTTTAAATGAAAACCTCATTTTTTTACTTTTAATTATTTAGTGGATAAAATTTTTAAAAAATTTGATATACCTATAATATTGTTTCTAGCATTTACTTTAGGTGTTTGGACTATTTTTTATAAATATTGATAAATTTTCATAAAATACTAAAATTTTTTTAAGAAGAAATAATGAACAGACATGTTCGTTGAATCATTCTGGAATGTATATTTAATATATAGTACATAATATTTATATGTTTATTAATACTGTGACAATTAAACAAGATATTATGAACGTTATTAAGCTTTTAATTAACTTCATATTATATTATAAACTAGCGTTTTAAATGTTGTTCGATTATTGTAGGTTGTTGTTAATTGTTACCCGTTATGCCTCGCAGTCATACTGCAAAAATCCACCTCCAATCGCCACATATAGTTTTTTAATACTGCATTAAATCACTTGTATTTATTTTCTTCGAGACGAACACATCACTCTATTCTGATTGAAATCAAAAATGTCTTATCATAATATTCGTATCGATAACAAACCGCACATAAACTGCATCAAATTAGTAATTACAGTATATACTTCTACGAAACTTTTCGATTTACAAAATACGATATGCGTTATAACGCGTACGTTATGTAATAATAATAATAATAATAATAATAATATTAATATTGCTATACGGCTTTTCATTTCTTTCCCCGTACTCACACGTATAAAGCATAAACGTAGATCCCGGAAACATTTTTTAGAACGCGCGCAATGTACGTTTTTGAAACCCATCAATATAATATTAAACCGTATAATAAACATATATATTTATACACATCGCTATACACTGGCTTGCCGGCGGATATAGTAATAGATACGTGTGTTTGTACTTTATGTAGACAATTGTAAGACGCGCGTCGACTTCCATTCGTGTCAATAATAACAGTCGAAGGACTTTCGCGCAAACTCGACAAAATTATTATATTTATATAAAAAAAAATACATATATATGCACAAGTGTGTACAAAGTACGCGCATATAATGTGCATATGTATAATAAATATGTAATATAATTCATTTTCAAAGGTACATCTCATCCATAGTAATAATACAGTTTTAAGGTCGTCGTGTGTGTAATATAAAATATAATGACATTGTTTATTTGTTCTTATATACATTATTATGAGAAAACGCGTTATGTAGATACCTACATAAATTTATGTGTAAGTATATTTGTAATCGTGTGACTTCCTCGGTCGATGTACAGTGCACAGCTGCAGCGAAGTCGCGTTGGTTTTTTCTTTAAAATATTCAGAGTAAATTAATAATAAATGTTAATGTTAAAAACGAGTTATGGATATATAGGTCATATAATATGCAACGTTTTTAGATTCAACGGTTAATGCATATTGAAAGTTTAATGTCACGCCTATGTAGGGAATAGTGGCATATTTCTGTATAATATGGAGTTATAAGGACAATGTTTTATTAGATTTAATAGTTTCGAGATTTGCATGACGCTTCTGGTCCATAGTAGACTAAAATTATTACGAAATTGTGTTGCGTCGTAAAACAGAAATTACAATCATTAACGATGTAATAATCTTCCAGTTTTTTCATTTTTTGTCAACAATTATCAACGTCATCTAGTGATGAACCGTGAAATCGCTCTCCCTCCTAACGTTGTCGATTTGATTCGAAAAATGTGCTAATATTTTGCAAATCGGTTATTATTTATTATTTTTAGAAAACAGGTCATTCAAATAATTTTATAAGCTGAAATCCGTTTCTGGAAGGAAACAATTTGTAACATTCGCAAAAAAATATTTGGATTATCAAATTCTAAAAACCTATTTGAAATTAATTTTCAAAATACAGGTATTAACACATTTTTCGAATCGATTGGATTACATCGTGGACTGCATGAAGTTTTTCCCCCTCCTCCACCAAGGAAGGTTTTAGTTTGTAATGATATTTTAATTTGACAATCATATGGACCAGGAATTGACCACTACCACAACCACATTCACAGTAGTAAGCTGTATGTGTATTCGTTAAACGGGTATGACTGGAAAATATTTTTTTTTTTTAAATCGGACGGAATATGAATCTATACGCCAAATACGTCTAACATATTAAACGATATTATTAAACTGGCGCAGCTGCAAGCCCGCAACAATATATACAATATTACGTATTATTGTTATAGTACCTATACAATGCGCGCACTTGTTTTTATTTATCAGACTGTCGCAGCGGTGTATATAGTCGTACAAATTGGTAACCGGTCGGGTACCCATTAGATTTTATTACTATCGATTAAGTATTATTAATAAGGCGTTGTAATGGCGGAACGGGTTTTTTTTAAAAAAAATAAATAAATAAATAAAACACGTTTGGGGGTTAGAGACGGGTAGTTTATATCAATAATTATCTTTTTATTTGACTTTCCTAGGTTCGCACACTATATGACATTAATTCGTACAATATTCACGTACCTACACCTATATATATATATATTGCGGCATTATAGGTAGCTTTTTATGATATAACACGTAACACGCACCGTGCTGGCGAAAATCGCATATTGAAGATTTCACTTGAACGCTTATGTATTTTACTCTACACGCAGTATTAACACAAAGTGGACAAGATCGCCGAGATTACATACTTTATAAGTAAAACAAACATTTTGCATAAATTCGAAATCCTCGGCCTAATAGTTTAATCTTCAAATAGGTATTGTCCTTAAGCCTTGTAAATTTGTCAAAAAAAAAAAAAAAATATATATCAAACCGTAATAGTGTATATCTATGTATGTAATATATACACTAGGCACAATATCATCATAGATGTGTTGAAGTATAATACTAATAAAAAACTAAAGATGATAAAAAATATATATATTTTTATTTAACGTGTTAAATAAACTGAGGAGACATGCGAAAATAAACGGTCAGAACACTTGATATTAAAAATAAATTGAACATTTTTTTCAAAACACCATGCGTCGTCGTCCGTCGAGTGGATAATATACACTCGCATTAAAACTCTATCGGGTTCAAGATGTTTTTGAAAAATGAACGATTAGTTCGTATCCGTGCAATTTGTGTTGTACACTGAGTGTCGACGTCCCGAGAACTGAGGATAACTTTTGAAGGATCATCTTGATATGAGTATATGACGCGTATAAGGTATTGTGAGATACGATTTCTACGATTGCATTTTATTAATGATAATTTTGATTGCCCGCAGGTGCAGACGTAATATGCATCTATGTGTTATGTAATATATGTATGTATTTAAAATAATTAGACTGTAGACTTTTTTTCTTGGCAATTCGTGAAAATCAACGTAGGTATGGTAATGATGAAGCTTTTAGTGAATTTTAAAATAAGATTTAGCACCCATACACCGATGGTCAACGGAATGGACAATGTTGGAGCCACAATAATTATGTTTTTAATTTTTTTATCGACAAATATCGAATAGCCAAAAACAATTTTTTCGTAAACCGATGCTAATTAATCTTCTAGGAAATAAAAAAAACATCTCTCTAATCGATATAGATGTAATACGATCAATTAAGTCGAAACTTTTTGACAAAACTCTCATTCAAAACTAGAGAAAAAAAATAACGACGACCACCTAACACAATTTATTGTAAAACCGCAATATAATATACAATATTACTAACCTATACTAAGTTCGTCCGGATTCTAAAACACGATATTCAACAGCTATTGACGACACCGTATTGCAAATATCCGAAGTTATCGCATCGCACTCTATTTGAAACGGAGAGGCGGTATAATATTATAAGCACTCGTATGCGGGACGAGACGACGCAGACGAACCTCCGGCTGTGCGGCCACCGAGAGACTCTTACGATTATATTTTATACGTAATAATATTGTATATTATACGCGTTTATACGGTATAGACGTGTGCGATATCGTTAAATGCGATGCTCTTTTCGTATGATAGGGAGTTTTTGCATACAACGCCGGTTAAACATTACAGTAAGAATAACGTTCGGTCGAACCAAACATTTTTATTCTTATCGTAATTGATAGAACTTCAGTTTTTGCATAATCGGCAGTGCTCGAATTAGGGGGGGGGGGACCAGGCGGCGGACGGAGTCCGCTTTCATATAGATTTCAGCGTCCCCTTCATTTAATTAATCGAGGAAAAATACTAGCTTTATAGTGCCTTACTATATGCGCATGGCGTGTGGGGAACGAAGTCCACAACGGGTTACTTAACAATTTATCTGCTATGGAACGGTGTTTTCTGAACTAAAACCGGCGTCCGTCCTCGATTTTTTTTTCCAATTCAAGCACTGATAACCGGTGAGGTGATTATTTTATCGTGAGATCAAAAACTGTTATCAAATTTAAATATTTGATAACCAATCACGATAAATCGACTAAAATAACGTACGCGTTAAATTTTACCGGCGTTATGCAAAAACTCCCAAACATCGCCGCCGCACTCCGTACGGGCACGTCGATGCCGTATAATGTGATGCCTATACGGTGTAAGGGCAAAACGCGCTCGTTGTAACGAAAATCAATAATTCCGTATTATTGGTCATCGGGTTAGAGCTATCGGTTTCCCGACGGAAACCGCCGCCTGTATGGGTAGGTATACCTTCGGCATTATATTATATCGTATATATTTTGTTAAGACAAATGTGTATGGAAAATGACTATAACACGCGCGCGCGTGTCACGATAATATCGTATCATGTCTATATTACGCGCAGTGTAATTCAGGTCGTATCGCAGTCCTATTGATTTTTCTAAAAAGTTACACGCGTAGTCATATTATTATTATTATTATTATTGTATCGAAAAGTGTGTCTACGTACACACGATGGCTGTCTAATTTTATATATTTAGTGCCCGAGTCCGATGGTTTAGATTATTGAAACATATTGTGCACGTCCACAGTTTTTATTATTATTCACGTTTAATTAGGTTATTGAGATAATAGATATTTATGTATTATTATTACTGTGCAGCGAAGGCGCGGCGCGGCGAGACGTTTGACATCGATCAAAATTTAGTCGGAATCATGTGTACAAAGCCGGTCGACCAATCAACCGGTCTCGCGTTTTAGAAAACAAAAAAATATTGACAGTGTACCTATAACTATACCACTATGCGCTATAGCGTGCAAACGGTAAAAACCAATAAGTTATTATTATTTATTTATTTTATTTTTTAACACGGAATGTTTACATGTCACAGTGTTTTTTAATGGCTTACGACGATCGTGTTATTTCCCATCGGACATTCAGACGTATATAATTTATGTTGTACACTCGTGTGTTTCGATTAAATATGAAATATTATAGGTACACTACAATGTTTTTATTTAAACATTTAATTGTCAACCTCAACTAAAAGAAACTACTGTTCTACAGTTCATACGATAAATATGTATCCGAAGAAACATATTAAAGTTTATGTTTTCGTTAAAGCTCTAATTATAATACAATTTATCTTCGTGTGATTATTTATTAACAATTATATGCAATACATGCATATTGATTATTACTGATAAATAATTACCATAAACACTTGATACGTATTTTTTATATGGCTGATATTCATATTTTTAATAATTAATTATAATTATTTGGTACTTTTTAAGTAATTTAAAAATGCAAAATACAGTTGAATTACTTATTATTATTAAAAAAAAAAAAAAAACAAACGCGAAATAACACGTTTTTTAATTTTGGAATTCGATAAAGTATAAATTTATATTTTTCGATAATCATATATCATTATATCGCACCGTACTGTATCAAATATAGTAATGGAATTTCTATATTAGTTATCTATACTTTGACAAAGAACGATAATAAGGATGATGCTTTTTTTATATCTCACTTACTTTTATTATCGGACACTGACATTTTATGATAAATATCGAATAATGTCGAATTAATTACAAAAAAAAAGAAAGGTTTAAAAATTAAAAAAATATACATCTATTACAAATTAATAAGAACTCGTACATAGTGTAGGTGTATTACGTAGCTAAAATAGTTATTAAACGCATCTCTACAATATGATTACAATTTAGTTGAATTTATACTCAATTTAAATACACTACCACCTACATACGTGTACTTACTGTACCTATACAAAGTCTAGTAGGGATCAAGTTTTCTTAATGTTGAAAAACTACACTCAGCAGAAGCTACGGATATAACCATTCGTATAGACAATTTGTAATGCATAACTATAACTCCTAACCTAAATCGACCAAATCAATAGTATAGATATTTGCACCTATGGTTATTAGAATTGAGATGCGATATATACAGTAGACTACATCCAAAATGTATTTATAGAAACCATCGTAATCACGTGTTACAACGATTCACTACCCAAACTTATCAAACTTGATCAATGCCCGAAAATAAAATACGATGTTATCCATTTTTCAACATTTTTTTTTTTATTTACTTCGATGTACGGTAGTTTATTAGTCTTTTAGGTATGCATTTTATACTTACAAAGTGCAAATTTATGGGATTTAAAAATATAATTTTGTGTAGGACAAAATCTAATATCATTGACGGTTCGTAATGCACGACATTATAATAGAATACCTTAATACTGTATAATATGATATTATATTACATACATATTATTTAGGTATATTACATTCCACTACTCTGCTATGAATTCTTGTCTCTCGAGAATTTAATAATTTTATTTTAGTCTATGGTATAATATAGAGCATACAATATCCCCTATCATCCGGTTAAAAATATTGTATATTATAACCGAAAAAAAAATCGATTATTTTAACGATAAGTTCGTCATTTTACTGTCTGTCATAAAATGGTCCACAGCCATACAAAGTTTGTAAGTTTGTTATATAAGTTACTCGGTGTACACGCACAAATGGTATATGATAAATGATATCACGAATGAATTACAAATTAACAGTTTTCTAGATCCACATCCCTTGTATATTATATTAATGGTTCCTTTTTTTAGTTTTTGAAGTGGTGTACCAATACCTTTATCGTGATGGTCTATAAATCTTTACACAATACGAAATGTTAACGTGTGTACATTAATAAATTAAACTCAATGTGCACAAGTCAAACCGATTGTTATTTTATTTTCCAATCTATTTTCTTTTTTTTTTTATTAGACATGATCACACGAAACAATGAAATAGGAGGCGCTTACGCCAAAAATCTACATTTATATCATATTATTATATATTATATATATATATCAACTTTGGCTGCTGCGCTATAGGCATATCCTTAAAAACTCACTGTTTTATTTGTCTATTGATAATTTTTTTTTTTTTTTATTGAATCATGATACAAGTACTTACATAATATAATTACTTAAAAACGATAAAACAATTTTATAGAAACCAAAATAATTAAAAATTAATTACTTTGAGATTAGGTATAAGTAACAAATTTTATAATATGTATACAAACATTCAAATTATTCTAATTTAAAAAATAGACAGTTATAAATTATATCTTTGACATTGCTGTATTGTATGTTTTTATTTTTTTAATTTAAGTGGTAAAGAATTAAAATAAATAGATTAAAAGGTTAAAAGTAGTTGCCAAATGATTAACCAAAAGATTTGAAAGCATACTTCATAGGAATATCATAAACTCTATTGGACCTTTTATTTTCGAAAAATAGCTTGCTATTACCTTTGACAGAGCGTTTAAATATACGTATATATATAAAAGCTATTTTTTTTATATAAATATTTTACTGGCAATACACTCAAACCCCGAAAATGTTACCTTTTTAATCATTCTAAGGTATATTTATTCAAACAGATTCGTACTATATTATTTTGGTAAATTTGAAGCGTATTAAGTATTTACAATATTATTACCTACATCTCCTCCCCCTCCCCCTAATACAAGTTACCCAAATAATACCTAAATATCGTATTTCTGACACCTCTCTTGTACTTTTACAATTATCTTGATTACGACTTTTACCCTCAATGCAGCTGTGCATTGTTTTGTATTAAAACTGATGTTCGTTTTATGTATGGAGAAAGTCATAAACACTGTTTTATCGTTATTTAGTGTTAGCTTTCTGGTACTTAGAGGTTTATTGTATGCTTTGTTCAAACCAACCGTAGTTTTAGGAGTATGCCCTTTCCCAAAAATTTGTCAGAGAAAAGTAAGCAGGTATCGTCTGCATAGTATGGTGCTAACATATCAACAAACTTACAGTAACAAATCAAATTTACGTATAAAATAAACAAAATTGGACCCAGAACACTTCTCTGGAGTACATTGTATTCAATTCAATCTTACATTAACTTCCCATAACATCATTTATTTTAAACGTTTGGATTCTGTCCGATAAGTAACTATTAAGCCAAATAAAACTATTATTAATAATCCCATAACATGGGAAAATATCCGCAATGAGATTTGGCGATTTATAGTGTCAAAAGTTTTTGTTAAATCCAAGAAAACGGCTATAACTGTATTACTTTTATATCTAATTCATTATATAAGAATTTAGTAGTATAGTATTATATACAGGTCATCTTCTACTCCGTCTAAATCTATGTTGACTCTTCGATAATAGTTTATTTTCTTCCAAATATGATATTATTCTTGATTTAATTGTTTGCTTTAGTAGTTTTGAAATATTTCTATTACTTAAATATTTTTTTGAATAATATATTTCTCAATTTCAGTTTTGACAAAAAATATTGAGCATATAAAATAGTTTTTTAAAAAAAAGACATCGCTAGGCAAGTCAAATTGAATAATTTAAATAACTCATTTTGGCAAGTAAAGAAAATCATTAGCCTAGTGTATTCGAGTACATTTTTTTTTATTAAATTGCATGTTTAAAATTCTGTTATAAATTTAAAAGTAGGTACGCGTATCTTACGTATTCAAACATAAAATTAACTTAACTTACCAATTTTTTTATACTTGATCAAGCAACGACGATATATTTTTTAATCTAATTCTTATTACTTAGATCGTAACATTTTTTAAATTTGTAAATTACTAGGTGATTGAATAGGTTAGGTACTTAGATTATAATGCGCATTTGATGGGGAGAAAACAGTATATATATTAACAATAATGGTGTTATATAACATCTTCTAAAATCAATTCCATCAACATCGATAATGTTCTTATTGATTCACCTTTGTCGACTAATTGTAGGTCTTAACACGTATTGTAAGAAAATATGAATGCACTCTCTTGTCGGGTACTTTATTATTGTTGTTATTACCTAAAAATATTGGGTCCTGTATAACGCGTAAATGATTTTCTCGTGTGAGCGTTTTTTTTTCCATCTTTTTAAGGAATTCGAAAAATAATGGTACAGTATCAACAAAAACCTTTTGATGGCGCGTACTGTCGTCAACTTCTCATTCGATTACCTATAGTGAAAATGTGTACATAAGTCACGATGGGTGTATATTATTTTAAAGAAAAGAAATAACAGAGTGGATGGCCGTGTTATTTTTATTTGTTTGTTTTTTATTAAGATAAGTCTCGGCATTTGGATTATTAAAGGCTGCCCATTTTTTACTTATATGTACGTACTTAAATAAACATTTCTTGATATATATATATATATAATGTAATAATAGAAATATTAAAAATTTGTTTGGTTTTGAATATAATGAATATTATGTTTACATACACATGCTACATAATATGCCATTATAATAGATTATCGTATCCGACTCGCATACATTTTTTATTTGGACCGTGATACATTTTCAAATTACTCAATACAATTTCAGCATTTATCTGCATTTTATTTTATTATAACTTTTTAACATTAAAATATATTGCAAGTATAATAAGTAAGTGTTTATTGTAAATTTTAAATTTTATTTTGTTTTCTATACATTCTCGGGTCCGCTAGATTTTAAAGATCTAAAAATTGGCCCTATAATAAGTTACCCATCCCTGATCTAAACTATTAATTCTTTGATAAGGTTCATGATTGGTTTTTTTTATCGTATTGTCTTATACTATTCTAAGTTACCGAATGTGGAACTCTGATACAGTGTTTCGATTTCTAGTCGTCGCTATTTGACAGTATTCGACGAATTCGACGGGGAGGTTCTTGAAGCCTTGTATTAAACAGCGCATTAGATTGTAAACTTTTATGTTATTTTCACATGAGGTAGCCGTCCGTTATCGGATATGCCGTATTCTTAGACACATTAAAACGACATATATATCTTTACTAATATTTTCAAATCTCGTCTAATATTCATTTCACCTCGCTGAATTTGATTTTTTCTTTTATGCACTCGAATAACGATCTTGCTGTACCAATTTTTTATTATGTGTTTAGTCTTTATGATGTCTTCATACATTATGTGAACTTTTAAATTAATTCCTCTTTGATCGTTATAATTGCCGTTTATTTTATAGTTTATTTCCTTTTTTTTTTTTATCTCTCTCAGTATTAATTAGTAATAGTGACTATTTTTAAAATTGTAACTATTTAGTATTTAGTTCTTTTCTTAATATTAAAATCTAAAATCAATATTTATTTAGTTTACATTCATACGAATCATGCAATAATACTTTACCTAGGCGTTCAGTTTTAGAAACTTTGTGTGATCAGGCTTCGTATTGTAACTACATATAATTTACACCATACAATACCTTCGATGCATTATATTTTTTTTTTAATTCTTATTGATTTATGTTTTAATAAATAATTCACTTTGTATACAAGACGTGTGTATACCAACGAGTCAAGCAAAAGTTTTGAAACCGTAATTTAGTAGTCGGAAAATGAGGGAATCGTGTATAATAAAGTTAATAATAATACTCATAACACTTTACACTTATTATCAATCTTTAATATCGTTGCATGTTCGGTCGCTAAAAATTGAGAGTTTTTAAAATGTCTAGACACGCCACTGCAAGTTTTTACGTTAGCGGCATATAGATGCTTGTTTGTTGGAAAACTTTGACGGGAATCCAAGCTGATCGAAGATTATTATATCTGCAGAAAGACGACTGAGTATTATACCATCTTCTTTATATTCGTCGGAATTACGTACACGAGACATTTATTGAATAAATTGAATTCAGTGAGATACATAAAAAATAGTAACGCTCTTATTCATTTACCGTATTCAATCGAACGACTAATAAAATCCTTGGGTTGTAATATGATGACGTTCTATCGTTCTCTGTCATTGTCCATTATTTATATTATTCGTCCATTATATAATACAGTTATTGAAAAATATAAATGTACAATTTCTTGTTATATAACAGGGGCGGCCAGCGAGAAGACACTCGCAAGCCACTAAATATATTAATAAATATGGAAGAGCCAAAATGTAAAAAAAAAAAAGTCATACATAAATTCATATTAAAAATCTTTTTTGTAAAAATCAAAGTCTATGACGCGAGCCTATGGTTTGGCCACCCATGTTAGATAAGTTTCGATTATAAGAATTTTTTATTTTGTTTTATTTGAATAATAATTGTTTGATGTCTATAAATGTTCAATAGCGTTCGATAATATTATTGCTAATACGTAATAATACGTCATAATATCCGATAATTTAAAAAAATAATTTTATCGCTCAGAATTTAAAGTTTTCTTTACGTTCGCTGCCAACAAGAACATAAATAATAACGATACAAACACAACCCTACTGAAGTACTGAATAAAAAATAGTGCTTTTTAATATACTGGTTGGTTCTCTCTTTTTTTTTTTTCTATTGATTAAAATAAATTTACAAGCATTTAAGGTGCACAATGTCAATAACAGTACACCAATCTACATAATATTAGTTATTATTACATAAACATCGGACGCAATGGGATAATTTTTTCGAGTGCGTCGCGTAAATATCTCGAGCAACAATACGGTTTTGTCAATATATTTTTAAATGTCTAATGAGTTACAGATTGAGTGTGATTTCTCACGGTCGAGAACGACGTAATCTATTTGTAACCGCGCATATAATAATAACAACATGTAATAGCAGTACGCGCGAACGTCAGATAAAAAACGAACTGGAAAACAAAACCTGCCTTAGCCCGTTGTAAATGTGCTGTGAACAAAATTTACCTAATGACATTTCAAAGAGCCGCTCGGTCACGAGTTACCGATGGTTATCGTTCTGTTTCTCGCGCGCGTGCATAACAATAATATACTGCGAACCAAAAAAGTGTTCATGATATAAACTATCACCTCCGTCCACCCCCAAGCTCGCGGCTGTATAAAAACTGTAAATCACGCGTTTTGTAACTCGTACAGTGAATATCTGTATGCACACGCGTAGGTATATTATAATATAGGCGATGTATATGCATATCGCGATAAGACGGTCATACGCTCTACAACATGTTTCTTACATCGATGTTCGCATATTACACAGCTCCTTACGACATAACATTATACATGGCGGTTTATATTTTTACCGTCAACCGGACAACACCTATACATAATATTGTATCTTACGCGAGTGTTGAACACGATTTGTAGATACGATATTAGAATAATAATAAGTAGTGTTGGAATAAAAAATCTATTTATGATTAATCGAAAAAAAAAAAAAACTTTAAGTTTAGACATAACGATTATTAACTAATATTGCATATTTTGCTTGATTTTAAATTTATGATATAATAATATACGTGATATTCCGTTTATTAATTTGTCAATACCCAACAATTGAGATAAGGCATATTATCGATATTTAAACGATAATACAATAATTGCTGGACTATAAAAAATAAAAACCAATTAAGTATACCTATAGTGAAATCAATCCTATTCTGCAATCAATCATTGTCCAAGTCTATAATCAATATCGTAGTATAAGCTCATATTAGTTCGGTCAAGTAAATATATAATATATAGACATACAGTAGTGGTATATATATATATATATAGTTTAATGTTGAACACACACTAACAATAACGTATTGTTTTCAATATTATCTTATTGATTATTCAATTGTCGCGGTCTTTAAGAGGACGTTATACCCGCATGTGTGTTGTCTCTGTCTTACAAATGTAGATCATAGAAAATTTGCGTTCAGCAGAACACATTTTGTAATGTTAGCTAGAGTAAATTTATCTATTATCAAATTCAAAGATAAGAATATTATTTAGAAAATGTCATATGCTTTTATTGATATTATCGTTTTACATCGTTATTATAACTTTAAAATATTCATAATTCACTTTAAAATAATAAATATCAATAAAAACATATAATATTTTCTAGATAATATACTTACCTTTAAATTTGATAATAGGTAAATTTAATCCAAAATTAAAACTAACATCACAAAATATGTTCTGCTGAACGCAAATTTGCTATGGTCTACATTAGTGAGACAGAGACAACACATGCGGGTATCGAGCTGTAACGTCCTCTTAATGTCATCATATTATAAATGGAACTTTACACACTGATACTGATACTTGTTTTTCGGTGTCAATATATCATGGCGGAGCTTACACTATACGCAGCGGTTCGAGACAACGAAAAATCGTCATATTCGCGTTATTTTCTGACTTACTGTACGTATACACAGCCAACACTCATTTTTAAATCGACTTACGATGCGTTTTTACATCAACTAAATGCTGTTCGGTTTTATCTATCGTCCACTGTTTTTTATCATTATAAAACATCTAATATCAGAGACGATGCGCACATACACTCGAACTTAATATGCGAATATGCATTACTGTGCCCGGTCAACGGTCGAAATGACTTTTGAATAGGCGTTCGACCGTCATAGAAACCAATTAAAATTTCTACGGAGCAAATAATGTTACGTAAGATAAAAATATAAATTCACCTAGGCATGTAAAAACTGTGTTGCCGTTTTGAATTCGAATTAAAGTCGTTATTTTATTGTAATTGGGTCATTATTTCTTGTTTTAGAAATCCTAACCGAACAGCCGACCGGATGGTTAGTCTAATGAGTAATGTATACACTTATACGGATTACTTTAAAAACGAAAATAATAATGATAATACGTCTACTAAGTGTCTTGTCAATTGCGCACAATCACAAATCCGTGACCGGAAGCACGGGAAATATATCAAATATATTATATTATTGTTATTATCATTTGTTATTACGAGTACTCGAGGTTTCCGAGTATTCGTTGATTTTTTTTTTTTTTTTAATTTAAAATTGGTATAATATCTAATTTAAACGAAATCGTTTCACGGTACGATAAACAATCACTTACCACTTTACCTGATACCTACCTAATAAAACACACGACGAGGAGATTGCCGAGAAATTATGTACGCGTAAGAAAATATTTAAAAAAAAATGTATCGGTTATACCTTATAGTGAATACCAAGTGAAATACACCTCGGTGGGAGTATTTGAATCGCTTCAAGAGATAAATAAATTAAAAATGTATTTTCCTCGTCAACAACAACCATAACGATCGAATTGATAATATTGTTGGATAGAAAAAATGTAAATTAACGGGGGTTTGAGCCGGATTCGCGAACAAAATGTATTTCATCTCGTTCGAGACTATTATATTATAAACATAATTATAATGTAATGAAAAAGTCTTTTCACTTATAAGAGACGTATATATCAGACCCGTACACGGGCACAACCGCTCCGGACGATAATATCGAATATAAATGGATAGGCTCGTGTACGGGTCTGCAAACAACCCTCTCGCCGATCGTCTAACGGCACCCCGTCCGTTTTAGTTGATTATTTCGATTATCAACGTGCCCGGCGAACATCGTCCACGAGCGCGGGGTTACTTGACGACTGGTGAATATAGGATTTAGGGAAGTGATTGGGGGCCCTTTTACTAGTCTCGTAATTTTAAAATGCGAGGACAACGTTTGTGGACATTTACTTATATTTATTAAATCATATAATATTGTAACTATATCTGAAACGCGCACAAACCGTACGTCTCTTATAATACAATTATACGTCACCACTGTCCATTCGGTATTGATATCGTTTTTATGTGCAAAAACACGGTTTTCGGCGTTTAATACCGCCGTCTCATCTATAATAAGACAAACAAAATAACTGTGTAGAATAATTATTATTTTTTCTATCGATATAAAACAACATTTGACCGCAGTCACATCGATGCCGCACTACAGAGTCCAAACGTAGTATGTAGTGAATCAAATGTTGTACCCACTCGCCCACTTGCTCACGACGGTTTAAAATAATATATTCATTTGTCGTTTTTGGCTTATATGCAGATATGCAACAAACAATTTTAAATTAAAATACACTACTATGTAGACAAATTATGCGTACCAAAACCTACTAATTAATTATTTACAATCGTAAGTGAGATATTTTATCTATAAACATTCATTGTTATAGAAATTGCCTAGATTTTGTTCCTTAATATTATATAGCCAACACCGAGCCCGTTCACTCATTTGCATCAACCATTATGACTTACGAGTATACGACACAGGGCAGCTTAGTATGTATCTGTACATTTTCAAACACAATGTAGGTGATAAATGATAATGAATGCGTACTGATCTCGCACATTTTACGATGTAATTTATATTCAAATTTACACCAAAGTTCATTAAAAAATTTAAAATTATGTATTTTCAATAATATACTATATAAATGCTTCAAATGTTGGAAACATTTTATAAACTGTTTAACTCAAAAAATAATAAAACTATTTTGTATTTTAAATTTTCGGTGAACATGTACACGCATAACATTTAGATACAAATGTAAAAAAGAAACCATTACCTATCAGTTACCATAAACATTACAACATTACATAGAATTACGTTTTATTTATATCAAGTCGAAAAACAAATTATACCTACAGCGGCTACAGGTGCAGAGCACAAACACGAGACAATAGTAATAAATTCGTGTTATTATATAATGTAACATACCTAATAACTATTAAAGAAGATAATATTCACAATTGAATTTTTTTTCATTCATTATTTCAAAATTAATTTTATAAATAGAATTGTACTTGAGTTTTCAACAGACAAACAGACGGTGAACGAAATAACATGAAAATCAGTGTTCATATAGTTAGAGAAAACAGTACATACACGTACATTTTACATGCAAATTGCATAATATTTACATTGGTACAATTACCATTCTAGAGAGTACTTATATATTATGCATATTTTCATATTCGTATTTTTAAATTGGTACAAGAGGTACAATAGCAAACACTAAAATTAGTGAAATTTTAATTAAGCTATGCAAATTTTTACACGCATCGGCGATACGCATTTCTCGGAAAAGGTGTTACACATGTTCACATGACCCGATTTTAGTAGACACTCGAGCAATACAAGTAACACTCAAAGCCGTGTCGACGCCACACCGTGTACCACCCTATTATTAAATAATGTATACAGTACGCCGCACTTACGTTATTATTCGGAATTATTCACTCAACAGTATTGGCTTTCAGACTGGAGTGTACTTCCAATGACATTTTCGTCGGTATCGACAAGCAAAATACGGTTTCTCAACTCGACTTTCCAGTCGGTGCATACATAAAATATGCAAGTCGATGTGGTATATAAAATCACTGTAGTCCACAGACATAGCGATATACTCATTATATTATGTTCGCGGTATAAGTCGAGTTTAAGTATTCACATTTTTTTTTCTTCAAATTATTATTATTATTATTAAATATATCCGTTGCAGCAGCTACAGCCATTGGAGATATTAAAATATACAGTGTTCAGTATATAAAATATTAAGATATTACATATACCTAAATTGCAATAAACTTTCAAATCTTATGATACGGATTAGACACTTTGAGATGTTTGAATAGTTTGATTGTAGTAATGTATAGAATTATATTATGTAAACGCGTACCTATATAATATAATAAGTAAATAATATAGATTATAAGACATGTGTAGTATAAACTATAAATTTATAGACAATACTATACGACAGTTATTTTATTACATCCAAATTATTTACAAAACACATAATTATATCAGGTTTTTAGATAGTTTACTATTAGTCAATAGTCATAACAAAGTAAAATACACAAGAAGCATATCAGTTGTTTTAAAATTAAAAAAAACTAAATAATTATAAAAACATAAAAACATTAATATATTTATCGTTAGTACAATATCAAAAGATAAGCATATAAGTATAAATATATAAATATGTTAAAAAAAAATAATTTTGGCTTTTAAACCGATTTACTTCTTATTCTGCAAATCACAAGAATTGTTGGAATTAGAAACAGTATAAAAACATACAATTAAATTAAACTGTTTAGTATGAAATGAACACTTGTGAATTAAAAATTGATAAATTAAGTAATATGGTTATTTATGAACAAATGTTCAAATTAAGTTATTTATTTAAATTAATTAATATGTATTAATTTTGAATTAATTTTCAACTAAACTGTGATGTATATATTAAACATTTTTTAAAACCATTTTTAAAATTTTTTTTGATAATTTTTATTTTTAATTTGACCTACCTTAGTGCAATGGCCCAGTCTCGCATAAATATACCAACACTTGTGTCATAATTTAGTATCTGCATGAAGTTGTATCCTAATGATTCACCTGTGTAAAAATTTCTCCAAAAGTAGTAAATACATTATAAGCTAACAAAGTATTGCTGCATAAATGTTTGAACTATAGATTTGAGTTCTTCAATATTAAATTATGTTATCTAAATAGTAAGATATATGGTATCGGTAATTGGGGTGGATGTTTTTTCCGAAATTGAAGAAACTGCGAGTGTTCATCCAATATCGGTTTCGAAATTGGTAAAACGTGAGTTCGACATCAAAATGTGAGTACAAATTTTATATATTATCGATAAATTATTAAATGCAAAAATTACCAACAAAGTATTATCTACTTAAACTTGCATATAGTGTCATATAATATTTTATTATAATAAAATATAATATTTTCAATCCTTCATAGTATAATTTTGTATACTGTATAATTACCTAAACCTATACTTACACACAAAACGACGCGTCTATACCTATATATTATAATAATTAAGCTTGTGAATTTAATTTATTTGCATGTTTTTTTTTTTTTTT
Source organism: Rhopalosiphum maidis (assembly GCF_003676215.2). Taxonomy (NCBI): domain Eukaryota; kingdom Metazoa; phylum Arthropoda; class Insecta; order Hemiptera; family Aphididae; genus Rhopalosiphum; species Rhopalosiphum maidis. The sequence continues at coordinate 86,933,305 of NC_040877.1, forward strand.
GCAATACCGTATAATTATTCGGGCAAAATTTGTTTTGATTTTTTATAATTTAAAACAGAAATTTTATTTTGCATATTTTTGCATATTTTTGAGTTAGGGTGAAAAAATGCATGTTTTTATAATTTTTTCATAGTAATGTTATTTTCTTCTGAATTTAATATTTTTCAGTGAACCGATGAAACTATGTATGATAAAATAATTATTATTCTGATATCTAAATGAACAGTAATCCGTGCATAATTTCGTATACATAGTGAAAATAGGCAGATTTATAACTTAACTGGAAAAATGTAAATAATTAAATAGTTTTAAATTTATTAATTTGAATTATTATATTTTTTTTGAATTTTTAATGCATATTTTGTCTGGTATTAGTGCATAAATACGTACATATTTAACAGTCTTTTAAATTTCTAATGCAGTAAATTCACAGCCCCGACCATAATTGTATTATACCACTGCGCAACGAAAATACGATGTAGGTACCTATTATCCACGGGTAATTAGATGGCAGTCGCATTCGTATATTATAATATTATGCAGATGGACGCATTATCATTATTATTAACCACGCCGGTTTTGCGCCCGTGTATGATATTATATTGTATTACGCGGACACAAGCGCAACGATTATTCTGACTGTGTATTTCTTACTATCGTCATATCCGCGCGTATCCTAACCTAACGCTCGCGCCCATAGTGTAATTATTGTCATGATTGTATTATGCATATTACGTGGGTGCACGCCGGAGGCAATAAAAAAAAAAATAAAAAAAAAAACACGTTGATAGATTATTGCAATACGAATCGTGTAAACCCATCATCGGACGCGCGTGAGTCTTGCTCGTCAGTTCCAACAATATTATTCCGGTAGTCCGGTGCGGAATAACAATATCGTAGTTATTGCGTTTGACTCTCCGTCACCGTGTGCACGCTGTGCATTTTACCTGTGCACAATATATTGTATGCATAATAACATACATCGGTAGTATACATTAAATTTCATAACCAACTACCGAGCATAATATCATAATAATATTTACAGGTGATGACTTGTTAACACATCCGCGAACCAGGCAACGTCTTGTCCGGCGCCAGGCGTCGCAGTTCACGACGTACTCCACAGATGGGGGGGGGGATCGTTTACACCCTGTACCTAATCGCTGACCCCCCTCTCACCCCATAAATACCGTATATGTAGTGATATTTTATGATTGAGTAGGTGCTAAGCCTAAGTATGTATTTAAATATTTTATTGCTTGATAATTTCATTGGCAGTAGAAGCACAGATATTAGGTAGTTAGTTGTTATTGCTATATTAGATATTTTGTTAGAAGTTTATCTGCAACGTAAAGCGTTCAAAGTAACATTTGAAATGATAACAGCGGTTGAAGTATTTTGATGTAGTGCAGCGTTTGTGATATTGTGAATTGAAATTTTCCTGTTGTACCCGACTTGAAAACCCTCAAAGGCAATCAACGAAACATAACCGGCTTTCAAACTTGAATTTATTGGTGTTTGAGTACAAACGGACTGAAAACTTAAATCTATACAAATTATTAATGGATGGAAAATTACAACTGTATTGATTTTAAAAAGAAATATTGGTAAATCTTCAAAAAAATATTCAACACTTATTCATGACGTACACTTTAATATAATTTTTATTATTTTTATTTAAAGTATTATTTATTTTGTATTTTTAAAACAAAATCCTTATCGTGAGCCCTTAAAAAGTATTCGAAATTTAGTTATATTGAGTTATGGTGAGATTGTTATTAATGGATTTCGAATAGAAATTTATAGAAATATAAATAATTTAAAAATAGTAATGTTAAAAAATAATAATGTTTTTTTTTGTAATGGCCCTAAAAATTTGGTTTGCCCCACCTGACGATTTGGTTTGGCTTCGGGCCTGGCCTCGACTATTCTCCAAACACCGTATACGTGTACTATATTCTATGTGCATACTGATTGTTTTTGGATATTTGGTCAACACATTTTCACGTAACCATAATATCGCACGACTCATAGCTTCTCCGTGTCGATGTTTTAAATAACAATGTGCGGCGTGTCTGTTCCTTTATCATAAATATTATTGCTTACTGCGTATTATAAACGTATAAAATATCAATATCAATGATATTGAAACATAAATACGTAATATTTTTATAACCACGAAAACTTTCGAAAAACATATTTTACTTACCTTAAACAATAATAAATAGAGAAAAGCACGCTTTAATTTTCCAAAAAGAGACGGAAAGTTCAAAAGTAAAAGCACTAAAAACTATTGATGCCAAAAATAGAGAAAAATATCAGTCCTATAAACGTCACATTAGAAATATTACCTCCTAAACATGCATTATTGTTGCATTTCAATCGCACTATTTTACGGTCGTTATTATATTATACAGTGGATGGATTTATTTCTGAACTTTTGATGGTTTACATTTCAGACTAATCGACTTATTATTGAAATGTCCGTGAACGTTTCAATTTCAATATCAACCGGCTACATAACATTTTTGTATCGTCAGCTGCTCGACTACCACACATATGCAATTCGACTAGTATACGTTAGACGTTTTGTACAATCCAATTATTATCCACCGAACTGGTAAACTCTTGATGAGCATAATGATAGTTATTAGTAACTAGTTCTCTATACCATTATATTAGTATTTTAACTCGAGGTCGTAACTTCGGTTGATTTCCATGATTTTGGAAAGAACATTTATTTTTATATTATTATTTCATTTAATTTTAAATAGTAACTCAATTTGAGTACACGACATGAAGTGTTAATCAATAAATCCAATCTTTTAGCGTCGTAGTGTTTAAACTAATTATAAATAAAAGAAGATGATTAATATTCGTTTGAAAATGTTAATATGCAAACATCGAATATTTTATTAATCTGTATAAGCATTTAAAGTCTAGATCATAGAAGAGAAATGGTAATAGTAGCCCTCAGATGTATGGTACATTACTTTACTTATATAAATTATTTATAAACTCGCGAATATAAATTAAAGATAACATTTATAACAGAAAATAATTCTACTTAAGAATATTAAATTCAAACTGTAAAGGATTACACAGAAAACTATAATTTGAAATCGAACGACGTGTATAAAAATATATTTTTATTACGAAAATGATGAAATGTAGTTAATATTTATTTTTTAATATTATTGATAAATCATGCACAACAGTAGTTTTTTTTTTAATCACAATAATGTACCAAAAACAATTAATGTAACTGATCGAACGGAGCTTCAGTTATTAAAATCAGCTTATATTATTTAAAACGAATTATTGCATAAAACCATTGTTGAGGACATTGCAGTGAAGAGAAAGGCCTAATTATGATGTAAATCATGTAAATATACGAACTATATATTACCAAGTACAGGTGCTGCTTACAGGACGTAATAAAATTATTAAAATCTATCCGGTAGAACGAGTATATGAAATCGCCCTGGTCGTTTTCAGTGTTTTTACATGTGATATTTTATTAAGTACACATTTTAATGATTTAAATACTCATAGAAAAACTAACGTAATTACAGAATACTTTTTTAACCAAAGTTTTTAATTATCATACTTGCACGTGTATAATATATTATGTGTGTATATATATATATATATCATATCACTAGGTACGCCTCATGTACCCGTCACGATAATATGAATATAAAGTGCTAATACATGTAAATCCACTACGTTATAGTAAGCCTGCTGTATCAATGATTTCCGCTAATTAATACATTTCAGATAATATTTATATTCTATGATGTCTTCATTATTAACAGAAAAAATTTAAATAATATTTATAAAGTGACTGTACCTAACCTATACAATGTGTATAGTACTATAAATATATGCATGCAATACGTATATGTCACATCACATATATTTATTACCAATTACCAATTATATTTTATTTTGAGAATTATTCATCAAAAATCGAGTCTTAAAATATGACTTCATTATTCATTATAGCCATTACGCCTCAATCCAAATGACATCTTTTGTTCACGTCTTCTCTATTAACGACCAGATAGGAAACCGCAGGTGCATTGTCACTTCCGCTTTGACTGTTCCAGAATTTCAAACTGAACCAAATACGTCTAATATTGTTTATTTTATTATCATCGTCTACTGTGCTTAAGATAATAATTAACAACGGCTAGGTGCGCTTTTATTAGTATTCCCTGTGCATATTGCAACGTAAGTAGGTTAGGTTAGACTGATAACAATATATCAAATTATTAAAAGAAAATTTAGAAATATCAAGTGTTTTATTTTCAATATCTTAATTTGTTTTTAAAATAAATGTATTTATTCATACTGATGAATAAAGGTATTATAGGTATTTTTGTATGTATACAATATTTAATTAGCTATAATAAATTACAATATTTTAAATTTGTGGTGCAAAATGGCCTCGAATTGCCTCCCAATAAGAAAAGTATCATTCATTTGAATTATCTTCTGTTTAGATAGTGAGTTTTTATATTGGAATTGCCTTGGATAGATATAATTAATTGATTTCTACTTTAAATCACAAACATTATTATTATTTTTTTTTTAATTAAAAACAATTTTAAGCAAACACGACAAAAATAATACATTCTTTTATAAAATGTGTAATCATATAAAATAAAAAATAATCAACTTTTCTTAAAATAATATATCATAATTTTTTACGGTCAATAATATAATAAGTTATCCAATAAATAATTATACAGCTTTTAATCAAATGTGTGTAATATGTATCTTAAATCTCAATGTTAGAGGTTTGAATGTATTATACGTCAATTGTTCTTTAGATTATTGAAATTTTGCTTTAACTTTGCTAGTCACTCTAAGTCAAGCTGTCTATTGATCGTTTTCTCTGAGTTTCTCGTACAGTATAAACATAGAACTGGATTTCATTAAGTTGATTGGTTTTCAAATAAACTGAGTATATTTTTTTGTGTATGCCCACCGTTTTTAATGTCATTATTAGCTAAGCTTTTTTTTTGATAAAGTATACGTATTATCGATATACTAATTAATAATCTAAGTTGGTACGCTGGAAGGCAATTCGAATGAAAATCAAGTTACCTGCCTATACTTGGAATGCAATTCGAGAGTCACCGCGTGTAAGTGCTTACTCGTGAATCATGAAAACAGTTCATATATTTTATTACTTAATAAAATGCAAGATTCGTGCATATATTAAATCATATAATATGCCTTACAGCCATTTGCCAACATTTGAAACCGATTTTCTAGGTATTACCTTTCGCCTATTTTCAACTATAACCTATTATAACCTTTTTTTCCCATTATTATTTAGTACAAATAAGACATTCCTAGCCATAGGCTATCTATATCTATGGATATTTAGGCAAATTACAGTTTGGTTTTAGCATTTTGACGTGAGGATTATAAATATTTGTATATAAGAACTAAGGGATAAATATATCTAAAATATAAATTACAGAAGTAAAAATATGTTTACATAAATACTAATATTTACAATGCTTAAGACTTGCACATAACACCTAACAGTAATAAGTGACCTTATAGATTTTAAAATATGATATTATTGTGGTCAATAACTATACAATATAACGTTGTCCGTTGGTCTGCTCCGAGGAAGTCCTCTGCAACTATATATAATAATAATATATGATCGATGGTGTGCCGCATGTGCTAATAACAGTCGAATGGTCAATCATCCTCTCGTCGACGATTGTCCTGCAACACAAAACAGGTAGTATTATACAATAGTAGCAGCTAGTCACGAGACCATCGTTCGGTATATTATGAGTACCTACTAATATTATAATATTCCGTCGGCAATAAAACGATGTCGAGTCGTGGTATTCGGCGAGCACAGGAGTCACGGACCGTTCGATTCACAGATGACAAACCTATGCGATATGTTGTGCTATTCCGGTGTAATATTGTGTGTATATACGTTGCACTGCGGAGCGCGAATTTCGTTACGTCATCACAATACGGATACGGACGAGCTATTATATACGTGTACGCAATTATTTCTAAGCCTTATTAATTATATTATATTTTGTTGTTCTATTTTATTATTTTTTCCCTGTCCAGACCACTGTTACAGCGCCATTACACCACTGCAAGCAGTATTATTCACATTGCCGTTTATGCGTCTGGGTATTTTCCCGCGACAGGACTCGGACGGGATCCGTCGACCACGTCATGTCAATGAGCCGCCAACGAACGAAAGCCGCGACCGCACAGCCGTCGGCCTCTGCGTCGCGTTATGCGTTTTTATGTTCATTATTATTATTTTGTCATTCTGTAAAATTACTCGTTACGACGACAGACGCACGGGAACGGTGTCTATCTAATATGACGACCGCGAAAAAAAATAAATAAAATAATAATAATAATAATAACGTAGTATATAAATATATTATACACATTTACTTGTACTACTATAAGATACAGGTGAGTACGTATGTATATACTGCAGAAATTACGTCGCGTGTACACGACGATGACAGTTGCACGTTCGGCGCAATTAAATCGTCAAAACGGATTCCACGGATCGCCGTTTGTTCCTATAGTATTATATTATCATAGATACCTACAACATACATCGCGTTAACATTATATTTTACGGTTTGTGGTTTTTACCTGTGCCGCACAAACGGCAAAACGTCTACGGATCGGTTTGAAATTTCAACTATTTTCTCTTCCTTCGACTGATGTGTGTGTGTGTGTGTGTGTGTGTTTGTGTTTTATATATATAATATTTTTACGAGGCGTTGAATTGCGTGACTAAAACCGAAAACCGTTTATTTTTAATTATCGATCGCAATGATTGAAATGTTATGATGTTTGATTGAAAAACAATATATTACGATATATATTATATATTTAATTTGAATATAGTTATATTATGACGTTCCGAAGATTTCATTAACCCTTTAGAGGTTTGAAATTCGTCGAATTCAATATACATATTTTGATATAATTAAAAGTTTAAACACAGTGACATCTATTCTGTACTGATATATAAAGTTGTACATTAAAAACGTATAACATCTTTTAACAAAATAGGTTTATTTGTTATAATAAAAGTCTAAACCGTCTTCTATATGCAAGGCGCGTTAAAATTAGTTCGACAGACCATACCACACTTAGTAAAATTTTTGTCGCGCGTAAACAAATTCAATCATCGTACTTACGATAGCACGACAAAATGTATAGTAAAAAAATGATAACCGTATAGGCTTTGGAAATCATATTTAATAATAGCAAAGGTACGTACAGATCGAACACGAACAATGTTATGATACATTACGCATGGCTGATGAATGTGTAGGCATCCGTCAAGTGTTGACTGTTATAATATTAGTTAATAACCTAAATAAAACGTCCCGTTCTAATAAATAAATGCCTTTACTTTATGACTTGCGTATCATAATATATATATATATATATATATATATATTCGTGTGTGTGTATGTGTTGACTATTGATATTACTTTATTGTCCACTCGACGAACAGAAGTGTATTCGATATCAGATTAAACGATAACGCGGTGTATACAATATCAGAATTCAGTTTAATGATGTGTGAAAAAGATTTTTTTACGACCGCGGTTCTGTAGTCATTACTTTTTAAAAACGCGGAATCGTTTATGTAACTATCGGACGAAATACGCGTGCATAATGTGTACCTACCTACATGAAATAGTGAATTTCAGTTAATAATACGTTTTAAAATCGAGGCGTTTCGACGATTGATAGGAATCACAATTGCGTTAACGACGATATCGAATTTTGAAATTTATAGTTTGTTGTTACTCGCACGTTGTATGGTAAGTGCAACCATACGGAGTTATTAAAAACAAAAGTATTGTTATGGGTATCGATTTAATATCATAATTTATAGTAATTTTGATTATTATGAAATCAAGGTCATCGAGGGTATAGTGACAGGGAGATAGCGTTTTTATAAAATTTAATTTTCATATGTTATAAAAACAAGAACTCTTTATAGTTAAACCAACCCGAGCGAAACCGGGTAAACCAGCTAATAGAATAAAAAAATTCAATATTTTTAAATTTTAAAGAATAACTAGGTTCCATTTTCATTAGAAACAATTCCATACAAATCGTATAATTAATTTAGCTCTAGGCCCTGGCCATTATACGTTATAATATTTGTTTATCAAGAAGGAAATCTGCCATAATCTATAATTATTTCAATTAAAAAGTCTATGTGAATCAATATGGAACTACACTGTGCACTCAGTGTTTAATCTGTCCCGTAAACTTAGTGTACCGACTTCTATATAGTATAATATTATGTTTTCTCCGTGAATAATTAAAGGAAAAAAAATGTTTTATCAATACTTCATGTTATCTTTCTTAATCGAATTCGTCATTCTAAAAACGTATCTATATGAGATATATGATGCGATGTAATGTAACAAAAATTGAACTATTACTTTTTTTTTTTTTTAATTTTTGACAGATAATTAATGGTCAGAATGATTTTGTCGGTATAGTACAATTTTACAGGGAGTCAAGGACATTACAGAATTCAGCTTCATACATTTATTTTAACTAATATGCTTGTAAACAAAAATTAAAATAGTCGAGCATTCATTATTTAATATAACGTTTTATTTTCTACTTTTGTAGAATTCGTAGTAGTTAAAATTATGTAAAAAAATATTTCCTTAAACGTAAATAAGTTTGAGATGATTTCAACACTTAACTGTTTAAAAAAAAATCACCCTGAATATAACGAAATTATAAGACACAAAATCATAATAATTGTTGTGTACAATAAATACGTGCATAGATAACGAAAAATGTTATTAGACGATAATTTATGCATAAAAAATAAATATAACCGACAAAGGTCTGGATGGTTACATTTTATAATTTATTCTTACATTGCATAATAATCTAAAAGTTATTTTTTAGAAACCTTGGATAACGAATTCACGTAAATTATATATTATAATCAAAAACGTTGGTTTTTTTTTTTTTAGAACAATAATAAATCATTTTTTTCGTAAGTCTGCGGAGTCGAGTAAACAGTTATAGTTCTTAATTATTACACTACATCTACACGAAACCTAACGCAGGCCACCTCGGTGTAGACATATATATGTACATATGTATGTCGGTTGTACAAAGAATTACAATAAGAATACAATACATAATTAAACACTAATATTTTAAATAATTAATGCTATACGAGCCTACGCGGTGTACAACGGTTAACGATGTGTATAATATTGTATGTTACGTATTAAAGACGAATTGCATCGCCGGGCGCTCCATTATCATCAACATTATATTAAGTGTATACGATAATTATACGAACAATTTGTATGTCTCGTGTATCGTTTGTATGCATATAATATGTACATAATATAAGAAATATACCATATATACACAATATATATAATATTCGTTTGTGATGCAATATCATTATTACTTGGCCCGCGTGTCCGAACACGATCCACACTCGTACATACGAATAAATTATCGCGGGACGCAGGATATATTACGTAATAATGCGCACTTACACAACGATGTAGGTATTATGGGTAGGTACGTGCGATTTCCGGAAAAAATAAATAATAGCGTACTGCGTAGCGCCGGAAAGAACAAAAATATTCGGATGTCTTAGACAACGGACGTGCGTCATCGTCGCTCGAAAATGATTTAAAAAACAACGGCTGTTGTAAAAATAGCGGACAAGTGGGTAACGCGCGTTCCGCCGTACAGTTAGTAGGTGTCTACGGAGTTTCTTGTCATCGGGTAGGTCAGTGTATAGTAATGGACGTGTTGGATTTGAATTCTTCGTTGAATCCGTCGACTATAACATAAGAAACACGATTTTCTAAGCGGACACTGTCCGTCCGTCGGCCTGTACATTATATAATGTGCACCAAGTGTGTTGTATTTTACTATAGTAATTTATTTCATTTATTTCATCTTTCCTCAAAAACATAGAATTCACGTCACATATTATTGTTGTTGTATTAGATAATAAGTACATAGTAAATTATGTGAATATATATTTCTATATACTAGTGATAGGTCGAACTGCTCGACATGAAAAAAATTCGAACCGAACTATCAAGCATCTTTTACTGTTCGAAAATTGAACTTGAAAATATTCGTCAAACCAGACTTACTGGCTACGATAGTTCAAAGACCAAATATTTGTAAAATTCTTCAAAAATTATTTTAAATAAAAAACAAATTGATAATGATTAAAAATAATTAGACTATTGGCGATAGAAAGTTATAAGCTGTAACGGGCACGTTATGTATCATTTATAAATTTTTAATAACAATGATAAAAATTATTGAGTTAGAGTTCGAGTTCGAATTAAAATGATTCTAGATTCGATTCGGTTCGAGTTCGAAAAAATAATTTAAAGTTCGGTTCAAGATCGGTTCGATTTAAAAAATCTGTGTTCGACCCATCACTACTATACGTACACCTATAACTTATAAGTTTGTGGTATAGGCAATACTTTAAAATTAATCTAAACACTAAATAAAATATAATAATATATGTAAAAGCATCAAAAAACTCACGAATAATACTTAAAATTATACCTCAATAATTAAAATCTTTATTTTTCAATCGATATCTAATTAGATCAAAACTTTACCTTCAAACGGTAATGAAAAAAAAATAATACGCTTATGTATTTTTAAACTTCTATAAAAGCTATACGGACTCTTGTAATAAATTTTCAAGCCTAAAAATTGTTATCAACGCTTTGTACAATAATTTCAATAGCTTTTAAACAGCTTAAGATCAAGTAACCTAGTTAATTTTTAAATTTTATTGTGTATAAAAAATAATTTAATTAACAGTGGTGTGACAAATTTTTCCACGAACAATACTTTTTCAATCATAATCAAAATAACTAAAATCGTTAATTTAGGTTGAATATCAAAATTTAAATTACAGATGCTCATAAAAAATATTTTTGGAATTATGATTAACATTTTTTTGTTATTTTTGTAACAAAAATATATGACAAACTTTGTATAAAATTGACAAGACTTTTTTTTTCACCAAAGTCATAAATTTAAAATATCTATAAAATGGTCAAAATATATTTAAAATTATATTTTGGATAGAAAATACTAAACAATACTTAAACAATTAGTGAAAATGTCGAATACCCGGAGTTATTTGTTTTTAAATAAATTAAAATAAAATCAATTTTTTCAATAACTGCAGGTTTTGTTCCACTCAAAATCCAAATGACATAGAATATTAAATATCAAGTTGTTATTTATTAATACTTAAAGCACGGATTTCTATCTAATTTCGTGTTTTTTTCCTTTTCACATTTTTGGATTTTTGTCAATAATCTTTACGAATCAACTAATCAAATTCCAGGTTTGATTTTTTTTTCCGAATATTTAATGGTTATTGCCTATATACATAACCTAACTAGAAATTCAAAATAATATGACATTACATGAAAGCATTTCAATAACTGATGAAAAAATTCAAGCTATTACTATTTAATTATACATAAGTTACTTCAAATATGCTCCAATCACTTCGGTGATGTCGAATGATCGTTCGCTGTATTTCAAAATAGGTTGTCAGAAAACGTCATGTTTTACGGAAAAAAAAACTAGAAATGCATATGGATGTATGATTATTCATTTTAATAATAAATAAAATATAAAAAAAATTTATATAAATTTATAATACCTTTTATACAATATTTAAATAAAAGTACCATTTCTATTAATTCAGTAAAATATTATGATGTAAATAATTAAAATTTTATTGCGTATTATAATATGGCATATTTTGATACTTTTTAGTGCATAAAATTCCGTGCTCTATTTATAACACACAAATCACGCTGAAATTGGATATCGATCAGGATATCATATACGTATAGTTGAGAGACGAATGGTACAACATACGTAAGATTACTGGATAGATGAGACTGATAAATACCGATAACATAAAAAATATATGAAGATGTAATCCTAAAAAATATTCAAAAAGCTATACAATATGGACGGGTATAAGCTGTACAAATTAAATTATCGCTAAATAAATTATTTATACGTTATAGAAAACGTAGTATATATAATATACTCGTATTATATATTAGGCATGTCATCGATGTAATTGTTGATTTAACGTGTATGACGTTCTTTTAGTAAAACTATACAAGTTTTCAAATTATAGTTATATATTTAATGAAAAAGCTTTTAAAAAGAAAAACAGACTGGGACATTTATGAAAGGATTCAATAAATACACGAGATACAAGTTTGTTGTTGAAGTAAAAATGTTTGAACTGTACTGAACAAAATATACAAAAAAAGTAGCATATTTAAGTAGGGCCAAGTGTTACGGAGCTATCGTGTTTCTTGCTACAAATTAATAATATTAATCAAAAAAAAAAAAATAAATAATATTCAAAAGATATAATAGGATTGCGTAACCGCGTTTCCGTTATATTCTCACGAAGACTGTGTCTGAACTCAATTATAGAATTTTAGCGTTACCACGAGGATAACCCACTTCCCTCGTCAGTATTTACACTCCCTCGTTACTTCACACATCACTGGATATAATATTATTATATAATATAATTTGCATAGAATCGTTACGATTGTGGATAATCAGATACGTCTAGATATTGGAATTAAAAAAATAAAACATAAATGAGAAAAAACAACAAAAAAGCCATTTACATTTCTATTTCACCACTGGTAAATATTATACATCATTAGGTATTTGTATATACTGTGCGTACCAGTGTCGATCGCTGCAAGCACACACTTCTATATCACGACAATGCATATATTATATATATGGGAACCACCAATACTATCGTCACGGTGATATACGCCGTGCGTGTGTTCTGGTTTTCTTTTTTTATTTAATCTTTCGTCCTACTCATTTTCTTTCTTATTTGGGTATAATATATAAATAGGTATATAATATATTGTATTAGCACATAACGTATTCAACAATGTAAATGTATATATGTATGTATATTTATGTATGTATGTATGTATGTCAGTATGCGTGTATGTTATATTCACATTCTCTTCGTTGTCCCGACAAACGAATACTAAATGCTTCATCATTCATCTATAATATACATATATATATATATAGCTAATATTTATATCCACGGTGCTATGTTTATAATTTATTGTGCAATTGTGAAATTTTCGATTTTAAAAATTATTTTAAGTTTTTAATTATTTTTAATCAAAATAACATGTTTTTTTTACTCAATTATTTACACAATATATTACAAATTTACAACGTAAGCCAGCTAACTATATAACCATAAATTTACAAAAAATATTATAACTACCATATAGTAACAGACTTATAGACATTTTCCCGGTATAGCTACACGAGTAGTAAGTACCTACTATAACAGAACACGTTTTAATTGTATATATTATCGATTTCATTAGTATTTGCACTATATTGCACTTATATAAGTGGCAACAAAATCTGAACCAGAGATCATAGTATGAAAATATGAATACAAAATTAATTTTCTTATTACGTAAAGTAATGTTTAATGTTATATAAATCAAATACAAAACAAACAATAATAAACGACTTGCAAAAATTAAAGTATATAACAAGTGTGGTGTGTCAAAAAAAGAAAAAAATCACCCTACGTATATGACATAACATCGACAATAGTTGAGCACATTTATACTCTATAACGCGGTTCATCCATTACGCAGACGTTCGTTTGTAATATAATAATATGGTCCCGATTTATAGTAATTATTATGATTATCATAATATATTGTGATGGGCCACTTTGAGCTCACAACCACTTCCGAGTGCAACGTACGTTAGACGTACCCACTAATAATAAATATAAATGGTATAATATGCACTGTTGCAGTGCACTATGTACACAGTGACATTAATTCGGATTCGTAACTCATTATATAGCTGAGTATAATTATACGGTTTTTAGAACGAACCGATTGATAAGCAAACCATCGTTGAACTGCCGGTTTTGCGAGTGAAAAAAAAAAACAGTGCGCGAATGCGTAAAATCTAATAATAATGTAAAACAACCGCCGTCGCCGCCGCCGCATAGACGATGACGACCGGAACGACCACGCCCGCGCAGGGTCATCGCAGCCACCGCGGTCCAGACGTATTATAGACATTAGTATACACTCGCGATCGCATAATATCCATATAAAATATATATATATATATATATACACGGCGGTTAAGTACCTCTATCGTACAATGTCTATAATACGCATAGAGCGTACCGATATGGAAACGAGTTTCATTCATGTTTTCGCGGCCGTAAACCTCGTCGGCTGACGTCTGGACCGTGAGCGGTCACAGACGCGCCAAAATCGGTGGACACTATATTATTTTATTTTGTATTCCTGCAATCGTGTAGGTGCGTGATCTTGATGTGTAATATTAAACGGAAAAACGTTGAAATACGCGTCGTACGTATACGCGCGATTTCCCGGCGGTTCCGCAAAGTTTTTCCGAGTTTTTATCGCGCCGACGACGAGTAGACCTACGCGGCCGACGATGATAATAATATCGTCGTCGTCGTCTCTAGAGTTCACTCGAGCCGCGCGTTTTGCGATTACGTCGCGGACGGTAATTCTCAGCCGACGGAACGACTTGGGCGAAATAAATCGCCGTGGACGGCCCCTCCCCAGCAGGAGGTGCACTATTTTCAGAAATGGTCGTATATGTATATATATATATATATATATATACATACGACACGACGTTTTCGACTTAATGACGGTTAACTGTGGCGGTCGAAATGCGGTGCTGTTGTTTAATGAGCCCGCAAGCGAATAACCCAAATCAAAATTCACGATTAGTGTGGTTATTTTACGTACAATATATGAATCGATGAAAAAATGTGTGCTATACGTATTATTTAGATAATAAAATTGTAGTTTATGTTTATTTCAACGAAAACGTGTCCCTCAGAAGTCGTTACCGCCTATTGCATTATATAAGGATATGGATATACAATATACATAATAAATATATATATATATATATATATAAAATTAACGTGACTTAATTCTTTTCGATTAACTTTTAATTGAACTAGTTCATCTACTTCGGTGTTTTTTTTTTATTATTATTATTAACTCGTTTAATATAATTTTTTTTTTTTTTTATCAACTAATTCGCCCATCCTTACTATTATTATCATTCACCAAACACACTATGCAACCACGAAATTCAATAGTTCGAATATACAATGCGCGTCGGAAAATAACGCAAAATACCATTATGAGTTTATTAAAAATAGCTAAACCGCGTAGTTGTAACGTGCCGGAAAAATATATGATATGTTATATTATATATTAACGTTTCTCGTCCACCGACGTTTTCGTTATTAATTTGCGGTAAAATTTAATTCCGCCCGCACAAACACATAATAATATTATAGGCCAACGCTAGTAATATCTTATAGAAACGTACACGTTTGCGGTGTAAAACCGCGTTAAAGTCTTCTGATCGTCATAATATGTGCAGCGTGTGTAGTGCGCATAATGATTTCACGTAGAAATATTGTGTACGACATTTTATTATTATACAGCGTATATGGAGATAAATGCCGATTGCCGAGACACCGATCGCGTCGCATTGCACTGCAACCGCGCGTGCATAAATACATAATATAATACATATAATATTATTATGCGTGTGCGCTCGTTGTTACGAAACGCGTATCGCGACGAAGGTAGTTTTGATTATTATTATTAATTTTATTATTTTTTTTTTTTTTTATTTTTCTTAACAGTATTTGCTAATAAAATTCGTCTGTTGTCGTCGTCGTGGCGGCGGCGGCACACCCATTGCCGCCGCGGCCTTTACATCATCGTTATATACCGAAAGACGAGAGACGGCACCGCGCGCGCGTCGGTTTATTGCATTTAATGTACCTATACGACGTATTGGATCGATCGGTTCGATTAGATAAATCGGTTTAATATTCATGCGGCTTATGTCTGGTCTGCGGTTGTCAGAACCATTATCTCTGGGTAATCGCCAACCCGAAAAAAAATAATACCTCCAGCGCTTTCTTTCGTATGTTATTCTCTCGAGTCCCGCTGCATCATAATATTATAACGCGTCTAAATAGCTGGCATTGCGTTAGCCGTATGCCTATATGCACGATATACCTACATATATGTATAACGCAATCGGCAGAAATACACAAATTATTGCTATTTTTATTATCACGACGACGTCATATATTATATCATATATATATATATATATACAAGGTGTAACAGATAGAACTGACTTTTGGAATAATTTTTTTATCCAAAACAGCCAATTCGTGAATCTGATTATAATAAGAACAATTTTTGTGGTAAAAAGATTTACCTAAGTCGAATAGTTTATTTTTTACAATATTTTTTTAACATTAATCTGGAACGTAATAACATTTTTAAAAATATGATTTTTGAGAATTTGCTGACTTTAGTATATTTCTTAGATTATTTACTCGTCGTATAATATTAACAATCATTTTTATACGTTTAGTAGCAACATTTTTTTTTTTTTTTTTTGGTCATGTCTTTCTGTTACACTCTTTATATTATAATGACTAATATATACCTTTTATAAACATATAATATTATATTATTTGTTACGTGTATTCTATTATTTCGTTCGGAAAACGATATCGGTCCGTCCCCGTACGCGTAAATATTTGTGTGTTCGCTTTACAATGAAACTTCTAGTATAGGCATTATTGCTACATTGACTAGCATTACAACTTTCGTCGAATAATAATTTCTATTACGTCTTGCGTTGTATATTCTATACTTTTTATACGGACGTACATTGTCGTATAATGTACATACAATACAGTAAGTCTCTATTGGTTATCGACTATATTGTGTTCATATTATATGTTTTTACAATATATTGTTGTTGAGAAACGCGCACGTGACATAATTTAATATGTAATATATGTTTATAAAACGATTGTTATTTCTTGGTAAGTGCATTATTTATTTCCACGAAATGCAATGATCGACGGAAAAAAAAAACAGATTACAAAAAAAAAAACCGATGTTTTGAATAGGTATATTTCATCAAAATACTATACGCCTGAAACGTTAAATTTAATGATTTCGGCACGTAAATATAAGTGTACGGACAACTGTAGACGAGATGATGCTATGTACGACTGAATTCGATATAAATAAATCCAAACTCTCGAACCGGTCATCGTTCAAAAATATTTATTTTTTATTGCCATTGTTCTTTTTCTCCGACGAGTATAATTTGTTTAAATTAACTCTCAGAGTTATAAGTATTATTTCTAAAAGAATAACCTTTTTTCTAATCCAATTAAATATATGTATATAAATAGTTATACTTTTCGCATAAATAAAAAAATATTTTTTGATTAATATGGTAGTAACTTAGTAAAAATTATTTTATTTGCGACTAATCAGTAATCAGTAGGGCTGGGATTCGTATGTAAATACATATTTTTACTAAAACATGATAAATTAAATATTGCAAATGATAAATTCATTTCACGTGATTTGCAATAAAATAAAACATATTTTATTTTACATGTTTTTACATATTTCGTCATAAATACGTATTTTAACATTATTTGTCAAATTTCTAACTAATCACATAGTTAGTTGACTGAAATCAGTAGTTAAATTTGTATAAAATATATAAATTATACATTTGCAGCAGAATAATATTTCAATATTATTTACTGAAATAATTTTACTAATTTATTGAAATTGAATTTAAAAAAAAATATTTTTGTTTTTTTTTAAGATCATTGAAATAAACTAATATAAATATGTCTAATATATTATATTAATAAATATAAAAAATACACATGATTTATGTACTGTAGTTATGATAAATAGTAAGTCATAACGAAAACTTTTTTAATATTTTATTTTCATTGTTGTAAAATAGTATGATGATATCTCAAAGTTTAATCAGATTTTCAACTCTCTTGAATAGAAATTAAAAATTAAATATTACGACTGTACACGCATAGTGCATACTGTATTCAACAAAGATTTTACATACAATTTCAAATTATTCGAAACACATCGCAGCGTGAAACTAGTTGCATACTTAACGATTATTTTATACTCGTATTAGAGTGCCTACTTACATATTTAACAATTATCTTAACTAATTTTTGTCAGTATCATTTTCCACAACAAAACAAATTAATTTGTGAACGCTGGCAGAGATGAAAATTAATTTCTACGAGTTGTTCTTTTCCGCTGCGGAGGAATAAATTTGAATTTAAATTCGGGTTGAAACTAACTCGTAGGAGGTTATCATTGTTGTTTGATAATTGATGGAATTAATGAGAATTTCTATTTTTTTTTTTTTTATTCCCCATTGAGGTAATCATAAAAATATATATTATATATGGAATAGATATGAAATAATTAGTTACGAAGTAAAGCCACGGCTACGAATTAAATTGTATCGCAGGCGTATATTTAATAATCATAGAAACTGTATTCATTTTTAGTAGAAAAAAAAATTATAAACAGAAGAATATAATTGATCTTGAATAATAATTCTCGTATAATTTATTAATTGAAAAAAGCAAATTATTACATTATACGCATATTATATTAACGTATACCTAATTCGTATCTTACTGAGAATTCGTAAACATCAGTTCATCCTTTGTCTCAATAATAATTTGTTTACAGAGATGTTTCCTAACAATAGTTCCTGTATTGTATCGTATAATAACAACAAGTTATTATTCGTTTTAATTGATAAATAACGAAAAAATCTCATTTATGAATTGCACAACTAAACGTTGAAGGTACCACTTTGCTATAAAAATAATGATTATGATTTTGTATATTATTTCACCCGAACAGATAATAATTATTGTTGTGCATTGTACACGCTCGAGGTCAAAGGAAAATAGGTAACTATAATAATATCGCGATGTTCATTAGTATTCTTCACTAATGGATTTATGTAAATATGCCAAAATCGGATCAAGGGTCTTAATTGCATATATCTGAGCTGAATTTTTTTTTATGTACGATATATTATCATAATGTATATTACTGTGTATTATGGCTAAAAATGTAATCTGCGGAATCGCGGAAGAACAAAATAGTAATTATGATTTATACATTTTGTTCGGAATATTTTGTTTATTATGTTTTAATTATATGGTTTATGTAAAATCGACGTTTTCGATCAAATCTACGGGGTAAACAAGTATAGTACTTATCCGCAATAAGATAACAAAAATGTTACGGTTATCAAATAATAATATAAACATCACAAAATATGAACAATAATATAGGTATGATTTATTTTATTTGGCGAATATGTTAGGCCGAATATCGTCTCTATAGCGTCTAATATATGCTTTAATAAAAAAAATCGTTTTTTTTTTTCTGTACAAATCGTGTAATTGATAAGTCTCTCTCGTGTTCGCCCCCGTTGCGCTGCATGAATAATAAATTGTTAATAAATACATATAATATTATGTAAAAACGTACAAATCCGCTACATAATTATAACAATTTTTAGACCGGATTAGTGTATTAGTAAACGTTGAATTTACTAACGCGTTTAATGAAAAAAAAAAAAAAAAAGCAACTCGCACATTATGCCAGTGATATGTACAGTTATTTTATCTTCTAGAGTGTATTTTATACGATTCAATTCGAGACTGCACGCTATATTAATACGAACACCTTGTTAGGTACCTATTGAATGGGACGAAAATGAGACACGAGTCCTTACACTATATAATACGGAGTGCAACAATTATTTATAAGTACGCTTCAACGGCTTAATAGCCGGCAGAGCAATAAAAATTACTTTCACAACTTTGTTAAGACATTTTGACCGTCTATATATTTTTCTGCTGGTATTCGCAGTGGTGGACATTTTAATGGTCATCTATATCTGTGTATTATACTATACTCACTGAACTCGCCGATTACTCGACACCTGTAATACCCCAATTATTTTATAATACAAAATACAATAATGGAGGAATGGCATTATTTTAAGATAAGAAAAAGCTCAATACGCTAGAGTAATATATAATCACTATAACGCGTTCGTATAGTGCATGCCTTTGTGTGGTTACGGAAACTAGTAAATACAAAAAATTAGTGAAATCGAGATCAGCATTTTCGTCGATTAAAAATATATCATGATCAAGCTGGATTATTAAACAAATGTTTCCTCCCTATGAACCTGTTTTGATAAATTTATAAATAATTTATATAACATTTTCGTTAGGATTAGGAGTTAAGAGTCTTATAAACAGTATTGGCATAATTTAAAACGTCATCGTTTTTTTTTTTTAATAATTTCCTTTTCTCCGATGTTTTTTTTAGATTTTTATCTTAACATTTTGTATTCTTATGACTGACATGATTTTTCGGGTTGGGGGTTATTTTAGCTATTCATTTCTCACCTAGAAACACCTAAAAACAAAAGGAAGAGAACGTGTAAAAAATATAAACTGTGTAGCCACCTCTAGATTTTTGTAGTTTGATTCAAAAGGGTTATGTTTTAATCGATTTATACTTATCGATTTGTCCGGACGTATTTTCTCATACAAAATATATATACTTGACATAAACTAAAACAAATTAATAATTAATAATTGGAGAACATTAAAGTATGTTAAGTAATATCATATATATATATTTAAATAAATAATAACTAAAACGTTAAATTATCGTGTACATTTAAAATTGTATCAACGAATAAAAAGTATTTTTTTTAAATGTTTTAATTTCCATATAATGTATTGTACGTACACGTTAATAATAATAATAATGGTAAAAATACTAAATATGGGCAATATTAATCTTGTTTATATTTCTTTAAAGGACAACATAATTTTTTTTTAATGTACTCAATGATATATTTTTCCATTAGAATATAGACATTAGACGAGCTTAAAATTAGGGTGAGGTCACTCCTTGTCCGAAAAGGAGTTGATTTATTTAATATAAGATATACGCTCATATACATTCCATGTTGAAATATTATATTATACAATGTCCAAAAACGAATAGAAAATAAAAATATAATCAATAATTGTATTTAATATTAGTATTATAGTAGGTAAGGTAGGATATATTTTAATTTTTAAGAATAATACAATTCAAGCAGAGTAATGTGTTATATTCATTTCATTAAACGTATACCTAGTCTTATATAGAACACAAAAAAAAATTATTATTTTATTGATATTTGATTATTTTTTAATGTATTACATTATTTGCATATAATTATAATTTGGTTCCTGATAACAGATTATACAAAATTATCAAAGAAGTGCGATTAAAACTTAATTTTGATGAAAGTTGTATTACGTTTATTCAGAAGAATATATAATAAAAAAAAGATAGATTCTATAGTAGCCCCTTCAGGATACGACTTAAAAAAAAAAAAAAATTTTCATTTATATTAGTATATTTAAGAAAATTTAAAATATTCTTTATGGTCTTTAATGTGTCAAGAATACTTTACTTGATGTTTATAATGTATCACTTTTTAAAATTATGATTATTTAATTTTATTTATAAATGCAAAGTCAGATTTAGCTATGTAGAGGTCACTGGACTCATAATTTTATATAGTGGAGAATTTTAAATATTTTTTCTCTAAAAGTATCTAGTTGTTAACAATATATTATACTTCATCATTTTTCATATAGTCTAAAACTGTTTTTATTACCTAGCCATGATCTTTAAATGTTTCTAACTAAAATAATTATAAATATAAAGCTGATATAAATTATAATTTTTAAAAACTTCGCTGTTAAAATAAATACATTACTATTATTGAAGCTAGTGACAAAAATAAATATAGTTATTATTTTCTGGCAATTGAGGAAAAAAATAAAGTGGTTGATTGTCGGTCAACGTTTAAATTTCTACCAAAAAGTATTTTTTTATTATTATTATTTACATAACAATTGTACGTTTTAATAAAGTAAACAAAAATAAAGAAAATAATAACAAATTAAATTATATTTTTTTAAATAAATCTAAATATTTCTACTTGTTTATCAAGAATGAAAAAAAAATATCTTTTGAAAACCCGAGACTCTGTTTAGAGGAATTATAGTAAGATGTATTATGTAACAATAGTTAAACTTTTTTTCATTCCTTGATTTTTTGACCTTTTTTCTTTGGATTCGCTTATAATTAATAAATATCTTAAATCAGTATTACTACTACAAATAAATAGATTCGGCTAATAAACTCAATTAAGTTATTTTTTCCTCTTAATATATTATGATACACAAACTAGTAAATATTTTCTCTTGAAATTTATTTGTTTATACTTTTGACCAAACTTCATTAAATTTAAGTACAAATTAAATATTAACAAATTGAAGTATATAATATTATACTTGTGTGTTCCAATAAAAAGATAATTTATTAATGAATAAAACAATTAACGAACAAGTAATAAGATAAAAATCAACAAAACAATATCAGAAAAATCTACTTGAAGACACTGGAAATAAAATATAAAATGCATTGACCACATTGATAAAATTTTTCTTTTAATTAAAAGAAGTCTCGGTGATTGAATTTAATAGAATTGTAAAGTTAAAGTAAAAATAAAGTAAGTTAAAAGTTGCTAGAAACATAAATATTAAAATCTATTATTTATTCATTATGATTATTTGTTTAAATTAATTTACTATTATACCCTTTAAAATACTTTAAAATATAAGTAATTATTGTGTTTATTATTTAAATAAATTATTAAACATTTTTTTTTAAATAAAAACTGTACAATAAATAAAAAGTTTGACTTACAATATGTACATTAAAAAAAAAAATATTTCATCTTTTACGTTAAAAACATTTAATATATGCAAACTCTGACCTTAAAATTTTACATACAACCTACTCAACATAATAATATTTAATGGGTTTTTTTTTTAATTGCTAATTGAATCAATTTGTAATTATAAACACAATGTAATATTGTAATTTATAATTTACTATAAATTATAAATATATTAAGTACAACAAAGATCTACAACATATTATATTGATAATTATATAACATCGGTTAACCGTGCGGAGAATTTTAATTTTAGTGGAACACTAAACAATACAAATTATACATTAAACTGTTCGTCCCTCAGATTTTTAATAAAAAAAATTGTTATGTTTATATATATATTGTTGATGAAATGAGTTATATTTATCTATAGGTGTGCGCATGAGATAGTTAGGATAGTTAGGATAGGACAATTTACTACTCTAATAGGTTTTTTTAATGCATATTTTAATATTATAAACGATAAATTATTGAATATTTTGATTGAAAAAAAATCATAAAAAACACATACCCTGAGGGCTGAGATAGATGATAAGTATCGTAAAAAATGTATTTTATATTCTGTGATTTTCATATTCAAAATGTAATATTGAATGTATAATTATCTTATTGAATGAATTGTGTATATAGTATATGTTAGGTAACTGTATATATTTTCTTGGATTATTAATTAACAATGATTATAATATTTTTAATGATTAATATGTTGTTTTGACAAATATTTATTAATGTACGAGTATATTGTATTTTTTTAAGATAAAATAAAATAAAGATTACCCAAACCGACTTTACTAATGATAATAAGGGTTTGAAAAAATAACAATTTCGTTGGGATAAATTGTATGTATAAATCATAAATAAATATGTGACTATAACTATAATACTCTGTCAACAACGTCTGCACACGCCTATGTGATTATGAATTAAACATTTGTATACCTTAGTTTTATAGTGAAATTATGTTGACATTTTTCCAACTAAAACGGCGTAACGAAAAAATATAAAGGCATAAATTTCATAAAAAAAAAAATAACATAGAAATGAAAATAAAAATAAAAATACTCCGAAGAGAATTTTTTGAAGTTTTACGAATACAATTTAATATTTATTTGGATTTTGTTAATAGTTCCGGACCCAATTTCCGGGGAGAGCTGAGCGAATTTTATCGTCTCGGCCGGCAATCAAAAAATAAAAAACTATATATCCACTAGCTGTTATTATTTATTTATTTTTTTTTGACAAAACGTCGTATTCTGTGTCTCGTTAAGTTATTAAAAAAGCTTTAAGACCCTCCCGTTATGAGAAAGCATACGAGCTGTGTCACATAAGTGCCACTAAAGTTCGGGTACATTTATATATTATTATATTTCGTTATCTGAGAACCATAAAGTCGACGCGAAGACGTATTATTATCTGTCAACCGACGTGCCCCGCGCATGTGCGTGTACGTGTGTGCGGGGCGAATGTTACATAGAAATCAAATTGTGTTTCGCCAAAGAATATAGTTTTATTTATTTTTTATCACGAAAACCGCGCAATATTGTTTCCCTCGTTTTCTTATACCGCACTTATAATAAAATACGATTTTACGATTTTAAATGCATAAAACAATGATAATTTTCAGTTGTTGTTCGTCGTAACGACTGCGGTAATAAGCATTAATTCAGTGGTTGTAAGTTGTTGCACACGACATTGTGCGCTACCGCCACATAATAATAAAAAATCAATATTCATGAGATTCGTCGCTATTTTTGTACAAATATAAAGGGAGGTGTTTCATAATTAATATGCTACTTTTTTTTTAGTTAAAAATACAATAACTATAATCCCCAGTTAAAATTTTTTAAGAAAGAACCGTATTTTATAGCGTCCACAAAAACGTGATAAATTTACATTTTTTACGAAAACCAGTCTTTACCAGTCTACATGTTATGTTAGTTACGTCATTTCAGTAATTTGCATCAGTATATGAAACCGTTTTTCACATTTAAAATTAATCTTATTTAATTTTTTTTATGATATAATAGATATATTTTATTTATTAAAAACTGTAAATGCTTGAAAAAAAGGAGCGTTGTACGTAGCTAAATTGATGATTGTTACTAAGTAAAATTAAAATGTTGCTATACCCGTAAACGTTAATACCGAAATCAAGCGAAAGACTGTTTACATTGCTCTAAAAAAAAAATATTGTTCTTGTGCTATCGAATCGTTGCTAGAAATATCGTACCACTTCCAATCAACGAGTATAATAACGTTATTATTTTTGATTCATTGAGTGTTGCTTGATTGCGACTCGAAGTGATCTTTTTTTTTCCTTTTTCATATCCCGATTACGGTTGGTACAAAGTAGGTAAAAAATACTGTTTTCGATGGTTATTAAAATATTGTTAATAAATATCCTAATTGCGTTTTACATATTTTAATGTAAATATATTACAACGTATTCTCATTAGCTTATAGTACTCAACACAAATAGTGCTTTCTAATTCATTAAAACTAACACGAATTTTTACACAATTTAAAAAAAAGTCTAATGGCAAACAAACTTCTTATTTTATAATAAACTGTTAAGCAGATTATAATTTTTTAATATCTTCATTTTTAATTCCTAGTTATTAAAGTTTACATACTAAGAAATTATTCTTATTAAACCTTTAAAAATGATTTTACGACAATTTGAATTACAATGTGTCATACTATGTAATCCAGTACTTATACACAGTACCTAATTTTTACAAATTATGACATTTTAATAAATAAAATATATTGATTAGCAATTCCTATAATTTTCAAATAGACGACATTTTAAGTATAATTACGATACCGTTGAAATTTAGGCATAGATAGGTACTTGTGTCATAAGAAACTCATATAGTTTGTTTTTATATTGACTGATTCCAAATAATTTATCAATTTTCCTACTATCTTGTATAAGTTTCACAATAATCTACTACAAAAACAAGATATGGCATTTCATTTTCAAATTCATCTAACGTAGCTAGTTTAATTTTGACGTGTGTATGAGTGGAAGTCATACGTGCGAATGATAAATACACTTTTACACTATATAGAAGGTTATTTTGACAAGATACATAACTACCATACTTTTTAACAACTTTTGATATTATAATAATACATTTTTTTTTTTATAATTTAACGATTTTTGCGAAAAATAACTTTTACTGGTTTTTATTATAGTGATTATTTTTAATTTCACAAATTATATTTTCCAACATACTGATATTGTAAAAAGAAAGAAGGAAAAATCGAACCGGAAGTTTTTTTCCCAATTATTAATATATAAAGTTATAAGCTTATAAACGATGATTAGAGTACTTTATATTTTACAGATCAATTTCACTGGACGTATCGGATTAGATTTTAAAAGCGCATATTTTCATAAAAATATAACCTGTCTTAGTACAAAGTAAAAATTTAAAAATCTAAGAAAAATTTATCATGTCATGAATTTTTTTTCAAGAAATCATAGTATACTTATAGTATTTCACTACAGTAAGTGCTTTATATCTTTATATTACTTTTGTAAATTTAAGAAAGAAAAAGTGAAGTATTCACTGCGGTTATAATATTAATGTTCCGTTAAAACGAATCACCTTGTACGTATTTAAATAAAATTATAACACTATCGATCGTCGGTTACATACGTTTTTCCTTATATGTCTTCCAGTACATTATTTTTACGACGATACAATCGTAATTAAATAATTGTTATTATATTTATTGAAATTGTTCGTGTTGACGGCCGACCGTAGTGCTCCGCACCGTCGATTTTCTTTTCTCACACACTTTACTCACCAACCGAAACGTAAAATATATATATATATATATATATACACGTATTATTCCATTATAGGTATTCCGGAATAGCTCTTGACAAAACCCGTCGTTTTTTAAAGCATTTTTTGGTTTTTATTTTTGACATTATTTCTCGCCTCGTCGTGTCTTAATGAATCGGCACCGAATTATTCCGATATAGTAGTCGCCTAAACGCGACGGATTCAACGGTGAAACGATCGCTTCGCGTTTTTATTAAACTTTTTTCGATTTTCTGATTTTACGGTTAAGCCCGTTAGGCTCTCTCCAGTTTCTTCTTGCCGCGAACGCAATATTGTCCATCAAAACCCCTCGGGGACTCAGAAACGATATTTTAATTGATAAGGTGTCTTCTAAACGTCCCGCGAAATTCCCCACGTCTCGTGTGAAACCAAAGTCTAGACACGTATAGCGAACGGGAAACGCCGTATAAAGGCTATAAAACTAAATCGTTTTGTTGAAAACACCAAACAGTCCGTATTACGATCATTTCGCTAGTTATGCCAATCATCTGTACACCGTATCTCAGAGAGTGCGTGTACGTCGTAGACTCGATTATATAATATTGTGGTTTTGTTCAAATCATCATTACAAATAATATATTGATCGCGAATCGCGACGTTAAAAAACGGCTAGAAAATCTTAATCACGAGTATTTCAGCGCTTAGGAGACGTATCAAATAGTCGGCCGAAACTTTTACATCGAACACTAATCTAATCTAACTTCGACCTTTAGAGTTGTGTATAAAGAGTGTTAATTTTTTTTTAAATCGATTAACTCGGCCGAAGTTACGGTTTGCAACAAAAACGGCCAATTATATGTGCAATACATATAGCTATTAGCTATATATATATAACATATTAGGGATAGTTCGAGTTCAAACAGTCCTAAATCTCAATCACAGACTGCGGTAAGGCTTTATTCCGGGAACTTTGGACTCTAATGTGTCAGAAGTTATGTATACTCGTAGACTCCAAGAAACGATATATTACGTCGGTACGACACAATAAGGTGCCGTGGTAAAGTATACGTCAGATCTTACCGCGGCTGTGGCCATGTGGGTCTTCGATATATTTTGAGCATATTCGGGTATATATTTATTACAATTCAAAAACACACACACATATATATATAAGTCATAAGACCTTTGCATAATATATTATATATATATCAAATAAGATATCTACTATGCATATATATATATATATATAGTATCTCTGTCTGTCTCTATATATCGGTCGTTCGCTCGTACCCCTTTAGGGTGGGGTGTCCAGTAAAGGACTTACGGAAATTTACCGAGGAAAACGGGCAAAGGTCGTACACCCTACGTGCGTGTGAGCGCGCACGCACGCACGTCACCGCTACGGGCACCGTATATACGCATATAAGCGATATATATATACGTATACACACACAGGACGTGCACCACCGAGTCCGATGCCGAATGCTAGCTAATCGTCGGCCGAATCCTTCGAGACTCGGATAGGACGAGAGTAGCGGCGAATTCGAAACGAGGGCTCTGAACATTCATATCATGTATATATATATATATATATATATATATATGTACACCGTGTGTATATACCGTCGTTTTCGGTGTGTGCGTGTGTGTCGGCTCGTACACACACACACATATATATACGTATGTATAATTATTGATTATTGCCTACGATTTCGCGAAAAAGGGTGCTTTTCGGGTCGCTTTTGGGAGTGGAAGTCGCTCGCTAACGGGGAGGTGCAGCGCGGGGTGGTGCAATCCGGACCGCGGAGAGCGGCGGACTGCGCTCTCGCACGCGACCGCCCGTCCGCTCGCCGTTCGGCCGGTGGAGAGGACAGCATTATTTTTACCGCAATGAAAGTCGGTTGTATTAAAATCCCACGGCGGCGGCGGCGGCGGTGGTAGTACACGCGAGTGACGGACGGGGGAGATACATCGGCGGGGAGACGATATCGGATGCTGCGGCGTGGGGACCGTTGCCGTTGGTAACCGTTCGGACGCAATCATGTGTAAAGCTCGCGCATTTACAATCCGCGCCCGACCGTATATATACTTATATATATATATATATATATATATATATACGGTGTGGTGGTGGTGGTGGTCGTCGTCGTCGTATACATTATTTTGCGTCCGGGACGAAATCTCGGGATGGAAAACGGTCCTTTATCCTTTCCTTATATTCTTTCTATTTTCTCCCCACCTAACGCCCACCAGCCCACACTTTCTTTCTCCTTTTTTCGTTTTTCGTTTTTTTTTCCTTTCCACCACACCCGAGAATAAAGAGGAGTTTCCTTTTTATCGGACAGCAATATAACCTCCGCTACCCTCTTCTTCGGCACCCGACAGTCAATATATATATACACGTTTCCTTTGCCACCGAAGACGGGATTGCTTTTCGATTGGCCCACCATAGCCGACTTTTTTTTATTTTTAAGTTTTTGCAACGTGGCTCTCCTCCCACACGACACCTAACCGACTAACCCCATCACCGCATAATATAATATTATATCACATATCGTATTATTATACACGCAATTCTCTTCCAATCGTATCCATAAGACGACTGTATTACGATATTTGTGTGAATATTATTATTATTATTACTATTATTATTATATGGCCCGAGTCGTTATATAAGTTATAAAACGGTTGCAGACGTGTACTATAACAAACAGTGGTTCTTATATATATTTTATTATCGCTTTTTGTCTTGGAACAATACAATATATTTATATTATATAATGTTAATTGGGTTGGATTAGCTATATACATTGAACTCATTCACAAAACTACAAAACATTGTTTTATAACCACATTATATACTCCGATATCATAGGTGCTCGTAATAACAAAAGTTTTAAATTTTAAACTAATATCAACGTGACAACGTCGTTTTCGCCTTGACTGTATGGTGTAGCTGCTGTTTAAATACCTGAAACACTAATCAGCAATAATTTTTTTTAAATAATGATATAATAACGGAAGCTATATTGATAATTGAGACTAGTAAAAGTATAAATACATTACTTGGTTTATGTTTTAAGACGATGTATATATGTGGTGGGAACGAGTGTGGCTCCACAGCTGAACTGCAATAATAGTAATGAGCAAAAAACAGACAGTTTTCAAAAATGAATAAAAATGCTGAAACAAATAACTCATATTATTAAAAGTGTTAACAGTCAGACAAATCGTTTGTTTAACAAACACATTGAGTTCAACATATCACCATCTTAATGTATTGATCATATTGTGAATATCCAAAAAAATCCAATGTGATTCCTAATGTATTACGTTTTCCATACACCTGTGAACAACAAACATAATTTTATAACCAATGAAACTTGGATTAAATTTATCCGCAATATTATAATTTTTATAACGATTTTATTATAACAAAAAAATTGAAAAATATATTTATCAAATTCGTGATGTGTTTATAGAGGTTTTTAAAAGGCCCAATGCAAAGAGTCAACTTAAGACAATAGAAACGAAACCTACGCGGCCACATGCTTATGAATTAATTAGTTACATAATATCCCAAATAAGAAATGAGTGAATACAATATTATAAAGTTACATAACAATTTATAATGGCAGCAATTATATCTAAGAAAATAATTGAATAAAGATAATGTGTTTCAACTTTAAAAAAAAATTTTTTTATTAAAATATAATTTATGATAACAGTATATCATTTTATTAATTAACGGTTCAGTTCATAGTAATTGGAATTATATACATTATTAATGTATACTGAATTAATGAAGATATAGAAAATAGAAAATTAAAATACTTAAAAATAAATTTTAATTTCTACTTCATTTACTTACAATTTATACCTTTATTAGATATTATAAATAAAAAATCTGAGCATTAACATTTAAATAAATTATTATTAAAAATAGAGTTTAAATACATTTTTATATAATTTAATAAGAAATATTTAAACATTAATATATAACCTTTTAACAAAGTGATAAATATATACGTGTGTGTTATTTTACTGAAAATATGAATAGTTCAATCACTGTGCATATTTTAAGCGAATATGTAAATATAATAACGAATTGGTATTGTTTTTATTTTATGTATTTATTATGATGCAACGTAAAAATAATAGTATATTAGTATTGTAATACATAAAAAAAGTATATTAATTTATTTAACTGCTAATTATTATTGTATGCAATTGTAATATACACGCTTGACGTTTTTGTACATGAAAAATGTAATTAAGTTAATGCTATTTGTGTATGTTAAGTTATCAATCACCTAAAAGTCTAGGGCGGTACTTAATGTCATAGGCAGGTGAGGCAATATTCAAATGAAATTTAACACCTGTTTATATTTGATATGTAAACAAGTCCACAACAGTAGATCAGACGTACCAAGATAAGACCATTGGTGGAAATTGCTTTTATAACGTATTTAAAAAAAAAAATACTTATTGATTTCGTTAAAAATACAATAGGACACTCTGGGTACATTGATGGTTCTCTAATTAAATACGACGTTCACTGCACAGTGGAAATTAATTCGCAAAACCGCAAATGTTATTCAAAGTCGAGTAGAGAATTCAAAACCGTTGAAGTTTGTAAAAAAAAATAAACCCTCGTGTTCGATTCAAAAACAACAGACATATACTCTGTCCAGCGCGAGAACGCGCCGCAAATCGACCAAAATCAGTTTTTCTGCGCTTTCCCCAACGATACCCGGCCGTAAGCGAACCGGTTTTGATAGCATGGTGACGCGGGAGGGTTGCGCAGAATCGGCGCGTTCTCTCGCTGGACAGACTATATACGGTTGATAATATCAAAGATTGTCGTATATTGATCCACCACACATTCTGTTATTATAATGTGTCGCGCACTTGTGCTTTAGTGCTTTACTCCCCGAGTATACAACTCACAAGAAATGTTAAGGAAACTACGCGTATATTGAAATAAATACATTTTCAACTCTTCATCACGACTGCGTTACTATTTTTAAAGTGTATATAGACGCCTTTTTTGCGTTATCGCGTTGAAACGACCACGGAATCCAATTCCCAAAATGGCTTGCGAGTGGTTTTTATACAACCAAATATCGAAAAAAATCAAACAAAAATATAACCTCGCGGATACGGGACAATATTAATTATAATCAAGACGTGCAGAGATAGGTGGAAATCAAACACGTCACAACGTCGCGGGTTGATCGATAGCGTCATCTTCGGCGGCCACCGTTAACACTTATAACAGATGATAATATGATAGATAATAATAATAATAATAATAATAATAACGATATTGTCATTTATTATTACATTGTACTTATATCGTAGACAAACGCTTATGATATATAACGACAAATATGAATATACCGTCGTGAACGTGTGCGATTGGACACGGGCGCGTGGACGGGAAAAAATTTGCATTCCCACGACTGTCAACGGCGACGGCGGACGAGAAAAAATCGCACACACGACGTGTATGTATAACACATATATAAACTGACGTATAGTCATAGTAATAAATGACGATGATAATAATAATAATAATAATATGACCAACGTCTAACCATGGGCGTACCGATGTCGGTGGACTGGCGATTTTTTTCCGCAGCCTCGTCCGCCGGTCGCCGCCGTCGTTACGCACCGGTGGGTGGTCCGTCACGTTTCGTTCCGGCACACGGAAATTAACCCGAACAGATCCGATTCGTCATTATCATTACCATCATCACACCCTGTTTATTATTATTATTATTATTATTATTATTAAATTATATTATATCGACACACACACACACACACACAGATTGTGTTCGATTGCTACGAGATATTCTATTTTTTGTTGTATTATTATTATTATTTTTTTTTTTATCGTCCCTCCTTTACCTCACGCGTTTCGACTGTACACCGTAGTAAAATAATAATAATAATATATCGCATTGTGTCGCCGCAACCGTCGACTTCGATGTCCGTTTATGCTGTCCGTTCGTCACTATATTATATACTCATAAATTATTACGTTATATGATTAGCCCCCGGTTTGGGCTAATGCTGTTGTTATTACTATATTATTTATACATTTGTATACATATATATATATATATATATATTAACTATAAAGTGCTCTCTATACGTGTGTGACCAGCTGATCAGTAATGACCTTTTCCATTTCCTGTCCGGAAGGTTCTAGAGGAAATCATCAAATTGTATATATGTATAAGCCACTACACTATACGTATCAATCCTTCGATACGTAAAACTATATTTATATATATGAGCCGCGCGTGCACCAATGTACATTATTTTTAAGACGAAATATTGAAAAAAATCTCAAGACTAAAATATAATTATATAAATTCCGAACGAATATATATATATATTATATTATTACATATATCTTTACATCGCGTGTTTATGCGTTAAATTTCAACCTTTATACGTCATGTGCTGATTTATGTTAATAGTAATTTATAACATTGCCGTACTTGAGTAAAATGTTCAAAAAATGATGGAAACGTCTATACGCCCAATAGTTAACTATAAGACAGCTGTTTCTGTACATATTATGTTTAGTAACGATATGCCGATTAATCGTATTCTTGACCCGCATTTAATAACTATCAATATATATATATTAACCTTAATGTAGAAAAAATTAGAGCAATGTAAATTAAAATCACTATTGTCACATTAAAATATATGAGCATAAATTATTTAACTTAACGATCATAAATGGCTTTACAAATAGTAGAACGAAGACTTTTCCAATATATTTCTTTCACGCTTTGGGAACAAATTATAGACGTCATATTATTAAAAAATTCTCCACAAAATAAATAAATGTTATGTTAGTCACTCGTATAACTTTAGTATAGTGATGTATTATTATCATACATTTTAAACTTAAGAGCAATAATAATTATTAAAATTTAAAAATGATTATAAGCAACACACTTCAAAACTCGTTTAAATGCTTTCTATTAGCGACTGTTGTAATATTTTATGAACGGTAATATAAGTTTTACTGAGAAAATCGAAAATTATTTTTTCCTAGTCAATAAAATTATAAACACACGATTTCAAACCAAAAAATAATTCACTGAAAAAGAAATTGCAACACACCTCACTTTATACAATTACATTAAAACTAAAATTAAATATTATTATAAAATCTGACTAGATATTAAGAAAAATACTAAAATATAGAAAATATATGTAATATAATACAGTAAAAAAACTCTCGAGAATTCTTCAATAATGTGATTACCATTCTACTAGTGTTTTGTACGAAATACTATAATTATTAAACCTTCTGTCACCAATCGCATCAAATAGTTGTACAGAATTTGTATAATTCTGCAAAAATTCTAATAAGATAATGAAGGTTGTATAATTATTCTATGTTTATACTTTATATACTTTAAACCCTTAATAACTTATAGTATCTAATTAAAATTTAGAATTTCATAGTAAAATTTAGTTAAATTCGAAAAAAAATGTATTGAACAGTAAAGAGTAAATCAGTTAAATTCAACGAGATAATTTATAAACTTTAAATTTCAAACTTTACAAAACTATAAAATCTGGTTTTTTTTTTTTGGTTTTTTACTTTGATTTCTAAATTTGGTTAATAGGTTATAGTGATAAATTTAATGAAATATTTGTAAAATCAGGTGGACCGTATAATATAAAAGACAGGAACGCGAGAATGTTTTCCATCATCACACCTCGTTTATTGTAACATCAGATTTGTATGTGTCTACATACGATACGTCATAATAGATATCATTATCTTTAATATATAATATAATATAACAACACTATCCCATGCGTTGCGGCAGCCCTCCGCGCGCGCGCGGCCGCGTCGCTTAAGTATAGGTAGTCACAATCACAAGAGTTAACCAACCTTGACAATCACACCGTGCACGTACTACCCTTTTCAAATTAAGTCACATACCGTGTATAACCTCATTAAAAATTATGACAGGTAAATCAGGTGGCTGGGATAGGTTATCACACACGCCGGCGGTGGCCAACACACACACACAGCGCACACACATGCACGGCATTCTGATAACAATGGATATACCGAATAAGAGACGTGTATAATAATAATAATATTATTATTTTATATGTATGTGAACGAGCTATTTGTCATTATTACGACAACACTAAGACGTCTGTCTCGTCGTTCTATCTCTGTCTCCGACCCACACTCTCCCCCGTTTCGTTTGTTCCGGCAAACATCATAATATAATAATAATAATAATCGTATTGTGTATAATAATATCTACGAATACTGCCGCAGTGCCGTCATTGTTGAATATAATGATATGTATACACATATTATTATTATTATTCCATCATAATATATTATTATTATTATTGTTATTGGGAATGCTACTTTTTAACGGCCGTAACGCGCGTCTGGTCCGGAGAGGGTACACTATCGCTATATATTTTTACTAAACGCACCCGACCGACGCGACGACGGATAGTAATAATAATGAAGTGCTGTGGAAAACGGTCCTCGCCGATGCAGCATCCGCCGCCGTCACTATCGGATTGAGTTTTTATCCCTCTACCCCGTCGACGAAAAAAAAGCATATCGAAACGGCACAATCATGATAATATTATAAAAATGATGATAACCTCATTCCGACGGAATTGAAAACGTTTTTATCAATCATAGTTTCCACACGCGTATCACACACACACACACACACACACACACACACACACACAACATATGAACGATAGGAGGGACGCCGACGACGACGACAACAACAACAACAACAACAACAACAACAACAACAACAACGAAGACGAAGACGACGAAGATGAGAGATGGAAGCAAAAAGAGGAAGACCAATTAAATTATCGTCTATTTCGATTTTCTCCTTTATTCAGTCATTATTATTATTATTTATTAGTACTAGTATAACAGTGGTATTGTTATTTATATGTTTTCAACGGTCACGATTAGGAAACGCGAAAGAATCCAAACGAAAGCATTATAATACGATACGTTATTATTGGACACGTGTAATAAATCGGATGGGCAAAAGAAAGAAAAAATGCACTTAAATGTAGATCACGTCCGTTGTATCCGTCCGTGCGTCCATTTTACCGATATTTTTCATCTGGCAATTATCGCTGGGCACACCATTCGGGTTGTCGGCCTGGGTGACTGATCAGCATCCTTAGCCCAAGATTTCTGTGGATCGGAAATTACTATATATATAGGTACAACGTTATATATTTTTAAAAACTTGACAATAAAATTTAATGGCTGTTTCTGTTTCCTCAAATCCGCAATTACGGGGATATGCGAATCAATTTTCAATTTAATCTTTCTGTAGTGTATACTAACACAATATTACCACCATTTTCTCGATTTAAATCTAACAAGTTAATTTAATGTATACCTAACTAAACAAAATGTACGCCCATTTTGTAGTTTAAATTAATTCAATGCACGTAGGTAACTAACATTCAATTACATACCTACAATTTTTTTGTTAACCCAACTCAATAAGTCTATAACATTTAAATATAGCAATAAATTATAGCACGATATAAATAAATAATAGTACGTTTTATGTTGTGTATATTTATTTTTTAATAAAATTAATAATTCAAAGTCTTAAGTGTAATTCTTCTTAGGAATAAATAAATAAAATTATCTGATTGCCCATATAAAATGGTTACTTTAGGTACTTGATAATAATTAAGTATGTAGTATGCACCTATTCATCAAAGTCACAGAGTATAAATATATATATATATATATACATAGCATAATATACGAAATATAACATACAAGGTACTTTCGTTCTTGTTCTAGCATCATCATCATTTTCTTCCTTAAAATCGCCACATCGAATAAACGGAAATCCGATACGGATCCACAATAACGAGTTAAGCAATAATGGTCTCCGTTATATTTGAACGCCAAAAGTTTATAAGGGGCTAAAGTTTAAAGCTTAAATGTTTCAATCGGTACTTTATTGCTTTGATAAAAATCAAAATATTAGAAAATAAACAGCAGCTAGCAGTTATACGACAGTATAGGTAGGTATCTAAATAACAATTTATTTTCTTGACATCAATGATCTTTATGGTTTTGTTTTTTATGACAAAAAAAATATAAAAATGTTAAATACTCAAACACACACACACACACATATATATACATATATACATATTACATATACATTTTATTTTTTCTAATTGGATCTAAATGTCAATAAAATAATTTATCTTCGTAAATTAAACAAACTTTACCTATACAAATTTATGTGAATATTTAATTTGTAATTATTTATTTTATATCTCATAATTCTAGCAAAATACTCGAAATATGCATAGTATTCGTTATAGAAGTCATTAGTAATATAATCTAATATTATCTAATAGTAAGAAAAGTCTCTAATTGGTCTAATGACACAACGATCAAATCGTTCAAAAGATGTTTTTTTTATCATACAACAATGAAATATAAACGAATTACGTCAATTTATAGTGTATAGTATATAGTGGTGAAGTATTAATTTTGTAACGAGATTGGACGATGGCATATTACAGTAATTACTCGTAAAGGAAATGTACTACACATACATTGTGCGAGCCAACGACTATAACATATTGAATTACAAATTTCGAATATACCCCTCATATGTAGTAGAAGGTATATAATATATTTATATATAGAAAGACTTAAGCTATATATATATATAATATATAAAGAACCTTCATTACGTTGTGATAGTATTCGACACATCCGGTCGCCTGCAGTAGTTTTTGCTAATCGGGACCCGCCAAAAAGCTCGTCGCTCGGCACGTTCCCTTATTTCGAAAAAGATTCCTTCCGGACTACTCCCTCCTCCCCACCTTCTCACTATACACACGTACACCCTTAACCTCACCCATATGAGTGTATACCCGTCTATCATCCCCGTCTAGTCCACCCTGCTGCTAGTCCTCCGCCCTGGACTATTACCAATCCCAGGGTCAGTTATAATTGGAATGATATCTCCGGCCGGACAGGATATATAAGCATCTCTTTCCCTAACACGAAGCCAATCAAAGCGGTAAGACTTTTTTTCTTCATATTATATATATAAACACACACACACAAATGCACCATACGCGACATGACGGTGTCTTTATACCCACGCGTATCTCGTCTGCCTGGACGCATTTTCACTCTGTCCTCTCATTCAAGAAGTTTTAATAACTACACGCACACACAAACACACGGCTACGAATATCGACGAAATGGGGTTTCTAAAATGAGATAAATATAATAAAATACTAAACCCCGTAGGAGGGAGAGAAATTAAGAAAAACACATACTATACGATGGCACATGCTAATACTTCCTGGTTTCTAAAATTAAATTCGAGTATGTTACCATTTACCCGATAAATTGTAATATTTTCAAAATATATTATTTCGACATTAAAAAAATGTCCAATTCGCTGCTCATAAATGTAAATATAGTCGTGTGTATAGTGTGCAGTGAAATCTCTTTAACTGTACTTGTTTCGGGTTTATTTATAGACCAAAAATATCGTAAAATAATGTTAGGTGTTTTAAAATTTTTAATATAAGCATTGTATAATATTAAGCATAACATAATAACTGTGTAGCATCGACATTTTCGGTGGACTGACACAACAACAATATCACACGTGTATAATACATAATTATAGATTTATAATTAGCGACATAGCGTATACAAGCCCCTAACCTTACCTAAACTGACGGCGGACGGCCGCTCGAAAACTAGTGATTTAGAATTTGATTCAATTCTTGTGCACCAAAACCTCACGTGTGGTGTTGCCGATTGAAAATTATAAGCGAAATATCACGGTCCGTATACATAATATATTATATTTTTATTCGCGTTGACAGAACTCGTGTTACGTGTCACTCGCAGTACACACACACACACACACACATATATATAATATAATAAATTGTGTATATATGTATAATGTATATATGCACATTTATACATTTATACGCGCAAAATCCTCGGGGAGTGGCGGACTGACGAAAGGAGTGGCTTTTGCAGTACAAAAGGGATTTGCGCCCGGCCGAGGGGAACGCGATGCTTTATTCATGCGGCGTATCTGGCCGGGACCTTTGAACTTTTTGCAACGACGACGATCTAAGAATAAATACATATTGAGCGTAAAGAAATTTGTCGGAGTGCGGACGGATAACGGTGCGGGCCACTGCACCCCCCTTCGGCCTGTAGCTACGTAGCTACGGCGACAGCGGCAATATAGAACTTTTCTTTTATTCATGTTTTCCACCAACAAACCCCTTCCCCCTTCTCACCATATAGTACCCCACCACTTACACGCGTTGATCGATTTTTTTTTTTTTTTTGTTATCAGATTTGTCAACGAAGCGAACTCAGAACATTGTACAACCAATACGCAGCAACACTCAACAGTCATCTGCACATGATCCACCAACAATATTCTCACGACGCCAAGTCGCCGGATCTGTCTTTATAGGCGAATACGTTTAAGTCAAATGCTAATATACCGCAATATTTCGATATGGTTATATTTATTTATTTGTATTAAGTTGTATTTTCAATATACACGTGTACATGTTCAATTTCTGCAATGTAATAATGTACATATTATAAAATATATTATAAATTTAGACACTTATTGCAATTTAAAGATGCAAATAATCGATTCACAAGAACGACATTTATTTTTTACAATCTTTATCAGAAAAATAATTGTTATTTCTTACATAAAATGTGATTGATTTGTAAAGTCATAACACTCGTTTGTTCTACGAAAGATACAAAATCGAGTTCCTTCTAAACTAAAACTTGTACATTCCATAAATATCATCTCAATTGACTATAGGTTATATCGTTGAATATAAATACTATTAGTATTAGTAGAAAATTAATTGCCAACCAATTCTGTGGTCGTTTCACCCAACGACCCGGCGCATGACAGTCCACACTGTACGCATTGATGCGGTTGCAGGACTCGGGTATTCATGTTTTACTGTTTCAGGCATTAAGGCAACGCGATACGCGTACCTAATTTTAGCGTAACTAATATTATTATTCGTTACTATAATTAAGCATAATAATTTTATAATTTAATGCGATTTAGGCATATTATTTTTGTATCAAAAATAATTTATATTAAAAGTACCCGAAAATTATAGAAAAATCGTTTTTATTATTAGTAATTATTTTGAAAAAAAAAACTAATCATATCATATTAATAATATGATATTATCGTGTTTTTTTTATATACAAATAATATTTAATTATTATATTATTACACATAAAATGGCAAGGCAAACTTGCATTACTATAAGTAAATATGATGATTGTACATATTAATCATATTATGTAGAATACCTATAAAAATTAAAAACGTATCTAATGGAATTACCTATTACTTATTATGTTTTGATAATCTACTTTTTATTTGTTAATTTTTTTTCTAATTAAAGATAAATAATATTCAATAATAAATTATAACAATTATTTTAATAAATGAATATGCAATAAAGAAAGAACAATAAAATATAAAAAATG
This sequence comes from Rhopalosiphum maidis, assembly GCF_003676215.2. Classification (NCBI taxonomy): domain Eukaryota; kingdom Metazoa; phylum Arthropoda; class Insecta; order Hemiptera; family Aphididae; genus Rhopalosiphum; species Rhopalosiphum maidis. The sequence continues at coordinate 86,973,661 of NC_040877.1, forward strand.
TAAATTAAATTCGTCAGGATAAATATATATAGTACATATTATAATACATTTTTATATTCTTTTTGATTGATAAATTTAAAATTAAAAAAAAAAATTGTTTATATTGATAGAAAAAAATACTAACAGTTAATTATTTGAAAGTTAAGTTTCAGAAATTTAGTATTTTGTAAAATACCTAGTATATTAATAAACTAAAAATTAACCAATATATTAGTGATTTTATTTCATTTTTCTCACCTTGATGTACGCCAAAATTGTATTATTAGTATAAGTTTAACAGTTAATAAAAATCATAAACAATTTTATTTGAAAAAGTTAACCAAACAAAGACTAGTTTCATCAGAAAATGGTTAAAAAAATTATTAAAATTAGATTTTTTTTTTTATAATTATTATTATGTTTTATTTATTAGCAGTTTTTAGAAAAACGTACATAAAAAAATTTAGCACATAAAGAATTTTAACCACTTTTACTAAGTATATCAAATAGCAGAAACGTGTCGATAGACTCACACACTATAATTAATTGTAAGACTTGAAATAGATCTACTCAAAATCTAAATCTGATTAATAATTTTCATATTTGATATCAAGCTTAAAGTATTAAAATATTATTACATTTCTATATTAAGCCATTATACGAATGATTCTTTGGCTGTAAAAACTATCGTCCATCAATATATTAATGTAAGTTTAATCTTCTATAATTGTTTGTGTGAGTTAAACTTAAAGGCAATAGATGTTAAGTGTTCAAAGGTGTCTGCGTACACGATCAAACGGCATTTATTCCCTCTCTCTCGCCAAAGGAAAAAAACCCATATCCTTTTCCACTCGTAAACGTTCGAAATAAACCGAAAGGGCGATTATCCCTTATGTATAAAGCTCCCCGGGCTTTTAAACGCTTTGGTATTCCGATCGGTCTTGGTCCGGCTGACAGACCCCAAAAACCGACACGTCATCATATACACATGGACACTGGGTGGGGTCCAGACATTCAAATCCTCTTATTTGGACGTCTCCCTGTTCTTTTCTACATTTTCCTTTCTTCTATGTCTTCACTCGTATACACGCACATTTCTCCTAGTGACCCTTGGCAGCGACTGGGGAGCAATTGTTACTGGCCTTGAGGGGTCATCTATTCTGAAAGTTGCAATCCCTAAAGGCTATGTCAATTCGTTTTTTTCTCATACATTTTTCTTTTTTGTTTGCTTCTGCGGAGCCCTTCTGTATCCTTAGGCACCTTTGTCCACCCGCTTTATATGGCTCCCAATATTATTATCATGACTATACTATTATTATTATTATTATTATTGTTTCCAGCAAAAAGATTACACCTTCTGGATTTTCCCTTTGTTTTACAAGGCCATGACAGTTTTCCACCCGACGTGAATCGAATCCTAAAATTCCATTTGAACAACACTGCATTCAACCAATGAATGGCACTATCGTGAAAATAATAATCGAATATACGACCGTGAGTTAATTCCCACTATTGTGTAAGACCATCAAACGATCCAAATGGGTCCTTTGAGGGTTTACAAAAAACACATAGCTTTTGAAAAACGCATTATATCGTGTACCAACAATTTGGGTTTAAAATAATAAAAGGATATTTTAATATGATTTTCATACATTTTACGCGATTATTATTATTAAAAAAAAAACAATTAATATTTGAGCTTAATAAAAAAAAAATTATTAATTATTTGAGTATAATGTGTCTGTGTGTGTTTGTGTTTTACTATAAATTTCTATCAGCAAAACTAACTTTGTGTTTTAAGTTACAATATTTGAACGAATAGACTAATAAATCAATAATAATCAGTCTTAAATGTTACAGCCTGTATTTTAAAAATCAGTTTTTTAAGATGTTTAAATTTCTAAGCAAGTTGTGAGTATTTTTAAATTGAAATTATTATACACTAGTAACTAGCTTAAAATTTTAAACATTTTGAAAATCCATATAATTTTGCAGATACCTAATGTTTGTACCTTTAAATTTGAAAATATATCAATTCACTTGTAGTTGTACGATTAAATAAAAAATTACTACAAATATTGGTATGACGTCCTTTTGATTATAAATATTTTAACATTTTAATCATAACTTTTGGTATAATGCTAAACTTTCAATTTATAATAAATAATAATAATTGTACTTACTTAATTTGAATTATTTAAAGTCATATTGCTATATTCATAGAAAAAATGATAATATTAATAAGTATATAATAATAGTATGCAAAGAATGACTGTTTATAGTTTTTTACAATTTAAAAACACTACGTTTCCGTTTTATATTTATGTAAAACACAAATAGGTCAATCTGCACTGATAACAATTTTAAATTTAATATTTCATTTTTTTCTTTTCATTGTGATATTATTATCGTTGTTATTGAAAATGTTAAAAAACGAAGATGAAATACTTTATGGGTGGTTAGCGTAATTCGTTGACTAATAGAATATCGCATATTCAAGTTTATACGGTGACAAATAAAAATGACATATTTTCCATTATACTTCTCTTTTGGAGCGAATGTGGCTAACGAAGCGATTAGTTGCCGACAAAAAAAAAAAAGACACCACAAATTGAAATCTAAAAATCCACTTGTCCGTAATAGATATTCCGTTCTCACACAGTTTCGCTTAAATTGGTCGTGAAATATCGGCACACATACACATAACAATCACAAATCATATACAACAGTAATATAATAAGAGCGAAAAAAAAATACAAAATATAATAATGGAACAACACGCGTTTTATTCCTATCAATCAGATGCCATTATACACGGATGTAGTGTAGTCTAATTGAATATAACTGTAACTGTCCAATATTCTGGGTCGTATATGCAGTTTCAAATATCAAATAATCACATTTTAGTTTTCTTTAATAATATAATGTTTCTACCATATCCCCTCCGAGAGTTATAACTTATAACATGTATCTGAATGTTTATAGTACTTTGATCTACCAGTACTATAAATGTATATGTATACGAGAAGCTATATAACTTTACTTCATATTATATGCATGATTTTAAATTCAACCAATAAATTAATTTATAATGAGAAATATTTTTGTAGGTAACGAAAATGATTGAGCATAAATCACAGAGCATCTGAAAATAATAAGTTCGTAGGAGGAAAATAATTAACGCGTCTTAAAGAATACTAAAAAGACAAAGTTGATACATTTTCTGTTAAATATTATATTAATATTACTTGTATTAATATTTAATATTATAATGTATTTTATACTTTGGAAGTACCTACCTACTATAACACAGGGTCCGGCAAAAAAACCACCCATATAATCGGCCATATTTTAAGAGGCAGTTGCAAATAAACAAACAAAGAAATAGAAAAAATTCTTTTAGTTTTTACTGATAAATATTATGCCATTTTTAAATTATTTATTTTAAACATTTTATCGGTTAAGTAGTGTCCTCCATTGTTGACACATTCGCGAAGCCTTTCCCGATAGTGTTCCATAACTCTTCGTGTCATTGCTGCAGATTTCTGGTGTAATGGAGGCCAATGCTTGGTGATTGGCTTCTTAAGTGCTTGTAGGGATGCGGGGCGATGATCGGACACTGTGCCTTTAAATATCCCCAAAAAACGTAATCACAGGGTAATCATGTTAAAAAATTTAAATTTAGATATTTTTCTTAAAATCACTTTTATTTTCGTTATTTTTTGTTTTGTTTTTTGTTCCTCGCCATTACATCTACTAAAAATGGCACATATATCCATCGATACCCTATCCACAGTTGTACCACAACCACAACTCACACAACGCTATTTTTAAATAAGGGAGGTTTTTTACCGGACCCTGTAGTATAATATTATACTAAAATTATCTAAGATGTATGATTAGTAGGAAACGGATTTCAATGCAAATTGCATTTTTTTCGAAAACATTGCTTTTTAAGCTCAAAATTAATTTTATAAATCAAGGAATTAAAAAAAGTAATTTGCATTCTTTTGACATTTTTAGTGCATTTTTATGTTTTTAAATCATTTTTATATAAGTATGGATACATTTTTAAAAAATTTAGTTAAAATTCATTCTATAAAAAATAAAATAAAATATTATTGTTTTTGCCTTGTTGTACTTCTATTTTTATTATTTGTTATGTTTTTACTGATCAGATAAATATGACACAGTCGCCATCTATAATACGGCTTATCAAACGAAATTATTGGTGACACGTGTAGACACTTCGGCAATTCGGCATTTATATACACGCAATTAAACGACTAATTAATAAGAATAAAAACTCTTTCAATGTTGAAAATAATTAAAACAATTTAAAAATAAAAAATAAATGTTTTTTATGAGTGCATTAAATCGTATTTTTCAAGACATTTTTCTTGTTTTTTCGAGAATTTAAATCCGTAGGAATAAAAACATTAAAATAGCGATTTCAGATTTAACGAAAGTGTGTCATTTATTTCAATTAACTCAAAATATGTTATTATTAATATATTATTGTGAATTTTGAATCAACTCTAATATGCATGCAATTCTCTTTTCATTTTTATCCCAAAATCTATACCAATAAGTTAGTCTACAGAGTATATTACATATGACTCTACGCCTGATAGTTTTTACTTACTGTGGAATATAACTAATAAAAATTAAAAATATTTTAAGTTTATATTTATAACATATAATTAATTTAATTCATAGTTAAATAATAATGGGTTGGTTAATTTTAAAAATATAATATTTTTTTTTATGTTGAAAGGTTATAAAATATAGAATATAAATATATAATATAATATATTATGCATAGACATAATATTTGAAGTTGAATTCTTAGACTAGAATCATAATTAATAAATTAATAATAAAATATAAAATTATAATAGTTGCTCGTTAGTTGTATTGCACACAGTTCTTAACATAACTTTTAAATATATTAAAAATAATTAAATAACTAATCAGGATTCTTATCCTTGATTTAGAAGTATAAATCTTATAAGTCTTACAGTAATACAGTATTTATTTATTTTTGTAAACTATCTTAATATAATAATCTGTTAGGCAAAATTAGAAAAATAAGTGAATGTGAAACATAGGATCATAAATAACGAAATTGAAAAATTCTCTTAGTAAAGGAACTTTGGCAATTATATATTTTACAAAAATGTATTTAATGAAATTGAAAATAATAATTATTATCAACTGACGATTTTAATATTAATTAACAATTTTTATAATTCATACAGATACATATAATTTGGTCCATTAAAAACTTGAATGTCGAAAAGGTTAAATTCGTTCTTAATATAATATATAGTATATAATATGTATAAATAATTTTTACTTTAATAACTACGGTTAAACCAAGAAAATAAACTAATATGATTTTATTGATACAAATATTCATGGATGTCATTTATATCGTTAAATAAAGTGCCAATGCAATGTAGTTATTGTATAGCATAAATACTTGCTATTTAAAAATGATAGATTTTTTTACGGCTATACAATAATAAATTATACTTAAAGAAAAAAATAAATGAAATATTAAAATCTACAAAATAAATCCGATAAAAAAACATCAAAATAATTGTAATAATTTAATTTAATAAAAAAATGTTATAAAACTTATAATAATGAATGACACGATTGGATATTTTCAATTTTGCATTATTTATGTATTTTTAGTTGTTATACATCGATACAAATGCTACACAATAAATTAAAGATAAATGGTTAATTAACTAATAGGTTTTCCTATTATTTATTTTTTATCCGTTCATTAAATCGAAATTTCCTTGTATAACACTGACATTTTTCTTAACATTTATTATAAAATTATAGATTAGATATTATTTTTTCAAAATATTAGATAAATATAATATTATTTTCAACAAAACGTTTTTAATGTACAACTCCAGTGACATATTTTTGTTTTGTTGAAATGTACCGATGAATTCTATCTGAGTTGTCGACTGCCCGGCCTAGGGCGTCAGACACAGAGATAAAAAAAAAAAAACTTACTTACTACAGCTGTAGACATACAAGCATCAAACAGAAGATAACCCTGTTTGGCGACGAAGAAAACTCCGTCCCTCAGAGGATTGTTTATCACATTGTGGAGAATGTAACTAAATTCTTCTTCTTTTACCCCCTACCCCTACGGACAAAGCTCATTCTTTTGTGTAATAAAATCGAGACGGAAAAGCAATTTCTTTAAAGAAAAATCTGAGTTGTGTGTGTATGTGCTTTTTAACGAATTCGTATGGTTTTTCCTTCTTTTTACTTCGACAAACAGTTGTCTAACGAACAGACTTGTTTGTCTTTTGATATATACCCATTTTCTAACAGACTAGTAAAAAGGAGCGGTTACGGTTTAATTAAGCCTAAGTTTTACTTTGAGGACGAGTCGCTCGCTTGACGGAATTGCAAAAGCGCAGAATAGAAGAAAAAGTTTTTGACATTTCCGTCTTATCGTTTAATTATTTCCAATGTGCTATTGACTAATACATATATATATATATGTAGGGAAACAAAATAGAGTATCTTATGTGAGCGAATCACTATAACCACTAAAAAAAGCATTCTCGTTTAGAAAACATCTAAGATACTTTAAAATAAAGACAGATAAAAGTGATTTTAAAAATTAAAAGTTTTAAGTTGCTTTTTATATCGAATCATTCAATTCGAATGTTAAGATTTTCAACGATTTTATTATAGCACTTCATTCATTAGTTTTTTACGTAATAATTATTTAATTTAATTAGCTTAAACATTTAATACAAATAAACATGATATGTGTTAAGTTTTAATTTTAACGTGAAACATTTCAACAAAATCCGCACTAGATATGACTAAATACAAATTCATCAATCACTAGACTTCCCTCTCCTCGGTAGAATAATGAAAACAGTCTACTTGTATTAAATTATTATTTAAAATTATGAATTTATTATTCATCGTTACATTAAAATAATTCTAAAAGCAGCAAAATTAACTATATAGTTTTTAAAATTTAAATTAATCGTTATGCCAAAATTTCATAAAAATAATAACAAATAATAAAATTTTAGTTTAATTATTTCCTGGTCTTAAGAAAAACATTCCAAAATTATAAGCTTGAATTTATTAAAAATATATGGTAACTCATGAAATTAATAGATTAAAGTATTTTTAACAAAAACAAACTTCACTTATCATAGAAAATCGAAAGCAAAACGTCAAATAATATTTTTATAATTATAAACGTGATTAAGTTTGTTTACATTTTCTAGTTTTAATTATCTTAAATTTTTATTATTTTCTGAACTTCAGTAAATTAACCAAATTAGGTTTTTATTTTTTATTAAACACAGAAAATATTAGCCGTTTTTCAATTTCTGAGTATTTTTCTGTGTATTTATTAGATGTCTAGAAATTGTTTAAAATTATTTACTTATTAGAAAAAAAAAGAACATGGTTAAATTTAAATTTTAAATCCTAAATATTATTTAGATACAATCGCAGGAATTCGAAATGTTTAAATGTTAAGTTTTCCTCTGTATGAGATAGTCATATCTTATTCATACAATTGTTAAAAGTGAACTACTACAATGACTTAATATAAAAATTATACACCTAAATTTTAATTTTCGTTTAAATTATTTTTGTACCGATAACAATATGACATGATTAATTCGTCGTATCGTCGTCATAGGTACACGTATAATGTTGAACGAATGAACGGGGAAAGAGGGGCATAGAAAAAGCCTTCGCGAAGATTGCGATTTAATAAGTAACAATCGGACGTTCCTTAGATCGTCGTATATAGTTAACCATCAGCTAATTTCGCGAACCGTCCCTTCTAACACATATGGTGCCGGATCCGGGAGGAAGAATATTGTGAACCAATGTAACACAAGATTTGATGTTCCTCGAAAAAATGTTAAAAATATAATATGAGAAAATCGCAAGACGATTTTCATTTCTTCATTCGACAACATCTCGACCGTTGTCGCTGACCATAGTGAATGGACGCATCGTTATTCGGCCAATCGAAATTACCGATTCGAATACGAGGATATTTTGCGTGATAGTTGATGCGTATATACATATATACAATAATATGCGCGTGTGTGCGTGCGCGTAATATAACACCTATATAATGTAATGCCTATAACGATATTACACACGGTGCGTAAATGTAAACTGAAGGGAAAGTCGATAAAGAATTAAAGCCCGGGCGGCCGGCTCTGGCTGATGGAAATCAGGAAGCGATCGTTTTGGCCAGTTGCCAGGCAACCAGCCCAGCTAACGGCCAATTTGCGATTAGCGCACACTAGTACAATCGTTTTGCACACTTTATCCCGACCACCCCGTCGGCGGTGTGTGTGCACGTCATCCGTCGTCGTTTAACTCCCGAACGACCAATAATTTATTGCGCGGACTGTAGCGACCGACGAGACGGATTTCCCTGTTGCACTCGATTTTTATTGGTACATATTATTATTACATTATATACACACACACACACACACACTATTAATCGGTCGACAACGGATTGTCGTCACGTGATTATCGATCTCCTGCTACGTCCTTACACTCGTACAATTATTATCATATCATTGTGTTATACACAGCGCATAGTATATATAGGTACACATTTGAAATCTGAACTGCGGAATGATGATATTATTATAATGACGATTTTAACTGATTTTGATTTAAACGAACAGCGTGATGGTCGTTTTGGTTTCACTGTTGTACTTGAGCTGTCACTATGTACAGAATAAGCACTCTACGAATTTCAAGAGCCCCCTACGCTTTTAAATGTTATCAGTAACTTTATATTTATATAGGTAGCCTAAGCGTAAGGAAAATCTACCGACCACTGTCATACTACGAACACTACAATAGTAGCAGAAATCTGCTAAATCGGGTTTTTTTTTAACTTCGGTTGGAACAGTTCTTCGAATATAACGATTCATCACAATTTTCACGTTTTTAACTATAACACGCCACTACAGTACGCCAAGATAAACGATAGGTACACGTGTATTATAATATTGTTTTTTTTAACTAATTGAAACCGTCAATATTTCTTTCTTAGTTTTTATTTTCCCGCTTAACACGACGATTAATTCCATTACAACCAACTAATAAGTACTTAATTAATATATTGATAGGGGTACGCATTCGACTTGCACTTCCCTTGCATTTTATGAGTAGCAAATATGAAGTATCGAGTATATTGTGTTAACACACGTTGTTTTTATTTTTTAATATTATGTTTAAATAAAAATTATTGTCACACGGCGTTTTTGATAGGCTTCTTAGGTACACCACTGTCGAGATTTGGTTTTGTCGGTGTTATATAAGTATGATTATACTATAGGTAGGTACATCATAATAATATAGTACCTATGATATTAGTGGGCATTTCGTGTAAGTTAAAACTAAGAGGAGCCGATGCTGTACTTGTCCTATATTTACATATATTATAAAATATCAAATAGGTAAGTATAATGACGTGTTTAGTTTAGTCATGCCTACAAAGGTATGACTAAGGTAAGGCAATTTAGTATATTATATTATTATGAATATACATAGGTAATATTTTCAAAATATTAATATTCAATATATTAATATATTTAATAATAATAATTTAGAAATAGTTATAATATATTTACATACATTTAAAACTATCATTTGATATGACATATTATGCATATCATATATTTTTTTAAGTATAATGATGCATTTGTTTATTGTTAATATTAATACATAGTTTTCAAAAAATATTACCAAAAACTTTAAAGTAAGTATTTTATCTAAATTACTTACCATAATATATAAAAATTAAATCACAATCAGTTCTTGATTTTCTTTTTTTATTTGTCCACGGTTTAAACAGGATCCTTTGAGCCATCTATAAAATATTCAAGAAATTTATTTAATCATAAAAATATTAAATATATATGACATTGTTTTGATAAAAAATATTTTTAATTTGAATATTAGGTATACCTATAAAAATAAAATATAATTTATATGTATTACATATTATTTAACTTTATTCTATTACATATTTTTTTAGTTTCTATCTATTAGGCAACTTAAATTAGTAACTAATAAATAATAATATACATGATAACCGTGTTAATTTATCAATTTCTAACAATTTTATTTTGAAAGATTTTAAAAGAAAACTGTTATACAAATAAACTGTATTTGAGCTGTATATTACACTAAGTTACACGAGCATTATAATATTGAAAATTAATGTCAGTGTATACGCCCAATATTACATAAGAGGTGTTTTTTGTGGAACTGTGCTGTGCTTAAATTAAAAACTAATTTTTTAGCGTATATATTTACTATATATGATCGGTACAGAACGGCTAATCCATTCGTATTTCTACGCAGTATGTATCATTAAAAATAGATTTCGTTGCTTGCCCATTACAATACGGTTGACTTCTTATATAGGTCATATCGGTGTATTATGCATGCGATGTGCGCTGACATGCTTGAAATATAATTAGGACACGGCGAGGAATTTCAATATAATATCTTATGGTCATTTACAAAATTACCCACGCGTGTTCGAATTATCGATCACACATTATTTTAGCGCACGAAAATGGTAATATTTTGTAACCGCGTAAAAATAATCCAATTAAAATTCCTCGTATACGCGTTTTTTGCCATAGCTTCCAATAATAAAGTCATAATTCATAATCGACTATACGTTATATCCGTCTATCGACTCTAATACATATAGCAGAATGTTCCACTGCTATTTCCCGATTATTATTTCTATTACTATCCGCATTAGTGATGCATGGCTGAAAAATCTTTGCGAATTTGTTTCCCTATCATAAAGCATTGGTCGGTTAACGGGCAGGGTAGTGGGAGGGGAGCACATTATAGTATATGGCCCATTTATCATCACAGCAGGTGTATATTGCTGCGTGTTCGTGCTCTCATTTAAGATTCCGCTCATAACTTTTATTATTATACTTTTTCAGAATTAATACGATTTTTCATCTTATATTACTTCATTGTAACTAGAACCGTACATCTTTCCATCTCTGTTTCCGGGACCGCTGCCTCGGCTTTTCATCCATCCCACACATACACGTACATATATATTAAAAGCCCGTAGAGCTTTGGACGTTAATAAAAGCTTCGGCTCGCTGTACAATGCTAGAATTAAAACCGTCTTCATTGTTATTCTCGAAATGATTCCGGGCGGGAGACCTGTGAACCAAACAAAAAAGAAAAAGAGAATAAATAAATACGAGAGAAGAAAAACCGAGGAAAGACGTATGTTATTAAAGGCGATGGCGGTGGAGCTTGATAAAAAGAAAAAAGGTCGGGACGTATGAGAAATGAGCTTGGACTACCCACCATTTATTTTTATTTTTTTCAGTTGTATATACGTAATATGAAATACGAGGGAAATGTTCTTGCCTAGATTAATTAAACTCTCGGGAAAACGACAATATGTCACGTGCATCTATCGTTCCTTTCCGTTACAATACTAAATTCTACATACAAAAATTTTAAAAAAAAACCACATTTCTTTTTCAGTCTTATTTACAAAACCTGAATTTAATTTTTATCCTTAAATAAAATATGTAGATCATATTAAATAAATGCGCTAAATATTGAATAGAATAAATTATATCGTATAGCTGTAATAAGATCGATCACAACGTGGGTTTTATTAAAACAAATAATTTGCAAGTGGATTACATACAATCTATATTATGCAGATCTACAAGAAATAATTAACTTACAGCTATTTGATTTCGTAGGTAATACGTCACTTACGCATAAATTAATAATAAAACAACCAAAAATTAAGCTATAAACTAAAATCTTTAAAAATAATATGTATAAATTATAAATAAATAAAATTTTATTTTTTAAAACTATAAAATAATTAAAATATTAAAATTAATATAGTATTTTTTTTCTTTATAATGCATTACTAAGATACGACTGATATTTTTACATAAAAGTTGGTGACGACTTTAGTTAATATATTAAAGTATAAATATATTAATAGTTTTTCTTAAAATAACTTGGAGTTAATAAATTAATATTATTAAAACTAATTTAATAAATTACCTGGTTTTTAAATATTTGTTTAAAATATAATTTAATGATAATTTTTTTAAATTAATTAAGCTTGTAAAAAATGCAATTTCCATGGACATGTATAGTTTAAAGTATAAACTACATAGACGGTAATTTTAGACAGCATTTTAGTACATGTAAAAATTAAAAATGTTACAATTATAAGTGTGTCCAGAACGTGATCAAATTTCAATTTACTCATGCCATTTCGTAAAAACAATTATTTGTTTTGCGGTCTTTAATATATAATAGATTTTCTGAATTGGTTCAAAATATGTTCCTCGTAAAAATGTTTACTTCAGTCGTAATTCAATTTCGTCACAAAAAAAAAGCTTGGTCCACACACCAATGCTTATTCCTTATGTACTTGATATCTTCCACTGAAAAGTACACTTAAAACCCTTGTCTACCTATTTTAGCCATTTTTAGAAAAACGCACGTAACATTCTCCAAACTTTGTTACATAAACATACGACTTTTTTCTTTTAAATTTATTCAAAACAAATTTAGCTTAAATCGACTTATTTTTAACAGGCCAATACGATAATATTAATACAACAAAATAAATATTGTTATTCATATTATTATATTGACTTCCTATATATTGGCTATCAAATACATTAAACGTTGGCATGATTATTATATTTATAGAAAAAACTACTTTAATGGGCTTTACTGTGTCTACTGTTCTAAAAGACGACTTTCCTTGGGCTACTTTTCAAACGCAGATCCACAAGGGAGCGTTATTGGTGACCGCCCACCCGCTGTGGTGTTTTTAAAATAATACCATAATACCGTACAATATATTACATGTGAGTGTTTAATATATAATACATTTCAGGTGCCCCACGTATGTAAAATTATATAATATTTGAATATATATATAAGTATATGTATCTTCCAAAAAAAAAAAAAATTTCTATAAGAGTTGTTATACGAGTGCTTAATAATATGCATTTTTTCACAATGTTATACGTGTGACAAAAGCATTTATGCCGATCTATTAACCACATTCTTAAGCTAATGACATGTATTGTATTACCAGCTGCTTGTAGTGTCCTCGAGTGTTTATAAAGTATTTTCTACTGTTTATTGACTAAAACTTAATCAAGTACTTTCTTGACGAGAAATGATTGTAATAAGAAATGTAGTTAATGTTGACGTTTTGCCTATCACGCAATGTCTAAAATTTATACTTTGACCATTGTAATGTAGCTAAATTTTATTTAATTATGCGGAAATCTTAATTTGTAATAATTGACGAATTCGAAATGAGAATAATGAGTAACATATAAGTAAAGAAGTCAGTTTAAAAAAACGTTAAGAGTACTTACAAACCTAATTAATAAATATATATATATATATTAAAAAATTTTTATTGCTTCATTGTATTTAATGAAATACATGTGACAAGGTTCAGTAAGCAATGACAATAATATAATAATAAAACATTTTTCAAACATAATATCCCAATTCCCAGGTAACATTTCCGTAATCATAATGCTATTAATATATTATTGTTTCATGTCAATACAAATATTATTTTAAAAACACATTAGGATTTCATAATAAACTATAACATATAGATAACATAACATTATTGATTTTATAACATCATATAAATATATTTTCAAATTTATATTTTATATTATTAAAAAATGTTTTTGAAACATAATTATAATATTATATTTTGTAATATTATTTTCGTTTTATAATAATAATAATAATAAATAAACGTTTGTACAGAACAACAATAATAATATCTTGTAAACAAAAAATCAACAACAATAATTGTTATATTCACACAACATCGACTATCAGACGTCACACAAACACACAATAAGCTGATCATTAACTATTTTGTATTTTATTAATTTTTTCAGTAAAAACCTTTTTTTAAGTTTTTTATTTTATCACATATTTTATATTATAATATATTGTATACTATTCGTTATTAAAATAGATACATAATATATTATCATAAATCATAAAATTAAATTGTATAATATGCTTGGGGTCATAGGATTGTCTTGGTTTTTTAATCATAGACATAAAAACAGTGGCGACTACATGTCTTTATTCCAGGGCGGGCTAAAAGATGGCCAACATATATTAGGGCAGGCACAGTCACACGATAGTGGCACAAGCGGTGGAAGAGGGAGCAACGCTGGTGCCCAAGGTTTGGACCCTCCCCCCCCACAACGGCCCCAACTTTAGACCTTGATAGCGTTGACGCTGTTAGCTGTTGGCCGATTATCACGATATGTTACATGCCTATGGATGCATAGCCCATATTATGATCACATAACTATTTTCGCGGACGGCTCAAAATATAAAACGTAATTCGTTAACAACCTACAGTTATGATAATATTATTGATTTTCGAAATAAATTATTATGTTTTATTAAGAAGCAATAAATTATCAAACCAATTTATTTTAAAGAAATTAAAAACTTCCAAAACCAACTGTCCTGTTAAACAAAGAAATTTCAGGACGGTCAACAACTGTTGAAATTAGAACTTAAAGCTAAGAACCAAAAAATAATTTGCATACAGCACACTTTGGCGGAGAAGATCATTCAATACGCCGAGCTGGAGAAAAAAATGAGTATTGAACAAGATCTTAATGAGTGTTTGTAATCATCCACGTGTGAATCAAAAACTAAGTACGATAAACACGCCTGTGCGTCGCAGGCAGAGATTAATGGACTACGAGGTGAATTAAACTAAATTTCACTAAATTTTAGACGGTTGAACATTAACTACAAGATTCGCGAGATGAAATAGTTAAGCAAACAACCGAGTTTAAGGAGACACTTCAAGAAACAACTAAAGCCCTATGCAAAGAGAAAAATAAACTGGAGAAGAAAAACGAGTAAACTTGAGAATGAGAATATATTGTTGGTCTCAAACATAGCGTGTAATAATACGAAACTATGCGATTCGTAAATGAAAAACAATACGGTCAAATGTTAGCTCACAGTTTAAAACCGCCCGGTTAAACTTTTAGAGGTGACTAAATACAAGTTGCAACAAGAAACAGAAACTAAACATTCAAGAACTCTTTAATGGCAGTAAAAATGTTAACGACAAATCGTGAACTCAATGAGTTGATTAAAAAACAAATAAAATTAATTACATAGATGAGAATTTCCGTGTTATACGTTAAAAATGCATTACATTGTGTTAACTAAAATTTGACTAGACATAAATTTGGCATGTTTGAATTTATTGGATCCAAAGCTTGGACATCGTATATTATATTCAATGATGATTTGATAATAAAAAACATCGGCGTTTGTGTTGCATTCCTAGTTAACGTTATAAGAAATAATAAAGAATTTTCTTGGGTAACGTAAATTAGCTATAAGATGCCTTGTGCGATTTATTGAAATCTTATAAGGATATTTAATTATAAAGCATTATTTTGGACATTATTATAGACGTAGAAATATATATTTTCAATTTTCAAAAACCTATCCTTTTCGAGTTTTTAAATTTTGATTATAAATTTTAGTATGATAATATGACTTATAATACTATTTAATATTTCCAAAAATTGTGTTAAAATCTAAAATATTAACCAAACGAATCGATATTACAAATTATTATTTATATAAGTATAAAAACATAATATGAACAATATGTACTTTTTATTCCAAAAAAAAAAAAAATACCAAAAATCTATACCATAGATAAATTAATTGTAAATTTGCAATATAAATGTTGATTTATGATTATATATATATATATATATTTACAAATTATTATTTGCTTTTACTTATTTATTGAATTTATAATTGGAATTATGCAAATAATCTTTGTAGTGTCTCTGATTTTTCATATTTGCCAATAGCATATCCAACTGGTAGTTACCTACTGTGCTTTTTACAACACTAAATATATAGTTAATATTCAATACATTACATACGTATTTTATAAACGTTCTTTTAAAAATCGTTGTAATCATAATTCTTGTAAAAAAAAACAACAAATTTACATAACTAATATGGTTTATATAACAGGTTTACCACTCGCTAACATTTTGTTATCTACTCATAGAAGTGAGACGTTAGCGCTAATTTGCTATCAAAGTATTAGACACTGTTAGAATTACTGTGGTTAGGACCGCCCTTTCGCACACCCTTTATTTTCAGCAATAAAAAGAATAGGTGTTTTTCTTATTGTTCACGTTTGAAAACAAGATCATCATCAGGTGGTTTAACAAGAACATAAAATGAAGTATCTATCTTTAAAATACAAAAAATTGATCGAAAAAAAAGAAACTCAACAAAAACAGATTCGATCATCGTCCTATAAAAGTGAATTCAAAAAAAAATTCACCGTGAAAATCAAAACAAAATATACATTTTATGATTAAATTACTTATAAAATACCCAATTGAAAACATATAATATTTCATCAGAAATGGAACAGCCAAATCGTACTTCTACATAGTTGATTTTAAATTTTAACACTGAATTATCGGCAAATGCGGTACTTAATTAAAATAATTTTAAATAACAACGAATGGTTCGGGTGGACAAATAATGAATTCGTTTTTAATAATTGCGCACACCAAAAACAGACGAATTATCGATCGCGCGGGAAACCGAAAAATTCGCAACCGGCTATGCACGTGCGATATCGGTCCGACGGCCTTCTGTTTTCCGTTTCAATTTTATGTAATTACAACAAACGGCTTGCTGAGTTTTACCGGGGAACGGTTTGGTTCTGTGCGTATATACTTAATGGCCGTGCAGCAGCTGTCCTAAAGTCGTTGCGAACGTTTCACGCGGTATACAAATTAGCATAATTTCTAATAAACGTACAGCGACGAGCGTGTACGCGTAGGCGCATAACCCGGCAAAATATTACGGATCCGTTCGAATTTCAACTATAACCTACGCGCGTTTCGGCGAAACGGTACGAATATCGTAGTGTAAAAAATAAAAATAATAATATTTTATCGAACAGAAATGCTCTGTATTATTATAGGTACCTATAATATGGTCATATTATTTTACTGTATATATCGTACACGCGACGGCAATAACAATAATAATAATAATAATAATAATGATGAAAAATCACTGGACGAGGGCGAAAGCGTTTTTCGGCTTGTGCAGTCGTATAGGTACCTTATATTCGTATAATAGTGGTCAGCAGCAACGGTACTTAGTATTGATCTCCGGTCCGAGCGCGCGTGGGACATCGTGCGGGGCGCGAGCGAGGACGTGTGTGTGTGTGTGCGCGTGTGTGTGGCGCGCGCTCGTGGGGCGGGCGGTCGCGGAGGGTGCCGTGTGGGGTAGCGAAGTGGTGCGGGCGGGCGAGGGAGAGTGGCGGTGGCGAAGACGGCGGTCGGTGATGATGCTGCGCTCTCGGTATTTACGCAATTAGCCGGCTACGGGGCGGCCGAAACGCGCGGAGGGGTGAGTCGCGCACGCGCATTACCCGATCACCTGAAACTCGGCGGGCGCTTCGCATAATAATAATAATACCTATATAATATTATAGCGTTATATCATTATGTATATACGAAACGCGCCAGAGGGGACGCGAGAAAAGCCGAAAGCGCGCAGATCGCGATCGACGATCGGAATCGCGCGACTCCTGCTGCTGCTGCTGCTGCTGCTGCGGCGATCGGTCCCGTCGTCAGCTGGTCGTTTATCATTTCGGTTATGCGGGACTTAACGCGCATATAATATATAACATTATATATATACGTATACGTTGTACGAAGACCTCCGGGCCGGAAAAATATATACACATTAACGATATTAAAACCATTACGGATGCGTGCGCGCATTATATATTATGTGGTTCGCGGACGGGTGCGCAAGAGTGTGTGTGAGAAAAAATATACTCCTAGAGAAAATATAGGAGAACGAAAATTAATCAAATTACGGCCCGGCGGTGTGTGTGTGTGTGTGTGTGTGTGTGTGTGTGTGTGTGTGTGGTTTTTGACGAAATGGAGCGGAAATATTGGCCGGCCGTACGCGAGTTGACGATGTCATTAATTCTTGTCCGGTTTTGTTTCTACTGCAACGCACTTCCGCGGCGGACCCGGCCTATACGCGGTGGCGGTACACGGTTCACGTGTCAGAAATTAATAAATCCGCCGCCACTGCGACCAGGAGCGCTTTTTCATTTTGATAATGGATTTGCTCCGAGCTTTATACGTATATATAATATATATATATATGCTTATACGTGTGTGTGTGTGTGTTTGTACGATGCAGTGTTATAATATTATATGTATATACACCTGCTACTCTTCCGTCATACTATACGCAAACAAATATACACACAACGATATTATATTAAACCGGGTGGACGGTCCTCCTCCACGTGTTTTCGTGTTTTCTCGTTTTAAATGGCGCGGGAAGTCGTGGTGATGGGCTTTCCTGCAAGGCTGTAAACATCCACACAGGACGCCGGGCCGGACGCGCGTGTAGTACCACTCGCGAAGACCACCACCCGATCCAATGCGTCACGCGGTTTACACGTGCCGATAAGCCCTGACGGATATAGCTCGATATAATAATATAATGTATATAAGTTTCGAACAACTTTGTGTGTGATGTTTTAAATGTTTCAAAAAACAACTTCAAGCATACTCTAGTGCGTAGACTTCAGTTTACCATCCCCATTATTCGGTTATTTCGGTTATTTTGTTCGCCGTTATTGGCGTTATTAGAGATGCGTAACCGCGAATGGCGGTGGATGGCTTACGTTTTAAACTCATATCAATACTAATAAAATAATATATATATATATATATATATATATTCTCGATTTAACTGTTTTTCTAACAATACTTTGCACGGTTGTATTAAAGTCACATTAAACTATATATATATAGTTGAAAACCAAAAAAAAAATATATTACGACAACGCCCGCCCACGCAAATTCGTCAATACAAATGTTATTTTTTTTTTCGAAAACATTATGTATAGTTTTCGATTACGAAATTAATGTTGTATTCTCGACAGGCACTTTGTATATAAACAAATCGATAAAGCTCCCATTGCTCACGATTGCTCTTATATATTCGGACAAAGGACAACCCCCGCTAATGGACATTGGCTATTCGATTTTCGGGAATAAAAAAAAAAACGCCTGGAAGCGAATTCCCAATTTTTCAAAACGCGAAAACAATTTATTTATCACGAACTAGCTGTGTAGTACTTCAAAACTAAAATATACATTATTTAAATTGATTCCAAAATGTAAAACACTGTATGAAATATAATTGTAAGTATAAATTAAACGTTAAACTACTCTGTATAGCGATAAAGTACTTAATTACATATACTGAATCTAGTGCGTAATCTATTGAACAATAGGTACATCTATTTATTTAAATTAACTATTCAAATAAATATAAAATATACAGTTTAATTTTTAATACTTATCCACAATAATAAATAAAAGTAATGTTTCTATAATCTTAAAATATAAAGGCCATGGTGATATTGATTTATTCTGTCTGATTTGATAGACATTTCTCAATTCGATGTTACGACATAGATACAAAGTAGCATTTAATTTAAATATTATTCAAAAAGTTTTATTATAAAAATATATATAGTTACAATACTATACCAAACTATAAAATTTTCACGTATTAATTAGTAATTACAATACATTATTATATTTCTATAATAAAATGTACACTGTAATTTTTGATTCCTATTCTTTGAGAAAATACGACTCAATACAATTCGCACACAAATTGAATTACATAGTTATATATATATATTTATTTATATATTGTACTTTGTTGTTTTCGTTGTTTCGAACTATATGGCTGATGCAATTTCTGTGCACTTGGTAGTTATGGTACTTGGAAGACTCTAATATTCTACAAAAGTATACCCTAGCTACTATACTACTTAATTTTGGAAAACACTTTTAGTTGGAAAAAAGTTTGTACTTCAAACATTTTTATGATAGAAGAAATAAATAATATTGATTTGTTTACATAATATAATCTAATAGAAATCGTAAAATAAAACTATACAGAAATATGATGGCAACAAAAAATTAAAAATATTTTGAAATCTATAAGAAATAATTGTAAATATTAAGAATTTAAAATGTTTATAAATATTTAGATAATATAGATATAGATTTAAATATTTCATATCATAAGAATAATACTATAATGAATAGGAAATAAGTATACATTATATAGGTAGTGTTTTGTAATACAGATCCAATATTATAAAAACATGAAATATAAGTTAGAAATTATACAACCGTACAAGATCGCTACGTTTTATTGTTGAAAATAATGGCACTGGAATAAAACGAACTGCGCCGAAACAGTGATCATTTTTGGATTGGTTCTCTAATAAACAGATTTCTTTCAAAGTTAACTATTTGTGTTACACACGACTAAAATGAAAATTACAGACACCGAAATTCGTCGTGTACATAATAATATGTGCAATACCAATCAGTGTTTGTATTATCCCATACGTGCTGCAGGGTGACGATGAATGCACATAAGACTCCTTTTGTGGACAATAGATGAGGACTAAAATGACCATGTCCCTTGTACACGGCCCCGGTATATAATGATATACGATATATCGTGCAATATATTATTATGTGTGCGCTCGTTTGATTTAGGACGAATTCGGCGATAATAAGGACGCGTAGCGTAGTACTATAATAATTATTGTGCTGGTGCATTGATGCAGCTACAAAACACGAAAATAGAAAAAAAATAGATGTCACGTGGAGAATATACATACTCGACTTATAAATAAACCGGACCACGAGACGATTCATCGTCGTGCAAAGCAAAACGGTTTTGTAAAAAGGATCACATTTTGAGATTGAAAAATGTCATTTGTACCTACGTTTAAGAACAAAAATTTTTTTTTTATGCTGTTTCGTAACACGAGTTATGAATATTGAAATTGGAGTTTAATACTCAGTCATTATATTATTAACTATATACGAGTCATCTAATAAAGATATTATACAGCGTAAATCTAAAAAAAGTAACGAACAACTATAACTATAACTAATATATTTTATAACGTAAATATAATGCAAAATCCAGGGCATTTTATTTTTTGGACACAACAAACCGGACTTCCGGAAAATCGTCGTTATTTTTATGGGTATTTCTAGAAACTAACGCACATATTTTCATCGATTACCTAGTGTGTGATGTTGCGTATATTATACGTCTTTCTCTCTCACTCTCTCCTCTCCGATACGCTAAAAGACCCCAATCCTACATTCGTACGCGGTGCATTATTATTTTTCTCTTTCTATTCGGAAACTTTTTTTTTGCCCGCCCGCCCGCCCGTCCCGTACATCACGCCAACGCAGGACGGCAATAACAATAATAACGCGCTCGACGGCAGGTGGCGGACTCGGTGATTTTATGGCATGGAAAAAAAAGGGATACGGTCAGTCCGCGGAATTGATGGCGCACGGCTTCCTTTCTCGCCCAACGGTTTTTATTTTTAATGCATAATGTAATGGCATAGGAGCACCCTATACATCTGGTAAGGATGGGACGAGAAAAAACAACGTATGAGAGAAAATTTCCTTTTTTTTTTTTCTTTCTTGCTTTTCCTTCTTGGTGAAAATAACAAATCGTAAAACAAACACAAGCTCGGATATTATTCACCCGTGGCCATCGCATTGGGAGTACAAGGGGGTCATAAATTATGTAACAGGCCCCACACGAATATTTCCACATGACAGATACAAACCCTTAAGGAGAGTCGGCGGGGAATTTATTTTGATTATAATATCGTATTATTATTCGGCCGCATTAAAGATGTCTGTGGTAAGAAATCTAGAACAAAGATGGGATAAGGGCAAAAGAAAACTTTGGACTGTGAAAAATAATGGGTAAAACGAAAGGGTGAATTTTCAACTTGAATTATACTGGGTGAATGAAAAATTTCAACTACATTGAAAACAAAATTCCTGTATAAACTCACATTTGGTTTCGTACTTTTCAATGCATTTTGATTTTAAAGGTATGAACAAATTCAAATATTACTAATTTATCACTATTCAGTTTTAGTACTGACTTTGATAAAAGTATTCCTCATATTATTATTTTATTCATAAAATAAAACCGAAATTAACAATTTTACAGTTTTTTCCAAATAAATACCTATATAGAATTCCAGTAATATAAAGTTTTTCTTCACTCTTGTAAATGTATGTTTAAATTATTTGTTATAACCTATAAGGCTTTAAGTTTACACAAAAAATAATTATTATACATACAACATGTAATACATATGTATATGCATAGATCATATATTTTCTAAATAAAAAATAATGAAAAAAAAAAATGTTAAATGTATACATAAAAAATAAAAATTATCTTTTTAATGATTCATATATTATGAATGCTATGATTTATTTACTGTGATAAAACCATATTTAACACATCTGTTACAATATTGTATAAACATAAAATAAATTAATCATTTTTTAGAATAAAATTTACAATAATCATCTGTATAATTAAATGATGCATTCGTTTTTATTTCTTATTCAATGTTTTAATACATGACTATAGTAACAAAATATTTACTTAAAATTTTACTATAATTAAATAATAGAAATTAACTTAGTACTATAAAATACCATATTAACAGATTTCATTAGATACCCAGTTACGGATTTGGGAAGACAAGACGATAGAGATTATTTTCCCGTTTTACATATCATATTTTACATTGTTTAGGTTATAAGTCGTTATATTTTATAATTAGGTATAAAAGTCTAACTTTTGTTTTAAAAAATTAAGTGATAAAAAAACTTCCATACAAACTATAGTAACAAAATACTGTTCAACGATATATTTTTATTTTTTGATTATTTCATTATACAATCATATATTTAAAAATCCAACAAGCACTAGCTACTGAATTTCTCAGTATAAAAAACCCAACCATAAAACTGCACCATAAAATAACCGAAGGCATATAAATAAAACAGATGAACACATTCATGAAATGTAAAGCCGTAAACTTTTCGGTTATTGCCATTTCATTCCAATGTGTATGTTTTATAAACACCCACGGACCTGCCTATTTTTCCATTTTTTTTTTTACTTTTTACAATCCCCTAAACGACCGTTAAGTCACATAAGGGCAAAGGCCATTTAAAAAAACGCTCTCACCCTCCGAGGGTAGATTATACGTATTCATTTTAAAGTAAAAAAAAATAACAAACCTTGGGCATATAAATATATTATGTTTGGTCCGCCAAATACGTAGAGGGTTCACTATCCAAAAGTGGAGTTTAATATTTAATAGAGTTAAACGTGTTTATATACACAAAAAGCATCTAAAAAATCGTATACTAAACACTAACTCGGTTTTAGGCAATTGATCGCCAAAACACTTAAAAAAATTATTTATTATTCCCTTTCAAAACTTAATCAATACTCAATATAAGTGAAAAAACATTTTTACTCTACTTTTATTTGATTGTACGTTAAATTCCTAAAACCAATGTTAAAACGATTAAAATAAAATAAAGTTTTTTATTTATATAATATATATAAATGTTATATTTTATTAATCATAAATATAACATGTATGATTGAATATTAAGAAATATAATGTTATAAGTTAATATAATTACAACTCTTTTTATTTAATAAATATTTGCAATTGAGATAGAAACAGCAGCATTATAAAACTAATATAACATTATTGAGTTAAATTAAAATAAAACTAACTACATTTACTGATGTCGATATTTGGTATACTATTTAGTATTTAGCTATTATTACATTAATACAAAAAAGTAATTTTATTAATCATTTTAACATCGGTTTTAGGAATTATTATATTTATATTATATTACACTAATCTCGCTGTATAATATGTATTATTCGTCATAATGTGTGTATATTAGATATCAGAATATTATAATATAATATAATATATATCCACTATTCTGCACCGGAAACAACTTGACATCACACATGAAACATTTTTGGTATTTTGAATTTCTGAATATTTGATAGTTTCCGTGGAACTGATAACACTTATTAGTACTTACAATAATAGCTATGCATACATTTATTAAACATAACTATAAAGCTTTGTATAAATAATTCCATAAGGTAAACTTATTTCAATTTGTTGTATAATATATAAGTCCAACATTTTCTACATTAGGAAATTTAGTTAAATATATTTCTCCCTTGGGACTAAAAAGAGGGATGATGTATCACTAAATCTATTGGGACTAGTAACGTTTTTTGATTGCCGATTTTAAATAGGAATATCTACCCCGAGGATATTTTATTCCTCTCGTTTTAAATGTATTGGTATTTTATCTATAAACATCAGACAAAATCGATTTAATTCGTATTTTAATAATACGAAAAAATACCTACTGTATAAAAATATATTATCGTGATAACTATTACTTTTAATTACAATTTATATATTTTACATTCCAATTAAAACACAGAAAAAAAATGTTTATATTCATTTAAGGAAATACGACAACTACACAATTCAACTACTTTTAAAACTATTTAATTCAAATAATATTACATTCATATTTTTATATAAATATCAATAACTGTATAACCCGACTCAACTTGGGAAAAAACAAACTTAAAATACAGTGCTACATCGGTATATCTCGGTTTCAGATTACTTACATCGATTAGAAATGATCCAATCAGCATCAGTGTATCTAGCTTTGTGAACTAATTATACTGCGAGATGGACAATCCGCCTGTAGTGGATTGGATATAGCACTTAGTATATTTTCGAATGTGATTCTAACTACACTCTAAGCTTATCTGTTATATTTACAAAAATCTTCTGAAATTTTTGTCAAAATTAGTCAAGTAGCTTTAGAGTAATTATGGACATTGCCTTTTGTAATAGGTATATTTGAATAACAAATAATTAATTAAATATTATGAAAAAAAAATTCAATTTTTGTGAGCCAAAACAAAATTCTCGTGTAAACGCTCTAAAATTTTATTAGGTAGTTGAAAAACAAATCAAAAAACACTCCAACGTCTCAAGAAATATGTGTGCAAAATTGAATGCCAATTTATTGGCTCAATAGTTTCAAAGTCCAAAAGTTGTGTAAACGTATATTAATTTGTATATATAAGTATCTATATAGGTATATACCTATATAGATGTATCAACACATGTTCAACTTCTCCTATTAAAATCTTAAAATTTTGTATACATAATAATGGTAATAACTTTAAAATGTTTATAGCTCAAAATCTACTTTATAATTAATAAAACTAACGAAAAGGTATTAAAAGCCTCCAAAGTTCAAGATATCTCTTCAACTACATAATTTTAATGAAATAAAATAATATTGGTAAATTTATAAGGTTTGACAATCTTCATATTTTTCTATCGTATATATGCATAGGTCATAGTATTTTATAATATAACAACTCTGTGAATCTGTGAATATTATAAAGAATAAAAAAAAAAATAGAAAATTTAATATTTAATATAAAATACTCAAATTTAATCAACTGATGATTCCCAGGTGGTATGTTTGCATTAATATTTAAGTCTGAAACTATAGCTTTATCGGACTTTCTGCTTCCTAAAAAAAATTGAGTATATTTACCACAAAAGAAAGTGAATGAATCTTTTTAGAGGGATTAACGAACCAGTGAGCTTATATCACCACACAAAGACCACCCTTCTACACGAGCGTCTGTCAATCGTCGATATTATCGACTTATCTCCGTACACCATACGCCGAAAAAAAAAACAAATTAATTTTCGCAACAAGCAATAGGCGACGTGGCAGCGGTGGCAGCTGATTGTAAATTAAGAACGTGCTTACGCGGCGCATAGGGTGTGTTGTTACGTTATGTGAGTAGAGCGGTGGTGATGAAAATCCACTCTCTTCCATAACTTTTTTCTCCACGCGCGCGCGCAGGTCATTAGGAGACCGGACTTTGCAGGAGGGACCTCCGCCCCTGACACCCCAATTTAATTTATGCGGCATCACACGCGGCCGACCCTCGATTTTTCGAGCACCCGAGACACGATCGTGATCTGATTCTAAAAACAACCGCCTCATTTTTTTTTTTATACTCTTTAACCACTCCTCCCTTCAACCATCACCACCACCACCAAACCCTAATCTTGCTCCAATCATTACCACCGTCGGTGGGTTGTTTTTTCCTGTATTTACACCCTTCCGCTCTACCCTTTGGTTTTTATTTTTTATTCCTTGTATTGTAAATGGGTTTATTAATTTGGACGCCATTTTCTTCCGAGACGGCAATGTTCAATGAGAAATTATCACCGTCTTTTTACCACGTGACTTACACACACACACACACACACACACACACATACACACACGCACAGAGTTTATACGTACATTTACTTCTCTTTCCTTACGCATCTCTGGTATATTTCAGAATTTGTCAGAGAAAAAAAACAACAACTTTTCCGGACGCACAAGGGGTTGCTGTTGCCGCCGCACGAGCGTAGGAATAAGCTTAAAGGAAGCCTTAATGCCGTTTCAGCGTAGTTTCGCCCTCTGAATAATCAAAATTTATGAGTTTCGTACGAACCCTGCGAAATGACGGTATTCTATCCCGACACCCTTCCCTGTCCATATCCCTTCAAACACCCCTTGGCCGCAATTCACGTGATCACAATATTATATGTAGCCAGGGACGACCGCCACCGTCGCCGACAGTGCGTGTGCGGACCCCACACGTATTGGTCATGTGTTACGCTGCTGGACAACAACGTTTTGCCATTTACAATACAAAAAAAACGTTAGCTTGCAAAATATAATAAATAATACAAATTTGTCGAATATAATATAGGTATACTAATATTATATTCTAAACTCCAACAAATTTATATATTTCATGATTTCAAAATATACGTATAATTACGAGTAGTACTAAATTACTAATTATTTTCTTTAAAAAAATTTGGAGATTCCTGGCAATAGCCCTTAATAGGGCTTTATGTTAAAACAATATTAAATTATATTTGTTATACAGATATAAGTTTTGTCTTTATATATTTGTTATCAACTTAAACTATGAGTTGTGACCACTATTGAAAATAAAATAACTATGAAAACATTAGACACCCATAACCTGTAGAAATTGGACATTTTATACTTTTACATAGTTTCATATAATTTAACAATTAATATAAGTACTTTAATAAAGTAAAATATATATTTTCTAAATAATTTCCTTTAAGATCAAAAAAATTACCGAGAAATTACGGGGAAAAAACAATGCAATATGCTAATTATGGCAACCACTTTTTAATAAAGCCGATTACTGTTAATTTATTAAATTTAAAAAAATAGATACTTCAAATGTTAATTAATTGTTCATTATACAATTTATCAAAAGAATCAAATTAATTTTAAGCAAAATAATATTTGAAAACTTTTATTATTGGAGTTGCGATAAATTATTTTTATTTTACAATATTATTTTTAAATTTTTTATGTACATAATTTGTAATGTTATACTCTATAATTCAATTTTTACAGTATTGATTTTAGTTTTATATTAGTTTATACTCCTAACCATTGATTAAATATAAATTGTATATACATATTGTATATTTAATCAAATTCACTAATACTAAAGTAATTAATTTTAAAATTTTAAGATATTTAGAATTTCCAATCATCAATTTTCTATAAAAATAGTAAAAAAAAAACAATGAGTAACTCGTATTCGCGAGCATTCTTTTTTAACATCTTTATTCCTTATCTTGTTTGGGATATAAATATTTGCTATTAGTATATAATATGAGTGTATGTATGCATGATACTTATTATAATTTCTTTCAAATATAATAGCACGCCCCTCCGCTTAATCTCTTATAGTATTAGCGCTTTTCTAAATATATTTTTATTAATCATTCGATTACCAATTTACAAATTCTATGAAAGTATTAAATTATCCTTCATAATATTTAACTAACTAATGTTGTTTAAATATTAAATGTCATTTCAATACACAAATATTAATCCTCTGTTATTTAGTTATTAATGTACTGTATAATATTGTACTAGCAATTATTAATATTTTTATATGTCTGAATAACAGACCTATTTTCAATATGTTTCCATATATAACTGCACGTATTCAACGATTATTTGCAGCACGAGTTTAAGGATGAATTATTATAGTACAGTATGCACTCCCCCATCCAAAAGCGTACGCACATAAGGGACAGTAAGGTTGGTGTTTAGACAGACACTGAAAACGGAAGTTTAATGGGCCTCGCTGACACAAGAACAAGGCGAATGCAAAGACTTTTTTTCTTCTACACGTCCCCAAGACAATTTTTCTAGCTAGACTTCCCCTCTACCTCTTTATTTTCCTTTCCACCGCGCTAGTATTCCTTTTTACCGGAGGCCCCGGCGTCGATTTATTTTGATCCCGTTTTGTAACGTGTCCCCGGGGACGGGCTGAAAATCGTTTCTTGGACAAAAACTAAAGGGACTTAAAGCTCGGAAGAATGATTCAACACTGTCGTACGTGCATTATCATTTTCCCTTTTGCCCACCCTATACTAGCCCAGCACGCACAAAAGCATACCATTCCATTTCACCAGTGTGTCTGACGCTGAACCACGGACGCTATTATATATTGTTTACGCTCTGTCGTCTACTTTACCTTTTTTTTTTTTATGATACCATGCCGACGAGGTTTCGACTTTTATATTGTATACGAATATTATTCAAGCATCTAGCTAGAGCACGATGGAATTTTAAAACGATAAAATAATGAAAACATTTAAAAATATTATTTATTCAAATTAACACTATAAAAAATAGTAATCTATGTGAACAATATCACATCAAGACCAATGTAACAACAATTTCAATTGATTAAAATTCATACTAACTACGTAAAATTGTAATTTATTCATATACGATATGAATTTCAACATAATATTGAGATATATTTTTCTCAATTATGTGGTTTTTGTCAATGCATTACATCTCAGTCTCGTGAATGTATAATATAATATAATATTACCATATATTACCTATTAAATACAATTGCATTTCAATTGTCTTACAATACATTATAATAATATGCTTACATAATAATAAAATTCTGAATAAAAAACAACGTATCACCCACATTACTTGTATGTACATTATATATGTACTACAAATGAGTGTGTGACAACAATAATAATTAACCTTGACTCACAAATAAATTATCTAATTCAACTTTATATATAAATATATTTTTTTTTAAATTCAATTTATAACAAATCTTATTTAATTTTAATTATGATATTTACCATGTTGCAATAGGAACCTTTCCACAAATACGATTTAAAATAAAAATCATTACTGCAGATAGGTACCTAACCTGCTAATTTCTGTATCGCAATATTTTTAATGTTATACTATTCACACAATAATCCATCAATATTCGTTTCCGTCTTTCAAAATCTATTTAAATCATACACTTGACGTAATAATTTGTCAACTATATTCGACATCGATAATGATAGGTATTGTTCGTTTCGTAACATATCTTAGGCATACTCGTTTGTATCGTTTCGTGGCAAACAAAACGAATATACTAACACGGTTAACCCGAGTTGAATGCAAACTCGGCTGTTCAACGTGCTCGGAGATAAATCAACATGATTGATTCGACTTCAGAAGCAAACATTAGCCATATAATATACGCGTGTATACTGTGTATATATAGTAGCGGGCAGCGGTCGTAGCGGAGGGGAAAATTTCAATTATCTTTAATAGACGGTAATTCTATACTTCCCCTCCGCTGGTCGCCTCCTCTGTGGTTAGCTCTGCAGGGATGTTATTATATATGGCACAGAACAACATAATGCTCGAGTGAAACGTTAAACGGCACCCTGAATCCAACAGTAATTGCGTTTATATAAAATGGGCGTTTAGCTGACGGAAATAGTCCAAAAAGATATTGCAGGAGAGGGCATGGGGGAAACCTTAGTAGCGTTGGTAGTCGGCGGACTATTATTTCTGGAATTCGGTTCATTGAGAAATTAACCGATTTTACCGATTACACGCATCCAATCGCGGGTAGTGCGCTGCAGCGGTGGTGCTGTAAAATGCTACAAGTATATGATATAGGAAATCATCTCGGGGTGCCTTCGTTTGACGGAAGTTGGCAAAAGTCCTTGTCAAATGCGATTAAAAATACCGCGAGGCAAACAAAGTTTTAGAAAGCGGCACGATAAGCCAATAAATTATATCAACTTGCAGACTTGGATATAATATCCCTTTGTATAACATCGAGTGCAAATAAATTATTACGAATAATATTAAGATTTAGGATTATTGTTCAAAAATAGGTAATACCAATAAATGGAAGCTTTTAAATACCTGTATGTCATTATAATTTGCATATTCAATTTGCATATTGTAATTATATGTATGTAAGAGACCGTATTACCGTAAACTAATATTATAATAATATTATCAACAAATCGCTACAGCCAAGGCAATAGGTACCACTTATCTCGCGCTTATGAGATTGTTAAGGAGTATACACTATTATTCACAATAAACTAAGTAAATCGCTTTTCAATCAAAAGACTTAAACTGTTCGACTTTAATTTTATTGAATAATTATGTCTAGTGCATTGGGCCACATTAATTATTTTTCAACGTTAACTAAGTTTATTTTATTCATAACTTCATTACTTTGTAATAGTTCAAATATTATTAATTAATGTAATTTAATTAAAAATATTATAATGATTATGTTGTACCAAAATCACTGTATTAAAAAAAAAAAATTAAAGTTATCGATTATATATTTTAACGTACAACATTTAGATTATCGTGTATAGATATATGAAAAATCTTAATTGCCTATATATTATGTGTTATACAATCGATTAAAATAAATACAATATTTTTATTAAAACTATAATCATTGGTCATTTCAATACATAAAACGGGTTTTCTCTTGAAATGGCTACATATTTATGGATTTTTTTTTTAGTGGTGAACACGATGGGTAAGGGGCAACGCTAGGAAAACGATTTAAGCAATTTCTCAGTTCACTGAAGACGTTCGGCGCGGTGAGCATTTATAATAATAATAACATGCCCGCGAAAACGTCAGTTGCACATTATTCTACCGCCGCCGCCGTCGCCGCCTTTTCCCCGTTTGCATCACTATGCGCGCCGCCGACTTACTATACTTACATATTATACATTTATACACACATATATATATATATATATATGTGTGTCTGTGTGTATATATATACAGTTATCCGGTCTATGTATATACCTATATAGATAAATGTATGTATTTACGCGGTGCGCTTGCGCCTGCCGACAATTATGTTTATTCACGCTCTGTGCGCCCGCTCGCCCGCCGCCCGCCCACCGCCATCGACGCCCGCGAACCCCCGCAAAAAAGTCTGCGAGTATATATATCAATGCGCGTGTGCGTAAGTGTGTACGCCAAGTCGGTCGTGTCATTCCTTTCTTTTTCTCCGTCCCTTCACGTCTCTCTCTCTCTCACCCTCTCACCCTTTCTCTCTCACTCTCTGTCTCTCTCTCAATCTCTCTCGTCTTCCGCCGCCCCACATCTACCCATAACTTTCTTCCTTATCCGTTCGGCCTTTTTTTCTTCTCCCACCGGATTCACCCCCTCTCGTTTTACCCTCATGTCGCTCGCTCACTCATTCTATCTCTCTCTTTCGCCCTCTCTCGCTCTATCTCCGTCTATTCCTCGTATTTTGTTTCTCTTTCTTATATTCTCTCTCCCCGTTGACAGCCGTCATTCTCCCGGACACCGCGCCGCTATACACACACACACACACGCACACACACACATACAGAAATAGTCCCTCTCGCGATCAATACCCACACACCGCTGCCCGCTCCTCCTACATGTATATCGTATACACATACATAAAACCATTGTCATTGTTATTCAGTGCGTACAATAATATACGTATATATATGTATATATATCATATTATATTATGTATTGTGAACGTATATGCAGCGTATTAATATATTACGCAAGCCGCATATATGACTATATATATATACGTATATGTGTATGCGCATAATGCTTGCATAGATCACACTGGTCAAACGACACCGCGGTCGCAGGTACCTGTATCCACCAACCTCTTTAAAAGCCCACACTGCGAACGGCGTGCAAAGTCATCGTGTAGCATATCGTCCGGACGATCACGGGCGTGCAGTAAATATTGCATCGATGTCTAATGTCTAATATATTATTATTTAATCGCTACAAACACTGCAGAACCGACCTCGACCGTATTAACACCGTATACGTTTTTTTATGATTCCACAAATCTTAGTACATACGTGGCAAACTACCAGAACTCGCCGTCTATTTCAATGCTATTTAAAACCCATCCCGTAGATTTATATAACTAACCTATTGGCTACCTTTTGTCGAACGTGTTCAATGGGTAGAGTTGTCACATTTGACAGAACGTGACAGACTCAATTGTTATGAATGTTATGACATAATATTTTGGGATATACCTATGTCAATGTATCATTTGTCAATTCGCATACATTTAATCATCGTGAAAAAGTAACTCATCGCGTAAATGACAACATAATACCATTAGTTATATTTATATATTTATAATCAAAAATAATACTAAGAAATGTATTATTGGATAACACATATTTTGTCGTCTGTTCGTGCATCCTACTCTAGTGTCTTCAAAATAATTAAGTATAGTAAGTTGATATAATAATATTCGTCATTACTCATTACTCATTTTTCTACACAAAACAATACACATTCACGCTATTGTAAAATCAATACATTCATCGGAGCTCCGATAACTGATTAGCATTTATTTAAAAACATAACTTTAATTCTGCTTCTGGAAATTCGTAATTTATCGCATTCATATTCACTAAAAATTTTCCAAAGTCAATTATTGCTCTCTTAGGACTTAATCTATTGGTAGTAATTTGTTTAAACCTCGCAAAGTCACTACTGCATTGTTTTGTCTAGTTTAAAGATGTGCGTTGTGGGTGAAAAATTTGAATAGTAAAAAATGTAGGTACCATCAGAAAATCAATTTTTACATTCTTTCGTATAAGTTTTAATAAAACGTTGTTTTGAAAAATTAATATTCTATCGGAATTTATATCATTTTCATGTCGTAAAAACAAATTTTTATCATTTTTTCAGGTAGATTAAAACGTAAATCGGTTTGATCGTTTGGTAAATTACGTTGTTGTTTACGTACACGTTTTAATACGTGTATTACCGGCGTTACCGCTCGAGTCAGTATACTCTATAGAAATTAGTAAAAGTACCTACTACTATTTTTTTCTAAATTAATTGAGTGCTTTTTAACATCAATGCCTGTTAAACTGTTATTTCGAACTTTTTTAATACTCCATCCACAAGGTCGGCGAGAACTTTGGTGGGCCCCAGGGCTGATCAATTCCGGGCCCTTTTACTTATATATAATTATTTTATACCTAACCAGGCTCCCCCCTAAAGGTCCGGACCCCGGAGCTCTGGCCCCTTCTGTCCTACCCTCTCACCGGCCCTGTCCACTTAAACGAATTCATCCGCGACATTTGTTTTTCTTAGTATTGGTTACCTTTTCATACAGATTTATAGTGTTTTAATTTAGAAAAATATTGTATATTTGAAGGAAAATTTAAAGTATAATATATCCTTTTTTTTATTCAGAATTTAATAAAATCAACGATTAGCTCTAATATAACTATATTATTTTGGTAATTACAAAAAATATCATAAATTATTAGATATGATTAATTTAAGTTAACATGATATCTCATTTTCGTCAAATGTGACAAAGACAAGTCGACAACTGGAGTCCATAATTCATGACAATAATATAATATGATAATACACGATAAATTGACGTGCAACGAATTTGAACAGCATTGAATTAACGTCGCGTTGAATTGACATGACGCCAACGATTTTATCGCCTTACTGATCTTATTATACATAGACTGTAATAGTATATACATGCAATAAGTATAATTATAAGCCTTCAAATATTATACATTCATGGAAACAGTGAATAGCTAGTTAAAAAAAACGTAAAAAAATAACCCAACTAAGGTAAAAATATTTCTTTAACAATTTGAATAATGCTTATAGCGATTTGACACGCATAAAAATTAATTAACTTAAATCGTAAAAGACGTGGATAAGTTAAATAATAATAATATGAAAAAAATTAAACACAATTTTAAAATTGTTTGTTTACTTAGTTTATACTCATGTATAACATTATATTAGAAAACATCTTATTAAAGTCTAAAATTGAAATAGTTTTTAAAGTGTGTGGAAATGGATACAAAGACCAAAAATTAAGGCGAAACAAACCTTATAAAAACGATTCGATGGAATAAGAAAAGCATATGATGGCAGGCCTCTTGGATAACGACCGTTTGAAGACAGATAAAAGTATAAAACCTACACAGCATTAACTCAATAATGAAAATAAAAAAAAGAGAATACAACAGGAAATATACTATATCTTACAGGGAAGACGGAAACCCGAAATTAAATTCTTCGTTGAATTCTTGCTTGTTCCGGGGGCGAACAACACGCGAAATCCGCGGAAAATAGGCCAAATTATTCTTCTATATTGGTCGGAGGGAGTTATATCTATGTGTATATGTGTGGGTTTTATCTCTTAGAATAACGACTAATTGAATCCCGCTCAACACGTGAAGAGAGAGCCAGCCGCGTACATGTGAATAGCGGGGTAAGACACAATCTGTAGTAGTATACTAAGAGGAAATACGCGTGAATCAAAATATAATTAATGGATAACGATGGAAATGTTATAGTAAACGACTGTAAATGTGCAGGAAAATTCCACAATAACCAATGTCTAATGCTACTTCGATTAAAATGTTTTGGTTACATCATTTTAATAATTGTACCTCCACAATTAATTCTATTTTTACTGCAATATTTTTTATTGAATTATTTTTTAATCAAGTTTAAACAAAGCAGAATTAATCCAAAACTATTAAATAATTTCATTTCTATACTTAAACTAACTAACGTTCTTTAGCTAACTTTAACGTTTAAATAAAATTAATCAATCAATCAAAAATACTAAATTATCCAGAAAATAGCTTGTATACTAAAATTAGATAAGCTTCTATGTAAGCAACAATAGTTATAAAATATATTTTTTCTCGCTCTTTAAGAACGTTTATTTATTTATTTTTCCATTTATGAAAACCATTTATCTTATAAAAAAAACTACCCCCTAGTGTACCAGAAAATCGTTTTCGGATCATACACTCGAAAACTGTGGCTTTTGACAGATTATCATACACGCGAAAATCGTTAACAATAGTATCCCGGTAAAAAAGGGAGGGTTAAACTTGAATGGATAATTTTGTGGAATAATCGAAAGCTAAGGAACTTATGTGGAGGTACAGAGGAAAAAGCACGGCTTACTTAACCTCTGTGACCGCTATGCACGCCAAGGGAGAAATTTCTATTGATAAAAAAACCAACCCCGACTGGTGGCCGAACGGAGAGGGATCGCCCATTCTAATTCGTATTTTTTTTTTATATATACATGTATAAAAAATAACCGAATAGAGGGCATCATTTTTTCGAGGGGCTGAATCCCGATAACTGCAGAGGGAAACAACTGGAGGGACAAGCCCATCCCGACAATATATTTTTTATCAGCTATTGTTGTTTTGTTGCCTTAGAGGAGCCATCCAAACCATTAGGCCGAATTGAGAAAATATTTATATATATATATATTTATTTATTATACGCTTTTCTACGTTCTTATTTTTTTCTTGTTTTTGCCCTCGTTTTTATATCGCTGACCGTATCTACCATGTAATTGAATTATATTCGGCAACTGTAGTGTTGCCCCTTGTCAAAGGGTGGGTTGTTGTCTTTATTTTTCTTTGCTTTTGAAATTCAGTAATATTAAATCAATCATAATATTATTACCGTTTTCTCCTTATCTCGTTCATAAGTGTATTGGACGGCGAACTGTATAGGCAACATGCCCAATATATATCAAGTAAATGTCCGTCCACTGCAACGTACTCGTATAATATACTTATTACGAACAACAATTGTATTTGAGACCTGTAAAATAAAAACATAAACTGATGTAAAATTCATGGAACAATAACAAAAACAAAAATTGCTACTTTTTACACAGTTATTATTTCTCATATTATATAATATGAATATATTGCCATATTGCGCGTTTTATTGAATAACAATTAACAATGGCAATACGGATTAATAGTTTTTGTTTTAATTATTACAAATATAGGTAATCAATTAATTATGTAAATATCCATTAGTTATCCAAGAGTCGATTATCAACAATTTAATAATAATTTATTAATTTCCATAAACAATTTAAAATATTCAAACTTATAATATTGGATCAATGAACAACATTGACAAGTTAATTACAATAATAATCATAATAATCAACAGCATTATTTTACTATATTTACTGTCTGGATAATTTAAACCTGTCTCAAAAATATAATTAATAATTTTAAAGTTACTTTTAACTTGAAACTTTCTTTTAAATACCTATTTTATTGGTAAAATGGTTAATGGTTATGACGTGGAAAAAAATAATTGTATACATGAAATTCAGTTTATTGAGATGACGTACGCGGATTTTAAGGACGAATTAAAAGTTTTGTATTATTTTCTAGTTCAATCTACTTATGAAAATACCAAATGGTTCTTTAGTTTGGCATTAGAATATTATTTTTCGAAATCAACGTTCACTTTCTATAGTTTCTGATCAAAACAATCGTTTAAGATATTTTTACTATATAAGTATTCAAAGATTTCTTTGTTCAAAATATGGCCAGTTAAGTAGATTTTAAAGACTTCCTTTAAATAAAATATTTTAATAATTACTAAAATTTAATTTTTTATTTTAATTAGGTATTCCATAATCATATTGATAGTCCTACATACATAGTAGTTAAAGAATAAAGATTAATATTTTTTTTTATAGTTATAGCCATATAGGTGATGTGTATATTGTATAGTGTTTTAATCACTATTGAAACCATACAACTATAATGGAAATTAAAATATAATGTATAATATTTAATATATCTTATACATTAAACATGTATAAAGAATGAACTAATTAAGCGTACAAAAATTAAGTTTTCGAGTATATTTTTCTCAGTTAAAATAACAAAGTGCTCTAAAGTTATTATCAAAATTTGTCAAACTTACTAGTTACTAGTTGCCATTAATAATAATAATTAATTATTTATTACAATAATTTTTATCACATAAATAGTATAGAATATACTAGTTTAACCTTTTTAAATGCAAATAGGTATTTTCCAAAATAGCAACTTTTCTCAGTGCTTTACTGTCATTCGTCGGATAAGGAAACAAAACACGATTAACTTTTATTTCTTATGTTTTAAATTGAAATTATTAAATATAATAAAATAATATAAATAGTATAATATTATATATAGTAAAATAATATTACCTACCAATGACTAAAAAGTAACTCAAATATTTGTGATATTATTTTTGTATTATGTGATTTATAAAAGAGAACATTTTTAATTAACAAATTTGTTGATTCCAAATTCTAAATATAAATTTATATTCAGTAAAAAATATTAGCAGAAGTGTGAGGTGTTATAGTAATAATGCATTTTTATTAGCTATAGCTTACTCAAAAATCTATAAGAAGGTACGCGTTGGGGTATTTCAGGCGGAGTATAAAATCAACTTTTAAAACAATAGATGAAAAAGTGGAATTTAATAAGTTTATAAAGTATCTACTCAATTGAAATATTTTTAAACAACATTTTAACATTAATTGCGTCTTTAGAGTTAATAAAACAGAGATTGAAATTGTTTGTAGTGTTCATTAAGAGATCAGTTTAGTAAAAAACAAAATATAAATTAAACAAAATGGTTCTAGCTATGTTTTATGGAATTAAATTATGCAAATTACGTGGGTTAAGTTAGTCAGGTTTTAATTTTTGTAAATTTGGTTCAAATTCTGAAATTAATTTAATTCGTAGTCTTGTTAGTTAAATAAAAATACTGCAAAAAAACTAGCTTGCCTCCAGAGAGAATTGAACTCTCGACCCCTGGTTTACAAGACCAGTGCTCTAACCACTGAGCTATGGAGGCTCATGAACGACGTGGCACAAATAGTTTTACTTAAGGCAATAATATATTTTATAAAAACAAACTTATAATTATAATTTTTTACTATACGATATTAGTATTTATTTTACGACAGTAAATAGGCAAACGATACTCATATTTAAAATCCAATTACTAGATGCTGATAGCTTATCGATCATATACATCAAAAATCAAAATACTTATCCTTATAATTACATAATGCTAATAATGTTAACGAATTAAAAATAGGTAATGAAATGAATACATATTTTACCTAGGTACCTACTGAGGTTTAGAAGTTTAAACATTAATTTCCAATCTGAAGTCATAAAATAACTATAATATCATTATATTTTATGCTTAAACTTAATAACTTCTAATATAGCTAGTATGTACTATTGGTATATGTACTATGTAGGTATAGAATAATAAATTTAATATTCTAAGTCAAATTAAGATTATAAGAAGCAATTTCTGAAATACTTTATAAAATATTAAAATAATAAAATACCTAATAATGTAATAATTAATAGTATACCATTTCAACATTAGTATTGCCTATCTATCTATCTAGCTATTTAAGATTTAAATTCATCAAACTAGGTAATTGTTATGACTTTATCCACTACCAACATTGTAGGAATTATGAGTTGATATTAGTTGTTTTGTCTTTTTTAACCCCTTGATGTCAAAATAATTTAAGTTAATTTAAGTAATTACCTTTATCAACTTACTGTAAACGACCAGATATTCACAATATCATTTAAATTTACAAATACCTACCTTAATATTAACTGATAGAATAATATTAGCAGATATCTAGATGTAAACAAGTAATAAAATCAATAGATATACACATTAATTTATCCTAGTAATATTTAAATATGTTGATTACGTTTTGTGTATAGGTTAGAAATACCTAGATGACTAGGTACATGAAATGAGTATCAAAATCTACAAAACCTTTAAGAACCACCCATCTTCTGTATTAGGGATCTTTAAAAACTTTTATTTGACGATCATAAAAAAATTAGAAACTCTTAGTTTGTCAGCATTAAATACCTAGTGTGAGACTTTGAGTGCATGTAATATTGATTCGTCGCCTTTTGAAGGGACAGATAAAAATTGTTTGCAAGCTACAGTTCAGATCTTATATTAATATATTATACAACTATAAAATATTATAATTAACTATCTAATCTATTTATTTACATACAAGTCAAGAATTAGGTAGGTAATAGTGCTGTAAGTAACATACCATAATTGCTGTGATCTACTTGTAAAGCACACCGGTATCTTAAGCAATCTACCATTAAAGTAAACTGATTTTTTAAACAATCTACCATAGGTAGTTTTTTTGTTATTTACCTAACCTTTATTATTAACCTAAACCCACAACGTGATAAATATATCAATAATATAATTGTCGTAGATAGCATTTTTTGCAAAAAACGCACCTCTAACAAGAATGAGATCCATATTTAATAACAACCAATAATTTCGTACTTAACTACTTTCGTATCCATCATATTCATTCATATTTTTAACACATAAATTATATTATTACTATATTTTTTATAACCTTAATATTTAGTTTTGTAAATATTTTTATCTATACTGTCATAAAAGCCATTTAGCATTAATTAATAAACATATAAATAAAAAAAAAAAATATGATTAGATATTAAATAGCAATGGTGATTTCCATTTCCTTTGGCTTAAAAGAGGTAGCAAAGGGAATAGTAGAGATCGAAATATCCATTAAAGGATTTAATTTTTGATGATTTTCTAATGACATAAAAACAACCTTTTGTGATTTATATAATAATAATTTTTTTTGTATAACAATCTTTTTTAAATACATTTTTATGAATATTGTACACAACATGATTTTTCATAAATTAATATTTAATTAAGTTTACTTTAAAAATTTGAATAAACTATTAGTGTATAGTTTTTAGTAGATCTCTTATGAAACCAGTGTGGTATACTGTATACATAAAGATAGCAAAAAATTATAATATATTGCTTATGACACCGTTACTAAGAATTATGAATAACAATTAATAGTATACACATTATTTACTTAACTAAGGTGATTGAAAATTATAATTTTTGATTAAGGCAATTATTAAGTAAATAGATAGTTATTACTCACATACCTGATACCTAACTATTATACACCAATTAACACTTGCAATAATAAATAATAATACATATTTAGTGATCTAATAAACTGGGTTCAATTTAAACAAGGTTATTACTTATTCTAATATAATAAATTATCCTTCTTTTAAATTAATAATGATAAATAAGTAATAATTATTTACCATTATTCTATTTTAAAGCTAATAAATTAATAATTATGATTTACATTTATTTTAATATTTTTTTCTTATAAACTGAAATGTGAGGGATCTAAATACATTTTAACATAGATACATACTTTCCAGACAACCTAAATACAACACTACTCATAATAATCTAAAAAAAAAATAAGTCTTAATGATTATTACTGAAGTTTTTTAATTTCTTAGAAATACCATAGGTATAATGGTATAAATAATATACATTTAGGGAAAAAAAATATGATTAAACTACATAAACTTTTTGAGAACACTAAATTTCACTAATTCCGATTCAACAATGATATTTTATTAACTTATGATAACTTTTTATATTAAATTAAACTTAATATATTATAGAAGGTAGACAAGAAAATACTTGATGTTTTTTAAATACTTTGTAATGAACTTATGAACAATATTTTCTGGTAGCATTAAGAAACTTAATAGAGCTATAGAGCCAAATTTTGGAAAAATAGTTTATTGTATATTTGACATTAACATTACACACAGTTCAAAAATAATATAACTATTAAAATTATTTTTAAAAAAATCATTAATTTATTATTTCAAGTTGAGTTAAAAAGTAACATTAATAACAACAAATTTACATAAAAGATAGTTTTTTTTTTAATAGTTAATATGTAGAAAAAAATTATTATTAATTATTTGTTTTTACAAACATCAATTAATAATTTAAAACTTTTGGAGTAAACTGATGAGCATCATTTTTAATTTAAATTAAATTGAATGAAGTACAAACTAATTGAAAATCATTTCATTATTTGAAATATTAAAATATATAGGTAAATACTATTGATACTAAGAAAACAAAATATTTAAAATTCTAAGGTTAAATGATATAATTTTATTTCATCAAACCATTTTTATTTTATGATAATTTAAAAAACTAAAAATTTCTCATACTATTGTAGCATGAATAGATAAAAGATTTTAAAATACCAAAGAACCTATTATAAAATTACAAATATCAATATTTTAAATGCCTTTAAAATATATGTTTAAGATTGAAATCTAAATAGTTAAAAAAATTAAAATAATATAGAATTTTATTTTATAACTAACTATTATAATTGTTTGTATAATAACTATACATACTTTAATATGAATACTCTTATTCACAAATCATTACAGTAAATATTGAAAGCCAGTAAAATAATTTTTTTCTTTAATATTATTTTTCAAAAAACAATACTAAAAAGATTTACTAATATAAAAAAGTCTTAAATTGTTTAATTTATAGTTGAGAAATAAATAGAAAATGTAATAGTTAACATGTTTTAAAGTTATTAATGTAATGATATTTATTAAACACTTTTCATACCATTACAGTCCATATTCTTTTATACATATTCTTATTAATCCTTTTTGCTAGCTTTAAAAAAAAAAAATTATGTTTAAATAACAAACACTGTAATAAAATTCTAATAACTTAAAAACACACACTTTATTATATAAAAAAAAAAATAGAATAGTAAACTGAAACCAAAACATGTACGTTTGTCGAACACACAAACACAACTGTAGCGTTACTATCGGTATTGTACGGCTATAGCGGACGGCAGGAACCCTTTGGACTCCTTTGCATGAAGCACTGTGGTTGGCTAAAAAATAAAAGGCTATTTACCCTTTTTTTTCTTTACTACACACAGTAAGTCTGTACTCCCCAATGATATGCGATTCAGTCTGATGGTGCGCACTCTCTAACATATGCCCTGCCGACACAGATATACCAACACTATGCATAAAAAAATATATAAAAAACCATTTATACTATATGGTATAGAGGAAGGGTTAACTTACCCTTTTTTAGAGTACAGGAACCATTTTGATTTTTTGCACCCTTTTTAATACCAAGAATGAATTAATGCAGCTGGTTAAAAGGGTTGCAACCCTTTTAACTATGAATCACTGCTTAACCCCATAGGTAGGTGTTCCCACAAATAAATACCTATTACAATAAATTATGGTATTAAAACAAATATTATTCTAAAAACATTTTTTTTTTTTACTGATTATTGCATTGATGAACTTTAACTAACATAAAAGTTCTTCTGCATATAATATTTGGGCATATAATTTAAGTAATTTAACCACTGTAATTGTTCACATGATTTTACACACTACTTTACTATCTTTACTTTTTAAAAGGTACTTTAATAGATGCATTTTCAATAATATTACTAGTAAAAGAAACAACTAATTTAATTATTCTTATTGCCTACAAAAATTACAATATTTATAGTAGGTAAGTACCTAAATAGAAATTTGTATCAAGTTATTACTAATTAAGTAAAGTCTTACCAATTTGCATTTATAGAAAAAAGTTTAGTTAGTTTATTAAACATATCTACCACAGCCTACAGCTATATTAAATATATTAAAATTAATTATAATATATTAAATATTATAATAATGCTATAGTTCAAATTTGTAATTTAAAATCTTAATAAGATTTGTTACAATATTAAATTAATATCATGTTCGTACACTGAAAAAAAACATAGGTAACTAATTAAAAAGTGTATAATTGGAATAATATTAAAAATGTATTACAATTATTTTTTCAATCTGAAAAAAATTATCTTGTCATTGTTATCATTAGGGCTCGGATTTATATCTAAATATATATTTTTACTGTGACTTGATAAATTAATTTAGGTGAGTGATAAATTCGTTTCAGGGGATTTCCGATAAAATTAGCTATATTTTATTTTACATATTTTGCCATAAGTACATGTTTTTACATATTTCTCAACAATTCTATTTTTTCCTACATATTTAACAATTTGTTCATTTAAGATTTATTAATAATTATTAATTATACACAATTGTAATTGAAAAATGAAGTAGTGTACATTTCTGTTAATTTTTTTTTAGCAGATGTAATTACAAAATTAGAAATCCATGACTTAACTTTAGTTAAAAGTTTTAATATTGTAGAGAAAACAGTATAAAAACTTGAAAAAATACAAAGAAAAATTGGCGAAATTATAAATACTGAAGTAAAAAATATTCTGGTTTTGCACAAATGAAAGCTATCAAAAGTATACATACTGGTCATTCTTCAGAAGTTTCATTAGATGTAGAACTTACTCCTTCAGACATAGTCAAAATACAATACTGTTCAATAACATCAGTGAAGTCGAAAGATCATTTAGTCGGATTATAAGGCAATTTTACAACCAAATCAAGAATCTTTTGAATTTGAAAATTTAAAAATGTATGTTATCATAAATTGTAATTAAAATAATTAATATTTTTATTTTTTTTATTTATATTTTATAATTTTTAATCCCTTTTTTCAAATAATTTTACTATTTAAAATATAATTTCTTTCATATGTTCTCATATGGGTATATTGTATAATTAAATATTAATAAATAAAACATATAGTAAATACATGTTTTGAGTTTCTTAGCACATATTTATGTACATATTTTAGTAACATAAATACATATTTTATAAATAATTATACAGTTTTATTTATAAAATGTTGCATATAATTTTAATATTTTTTTTCTTTTTACATGCCCCATGACCCATATTATTAAAAAATGTAAATAAAAGTATTGTTAATAGCTAAGTTTGTATAATTTCAAAAAATTTTATATAAGTTTAATTTTGTTTTCATTTATTAATTATTTAGTATTAATTTAAAAAACAACTGATAGTGATGAGGATGACCTATGGAGGGAGTTAAGCATTTAATTGAATGAAGTTTATTTTCTATTTTATAATAGTTGGCCTTCAATTGTAACAAAACAAATAAAAATAAATTGCAATATGAAAATCCTCAAGCCTTTCTGAGTAGGTAATGAGCAGAGGCACAAACTAATTCAAATTATAGGGGGATAAAACAAAAGAATTCA
This sequence comes from Rhopalosiphum maidis, assembly GCF_003676215.2. NCBI lineage: Eukaryota > Metazoa > Arthropoda > Insecta > Hemiptera > Aphididae > Rhopalosiphum > Rhopalosiphum maidis. Next base: position 87,018,238 of record NC_040877.1, read on the forward strand.
ATACCCACCTATTAAAAAAAAAATGTTTGCTGTGCTCACATATATAAATAACAATAAAATGTATCAAATAAAAATAGAAAATATAATTTACATTGTGAAATAACCGCATTCACTGATTTTTTTTTTAAAGAATAACATTTAACTTCTCTAAAATACATTTTCAAAAAAGTACTGAGTAGGTTCAATAAACTTATTTATTTAGTGGTTTATGTACCTTCAGCATACTTACTATTTATACTACTTATAGTTTATACATTATAATTATTAAGTATGATTAAATGTTTCAATTCTGATAACTATATATAAAAGGCTGAGAATACAAATATATTTTTTAAATAAACTATAATAATTGAAACATGTGTTTTAAATCATAGATATTTTTCCTTTTGTTAATATAATATAATAAAAATTGAGCATATTTACAGCATGTATTATGTTCACATTAAGTCATAGATCTTAATATAATTTTAAAATTACAAATGATGGTCATCACAAACCTATACTTCATACATATTTAAGTTATTGATATTAAACTTTAAACTAGTAGTCTGCTATGTAAAAATGTCCCTTTATACTGATGTCGACATTTAGTGTATACCCAATAGCCATTTATGAATAAGTTCCAACAATTTATTATATTGATTTTCTATTCAATATATTCTTATTTGAGAAAATAAGTAATAACATATTATATAATATTCTAAATAATAATTTGTTTGTAGCAGTTAGTTTATTACAGTCAGTATAACATGAGTAATTATCAATATTAACATATTACAAATTCCCATTGTACATGATTAATGAAAAAAAGGTTTGCAACTCCATTATACATTGCTGCTTATTTTATTGAGCACAAGTACCCAAAAAAATAAAAATCATGAAGGTAAACTATACATATTGTGTTGGGTTTCCAAAACTGGTAGAATGGGATGTCTTTAAGTCTTTTAAGTCAGGCTTTACAAAAATGACTATGAAGGGACTATGCCACAATGGAATTTTTTAAAGGCAGTCATACAACTTATAATATTTAGATATTTTTGATCTGCTAAAATGTTGATAAGATAGTTATAATAAATTATTGGTAATACTAAAAAACAGAGAAGATAATTTTTAAAATTATACTTGTTATATATTTAATAATACGAAAAAATTACGAAAATATTCAACAATAATTGATGTTTGTTAAGATGTCCAAAATTTCAATGGTTTATTATTTTCAAGCAGATAGAAGGTACCTATATTTTAATGTATAAACTAAATCGGTAATATTTGATAATAGATTTTGTTTCTTTAAAAATGCCTAGGACCGTGGCCTAAAAATTATAACACAAGATAATTCTTTAAAAACAGCTGAGCACTTCTTTATCCTCAGAAATATTCATGATCTTATGAAATTTTGTCAGGATGGGTTTTGAAGTTTTAGGCAAAATATAATTAAATTCGATTAACATTTGTTTTATAACAATTTAGGTACCTATGACTTAATTAGTAATTACTATTTAATAATTAGTACCATTGTATCAATAGTACCATAGGCATTGTATTATATAAATAATACCTATAGTTTACTAGTAGGTAACTAGTATATATGTACACAAAAATGCAGTACTCATTGCCCATTATGCAGAATAAATATTTGTATAAATTACTAATTAGCATTCAATTTATTGCATTTTTATGACTTATATACTATCATATTATTATTATTATTATTATTATTTATATACATATATTTTATTTTTATTTTTGATGAATTGGTTTTCGTTTGTTATTGCGTTGATAAATAAAAATACAGAAAAAATATTATCATCTATGTAGGTACATTGTACCTACTTAATTATATTTTTATATTTCAACTAAAATTGTATTATGTAGGTATAGTATTATTTAAAATTGTTGTCTTTAAACATTTAAGTATAAAATAATATAGGTAACTCCTGATAAATTAAAATTACAAATAATATTTGTTCACCTTAAAAATTTGAAAAAACATAATTAAATACTGTTTATATTCACTTGTAGACTTTTTTTTACAATAATTATTATTTTTATATTTAAAAAAAATGTAATATTGTATAACTGCTGAAAAATAATAAATATTTATAGTTTATGCTGTATTTGTTCAAATATACATAAGCATTAGCGTGTATATTACACGTGGTTTAACGGTACCTACCTAAGTGTTATGTGAAGGAACTTAAAATGTTAAAATTATTATATCTGCCTAGGTATATATTATAGATTTTTGAGTGCGAAATATTTTTGTTTATTTCATATGTCTAAAATACGGAGTCACAGAAAAATAAATAATAAATGTCTTTTTCAAAACTTGAGTACCTAGTGTCTATTTAACACAGCTATTGACTATTTATTTATTATTCTAAATCATGGACAAATGGATGTTTTTAAGTACGTACATGTTTTAGATACTATACCAGCGTACTTACTAGAGTAGAATACCAAGGTATAATTATGTATAGAGTATAGACATATTGATATTATATAGTATATTATCTATACGTAGTTACTTGTTAGTTTATATTAAAGTGAAGGTAACTAGACTTTAAAAGTATTACTCATAAGTCACGATTACCTAGATAACCATGTTATTGATACTCTACAGTTTTTCTCTAGCTCTTTCTCAGTCTCTAGCTTTCCACGAGGGAAACGATATTATCAATAACCTACCCTATAAATAGTCTCCGACGATGAACAATTTTTAAAATGTAATATTATAGAAATCTAGACACGGGCTTATAAATAAAAAACTTATTTTTATAAGTCATGAATAGAATTAATCAGAGATTATTCTATAAGCAGTCATTGCCGTATCTCAAAATTGACTATAATTTATTATGTATCAAATAATAAAATTTAATTTAAATGCACAACATTACCTAAATCTAAATTACTTTAAAATCAATAACATTTTATTACTTATATAATTTTTATTACTTATTTAATTATTTTTTTATCGACGTTTATCATGATACGTCATTAATCATAATAAAATACTAATAATATATTTGCATATAATATATTTTAATTACAGTAAATTACGTTATCAAATGTTTAGTTCGGTGAAAAATAAAAAGTTCTCTTTATAATTTATTTCCGACATTAAATATTTAGTACTCACTAGAACTTAACTTACTGAGATAAATATTTTTAATAGTCTGATAGTCCTATATAGTTGGTTATTAGGTACCTATCTGTACAATTAGTCCACCGTCGGCAATCGGTTTCCCTTTCCCAAAATCAATTACAATTAAAAAATCTATGGGCTTACTTCAAATGTAAATTGTTAATCAATATTAAAAATATTAAATTATGTTTAATTAATAGTAATTTAAAAATATTATGATAGAACATATTTATTATAATCTAATATTTTTAGTTGAATACATAATTTACACTTAACACATTTTTGTATATATTATATATTAATATATTTAAATGTTATCAGGGTTTATACAAATTAAAATATGGTATTTCATTTTATAGTATGGCTGTAATTACCTACTTATTTCTAAAATTACTTATAAGTTATTTAGGTACTAAAATAGTTTATATAGTAGGTATTATACCTATTGGATACTAAATACTAATTAGATATTTGATATACCTAGTAATTACTAAATTATAATACTACATACTTTCAAATTTGAATTCTGACAATTTCATTTTTTTTAAATTACCCACCTTTAATCTTCAAAATTCAGAAATAACCACCATTGTCCATTAGTATTTAGTAGATATCAGGTATGTCATTACTTATTTTAGTTATACTCATGGAAACTAATGGAAATTAATAATTATTAACAGAATAAAAGTATTCTGTGTTAATAATTACTTATTTTTAATTTATTTTGCAAAGATATTAGATAACCTGTTGTACATTAAAATAAAACGTTTTAAAAAATAGTAGAGTTAATCACGCAATTTGTTTCGTTATCAGGGATTCAGAGAAAGCTGAGAGCCTTTTAAATCAGCATACGTATATGTATAATGTATGTAGTTGGTCATCATATAATATTAAATTCCAAGGTCGGAAATAGTTGTTTCGTAAACATAAAAATGTCAGTTCTCAGTTGTAGTCAATATGAAGGTAAAACATAAATAACATTCAAGGGCATAATCTTTTATAACTAAAGTAGGTAAAAAGTCCAACACAGCGATTAATAAAATAATACATACATAGCTAATGAAGAGTGTAAATGCACAAATTAAAGAGTACTGTCACTATGGATTTATCAATAAAATTAATGTTAGAATAAAACATTTATGGTTATGAACAAAAGCTCAATAGATATCCAATATTTTACAAATTTGTCCAATTTGAATTAATGTCTAAACTTCCTTATAAATTAAATAAAAACTAATTAGGTACTGTAAATTATCAAACTACTACCAATATAGTTCCAACTGTTTTTGAAATTATTCAATTCATAATATATATTATTTATGTTCATGGTATCTATTTTGTATAAGGGTACCTGTGAACATTGAATAAGCCAGTATTTGTGTCAAATATAGAAGATAGTTTCTTTGGTTATTTTTTTCTTGACTACCTCAAGTACTTCTTAAATTTGTGAAGTCAGTATAATATTAGTTCTTTTTATTTTTCATCACATGTGATATGTAGGTACCTAAAAAAAACATAATTGTGTCTAATAAGTTTGATAAAAATTTCAAATTTAGACTATACTATACATACCAATTTAATATTAATATTCACCTATATTACAATACCTATCAATACATCTGAAAAATAACCTGATAATTAAATGAAATATTAAACTATTAACACATTATCCATTCTTTAGACCCTAGTTATTGTGTTGGTAAAATACATTCAATAGGCCACAGAATAAACAGTTATATATTCACACAGTCCGGTAATAATTCTATTCAAAGAAAAATAAATGTTATTATATCTAAAGAAAATGATGATAAAAAAAAGTACAAGAGTTCAATGCTCTTATCTATTATTATGTTTGCACAATAATTAACTTTTACAAAAAACATCAGGTCTAAACTCTAAAGTTTGCCAATATGGTAGTATAATTGAATAACTCAATCAGTCCAACTTGTAAAAATATGTAATTTATGATATTAACTTATAAGGATGATTGTGTAAATTAGAATTTAAATAAAATACAGCTATATGTGTAAAATATTCTATAAATATTTGTTTATTGGTTGGTTATAATAAAAAAAATATTTGACAATATATTATACAATACAATATTTCTTTTATAATTGTTTTACTTGGTAGCCACGGGAACGTAAATCGGTATAAAAAGCTATACGTTTATTATTGCTCATAGAAATTTTAAAAAATAATTAATAAACATAAATAAAGATACCACACAGCCAATTAAATATTAAACAAATTACAAAACACTTAATTGTTAGGTACATACTATTTTTTCGTTCGTCATGGAGTTTTGAATAAATATCTAACTAGGTACTGTTTCTAAATCGAACAGTGGAAAGTGCAAATCATAACAAGTATAAAGCAAAAACATTAAAAATAAAGAAAACATGATTTTCTTTTTATGTATATTTGTATATAATAGTAGAAAAATATAAACATGGATCAAGGATTTTTTTTTAAAAACTGATGATAGTTAATTATATCATACATTTGACTATTAGCAATAGCTGATAATCAAATTGTAATATACAGATAATATTCAATAGAATTACTAAGTTTGTATAACAGTTTTTATAGTTATGAGGATAATTAATTTTTAATTTTTATTAGGTAGAAATAATATCTGAAACTTGTGTACAACAATGATAATGTTAAACAAATCTATAGTTCCCAAGCAGCGGATCAAAATCTTATCAGAAATAAAATATAATAAAAGATAATGAAATAGTTGTTTGGTATTTCATTAAAAAATAAATAAAAAATAAAAATAAAATAATATATATATACCTAATATATTTCTCCCAAAATTATAAACATTTATTTTATTGGGTGTAATTGAGATTAGGTTATTTTAATGTAATATATTAAATGCCATAACACATAGTTTTTAGTTGTTCTTGATATTCTGAATTTTGAATTTTTTTTCTTCCATTTTTGAAGCCACATTAATTATATTTTTTTTGCAATTCACGTTCAGTATCCATGGGCAACCAAATGATCACCAAGCTTTTCAACAACAGAAGCAGCTTGTTGTGGTTGAATGGGGTCTTCATATAATGAAACAACTACAGCCTGTTGGGTCTTCACACAGTGTGCACCTACTTTACCCAGCTTTGCTCTAATGACTTTATCAGTACCAGACAAATAAATAAACCTACTGCCAGCTAACGTTACACCTGAAGCAGCCAGAACATTTTGGTTTTCAAAACCAGCAATTAGTCTGCTAAGTTCTTCCTTGGTAACATTAAATCCATCGGAATTTGCCCAAACGGTACCATCATGACCTGAGATAGCAGCTTTGGTAACACATCTAGAAGCTATAAGGTGTTTGTCGACATAATCTTGCCAAGAAGACATATTTGATGTTGTGTTTAGTGTGCGTTAAAATTAAGTCTTGAAAAAGGGTAGGTATAACCTAGTACATTAAACTAAGTTGATGACTTGATATAAATTTCTGCTTGAAATATCTGTAAAAATAAAAATCATTTAAATATTAGTACATCATAAGCTTATGCATAAAAAATTATAGTAAAATTAGGGCTTTAATTGATAAGAAAAAATAAAAATACAATTCAATTAAGAATTATTATAATATCAATGAACCAAACCTAGTATTATACCTACTAATTTTAAATAAATCTTAATACAAAAAAATTACAAATTTGTTTGATATATATTATATAGTGTTATAATTAATCAACTAAAATTAAATATACTGTAGTTAAACAAATTTTGTTACAATAAATTAGACAAGTATGGCTTGTAGAAATAAATACTAAATCTACTATTACCTTTAAGCAGTTTAAGCTATATAACTATATTAATAAATAAATATTTAAGTTCTAGTTGGGTTATAAATGTTATAATATTGAACTGCTTATCAAACCGAATACCATATTTTATACTTATACAGTATAAATTGAATTAAATCATTGCCAAAACTGAAATTGTATTATTTATTAGGAGATAAATATGCCTTAGAAAAAACAATATTATATTAAAATAAAGATAGAAGTTTATTTATATATTAAAAATGTAGTCTAATAAGCTGCATATTTTTTTACAAGAAGTAACTATTTAAAAACTTAGAATCAAAATTTAATTGTTATTCTGATCATAAGTTTTATTATATTGGATTTTTTCTGTTATCTACCAAATACTTTTGTTGGGTCCAGTTTAGCGAGAAGTTTTTTGATGTATTTTTTTTTAGTTTCTATAGTGGTTACAGCATTGGTAATTTAAATCAAAAACAACTATTTATTTATTATACAAAACTATTTGGAATAAGTCACAGAGTAAAATCCATATACTATACTCATTGGGATTGAATGAATGCACTTAAAAATGTGGGTGGTAGACTGGTAGATAATATAAAATATTTAAATATTAATACTCAATCAAACTCTGATTCCTAATCATTTATAAACTTCCTGTATAATATATTATCTAAATTTCAATACTAGTAAATATTAAATAAATAATTATAAATTATAAAAGTACTATAATCAACAGATAACACAATTAGTTTAAATGCATAAACATATTATACCTACATGAACTAATTTTAATAATAAAATAACAAATGTTTTATCTCTGAAACTAAATTTAAATGAATTAAAATTCTATAAAATTAGGATAGGTAAGGTTAGGTGTAAAGGAGGTAAATGTGATATCAATAATACAAGAAGTAGATAACCGAGATGTTTGAAAAAAAAATTGCGGAGGCAGCAAAAGCCCTAGATGATTGTAACCTCTACTTCAGGGCAGTCAACTGGCAAAAAATTGTGTCTCTATTAATTTTAAATTTTTTTATAGTAAGCTAATAGATTTAAATGTTAAAGTATCTTAAAACTCGCCAACAATAAAATAAATAAATTTAATGTATTATTTATTAAATATTATTACTTAAACAAGTAAAAATATAACTCTTTGTGACTCCATTAAATTAAAATGCATTAATAATTTATAATTTGTCTAACAAAACGCTAGTTATATTGCATAGTATATTTTCATATTATTAAGCCTCTAGCATTCATCAATTATTAGAAAATGGAGATAAATTAGAAATTAATGGCTTACCAGTAAAACCTGTTATTTGTTTTTTTATAAATTACCTATTATAGTTTTTTAACGGAGGTATACCAAAGATAATAATATAATGTATATGTAGGTAGTATTAAGTTTGTATTTCAGGTACAAATTGTTGATTTTAGTAATACTTGTAAAATGAGCATACATTCCTAAGTTTTCTTTGAACATAAAGTAGTGAATAATTTTATTATTCATTATAATATATTGTATAAATAATAATAATATAACATTTATTCAAATTTACAAGTTTTGTAAGCATAGGACTTTACCAGATAAAAAAATGGTTTGTTTAAATACTACTAACATAATATTTAACATTTAGCTAAATACCGTTGATTATAAAATAACACTCATTATTTCAAAATCAATTAATGGTTTTGAAAATATTTTTTCTACATAATTTTCAATCGAAATATATAAAAAATATTTTACTCAAAGAATCAAACTTACAGATACATAAGGTGACTAAGCATTGATACCGAGTAAAAAATGTATCCAGATAATGATCAGCAATTGAAATTAATTTAAAAAATCTTATTTCTAATCATAACTAAAAATGTTTTAAATTACAAAATACATTAAATTAAAAGTAGTCATTTTATATCTTTACAGAGTTTTATGAAAAAGTAATAATTATTAATTTTTAGGAAAATAAAGTATGCCTATAAATTATATCATACATTAAAACCACAACTAAAGATGAATACATGTTAATTTAATTAATTTTTGTCATAGCAAAATTACATATGTCAGTTTTAATATTTAAATAGTATCAAATATCCAAAAACACTAGCAAGACATTTATACATTTTAATGAAAATTATAGATTAAACAAAAATGTTTTGTAATATAAAATTATGTACAAATTTTTTATTAATTAATGTAGTATAATATTAATTTTAAAATTTTAATTTGGTTAGAATAGGTATCTACTCACATTAAAATTGATATTTTCAAAAATGTATTCATTCATGACATTTAACATACATTTTAGTTCACAAATTACAGTATAAATTGAAAAACAATAAATATAATGTTTATTATTTAGATGATGTCTCATAGTCATTCAACTAATCACTACAAAGGGCACAAGAAATTTAGCATGACCAGATGCTTACAGCGTGACTTGGGGGGGAAATGACATCATAGATGAGGTCATTGAGTTGGAAAAAACACTACATAGATAAATAATTTGTATCAAAGTATTACGTATTTTAGGCAAATCAATGAAAACAAAAATATAGGGGGTCTTAAAAAACTATTTATTTATTATTTCTAACATGAAACATTTTTAATAAAATTGTATAAATAAAATAAAACACTGAGAGTCATTACTATGCAATACAATCATAATTAAACTAAAAAAATATTGTATTTTATAAAATACATACCAATAGGATGTGACAAAAGCAGGTTGAAAGTAGGTGGTTGTAAACAAAATATTTTTTGTCCTGAAATATAAATGCATTTGTTTAATAAAATGTACATAAAAATGAGAAATTAATTATGTTTATACTATTTTAGTTATAATATTTTATTGAATTATAATATGTATATAGGACATAGATAATAGCAAATTAATATAATTGTTTTTTTAATTTAAGAACTTTATTTTAAAATATTATTATTTTATATTAAGTACAGTAAATATAAATAATATTATTATTATTAATAACTAATATAACCCAAAACTCAACTAGGTATGACAAATCTGTGAGGAATTCAATGGTTAAGATATTGTCAATTATCTCAACAGCAATAACTAATAATAAACTATTAATAACCAACATTTAATAATTAATATAAATTATAAATAAGTATTTAAAACAAATCAATTACTATTAATTAACATTTTTAATTTAAAAGATTAATATCAATAAAAAATATATAATAAATTCAATATTTTGTAAAAACATAGAATTTGTAGATAGCCTTCCTATAATATTATAATTGATAAATAATTACAAATTAGGAATGATAAAGGCTTATTTCATGATTTATAACATTATAACATAAAATATTATGAATACTTAATATATTACAAATACTTTAATTAGGTCAATAACATTTTAAAATACTAACAAATAATGTTTTGCTACTTTGCCAAAAATAAAAGGAAACAGTACACTTACAAACATATACAGTTTTGGTAAATCCTATTATATTAGTAGGTGCCAAAAATGTCAATGTTTTAGACATAGGTATTTATTGTAAATATAATTTAAAGAATTCATAAGAAAAAATAGACAGATTTAAAGAAGAAATTATGATGCAACTTTTTAATAATTTAATATAGAAACTAATTATTTTGATTGAAGAAATCAAAAAATGTTGAGCTAGTCAGTAATTATTAATTAATGTAAGAGATTGGCTAATATGAAAGTCATAAATGTTTTCAAAAGTAGAAATACATTTTAAAATTAAAGATGTGTATTGCATTTAACGTATTTGAAGAGAACAGTTCTAGTACAAATTCTAGAGTAGTTACTCTAAATAATATTATAGTGAAGGGTGAACATTTCCAATAGGGAAATCGCGAGGACGATTAAAATCGAAACTTGTCGAAGACGCTCGCCAAACACCAGGAAACAAATTTACCAGCCTTATATGGGTACAAATGTTGGTAAGTAGTCTGGTAGAGCGTATTATTATACCGGTTGACCTGAATCTAAACAAATACACGACGGCGGTGGTAATGGGTATATTAGTATTTATATCGTCTGCGTATTGCGACGGAAAAAAAGGGAATAGTACCTGCACCGAGCGGGGGTAATAATAACGATACCTAATAATAGTAATAAAAGGAACAATATAGGCGATGACGAATAAATTACGTCACGGATTTTTGCGAGATGCACTACGATACGCAGCGCAATTCAAATATTTAAAAACAAATAATAAATAAATAAAAATAATTATAAAACGGTATTAATTAATCGGATGTAAAAAAATTAAAAAAAAGAAAAAAAAGCAATATGACGGAAAATCGGTTTACCAGTGATGTCTGCTCGTACGCGCGAACGGTTCTTCGCTGTAGTGGTTGCCGTCGTCCGGGTGTGCGCACGATCGATTCTCGTCAGCTTTGCGGTATCTGCAGCTCACTGCTTCTGTTGCCCAGGGTGAGTAATAACGTTGCACTGCTGTTGCGACGACGAGTGACGACGGTCGACGATTACGACGACAAACCGTGGTGTTACTGCGTTAGCACATGGCGTGGCGGCGGGAGCTGACAGTGGTAGTGGTAGTAGTGGTCGCGAGTCGAGCTGGTAATCTGGTATGTTCCGGCGGCACGCTCGTCTCGACGTCGAGTCGTCGTCGGTTGGTCGACGGGCGACGGCTATAAGCGTTTGCGACTTTCCGACTTAGAGTCGCTTCAAACAGGCCAATCGACCGGAACCAGGAAAAAAGTGAAAATTTCGGCTGATAAGGAAAATAATAATAATATAATAATTAATTTGTGATCACCGGATCGAAATAGCCTGGAAATGAATAATATTATATAATAATATATATATTTATATATGTATTGGAAATGCGACGGGAATATCAAATGACAATTGCCCAATAATGGCGTGACTGCGTGAGACGATAATAATAATAATTATTATTATATTATTATTAATAACGACAGTATCGGCGGCGTGTGCACTGTGTTGCGCATGCGCTCGGTTACTCGCTAATCGGACGTTCTCGACTCGACGGAAAGATGTTGGCAACGATTACCACCGTGGTTTGATAACCCCTGGCACCGGCGTTGTGGGAGGGCGGCGTGGAAGGCAAGGCAGCTGTCTTTCTGTCCCCCGTCGCGCCTCGTCAGCCGGCCGCCGACTATTACTGAATACTAATGACTCGGCGCCGAGTGCAAAAAGCGCATCACAACTCATGATTATTTAATATATATTTATCCGATTTTATTCGTGTCTTAGGCCTTAGTTACGAGTGCTACAACCTACAAGGCCGCGACAATGGCCGGACAGCGGTTGCTGCCTATTTACGTAGTTTTCCTTTTTCCGTTTATTTTTTTAAACACTTCTTCCCAAACTTAAGAATAAGAATAAATTTAGTTTATATAATTATATGTAATCATTGGAAGCTTAGACAGTCCGCTCCCTCCCCCCTTGGACTTATGCATTTAAATTAAGTCCTTGAACAAAAAAAAAACTTTCATACGTTCAATATGTATAATAATTACAATAATTTAAAATTAGGTATACCGTATACCTAAAGGCTTATTAATACAATATATCAATATTTCGAAATTTAATGGTTATTTCCTATTGGTTATACCAGTTTTTGTAGAAATATTAAAAGCAATGCAGGACAATATAAAATATTTAAGTTATTTGTTATTGTGTGATAAGAATCAAGACATAAGTAGATAAGTACATCATAAAATAGATCGGGCACGTCACCAAATCTTAATATTATTATAGCCTACATGGCTACATTACACTGAACTGAAGAATATTGATCAGGACTAAAGAAAATTGATCTTCCCAATTCCAACTTACGAGCATACTGTTCATAATTGTATATTATATCAATATCATTTATTTTAATGTGCTTTTAATTAAAATTAAACAAAACTACAATTCCTTCTTCCCTTCAAAAAAATCTGAAACACAACGCTGTATAGTATTCCCAATTCTATACAAAAGTAATAAAAAAAAAAAAAATCGGGCAATTAGCTCTGCTACATTGTATAGGTTTCGAGATTCCAAGCGTAGTTTGTACTTCGCAGTGAATAACTAGAAATTCATCGGTCCATATCAGTATAAAATTATCCAGCGCTGGGATAATATACCAAATGAATTATATGGTGCAAGACTGCATCCAGGTGTTTTTCAAAAATAATAAGCTAGTTTACAAATCTATAGTAGTATGGTATATGAACTAATTTTTTGTAAAAACATCGCAATATTGCATTATTGCATAATTTGTATATTATAATTATTATTACCATTTACAATGTACTATCAGTAATTAATTATTAAATAAGATATTTTTGTAAAAAAATATCGTATGTACTTTAATACCTTATACATATTACATATATAATATATTTATATTATATTAATATAACAAATATATATTTATAGTATCTCATAACTCATAATCAATCCATGAATAATAAAAAGAAATCATTCGATAGAAACCGTAGTGTAGAAAACTAAAAACTATATTATATAATTATAATTTACAACAAAAGAATTCCTTCTAAATTAAAAATGAAATAGGTACCATGATTTTTAAAGAAAAATTATGTACCTATACCTACAGGAGTTATAATTTAATAACATTTCCCCATATGTTACTCAGTACTCAAAGAAAACAAATTAAAAATACATAATCATTTTAAATCAACTACATATAAGTTCATGTATGACATACACAATTTAAACAGTAAGTATTTGTTTTAAATAATAAGTAAGAAGCAAATATTTTAAATTCCCGATAAATTATACGTAACTTATTAATTAAATAAAAATTATACATTTGAGGAGGTACTATAGTTTATTATGAGGAGAAATTAAGAATAATATAATATTGTAGTTGAGATGTGACTTAGGTATTTTTGATATTTCTAGTAAAATGAAAGTTGAAATGGAGATATAGGTTAAGAATAGGGGGGTAAAATACTGAAATGTTTATAATGAGAAATCCAAAAAAGCCGGGGAAAACGAATTGTGACGTACTGACGTCATTCTAATGCCGCTCGATAAAAGCCGCTTCGTAGACCTGTAACCAGTACGACGCGTATAAAACACACTACCGACAATCCACTTAAATATATATTACCTTGTTTTTTATGTATAAATTGGTAAGAAAATTATCATTTCATAATCATCAGTGGCGGATATAGGTATATATTTACAAGTACTTTTTTATCTTTCCCAGTTTTCGTATAAAATATATATAGATTGCCCCTACATTATCTCAGGCTGGATCCGTCCTTACTAGTAATATATAAGTAAAGTACCAAATAACAATAATTATCTGCAGCTCGTGTCTATGATCAATATTTATGATTTATCATACCATATTCTGTATTTCTGTATCTAATCTGTTGTAGACGATAGTGTATATATCTACATTTATATGATAAGTACCTATTTTATTATTTACAACTATAAAAAATAAAACCCCTACTTACATTAATTTTCAAAAACAATGTGGGTAATATTTTATTTGATGAAATACTAAAATAATACACATGAAAACATAATTATACGAAAACGGGATAAGTCGCTCCACTGTAATAATGTATAGTAGCTATGGTGTCGAGTATAGCTAATTTTTATTGAGTAGTTATTCAAATTTATTATAATATTATAGATGTTATATTTAAATTCAAATTTCAGTAATAAATAATTCCATACAGAAAATGATTCTGAGCAAAAACATGATCGGTTATCGTATATTTTAACTACTAATAATTTTAATATTAATAACAATTACTTTTTATTAGTAATATATATATATATATATTAGATACGAAGGTAAATTATTGAACTAATTATTGCCAAAAACAAATTACATATAATATTATATAACAATAATTATTATATTACTACCTACCTATAGCACTATAGCTGTTGTTAACATATTTAGTTTATTAATCTGCAATACCGATGTATTTTAAAACGATGTAAATAACTTAAAACTAACTTTTTATATGAAAAAAAAATAATATTATACGAACTATCGAAAAATGTCCCATTGCATAATATTTTTTAAATTGTAAAAAATAACTAAAATCGTTATCCAAATATATCAACATTTAAATTTAAAATACCAATAAAAATAATTAGTGAATATATTTTTTTAAGAATTTTTTAGGATTTTGTATAGATTTAACTAGAAGAAATAATCTTGTGTATCACTAACTTTTTATTTCAAGTTTTAAACCATTTTTAATGACATTTATAAAAAAAAAAACTAAAAAAAACCTAAAACGCCGTACAACTAGGTTTAATTATCTTGGACTAATAGAAATGGGGATACCTCTTTGGAGGTATATGTGTAACCCCAAACATTTCTATATATTTTTACCAATAATACCTTTTATACATATATATTTGTATATTTATACACATATGACTAAATAGTATTAGGGATGTATTAAGATTAACTAGGTATTAAGATAATTTATTATGTATGCACCCATTATGTATTATATTTATAAAAGTTTTTGAGTTTTGGTCGTTTAAATAAAATATTATTTTAGACCATTAATAAAAAAATACTTATAAAATATATTTAACTGACTATAGGTACTTATATTATAAGAATATTTAATCAATGCTCACAACTATTGTTAGCTAGTAAATATATACACCGAGGCCTCCTGTATTTTATCATGCTAACACATTAAAAATATATGCCTATTGCCTAATATATACAACATAAGAATATTTCAACAATGAATAGTTCCTAAAAATGTCTGTAGAATTATTATTATGTATTCTAATGTATAGGTAATGTATATGGCGATGATACTATATAATATGAGTAACGAATAAACGTTTAACTTTAGTATATAGTCTGATAACAATCAATTTTTATGGTAATTTTAAATTTATAACAGATGAATTGCCTTATAGTTTATTGTACCATCCGATACGGCCATCGGGCGATACCCACGACTTTGTCTAGACGACAAGACAAAACAAAAAAGTTTTGATAACTTAACAATATTATATTCTAGGACGGTCGTAATGCTGCTCATCTTCATCTTAGAGGCGTGGCTCGCGGAGTTTTTATACAATACTGTCTACGAAACCAAAAATGCCAGACATGGTGCATTCACGTTGCCATAAGATATAACCTGCAGCTACCGTTGGTACAATATACATAGGCAATACAATACAAATTCTGAACGACATATTATATAATACCTAGTTATTTGATAAGTGATTCGACATACTGAACGTCAATTTCAAATGATGCTGTGCTGTCTCAAAAAGTAGCCGTCAGCGCGTGTACAATAAGCAGCACACTGCTTATTTCTATAGGCCAAGGGCGTAGCTGAATAATTTTTAGGGGAAGGGGGAGTTGACTAAATAATTTATATGATTACTAATGAAGAAAAAATGTTAATACAATTTGTTATGATTGTTTTAAAATTTCAATATCACGGTTTTCTTAAGTAAAGGAGGATTTATTTTATTCATATCCATTTTTTGTATTATTTAGTTGTTAAATTTTTTTATCGAATTTATAATGCGAGTGAGGCAATCAATCGTTTTCTTGTATCTAGCCTGTACGGATTATCTACATATCATAGGTATATAAAGCTATATTGTTACATAATGTGTATAATTTTAATAACATAATCAATTTATAATTTTTATTATTATATTCATAAACATGAATATATTATGATATTATATATTATTATAGGCAATTAAATGCATTGATTAAATATATAATTTAATAATTAATCAATTTCATTATAATTATGTTATCAATAAGGGTATAATGACGATGCATTTGTAGTAAATTTATACGCATGTTTATAATTGTTCATAATAACAGTTAAACAGTATAATAAAATATTATTTATTTTGTATACATAATATTAATATAGTCAGCAGATAGTAGAGGGCACCTTATATAATTTTCATTTTTAGTCTGTTGATTGATACTATTCAGTACTTATAGACTATAGTAGTATAGTGGACATTCTAAAATGTCGTCTCTTTCTTTATACTTTACCATAATAATATACTTACAGTAAAAAGATCAATATAAATGATGACTTATGAGTTATGACTTTATGAGTCACGATGAGTAATTTGTTTCCAAAAAATATTATTATATACTGATGAACTATTTGCTTGCAGTATGCTCATCGTATACGGTGTACCATAAACGTAGTTTTACGTGTTTACTATTTATATAGGTTAACTTTGGAATTTACATATATTTACAAATATAAATAAGTCTTAAGTAACAAATGTATCTAAATAATGTAACACTTGATATCAGTTTTATGTAAAATGCTGTAGTTCCATTATATTAGTTATTTGTACTTTGGTAATTATTGAGAAAAACTATAAAGTATAGGTATAATAAAAATAAATAGTTTATTCTGACGTAAACATCGCATAGTCGTGTAGCTATATAAGCACTCCAAAGCATATATTATTATTTCGTGAGTCAATGATAAAAGTAACACGAAATATTTTGAACGCATAACCTTGAATTTGATTTATGTTCTTTTTACTATACAAAGGATTTGTTATTACACAATTTCTTAACCTTTCTTCGTACATAGACAGCAAAACAAAATAGGTTTTGTATTGCCCCGTTTCCCCTTTTTTGAGTTCAAAATTCGAAAATACAGTGCATTATTCTTTTTAAACAACTATCTAAAAATTGTTTAATTGCGAGTGTATTAAAGTGTCAATATATTATATATATGCACGATTTATACGTATTTATTGCATTTTATCAGTATGTACCTTTGCCTCTATACGAGGACTATGTATTTAAAAATGTTCTTGATGTAATTTCAATTATTACGATTCGTTAAAACTTTAATTCCTCACAATAAGTAATTTCAACATAGAAAATTTAGAATAACTCAAGAAAGGGGATGCAATTAAAAAAAATATTTGTTATGCTGTTCATACATTGAACAAATGGTTATCAATTAGAATTTTAAAATTTCAAGTCATTTGCGATTTGTATGCCATATATTGTGATCGAAATATTTGATTTTAAAACTTTATTATTGAACACACTGTTATTGTATTATATAACTAGTTATAGCTTCATATTAATAATTGTTGTTACTTAGGACCTATCGGCTATATATGCTATAGCTATACACTATAGTTTTGTGTTAAACTGTAATCTGCAATGTCGTATAGGTACTCAACATTCAGATACCTACGTGATAATAGCAAAATTATTTAATACTAAAAGTAATATAGCGATTTAATATTTATATAATAATCCGATAGTGTATCATAGTTAATATTAACTGTCAAGATGTTATTTAGGTACTTACTAATTAATATATAAAATACCTATATAATATAACATGTCTGCATTCTTATTGCAGGTATCCGGCCATGTTTAACGAATTTTTTTAAAAATAATATAGGTAGATATTTCATAAAAATCAGTGCAACGGCTACTTTCTAAATTATTTCTGCATTTTTTACTTTCCTGTAATGATTTTTATAAATTCTAAGCGAAATGCAGAATACCATTTTACGACAATGTGTTAATTTTTAATTTAGTTTTTTTTTCTTTCATCGCCTTTTTTTTCTTTATTTCATTTTCAGAGAGGTTACTAGTAGCTTCTATCAGTCTACCTCTACCACCATCAAAGTTGAAGATTGAAGCATTTTTATTGCTATATAAAAGATAATGTTAGTCGTTAGACATAAATTAGGATCTATAGTAGGTAATAGTTGGAATTTTATTTATAATAGTGGTAATAGCTCTGCAAGAGTAAAAATTATCAGTCTTTTTAAAATAATTAGGAAAAACAAAAAAATTACGGAAAACGGGAATGACCACTTAATTATAGATATTTATTTATTTAAAACTCAAATGTTTCAAAATTTGAATACTTGAAATATTTGAACTTGAATGAAAAATAACAATTTTAGTTATTTTATAGCAACTCAAATAATATTATTTACAGGAACTTTTCGTGAATACATTATATATTATTATTTACTATTCACAATAATGACATTTCCAAATATTTAAATTATTTTTAAGCTGTTATTATACCATGAACCTATTCACACTACGGTAGGTACGTTAATATTGACTCAATAGTTAGTAAACATTAATAGGTATTACATGAAGTATAATATTACAATAATTATTATGTAATATATACGATTTTTTTTTGGAAAAAATTAGGTCAAACTACCGTTTTATTTGAATATCAAAATAAACCAATAATAGCATTGTTATAAATATTTAATAAAATATCCTTAGAAATAAAGACTGATCGCATCACTATGGTCATAATGACCGTTTATATTCCATATAGGAAGTAGATACGATCAGAATAGTTTTCGTGTACAACAATTAATCACTGAATTACAATTTAACATTTCCATGCTATCTAGTATTTACTATGTATAATATATAGATATACAGCGAAGTGACTTCCTTGGTTTTTTTTATATATAATTATAAATAGGTATTCATAAAAAACAAGGAACAATTCTCAGAACCACCCATTGCTCTCAGCTTCCCTTTAAATATATGTAAGCGACTATAATATGTATATATATATATTATGTAGTGTCGTGGACCGTGGATAAATAGAGTTACTAATCAATATTTTATAGGTGTAGTCTGCATCTACATAGTTACATTTATTGTTTTTATTGATACTCTATTCGTGTTGTATAGTATATATTGTACTTGTTGTACATATATGATACGATATTCTACACGATATGACATTATTGTGATTAGAAAATCAATTATATATACAGACGTAAAAAACGTTGGTACTTCGTACTTATTACCTAATACGGATACATGCAATAAAATGGATATATGCTTGTACATACAATATATAATATATATTATAGGTTAGGTATGCCATTTGTGGTCTGTATGCAATATAGCTCACAGAGAAAATTTAACTCATTTAATTTATACAAGAGTACAAGACTAGGTAACCTGCACGTATATATTTATAATAAGTAACAAAGTAAAATCAATATTCCATATATATTAATAGATATAAATTATGTATACCTATATTATTATCCATATTAGGCATATCCTATTTTATGTATTATTCATTCTATATATTTATGTAAATTTTTGTGAATAATTTTATATTAACAATTTTAAATTGCTAAGAAAAAAATCTGTATCAATAAGTTAGATGACTTTGTCATGAAAACTTTTAAATAAAATAATATATATATAATGCTTATTGCAGGTTAGGTACACGCCACTTACAATAATAAGACTTGAAATCTGAATTGCCTATGTGTTATATCTACATAATATGTATATATAAAATTTCTATACAAATCTATTGATGAATTAGCATTAAATATTAACTCATAAAATATAGAAAAAACTAAAAAAAAAATGCAATAGGTACAAAATTATCTTATTACGGCGTGTACATAACTGCATGTAGGTAAGCAATTTTATTCTATCTATATTCTATAGTCTATACATTTAAGAATTGTTGTTGAATACCTATTTTATATTTAAACGGAAATATTTTGTTTTTATTGTCAAATTTTACAACTATAAAAATCTATCAATTATTATTTATTTGTAATAATGTACTATGTACCTACTACCTACCTATTACTTTTAAATGAGAATAGCTATACATAAGTATTTACAAGTTATATTACTTTATAATTTCTATTTAATTTAATATATGTACTAATTTATTTATTAATAAGGCCCGGATTTCAATGCAAAGTGCATCCTTTTTTAGTTGAGCTTTCCAAGTAGGTACAAAATTCGTTTCATATAACAGGTGCTTCAAAACTGAAACTTTTATTTTGGATTTTTTTTAGCATTATTGGGTCATTTTTTGGTTTTAATACATATTTGTTCAATATACTATACAAATTTAACCAATTCAAATTTATATTTTAGAATGTTTAGATTGTTTAGAATGAATAATGAATATTGCCCCAAAAGATATGCGTGTTAATATTATCGCAGCGTCAAATCAATTTTTCAATTTTTCAAATTTCAGTTTTTTTTTACTATAAAATAATAACCTATTATACCTTACTTATAAATTATCATGTTTATAAAAAATATACAATTATGAAACATCTTGAAGTAAAATATATTTTTAAGGGTATTTTTGGTTATTATTTATACATATTTGTACGGTTTTAAGCCTTTAAGGGCATTTAAATCTGAACTTAAGTCTTTAATGAATATTATGTCCGTTTTTCAAAATAGACTGCATAATAAGTATTAAGAATTAAGATACCTACCTGTCTTTTGTATACACCGACATTGACTCTATAGGAATAATCCCTTTATGCCAAAAAAAAATTAATTCATTTTGGGTACCTACAACGGCTACAACCTATTTGCGCCAAATTTACTTAAATAAACTTTTTTTAATAACAATTTAATGTAATGCATATTTAAAGATACGACATACGTTGCAATTTTAAATTAAAAAATCAAAAATTAACAAAGATATAAATTTTACAACGTCGGTGTTCAACATTTTTAGAAGAAGTATACGCCAATATTTGTACACTTGTGACCATAATCCATAACCATTTATTTAATTCTTGTGCTTGTTGTAAAATCGATTCTTATAATTTATAATTTAAAAAATATTATTATAGACCAAATTAGTGTTGAATTGTGTTTAATATGTAGGTACCTAACTAACGAATGTCTGATAAAATCACACTACAATCATTCTTATGTGATGACAAAAAATGATATCTAGTAACGGAGTAGGTACCTCCTATGTATACATTGTACAACATAATAAAACATTGATATAAAACTTGTTTTCAATCTGTCCACGCAATAATATATAAAACTTTAAAATCTATAAGCTTATACAAATAAAATAACTATAAATTATAACTTTACTACAGTACAGATTGTAAATTTATCTTTTAATAAAAAATAAAACTTAAACCTTATAAGTTATAACGTAGATATGTCGGCATGTTATTGCGTCTTACACCAAATCGTTATTGTAAAATGTTTACGCAAGTCAATTTGGCACAAATATAGGCTGTACCCAAAACAAATTAAATTTTTTTGACGCAAATGGGCAACGCTCGACTTTAAACAGTGACTAGGCCATAGGGAGGACTCAGAGTCAGAGCTGAGTAGTCGATGACTATATTGAGTTTAAGTATTTACTTACTTAGCAACCTAACTGTTGACTGTTGTGTAAATATGTAATAATTTATTCATTTATTAATGCAATTTATTACAGTTAGGTACCATCAGTTAATGAATTAACTAGTTATTTTAGAACATATCGTTATGTATATTTATTGTAGTTATATGTATTTCGAATTAGTACTTAGGTATACCTGATTATGGCCGAATAGCACTTAGATTAAAAAATAATAATGTCGAACTGCAATGAAGTCAAAAAAGGGATTTAAACAAAAATGTTTGAAAATTAACTTAATTTAAATGTTTTTAAAACACTCAATTCTCTTTTCACTAACCCACTTACGGGCTTAGGACTGACAATAATTTTAATCATTGGCATAGTTAAAAATTAATTTGTAAATAAATAATTATGTAGATAAAGATACATCATACGTCATATCCTATAAATCTGAGATAATATTTTTTTAAACGTTTTTTGAACTTATCAATTTAATTTTTTGTTGTTATTAAAAGAAACTAAATTTTAAAACATATATTTTTCAAACTTACAGATCTCTTTTAAACAGTGCACTCAGTTCTGTTTTATAAATTACATTTTGATTTTAATTTCTTATGATTTCTATACAAAAAAAATAATTTCATTAAATATTATACAATAAACATGTACCATTAAGAAAAGTATGAAAATTACTATAAATCCACGATGATTAAATTGTAAGTGGAAAGAGGAAAAGAGCATTTTTAAAACGTTTAAATTAAGCTTATTTAACGAAAATTATTCTTATGACATCTTTCGTTCAGTAGACGTGCAGATCGACTATGAGGTATCTTTCTGTTTTTTACTCTAGTGCAGTTTGAACATTTCCTTTTTTAAACAAATGGAATTTGACCTTATACATGCACACTTTAGCAGTCAGTAAGACTGTACCGATATCTTAATTTATATGTATTGTCTTACACATTAATTTTTAAGAGAGTTATAACTTTAGTTATATACATATAGATACAAAATACAACTATACTAGGGTATACTTATGAAAAATAATTACAATACCAATGAAAAGACTGTCTTAAACTAACTTAAAAATCGAATATATTTTAAAACACCAACGTGCAAACATCTAACCTTTAAGTTTGATATATAGGTCAATAATTCACTCCAATATATTAAAGGTAACAGCATAAAATTGGTTCTGGTGAACATAAATTTGCTACGTTGTATTGTATTGTTGTATACGATGGTGATGCGAATGTAATATCTTCTTAATATAATAAAATAAATATACAATACCTTTATAATCTATTGTACCTATGTGACTATAATATATATTACCATAGAATAATATTTACTAGGCCTATTGAATATTTTACATCACGAATTCACGAATTATTTTGTTTAAAGAAACGTTAAAATTATATTTTAGGTAAGTAACTGCAATTTTAAAAAGAGAAAAAGTAGGTAACCATTCTGTTGTATCTACCTTTAATAGGTATAGTTTATATAGACGCCTAGTGTGAATCGTCATTGAGTAGGTAAACTACTGTAATTTATGGACATATATTGCGCCAAAAAATTGCAACTCTAAGGTGTAAAATGACGAGGGTAAAACTACAATTTTAAAAGAAGAAATTAATCACGAACATCCTCCAATAAAAATCTATACAATGGGTAGTTATACATTTTTCTTATTTGTATTTTATTTTTTTAGAAAAGTAAAAATTGACACTGCATTACTACAATATCATACGATTTATCTAAATGCTTTAAAAATGTCTTTGTGACATTGTTAATATAATAATATATTAATATAGGTACTTAAAACTTAACTACGTGAAAAATTCATGAAAAATATTTTTAAATTACTACTAAATAACTAAAATCGTTATTCTTTCATACTTAAAAAGTATCTAATTTTGCCCAAATTTAAAATTCAAATAACTATAAAAATAGTGCTTACATATTTTATTTTAGATAGTTTGATTTCAATCGAAACTACATAGGTACTCGTATAAAAACTTGTATTGATTTTTTAAACCTTATATTAGTTATAAAAATCAAACATTCTTTAGATTTTAAAGTAAAAAAATGGTGCATATACTGCAATGTATATCTTTAATATTTTTGATACTAAATTACTTATGAGAAAACTTGCATTACATTTTATTTTTGACATTATAGAAAAAAACTAAAAAAAATTCTTATATCGTTAAATAGCCCATAGTCAAAATATTAAAAAAATTATACTATATTATACAGAAAATTTTAATGTAAACATTTGGTGAACATTTTTTAACTACGGTAATTTGTTTATGAATCACATACAAATAATAAGATCGATTTTGTCTAAAACTGGATTTACGTAAATATTTCCACTTTACCTCTTCTTCCCACAATTATTATAAAAATAATGGTAATTTTTCAATTTTGATCCCCTAAAGTGTCAACTAGATTCACTTTTCTATCAGAAAATATATCAAAATTAAAAATCAAATTATTTTTTCTACTAAAAATGAAAATGTTTCCGACATAAAAAACACATCTTAATTGCTATACACAACATTTGTAATATATATCTATCAACTTATTCAATATTTTTGTCACGTTTATTAATGCAGTTGGTATTGTAACAAACACGTATAACTCCCAATACGTAAATACCAATTTAATTTAAACATTTGTATGTGTAAATGTCTGTTGGTCAAATAGCTATAAATTATTCGAAAATATTTTACAATATTCAGTGTTCTCTCAAGGTTGAACAATGCTATGATGTAATATTAGAATAATATAATATAATAGCAGACTTATTTATTCCTAGTAGGTATTTCTCTGAGACCCAAATGTAGGTACTATCTATAATTACAGAATACAAAATACTAATGAGTAATGAATAATGGCCCATTGACATTTTATTTATTTTTAATTTCTGAGAAGGAAGCTAATTGAAATACATCAATATATCATTAGGATTTAAAGTAACCATAGGAGATAGGACATAGACCAAGACCATAAGTTCTTAGAAAGCTGCTGTTGACAAGATTTACCACTTTAATATCTTATATTTAATAAATAATTTGGAAATTTTAAATAGAACAAAATAAACAATATAACCTGTAACAAAAACTTAACTATCAAAGGTATAATATTAACAGGAAAAATAATTATTATCAGCCAATGGTCAAATGACCAGATTCAATTTTTTAATAAATAATAAAAAAAATACTAGTAGGTAGCTTAATTAAAAATAAAAGTTATTTGTTAATGCTTAGTTTTGATTAATGGTTTATTAACCATTCTATTGAATATTTAAAATTGCATTATAGTTCTAAATTGTTATTCATCTACATCAATATTATTTATAAAGATTGAGAGCTATTAAAATAATTTAGTAAATAAGCACAACTGTAATTTTAAGCATTTAAGCAATTCAATTCCAAACATTTTTACTTTGTTAGTCAATAGTTATCTTACTATGCCACTATGGATAAAAAATAAGACCTTCAATTGTTTTTCAGTTAAAAGTGTAGAAAAATAATTATGACACAAAGCATTAACAACATTAAGAGGTGAAAAAATAATAACTTATGGAGTTATACATAAAGTTTATATAATTTAATTTTAATACAAGTAATAATTTAATCTCATAATCTATGTTATATAAATTAAATTAAATTTTAAAAACAAACAAAACAAAACAAAAATTAATAATTATAGTTAATAAGTCCACAAACTTAAAATACAGAAAATTCAAACAATTAAGTATTTTTTTTATAATAAAATATTAAATTATTTAATTTAACCTATATTTAAAGTTATAATCAATGCATATTATTTATTATTTATTAATTGACAATCTTGTTACCCAATAGGAATAAGTTCAGATTGCTCACACCTAAGTGGTTGTATAACTTCTACAACCATCGTTCCACACAAGACATCATATGCACATCTATTTTGATTGGCTGCTGCTGTAATAAAAGGTAGTGGAAATAAGAATGCAAAAAATAAATTTTTAGTGATTGAACGAAGTGTTGCCCGTTTCCAACCAATATCGCCACCAGGAATTAAAGCAATGACATCAGCTTGTTGACCTCTTATACAAAATAGCTTATCAGCTCGAACAACTGAAATATCTAATAGTGCTTTACCAACTGTTGCTCCACCTTGAAATATTGTACTACCTTGTAGACAACATACCTAAAAGTCAAAAGTATTTAATTATAATATTATGAACATTTTGATTTAAGTATATATTAATTGTGTATTGCTAGCAGAGCAGGCGAGAACTTTGGTGGGCCCCAGGGCTGATCAATTCCGGGCCCTTTTACTTATATATACTTATTTTATACCTAACCTAACCGGGTCCCCTCTAGAGGTCCGGGCCCCGGGGCTCTGGCCCCTTCAGTCCCACCCTCTTGCCGGCCCTAATTGCTAGAAGTAATTAAGGTTATTTTACAAGTAATTTTAATTTTTAAAATTACCTCATATAGACAAACTATTATTCGGTGTGCTACTTCTATAAACAATAGTTCCGATGTCATTTCTACTGCTGTAGTATAATCAACTTCCTCTCGTGTAAAAATACTGTTATATTTAGTGAAATCGCTAAAAAAAAAAAACATATTTTATGTATTAAAACCATGATCATTCTATCTTAAGTACAAAGAAGCATAATCAATGGCTTATCACTGAATTATTATTAAATATACACATTAACATATTTAAAAATGAATACAACAATATTATCATATTATTATTTGTTTAAGTACTAAATTTATTTATTTTTAACTAAGTATTTACATTTATGAACTTAACATTTCATTATTATACTATAAATTGTTGTGAAATATTTTTATTTGTGAACAAAATCATGATAATATGCATTTATTAAACATAAAGTTCTGTATAATGTTCAGGATATACAAATAAAAAAAAGACATATTCATTTTGTACTATTTCTTTAGCTAAACCTATAACCATCAAACATTTTTCAAGACATTTTAGTAAACAAGGTTATTAATGATGACTAAATTATTATTATTAATTAAAAATTGAATGTCATAAGATACCACAAGTTTTTAGGTGAGCGGTGAGGTAAGTGAGTCTGGCAGCATCCGAATTGCATATTAAAAAAAATGTCTAAATTGCATGTCACTTCTTAGAGAGGTCTGTCCAAATTGCATGCTATCTATCCACAAGTTTATTTATCATGCACAATGCACTTAAGTGCACAACTTAAACTTGATTTCTCTATTTTTTTTTAAATAAATCATGAAGAGAAATGCTTTATGATATGGTTGTAGTACAGTACTTTTTACAACTGATTAGTTTCTAGATTGAAATATTTTTAAGACGAGTAAAAATTTTACCAAATTGTACCTATTCTAGTGTATTAGGGTCTGTTTCACAGACATACGTATCGGCCACTTCAATGTTTGTCGCTCAAATTTATAAGAATTATTATTAGGCCACGAACTTATAAGCTATAAAAACCTTAAAAATATGCAAAAAAAAAATCTTTAATGCCATGTATACAAATGTAACTTGATTACCTAAAACTACAATCTTCTCCAATTTGGTACAATGTTTACTCGAATATAAAAATATTTAAATTTAAAAATTAATTAGTTTCTATTCATGCATTAAAAAAAAAAAAAAAAATAGAAAATTCAAAAAAAAAGTTTAAGTTGTGCACGATAAATAAAGATTAAATTTTAAGTACACGGCATGCAATTCGGACAAACCCCACTAAGGGTTGGCATGCAATTTGGGCATTCCAATGTATGTTTATTTTTTTGGCATGCAATTCGGATGCACAGGTGATTCTGTACCATATCTAGATTTTTTTAAATTTTATTACAGTGTGTTAATTTTAAATGGATTTACTTTAATAATAATTTATTTAAATTACCATAAATTAAAATAAGTTCCACATCAATTTTATTCCTTTGGGCATATAGATTTTAAATACTATGTGTGGATTATACTTCTGATGATATATCAGATAAAGAGTGAGATACTATTTATTTTGAAAAACATAAAAATCAAATTTAATTGTTTTAAATAGTAAAATACAAGTTATACTTACATTTCAAGAATTGAATCTACTAGAAAGTAAGCAATTAAGAATTTAACAATACTTAATATTAAAAAATCAATAAATTCAGCTCCAAAACGCTTCCATAAAGACGGTACTCGGCATTTTATCCCTAGATAAATCACATTAAAGAATAAAACAATTTGTTATTTAATATAATGTAAGAATGATTCATACCCACAAACTGATTAACACTTGGTGTTTCAGGTACTGCATTAGGCACAACTTTAGAAACTTCATTAGGATTTTTTAAAACTTGACGGTAGTTTTTTTGTAAACACTCTTGCTGTAATTTATTGTAATAACACTGATAACTGTTTACTGTATTCAACCATGAACGCAGTTGGTTAAAGTATTCTTCTCTAATTTCTTTATTTGACAATTTGGAGTTGTTAGAATCTTTTGATGATGATTTATTTTCTGAACTTGTCATGATTCTTTAGAATAGTATGTAGATACTAATAACTCTTGATACTTCAATAATTACTCGGTAATCCAACTAAAATATTAAAATAAATTTTTCTAAATTTTTTAGTAAGTTTAATGTAATTTAAAAATATTTTTTGTAAAAGGTAGTAGCTAAAAACATATTTTATTTTGTTAGTATTTGTTATACGTATATTTTATTATTATCACATAATTTGATAACAAATATATGATAAGAAAATAATTATACGCATTACGTTTATAAAAAATATTGAATATCACAGAACAACAATAATCAATATGTTGTCGTATTACTTATTATATTTTTCAAACATTTTCAAAATCTGTTCTGACTGAACAAATAGTGAGCTCGTGTATAAGTAGTAGTTAATAATGCATAGAGATACATTAATTATTAATGTTATGTTCATATAGCATGAACTATCTTCTTAGTTCATGCTATATAGTATTTTGTAACAGTGTAACAGATGGACATTACCAAAAAAAAAAATATACTCATGTCAGCAAATTCTCAAAAATCATATTTTTAAAAAAGTTATTACGTTTCAAATAAATTTAATCAAAAAAAAATATTAATAATTTAAAAAATAAACTATTTGACTAAGATAAATCTTTTTCCATCAAAATTGTTCTTATAATCAGATTTACAAATTGGCAATTTTGAATTTATCCAAAAAAATTTAAATCAAATTTTAAATTTTTTATTTTCAGTATTAAAAAATAAACATAAAAAAATTAAATTATACATGTAGCGCCAGGGATTTTTAAATCTTAATAATAAATAATAAAAAAAATTGAAAATATTAATTAGAACAGCAATTATTCCAAAAGTCGTTTCTATCTGTTACGCATTGTACATTTAATATTAATAATATATTATGGACTACGTGTCTCATACAGCCACTATGTATGTGCGGTTTTTGTGAGGTGGTCCAATCGGATTTTAACAATTTATTCGACTTTCAAATCTTCTATATTTCATAATAAATTCCAATAAAAATAAATCTTTGTACCCAAAAATACATATACCCAAATAAAATTTGACTGTTTGCTAATAAAAATAACACAAAATTAAGGACATTTCGAATAAATTTGATACTTTAAATTTTATTAAAGAAAAAGATATATATTTGTTTATTTTTCTATTTAGCATACTACATTATATTGAATTGAATTCTTAGGTATAATTAAAACAACTATAGCACTCGTGTCAACCGTAACGTTAAAATATTCGTAAAAATTATTTATATTGTAGTAATTATCGAGTCCGTTGATCGTAAACAATACTTGGGTTTTGTTTTTGAAAACTATATGCAATGCACCTATTCAGATAATTTAAATGTGAAAAATGAATTATACTATATTTAGTATAAATTTTTTACCCTCTGTGTACCTATTTACTGATTTAATATATTTATGTCTTATTAGTTATTATGTATTTACTGTTTCGTAATTTTTAAAATGTTTTAAGTTCTAATATATAATATAAGATATAACCTACAATTTCTTTTTATATCGATTGACGAACAACGATTGTTTAGAAATTAGAGTTATCTACGAACTACCCACATAGGTCGAAATTAGTAGGTACTCTGGCGTCTCTGCCATAAGTTGCCTAGTGCTCTATAGTCTATACTATGTTTAAATGTTTAATCTGTTCAGCGAGAGAACGCGCTGATTCTGCGCAACCTCTTGCGTTACCCTGCTATCAAACCAGATTTGCCCATGGCAAGGTGTCACTTGGGAATGCGCAGATAAACTGGTTTTGATCGATTTGCGGCGCGTTCTCTCGCTGGACAGAGTTTAGTGTCAACGTTGTTTGAAAGAGATAGCTATAATACCTCATATACCACAATTTAAGATATACTATTGTCTATATTAGTCTATAATAATATCTATGTCCTATATATTATATATATTATTAAATATAAATTATATACATCTTAAACCATGCCTCATACCTGAGTATATTATAATTGGACTAATTGGGCCATGATAGGACCACGAATGCCAAACGGAAACCACATATAAACCCTTAAATCATATACTATATTACTATATGACCTAAGGATATACCGATATATGATGAGAATAAAGTGTATGCTAACATTTTCTAAAAACGTTGTTATCTGTATTATTCAATTTATCCCCCGAAAAAATTGTAGATATTATTAAATTATTATTATTAATTATTAATCAATTTATGATTGGATCATATTATAATTTTACAAGCGTAATAAATAAAAAAACATTTAGCATGTTGCAGGTAACATTTGTTCAATTAATCATAAAAAAAATAAAATAATTATATTGTAATGTAGGTAAATTGTTGAAATAAATATGTATTTTACTCTATAGTATCTATTATCTATATTATACAAAGTAAATAAATTGTATTTAATATATAAAAATATACTAGGTACCTATACACAAAGATTAAGAATGAAAGATACATTTTTTTATATTTTTTCACATAATTGTATGCAATAAGAAAACAACACTTTTCTAAAGATATATATTTTTTATATTTCAATATTTTTAAAAATTATATTAATTATTATATATTTTTCTTGAGGAGATTAGATACTGACCGTTTTTAAGGAGTTCAATGTAGACAATTTCTATGTGTGTACATACTTACGGGTCGTATAAATGTGTGCGTAGTAAGTGATCATTTTTTAATTTTCATATTCAATTAATTTATTTAATATTTTTTTTTCCGTGTTCTTTTTAATCTTGGTCTTTTTTTTCAGGATTCGTTTTTTTCTTCTGTTCACAGATTATACGAATACGAAGAGCAATTGCATCCTTTCCCTTCCTTGAGACTGATCATAATTTCAAAAATGGTAAGCACTCCCCTATAAATAGCGTATATATCTTAATCTATAAATTATGGAATTACAGGTATCAATAATATTTTTTAATAATTTTATATTAGTATGATAAAAATCAATTTGTTTTAATACGATTTCTAAATATTTAAAATTACTCATTTACTTATTGATTTATTTTTAAGTATTAACTTATACCTCTAATACCTGTACTTTTATGAAATAAATAATAACAAAATAGGAACGACTAATGAAAAGAGTTTTACTTAAATGTAGTTTAAAAATGATTATAGGTAATATTACGCAGACAAGGAAAAATTAATTATATAAACAGAATATGAAAATGTAATAATAATAATAATAATAATAATAAGACTTATTATACTACATAATATTATGTCGGTTTTTTTTGTCATTACGATAAAGCAACAGACAATAATTGTCTGAGGTAGGTACATTTTTTTCTTACTATTATTTTTTTTATTTAATCATTTTTGGATTTCGTTTTTCGCTCTTTCTTAATATGTTAATTACTCCTTATTTTTACCTCATTCCTGCTTAATATTTAATACCTATCTTTTAACAACAATAACAATAATAATCATAGGCGTGCGCAGAGTTTCAAGTCGGGGGCAGCGAATGTTTTACCGGCCCATACATGAGTATTAGGTTAAAATTTTTAAGTTCAAATTTAAAGTTTAAACACAGAAAAGATTAGCTTGGTAGCAATACACTTTTTGGATAACCAACTTATTTTGTATTGAGCAGTGTGGCGGCCCAGCTTGGACCAGTTCGGCCCTTACAAATATATTCAAACCGTCCAGGGGCAGCAAGAGCACACCTTGCTGTCCCTGTGCGCACGCCTATGATAATAATGTTAGTTTGTATTTAAAACAATTTCGGGAAAGAACAAAGATATTCAAATTAATATAAATTGTTTTATGCTGAGATGAACTTTCTCAAAAGAAAAGACTATATGACAATGTTAGTGTTGAAATTGCAATTACGCAGATGACTAGATGAGCCTTTATTAGTTTAGTATCTTGTAAATTTTTCTCGGCGCCGTAATAGCACACTTATAATAATATTGATAGAGGAATCGGATCTGTTTGTCCATCGAATACTGCGATATTTTATGACTATGTCATAACACAAGTATACCTTAGTTTTAAACGGCCAAGTGGAATAATATTATAGTATAATAGATTAATTATAGGTAGTAGGTACCTATAATAACACCTATGGGCTATGATGAATTATTATTGAATCGAAAAGGTCATCGGCGATCGGCAGCGCCATCTGACGATGCTACCACCGCCGTCTAGACCTGCCTTAACATCGATTCGAAAAACGGGCGCTTTGAGCGTCGTGTAAAACGCCACGACAAAAATACGACGTAACAACAATAATAGTAATAATATTATAATAGTGAGCCGCGGAGATGTGTGTCGCGCGCTCGTTGTTGCATTAGTGTCCGTAACGCCCTGGCCGCGCATCGTTCCACCACCTCGCCCACGCAGCCGGCGCTAGGTCTACGGACGCTATTGAACTCCATATCACTACACTTTCCGACTTTCGTATCAATCCACCGGCGCCGCACGCACGATGATAACCCTCACCACCGTGAAGGTGCCCGCTATCCGCAACACCCTGCAGGTAAACTTTAATATAATATCGTTCCGGACGCGGTTGAAAATACAAATTTAACGCAACTCTTATTTATTATGATATGTATTATATTATGTTGCCATCATATTATGCAGGGACATCATGGGTATTTGTCCAGGGCCCATGCAGACTAGAATTCATTTTTTTAATTTTTGATCCTTTAATTCAATTTAAAATTTATAATAATAGACCCATTCAATCTTTTGTCCGGGGCCTCAAAAATTCTAAACCAGCCATTGCGTATATTATGTATAATTGGTCAACGCGGTTTGTATTGGTTTGTTTAAAGAATTTCGAAAGAGGTACGCCTATAGTATAGCGCGCGCGTGGATGTAAAATACTCGTAGGTGTATACAAACAAGTAATAGTTAGAGGTAGCTGATGGTTACGCGTACGGCTGTATATCGGCTGTACGAGTACGTCGTCGTATTATGCGCGATACTCTGCTGCAGGGGTGTTATTTCGATTTTCGACCGCAGAGACGCCAATCCGTTTTTACCTTCTGTAATATCACGTTTTACACATACCCGTCCAGATCGTGTATCGCGCTTAAGGACGTGCAGCACCACCATATTGTTGTTTTATTTTTTTTTTTTAGGGTGAGAGGGTTAGAATTAATTCGAGACCGCATAAAGCTATACAAGAGTTTTGCCTCTGCACCTCTTTCCAAATTAAAAATAAACATTTTGAAATGCCTGCATGGACTGTGGTTTGTTTTTGTTACAATAAATTATTATTATTTATTTTTTTTTTATTGAACTAAAAAACATCGGCAACATTAATGTCAAAGTAATGGCTCTTTGGCCATTACTTTGACATTAACTTAAAATTAGTTTTCAGATATGTTTAACTTATGTTGTTGTGTGGCTTAAATTAAGTTATATAGCTGAATTTCTTTTATGAATTGTAGGATACTGCCGATACTGGTCATTGATTGAGGATCTGGTCCAAGCGCTTCTCCGATTTGTTATGATACGAGGTATTCTTTCCTCGTGCCTTCGTATTTTAAATTATTATTATTATATTAACAACCAGATATTATTTAATATGTTGTTATTAAACTACTTTGCTATAGTAAAACGAATAAAATTAATTGTTCTAAAATAAAAACTTTAAAATTTATATTGCTCAATATTATTGGTGAATTTTTAAAAATTTCATAAATGTACATCCTAAAAAAGGAGAGGTACGTTTTTTTCATAGTCATACTGTAGTACTATACATCATTATGTGTATAATATGTTTTATATTATACGTAATTTTGACTTTATTTTTATTTATATTTGGTTTAAATGCATTTGTTTTACGATTTATATGTATTTAAATTAAATTGTTTATACTTTTTAGTAAGATTTGAATACATCTATGTAGTTTTAACTTCTAAATTTACATAAAACAAAACAATCACCACCATCCGGGTGTATGGCATTTACCAAAACGTATTGAACTTATAAATCGTATATAACAGTAACCTATGGTACCTAATACATAAGTACTACCAAACCTAATTCACAATAATAATATTAATTGTTGTCAATTAGAATGTAAAAAAATGGGTCTAAAAAATAAATATAAATAAACTGACTAAAACTCGAGAAATAAATATTTTCAATTACTGATAGTGATAAATTGTATTTAATAAGGCTCGAATTTTAGTCGTTACAAGTGAAACATATATATTTATGATACTTCTCAAACTAAAGTTTATAAGTATATGACAAATAATAAAAAACAATTTAGACGCTATAATTTCTATTTTTATATTGCATCAAAAACAGTTTTTATTTTTTTTTACAGCAACATTATATATCTTAATTGAATAAAAATTTGTATCTATCATAATCTATTGTCTTTTATTTAAGTAAATACGGAAAATCTTTTTCTCTTAAATATTATACATGATATTTATTAAGTTTTTATTTTTGTTGTCAAGGATCTGTGAACATTTTTGGGATTTACCTCAAGTCCACTATATAATTTCTTCTATAATTGGCTCTTTTAATTATACTCGATATCGGCCCATACAGGTTCAAATAAACAATGTAGGTACATCTTTGTTTTGTGCAGACATTCAATTATACTTTGGTCTGTGAAATAGGTATATAGTTCACGGAGCTTATTAGGTGGTTGTGGCATCGAGGGGATGATTTTTAGAAATGTGTAGGTTAATTTTACTCCCAGACTGATTTAAAAACGAAATTTAAATTTCTTGCATTTATCTACAATGAAATATATTCACATCCAACTCTGCAGCATAATATATGCAATATAAATTCATAGTTTATTACTAGGTGAGTGAGCCTGACACGCATCATAAGTATGTATAAAATAAATGTATAAGTAATTGAAGTAAACATATTAGAAAAGATGTGGATTAGCTTCTTCGAAAGATACCCCACTATAAGAATACACTTCGAACGTAACGAAAATGAGCCTAAATTGAGAGTCAATAGAATCGCGCACGTTGCATAACAGACGCCGGTGTAGCGCGCAGCGTTTATTTTCGTATACGCGCGGGCGCAAAGCCAAACACTTGATTATTATGTCAACAGGCATCTTGTACTATGATATTTCACCTGCGTTATAAAAGGCAATTTAAGTACACATTAAGTATTTGCGGATCGATAACTATTATTACCAAGTTGTGGATTAATAAAGTTCAGAAAGTTCAAGTATCTATTGCGCACCTATATAATATGTAATATTATGTAATAATATGTATGATGTATCCGTACTGTGGCGAAAACTACATAAAAGATTAACAATGTTTAAACAACAATTTATATTTTGATTAGTTGCGCTGTACAATTGTTAAGGGACTTCATTAGTGTCTCTTGATAATAATTATTAAGAATAGATCATTACTTTTACGTAGTTTACAGTTAAACTAAAAAATTCTATAATTAATAGTCATTTACTGAATATAATGAGACAAATTCAAACAAGAAACCTTGGTAATAAAAACATGGCTGTAAATTATTCTACATTATAGATACTTCAATATTATACTGCATATAGTGAAATAATATATGTATTAATTTATACCATATAATAATTATTATGTATTTATGTCGTGTTTTCTAACTAAAATATAGTAAAATAAATACCTAATAAATGTTGTCATATAATGTTAATTATATTGTATATTACGAGTATACCAACCTTATAAGTAGGAATTTTTCCAAATATTGAACAAAATATTTTCAGTTTAATTTAAATGTGTGATGACTATTTTTTTTTTTGCAGAAGTTAACGTCGGCATGGCAATGCAGAAGCCTTGCAACTGATGCCACATTTGATATAAAAGTTTGTAACATTTTAAATACAATAAATTAGAAGACCAATGTGAAAATGATGTATATTTTAGGTTTTGAGTGAATTAATAAATGTTAATAAACGTATGTAATATATCACTTTCTAATTTAACTGCAATTATGCTGATGTAGTTGATAGTATATTCTACTTTTCTATAATCACTTTCTGAAAGAAAAGTAATTTCATAGAGCCATATTTAAAATAATAAGTAGGTACCTACCTATCTATTTTATATTGATCCAACTTAGTTTAATCTAATATAATTGTATGCAACGCAATGATTTATTGATATTCTCAGTATTCATTACTCAGTAGGTACATTCAACAGTAATTCACAGCTTCATTTAAAATAATTTCTAACATAAAAATTAATATTAGAGATTTTAAGGTAGACTAGTTGGATGTTTTAAATTTTTAATTAATTTGGCTAAAAATATTAGCAACATTTCTTTTAACATGTAAATGTTCTCCTATTCCCTCATATACAGTTATCTAACACATTTTTGGTACCAAAAAGTGTCGGCACTGCTTCCTTTTAATTAAAAAACAAACGGTAATTTATCAATTTCTAAGACCATTTTAGAAACTCATTTTTTTTTCACATTTTAAGGATAACTCTATGGTGATACAAACTTCTTTTTTCTAATGAAAATCGAATTTTTTATTGTAATATATTGTAAAACAGAAGATTTTATTTGAACATTTTGATTTATTTAAATTGAAAATTTTAAAAAGAAATTCTCCACTTGATAATTTACAGTAAAACGGTGATTCTTATTTTTGGAAAATAGAAGTTAATATCATCACAGAATACTCCTTAAATGGTAAAATATTAAGTAATTGAAAATATGATTCTTAAGTTCCTACATACTGAACAAAATTTTAAAAATTTGAATTTGGACAAATTCATTATTATATGAAAAATTTGTGAACGAATATGTTTGGTAAATTATACTGTATATATTTTACATATACAATTTTTAATAATCATTGTTTACCGTTATTTCCACGAATGACCGCCATTTATGTAACTCGTGTAAAATAAGTAGTTAAAATGGTTAACTTATAAAATAATGTAATTAAGACTTAATACTATGCTCTTTAAATAAGTCTAGAATCATAATCTAAATTTTCAAATAAGTAATTACGATGTATCTTTGTTTTTAATATTCACAAAAAAAATTAATATAAAACGGATTTAAGTAATTTTCACTCGAAAATGCACTTGATTATATTATTGATTATATAGTGTTAAAATGATAGGTACCTAGTAATATTTTTGGATGTTAAGGCGTTCAAACTTCACAAATTAGAAACCGGACCCAGTACTATAGTAACCGTGAGTAAAGACGAGGCCATAAATTACTACAAGCAGATGCAGTATATCAGACGTATAGAAACGGCAGCCGGTAACTTGTACAAGGAGAAAATCGTCAGAGGATTTTGTCACTTATACTCCGGACAGGTTGGTATTCGTATATTTTCGAACGTCTATCGATTTTATTAGCAACTTTGCCGAAGTATTTCATTGGATATAAACGTAGGAAGCTTGCGCAGTGGGCATGAAATCGGCATTCCGTGAACAGGACTCAATAATATCAGCGTACCGTGTTCACGGCTGGACATACTTGATGGGTGCAACACCTGTGGAGGTGTTGAGCGAACTCACCGGTCGAGTAGGCGGAGTAGTTCGCGGAAAAGGTGGTTCAATGCACATGTATGGTAAAAACTTTTACGGCGGAAACGGCATCGTTGGCGCTCAGGTTGGTATAATGATTTTTATTTTTATCATAATACGGTTAAGGACCTAACACGCAAAATTAAACGCTGTATTGAAAAACTATTACCAATACATATTTTATAATACCGTTACATTTCGAGTAATTTGTATAATTAAATTTTAAGTTTATTATTATAATATATACAATATTTATTTTGGATATTTTAGACACAAAATGTTTATTATTATATTAGTTGCATATAAGTGCATCTAGAAATAAATATGCACACCCCGAGATTTAAATGTCCTATTGACTAGGATATAAATATATAATTAGAAGGAGTACGCATAAACTGTATATTTTTTTAAAGGACTCCGCTTCCTTGTGTCGTGGACGTGGTCAAGTATACCTGGACGTCGTATTATCTGCACCGTTTTACTAAAACATAAGATTTTTACATTTTTAATTTTACAATTCATTTTACTATGTTATTTTTAATACTATAGAGTGAATTGATTTATTATAAAATTTAAAGACGTGAATAATATTATTCATGGCCTCACGCAGGCTTTTTGATATTTTAATTTTAAAGTACGCTATGGGCATTTTAAAGAACACAAAAAAATTACAGCATTCATTTATACTATTGATTATTTTAGAAATCAATAGTATTGCGTACCTTGAGCCATCCTAATATCTTACTAAAGTATTTAATAATATTAATAACGTGTATGAATGTATGATAATATACTATTAGGTAGGTTGGTTGGTACCTAATAAGTAATAAGTATTGTATTATCTTATATGGGTACTTTATATTTATTTAACATCAACTTAAATCACAACGGTCGCAAGTCCAAATGGTACATTTTACAGGAGAAGAAAAAAAACATTAAATAATAAATAAATTCATATTAGTTAGATAAGACTTATTTTATTTTTCTTAGTTTATTTGAGTACCTAATTATGTTATTGTCATAGATTATCAGTTATTAGCTTAAATTTTTATTTTTATTTAACGGTCTTTTAAAGGACTTAAGATTATATTTTCTTCTTAAAATTTATATGAAAAAAAAAAACAATATTAAACGTTTAACCATAATAATACCATTAGTATTATTATTAATTAATACAATTAATATATTATATATTATTATCATATAGGCTCCTACTGAAAATTATAACCTATGATATCGAATAATAAAAAATAAAAATATTGAATTTAATAGAAAGGTACCTCCTATCTACTTACTGTTTGATTGATTCATTATTTTGATAATCTTATTCTTGTTTAGGTGCCTTTAGGAGCGGGCGTTGCGTTGGCTGCAAAATACTTGGGCACCGGAGGAGTATGCTTTGCCCTGTACGGAGATGGCGCCTCAAATCAAGGACAAGTGTTCGAAGCATACAATATCGCTAAATTGTGGAACTTGCCCTGCGTGTTTGTCTGTGAAAACAACGGGTATGCAATGGGCACGAGTTCGGAACGGTCAGCTTCAAACACGTCTTACTACACCAGGGGCGATTACATACCCGGCATTTGGGTAAAAATACTGTAACCAACCGACCCTAGTAGCTAGTGTTCGTTGACATTTGGAATTTGGAAACATCCGATCTAAATATTTTTTATCAAATGGTCGATAGTTATTGATTACTATTGATCAGAATTCGACATTTTAATAATTATTTTAAATTTCCTGTGTATATACTATATTCAACCTTATATTAAGTATTTAAAAGTGATACGTGAACTTCGATTCGTCCTATATTTTTAGTACCTACTTATGTTCTATATGTTATAGGTATATGCTATTATGATTTTAGCTATTTGGCCATTGAAAAATGTAAACATTATTTTCTACAATCCCGGAATATTCGATCTCGAATGCTTATAGAGGATTATTTTTGCCTTATTAATTTCTTCTTGCAATATCTTAGAAATTAGAAAATAATACTTATTTAAAACACTGATCCTAAAGTTGGTTGGACCACTGGTGTATTATCTATACTTGAAATTAATAACTCATCGTTAGATTCAAAATGATGATGACTGCATGTCTGCGTGATTTAACACTTCTCATATAGAACATTTTTAAACAAGTAGCGTTTCATTATTAGTTTAGTTACATTGCAACTTTACATGTATGGCTAATGCCTATATATTTTTTAACGACATAATTAGTTATATCTATAAAAAATATAATTGTAATGCTTTTAATTTTAAAATTACTAAAATTTTTGAAAAGCAATCACTAACAAAGTTTACAATTATTCCTTATTTAATTGTTCACTATGTTAAAGAATAGTTACATTTTTTTCTCGTAAAAAGTTTATAGTAAAAAGCATAAAAGTATCATTATTCTTTATATACCTACCCATATATATTTCAACAACACACATTCAGAAATCTGAAAAAACACTTTCTTAAGTGTAAAATATCTTATCGACTTTTTAAAAATTTGAAATAATAATTCATCAATAACTAATAACTAATAAGTATAAACAGAATGTTTAGCGAGTTAGATATTTATATGACATAAGATAAGATCACGACTTGACATACGCAACTTGGATGGTTAGATTCAATTTAGTGAGATATTTTATAATTTTGCAACTCAACGATATTATGATGATGAACACCGCGAACATCGTAGGTTTTAAAATAGAGAAAGCAAATATCGTAAATGGCTGAGCTATCTAGTGATCAAAGTAGACGATAACGCGGAAGGTTCTACGCGTAAATTCGTTAAAATATTTAAAACTATAACGACAGATAGAGCTGCCATTACCATTTGAATTTGTTAACCGTTAATCATTTTGATATTGACGTATCCACAATATCATAATTATAATAGATAATGTCTTTAATAATTGTGATTGTACCTTAACAGGAAGGTCCTAACCTAACCTTAAGAGGGCCCGAATGTATTGTCTTCGTCTTACGAACATAAAACATAGCAAATTTGCGTTCAGTGGAATCAATTTTATGCTGTTAATAATAGAGTAATAATTTACCTATTACCAAATTTAAAGGTAATAATTAGAGCTTGGATATAATTGTCTTTAAAAATACCAAAAATACCCTTTCAAAAATTGCATCCATGAGCTTAAAACTCTAAAAAATGCATTATTTATTAAATAAATTTATATAACTGTGTAAAAAAATATAGTATAAAAAAATGAGTTAAAAATTTAATTACATTTGCATTATGGCGCTGTACAATAAGAGAAATTTACAATTTCAGCCTTATCTAATTTAAAACCAAATTACCTGATGTTAAGTTCAAAATGAAAATAATTTATATTACGTGGTATTATGTAGTACTTATATTTAAATGAAGTCAATCATTTTTAGTTATAATAGGTCAAAATGTCCTAAAAAAGTAGAAAATGCATTAAAAACGTCAAAAAATGCTCCAAAACAATTTTATGGTTAGAACACGGAGTACTTGAAACACATTTATAGCTTGGAAAGTATCGTGTTAGACATTCCAAGAGAAAAGATTCAAATGCATCGAAATCCGAGTCTTAGTAATAATATTATCCAAGGCATCTCGAAGGCTTTTAATGGTATTTTAATATTTAATTCAGCTACCTATGGTTATGTAAAAGACTAAAACTTTAAAATGCTCGTAATTCACTTTGAAATTAAAATGCTAATAAAACGTATGAAATAACATAGATAATATTACTATTACCTTTAAGTTTGATAATAGGTAAATTTATTCTAATGCAAAAACTAACAGCATAAAATTAATACCGCTGAACGCAAATTTTCTGTTTTACTTTCGTAAGACGGAGACCACACATGCTGGTATGACGTCCTCTTAAATCTTAATTAGATATTGGATGGCGGCTGTTGGCTTTTGTTAATTATGGGGTACAAAAGTTATAACGTGCTAACATAGCTTATAACTAAAACGAGTTATTAATGTTTTTAGTTCCGCT
The DNA here is from genome assembly GCF_003676215.2 of Rhopalosiphum maidis. Classification (NCBI taxonomy): domain Eukaryota; kingdom Metazoa; phylum Arthropoda; class Insecta; order Hemiptera; family Aphididae; genus Rhopalosiphum; species Rhopalosiphum maidis. The sequence goes on from NC_040877.1 coordinate 87,060,371, forward strand.
TTTGATATTTTACATTAATTTTTATAAGTCCGCCAGTGGCTTAGTTTTTATAATCTTTGTAATATAATATGACCATTAGTGTGTAAATTAAAATAACTACAGCGGGACCTCGATAACTCGAATCGGTTGGGGCGAAAATAAAATTCGAGTTATCGAGGTTCCACTGTTTATATAATACTATACTATACTTAGTAGGTCTGTGTATAGCTCGCCATTGAGTAGGTTATTATAGTGGATGAGATTAGCATTGTTTTATGGAAAAAATTGTGGTTGAACATCAAACCATTATATATTTATATCCTGCCTGTATTAATATTTTTATTAAAATATAGGTAGACGGCATGGACGTATTGGCTGTAAGAGAAGCATCAAAGTTTGCGGTGGATCATTGTATTAATGGAAATGGCCCGATACTTTTAGAAACAGTTACCTATAGGTATTCCGGTCATTCAATGTCTGATCCTGGCACATCATACAGAACTCGAGCTGAAATCCAGGCTGTAAGGATGACCAGAGACCCAATTACATCGTTTAAAGAAAAAATACTCTCTACCAACCTTGCAACCGTTGACGATCTCAAGGTAATTATTTTAGTACATTCTATATTTCTATGTATGTATATGAATGTGTGTACCTATTTATTAGTGTATTAAATTGTAAATTCTTATATTTTATTTAGAAAATTGATAGTGAAATAAAAATAGAAATAGATCAAGCGGTCATGAAATCAAAGGAAGATGCAGAAATATCACTAGATGAGTTGGCCAGTGACATATATGCCAAACCACTTGAAAACGAACATCGAGGGGTAGTACCCTGGCAAAAGTTGAAACATGTTAGAATTGGACCAGCTTTCAATATTAAATAAGTTTATTAAAATAAATAATATCAGGGTAATTGAAATTTGTAAAGATTGTACATTTTGATGTGATGGAGTCGGACCACACTAGGCAGGGTATTTGTTTTTTGAACCCAAAATGTATAGGTAATATTAATTTGTTGACATATGAAATATTTTTTATTAAATGTTCTCTGTTCTTAGACTTGCCACTATTTTTTTATGTACATTGTTTGTTCATTTTAACTCAAAAAAGTATAGCAAAATAAATAACTCCCTTTATTATTTATACTTTTTTAGTCATATTGGATTAACTCATATATAATAAAAATGGTGATAGTATTGTTTAGAACAAGTAATAAGTAATATCATCATAAATTATAAAATGCAATTAATAATTATAAACTAATTAAATCACGAAAATAAATTTAAGTACCGTTGTAGTTGGAATTTGTTTTTTGTTTAAAAACAGTATGTGCCTATTTAATTATATTAGAAACAATGCTTTTGGTCCAAACTCTGTTGAAGAAATATTATTAAGAATTGATGTACACTTGAACTGCTGTATTATATATTAGGTCATAATGGATTTTTAAAGTTTTTATAAAAAAGTGTGTATCTATATGACTTATGACTGATGTCTGATAAGTGATACCTATCCTAAATAAATTATCTTTTTATAATTATATAGTAAGAGGCTGATGGAATGTTGATTAAATATTTAAATATATTATGTTATGAACAATGTAAATGCATTATTCTTTTAGATAAAATAAGATAAGACAAGATTATTGTTGGGTAATTGTAAACTCTCCCAAGTGGCAAGTCTTATCGGGAGAGTTTACCACTGTCCTTATTAGTTATTATTGTTATTTGTTGGTATGTACCTATATATATATTTTTTTTGTGCAGTGATACCATATAAACATATTATATTTTATTATTATTGGACATTAATTTGATTTACAAAGATGTATACAAGGCAATAATTGCCTGTATCTCTGGTAATTTGTTAGTTAATTTTGGTATATTTTCATTTAAAGATGGATTGGCTCCATCAGTATTCAGTTCCTAAAGAACCTATAAAGAACTGATGTAACCGAAGATTATTTAAATCAATGTAATTACCTATTTAAAGGTCGACGCTCTCATTTTAATACTTGAAGGACCGTCAAACTTGAAAAAAATCAACAATTTATCACCATAATAAATAGAATACAGTCTAACTAGCATGATGATACAACTATGGTTTGTGACTACCAGTTCGCCAGTCACGGTAATTTTTAAAATTTCGTGTGACGTCACGGATTCGTCTGCCGCTGCGGCGGTTGTATATAAATATTATACATTAATAGTTAATATAGTGTTAATAAACAGTATAATATATAATTCTTATATTTTTGTTGAACCTTTAAAGCAAAACATGAAATAATAACTACAGATAGATTATAATTTATAATAGTACATGCCAATAGGTACTATTTTATTCGTTGAATGTAATTAATTTAATATAAGCTAATAAAGTAATAAAGTAATAACCTTGTAGTTGATGCTTTAAAATATATATATATACATAATTGTCGAAATTATATATATACATAACTATAATATGTACTTTGTCCAGCGTGAGAATTACGTTCGCCGAAAAATGGAATAACCATGAACAAAAAATATTATACAATTTATATTAAATTTATTGATGTAGATAGATTTATAATAAAAATTATAATTTATAGGTAGATGCATACAATAATATAATACTCATGATATCATGGACATTTATATTAAAATTATATAGGTGTTATAGGTGTTAAATATATTTATGTTTTATCTATAGTATTAAGTTTATTACAATATCACACAATAAACAACTCAATTTTTGTATCACCTATTTTTTTAATACAAAAATAATAAGTGACTTAAAAGAGAAATGTGTTTTTCTTGAATATGATACAGATAGTTACTTTTTAACGAAAATTATTAGATATATCATACATCTCAATATCGAATTACTTGTTTCCCATTGTAGAGTGGAGATGTTTTTTTTCCTAAATATTTAGTGTTTTATCTATTTATATAATCTGATAATAATAAACCTTGTAAAAAATATTGAGTACTTAAATTATCCTTGTTTTTAAGTACAATTTTTGAAAAATGTATTAAAAGTAGGATAATATATTTTTAGAATTCTTATAGCTGTATTTCAAAAAGCCAATTTGGTTTTAAATTAGGAAAGTTAATTATCGATACCTTGATCCAAGCCGAATCTTATATTTGAAAAAATAATGATTATTGAAAGTTATTAGTTAATTTATTAATGACTTAAAAAAGCTTTGACTTTTAATCATAAGCTACTATACTTAAATGGATGAGGTAAACAGTTATTATTTTAAACCAAGTGTGGTGGATCGCAATGAACCGTACTGGATTCTTTATATTTTTATACTAATAATGTTTTTAAGATAATTTCTTTTAGTTATAGTTATTAAATTGTTGTCTTAGTATTGAAGGCGAGTAAATGTAAAAAGATTAGTATTATTAGACAGCGTTATACTTGTTATTGTAATAACTCAGTATATCATTACATACTTAATCAACTAAAAATATGGTTTCATAACTTTATGGAATTAAACACTAATAAATTGAAGTAATTAATGGTTTTTTTTTAATTTATAGTAATAACAATAATGTTGTCTTAACCTCATTAGAATAATTTAAATAATTGTAGTATTATGACTATTAATTTATAGTTTATGTGATAAATTGGAAAACGTCGATTCAGATGTCAATTGAGTATTTAAGTATTATTTTTGACTTTAATCGAAGTCGGGAGTTACAAATAAATAATGATATTAATGGAATTAAAAATGTATTTTATAGATTCGAGCTAATAAAAAAAATCGTGAGTTTCAATGGCTTACAAACTTTATGTCTAGAAAACTATAATGCTCGGCTTTGGTACAAACAGTTATTAATTATGGAGTTGTTATTTGGTGTAATGCTACCAAGATAAGATACTATTTGTCTAAATTAATTTATCTTAGTAATAATTATTTCTATATTAAGATGTATTTTAGATAAATCTTATTAATGTGTGTCGTGTTGACGTATACACTAATTTAAATGTCAAATATCTAAACGGATTGCAATATATTTGTTTAACATTTTAAAATCTAACTATCTTTAATGTTAATTTGAGCAACTTTAAACTAACTCATAATTATTATATTCGATATAAAATTAATATTATCTAACCTAAATATGTTTATATTGCAAATAAAAACTTTTAATTAAAAAATTGTATAAATGTACGTATTAAATTGTGCAAATCTGTTTAACAATAAATGTTCGTTTTCGAAGTATATAAAATCTCTTAATTTTAATAATATATATTTTTTACCACTGTCGCATTCTAAATCATTATGATGTAATTTTATTTTTGTTTTTAAGTTAATTTTTGGACTTTTAGTTAACTACTACTTTTGTTTCTAATCAAGCATAAATTAAATAGTAGTAAGTACAAATTAAATATCTATTTTACTTAATCCATGGTAACCAATATAGGAGAAAATTTGGCTAATTTCTTTTTGACGGTAGTTGAATTCCCTATAATATTAATTAAAAAAACTTGGGATATTACCTCGCATACTCCAACTATAAAATAGTTATCGACATACAATATGCAAGTATAGAATAAATTATTCACAAAATCTACATTTGAATGTATTTGATATACATTATATATTTATGCAGACGGATTAAAAATGTAAAATACTACATAGTTGACAAATACAATACTAGGAAGGTATCTTTTGTAAAATATATTACGCACTGTAATATTATTCTCTCGCCACATTTTCGACGAGAAACACAACAATTATTCCTATTGTTCATGTTTAATTATCTATCGCAAAGATACTATACCAACATTACCGACTACAAAAAAAAACATTTTAAATATTTTTTTATTATAATATAATAAAATTATAGAAAAAATTACAATTACTTAGTACTTACTATTGTTTTAGGCAGAGCTGGTCATTTTTTGTTTTATTTTTTGGTTTGGGGAGGTATTGTAATAATATTAGACCTACAGTAAATGTTGGATTTAATAATTAGATTTTATGAAAATATTCAATGGTTAATTTTTATTAGTTTATTACTTGTTATAAAAACAGAATATATAGAATACTAGTAAAGTAGTATTTAAAAATTAGTGCTGTAAATAGGTTGTGTATTTGTATTTATTTTTAATTTTACTCAGGGATGGTTCGTTGTATCTTAATTTCCAGGTGTATCTTAGGTGTATCAACCACTTATCATCATAAAGTTCCATTTTCCATTATTGTCCAATTGAATGATTTTTTTGAATTTCTTCATTAAAAATTCTTGACAAGGTGGTATAGGTACTCAATATTGTCACTAGAGTGCTTATTGTAAAATAATTATTAATAGATTATTTAATATGATAAAAGAAAACAAAATTTTAAGTGCTTTTTCGTGTTATTATTATTATAAATATATTAAATATCGATAATAAATCGTACGTTTGTCCTTTTTTTAGTGAGGAAAATATCAATTTGACGAGATATAACAATTATTTCGATTTTTCCTTTACTGTTTTTTGATATAACAAGAAAAGAAATATATGTTTTTTTATTGTTGACTTTTAATTGTTATTTTATTACGCCATATGAAATTACAATTATAAAATAAAATAGGTTATTGTTTACTTTATGATTATCCATTATTTTAATTGGTGTTATGCTGTTAATATGATTTGATTGATTTGAATTATGACTGTCAGGAATCAAACCGTTTTAATATTTTATTAAGTGTACTCAGTGTAGTAATACTATTTTTCCTGTGTACTGCTGTGGTTCGGTTCCGCTACCATCTGCTACTCTGCTAGTATGTTGACCGAAGGTGAATGAGATTGATAGATAATATTGTCTAAATGCACTTACTGGTATGTTATCTGAGTCGAGCTGTTGAGTTCCTGCTTTTAATTCCTTTCATAATGAAATATAATGTTCGTTTTATTTTTATCCTCCTTTAGTCCTTTTTCACTCCAAATATTTGCTTAGCCACTCCCATATGGCCATATCAAATTACGAAGTTGACCAATGAAGACATAACAATTATTACTCGGTACAGTTATGTACTTTGTTCCTATCTAACCTTTAGTTAATTATAATAGTATTAATGATTTTCCATCCCTGTGTTGAAATTATTAGATTGGTCTGTTCACTGTTGTCTATATTTCTAAATTAACAAACAATTAATAATTTAAATTACAATAAGTATTGTAACAAATAATAATATTATAAATGAGTTAATTAATTTCGCAGTCTGCTAGGTTATGAATTTCAGAGTTAAATACTTAATTAATGGTCTAGAAATTGGACATTTAACGTTTTTTTTTTTTAAATTTACATTTATAGTATAAACTATAACTTCATTATCAATTATCAAACTATTATATATCAAACTTCATATATGTTTTATTTGCGTTTATAGTGATGTAAATGGACAAATGGTAGATTCCTATCTACATAATAAAGTTAACATAGGTGTTAAAATTTTTAATTGTTTTCATGTAAAATTATCAACATCTATGAGGAAGAAAAAGTGTTTTTACAAAAAAATAAAATAATGTAAAATTGTATTAATTAATCTGTAATTGTAGATGTTATATAACCAAAATATAATTTGGTTAGTTCGCAGATTACGATAAAAATTTAATAGTTTTTTTTATACATTTTTGGCATATTTGCTATAAAATATAGATAATTATGATTTTACAGCTTAATATAGGGTGACCATATTTATGCATAAAAATCGGAACAAACAATTATGGCTATACTCAATATCCAAAAATTATAATGATTTTTAATTTTTATATTTTTAATGATATTTTTGAGATAATATTTTACTTTTATATGTGGTTAAGGTAATCCTTGTTGTGGTAGTTCGTGGTATTATACACTGAGCAATAAACCAAAAAAGAACTTGTCTCATGCTTATTACTGACAATTACCTACTGTTTATCATCATTCCGCATTTGTTATACAAACATTGCGCTGTTTATAAATACAGTGAAAACTCTTTATAACAAAATTCTTTACAACGAAAAACTCTATACAACGTAATTATTACATAATAATAGTTAGTTTGCTTAAATCTTTGTTTGTTTTTTTAAACTCTTTCTATGACTAAAATTTTCTATAACGAAACAAATCTCTTGGTCCCTTTAGATTCGTTTTTCACTGTATTATAGCTATTAATTTTGGTTCAAATATAATTTAATATAAAGCGAGAAAAATATTTTTTTTATTTTATGTACCAAAAGATTTTTTTTTATGCATATATCTAATAATAATAATGATAAAACGGAATTAAAACAGGATAAAAAGAACAGAGAGACAATTTCAATGTAAACGGGATATTAAGGTATGGTCACCCTAAGTCCTAAAAGAAACTGTACGTATATTATTTAAATCATTTAGGTCTTGGGCATACTTATATTAAATTAATTGATTTGTGGCAGTGTGGCGTACGAGACATAAATACATAACGATAAGTTAACTTCATATAAATAATAATTTATTATCGAATATTATAGATTGCATTAGCATTTGAACTTTTGATTTTATAATACAAACAATTATTTCAATAATCGAAACACTTTTTTTATAAACTATTATAATAAATTAATGTAAAAATTCAAAAAGAATTATTTTTTTATTTATGATTTACTTTAAAGTTTAAATCGTTAAATTGTCGATGATAATAATTTTTATTGTGGTGCACAGCAGAATACGAATATACATAGTGACGTAGTTTTATTTTGTTTTCATTTTAATAATTATTATTTATTATCTACTAACGAATTATTATCATATTTAAATTCATAAAAATATTATAATCATGTCTTAGTATTTTAGACCATAACAGTAGGTATCTATAATTATGCCGTTGTTTTCCTTTATTAAATTTATTAAGACATTACGTATTTGGTCAAATATTTTTTTTGTGAAACGGTCTCATGGTAAAGGCATTTAGGCATCTGGTATACCATAAACATTTTAATCTAGTCATAAGTAAATTATTTTTGTACTTAATTTCGTCTTTGTACCTAAATATTATCATAATATTGTAGTTCTAATTGTATAAACAATTGTAGTAATGCTGCTAATTTCATAAGTTGTAAATAGCACATTGTATATACATATAACATTATAACAAACTCATATACTTTTATAATAGGCAATCATTATTTAAAAAAGCCAAGTTAAAATAGCATTATTTATAGCATAATCACGGGTTCATATGACCTTGAATAATTAGAAATTGTTAACATTTAAACCAAATTATCGATTGAGAAAAAATATTATGAAATTTATTGATAATTAAAAAAAAAAACAATTAATTTATGCATAATTTCTTAAACATCCGCAATTCGTTATCAATTTATCATTATTGTTTTGACTTTAACCTTTCCAATAGAATTTTCCATATATTTACATATCTACATAAATATTTTGTTATTTTAAATTGGATCTTATAAAATAATTTTACTATCATATAATAATATAATTAATATTATAATAACTAATTATATAATTACACGCGGTCGTATCTACCGACTTGGAGACTTACACGAATGCACATTATTCGTACACACAATTGTCACATCAATCTCCTATAATGTAGAACCTAAACACTTATATATAAAATATGTATAGTATTGGAGGAGTGACGGTTGTTCAAGGCGTAAAGATTTTATATTTCTAAGTGTTCGAATTTACTTACAACGAATTGTTTTTATATTATATTGCGTATCGTGTCTGTTATAACACAGTGTTAAGTTTGTTCTCTAGATTATAGTTCAAAAAATATTTACCATTATTCTAGTATTCTCCAAAAATAACAAACGTCAGTACGTCACTTATTAATACTGAATGGTCAAATTTTAGTAAATTTTAAAATTATTATGTCAGTTTTTTTAAAAATTAACTTTACATTTTTACTCTAAAACCAAATAATTTAGTAAATAAAGAAATTTAACCATGTGGTATGCCAACTACGACAATAAAAATGTCAATCAAAAACATTCAACTTTTCTCATTTTGCATTTGATTCGACCCAGTGTCTACACCGATTTCTTTTAATTTAATTCATACATTATATAAAGTATTTAAACTTGACATTTAAATATAAGCGGTTACCCTTGTATTAATCAAATACTCATAGATTATGCAATCAATATAAATGTTTAAAACGTTATTATTTTTATACCTTAAAATAATGAAACTGTCCTCATAGACCAGCAGCGAAAACTAACTCAAATATAAAAGTATACTTAGGAAACATGGCTTCGATCAGAATTTTTCTTTCGCACGCCCAATTTATCCGGTGTCAATATCCTTTATGTCTAACTATATATGTAAAAAAAAACATCGATCAGCTTAAAAGCTTTACTATACTACTACCATCACTGTCCACTATATACAATTTACAAGGGCAGACCTCTTTGACGAGGAGTTCCCTGCATGACTCTCACGAGTCACGACTCGTATAATGTATAGTCGTATGCCGTCAAATTCGATCTGCAGACACTGCAGCCCATTTTAATATTTCAAATTCTCGCGCGTTTATTCAATCTATTCACACATCAGTTTGTCCTGCGGCGCCGGCAATACTGCGCATATTAAAAAAAAAAAAAAACGAACGGTAATTCGCATTCCAAACTCCCCCGATCGTTAATGCGTCAACTATATACCTACCTTGGGCTATAAATGATACATACCTATGTATCGTTTATGTACCACGAGCTTGTTCAACTAGTTCTACATAGACTATATTGATATGCATATAAATCGGTCGCTATATAAATAGTCAATAGACCATTGTCCCTTTCGTCGACGATCGTTTTATAGAGTTTTAAATCGAGAAAACGGTTTTTTCCTCGTCGAACATAATATAATAGGTAACGTAATAATAATTTTTAATAATAATAACAAAGCGTGTATAGGTACGTGAGTCATGCGGCGACGCGATGTTGCGAAAACCCCGTCGGTGCCGACGGGAGACGATTGTGGTCGGGCAAACGCGAGCGCCGCCGCCGCCCCACCATCGACATCAACCCCCCACCAAGGGTCCCGCTGGTTTGACTCGTTCCGCGCTCAAGGAACGATTCACCGACCGAGTCCGAAATCATTATCCACTATCCAGCCACCAGTTGTCGTGTGTCCCTCTGCGGTGGTCGTAGTCGCCAACATCAACAACAACCGTCGCACCAGCACTTGGGTGCGAACGTTTCGTTTATGAATTTATAGTCGATAACAATACACATAAAAAGGGGTATAAGTCGCGCGAGTGTTAAATACCGATCTCTAACTCGAACCGGTCCACGTCGATCCGATATTTTCACCATCGCCCGAGTCGTCAAACCGTTTTTTTTTTTTACTGGGGTAAGTCTATACTGTTGTACATGTGCACGCACGAAATTTACTATATATTATATTTTAATATTTATAACACCTAATGTATGATGTGCGGCCGTGCATACCTCTGTACATTATTACGTTGTAATGCCATCACCACAGATTACCGATATCACACGCGTGTCGAACAAACCTCTGTCGGTTCGGATAAGTCCGATTCACATTCGGACAACCGGTGTATACCCACTTGCTTGCGATCTGCGTCCGGAATAACTGCGGACCGGCCAGGTGTAGTGGCGTGCCGAACGGGCGCGGGACATGTACCCGCGGCATCGCGATAATCGCGCGAACGGCCACTGCACGGGAAAAACGAATAATCGATACACGTTTGAAAAGCCCTTGACACTTCTACGCACTCCCCTTCGTCGTGTTTGAACATATTCGGTGGCGCCGCGAGGTTTATGTTTTTCGAATCCGGCGGTCGGTCTCTTCTCCGGCGTTCGCTTAATACATTGTATTTGCCATCAACTGGCACCGTTTTAAATAGAATAATCATCACCGTTTATATACCCAAACGACGACTACTGACGTTATGTCGAGTGAGTCCGGCGCGCGTGGCGATCATTATATTCGAGACGATTTACTACCAGTCGTACGTATGACGACTACGGTGGTGATAATGATAATAACAATAATAATCGTGTGCGCGTGCGATGTCCTCCAGATCACGGGCGCCTAACACGTCTAATAATAATAATATGTGTAGTTTGTACGTGCGGTGCGACCTGGTACGATCTGTTATATTAATATTTTAAAGTAAAACGTATTATACGCGCCGCTGACGGAGCACACCCACCGCCGTAGTAGAGAAAGGTCAACCGCGTCGCGGGGCGAACGAACTAAAATCCAATAGTATATAATATATTATTTATCAATACGTATTCGGATGCACCCGAATGGGTTTCGGTTTGTTTATCGTGGTTTTTTATAATACGCACGTCATCCACGACGTATGTAATATATTTACGTCGTACGACAAACACGATTTTTTACGAGTTTATATAATGTTTTGCCGCAACCGCACGCGCGCCGTCCGCGTCGTGTACGAATACATCGAAACGTTATTATTATGTTTTGCTGTATGCACCTACTTACTATACCTAAACACATAACATATACGACGATCGCGATGCAAGTCGACGGTGGCAGCGGCGGCGGCGACCTCGTCCGATTTAATTAGCCATAAAACAAAAATAATAAGTACAAATGAAAAATAAAAAACAATTGTGTGCGTACGTGCCACGGCGATCCACGTGAAATCGAAAATGTTATTTTATGCACGCTGGTTTTCGGAATTCACGTATATAACCCACCTATTACTACCTATATCATATTGATATCTATATATATATATGTATATGCTGCCACCACCTCGCGGTTGACGTAACCCGCCGCCGCCATCACCTGCAGAACGCCGCTTATATGTCGTACCTACCTACCTACCTATAATACGACATAATAATATTATTACGTGTGCCTATATAGATAATATTATTATTATGGCTGTTATACATATAGTGACGGTCGAGATTGTTTTTTATTTTTTTTACCTCGGAAAAAATTGAACATCGCGATATACGACACGCACACACACACGCCCGCGAACGTGACGTCGTGTGTCGGGAAATTTATTCGCCAACTAGAAAATTTTTTTTATTATTATTATTATATAGGTATACGTATACGCGTACATGAGTTATATATACGTGTGCGTGCTTGTATGTGTGTGTTTATGTGTGCTTATATATACATAATATCGTGTATGTACATGTAGATATACTTGTTGCGCGAGTTTTTTTTTTTTATTATTATTATTATTTCAAACGGATGTAATTTAATTTCGCCAAGGTCCACGAGATCAGACTACAATAACAAGTTTAAAAATGTGTAGGTACATATTATTATATTTGCGGACCGCGGACTTGTAGGATGCGTTTTTCTATAATACGTACGTATATTAAATATCAAAACGACTGAAACGGACTGTTTTATTTCCGTAAATGAATTAAATGTATTATTAAAACGTGATGGTTAGAGGTACGCTCGCTATACCTGCAGATTTTCGACGTAATATAGTATACCACGTCCATAACGTGCGTGTAAGCATTACATCGGCATGGTATACTCATAATTCATAAATAATATAATATAAGTTTTATTCAAATATTCATCCTTAAACTCTGCTCCGACAACATTCGGGAGAATATTTTTCAACCAACCTTACCGTCATCCAACACATCATAAAATAAATCAGTATTTAATTTTATTCACACAATACTTACAAATACTCTACTACAGCTTATAAGTAAATATAGCAGCCACTAATCAATGATTGGTGACAGTAAATTATTGTAATCATATTTCCATTCCCCCGTACTAAGCCACTAGTAGAATAATAGTATAATACGACAAGGGGTATATAATATTATAATTTATAACTGGTCGATACATATATATATATATTTTAAATCGAACTTTAACAATTAGTATAGTAGACATACGTGACTTTTATTTTACGTATTAATACACCTTATATAAGTATATGCATAATATTATAACTATTAAATATCATTTTGTACGCCTGGAAAATAAATATTTACGAAATAGTCAACTGTGCCTACGTTTACGTTTATGACGATCGCATCTGAAACGAATTGCGCGTTTTATATAGTCGAAAAACAATGTCACTAAAATTATAACATTATTTATACCTATACGCATGAGATAATTGTGTTGGAATGTATTTTCGATTTAAGAATATATTGTAAACAAAAACTCGGAAAATTTAAACCTGAAATCCGTATAAAAATATTGTACTTTATTTTACTCGTCTACAATTCCTATCGTAATTGATTTTGTATGTATTCGACGCACGTCTTATTGTCTATTGACGGTAGACGAATGCACGCACGTCGAATCGTATAAGAATATTAACGAACTAATTAATGCGTGCGTAAATAAATTGTAACTTAAGGATGTTTAGGCATACTATAATTTAACTGGTTTAAAATTTGTCAGTCTAATCTTTTGCGTTTATTCGAGTTATTAGGTCGTAGGTAGAAGGTTTCATCGAAATCACACGTAAACTACATATATATAAAAAAAATACACTTACGGTTATTAATTTAAAATATTTTATCTTAATAAAATAAGATAAGTATTATTTTGGATAAAAAATATTGCACGCAGGTATTTATGACAAAGATCCAAGAACAAAAATCGTAGCTATATATAGACATGGCGCAGTGCATGTTTAAAAATTATAACTTTTGCAGCAAACGATTTTGACGGTGTAATAATAATATTTTCCGTACATCATAATCTCGTAAATTCTTTACCAAAATTTATTTAGATAATATTAAAATTTATCTTTTTAATACATTATATCTATATTAATATATAATATATGTTATGTTTTCATTTTAGTTGTCTTACCCATAACATTTCTTGATTGATTTTCTGAATGTCGAGAAGTTATGATGCTTATTATAATATTATACACGATGTCACGATAACACGATGTGGGTAAAAAGCTATGAAAGGATAGATAGACTCATTTGCAAAAATATTTAACTCCGAGTTTTTCTTTATGAATAATATAATTATTGGAGCGGTTTAATTGCAGATCATAAGTTGAGATTTTAAAGAATTATTGGCCCGAAGCGGGGTTTTGGGTCTGTTTACTCAAATAATATATTACCAAAATATTAGGCATCAAAAAAATTAACATGAACAATAGTTAGTAATATGTATAATTCGGTAAATATTAAATAATACAAAAAATATTTTTAGTTTAAATTATATAATTTTTTAGATGGAAATATATATATAATTTTTTTTGATATAAATTACTTAATCTTTTTTCATATAATATAGTGATAACGAATAATTAAATCTGTTTTTAGCCACGTACATTTATATTTTAGCTGTTTTCTTTAAACACCACAATTTTTTTTTATTTTCTACGGTTTTTGGTTGTATAATACTTTTTTTGACTATGGTCATGTATGATTGAATATTGATTTTAGACAGATTAATTTAGTCCTAAAAGTTAATTAAAATAAATATGTCACTTGATTTATATAAATATTTCAATACTGCAGTGATATGATATAATGATACCACTAAGAGGTTAATTTCACAGTATATGTAATTATAATGTCCACTATGTAAAAATATATATTTATTGAATGAGAATTTGAATTGTTTATATTATTCATAACTCAAACAAATAATTAAAATAATTCATACTATGAAAAAAAGGTTTTTTGTTACGCTTCAAGATCTTGGCAATTAATGTAGGTAAGATAAATATTTTTTACTGTGTGTAGTGGATAGTATCCAATAATTTTGTGCTCTAAGCCCTAAGCCCTCTAGAGCATCATTCGAACTCCTTTATGTTTAAGATATTTATTTTGGATATTTATATCATGGTGTATTAGAGTAATTTATTCATCACAATAGCGATAATATCATAGAATAATATTATAGTAGGATTATAACCTCTATAAAGATACATAATTTGCTATCAGCAAGTTGTAATTATTATAATACAAGAAAAGCTATAACTTTGTTTTTCATTTCAGTTTCGTATTAAATTCAATGACCACACCCTCTCAAATATTATATGAAACCGATTTACACTTCTGCCGTTACCAAAGTAATTTATATTAGAACTCAAATAATATTTGTATAATAATATAATGTTTATAGGTAAACTATACTGAGTAACTTAGTAGGTTCTGCCAGTACTGAGTATTGATGGTTTAATTTTAATTTGGCGAGACGTTATAATATGTTTTAAATGTTTTCTATAATCTGTCAGGGACTATATTACTTTCACTTCATTACTTCAGTGGCAATTGTCTTATATGCTCGATCATAATTCATAGGTATATTTTAATTTCTCTTGTAAATCATGCAATTTACTGTTGTACACATGTCGTTAATAATTAATCAATTAGAAACGTGAGATGGAAAGGGGGGTATATCAAGGACGTTAAAGTGACTGTTATGCGGACTCGTGTTCATGCATAGGTAGATATCCATACCATGTTACATCGATGACAATGTTTCGTCAAAGTTCAAAAACAAAATAAATATGCCATTCGTATTTTGATTTGGTCCATTTTATGATACTCCTATTGTTATTTTATGTTTAAAATACTTAACTAAAAAAAAAGTTATAATTAGGAAGGTTATCACTTTTACCACTTTTTTTTGTATAGTGATGATACATAATTCTTATAGTAATTTAATACTGTTGGATGACCAGATAGTGACTACAATAATAATAACACTTAAAAATCTGTATTTTCGATCTAGTCCATTATTTCACAAGCATATTATTTTAATACCTATAAACAATATTTATTGCTTTAAACAGTATAATAATGTCTTTTATTATTATAAATAGACATTCATAAAATGATAATCGTATAGTCATTATGATTTTAATATAAGAATCTATAGTATGAACATTATTTTCATTATATAGTAG
The DNA here is from genome assembly GCF_003676215.2 of Rhopalosiphum maidis. NCBI lineage: Eukaryota > Metazoa > Arthropoda > Insecta > Hemiptera > Aphididae > Rhopalosiphum > Rhopalosiphum maidis. Next base: position 87,076,218 of record NC_040877.1, read on the forward strand.
ACAATTATGTGTTCCATACGACTATACAATATATTAATCTAAACCGTATTATTATAATACTATCTAAAGATTTTAAAACTTAAATTTTAAATTCAGATAGTGTCGGACAACTGTTCAATGTTCACACGGGGCGTGCCAGATTTAATTAAATCAATACTAATATTGTCGTTCGTATGATAGGGCGTGCCTATAGGGCCATTCAATTGTTAGTAGAATGATGTTCTGTAAAAATTTGAAGAGCGTAATATGAATGATGAATTTTTACTTGTTTTGAGACCTGCGCCAAGTCCTTGCAGACAATGCCTTGACACCAAACAAAAACGTTTGACGAATCGATAACATCAACAAACTCCATAAACTATTTTTTATAATTTGATATGGTTATTTACAATAATTGGCAAAATTTACTAGATTAGGATTTCTAATATTACTTATATAGTTACATATTAATGTTTAATCAATTATTTAAATGTCAGGTTTTTAATTTAAACGATTAATTTTTCAGAGTTTGAATTGAGAAATCCGCCGCGACATGGCGACACGTATATCCATTATAGTGTTTGTAACACTATTGGCTTACGTATGCAATACAAGTGCCATTCTATCTGAACAACTTGACTGTCCAGAAGATTGCGATTGCCATTTCTTCAGAATTAACTGGGTGACAGACTGTTCGGAAAGTAACTTGACATCCATGCCATATGAAGGACTCGACAGCAATGTCTACGTACTTAATATGAACGGAAATCTCCTAAAAGAAATCGAACCGTTCCCAGCCGATATCAAACTTAGGACATTGCAGTTGTCCGAAAACTTTTTAACGAAAATTCAAAAAACAACGTTTGCTGGACTTCATTACCTACTGGATATAGACTTGTCGTCTAACTTGATCAATTATATTGATCCTGAAGCATTTGTGTAAGTTTATTTAGATATCTAGCCGTTTATTTAATACATATAGGTATCAAGTATTTCGTGTGTATACGTTTCTATAAAAGATATTTAGTCTATAAAACGACACGAGCTCCTCTTACTTCAACGTTTAACTTCAATCGTATTTAAATTAAACAAATTAAGTCACAGTTTCCATGTTTGCTTATTCAAGGTCGATTCTATTGTTGGGTGACGTATACTAACATTAAACGTACATTACATTTTTAAACGGATACACTAAACAAAAAAATATTATTATAAATGTTTTAATTATCTATTTAAATCAATCTTATCTTAAAATAGAATATTAAAAATATTTTAATCATTTCATTCTTAATGTTCATTGTATGATTATTTTTGTATTGTTTAATAGCTTTTAATTTATTTAAACAAAAAGTGAAATTATTATTACCAGCTGTACGAAAACTGTTGGTTTATTTTATAATTATACATTTAATCTTTCAATAAAGATATACTTGTATTTTTATTTTTATTGAAAGATTAAATAGGTTTATTCCGATGTATAAATAATAAAGAATTAAAACTATGTATACTTTACCTATTAAAACAGTTTTATTGTTTGTTTTAAAATGAGAATGTATTTAAATATTAAAATATAAATTTTAATTTAAAACTTATTCGATATTTGTTATATTTGTTACAGGGATAGCGCTGGATTAATTACGTTAGAATTACAAGGAAATCCATTGGAACAAGTCGAAGGTCCATTCTTATACTCCAAGTCTTTACTGTATCTATACCTGGCGAACAGTCATCTAACAAAATTATCACCGCAGTTTTTCGCCAATATCAGTGGTCTAGACAAACTTGATATTTCTGGAAACCCTCTTCATATCATTGAACCAGGCATATTTGATCCTCTTACAAGTTTAAAACATTTAATTCTAAATAACTGCAATCTTACACACATATCGAGCGTAGCTTTTAGTAGTCTCGGCCACCTGACTGTATTGGAACTGGCTGGAAACAGTCTCAAAAGTCATGTTGACTGGACCTTAATACTGGGTAATCTAGGCAGATTGGAACATCTCGACTTAAGGCAATCAGGTGTATCAAATTTACCAGAAAATGTATTTTTCAATAATACTTGGCTAAGAGGTTTAGTGTTGGCTGAAAATGAATTATCTGATCTTGACGTGGCTACTACTTTGGGTCACAATTTAGTTCATTTAGATTTTCTGGACCTCAGTTATTGTCATTTAAAAGGACCTTTATCTGAAGATGCATTCGCTAATGCAACGAAATTACGTACCCTCATATTATCTGGAAACCATTTATCTGCAGCAGATTTAGCAGTAGCTTTATCGCCTTTATTAAAACTAGTGAAACTTTCATTAAGAGACTGTGGATTGACAAGGTTGCCTGCTAACACTTTCCATAAATTTACTAGTTTACAAGAATTGGACATATCAAGAAATCCTTTAAACAATGCCTTTACAGCACTTTTATCTCCGTTGGAATCATTGGAACATTTAGATATGGGTTACAGTAATTTGCAAAGAATATCCAGAACGACTTTCTTAAAAATGTCTGCTCTAAAAACGCTTATTTTGTCTGGAAATAAACTTAAAAGCCTCGAATCAGGTTTATTCCAAAATCTTACGCGTTTGGAAGTATTAGAGTTGAATAATTGTGGTCTTAGTCGTCTAAATGATACAGTGTTCTACGATAACTTTACATATCCAGACTTGGAAGAGTTAAGACTTTCAGGAAATCCTCTCCAAGTTCCCGAAGAAGGACCAATACTGCCACCTCAATTATCAGGTTTAAAGAATTTGGACATGAGTAAATGTAATTTGAGTTATTTACCCGTTGACGCTTTCACTACAACGCCTAACATTAGTCAGTTGTTGTTGAACGATAATAAATTAAAGAGTGACGAAGAAGGGTCTATGAAGTTTTTGGAATCGCTGACTGGGCTGGAACAGTTGGACTTGAGTTTCAATAATATCACGGCAATCAAACCTGATAAATTCGGGTATAACCATCAACTTATGTCGTTACGACTGGTTGGTAACCCTTGGAAATGCGATTGTTATGTTGTGGATATGTGGGAATGGGCTGCGTCGTCCAAAGGAAACATAGGCGTGTTAGTGGGTTCTACGAAATCAATCGCTTCTAATGTAAACAATAAAAAGACCAAAGGATTGGTGTGCAATTTCGATCCCAAGAGCACGCCTATTAAGGAAGCCAAACTGAGAAGACCCGGAAGAGAACTCACAACTAGTGTACAACGTACGTGGGCCAGGTATGTGCGCGAGGCGAATTGTCCACACAGCCCAGTGGCAGCAAGACCAGCCAGGATCGTTACCAGAGAAGTTCACGAGTATCAGCCGATGTTGTCAGAAATCGAAACCGAAACGCAAAACAAATGGTTACCACTAATAAGTTTCTGCGCTGTTTTGTTATTGGTTTCAGTAGTGATGATGAGTGTATTAATAAAACGTAAAGAAAACCCAACAAAGAAAGACAAAGACATCTCGTGCGATTATTCGCAAGAAGACAATGATGTGGTGCAATTTAAAGGAACTAAAAATGTATCCCGTAGAACCATCAAATGACAAACTTGTATTAGATAAACTAAATTCCAGTTATTTCAGTTTGTAAGTCTTAAGCAAATATTTTCATTATTATTAAATATATTTATACATTTTTTTTTTTTTTTTTTTAGTAACCCATCACATTTTACCACTTTCTACATACCAAACAAACATTATAAAAATCAATAAATGTATACTTGGAATTTTGGAACTTTATCATTCTTTGTATTATGTTTAGATTATTATCCAATATTTGTTTTCCTAGCAGAAAAGTTCCTAATGGTAGTTGGTTGTCAGTGGTGTTGGATACAGTCAATCAAAAGCAATGTTTCTCACTTTTATATTTTCATTCCTAATGCAAGGTCATTCAGTGCAGGGTAATAGTTAACTTGCACATTTTTAAATGAACAATAGACTAGGTACTAGTCGAGTTTCACTGTTTATGTTATTTTTATTATTATTCGGATTGACTGATCAAATATGTATTGTATATTCTAGTTATTAAGCTTTTTATGTATTATTTATGCACGCTCTCTGTAAAGCAATGTCAGGTCATAGATTGTGATGTTAGTCTTCGACCGTATATTATTATAATCACGGCTTAGGATTATATATACACCTATATTACTGTTTATTAAATTTAATAATTATAATATAGATTACCAACCTAATATAATTGGCTAAGATTATTTAGATGTAGAAAAATAAATATTCTTTATTCTTGTTATGCTAAATGTATCTATTAAATGAAATGTATATCTTATTATAGTATAATAATTTTTAACTATATTTCATACCATGTTTTTTTGTCCTATTGTGATTTTCCTAATGATCTATATCATTTTAACAGAACAAATAAACATTTAAGTTTAAAAACAGTTAGATATTTACATTTTAATTATTGTTTACTATTATTATTTACTATACTTAATGAATATTGATCATATAAGAAGAATGTGCATCAGTTTTTAAATTTATTTTTGAACTCGTACAATTTTTTTCTAATTTTTATGATGAAATATTATTTTAAAGAAAAAACATATTTGACATACATATTACAATAATAGGAAATCATATACTTTTTTAAGTGGCATTATATGTATGACTAAAATAAACAGTATGTTAAATATATATAAAATGTAAACATCCATTCAAGGCTCAAGAATCTAAACAAAAGAAAAAATAAATTGTTTTTATGAAATATTAAACTGTACAATGGAAATGATGGAATCAAATTGTGTCACATAGGTAATTATTAATTTAGATATTTAATCAAAATATAAATCAACACAACATTTTATTATACTACAGTAATTAAAAAATAAAAAACAAGACTGTTATACTATAACATTAAACATTTAGTGTTTTTAAACGTTTTTTTATCTCTTCCACTATATTCATATTAAATTTTTCATTTAATAAGTTGCTTAAACATACATTACAGGTTGTAGCAACATTTTCAATAATACCATTTTTTACAGATAAAATAACAGATTGTTCATTACATTTAACAGTTATATTAAACTTTGGCGTTCGTCCATATCTCCATTCCCAGCTCTCCATTTCATTTTTTATTTCGTTGAAACCTGTTTCAAAAAATAAAAAAAAAAGGTGTCAACAAATATAATTCAAAGTATTTATGAGCATTTTATATAACTTGTTAGATATAAACACAGTGATATTATATTCTTTTATGTATTAATCTTTAATCAGTATAAAAAAAAAAAAATTACCAGGGAATGTTTGCTCATTTGGTGTTACATAATTAAATCCTTGATCTGTTGTAGTTTTATTGCCTACTGTTTTTAGGTATTGTAAACCAACAGCAGTCATTAATCTATTGATACACACTTTGTTATTAATTTGTGTCAAATTCAATACATCAGATGATACACTGACTGTGGCATTGGTTTCAATATTTTTCTAGAATACATTACAATGTTAGAAGTTACATAATATTTATTCATTTTTATTACGCAATTTACTTCACGTTTTCTCAATAGATTTGACATTAATTCTCGATTGCAATTAACTAATAAAGTACAATGGTGGTATGAATTAGGTCTTCCCAACTTTGAAGCTGTGCCAGATATCTATATATAAATTAAACACCTAAATACATTAAAGCTGTAAAACAATGATTTCATTACGAGGAAATCATATTAATTTAAATCCTTAACTTTGTACTTATTATCTATAACAATATCTTCTCGTTTATTAATTTCTGTTACAACATTCCATTCATTTTTTAATGTTTGGACGATTAATTCTAAATTTGTTCTCCTATTATAAATATCCCTGCTTGTGAAAAATGTCATATTGAGATTTTCATTATCGTGAAATACTGTTCCACCGCCACTATTCCTTCTTGCTATCCGTACATCAATAGCTGAATCAAAATTTACTTCTAACCAAGGATTCTGATGTCGACCAATCACAACACAATTACTGTTTACCCACAATAGCAACATAGATTTATTAGTAAAGTCTGAATGTCGGTAGAACCAGTGTTCCAGGGCAAGATTTTCAAATACATCTGTTGATTTGGAAATCATAACAGTCTTTTCAACAACTGATGTATAAAATCTTCGAAAAATTAAAGCCATAACAAACTTGAATCTGAAAGTATATTTAAGATTTAAGTTGTTGGTACATCATATAAAAATTAATTGATTGTTTTGATATTATTTGTTCAATATTATTTAATTAATAGCAAAATAATATACCTATCATGTGGGCATGATTTAATAATAATACAATTTTTAAGATAACAAATTGTTGGTAGATAATAATTTATTTATAGTATTTTTTAAATAGTTTTTAAATTTATTTAACATAGATACTGAAGCAACAAGCGATTTACGCGTTCAGCGTGAATTGACCCCAAATGGCGTCAATTAACATTTTTTGAATATGTTGAATGATGAATTGATGCCAATTGGCATATGTACTAGGTATGTAGTATGTACTTTGTTATTAAATACACTACTACAATTTGGTCAGTATAACAATTAAATATTGGGTTTTTTGTTAACCTTATATTGATATTATCATTTTAAGGATTTTTTTTTTTAAAACCACAATTTTCAGTGTCACAATAAATATATTCAAATATGAAACACAGCTAACATAATTTAATTTCAACTAAGATTACTTAATAAGTATTAATATTATTTTTATTGGTAAATAGTTAAAATTTAATATATGGAGAATTGAAAATTTCATATTAAATCACAAATAATTAAAATTATAGGTAACAATAACAATAAAATAATTTTTAGTACAAATTTCGTGAATAAGATAATGTTAACAAAAAAAAAAAAAAACTGAATTTAATAATTAGCTAATAAATTTTGAATTAAGCATTTAGATACAATATATGAACTATAAATCATAAAAAAAAGTCAAAAACCTTGAAATATAAAAAAATAAATACATTAAAATTGTGCAGTTCATTTATTTAATTGAGTTACTTATTTATTTATATTAACTAGCGTTAAATCTGATTCATTAAGATTTAAATAGAAAATGAAAATGCCTGTATTAATGACTAATTTTATGGTATTAATAAGAATAATCACCAACTACATTTAATTAAATGTTGAATGTCATAGGCTACAAAAATTCCATTCTAAAAAAAAATATATTGTTGATGTATACAATACATAATGAGTCATTTAATAATAATAATAATAATAAAAATAGGTATTTGATAGATTAATTATTGTATTTAAAATTTAAATACCCAAGTTAATAGGTACATAATATTTAAATCAGATATGTTCATTGATTTGCAAAAGAAAAATATACTATTATAGTAAATTGTATAAAACACAGTTAATATAATTGTTTACATTAATATATCATAATTTTACAGGAAACTATAAAAAATACTATAGGTATGATCTTTTTGCTATAAGTATGATAGTTACACCTCACACATACCTATGGTTTGACAATTGTAAGAATGGAATTTTATGATGCTATTTTACCAAATTTACAATAACATATAGATAATAAATAATAATCATTAAATGAAAGTAATTGACCTTTTTACTGAACAGTGAACATATAAAATTGTCCCAACAAAACTATAATTATAAAAAAGAATTGTATAGGTATAAAAATCTATAATCTTGAAATGATTAGTCGCAATAAAATTAAAAATAATAAAAATGGTCCAAGTTCATACAAATTATTTTGTACAATAATAACAGATACACGGCTAACAACTATAGATAATATTATGGCCAAGGTAAAAATAAAATATGTATATATAATTTAAATCAAATATAAGTATTATTGCTATACTAAAAAGTAAAAATTTTAGTCATAAGATTAGCCTTAATTGGATCAGTATAATGTAAAATATATTAAATATTTATTTTAATGATCATTGTTAGTAGACAAATTATTTACAAAACTTTAATCATATTTTAATAAAAACATAGAGACAAGCATAGATAGTATACAGACATTAAACATACCGGGTAAGCTGTGTAGTAGGTATTGAAATTTAAGTAATAGGAATTGTCGGTATCAATACTTTTGCCACGGTACTGTAAAATTTGAAAAATTTTAATCTATGCTTTTATCATGCTACAGTCGATTTTTGATAACCAATAATCACATAAAATATAAAAATATGTTTTTTATGTTTTTATCATCAACTTTTGTATACTTTCGTCCACAATGTAGATAAAATCTATATCATGATTTTGTCTAGACAATAAATTAAATTATACATTATTTTATAGAATTTAATCGTTATACATTTATAATTGACTACATTCACAAAAAATATCATAGATAATATCTGTATTTTCCTCTATCACATCTATAATCACGATATATATTTTATCAGTTGTCAAAGCTTATCAGATGATAATTATTTTACAGAATAGTATGTTATTTCAATAAATAATATTTGACTTTAAACAATAAAATTATTAGACATCAAAATGATTATTTCTTACAGAACAGAAAGTCAGCATGGGTCACATGCCAATAGGTTGTTATAATCTCTGACAGATGTTCGTCAGAGGTTAAGCATTTAAGTAAACAAGTGGTATCCAATGATCTGTGAATTGTGTTTATTTGAACTATTTATTTTAATGTTTAAAAATTTTTTTTAAATAAAACAGTCATACAACTGTTTTTTTTTTCAGATTTTCAATCATATACACCACAAGTATAGTATATCACTTGTAGCACAGATAGATAATAGCCAAATTACAAATTCTAATTAACAAAGTATTAAAGAATTGTACTATTTCTTTCTCAGGATTTTATTTTAAAGCTGTTTCCACTTATTGGATGGTACTAGCTTCGTGAAAACTTAACATTAAACATAATATTCTTCAATATATTCTAATAAAATAATTGTATCAGAAATATGGTATTAAATTATATTGATGATATTGTACATTATAATCAAACCAAATAATTAAAATTCATTATCTTGTTATTCACATGCTACCTTAGTTGACAAGTTTAACAAAATAAACTTTATAATAAAAACTAATAAAAAAAAACTCAAATTTAATTATTCAAAAATATATATTTTTTTTTATAATTATTTCAATAAAATTAAATGTTACTTATTCTAATCATCAGTTTTGTTGCAATACATTATATTCATTAAGAAAAACATGATGACTAGAATTTTCATTCAATACAATAGTCAGATCTGTGACAGCAATTTTGTGTCAAGGTTCTTAATTAGACAAAGGGTTAGATCATCGTTTTATATCAAAAAGAGTATACATTAAATAATAATAAAAAACAACAACTGTGAACTATACACAAATTAAAAAAAAAAAATTTTTAAAGTCAATACAGAATAGGAAATATAAAAATTTATTATAATCTTCTCAATAATTTGAAACTATTATCCATAAGTACTTAATAATTTTTTTAATGAATTTATCAATGGCCCATTAAGATGATATAAATTTAGTTTATACTTAAGATTTTATTGTAGACTACTTGTTTATGAATATTTTGAATTATAATGGGTTAATAATATTTGATATTTTGTGTTCTTAATGGAGATGACCCAATATTTGCGTTAGTTCTAAGGCGATGAGTATTTAAGTTGGCAACAGATGTTGATGATGTTGGTTGATTACGATTAATACGTTGGCTAACTATAGATATTGGAGAAGTGTGTTGTAAACGATTAACACGTGGACTAAATACAGATGTTGAAGAAGTAGACTGCAAACGATTAACATGTGAACTAAGCACATATGTCGAAGATGTTGGTTGAATGCGATTAGAACGTGGGCTAGCAACAGATGCTATGGATGATTGAGGAAAAGGTAATAATTGGACTGTGTTAGGATGAGGTGTATTAGGGCTAACTATTGGTTGTCTTGAATTCTCTCTAGATACAGGTGTTTGAGGAAAAGGTATTAAACGAACCATATTTGGATGTGACATTGTTGGAATAGTATCGTTTTGGCTAATAAATGTATCAACTTCAATCGACTGATCAATATTGAAATCATTAATTAGTTCATCAATTGTAACATCAACATTAGTTTCTTTATTATCATCTGAAATTAAATATATTATAATAAAATAAATAATAAATATATAATATTTATTTTATACCTATACGAGCATTCATTATTGATTCTCTGCGTTCCTTAGTAAAACCACCAAATAAATGACACAGGTTTGTGATAAAATTATCCACTGCTATAGAAGTTGAAGTATATTGAATTGGTGTACGGCAAACTGGACATGTTTTTTTTATTTTTAACCATTTTTTTATGCATGATTCACAAAATGTATGATTGCAATTTGCAGAAGTTGCCTACAAAATAATTATATTTTACTAATTTACCAAGAGTAAGTCACTATTTTTTTCTCTTTGATACATACAACAAAGCAAATTTGTATTTAGCAGAACCAACCTATATTGTTCACTTTAGAGTTAGAGTGAATTTGTCTATTATAAAAATTAAAATTAAGAATCTTAATTGTGTTCTTAAGATGGCTTTTTTACAATATTTTAATTTTAAAGCGAGATATAAGCATCTTTAAATAAAAAATTTGTAAACATTTTACATACCTATAATTTGTATAAAAATTTAAGTATCACAAAAAAGCCATCTGGAAAACACAGATAAAATTCTTGATTTTAAGTTTAATTTAAGCTCACTATACTTTAATAATATAAATAATACAAGATTCTGCTAAATATGACTTTACTATGTTGTACTTGGGCTTAAGAGAAAAAACAAATTGTATGCTGATATCCTCATAAAATTATTTTCTTTTTGAATTAAATTATATGGTTAAGCATTAAGTATTTAATATTCACAAAAATCTATATGACAGTTAGCTATTTCATAATTTTAAAATTAAATTTCAAATTTCACCAATATATTAAAAAATTGAGTTTTTAAATTATAATGAATAATCAAAACATAAAATTACTTTAAATAGCCATTCATTGCAAATTGGACATTGGAGATCACTATTCATCATCTTGATAACATCATTCTTTGGTAATAATTCTTGGTTTCCATTTTGTTGTTTTAAAGTTGGCTGAAAAATTATCTTGGTAAATTAAAATAGTTCAATATTAATTTATCATCATTTACATCACTTGGTTTAATAATGTTTTTTCCATCTGATAATGAATCAGGATGACATCGAGCAAGTAATGAGACAAATCTCATAAAACTGTCCATCAAACTTATTAGCAGATCATTATCAATAATATTACATATTGATAGAAGTGTTTGTCGTCCATTTGCTATTAATTCAGCACACCATTTAGCATGAATATTTTCATACTCTTCAAGTATGTTTAAATTATTAAAAAACTTTTGTGACATACTACCTAAAAAAATTAAATATAAGTTTGATAAATTAATGTTAACTATATTGTGTGATTATTTTATTAAACAACACTCATAATTCTAAAATCTACTAAGGTTTTTTAAAAAGATTATTTTTACATAATTTTTAGTTGGAATAAAACATTTAAAAAAGAATATATATTTTTTAAGTTTTTACATTTTTGAATGACAACATATATTTTTAAATTCATATTCTGAAAAGTATTTTGAGGTATAACTATTTAAAGTTTAGGTTAGCACAGTGGTGATATGAGGATCCCCACAAAATTATAGTCTACTATTCAACAACTATGCTCACCTAAACATTAAATGATTATACCTTAAAAGATTTTTATGTAACTATCAAAATAATCCATAAAATACTGTTTCAGAATATGAGAATAGGTAGTGAATGAAAATATAAAAACAATAAAATAGTCAAAATGGACACACTAAGAAATTAAATAAGTACTTTTAAAATTCCTACATTGAAATTTAACTAGAATATAATACATTAGGGTAGTGTTAATCTATTCTGTGGTGTTACTCAGCATATTGTGTTGTCGCTATCTTACAATATATACATAATTTTGTATTCATGTAAGATGGAAACAGTACATATGTGGGAGTAGTGTTTTCTTAATAGATAATTATATATTATTTAGTTACATTTTAATTACCTGTTAGTCAGAGTTGGATAATAATTTATAAGTTATAATAAAAAATGTGAAAACTGGTGCCTGCTTTGATTTATATCTGTAATTGTTGATAATTATTGATTAATAATTGAAGAAATATAAATAATAAGTAATGTATTTAAAGGAGAGGTAAGTATTGGTAAATGGTAGTCTTAAATTTAGTAATGTGGTTTTATTTTATTATTATTATTATTACGAAGTTTAAAATATAAAATATTACATTTATCTGTGTCAGTGTGCCTTATGAAAGTAATGCAAAATAATAAATTATGAATAAATTAAACGTTCATTCAACTATGTAACATTTCAAGAACTAAGAAAGTAAGAAAATAAGAAAAAGAAACTAAGAACACTAAAGAAGATTAGATATTCAGATGTACAATAAATTAATAACGGTCAAAAAATCAAAACATTCATAACCATATAAGTATACAACCAATAGGAATGTTTGATTTCGTTTCTTTATTCTTATCAGTTTTACTGTGAATCATAAACAGATAACAATTCACTAGATAAAATTCAAATTTCAGATAAGTCATGAGATCTCAGATATACCGTAAATCGTAATGTCCATAATCAAACCACATTTTCCGTCATTTCGTGTTTAAATTACGATTAAGATATAATAAAGTGAGTGAATAAAGAAAATACTGAAAATATAATGAGTAATAATAGTGACATAATAGATACTACTGGTTATATTATGATGGCAATCGTCAATCAAAATAGTAAAATAAAGGCACACAATACACTAACTATACACCTATTAACCTTGACAAAATATATTTTGTCGTGCTATTAACTATAATATAACTAATAGGAAAGTTAATAGGTCCGAGTGGTCCAACACAAACCGATAAACATAAAATACAATTATATTAAATTTATATAGTTTTAAAGTAAAATAAGTCATGACAAAAAATTGTTTTATAGTGTAAAAAATATAACATAAATAATCGAGTGATACAAACAAGTCATTTTTGGACATTTAAAATGTAAATATGATTACTTTCTCCTAGAAAAAGTTTGTCTTTATTAAACAAATAATTTTTAAATGTTGAATTAGATGGAGTCAATCACATGAAAGATTTAGTTATTTATTTTGACTCCTTTCTTTTATTCAATAACTATTAAATCTAAATTCAAAATAGAGCATCTTCAATGTTAGGCATTATAAATAAAGCTATAATAATTTTGGTAATCTACTAGCATTTAAATCACTCTACTAGTCTACTATGCCTTTGTTAGATCAACTTTAGATTTCAATTCAATAATTTATTCTTCTTACACTTCTGGTTCAATACATTTTCCTGGGACTATACAAAACTGCTTTATAAGACTTGTAAATGATAAATGTAATATTATTCAGCATTGGCCAAACTTTGTATACATTTTTACAATTATGTTTGAAACTTTTCACTACAAGGTAGAAGGATAAAACCTTTAATATCAAAATTATTGAATGGTAATATTTATTATTCAGATTTGTTATCAAATTTAACATTTATAGTGTTTGGTCTTATGAGTTAAGGCTAGACAGATCGATACTTTTTATGTGTCATTCCAATGTATTTTATAATTAATATGGTAAAACTTTATTTTAATTTATATTTTAATAATTTAATCAGTTAAAACATATTTGTACATCTTACAACATTTTATTCTGTATATTTTTATTATGTTCCTATATACCATTAAGATTGGGCTTGCCTGTTTAATCAGAATAAATACATAAATGGTTAAAGACATAATACTGCAGAAGAAAATTTAATAACAATTAGTGACAAAAGTAGATTTACTTACTGGAATAAAAAGAACGGACAAAGTTTTTATTCATGTATCTGTCATGAGTTTAATTTTAAAAATAATCTTCAAAACTATACACTGATATTAGTTAATGAATACTAGAATTTAGACAATGGTATTTATTTTTCATTTATAATTACTTAGTACTTAATTAATAATAATTAATTTATAAATAAATTTCAATATTCAACTGAGAAAAATACCTACATCTTGCATTTTATTCATAAAAAGTTTCTCTTATTTGTTGGATAGTAATGACTTCAGGTGGCATTTTAATGCTATTGGATTATGCAAGGTATTTTCTTTCTGGTTTACCTAGAAAAAACAAATTATTTAAAAAGGAATATTATTTTAATTATTTATACTAAAAATATTTTTCTTACTTTAATTACAAAAAAGTTTAACTTTGACTCAAGACGAAATTTGAGTTTCATCATACCATTTGGAATTGATGTATCATAAAGACAATTACTATTATCCAAAACTTCTAGATAAATGATATCACTGAAAAGCAAACATATATAAAAATTTATCATTCTAGATTTTGAGCAAAGCAAAAGATGTATCGACTTTATAATGTTTTTTTTCTTCATTTTTTGGGGCAGTAAAATTCTTTTGATTTTTAATTAAGGGGTGGTTTAGCAAATTGGATTTAATTTGTATTTTGGGAGGTCATAAGTAAAAAAGTCAAAGTATTTTTTCAAAATCACAGGAAAAAAAATTATAGAAAAACAAATTTTTAGGTAAAACTAGTATTTGGTTCTAAAACAAAAAAAACTTAGATACTTTAGACTTTCATCAAATATTTATACAAGCTTTGTCTATACATGATAAAATTTTTAATATTGTATAACTCATTTTTTGAGCTATAAATAAATAGCTCAATATTTTCAATTTTTTTTCTATAAACCTATGACAATTCTATTTGATAAAAATGAACTAAAAAAAATCAAAATACATAGTCATATTTTTTTTATTAGCCTTTGAAGTTCAAACTTTGAAAAAATTCACAAAAGTTTGTTAATTATTTTATTGTTAATTTTCTATAGCTAAGGCTTGAAATTTTAACAAACATATCATATATGTATACGTAAAAATTAAGGCTGATAGATTGTCTTCACTTGGAATTGTTTTCTTTTATGAAATGATTTATAATTGTATTCAGATTTACCACATACATTATAGTGACTTACTTTTCAAGGATAAGGTATACTCGACACCTAATGTACAGCAGAGCAATTACCTACTTTTTTCCTTTTATTATTTTATATATAAATTGTAAATAGTGTCAGTTTTTAATTTGTGTCTTTTTATAACATTTAATTTATGATATTTGTATTTGTAGATAAAAGTTGTTAAACATTTTAATATGACACATTAGTACAATTATAAAAGCAGTATTACTTGTTGAAAAAAAATATATTTAACAATTTTTCCATTCACGCAAATGTTCAAACATTGTAGATATTACTTATAAATAAAATATATATATATACATTAATTATAAATTATAGAGCATACAGTAACTATAATAACTTTAATAAATCTAAATAAAAAGTCATGATAAAATATTTGTCTACTTACCCATTTGTTCTAATAATTTTTATTCCTAATATTCTTAAGTGAGGTATACTGAAATTATATGCCACATTCATAATATTCAATTCATGAGATAGTTTCTGCAGGGATTGATATACCGTTACCAAGAATGGACGTTCCGCTAAATGTTTGTACGGATCAGGCATGGAGTTAGTAGTTTCGTCAATTAATTCATGACATCCCATTATTAAATCAGGTTGTTCAATATGAGCACATGTTAATAAAAGATTGAGTCTATTATCTTGTTTGTGAGCATTAGGCACTTTATAAAAAATAAATAAATTAACAACATTAAATCATAAAGATATATTTATATAGGTACTAGAATTATAATTTACTTCTTAATGCTGCAACAGGTACTTCAAAAAATAAAAACTGCATTAATTGTATTGGTTTATAATTCAACATCCACATTGATAAGCACATTCCTATTAATGGTTTGGACATTTTTTGGCATTTTTCTTTAGAGTTAAATACGACATTTAAGAAACCAATAATTATTTTACAGACATTAGGATTCTTTGGAGTTAAACCTAAGTAACTGGCTGAAAAAACATAATTAGAAACATCTTTAACTCGGTAATTTCTTAAACGATCATTAATCTGAAAACAAAAATAATTTCTAAGATGAGTATATAAAAGAAAATAATGCTTAAATAAGTCTAGTTTACCATAGTATCCCCAATAGAATCAATTAAATGTTGCAAAAAGTTTACATCACCACAATTTGCATCTGCAAAGTATGTAAGAAGATGAATGCTGCTAGTCACATCTTCTAAAACTTTGTTATTTTTATTACTATTTAATGTATTAATTAGATGAGCTAATAGTATAGGGTCATGATACTTTGCTCTTTTTAGTGGTTTAATCATAGATACAAAATTCAAAGGGTTTTGTAAAAGATTGTCTAAGTTTTTTTCTACCCTGTAGGCAAATATTCTCAGCATTTTATCATAAACTTTTGCACTACTTTTGTATGTTGCCACAGCTAAAACACTTAATTCTTCATCAGTTAATTTTTTCAAATAATTGAATTCATTCATTAATTTCTGTAATCCAAATTCGACCACTTGTTTCGACTTATTTTTGTGTATACTAACATAATAAATCAACTGTATTGTTTGCAAAGTAGTTAAGTCAGGTCTTCGAAACCATAATTCATCCATTAATTCAATGCATTTTTTAAATGATCTTGAGCTTTTGTGAAACTGAGTTTTTCCAGATAAACAGGCATCCATTAAGGCAAGTATCTGATTAATTGACATATCATTTACTCGATTTTCTAGTTCTTTATCAATTTCATAGCGGGAAACATTTGTCAATGAAAAATATTTTATAAGTAATTCGTCAGTAGAAGTTGTATTTAAATTTATAGGATTTATAGATTTGTTGTCTTCAGTTATAGGTTTTTTTAATACAAACTTATTGTACTGTGGTTGGTTTCTGAAATAGTCTAATGTCCATTTATGAAATGTCGAATGGTTTTTAACTTGTTTTAATATTTTAAAATAACAATTTGTGTTGACTGAACTTAATGACTTAATAAAAACATTGGTGAAAAAATATTTTCTAGAAAACATTTTTGATTGACTTCCTAATAAAACAAAGTAGATGCAAGATATTATTGATTGTAGATTTTGAAACTTGATACCTAATAAGTTAAGTTCTTGAAGGACATAATAACTAAACTAGCCCCTAGTATATTAATTTATAACTTCAGTTCAAATAACTAACAAGTAATAACTATTAAGGCCCGGTTTTTCAATGAATTATTATAATCAGTTGTTCCGTGGTTAATGGTTATATCACGGACTAAATTCTATGGTTATATCACTTTTAGCACTATGATAAGAAAATTGTAATCAGTTATGAATGAAATTACTCTTTCCACTAAATATTGTTCCAGATGTTGACAAATGTATTATGTATTGAGTAGTTGTAGGTAGAAACTTGTTATAGTGACTAGTGAGTACTTTAATAAAAATTTTCGTAAGAAAAATTACATACATTATACATTAGTTTCTTTGTTCAACAAAAAATGTGTGCATTTCGTTTTTAAATAGTTATTGCTGTGATTGTTGAAATATTTATTGTGATAATGGAAAACAATTACAATAACCTTCTTTAGTAGGTAATTGTATTTAAACTTATTATTGATTAAAATAGTGTAAAAATTATTTCTAACCTTTATATCGTATTAATAAACAATTTCAGAAGTACGTTATTAGGTTATTAGTTAAAATGCCAGATTCATGGGGAAGTTTCATGAATAAACCAGCTAGAGGTTGGTTACATCCAGACAATGTTATTACGAGAAGTAGCGTTTGTTACGAAGTTCGAGTAAGTTTTAATAATTATTGAGTTAATTTATTTATGATTGTTTATTGATTGGATTTATTATTAAAAAATATTGTCTTTTAAATTTTTAGTATATTGGCTGTTTGGAAGTACTGACATCTATGAAAAGTTTAGATTTTGATACACGATTTTTAGTAGCCAAGTAAGTTAAAATATTATTTAAATCTTAAAATAATTTATTTTTATTGATAATGCATTTTTCTTAGGGAATGTATAAATAAAGTTTGTGAAGCAGCTGGACTAAAAACTGCTGATAAAAAACGAAAAGTAAATCGAATTATTTTATTTCTTAGTATATGAAAGTACAGTCGAACTTGCTTATCTCAAGCTTTTTTAACTCAAAATCGTCAATACCTCAAACCTTTACTCCGGTCCCTTCAACTTTGAATTAACCAAGTTCGACTGTAATTAAAAATTGAAAAACATAATTCATTTTAATTAATAATACCTTTATTTTTACAAAAATTTTTATATTTTATAGGTGGATAAAAAAATTTTAAGACTTATTGGTGATCATTCAATTATGGATCATGCAGGATCCAATGTTACTTTGTCTATATCTAGCACATGTTTGACTTTAAAACTTAGGGATTCACATGCAGTAATTTCTACACATGATATGCCTAGGATATCTTTTGCATCTGGGGGCGATGCTGTAAGAACAATTGAATTTTAAATGATCTTCTATTTATTAAATATCTCTTTGGTATGGTTTATTTTAGGACACAATAGACTTTGTTGCATTTGTAGCAAAAGACATAAAAGACTGGCGTGCATGTTATGTGCTGGAGTGTGGAGAAGGCGAGTTAGCACAAGATGTTATTACAACTATTGGCCAAGCCTTTGATTTACGTTTTAAACAATTTTTAACAAAACCTGCACCAGTTTTAAGTTCAAGCACACGCGATGAGCGAGAATACTATAATGATTTACCAGGAAAATCTCCTCCAGAAACTGGTCCACCACCTGTACCACCTCTTCCCTCGTATCATGATCATCGTAATAGAGGTTAATAAATTAAATAAATTAATATTTTAAATTTTAAATTATTTTTTTATAGTAAGTAATGACACTGAATGAATTATAATTTTAGAAAGACTAGTTTCAAATAATCTAATAGATTTGAATTGTGAAGCACCTCCACCACCTGTACCACATCCTGCTCATAACTATGTTAATGATTTTGTAGTTGGAAATAAAAACCACAATTCACAACCTCGTGATGTATTTGATATGCGTATGTTATCATTATAATCTTTTAAAAACAATATAATATAATCAATGTACCAGTTTATATTTAAATAAAATATTTTAGAACCTTTTGTGGATCATGAACCTCTTCCAGTAATGACACCAAAATTACAAGATGAAATTTGGTTTCATGGTAGCATTACAAGACAGCATGCTGAAGCATTACTAAAACATGTAAGTGGAATATTATATAATAATCAGGGCTTGGAAGTATAATGTTAACAAATGTGTCATCAATAAATACTCCTTTAAAAAATGCTCTGGATATGATTTAATCACAGCTGAGCTAGATAGATGCTTACCTAAAAAAGCAATTGTTCACCTATCTCATTTTTTTTAATTCTATTTTAAGATTATCATATTTTCTTATTCTCTTGAAATTTTCTACCATTATCCTAGTCACCAAATCTAATGAATCATCTGATTTGATATCCTCCTTTTCAGTGGCGTAATTTGGTAAACAATTTTAGTGTTATAATTTTAATCCATTTAATATATCTAGCTGGTTTCTTGAAAACTTTGTTGAATTTCTCTAATTATAATATATAAGGTTGGATAGTAAATTTTGATACAATAATATTCTTTGAAATCCAAAGTTTGAGATCCCTTTCTTCCACCTCCTAGCCTACAAAGAACATTTTTTTTTCAAGGTATTTTGGGAGGATCAGTGTTATTTATATTAATCATCTCCATTGCTTCATTCCATTTATTATTACATTCAATTTCTGATTGCATCTCTTTTAGTATATTTATAGTACTATTAGACATATCAGTTACAGTAGCATGTATAATTAATATTCACAGATTATAAATATTTTGATAAAATATTTGTAAATTCCATAATATCCTTTAAAACAATTAAACATAATCAGTGGCGTAGACATGATTTCTGAAAGGGGGGATAAAAAAAAAGGTTAATGGGAGGGGGAAATTGAAAAATCCCCCGCCCTCCCAAAACTTTATAATTTGAATTTATTCAAAATTTACATTAAACACAATATGAAAGATTATTCACTCCAATACTCCATAAAGTCAAAATTTCTATATTATATGAATGACAAGGCCATTTTACTTATTCACATAGTTGACATAAAAAAAAAAAAAAATTAAAATAATAAAGATGACTTTTTACTTTTAATTTATTATTATACCATAATATAAAAATAAGAAACAGATGTAACTATTGGCTATCATAGATTGTATTGTAATTTATAAATATAAACCAAAAATTAATCACAGCTAAATATAATAATAATAATAATTATGTCTCATTGTCTCAATGATAAATATTATGTAAAAAAGCTAATTTTATGATGTAAAAATTATCATTTGCTCTTGTATATTAAAATAATTACTTCATAATAATTAATTTATTGTAATTATTGAAATGAAAACAAAACATAAATTTTTTTATATCTATATATTTTTAAGTTAAAATAAAAATAAAATATATAGGTACACGGACAGGGTGTTCCATGAAGATTTACCCATTGTGATATCTTCTGAAATAATAAAGATATCATAATTTTAGTTTTTTAATAAGATTCACAGAGACAAGAACTACAAATATTTCATGTTCTAATCTATTTTAATGTTTTGTTAAAAAAGTTCAACAATATTGACGTTTCAACATTTTAATTTCATTAATCTCTTTATTTTTAATATTTTTTCTAGTTTTGAAAAAAAGTGAAAATTATTTAATACGATGTGGTATTATTGTATCAAACATGGCCCGCATGTTTGTACGGCAAACACTTACAGTGTTTTTCTCGAAACTAGAAAAAATATTAAAATCAAGAGAATAATTAATTTAAAATGTTGAAACATTAATATTTTTATAAAAATGAACTCTACAAAATGGCTATCTTCAATTTTTTTGAAAATGATTAAATAAAAAAAATTTATTTTTAACTTTTTTACAAAAACATTGAAATAAATTAAAACATGAAATATTTGTAGTTCTTGTCCCTATGAATTTTAATTTTATTAAAAAACCAGAATTATGATATCTCCTATCTCCATCATTTAAAGAGATATTGCAATGGGTAAATTCTCACAGGATACCTGTATAGTTACAAATAGTTTATTTAGAGCCAAGAGGTATTAATTATTGAAAAGAGATAGATGCATGAAAAATATTTATAGAAAAAATGTATAAAATGTTTTTGTGTTTATAGGATGGTGATTTTCTAGTAAGAGAATCACAAGGATCTCCTGGACAATATGTATTAACAGGTCTTCAAGGGGATGTGAAGAAACACTTACTTTTAATTGATCCAGAAGGCGCAGTTCGAACTAAAGACCGTATGTTTGTAAGTGTCAGTCATTTGGTGAACTATCATAGTGAAAACAAATTGCCTATTATGTCAGCTGAAAGTGCTCTCATTTTAAGATATCCAGTGCCGCGAACTAGATTTTAATAGCTTTATTTTACCTAACCCATTCCAACTACCAAATATTTATTTATATATTTGGATGTTTAATTACTAAAATATATATATATTTATAAATTGATGTAGGCAATAGCGTTTGTTGTCATTAATTTGTATGCATTAACCAGTGGTGTTTTTCAGTTTTAATTTACTTATTTAAATTATTAATTATTAAATACCGTAAAATTCAGTCTTATAATAATATAATGTTCACCAATTCACACAGCTCCCATAAGCATATAAAATATAAATACTATATATTATATTAAGACATGTCTATGTTATAAAAATATGTATGATATGTCAATGGTATTATACATTTAGATTTTTTTACAAACCACTGGTATAATATATTCATTATTTTAATTTTTAATTAGACCTTAATATGTGTATTAATTTTTTCTCAATTGAATATATTTCTATGCATACAAATTTATAATTTATATAATTTTTAAGGAGTAATGGCTCAGGAATGATATTTATACATATACACCTTGCCTAATAAACCATTGTTAATATATTAGTCATACATTACAATGTTATTTTTGAAGATAGTGAGTTTAATCTTTTCTGTGGATATAAGTATATTTTAATACATTTATATGATTGTAGATTCATTCATTTAAATTGAATTAAGAAAAAATTAAATATTTTGTTTTGTTACCAATTAGTTATAATTTTATAGATGTAACTTTTTTTTTTGTATTTTAATATCTATAAATAGATAATTAGAAAAAAAATAAACAAATGAAAAGAGTTTATCTTTTTCATTTTTATAAACAGTTAGATAAACAAGAATAATAAATATTCTATTTGATTAGAAACAATACCTAATATAGCAGTAGGTATGAACTGTTACATAAATATAAAAATCAACCAGGTATGCAAATTTAACCCTACTTTTTTGTAACATTTTACAAAGTATAATAAAGTCGTACAAATGTAGATAAAAAATATTCTTATTCATATAAGAATAATTAAAACAATATTCAAAATTTGTTCAAACACAGTTAAAAAAATAATTTAATAATTTATACTGGACAGTAAATACTAAATACTTAAATTATTGTAATATTAAAAAAAAAATTATGAGTTTTATTACAAACGTGAGCTATGTATATTTATTTAAACTTATTCACTATCATTATTAATTTATTATATACTCATCATATATTTAACATTTTTGTGTTATTATATTATCATTTTGTGATTAACATATTATAGAAATTAATCGAAGGATGTACATTATTATTTATGAAAATATACAGGACAAATTCAATGAATAATACAATATATATTATGTTTGTTGTAAATAATATTATAATTTATACTCACATTAATTTTTGTATAAGGTACCAATATTTTGTTTGAAAAAATCAACAATTATTCCTGTTAATAATTTATTATTTGTTTTTTTTTTTTGTAGTTATAGTTTTCATAGTGTCATAATTTCTACTACACATTTTGTTATAATCATTTTGTAATTTTTCTTTAACCTAAACTATAATATACCTATATTATATTCATGCTACTTATTTTTAATTATTAAATGTCTTATAATTGTTTAATGTTGGCCACTAAATCTAAATACAAGGTGTTTACATATAACCTTAGAACCAATTTTAATATTTGTCAATGTTATTAAGTGGTATTAAATACATTTTATCTAAACAGATACTGTAAAAATGTAAAAATTTCCACGTTTAGGAATATTTAAAAAAATATTACCTATATTTTATACATGATCTGTGAATATTTATGTCAAATTAAAATTTGTATGAGCTTAACGCTTAGCCTAATATAATGGCCTTTGTAATTTATTAGAATGAAAACAATTGAGTTAACTTGACTACTATAACATATGGTATGTGTTGATACTTCTATAAAATAATTATTAATATATTATATTTGAATAAGAACTAAGAAACAGTTTACAGTTATATTGTATAATCTTAGAAGGGTAAATATCCTATAACTGGTAGTATCATGGAACAGTTCAACAAAATAGTTCAATAGAAGTATTTGAGTTATGGTTTTGCCGTTATTATGATAACCAGGGCTCGGGACTTGGTTTGACTTAAAATGTAGCAGAGTGCTATGAAAGTGTGTCATGTTAAAACATGTTCAATTAGTGCTTTTTTTAAAATTATTTAATATAAATACATTTTTTACATTTGTTTCTGTGCATATTTAACATTTTGACATGGATATTTTATCATTTTATAGTGCATATTTTGCCTTTTAAGCTTCTATAACTGTTGAGCTCAAGTGAACGCCTTCACAAAAGTTAGAATTTTAACATGTACATTTTATTTTTTAATAATAATAAATAAAAAAGGTAAGCAAGTGGATACCGCTCTGCTGTGCTTTAGGCGTTGAGTGAGTCACTGTTATGGATAGGTATGTTAAATTTGAATGCAATGATAGATATTATCATTGCATACAAAAAACGATTGTGAACAGAGATGACTTGTTGGACTAAGATATATTATATTACTTATATTTAAATTGTAATATAGGTATTATTTTTTTTGATACAATTAATTTATTTTTCAAGTAGGATTTAGGACAGGTTGCGTAATTTCATATGGCAAGGTTAAAAGAATTGAATATTTTAAATGTCTATAACTATCATAGACATTAGTGAAATATTTTATACAGAAAATGCTGGTTAGGTTTTTTGAATAACAAAAAATATCTTAAATCGTTTTAGGATATATCGTTATTTATTTAAAAATTTAAATTTCATACGCTCATAAAATTTTTTCTGAATTGACACAGCAGTTTTTTTTTTACAGTTGTTTGAAGGAAAACTGAAGAAGAACCTTGTATTGGGTTCTTAACATTAGGTATAAATCAACAATTTTATGAATTTTCAACTACAAAATTCCTTATAAATTTTCGCAATTTTGACATATTTTGAAAACATTTAAACTTTAAACGTCTATAAACAAAAATTGTGACTAATGATTATTGATTTTTTTTTTAGTACAATAAGTATAACTTATAATAAACCTTTAATTAAATTTTAAAGATATTTTGGAATGCCAAATTTTTTTTATTGGTATTTCAAAAAGTCATATTTTGAAAATTCAATTGTAAATATATAACGCTAATATAAACATTTGGTGAAAAGTTCAAGTAATTACAATGATTCGTTTTTGAATTACAGCATAAAATAAAAAAATCGATATTGTCGAAATGTGAGCAAAAAAAAAGATTAAAAGTTGGGAGATTTGGATGTTTTATAATGCTAAGAATGCGATTTTTGTAGTGAATGGTAGCAGGTGAGAGAATAAGATAATATGTTAATATGTTAACTTTAACTGATTGGAAGGATTGAACGAACACAGGTTTGAAACTAGTATATATCCAAATTTGGATACCATAACTCATCATACAATTAAAGGGTTATTTGCAGAGAAATATTTTATAGATGAATAAAATAGATATGTTTTAATACGAAATGTGTTATGAACTTTTCATTTTTAGCGATATTTTTTTCATCAAGATGAATGCCTATATATTTAATTGAGTTATTTATGAGGATTATTTTATTATTAAATGTTATCGGAGGACGGACTTTTGGACTTGCAGTAAAACTTAAGCGTGTAGATTTATTTTTATTCTCCATTATTTGGATTAAATTTATAAGTTAATTTAAATGATCATTAATATTATTAATAAGGCAATTTTAATATATAGACTAGAAAAACTCATACAGGCGTTATTTAAAAAAATTGCTATATTGGTAAGACTAGAATGGGGTATGTCAATAGTAAAACGATTTAGTGTTGGAGTGATAATGATATATTTTTAAGAACTTTTAAAATATATATAATATAAAACTTTAACCCTTTGATAAGTATTGATGTATATAACGTTATTCATAGGATGTGATAGTTCAATATATATTTGTGGTAATCTGTGAATTGAAGTCCTCCCTTTCAATTATAAAATAAATGTGACGTTATTGTTTTAAATAAATTAAAAACATATTATTTAATTTTTTTTAAATAAATTCACTCTGTGAAAGTTATAGTTAAAAATAATCAACTCATTAAAGAGTTAATAATACACATTAGACCAAAAACAATGTCCTAATAATTAAAAGTTTAATATCTTAAATTATACAATATTATAAACATATAAAATAAATTTGATGTGATTAAAAATATAAATTACTTAAGACTAGTAAAATAACACTACTTTGGAAAATTTAAATAAAGTCCACAAGTATTTCCAACTTGTTCAGCAATGTTCATGAAAGAGTTTCTCCTTTAGTAACCTAAAAGATAAAAAAATTTTTTTTAATAACTTGATACACATTAATACAAATATAAAATTTTTTACCCGTGCTTCTAAGTATTCAATTCTTCTTTCTAGTGTAGTTAATTTTTCATTTAAAATAGCTAATCTAGATCGACATGACATATCTGTAAAATAAAAAATTAATTAATCAATAGATTTCACAATAAAAACTTCCCAGTTAACATTTATGAAATAAGAATAATTTTACGAATCACTGATTTACAAACAAATTACAAATTGGGTAGGTAAACTAGGTATCTTAATACTTAATTATAATATTACTAATATTGTTATATTTATAAAAAAGATGTTTTAAGTTTAAATTAATTACATATTATTTATCTCACGCACTAATTAATTTTCCAATGTCTAGGTCTTTCGCTTTAATCTATCCTTTAGATCAATTTTATTTGAAGGTCCAGGTTTATCTTTTGCTGCTAACTCTTCATCAATTAATAGCTCAAAATTTCCCATTGCCTCTCGAGATGGACATTTATTCCAACGTACATCAGGAATTCCACTGGGTGGTAAAACTACACTTAACATATTGTCAATCAATTGATACTTTAATATACGGTCATTTGCTGTAGTAGATGTTAGTGAAGGAGATGCATTTACTTCGATTAACCAGGGTTTTAAATTATCATCAATTATAATATCATAACCATAACATTCAAAACAGTGTCTATCATTAGCCATTATATAACTCACTGACTTTAAAGAATGAACTATCAACCAAACAATATTATCAAAAAGTTCTTCAGTTACAGTTTTTCCTCTTGTGCTTTCTAAAAATAATCTCAAATTTTGAATGCTTAATTTACCGCCATGTATACCGTTGTATTCATCCCCTTGTTTTTGTATAGAGACATTAGTCAAATGGATTAATACATTTTCTATATCAGCAACACTTGTATTATATTTGACAGTACAGAATCGACAAAAGCCTGACTTAAATAAGTATGCTTTTAATGGACGAAAAGATGTGACTAAAACATATAAACGAAGATCAAACTTTTTACCACCAATAAGTAATGGATTATCAATATATTTAGAAATAACATATGATTCCTTTATGGTAGATGTATTGAAATTATTATTCTTGGCTTCTCTAGACCATTTCTTCAATTTTGATAATTTATTAATAAGGAATATTCCTGTTCCTTGAGATTTTCCGACTGGTTTCATAATCCATGTACTAGGGCCAACCTTGCGGTATTCTTCTACAAACAAATTATAATCTGCTGGTAGCACAAATGTTACTGGAATAAAATCTAAATATAAGTATTTTCCATCCAAACGCTTGGCTAATGGACTTCCTTCTCTTTCGAGTTCACGTCTATAACGTTTAATATTTTTTATCAACATATCTTTACGACTGAGTTCATAATGATTAGGAAAATGATTAATCATTTGGTTGTCATGCATTCTATAGCCACTGTCAATACTAAATAGACTACGACATGTTTGTATACCAGCCCAGTAAAAGTTCCAATCATCATCGGGGCCAACGTGTACCCAGCCTCTTTTCTCAAAATTACTTAATACAACTGACCTGTCCACATCTGTACAATATGTTATTTTCATTATAATGATAAAAAACTAGTGTTGAAGAAAGGGTTTAATTAAAAATTGTAAGACTACAGGTTAAAAACTTAAATGTAGATTGATCAAACAATGTTATAAATAGATGTGTCCATGGTAACAAAAATTATACTTAAGTATTTTAGAGCTTTACTCAATTATGATTAAAATATAAAATAAAGAGTGTACCTATGTTAAAATGGATACATAACACGATTTATCATGGGACTACAATCAAAATAATGTTATGTGCTTACCAAATGAATTGAGAAAATCTGTAATTTTTTTTATGCTGCCAGTGATCACTTCAATGTATTCGCGGTTAGCCCAGTCTTGTTGTATTTGTTTTTGAACGCCTTCTTTAGGTCCTCCCATGGCTATGGAAAATACGTGAACGACAAAATGTATCAGATAAACAGTAGTCGCTGGTCAGTCACTGACGAGTAATAACAGTAATAATATTTATTCACCGACTGTGGAGTCTAGTTCGAGAAAACTGGACTAGACACGAGTAACAACTGACGGCGATGATACTATTGTAGTTATTGTAGTGAACTAGACACTAATTAATAATATTGTCGAACTAATAAGGGTAACGCCAAATGGATCCGGAATGTGATCTAATCTCTAATCTATGATTTCGATTTCCGGTAGTTAGTAGTCAGTGACTGCTCAATGTTCATAGAATAAAGATAGCGTTGGCCGGTAAGTCCTGGTAATGAGTGGGCGGGTTTACTCGTAGTGCATAGATAAAGGATATTTTCTTTATCTATATGTGTATAGTGCAGTGTGCAATATGAAAAAACTCAGATATAGATATATCTGTGTGAAAAAATTACTGTAGTTGTTTATCACATTCCACAAACTAAGATATACATAGAGATATGTGATATTGTTCTGTGGTGTCACATTCTAAGATCTCAATGATCACATTATCATTTATCAACGACCAAGGCCATAGGATTATATGGCGTAGTGTAAATCACACATAGGATCTATAATCGTAGAGTAAATTATGACGTAATAGATTGATTCTATGAAATCTATTTTGTCACCGTTTTCTTGTGTAAATATATATTTGTTTCACATGAGTTGTATTTCAAATTGAATTTATTCTAACGCCCTTGTTTCCATTAAAACACCATCATTCTATTATTACTCGTTTTAAAAAAAATTTCTTTTATTAAACATTTTTACCACAAAGTACTTGGACGAAACTTTTTTGGTACAAATGTTATGTAGAATTATAGACCTATGTTACTGTACAGCTCCACGGATCGGTGTCC
The DNA here is from genome assembly GCF_003676215.2 of Rhopalosiphum maidis. Classification (NCBI taxonomy): domain Eukaryota; kingdom Metazoa; phylum Arthropoda; class Insecta; order Hemiptera; family Aphididae; genus Rhopalosiphum; species Rhopalosiphum maidis. Next base: position 87,104,893 of record NC_040877.1, read on the forward strand.
AAAGCCCAATGTGTTATCATTGAAAAATTGAGTCATTGTCGTCGGCGGGGGAGAAAAGTACGTTATCGGCGCAATAATATTATCTATTCTGTTTTGGTGTTATCACACGACGGAACGTCGTCGCCAGTCACCAGTGTGACACGAACGGCAATCAGGTACGATCGCAAACGTTTCTCACGGATTTTTGCTCGATCACCACCGCCCACTGGTACCCGTCGATTAATTTCCAATTTCCATTACATAGTGGCGAGTACCTACGATAATAATATCGTAAATTTAATTTATATTGTTAATAACATATAAATAAATATTACAAATTATAAGAAATATATATAAAACAAGTGACCACCGAGTATAGTCTCGGCCCGAACGGATAATAAGTAAATTGTAGAAACTATATTTCTATTTATGGGCTTGCAACTCGTGGTTGCAATATAGAATAAAAGTCACAGTGATTTTTTTTTCAAATTCGACGATTTCGATTTTCCGTAATGATATCACATCCATTCGAAAAATAACGGAATAAAACAATTTTAAACCTGAAAACGAACCGACTACACCTACAACTGCTGCGGCCTAACGGCTACCGGTGCTCACCTAACAGCGGATACCCATTGCGGTAGCACGACGATATTTTTTATAATATATTATTATTATGATTACGAGTTATGACATTACGTTATCAATGACGAAGACTACGAAGTGCGAGTAACGAGTTACGACGGACGACGACGACGACTGCGACGCGCGCGCCGAGGAACGTACATAGCGGACAGTTGGACAGGCTGCGTGCGCCGTACAAAAGATGGCTGTGCTGTAAACAAAAAATAAATAAATAAATGTCACGCCCCTTTTAGAGAATAATAATAAAAAAAAAAAGAAAAGAAAGAAGGAAAAAACCAAAACACCTTTTTTTCCGTCTTCGCTAATCGGTGCACATTACGGTCGGGGTGTGTTTCGCGTATTTTTTCCGCGATATTGTCGTTACCCGTGATTATTGTCATCGCCTCCGCGGTCCAAGTCGACGCCGTCGTCAAGCCGAACGCCGCCGACCGGTGTGTTGCACCGCACGGGACCAGTGACCACCGACCACAACGCCGTACAAGAGCGCCCTTTGTTTTGCTGTGCTGTTGACTGACCAGACGACGACGACGACGACAACACCGAACGCCGATTAAAAAATTAAATAATGACTGAATACAAACTGGTCGTCGTCGGTGGTAAGTAGTAGTTGTTGCACAACCCACGGACGTATAGCGATCGTGCGTGAGCACCTCCAAAGGCTATAAGCCACCGGCAATCGTCACAAATCCCGACAGAGTATAGATATCTTGTAAGGTCCGAGTGTTAGATCCCCGTACCCAGCATCCATCGAAATCGTATGATTTGCCCGTGTCGATGGCTATCGGCTAGCGTTTCGTTGACCCTCTACGAACGCGTTATTGGCTGTGGATCGGTTATACCTAGTACCTATGTGTGTTACTCGTGCTGATTTCTAGATATCAGAAAGCTTCCTCTCAACAAGTTTAGGTTTATTTCTCTATAAATTGGCAATTGCCCTGTACAATTTGATCAGCACACTCGTTCCATTTCACTCATACATTGCCCAAACTAGTTCATCATACACTCATATTGTATGATATTTGATGGACTATATCTGGGAATCATCTCTCTGAATCTTACTCTTGATGTTGGTTAGACAAAGATTTGAAAAATGTTCTTGATTCTCCTCAGGTCTATAAAGTTTATTTTTGCATGTATATTCTTCTGTCTTATCAATTTCACTTAATACATTTTCATTACATTCTATTAAGAGTTATTTTTTGATTTAGGTCAGTATTAATATATGATTATTCATTTAAAACTATTTCCATCCTTAAAGTTTCATCATCAAATTAATATTCAATTTTTACTTAGACCTACATTATTATTCATTGTAGACAGTTGATTTATTACTCTTTATTATCGTTTAAAGTGTATGAATATTTGTAAAATGTGAAATAATTTATAGTCACTATTTACGAATACATACTAAACAATTGAAACTTTGTAAAATATATTTTCATCAGTTTCATAACCTATGTCTAGTTCAGTTTTCCGTATGCCTATTTACTAGTTTTATATTTTACAAAACTATTAAATTGAATAATTATTGCTGCTATGTTGTCCTTAGCAGCTACTTAAATATTATGTTATATTATTCTTAATGCGTTTCTTGACATTATTTTCCAGCTGGCGGCGTCGGTAAAAGTGCCTTAACAATACAGTTAATACAGAACCAGTATGTTTTAATTTCTTCAATAACTAGTTTAAACATTTTACTATTACTTAAGTTTAAAGTTAGCTTATATGTATTATTATTTTTTTTTTACAGTTTTGTGGACGAGTATGATCCAACGATTGGTTAGTTTTATATTAGTTTTTATTTTATTTAATCAAACTTAAATAGGTAATTACCTATTTATTTTATTGATTTTTGGATGATACATTTTATATATTTAATGGAATCATGATTTATATTAATAATTTTGCTGTTTATTTTCAGAGGATTCTTATCGTAAACAAGTAGTAATTGATGGAGAAACGTGTTTACTCGATATTTTAGACACAGCGGGTCAAGAAGAATATAGGTGAGTTTTTATTTTATGTAACTTTTGAATGCAAAAAGTTAATGATATATATATTTTATATAGTGCTATGCGTGATCAATATATGAGAACCGGTGAAGGTTTTCTTCTTGTATTTGCTATTAATAATACCAAATCATTTGAAGATATCAGTAATTACAGGGAACAGATAAAACGAGTAAAAGATGCAGAAGATGTCCCTATGGTTTGTAAGTATCAAAGTTAATATTATATGAGTTTTTATTATAATAATAAATTAATAATTCTTTTGTAATCTTGTTTATTTGTCAAAATATTTAAACTTACTTTTTCAAGTACCATTACAATTATCCATTCAGTTATTTAAATTTTGATAAAATATAAATTGTTTGAAATATTGATTTATTAATTACTTACATTAAATTAAATTTACTTTTCAGTGGTAGGAAATAAGTGTGATCTACAAAGTAGAGCGATAGATGTTAAAGCAGCGTCTGATTTAGCTAAACAATATGGTGTACCATTTATTGAAACATCTGCTAAAACGAGACAAGGAGTCGATGAAGCATTTTACACTTTGGTCAGAGAAATTAGGAAAGATGTAAGTAGTCATTTAATAGTATGTATATATTAGTATTATAATTATTTATTAATCTTATAGAAAGAACAAAGGTTGCGAGAAAAACGTAAAGCAAAACCAAGAAGGAAACGCAAGCACTGTTACCTCTTTTGAATATAAGTGAAACAATTGGAATTTTTTTATTTAAATTAAATAAAGGACCTAACAAGAGTGTCCTCGTCATATTTTAATTAATGTAAACACACTTTAGGCTCAGGGAAGTGTGTTTTCATCATTTATAATATTGTTCAGTTAAAAGCATGTATTGAATATATTTATTTGAATGATAAACAAAAAACAAATAACTTTTGGAATCCCGATCAATAGAAATTTATGTTCAAAGAAAGAACATTATACAGAGGACCCCTTTAACAAGTTGACATCTTGTTTTGAGATCCGATTTTAATATTGCTATTTTTATCGTCTTATTATTAATAAAAATTTAAAAAATATATATTTATAGTGTTATTCGATTATCTAAAATATTTTCCTGCCCCATTTATTTTTCTCAAAATCGTGCTTCCAGTATTCATAGGAGCTATTGATTTGTGCATAGGCTTTACTACAATTTTTTTTTTCAATAGGTACATGATTTTATTGTTTAACATCAATAAACAATACTATTGATCATATCTTTTGAACAATTCACTGGTTCAACTACTTTTTTTCTTTTTTCATTTTACTTAAATCATAGTATAAAAGCAACGAAATGCAATACTTTAATTATTTCTAGTTAAAATGTACAACATTAATTTAAATTAATACGTTTGGTCAATATAAAACTATGTTATAATTCCTGTTCAAATTACTTTAACTTATTTTATTAGAAGATTTCTATTTCCACTCTGCCTTGTGATCAGATGTAGCATATGTATATTTTATTAATAATTGTTTTTTTTTTTTTATACATATATATATTTATGATAAAATATATGTTTGACCTGATCAGAAGGTGCAGATGACTTACAGGGATTATAAGTAGGACATCCGTGCCAAAACTATACTCACTATTCAAGTATTTATTTCTTAAGTCTTATTTTTTATACACGCCTAATATTAAATATTCATTATGATTGTAGTTGTTTCAATTTTATTATTTATTATTATTATTATTATTATTTTTTTTTTAATGATAATTTTTTTTAGTTAAATTGTTTAAAATACAGGACTAATACTTAGTGAAAGAGACCTTTGGCCTTTGGGGATAATTTTATTATTGCGAAAGAACAAAAAAAATATACTATAATTAAGTTTACTATTTCAACAAAGGCCTCATTGGACATTTATAATACTCATAATTTGACTACGTTATATATATTGTAATTTAACGAGCTTTTCATGTCGAAGTTCATGTTCGATCGAGATGTTAAGAAAATCATTTTTTATTAGTATTTTTATTTAATTTTTTTAATTTTTGTGATCATTATATTAGGATACAATCAGCATGTTATTACCAAAACTTATTATAATATAATGCTATCTGATAATATATTTAAAAAAATGTGAATTTTGATTCCTTTAAAATGTGTGATTAATGAATTAATATCTTATAACCTTGATTTCTAATTTATTACTGCATTTATATGAAGTTATTAAAATAGTATTAACACTAGGAAATGTTCACCATCAATATTAGTAAATAAGTTTAGTATATTTTAATTTTAATACTATATTTAGTTACATCGTTTCACTATCGATATATGGTTTAAAACTATATCAAAGTGAGTTTATGTTAATTGATGGTAAAAAGTAATACTATTAAAGCTCAACTATATTTTACTACATTTTAATGACTTCATGTAAATAAATCTAATGTATATTATGTCCCTTTCATTGATAATTTATTTGAAAAATGTTAGTTATTTTCAGGTTGCATTGGTGTAATGCATGTAAGTAACATTACAATTAAACACATTGTTTGAAATCAATAGACAACACTATAGACATAAATTGTTGCTTTAGAGTTCTTATAATTGAATACTAATTAATAATTATACATTGCACATAATAATATGAGCAATTGTTATAAAAACTGACATTTAGAAATAAATACTATGCAGACTACTGTTTATATGTCTTGTTTAAACTTTAACTACACATAACTTTTTATAATCAAGAGATATTCCAAGTACTTCGCTCAATAATACTGATTTTTTTTTAATATGAAATAAAGTTAGTCTATTTTATTAATGAGTAAAGGTTTAGGTGATTCTTAGTTATGTTGTACATTGGCTATATAAGCATAAAAATCAATGTATTTTAACGACCATAAGTAACTTCAGGAAACACTACTATGCCTCTTTGAATAGTTGCATTTTTGTCATTTTTTTTTTTCGTGAAAAAGCTTTATTCAATTATTCAGATAACATTGGATTTCAATTTTGAATAGTGATAAAAACGATAAGATTTTAAGTACTCAAAAATGTGTAAATACTTAGATGTTTGTTACAATTTCTGAAAAATACAACCATTTATAAAATCTTAGTCTTTGTGACAAGACATGTTACCTCGTTCTCCAACACCCTTAAAATATTTATAATTACTTTTTGAAGCTATTAATAATAGAATAACAATAGAGTTACATAAGAAAGGAATATAATTAACTCAATTAATTTAACTAATAATTTTATTTTATCAACAAAGGGGTAACATGGTTTGGTACAGTGGTGGCCAACATGAAAATGTTGCGGGCCACATAAATAAAAGATGTTTAGTATTCATTTTATATAATTCGATAATTTTTTATTAATGAATATTAAAATGTTTTTAATTCATAATAATAGGTAAACTTTGATTTTATAAATAAGATGTGAACCGCATCTGATAATGACTAGAGCTGCAAGCTGGCCACCCCTGGTGTAGTATATTTATGTATTTATAGTACTTATAATACTACCTATTATGTACATTATTTTTTTTACGTGTTTATAAATTTTATATTTATGAGGAATAAAAAAAAAACACTTGTTTGCCATACATTGTTAAACACAATGGTTTAAGTAAAGTATATAAATTGACAATTATAATTCTTCTCGTTCAGGTTTTCTTAAGTACTTAGTATCTTGTATCACACATACTGAGGGTAATTCAAATTCCATTTTGTATTCACATAGATTAAGCTCTAACACTGATGTGAATTTGGGTTTTAAGCCACAACTCAAGTGAACCTGTTTTTAAAATTACAATATGAGATCAATATCAATATCTCACTATTATAATAGTATAAATAATACTATCTGATGCAAAAAGTGTTGTAATATTTGTAGCTTGTACATGAAATACAATTATACAATAATCGTACATGTAACATCTGACAAAAACTTACATAAGTAAACCTTTGATAATGATTCAAACAGTATTGTCCTCTATCATATAGCATGGTGTGATATTGAGGTTCATCATCAATAAAGTTTGTCCAATCTTTCCAGACACCCAAGTTTACTTCTGATCCTCCCTTTATTGGCCTTTTTGTTATCTATAACAAATAAACTCAATAAAATCCATTTAATATACTACCTATTACATTAGATGCGATTCAAATGTATGTATAAAAATATTTTGTTTAACCTTTTCAAATAGACATAATGTATAGATGTATTCATCATTACTCAGTTCATAGCACTGTCCGTCCAAAGCAGCAAATTCATTTTCAGGACCAAAATTTTTACTTAATGATGTTTTTAAATCATTTACTTCATTTTGAAGATATTTTACTATTCTGTCAGCATCTTCAAATAGTTCATGAGCTTTTTTTGATTCTAAAATAAAAATTTGTGCAAAATGTATCACATAAATTACATATTCATTAACATTGGACAAATCAATTGCATCCTCAATTTTTTATTTGTGGTCTGTGGCCGCCAATGTCATTGGAAAATTAAGTGACAATAAATTTTTTTTTTTTTGTACTACTTGCATAATATTTTATTCAATATTTTTGGCCCGGTTGATACTTAATATTTGTCATGCTTGATCTACAGTTTACACTGATCACTATACTATAATTTTTGATTATACTTAATTTTCATGTAGAATAAATAAATTGTTTTATAATTGAATTTATATTATTTTATGATCTAAGATTCAAACTATTTTACTGTAGTCAATCTTGAACTATTTTAACCTAAGATTTTTCCAAATTATCCTCCTAATGAGTAACAAAGGAACAGAAATTGCTTGGATTAAATATTTTATACATTTAGTCTCTAAAATATTTTGTATTGATTAATTGTATGAAAATTTATTTAGAAATTGTATAGATAAAATAAATTACCATTAATTATGATTTTGGTTTTTTCTGTATATAATAATTTATTAATTCTTACAGCTTCGATATCTTCAATATTATATTTTTCAGTTTCATTCTCGGAATTATAATTAAAATCTTGATTTAGAAATTCCTTTTTGGTATTTTTTTTATCTAGATGTTGTTTTTCATCAAAAGATTTTATAAAAATTAACAGGCTTACACGATTCCAGCCATTTGACATAAAATCTTTTACTTCAAATTCCTTTTTATTTTCCATAAAATACTATATAAATATAATAAATATTTTAAATGAAGCAAAGACTATTTGATTCAATAGCTAAATAATTAAAGTACTAGATATATTTTAATTTTATTGATATGTTATTAATTATTAATTTATGTAGGTACTAAACTTACATTAATTTCATCTTGTGAAACTAAGCCATCTTTATTTTGATCAAAAATACTGTGAGCTATTACTTCTTCCACTTCAATTCTAAATAACATTTTTTTATCATGAATTTTCTTTATAATTTTCATATAATTTAGATTTTTAGTGTTAAAATAATTATACTTATTGTTTTTGTTAGTATCAATTTCATTAAATATTCTCATAGCTTTATTTTGTTGATTTGATTTTTCCTCCTCTATTGCTCTCTCTTCCTTTTCTTTAGCTATTTCTTTGTCATAAAATAAACTACTTCTATTAAACTGAGCATCTTTTATTTTGGCAAGGAGGTAAATAATTTTATTCTAAAGAATAAAACAAAATTGAAAATATTTATAAAATGTGATTTATATATATATTAGTAAATTATTAACTCTTAATTAGTCCCGTTGGGTCTTTATGATATTACACAAGTGAAATTAAAAAATGATATGAAGTTATTTTTTGTTGATGAATTTACTCCAAAATTTGGTAAATATCATAAAGTTAGGAATCTCAAGAAATTCAAATTACAAGTTAATATGACCCGACATCATTGACTATAACTATTTTCAGTAGACTAGTTAAATGTTAAATAAGTTTTCAAAAAGTAGTAGATTTATAACAATTTAGCACATCTATTTTGATTATTTTGTTATTATTGATAAAAATAAAAATTATCAACTTGATATGAAGACATATCATTTTAATATAAGATTATTTATATCTTGATGATTAATCTAACAATATTTTGACATTATTGCTCAATTTCTATCCTAATTGATGAATAATGTGGATTGAGACCAGGTTTATTTGCTGTCATGAACCTTATTACTTGTAATAATTTTATTTTAGAAGCCATAATGTAATTTTTACTTCTTTTACAAAGATTTCAATTAAGATTAATAATTGACTTCTTTCTCGAAGGAATAATTAATAAATCTAGTTTTGGGAAACCAAATTTGTCTTGATTCAAATCAATAATTGTTGGATAAAAAAAAAATGAGTGAAAATTTATGATTTTAAGTCTATGATTTTGACTATAACCTCTGGTAACATCAAAGATACTTTTCTACTTTCTGCTTGATTACCTCTATCTTTCGCAGTAATGTAATTATTACAATATAAATTCAATAACCTTGCCACAACTTTAACTCAATTGGACTATAACTTAATATAGATCAATGTTGCTAAGTTGCATCAATATTTTACTATTTTACTTGCTCTGTTTCTCCTACGTTGTCTCTTGACACATAGGGCCTGGCTTGTTATTATTTATCTAATAAAATAAAATTTAAAATGTCATAGTTTAAAAGTGTTAAAATATTTATTAAACCATTTTCAATCACAACACTCTTTGATACATAAATCATCATTTGATGAAAATGTAACTTTTTTAGTATACGTTCCTGGTTCAGTATAGTAATAATTGTATATAGTTTGATAATCTATTGGTTTTTTTGTTTGACAATTAAAACTAGTTTTTATAATTGAATTATTTGAATTATTGATCCAATATTTATAAGATAAATTATTTGTTGTCATTGTTTCCATTTTTCTTGTTGGGATAATGTAAGTACTTTTAGGTTTGAAAATGTCAACATTCCTTTTTTCTATTTTAGAATTGTTATATGATGTTTGATACGTTGTTGGATGAATTTCAGTTGGGGTATTTAATTTAAAAATATTACAAGATTTTTCATAGTGTCTACCTATATATTCAAATTGTTATATTTAAGATTATTATTGTCAATAAATTATAAGACTATATTATGGACTTTACTTTGTGGAGTAATATTCTTTCTTTGGAAGTCAATTTGTTTAGTAGTATTTAAATTTATTGGACCACGTCCAATTAAATCATAACAGTCTCTTGGTTTTTTAATAACCAACTTATCTGATAATATCCATTTTTTGTAACTGTATCGTTGAGTTGTTTCTGATGGAAAACCAAATTTTAAATTATCTCCAAAGCAGTTACTTTTTGAAGATGAATCAATCTTAATTAATTCATTAATAGGTTGGTTTTTATAAGACAACTTTTGTTCAGTTTTGTACTGCATAGGAATATCTGAACGAATATAAGTTCCATATTTTGCACAAGATTTACTTCTTAGGGGTTGTATATAAACATTAATGTGATTACAATTTTGATTTTTACAATCACAATTGTTCATAATGTATACAAATTTTCCAAGTTGTGATGAATTAAAAATTAAAAATCTGTTGCTAAGTTATTTCTACACTTAAATAATTATAGTTTGTGCTGTTTGTAGGTACCTATACCAACCTGTAACTGATAATCAATAAGGCTATTTGGTTATTATTTGTTGTATAATGTATAATAGGGGACTAAATATTATGTTTTAAATGGGATTGTCTCAAATTAAATATTAAAACTATAATTGTAAATAATTTTGAAATAGTAACATGTTATTTAATATTTTGATAGGTAGGTAACATATGAGTTATAAGAATCATGAGTTTGTAATTAATGTTTAATGTTTTAATTTTTAAATGAGGATGGGTAGAACTGTGAAATTAAAGGAAACTATGCATTTATATTCGTTCCAATGTGTATAATATAATACATAAAATATCTGACCTGTTTCTGTGATAGAAGGTATTTGCCTTTATTTATAAGTTGTGATCTTATTTTAAATCCAAGAGCATACAAATTATGTATTCTATTTTCTTCACTTCTAGACGCATGGCTAAGATCTTCACATGTATTTTTGCAAGCATTTGTATTAGCCCATTCATCAGACCCATCACAACAATCTATTTAAAATGTAACATACATTAAAATGATTATATTGTTCTTAAATGATAGGTGTTGTAGTAAATAAAAAGTAAATAAGATAAAACAAACTAATATATATTTATTTAAGTTCAAATAATAGATAGTTTACTCGGATTGTAATTGCCTGTAATAGGAAGTACCTGCATATACTTTAAAGTATCTAGTATGATTATATTCCTGGACTAGAGCTTTTATGAGTTAGGTTTTATTGATAAATAATATAATCTAAAAATAATTTTGAAATTTAAAAATTATTTTTCTACATTATATATTATAATGTAATTATGCTGATTAGATGTTTAATAATTATTTAGTTTAATTTAAAATATCATTAGATAACATTTGTATTTTTAAATACAATTTTCAAGAACAAAAGTTTAAACCAGTCATTATATTTATTTTATAGGTATTGATATTTTATACAATATTAATACTCTAAAGCAACTTAACTTTAAAAAAATAATTATTAAATTGATATTACAGAGTACTTATTACTTAAACATTATCATAAAAATAATGTATATTAAGCAAATAAAAAAATTTAAAAAATTTAAATTTGTTTTTCTATTTTTAGAATTAGAATCATTGAGATTATATAGATATATATTATGTATATAATATTATATTACATGCTTAAATATTATACCACAAATTCCATCATTCACGCGTGATGACGGCACAACAAGAGGAAAATGTCCTTTATTTGTACAGTAAAATGTGCCATTTGGACATGCCGAGGTACCTGGTTCATCACTTGCGTCAATACAATCACAATAATCATCATTAATATATGAGTAAGGAATAGTAAAATTGCCATCCAAACATGAGAAGTTCTTGCCATAAGCATATAGTTTGGCTTCTAAAAAACAATGTCAAAATGATCATGAGAAAATTATGATTAAATATGGTATATTATTACAATTTAAAATAATGAAATGAATTAATATTGATTTTATTTCAGTTTTTAAAATTACCTAGACATGTCATTTTGACGTATTAAAATAAAATTTAGTTTAGAAAAATCAATGTTAATTTTAAAATTTTGTTACAATAACAAGAATTGTTGTACTAAATTTCTATGATTTATAATAATATTTATTAGTTATTTGCAAAATTATTATTTTATTTTACTTATATTTAATATATATTATTTATTATGCAATATTTTGTTAGGTTAATTTGAAATAAATATATTTAATGATCAATACATCCAAACTTAGATTAAAACCATATTAATCATTAAATATTTTTCCATACATTAAAAAAGAATAAAATTAATTATCAAAAAATTGTTTGTTGCAACTTTAAATAATGAAACTTTTTATTTTAAGGAAAATGAAGACAAAGTCAGTGGTGGAATGAAATTTTTTTTTCTATGAAGCAATTACCTCAAATAAGTACCCACACACCAATTTTTCTCACATTTTAAATGATTTCTTAATAATATAACGTAGGGTGCCTAATATTTATTTAGGTATAGGTATGTCATAAGGTGTGATTATGGGAGTATAAATTATAGACTAATCTAGCTGTCTAGGTCCTGAAAACTGAAATCATTGGGATACGGACCCCCATTTTTACATGAAGCGGCCATCTCATAAAATAGCTAAGTATTCACGCCGCCACTGCACTGGACAGTGGACAAAGGTATCAAAGGTTGTAGTAAACATAAATTTCACACACATAAAAAATGCTACATTTTATAAATTATATAAAATATAGAATATATTTAAAATTCATTTTATTTGCTAAATAGGCACAAATCATAATTGATGTCTATTATACATTATTCAACATTGTATGGAATATCAACTGGTTAAACTTACTTTCTATTGGGATCCCTTTTATGATTTCAAAGTTCCCAACAGAACATTTCGTCAAAATTATTGAATGAAGTATAAGATTAATTATTAGAACAATGTCTACATAGTATATTTCCATTTTAATATGATTTGTTCATTAAGAAATTAAAAAATCAAAATAATCATAAATTATTTTCTAAATAGCAGGCAGCAGCTCCAATCTCCATAGATAGTAGATTTAGTACTTATCACATGCCTACAACAGACGTAATCAAAAACATTAAACACAGAGGAATGAGGAAGGACGCCGAACACAGACGCCGGAAGTATTGTTGTACGCCGGATTGCCGGAAGGTTGCCGATCGGAGTGAAAAATATATACAGTCAGAATTTATCGTATCCACCAGAATGCGCTCCAAAAAGTAGTGATAATTTTTAAACGTAGCTACATTTTGATCTCGCATTTGATTTCTTTTATAATTATCTAAATGGTTTAATGGTGAGACTAATCACTAATGAAGTAATGAATAGTTATGATAAGACGATAGATATTCCCAAAGGAAAATCGATGGAATGGTTGACTCTTTAAAATATACATGATATCTAGATTAGGATATATCATTAAAAATTATTTATTTGTAAGATTTATAATTTTTTTAGATTTTAAGCAGGACGATGAATGTTGTATTGATTTTACAATGATCAATGATAATATGTGATCTTTTCTATCTGTCATCTTTTGGGGGAATAAAAATGCTTCGATTTTTAACTTTGTGGGTGGTTTTTGGTAGCACATTGCAGAATATATAGTAAGTACTATTTGGATGGTCAAAAGTAAAGTTTGTTCGGAAAACAAAACAAAAAACTAAGGAAAAACGAGAATTATATTTAAGTTAATCTAGTTTTTGACTAATTTTATTTTTTTATTTTGTTATAATTTAAAAACAAATAACTATAGAAACTTGAAATTTTCGACAAGTAATTATATAATCATTTCTTATGTAAAAAGTAAAATTTAAGAAAACTCTTTTTGATTTTTTTATAGACAATTGAAATTTTTTTATTATTTTTTATAAATAATGAAACATTAATACAAATGGGCAAAAAATATTTAAAATTTAATACAAGATTCCTAATGAGAGGTTTATATTCTAATTAAAAAATATTAAAAAATGTATGGACATATTCTGATTATAGATAATAAGATTTGAAAATTTCAACCTATTAAAAAAGAAAATATTTTACCGGAAAGTCAAATAAGTTTTTTATGACTGTTTGAAGTTAAAATTTTTATGATAATGGATATTCATTATTCACTTGTATAACAACTATTTCTCTTTAAACGATTTTTGTTATTTACTTAAATTCAAAAACGAAGAAGCCGTAGAAACTTGAGATTTGCACTAATTGCTTATATTAGGTATTATTTTCTATACATGGTATAGTATTATTCAAAATATTTTGATTCTTTTTAAAGGTATCAGACATTTTTTGTTTTTTTTCTATTTTTTGTCTATGTTGATGAATAGTATTTGCTTGGTTAAAATTCTTGAAAGTTATAAATAATTTTTTATTTTGTTGTAGTTCTTGAGATGTTAAATATTTTTACAAGCAGTAGTATAATAAATAAAATGCAAAAAGTAATAAATTAGTATTTACTAATAAATAATATTATAGTAGGTACCTATAGTACCTATTAAATAATAAATAATAACCATTTAATTAAATATAATTTCATAAACTCATACCTTGAACAAATTAATTTGTGTTTGTATTTATGGTGGTTATTTAAACAAAAGCTAAAACATAAAAGATGTTTTCATATTATTTTTATTTTTTAAACAGTTAATAAAATAATTATTAAATTTAAAATTTTGAGCAGAGTAATAAGTGTATTGGTTTTATAATAAGTATTTATATCTTTTATTTTTAAATATTTTTTCTTATGTATCATTGATTATAATTATAATTTTTAAATAATAATAATATATAATCAATGATTATACTTATCTATTTTTAAGTCAATATATTATGTATCTTTATTTCTGGCCTTTTTTAAGGTGTTTATTTTTGAAAAATTATTCAAGGAAAAATAATATTGTAAATTAACTTATTTTATTGATACGTATGGTGGGCTGTACCGAAAATTATTTACATATTATATATTTATATTCTGATATAGCTAATTGGATTTCGTTGGTAATGTTTGGGGGGTTAAAACTAGTAATATCCAGAATTTTTCAAAATAATATTGAAATATGATAAATTGTATAGAAAATCATTACTAAATTAGTTTTTAACAAAATATAAATTATTTATGTAACTTGTGACTAAAAAATTAGTAATTGTAGCGATTTTAATTTTGACCTAATATTTATATTAACACTTACCATACACGATGTAATATTTATTTATTTAAACGCCCATGAAGGCTCAAGTACAAACGTACAATAGAGGAATACATAAAATAATATTATGGTTAGTAAGTAGTAAAAATAAAAGAATAAAATAGTATTAATTGACTTAATTACTTTATTTTTATTTTTTGTGGATATTTGAAATTTTTGACTCTTTTAGTTTATTTTTGATTGAAAGATGTAAGATTTAGGTTTGTTTGGGATTAAAAAAGCATGAATATTTATTAATATAAAAGGTATCTTGTGAGATTTTTAGAGCCATAATAAAATATGGATTTAATTTTTAATTTTTAAAATTAATAATTAAACTATTATTACTAGGTATATAAAATAATCAATAACTAATAAGTGTAGTACAGTGAAACTTCAATATAATGATTATAATGAAGTCGTACGGGGAAAAAAAATTCGTAATATAGAGGAATTCGTTAATTAGTATTAGGTACATATTTTTTTTTACATAATAGCATATTTTATATTCTATATTATATTAAAAAAAATTAAAAATTATTAAAAATAAACAGCAAGTACATATCATATTATAAATCTCATTATCTTATAACATATTTATCCATTAAATTTATTATTGAGAAATAATTAATGAATTTCGTTTCTTTATTATTTTTATAGATTGTACTTTTTTCGTAAAATGTTTCGATTTCGTTTACAAAAATGAGTTTGTTATCGAATAGCTTATTCATTGTATAGAAACATCAGTTTATTTATACATAGATAAATTTATGCGTGATTAATAATGAAGATCATGGTTTACAAAAGTAGTTTGTTAAACAGAAAATTTCGTTAAATGGAAGTTCGTTATTAGATGGAAGTTTTACTGTACAATTATATATTTTATTGTATTGTTATTTTTATGCAGCTAATTAATTAAAAAGCATGGGGATTTCTGTAAAATATTCAAATGTATAGTTGCTACGATTTAGCCTAAATTATGTCGGTGACAACTAGATTGCCCGGGAAAAATTTGAAGTATGATGTTATGTGCAAGCACCACGGGAAGTTCACGTTTTGCCCGAACAGTATAACGTATATTAGTTATGCAAGAAGAAATGTAAGTTATATTAAATTGTATATTTTATTTTATATTAATACATTTTATACAAATAAATTTTAATGTATCTATGTAAATGTCTATATAAAACGGTATTTATTGAGTATATTGGGTTATTTAAAAAAATGTAATTAGCCAAAAATGTTTTGTAATCTATTGTTATTAACTGGAGGACATGAGTTTCGGCGTGAGGGCATTATGTCTATATATACTATATAATACGGCCTGTCATCGTTTTCCAGCTAATTCATTTGTCTTATTCTCTCGTTTTCTCTCTATCTATCTCTTTCTCTCCGTCTATCTACCATTATATCTCTGACAGTATACACACACACACACACATATATATATATATGTGTGTGTGTGTGTGTGTGTGTGTGTGCGTGTTGAAAAGAAATTCATTATTCAGAATATTACGCGTGGAGAACATCAGCCGACAGACAAATCGTACTTTTCTGTCGGACGGGAGGGCGGCTGGCTGCAACGCGTTCTGCTGGTCCATTCAAGTGATCATCACACGCGCGTTCGCCCCTCGTTTAGACGTTCCCCGCTTTGGCTAGCTGTCGCCGACGCGATCCCGTTATAATATATTCTTTAGACGCGCTGCGGCGGCGGTGGCGGTTTGCGACGAATATATACACGTTGATGAAAGATTCGCACAAAAGGCACGGTGGTGCGATTAAAAACCAAAAAAAAAAGAAAAAGAAAAAAGAACCCGTTTTTGCAGGGTTAAAAATACGTTTGGTTGTCGAGTTTTAATCATGTTTCTATTTTTATTTTTTTTTTCGCATTCTTCGTTTGTGTATTTTCCGTATCGTTATAATTTTGTCCAATGTATACACAATATATATATATATATATATATATACAATATACATTCACAATATACAGTCACTCTGACTGTCTGAAGTCGGTGGCCGTGTCTACGACTTCGCTCTCGATGGCTGTCAACCGCGCGCTCGGCCGTGTATAGTAATAGTTATATACGTATATATACAGGAATTTTGTCGTACACGCAGAGTTCAATTTGTCGCGTTGCCGCCGTTCAGTCGCGTATACAGCCCGTCCCGGGGTGGCGACTGGGCGGGCATGTTAACTCCGGGAAGGGTACACGCGCACACACACACACACACACACACACACACACGCATACTTACAATTTATACACACACACACACATATATATGTATATGTGTGTGTGTGTGTGGCGTGTGTTTGGCGCGTGGGGAGGGGGTGCGCCCATCTGTCTGCAGAATCAATATAATAAAAGGAAATTTTCAGCCGGCGGCATGACGAGGGAGGGCGCACGCGCCGCTCACGCCTCCTCCGCCGCCGCCGCTTCCAACCCCGCGACGACGACGGTGCCGCCTCCACTCTCCGACTGCGCGACGCCGCCGCGGCACGCCGCCGGATTTCGCGTATAATAATACTTTTACTACTCATATACTCGAGCGTACACATCACGGACGTGCATCGAGCGTATACATACCGCACGGGCGCCGCACACACATCCGCCGCCGCCGCCGCAATGGACGACGACGCTGCCGCTGTCACCGCCGCCTGGTTGCGCACCGACGAGTGTCACTGCAACCGTCGCCGTTTCGCCCGCGATTAACCGTTACCGCGGTCAGCCGATTTGATTTTTTTGTTGTCCGTGTGCTGCACGTCTACCAGAACCGCGTCCGTTCGCAGTTCGTCCGTTTCGTTTTATCTCCCGTTCGATAGTTTTGCGCGCGTTTTACGCACCGTCTTCGTCGTTGACGTCGCCGCGGTTGTTGTGCGCCCGAGTAGCGTGCGTGCCGCCGTTAAATCGCCATGTTTTTCGCCGGCGGCGCGTGTTGTTGTTGTCCCGTCGTCGCCGCAGCGCACGTCTTCGTGTTGTTGATCGCCGTGGTCGTGTCACCGTTACCCGGCGTCGGGGCCCAGGCGGAGGACATACCGCACAACGAGTAAGTCATCTCTGTTTATTATCGTTATGACGGTATCCGAAAACAGTCGCAATACCGATATTGTAATAATCATACCTATATATACCTCCCATACACGGTATAAATATGCTACATTGTAATCTGACTTAATGGTATGATATATAATTACATATTTAGGTATAGTCTTATATTTCTCCAACCGATAGCTGTATAGATACGTGGTCAGCTTAGTGGCATATAAACGCTATTTCAACCCGATCAACAAATAATTTTCCGATTGTGGTACAAGATTTATTACAAGCATAAAACTGTCTAGTAATTAACGAATAAAAACAATTTTATTAAAAATTTATTTTATGAAATCTGTGATTTAAAAAAAAAACCGACAGTTTTCTTAAGGGACTGAAAGCTACAATTCTCTCTCCATTCGTGTCGACGTGTACACGTCATTTAGAACCGATCGCTGTTAATTAGTTTCATCACTGTCATGCGTGTAAATCACTCGCCTACTGGTTGTTTATATGTTTGTATTTTATCAATATAATATTAGGCATATAAGAGTATTGTGGTATAAAACGTGTTTGAGTGTTTCTAAACATTTCAGATACGTATTGTAAATACGCACGGATAGACTATTGCGATTTTCCGGTAAACACGTGGACGTTTACGTGTCATGTATTATGTATATACTGTAACTGTATAGGTGTGTGTGTATAACCTATTCGTGTTATGTGGTCATTATTTATAGGACCATTATGTCAAGCGGTTCGTGTCGAAATTGATCCATCGAAAGTTCTATTCAATTGTTGTTATAACCTTTTAGAAACTCGATGCCGTTGAATGCGCTCCGATTATTTATGTATTATCCACAGATAATAGCATGTTGGTATTCAATATAATATTATACACTCTTGATAATAATATACTATACAGTCCTCACAATAATAAATAGTGTAGGTACATTATTACGCGTTTATTTTACTTTTACTTATGATCTGTTAAAATAGGGTATAAATATATCACCTCATAAAAAGTAAATAAGTATCAAAACTGTCACCAGAAAAACAGCACTTACTAGTTAAGTTACTACATGTAATTTTTAAGACGGTTTAGAATGACTTGTCAAAAAAAAAAATACATACATTATTGTACAACGGTGATTTCACTTGTTTTACTTAGAAACTAAAATTAAAAGATATTTTATACTAGTTGTATAATGACTTGTGATCAATAAAAATATTAAATTAATATTTATTATTCACCAATTATTGGCTACAAAGAGAGAAAGTATTTAATGAAGAATTTGTCATTTTCTTTATTAGTAGTTCTATTGTATTAAAATGCATTGAATTAATAGTGGAGTTGATAAAAAAAAATCCAACATTTAATTTCGTTATTCCATTTTCAAACACATAAAATTATAATATTAAAATGAACAGAACACTTACTTGTATGAGAAATAAAATAGTAATTTTGGATTACCTCCTTTTAAAGTTATTTATTTTTATTGTGATTCATTTGACTTTGAAATGGCATTTATAACAAATTAATATACCTATAGTATGTACCTATAGTATTAGTTTATATTTAATATACCCTAGCTAAATTATTAAATTATTATGAAAATTAAATTGAAAAAAAAATAGTTACCCAGTTGTTGTAATAATATTAAATGGGTAGTTGGAACGTTATTGCCGTCGTAACGAAATATTTTCATATTTATTTTTTTTTTTTTTGATAACGATGGATGAGGGATACTGTTAAAAATAACCTACACAATAATACACTAAAGTTGCCTATACAACACGCCGGCTAATAAATATCATCAGGTAATAAAGTTATGATTAAAAACCTCTAGAATAACAATTGTTTACTATTATGCATCAAACTTTACACAAACTGATTTTGTATCCCAAAAATAGATTGAAAATTTGGACTTTTAATGAGCCCTAAATATTATATTCAATAATTTTAAGAGTATTTTTTTAGTGCATTTTTTAAAAACAAATTCTGTTATCAGTTTCCATATGCATATAAACGAGTGAATTGAATCGTATTTTTTAAAAGCATTTTCCTTGTTTTTAGAGCATTTAAATCCGTTCCCTAATCATAATGTAATAATCATGGGTGTATATTTCTCGACGGCGAATGCTCTTTACTTGGGCTATTGTCGATTACAACTAATTAGTAAATATTATAGGTACTTTATGAAAATTTCATAATTGGTTATTATACCCGCACAGACCACATATATACTGCCTGTATCAGTTGGCTTTTGTAGTCTACAAGCATTTATTTCACAATACATGTTCAATTTTATATTTATTTTTTTATCAAAAATAAAATATTGCTGTAAATGCTAAATAATATTATTAAATATACCTAAAACAAAATATTTTTATGTCAAAATATCTATATGACAAAGTTACTACGCCAATACGGCCACGCCAAGATACGTCAGAAAGTCTGGGTCCCATAATATAATAAAAATAATTTTATTTTTATACAATAAAGGATATTTATCAGACAACGACCCTTTGCATATTAAATATTATCTTAATTAGTGATGGTTAAGATTTATATAATATTCCAAAAACTCTAAAAGTGTAAAACCATACTTAAGCTTCAAACTCTTCGCAATGGGATTAAAAATACTAAATAAGTGAATATAAATAAACAATTCACTAATCTGATTCTAGTACTGAGACTCGAGGCTTTTTAACTTTATATAAACTAAAGGAAAGTTAAATATTCTTAGCTCTACGTTATATAAAAGCAAAATACAATTTAAACACCTTTAAGCTTTGGCTGGCTGTACAAATAATAATTATATCGAAATAATAATGCAGTCGGGCAGTTCACTAAGTATTTCACATAATTAATTTTAATTGATATATAAATATATAATTAATGATTTTAATTTGATAAATAATCACCGCATACTAAAATTTAAATATAACAGAAAATTCATGATTTTAAAATAAATGACTTATTTTTTTATTAATAAAATAGTAATGTACTAATAATAATGTGACTAGATTTGGTTTTGTTTATTTTTATTCTTCAAAGTTTGAATCAGTTTTTGAATCTTTAATAAAGATAAATAACTTAAAAATATTTTTTAAACTTTTAATAATTAATGTTAATAGAAACAACAAAGACATATTTTACTAGATACAATTAAAAAATTAAAATGAAGTTAATAAAAGTGCACTGGAAAAAAACTGATGTAATAATTACTTTATTTTAACTTTGTATTACCTTAAGTGTTACATTTTAGAAACAAAAAAATAGTATATACTTTTCATCTTCCGTTTATGGCTGAACGATTTTAGAATGAATAGAATATAGTACTAAATTATATTATTAGAGTGGGTAGGTATTTTTTTAAGAAAATCAAATTTAATCACAAATGGGTGAAAATTCAATTTAATAACTCATTGTAAGTAAAACAAAATGAATTATTTTATTATATAATATATATGAGTAAATATTAAATACCATATATAAATGTATATATTTATTTATGTATAGTACAGTACGTAATCTTGTATAATATATTTTTGAAAACTTGTTATCTAGTAGAAATTAATAATGTTTTTCGTGTGAGAAATGTGGTTGTAATACTGTTAGTAATTGCAGCGTGTGTTCATTGTGTATATATATTTTTTAATTATTGTCTTTTTCATTAGGATATTTTTCCTTCAAAGTTTCTTAAAATAAGATTAGATTTTAAATCTACGAAGGTTTATTGAAGACAACCTACTTAACCTACAATTACCTACTTAATTATCAATTAATAAAAAAATACATATTTTATCGTCTTAAAAGGTGTGTTGTATCTATATGACGTATACTTTATTTTAAAGTGTATTAACTGCAACAAATAATATTAATATATGTTAATGGATCTCGTATATACATATAATTTAATTATAAAGTAGCTAGCCCAAGTTAGTAGATTTACTGATCATGGTTGTTGGCTATTATAATGAATGACAAGTCATTATATTAATCCTAATCCTTATTGCATAGTTTAACGATTATAAGTCAAATTATAACTTAAAAATGGAATACTACGATATTAATGATATT
Source organism: Rhopalosiphum maidis (assembly GCF_003676215.2). NCBI lineage: Eukaryota > Metazoa > Arthropoda > Insecta > Hemiptera > Aphididae > Rhopalosiphum > Rhopalosiphum maidis. The sequence continues at coordinate 87,126,908 of NC_040877.1, forward strand.
ATAACTATGGAACATTATTTAGGTAAATAAGTCTTATTCGTTATTATTCACGATGAAAGCTAAAATTAGTCACAAATTAGCATTTAATTAAAAATTGAATAATAACGTTACCTACGAATATTATAGCAATGATTCGTAAAGTTATTAATTGTTATGTTCTACATAAATACATAGTAATAGGTGTAACTATATTTTTTAAGGAAATATTGATATTGACTGGATATTAAATACAATATCAATAGTTGGACAGCTATGATAATTATTGAGGTAAGAGTAATTGATAATTTACATTTTGAAATAGTTATAGTTTAATTAACTCTTTTTGATAATTAACTTGAGTCGCCTGTTCTGTTATCAAGTAATAAGTACCCAATAAAAAAATATATTCTTTTATATTTTATACTTAAAAATTACCTATCATTATTATATTATAATATATTAACATACCTAAATTCCCATCTAGCTTTTGGTTGGTAAGATGCAACTCCGAAGACATTTTGTACTTTATAAACTGAGTTTGACACATTTGAAAGTGAAATTTTTGGAGTACATTTGCGTTCATAAGAAATATTCAATTAAATTAATTAATCAACAATTATTATAAAAAAACCGTATAATTTTTAGAAAATAATATTAGTCTAATGTCATACAAATAGATACTCGATACATGTATGAAGATGAGCATCCCTTCCTTAAGACTAATATATTTGAAAATAACTTGAAAATATTTAAAAATCATTTCCCAGTTCGTCTTAAAAAAATAAGGTAGGAGAGCCAAATTTACGCTTGTATATAGCTGACAACTTCAAAATGGTATCGAAATTTTACAAATTTAATTTTAGAATTTGTAAATCAATTTTCAGTACAAAATAGATAAGACGGGAATAGTAAAAGTTTCACACGATAAACCCTTTATTTGAGGTAGGGGCTTTAAAATGGTATCAACGCTTAGTGAATAATATTTTTAAAACTTTCACCAATATTTTGCAAATAATTGTGCAATGAAGTAAAGGTAGTAGCGCAAAGCTGTTTGTCGAAAAAATAAAGTCCAAAAAGATTTGGGAGTGCTCCAACAATATACAACAAATTAAGCTCACAATTTTTATAAAAGAAAGACAATAGTCACTACTCACAAGCTTTTATTTTATTAAGGTTAAACTTTTGTTATTTTATTATTTAAGTTATTATCAACTAGGAAATTCGATTTTCGAATTTTTTTTTTTTTGAATTATTATTGAAAATATTATGTAATATAAAATTATTTTGAATGAAAACAAACTAAAATGGATAACTAAAATTAATTTAGTATACAATTTGAAGATGATTTTTTTACACAATATTTGTATTATGTACCTAACTTATACTAAGCTATCATAATTTTTCACAAGTTTTTGAGTAATATTTTAATGTAGACGTTTTGACAAAATAATGCAAACAATAATGCTACATTTGGAATATTTTGATTTTTTTTTATGGTAATTGTAGATATTTTTGTATAAAAATACGTAAATATTACGTTTAAATACGTAAAAATATAATAATTTAATAATATAATGCATATAGTATATTATACATTCTACTTAAATATATTTTAATTAATGTATTTATTTGATGATAAAATAAAACAGTAATAAAATGACCCATTACAATTTATTGAAAAATTAGATATAAACTTAAGTAAAACTAAGATTTTGTTCCCTGAGAGAGCTAAATAATTTATATAAGTAATAAATACGATTAAATATATAAAATAATGGACTGACAAAAGGTAGATTTTGATAACGCGCGATAATTTTATTAAAGAAATTAAATTTAACATAATGAAGATCCAAATTTAACAAGAATAAAAAAAATAAAATGTTATATAATCCATGTGATAGTTTGAATTTTTAATAAATATGCCTAATTACGTTTTATGTTTTATTTCACTTTAGAAAATATATATTATGTATACAAATTATTTATACAACGATAATATTGTACACCGTACGAGTACACTGCATTTTAAACATATTTATTAAACCTAACAATAATTTTTTTTATTCATAAAATTAATTTTATTTTATGTTTTAAATATTATAACTTAACTTTACTGATGAATTTATATCGTAATTAAAATTCAGTATAGTAGGTTTTCATAAGTAATTACTAATTAGTATATAATTCTAACATGAAAATTGTGGTGTATTATGGCTGGAACAGCTTGACTTATGATTGAATCTTTTGTTAAATATTGGTGTTACATTTATTCTGTAAAACTTTTTATGTTTATTTTTAAATAATTTTTAATTTTTATATTTTAGTAATGAATAAAATAATTATACAGGAAATATTCAATTTTAAACTTTTTTTTCTAAGCCATGAAAATTATTTCTAGAATTGACATTAATAATATTCTGACTCAAAAGAAATGTATACATAGGTACCAACATGATAATAAAATGTGAATTTCAAAATAATTTTTTCTAAAAAAAAATATCGTATAAAATGTTCCTTATATGAATTTAATAATCCTAACATATATTTTCAATGTTAATTTATTTTTTATATAACTAGCTCCAGTGTACCATTTTACCTTTGACCAAGGTCTGTCTCGTTTTTAGCTTTGGATATAGTGCATACAATATGTTTCAATGCAAGAACTATTATTCCGAATTCACATCATTCACTGTATAATAAACATAAAAAATACAATTTGTTGATCATACATATTAGAAGGACAAATATGATATCATTTTTTAATTTTACACTTTAAATTTATGAAGTTTACCCAGTAGTGCAACCAAACATTTCGATGAAGGACTATAATAATTTTTTAGGTTGTTATTTTGGTATATTATTATTGAATATTATTACAATTTGTATAAGTATTGAATAAAATATATTACTTGAGTTTCAAACATGGCTTAAAGGGTAAGTCTAGATCTAGGGATTTCCTCATCTTCTTCAATCCCTTCAACGCCACTAGTTGAGTCACTGAAATGACCTGTCTTCAGTATACAGACATCTCAATTTAAAATCACTTTCCAAGTTTGAAATATGTGAAAGATTTGTTGAAGTTAATGTATTAAGAATTGTATAGGATAGGTACCTAGAGAAATAACGTATATTTAAGATTTAAAAAGTTACATCTTGTATTTTATTTTATCTGTAAATATATAAAATATAAAACTATAATATTTTTTAAATTCGTTGCTTTACTATGTATTATTAAAAACGATGTAATAATAAATTATATTTACGAGTTATAATTATTTAAATATTTTATTATTTATTTAATAGATAAATATTTAATATATTGTTTTAAAATACATTTAAAATTATATTAAATAAATGTATTATAATTCATTTTTATTTGGTTTAATAAATGTACTTTAACAAAAAAATTGTATGTTTAAGTATAATTTATAGTATAAGCTTCTCATAATTTTTGAATTGAATTAAAGCAGAACAAAAGTGTTTGATTATGTATTTTTGTAAGGAGTGAATAATTTACTGTAGGAAATGCATTATATTCATATTTATTACGTGTTATCTTTCTTCATAGTCGACAATTAATATTATAATTTACTTGAAAGTATTTTCGAAATGGGTTTTGAACCCCTAAAATCCCTGGTCGTGAACACTTATATACTTACCCTCGACCGTCGTATTTCTAAGTGCACTAATAAAACGAGCAAGTGTTAACACAATTTTTCACTACCCCCAACATTACACATTAAATACTGCATATGCATAAATATTCCAAATACAATGAACAATTTAGCGTAAAGCCTATTTGTTTGTTTTTAAATAAATCTTAATGTTATACATTAATATATTATAATACATAAAATCACAATATTGTTTTACTTTATTTATCTGTAATACCTAAATAATCTATGTAATAAATCATTATTTATTTATAATTTTATAAATAATAATAATTTTATAATAAACATTATTAAACGAACCGAAGACGGCAAATATTGCAATATATTAGTATATATTGGGTGTAATGCGACTATTATAATGACCATAACGACTATACATGAAATGATATATTATGTACAATGCACGTATACATTAATAATAATATATACTTTACGCGAACGAGAGGGGTGGTCACGATGCATATGCATATGGGAGAGACGCAGTATGGACGTATGATATATAAATAAGGTCGGAGGTGTATATAGGGTATAGGGGGTAGAAAATCTAAAGCTAGATACAGCAGGCTTATGGCCATCGTAGCGTAGTATGCCATTAATTTTATCTTGAATTTGATCCCCGGTGGTTTTCTAAAAGGGCATTTATTTGTGTACCGCGCATGTAACGTCCGTGTATAGTTGCCCGTATAATGAACGGAATCAGTGAAATATTGCACTGTAACCGCCCGGGGGCAACAGATGCCATTACGAAACCCGTAATAAAATTTTATCTCTTACGCGGTGGCGGTGGATGAGCAGTGGCGTTGTTGGATGGTGAACGCTGTGGTGCTCGTCGGTGGTTGAGGTAGCGGTAGAGGCGGCGGCGGCGCTATATAGTGGCGTCGTGGATATCATCCTTATTTTATATTGTTTTGCGACACACCGGACGGCCCGACACAACCTCTATGCCGATGTAGGACGAGGGATTATGTTGGTGGCAACACCGAACTTATATATAATAATATGATGTTTAATAAAATAACAGCTATAATAATTCAATGGATTTCTTTTTTTCGTTTTTCATTACCTAGTTTATGTCACACATTTGTGTAATTATTGTACAGTTATTTTTTTGAAATACTCGAGACTTTACCCTCTCTAATACAACAACATCATGACATTTATTTATTATTTGTTTTTCTTTTGTGATTATTATTAATGGTCGTTTTCACTGGAACTTAGTTAGGGTTAGGATTTATGGGTACTATAAAGTACAACTTACGTATATCATAAAACGTTTAATAACAATTTTAAGGAAAAAACTTACCTGTATAGTTCACAACGTGTACGTCGTTTACAATATATCTATATATAAATAAATGTATTACAAAGTGACACTTTATAAATATATTTTAAATTTAATATGCGTAAATCATTTTAAAAATAAAGTTATTTGTACGAGTTATATACTTATATACAGGAATCTTAAAATGATAAAAATCAATCAACCAAGTACATATATATACATGTATTTATTAAGAATAAGTTAATCTGAATCAACTTAATTATGAAAAGTTTTAAATCATTAATAAAAAGCAGAATTGTGTTTTGATAGAATATTTACAAATTTATTTTAGGTAATTTTATTATTTCTTTGGTGTAGTTATTATGTTTTTTTAATATAAAAATGTGCAAACATATTTAGTAGGTAAGTCATTTTTATTTAAAATTTACAATTTGATATAGGTACTTATCTATTTATATTATATATAAATTCTATTCATATATAAAACCATATCATCTACCATGTCCCAATTTGTATTTATTTCGATTTTACATGAATTATATAGAAATATAAATGCATTATTATATCAATTTATGATTAATTTTAAATTAATATAGAATCTATATAATGTGACTCGTGTCATTGGATAATGATATATACAAGAAAATTGGATTTATAATAATACAAGTAATATAGTCTGACTTTCAAAAATTACATCTTTGAAATTATTAACATTGTTCATTTTATGAATATAGGTGATAAATTAAAAATTATAATTATTGTTAAGTCTATCAAGTATAAAAGTATAAGAACGAAATGGACGCAAAAACTTCTGTAAAACAACTCAGAAAATTGATAAATTTTATAAAGTTTATTAATGGAATATTAATGTTCAAAGAAAAGTTTCTATATGTAGTCTATGTGGCCAAGTTTTTAAACTAATGAACAAATTAATTAATTTCTTATTATTCTATTACTTAATATTATTAATAAATTACTTGCTTATAATTTAATATTATAGAATACGGAATTAGATTAGGTAAAAATAAACGCTTTTATTACGTAAATTATAAAAATAAGCATATGAAATCAAGGCTTATTATATACTATATAATATTATATTGTTATTGTTTTATAATTAAGAAAATATAAAAATTATAAAAAACAATAAACCTTTCTGAAAAATGAACTTGATTTTATAACTAACTTAAACATTTGACGAAAAACATTAATTTTTTGTGTTTCTACTTTTATATTAAAAATTAAAATTATCACTATTATTTATTATTCTAAATATTTGTGTTACATATTTTTCTAACTAAAATATTGTATTAATTAATGTTTATTTATGTATAATTATAATAGCCATGAGAAACTATTGTTAAATAATTATATTTAAATGGATTAATGCAATACTGATTCTAAAACACGATACATACAAAATACTTATCTGTATAGAAAAATTTGTGAAGGATATATATATAATGTATATAGAAATTTGATACCATTGCGGTTATGGTAGGTACTCATAAAATAATATGCATTATAACCGTACGAAGAGATGAAACGCAATGTCGAAACTATATGTTTAGGAAAAAATATCAATAAAAATATAGATAAAAATTCTAAATGCGGAAATAAGTCATGACTTACAATATATGATATAAAGTATATCCATACTTGTATTATATACCTTATACATACGCTCGCGACGATATTATTCCTCTATAAGTCAGGAAAGAAATAATAAAATGTTTGTTAAGAAAAAACGTGGCTTGAACAGTTGGAATTTGGAGTATGAATAAGAGGAAAGCTGTATATCATAGAAATTGTATTAGTGTACAGTGTACATGTACATAATATTGGAAGTATATTAAAATTGAATTAGTATTATATTTCCGGTTTATTACTAGTACTTCATATACACATAATACATGTTTTAAGTTAAATATTAATATAAGTTTACTTACCTATTTTCTATAAGCTATTTTGCATGAAAAGCTCTATTCTAAGCACAATTAAATAATGTAGAAAACTTAAATGTAATGTAAATACACTTAAATTATAAATGAAAAGTGTTAATTTTAGACAAATCAATTTATAATTAATCAATAATCATAATGTATCTGTAATATAAATTATTTAGTCTTATAATCGTTTAAACTATCATTAAACTAAATTTAAATAAAATTCCCTATCACAAATTATGCTTGTCGAGGAATTCCAAATCTTTGTATTATAGATTCTGAGAGGAGAGATATAACGCTTTACAATAATGTGTGTTTTTCGCTGTATTCACCATTCAGGGTAGTAAAAATTCTTCACTTTTCTACTTTGGTGGTGTTTTTGATAAAAAATTATAAAATTGTATTGATAGTAAATTTCAAATAACCAGGAAAAATAAAAATAAAAGATAGGTTAATAGATATTTCTCTGCTATATATTTATAGGTATCGATCAGATCACTATTATAGGCATATTTAATTTAAATTCAATGATATACCATTGTATGCAAAAAATGATTTTGAGTGAATTAACTATTGTCTATTAGCGTATATCACCATATGATATAATTTGGATGATATTGAATTTTTAACTACAAAATAATTTATTAATATTCGTGGTTTTAGGAATTTTGTAAAAATTCTAAATATAGAAACTATAGATTTTCGATATTTTTTAACTAAGGAATAAATAACTTGAGAAAAGCTATGTATTTAATTTTCAAACATTTCTACCCAGTAAATAATTTTAAATTAAAATTTATAAAAAAATAAATAAAAAAATTAAATATTTCTTACGCCTTTAAATAGCTTATACAATAATATAAACATCTGATAAAAATTTCAAGTATTTACAGTTATTTGTTTTTAAATTAAATTACAAAAGCAAAATCGATTTTGTCGAAAATTGGAAATGTGTAAAAATGTCTTAATTTTTGGTTTGTTTTTTCTGAATATAAAAATAAGTACTGAGAATTTTTAAGTTTATCTCTTTAAAGAAAAAATTGGATATAATTTCATATTCAAAACCACTTCTAATTTTGAAAATTTAAGCATTTAATCGATTATTTACAGTTTACTTATCCACAAAAAAAACTAAATAATTATAAAATCAATACATTTATTGCTTTGCTCAGAATCTAAAAAAATAAGAAAAACATAGTAAGTTTTACACAAAAACTATAGGTACTAAAAAAAAAATCGATTTTTTTTGTAGTTATTCAATAACAAATAACCGTAGATACTTTAAATTTTCATCAAATAATTATGTTTTTAATACTCTATTTTTAAGCTAGTCTCAGTATGAGAAATTTTCAACTTTTTTTAAAATTATTGTTGATAAAAACATAGGTATATATTATGTTGATTCATAGATGCAACTTTTTTTATAAGCATTTTAAGTTCACATTTCAACAAAATTATATGTTTACAATCATATTTAAAAAATATTTAGATTAATTTAAAATAATACTTATTTAGACTCAGTTTTACGACGAGGTGGTTTTACTGATTCTAATTGATCGAATTAAAATGGTATGTGAACGAATAAGAAAGAATTTTTTCAAATGGAAATTGTCGGAAGATGACAGGTGTGAATGCGGAATTGTGAAAAAGATGTCAAGACGATAAACATATATGTATTTGAACGCTTTAACTTTGAAGAAATGTGTAGCAAAGAAAATGTAGACGATATTAATGACAAAGCTATCAAAGTGGCAACTTACCAAATGAATAAAATATAACAGAAAAATAACGACAATACGAAAAAAAAATATTAATTCGAAAGTTTATAATAATAATATAATATGGTATAAATATATACTATTACAATAATTAAATACTAATAAAAATGTAATGTTTTTTGCAAAAATTAAATCAACCTACTATAATACTAATAGTAAAATAAATTACTTTAATAGTAATATCAAAGTAAAACCATTGCATGAAAATATTAAGTATAATTAGTGATATAGGATGACAGACTGTTTCCGCTCAAAATTATTTTTCATGTAGAATGATATATCATTGAATTAAAATTTAACACGTAATACATTAAAATGACCCAGTCATCGCCTTATGTACAGTAAATTTACTATATTTTTAATTTTATTGTGTTTGATAAAAAAAAAATTATTATTATTATTATTTTAATTATTCAATAAAATCAAGCCATATATATATATATATTTTTTAAATAAATATTGTAGGTTTACGTGTTATTCTTTATTTAATTAACAATTTTCTGTATTCTATATAATTATATAAATCATAGAAAAAAACAAAACATTATCTTTTAGTTCAGTTAATGCTTATTGTGATTTTGTGTATATAGTATATAGAATATACGGTAATTAACAGATAATAAAAATATTGTTTATGTTCTGTTTGTAATTAAATTATATTATTGCATTTATATATATCATAGTTTTTTAATATTTTTTTATGCACAGTTAAATGTAAAAGATAGTACAATAAAATTTTATGCAGATATTATGTATTTAAATTCTATGAAATTAAAACTGCGATTGTCTTACAATATCACGTTCACGAAATTCCCAAATAAATATCCTGTAAACAATTCAATTTTTTAGTATTTATTAAAATATAAAATAACCAAAAATAATTTTCCTAAATAAAGAAGGTTTGTCTATTACAGTTTTTCTGTAAAATAAAAGAAGACTTTTCACAATTTTCTAGTGCACTATGTGGAAATTCAAAAAATGATCCTCATAAGATACCATCTGTGTCATATTTTCAATCAAGAGAGAAGGTTGCAATAAGGACATTTTGTAACACTACCTCATATATATATTATTATTGTTTAAGACCAAAATATGTAAACGGTATAATATGGTCGAACAAAATACACGTATCGCCTTTCCCGTCGAAGTCGATATACCTATACCTACCGATTACCGTAAAGGAGTCATTCTATAAATATTATTAAAATAAAAAAAAAACGTGCAAATTAACGCTTAACCGAATTGTTTCATTTATATATATTATACTGTATGTACGGTATATGTATTGTGCATTTTGTATTTTTATACCACGGTAAACACAACGTGGAGATCTGGATTTCGTGATTGTATTATTGTTTTCATGAAAATATATATTATACGTTGCGCGTATACATATTATCGTATTATAATATTTATATATTATTATTATTATACACCGCAGATGTGATCGGCTCGAAGACAAACTTGACGGTCGTGCAGAATAAATAAATAATAATAATAATAATAATAATAATAAAAATCGCTTATACGTAATATATATTATTATAATTTTATTATATCGACGGGACGACGGATGTAGTCGTGATCTGGTGGCGTGGAGGGAAATCTTTGCACGTGGCGGTGGAGGAGACGACTACGCGTCGACGACTAGCCATCGTGGGGAAAAGCTCGGAGTGCGGGGATTGTCCGGTGCAGGTCGCGCACGCGTACCACCTGCACCCGCACCGACTTACCCCCTCACACACACGCGCACGCGCCCGCGATCACCTTTTTCGGCGGGGCGACGGGAGGTCAATGCCGACCGAAATCCAGAGGGTTTCGGCGCGTACACGTCGAATGCGATCGATACTGCGCGGCGGCCGGAGACGCTAGCGCTCCATGCACGCCGTAACGTACTAATATACGTATAGCGAGAGCATAGTGGAAGTCGGATAAGAAGGAGGAAGGGTAGTAGTAGTAGTAGTAGTAGGAGTAGTAGTAGTAGTAGTAGTGGTAGTAGTAGTAGTAGTAGTAGTAGTAGTAGTAGTAGTAGTTGGAGTAGCAGTGGTCGTAGTAGCCGTAGTAGTCGTAGTATGGCCGTAGTAGAAGCGGTGTATGAGAAAACGCTCGAGATCGTATACGAAGGGGTCACGTCGGCAGGCGACCCCCATTCTACAACTATCCTCCTATCGCCATCGCCAAAACACTATACGCCGACCCACCCGTTCATATAGCTGCATTCGTCCCGCCGAAGCGTTTCTCGCCGTGTGTGATTAATGCCTCTTATAGCCGCGTGCTATATTGTGTTTAGATATATGTATTATATACCCTCTCGTGCCCCACACTGCGGTACTACCCACGCACCACGCGTGTACTTCCCCCCGTTCCACTACCACAGCGTTCGTCGTTTTTTTCACCGATAGTCCGCAAATAAAGCTTTCTTTTTCTTTCTCGATCTTCTATATAATATTATCTCTGTCCCTGTCTTTCGCTCTCCTCTCTCTCTCTCTTTCTCTCTCACCTCTCTCACTATTTCTCGTTATACTTCCCGTCTCGATCTGTTGGCTGCGGTCACTCAGTGTAATACGCGACATATATGTTACATGATTGCACAGTGGCGTAAAGAACACAGTAGTTGGTCAATAAATATTTTCCAGGGCACTGTGCTGCGAAAACGCGCTGTTTACTAACATTAATATAGATAGTTTAAAGTGTGAAATTCCTGAAAACAAACGGAATTCCACAGCGCCGTAGCCAAAATTTGTTCAGGGGGGAAGGCTTAATTTTTGATGGCCAATTATGACAACAAATTAAGTTCGCACTGTATTTCTGATAATATAATTCATATAATTATAGATTTTATAAAATCAATATCAAGTAAGTATGATAAGAATGGCGTTGCTTTATTTTTTTGTTTTTAGCTATTTCTCTCGGGGAAGCGAGTTATCACGGCATGATGTATATAAAATTGTATTTTCAATTAAATTAATTAAGTTATTGTCGTCTAAAATTTCGGGGGGGGGGGGGGGAGCCCAGAAGTCCCCCGGGCTATGGAACTGGAATGCTAAAGGATTTTTTGGCTTCCATAGTTGTTCGTAACAGTTACTTCCCCACGTCCACGTGGCAAACTAGATTTTATTATTCTACAAGGCACTGGTTTCAGGTTGGACTGTGGTGGCAGGGGTGGTGCTAAAGCCAAAAATACTGAAAACTCGTAGAGATGGCGTTAATATTTATCATCGATCCCTTCAGAACGTTTTTGTGGATTGGCAATAGACTTTTTTTTGACGCTATTAACTTGGCAAAAAGAAAATACGACGCTTTCCTACACAGTTATTAACTATTACAACCTAAACTCATGAATATAATATTATGATGCTCACTAATCACAATACCGCATATAATAACAATAATGGGATCTAAATCAAGTCCTGTGTATTATACGTTTAAACAACAACAACAACAACAACGGCGTGGCTTGCGGAAATGTTTTTAAAAGCCAATTAAAAGTACCACTATTATACGAGTAGTGTTCTCACTACGCACATTGATATTTGGTTCATTCTGTAAACACACGATAAATAATATTTTTACTATATTATTCACGAGATTTATAAATTATATTCTATTGTACATTTGCCCCACCTGCAGCTGTGATCATTTAATAATTAATGAAAAAGCATAGACCATAAGTACAGATAATTACCGTGCGAATTTTGTACGGTGATAATAAAATATAAAACATAATAAAGTTGATAAACCACTATTGTAGATACGTGTAGTGATTAAATTATAACAATTTAATTAAATTTTTATTATTTTATGTCGAATCTAAATTTTAATTACAATGATATTTCGATTTGTGTTGCTTTTCATTTTGTTTCAGACAACTACGTTTATTATATTTTTTTTTTGAGTAGTAAAAATAAAAAAACACCTAAACTTTAATACAGCATTTCTATTGATTGGAAAGCGGACACAGATGGTACTTTAGATTTGTAAGACAAGAAAATTCCCAGTAGTTTTTAGAAAACTGCCAAAAAAAAGTAAAGTTTTTCGTAGTATTAAAATCTTTAATTTTTCACGTTTTAAAATATATTTTTTTTAAATCGAAAGGCGAAAAAGCTGTATTCACTAAATAAGTACGGTTAATATTATCATATAGACAAAACGATTTTTTTTATTGGTCTGAAAATACCTATAGACGTGAATAGTAAATATTATAATCTAAAAATTGTACTACAATTTATAAAAATGTTACTATGTTACCATAAAATGTCAAACTGAATATTGAGTAGGTATTGATTGTACAATTATAATATGATTTAACTATTTAATGACTCTTGTTCTGTTTATTGTATTTTCACCGTATTATTCTAACTAAAATAAAGTTTTAACCTTCACTTTTTTATTGGATAATTGTATGTTATTACTTATTAATTTATGTGAATTGAACTACTAGAGAAATTTATCTAATGAAATAATTTTTAAACTAAACACAATAACGAATACATTATTGTATAGCTTAAAACGTGTTTAACATTTTAGTAATGTTAAGCATACTATTGGAAACTACAAAAGGAGCTTAGCATATTTACGCGTACTATAATTTTCTTAAATTGTTTTTATTTCTGTTTTGGTTAAAACCTATATTATTATATGTATTACACTAAATATACTTCTGTTTGAAATACGTCTTACACTATTCATACTTATAAGATATCGAATTATTGCATTTATCATACAGAAATTGGTGTTTACTATACGCCACAGTTCAGCAACCCGTGGGGCATCACATTGGTGCTCCATTTTTGGCCTTTTTACAAGTAGGTCAGAATACAACACACGTTCATTGTGACCATATTCCATTAACAAGCGTCACGTACGAATTACGTGTGACCCACAAATACACGCTCATCAACAATAAATGATAATACATGGTCTGGCGAGTGGCCAGACATATTATCTATTACCCTTTATTAGGTGCCCCAAGTTTAAAAGTCTAGTCTTACATTTATTTTAAACTTGATGTAAATTTATGTGTTTTGTTTCAGAGTAAAAAATTGGGCGCTGAAATTTGGTGTAGATTTGTGGGAGTTTGGCAGACAAATAACCAACATGAACGAAATCCAAAGAGTAAGTTTTAACTTTACATAAGTATTAATATTAAACAGTTTCATTAAATAAAATTCTTAAAATAAATATGTAAATATTTAAAAAAAATTAAAACATCAATGAATTTACTTATTTTAGAATTAAGTGCAAATGTATATATAATGGCCACTGAAGTCTAACTTAAAAAATATCAACAATAAATACAATTAGGAATTTTAAAACTAAGTATATTCTGATCGTATTAACTGTACACAAATTAAAATTTTATTTCGTTTTAAATAGTTATATATTTTCTATCAATTAATCCATTTATTTTTCCCACTATAGTATATTTTTAAAAAGCTGTCATTTTAAAGTCTAAAAATCCATATAAAAAATTTAACCATGAATAAACATCAATTACTACTTAATACTTTTGTTTTTAGAATTCTAATATTCTACTTTATTGTAGTTTATAGATAAAATAAATTGAATACTATTCTATATAAATAAACAATAGATTTTATTTTTAATTTATATTTATTTTGAATATATTTAAAAAAAACAATTACATATTTACTTTTGTATTTTATAAAAGAAATATAGAGAGCGAGAATCTAAAGTACGAAGAAAAGACGGACTTTTACTCATTCGCGATTTGGCAGCAGAAGTTAAAAATATGATGGATATCAAAATGAATTCTGTTTTGGTGAGTAAATTAATTTTATATTATTTTTTTAGTTTTATTTGTAAATCATATTTAGAAACGACTTACATCTAAAAACTGCATTTAAACATATTTTTTCAGTTCAACTTACCTAAATTTTTAATTTAATTAATTTTTGTATTACGTATGTAGCGGTTCTCAAATTATAAACGCTTACATTATTTTGTTAATGGCAATACGATTATATGCCTACAATCCTTTTTTAATTCTTTCAACTTGTATACAATCAACTACCGTTATTGTAAACATCGACCTTTCCTTTAGTGGCTTGTCATCGTTAAACAATTCATACTGTAGGTATTCTTATATATCGACTACGTTAACGCTATTTAAACGCAACATATATGATGAGTTTCCAAACCAATTAAAACATTATTGCACATCTCAATATGGCGTCTATATTACATCAATAAACGTTAATTAACTTAACGTTGGCCGGGTGTAAGGTAGGGTGTAATTAGAGAGCTTCAATGGGTGTGTTGGTTGGGGTCGTAACAATAAGCTTTATATTCCTCTCTCACTCTTTGTCTCATTAACTGTGTGTTCCTCTCCCGCTTGCGTGTAGATTTTTGGAACCGATTGCTCTGTCGAATGGTTTTGGCACCAAGAGATAGTCAGGAAGAGAGAGTCAGAAACACTGAGGCAGAAAGAGATAGAAATAGTCGTGGAAGAGACACTCGCACACACGCACATACAAACACAGACACAGTGCACAACTCGTCGAGGAATTTAATTAACAGGATTCGAGGTTGAAAAGGAGAACCACACCATTTTAACACCCTTAATGACTCCACACTTCCCATGCCATCTGACGAATGATATTATAAAGCACTTTGCACAGACCTGAAATCTCTCGTTTCTTTGCCATTTAATTTGCATAAGTCGTTACCAGTGCCTAACCATTATGATTTGCACGCTATGCTCGTTTTATTAACTTAATATCCTGTCAAAACAGTCTCCTAATAATAATAATAATAATAATAATAATAAGAAGAAGAATAATCGCAATTAAAATGGTGTCGTCACTGAAGTAATCGTATCGTTATGAAATTGTGTAGTATATACATGACATTATGTATACTTCTTTCTAAGTAACCCTAGTGTTTAACCAAATCAAAACAATTTATATGTGCTTCAAACGTGTATAATCGATCTTATGTTTCTGGTAATAAACATCTAAAAATAATTTTGTAATCAAATTTTGGAACATAATATTTAAAGCAACAAAATAACCTAACCTAAGGTTACCTAGGTTTACCTAACCTAAAATTGTTATACATTTGTAGAAAAACTAAAGAAAACAAGAAACAATAATAAAAAAAATTCGGTTTATATAATTACGATAACGTATAATCCATTTATTTAAGACATCCACTAAAAAATAATATTAGGTTTAGAGAAAAATATCCTGTAAAATATTGAAGTTTAATTTTATGGAACTATTCTAAATAAAAACGCTTTGCAACAATGAATTCAAAAAATAATATTCTGAAATTAATAAATAGTTAATATAATATAGGTATTTAATATAAACAATAACAATATTATCCCCTATAATTTATGTATAATAAAATATGATTAACATTTTGTCGTACATACATAAAAACATTCCATTATTACTTAAAATATATTTTTTTTATAAAAAATGACTAAATTTAAGCTTTTTTTTATAGGTATTTGAAATTTTCCAACATTTTAAAAGTTTTTTTAGCATGTTAATGAAAAAAATTAGGGGCAGCTAAAAAGTTTAAAAACTGAATATAAGATTCCATTTATGATTGTTTTATAAAAATTTATAATATAAAAAATACATAAATACAATTTATTTTTATAGATTTCAAGTTCCACATTTCAACAGAATTGGATATTTAAATGAATAATTTTTAGTTATTTAGTTATTTTACTAACAAATAATATTATATTTAAAAAAAGTTTTAACGTAGAAACTCAAAATATATTATTATTATTAATTACCTATGCACAATAAAATTTTCAAAATATTTATATTCATTTTAAACTACTTATTCCAATTAAAACTGTTTTACAGTATGACAATATTTATTATTTACTTTTAAGCAATTAATAACACATAGGAAATAATATTATTTAACATATTATGGGTTTTGTTTTCGGTAAAAATTAGTTCAAATTTTTTTTATTACTAATAAAAAAAAATTAACAATATGCAAAAATATAAATATAATCAATACATTATATTAAGTAATGCCTTATAAGCATAAAAAAGTTTTTATATGTAATGACTTATTAGTAATTGAACTCAAATTTAACACATTCTTTACATTTTACTCAATAAAAACGTAAATTTGACGCTTAGTATACAGTAGAGTGAAAATTCTGTGGTTTTTTTTTTATTATATGGAGATTGATATATATATATGTATATATATCAATTGTATTATATTATATATATGAGCTGGACAGGATATAGACACATGGATTTTGTCTTGCTTCTAGTAAAATATAACATAGTTAAATTTGGTTTATTAAAGTACATTTAGGACTATTTTTAAGTTATTTATAAAAATAATTAATGATCAAAGGTTTTAAATATTTATTGAATATAGTAATTAGTAAATGAGTTATCTTGCATTAAAATGTCAATCCCTAAAGCTACAAATCTAATTAAAAATAATGTAAAGAAAACATCGTTATTTAATTAAATAAATTATCCATTATTTAAACTTTAAACCCCTTAAAAATTGTAAATTTCAACATAATTAGAAAAAAGAAAGAAACCTATTTAATAAAAAACTTTTATCCTTTCAGTTTTTATTATTATATACTTCCTATATAAAAGGTCTTATTGTCTAAATTTTATTAATCGTCCATTACTAATTAATAGTATTGTTATAAAATTTTTTATCTTATTAAATTATTTTTTATTTTAATAATTGTAAATAAATAGATTATGTTGATATTTCATATTTATGTAGTTATCAATGTTTTTACTGCTTTTTAATTATTATTATACATATAATATGCTTTTTCATTTGGTTTTCTTCAAGGTAGATATATTAATGATGCTCATTTTTTTTTAAATTAATTAATTAATGCAAATTTAGATCTTAATAATAAAGTTATAGGTATTTTTCTTGATGTAAAAAAGCCTTTGATAGTATTAAACATGACTTACTATTTAAAAAATTAAAATTTGTTGGAATACGTGGGAAAGAAAATATTTTATTAGATCTTACCTCAGTGATCGGTTACAAATTGTCAAAATTGATGTTACCCTCTAAAAATAAACCATGGTGTCCTATAAAGGACCGTTCTCGGACCTGTATTTTTTTATTATATATATATAATAAATGGTTTACTATATATTATTGTTAATTCAAAAATAATTTGATTTGCGGATGATACTGTTTGTTTCATTCACGAAAAAAATATTGAAAAATTATACCATAAATAAAGCTAAAAAAAATATTTAAAATTATGAAGTCATGGTTCAATAATAATTATTTAGAACTAAATTTAAATAAAACTAAATATATAATCTTTAATATTCAAAATATAAATCATTATATACAATGGAAATTAAGCTTCAAAAATAGTTCTCATCTAAATAATATTCCAATTTATTGTTCTCACAATAATATCGAAAGAGTTTATTCTACCAAATATCTAGGAATATATATTGATTCTCAATTAAAATGTAATGTACATAGATTATATTATAAGCATGAGTCGTAAATTCTTTTATGTTTTTAAAGATCTGCGATGTATTCTCGACAGACAACAACTTAGAGCTATATATATTTCCTTAGTTCAATCAATAATTTCATTTGGTGTTGAGATTTGGGATGCTGCCTATGAAATTCACTCGAACAAATTAAAATCGACTATGAATAAAATTATAAAATTTATCTTAAAAGTTCCTAAAAGAATAGGCTATTCTGAATAATACTAAATTTTTATATAAAAAATTAAATGCCTAATTTTAAGCATAAAATATACTTACCATATTGTAACCATAATTATAACACTAAATTTAAAAAAAATATAAATACGATTGTTCCAAATTGTAAAAATCAATTTGGTGACAAAAGTTTCTTAAATCGTGCAATTTCACTTTGTAGACAAATGAAAATAAATATTCATTAATTTGATAATTATAACCATTTTAAACATACTATATTAAAGAAGATTAATTTATAACGAATATATAAATGTATAACGTATATATAATATAATATTAATTAAGTATTTATAGAAATCTATTATATACCAAACTATTTAATGAACTCACACTTTCAACACAAGCATTAGCTTAAAGAAGGTGTACAAATAATTAAAATTAATGTTATATATATTAAAGTATTGTATTATCTGTTTGTTTGTAAAATATATATTCTATTCTATTCTATAATTGTTAAGAAATAGATGAACTCAATCAAGATAGATCTTTTAATATTTCATGAATAAAAAAATGTATTTTAATTTTACAATAAAATTTTACATTTAATGTACATATTATTATCTTATTTTTTTAGGTCAAACACGACATGATTTAATATATTTAATCTGTGTTAAAATGCGATCTTTTAAAAATTAAATTAAAACTTGGTAAATAACTGTCAACATTTGTGGTATTATAAATTTAGAAAAATCACACTAACTGTCGTAAATGTAAAACGTGATTTGGCCCTTCAAAACCTTCACAAAAACTTTACTGGACGATGCCTGTCAGCATTATCCAGAAACGATGATGGTTAGTGTAAATATTTTCATTTAATTTAAATCATCTCAAAAATTCATTGGTAGTTGTGGTAGTTTTAAATGCGTTAATTCTTTTTTTTTTTTTTTAATAAAAACATTTATATTATGACCTTAATATTTTTGATTTTGTTGTATTTCAATAAGAAATTTCAAATTATTTGATTCTTCTAAAAATATTTAAAAAAAAAACCACTAAATAAATAATTCATATAAATATACATACCTATAAATTATAATATATTTAAGGCTTAATTAAAACGATAATGTTACAACTTTATATTTTAATGATATAAATATTATTATTACTATAGTAAATCAGTAGTAAGACTATAAAATACAGTGTATACAGCTATGAAAATATGATATGTAGAAAAACTATCATAAATAAATTATAGAACAATGTGATAAATGTGTAGGTACTTACATATATTATGTGTTACGTATAAGTAAAATATATAGGTAGTTTTTTTTTCTACATTTATTCAGGTCACCAAAGAAAGTTCAACGCACTTTTTACAAATCTAATAAACCGTTGTTGCCGAATAAAGTTTTAAAAATTACCAACCATCAACTTTGACTATTGTTTTACAGGTTTTTTCGATTTATTTCTGTCTCGAAAGTTTTGTACCCGTTTAGCAACTTTTTTCATTCTCCTTCCTTTCAGAATATTTTCACACACCACAAAAGTATAATGCCTTGAGTGCGTCCAAGACTCAAGTCTGCAATATTTTAACTTTGGAATAATAGTTTATAGTTTATGAATTTTATTGAAAACAACAGCATACATATAATATTTAAAACTTAAATTCTTAATTGGATTATTCTTGAACTAATTTAATAATATGTAAATATATTTTCTTAACTAAAAATATTTTTTTCTATAAATTAAATTTGTATTTGTATTCATATCTTTTTAGAGGCTAATGGAAGCTGGTGAACAATCTGCTTTAGCAAATCAAGAAGCTGCTGTAAAGAGTGAGCGCTATGTAAACGATGTATTTGGGGATTACAAGAGTCTCGAATCAATAGACCGATATGACCAATGTGCATTTAACACTACTGTAAATTGCGTGCTGTTACAGAGCACATATGTAGATCCAGGTAATGTCTATTATATATATATATATAAAAAAATATTCACAATATGTATATAGATTACTGTAGATAACAGAAATATATTATTTAAGAGTGTATTATATTTTAATTAAAAAATATAAGTATATATTATAATATTATTTAAATTTTAAATTGTGTCCATAAATATTGTTAATATTATATAATCCAGTTAGAAATTAAAAAATTATTTTCAATTATATTATCACATTTAAAGATTCAGTTGACGAAACCATAGTTCGAGATATGCAGTGGACTGATCATTTAGATCCAATATTCGTAAGCAATTATGAAATGGATCCTGTATTATCATGGCAATATTTTGGTAGCACAAAAGGGACACTCAGAAGATTTCCAAGTAAGTGTTTACTATATACCTACTGATGTTCCAGGTAGGCAATTCCACTACGTTACTGTTATAGTGTAATAGTGTCACGACTCACGAGTACAAGAGTACAAAATCAAATTACATTACATTTGATCATGAATATCGAATACTGTAGTTTTTTTATTGGTCGTCAATATATTATATCGAATTTTATCATGTGAATTTCATGCACGAATAGTATTCAAGTTATTCGTACTAAACCAATAACATGGTTTTATAATACTAAATCAAATAATGTATTATATAAAAATAGTTTATTTTTATTTTATAAACATGACATAAATATTTTATAGACATAACGAATAATTATAATTCAATTACGATCTTTCATTTTTGTGATCAATCTATAACCAGAAAATAATGTAGTTATTTAACAGAACTTAATTAAATATGATCGAAATAAAATTGAACTAGTGCTTGTTGATACTAAATTGAATTATCCAAGACTATAATATAATATAATATAATATAAGGATTCTTATTGAAGAAATATTTGCTAAATTAAATAGTGCCTATTTATTAGCATTTAAGTCTGGGTCTTTGGTTGATTGTGATCAAGCAACATAAATTTACTTACATTTTATAAGAATATTGATAAATGATCAAATTTTACTTCCGTGGTATTCTTATTTTCAAAGTTGTCCTTTTAAAGTTTACTTTAATCCCGCCCAGCTACTTTTTCTACTAATTAGATATGGTTAAAATTAATCTCTCATCATTCATGTTGAGATTTATCATAAGATGTATTAATAATATATTTTTAAGTATATTATATTTTAACAGCAAAATTTTTAAGGGTTTTAATAGAAATATTTAGTTATTAATTAGTGTAAAAAAATATTATTATTAATTACATGATTTATATTTTTTATTGTAGCATTGAGATGGCCTTCATATTCAGGATTATCACCATCTGCATTGTTTGACTATCGGCTTAATCCATGGTTTGTAGAAGCTGCAACCAGTGCCAAAGATATAGTTATAATAGCTGATTTTTCAATTGCATTATCTGACTATAAACTTAGTCTTGTAAGAGCTACTACTTTAGCGGCACTTGATACACTGGGTGCTAACGATTTCGTCAATGTTTTATCTCTCGAGTCATCAAACTATGAAATTGTGCCATGTTTCAAAGAAATTATTGTTCAGGTATACCTATACTATATACGTTACTATTTTAAACAATGGCTAATTCTTTTAAATTCTAGGCTAACGAGAAGAACTTAAGAGATTTGAGATCCGCTGTGGCACAATCAAAGTTTGCTGGCAGTTCTAACTTCACTGGAGCTCTAGCTCGTGCATTCGACATACTGCATAAAGTACCTTTGAATTAATTAATTTAGAAACTTATAGTTTGATAGGGAGGAGTTAATTAGTTAATTTGTTAGGCAAAGATAGTTAGGGCGGATATTATTACAATGAGTGAAATTCTATTCGTATTTGCTACCAATATAATCTAAATAATGCCTTTTATGTTATAATACAGTTTAATCGCACTGGTCAAGGAAGTCAATGCAATCAAGCTATATTGATAATTACTGACGGTCCATTTGGACCATATAAAGAAATTTTACAACATAATAAACCACACATGCCGGTTCGAGTTTTTACGTATTTAATTGGCAAAGATGACTCAAATGCTGCTGATATGAACTGGATTGCTTGCAACAATAAAGGTTAACTTTTAAATTTCACGTGTTACGTATGCATACTTTTAATAGGACAAAGTTTACATTAATTGCTTCGTTCCATAAAAATATTGAAAAAATACATAATTATACCTTGGACATAGGACTGATTAAAAAACCAATTATTTACATTATTGACAAAAAAATATTTTAAAATTTGTTGTGATTTTGACTACCCGGTTTGTTAAAATTTTAACTTTTAGTGCTTATATTAATAATTTTAAGGAAAACGAAAACATACGAGAAAGCCCGAAAAAAATTCGAATTCATATAAATATCTTAAGATTATTCTAAATATTTTTAAAAAATAATTATACACGAAAAGTAATAATAGATTATTTTAAGTTATCAATGACAATATTATTTTTTAAATTAAATAAAATAAGATATTATTAAGAATAAATTATTTTTTAATTTTTGTAACAAAAATGTATGGCGATTCTTATACTTAATTATTCAAGATTTTTGACCAAGTATAACAGAGTATAACAATTTTATCAATGTATTTTATAGAAAAAACTATATAAATAATATGTGATGCAAATTTCAAATATCTACGTTTATTTTAATCATAAAAAAAAGTCATAGTAAATTTTGTGGAAAACTGGTATTACGAAAGTATTTCTATATTTTTTTTCTTTAAAATTTGACTGATTAAGGAAAACTATAAAAATATTATTTTTATTTTTGACCATGAAAGTACAGACTAAATACAATTTTTCTATCAGAAACTAACCTTAACGTCTTAAGAACACATTCGAAAAAATTATCATAAAAATTACCAATGTAAAACTAATGCTTTCATCGCTCAGCTATGAAACAAAGAGTCGAAAAATTAAAATTCTTAAATTATTTTAGTCGAGATGATTATCGCCATTAATATAATATAATTTATGAATAATATACATTATAATTTATAGTTTATTCGTTTAATATATTTCAGGTTATTTCGAACATATCGAAGACCAAAGAAATCTTCGAGAAAAAGTATTAAACTATGTTTTAGTTATGGCTAGGCCATTAATCATGTATCAAACCGATCATCCGGTTTATTGGTCACCAGTGTATCTTGCAAGCAAAGTATTTATCATTGAGAAGGAACACGTCGAAAAAATTTATATTTTGTATTCTATTTTCAATTTTTACCATTTCAGGTTGACAATTTAAAAGCTACTGACACTATAGATGGCAGACTTATGACAACAGTATCTGCGCCCGTTTTTGACAGGAGAAATCATTCGGTAAATATACTGAGTACTTTTGTATGATATCTTATATATTAATATTAAACTTCATTTTGACAGGAACGAGCCGCCAATTTATTGGGTGTGGTTGGTATGGACGTCTATATTGACGACCTAAAGAAACTTGTTCCAGCCTATAAGGTAAATTAAAGTTTGTGTACGAGCATTGAAGATATTTTTGATTTTTAAAATTGTTTTTAAAATTAATTTATTAATTTTTTATTTCCTAAGCTCGGTGCCAATGGTTACTCCTTTATATTGGACAATAATGGACATGTCCTTTATCACCCTGACTTCCGTCCAACGGTAATAATTCGTATAATTTTATCATTGATATAACTGTGATAATTTAATAACTTTATGTCTATAAACAATATTTTACAGCAATCTGATTCGGTCAGACCTCAATATAAGACGGTAGACCTGAGTGAGATTGAGTTACCTGACGTGGACACTAATAATAACACTCTATTGCTCGAAGTGAGTATTTATAATATTTTTATTTTTATATTTTCTAATTGGTTAAAATGTTTTATAAATATACTTTAGTTGAGGAGAGAAATGATTGAGCAACGGGAAGGCGAAACTACTCTAAAAGTCAAAAATCACTTGGATAATATGGTAACCGATATACAACATTTAAAAAAACAAATTTAAATCTAAAAATTTTAAACACGATATACGATATACGTAACTCAATTACTTTTCAATTTTGAAAAATTATTATATATTATTCAATTTGTGACGTTGTATTGTAAAACAAGAAAAATAAGTTGTAGCTTTGTAGAATATAAATTATTTTTTACAAAAATATTTCTTTTATTAAACAATATTTAAAACTTCACAAATAAAATTTGTAGTGAGTTTATAGCGGAATTATAATTAAAATAAAACTTTATAGAAGTTTTAAACTTAAAAGTTAAACTCACCCAAAATAATCTTCTATTAAATAAATTAAATTTTAAAAGTATTTAATTTTAAGTTTTATTTAATTTTCAGAGACGAGTGTCTACTAGAAAATATAAATACTTTTATCATTCAATCGAAGATACACCTTATAGTTTAGGTATTGCTCTTCCAGAAAGTTATGGAATGTATGAATTACTTGGAGAAGAAGAAATCAAGTTGACTCAATTCAATAGTTAGTGGTTAAAATATACATATATATATTATATATTTATATATAGATATTTTAAATTTATTTGTATTTGTTTTTCAGTTACGGAGTATTTCAAAGGAAAAAATTGGAAAGTCCATCCCGACTGGTGAGTTTATACCTTTTCAACATTAAATTAAAACGCTATTTTACTTATATATTAATCCATGTCTCATTATTGAAACCAAATTTTACAGGGTTTATTGTGAATATAATTATGGAAATGAACATAACTTTAAAACTCCTGAGGATAGAGTGTTACATTTTTTGTCCAGAACCAAACGTCCTGGTTGGAAATGGATGTCATTAAGGTCTAGAATGCCACAAAGAGAACCTGGTAATTATTTTGTGAATTGATAAACATTAAAAATATTAATTCTTGTGAGTATTTTCAGGCACAAGTCAGGTTTATAACACGTGGAGAAAAGAAAAAGACTCTCATTACTGTAAGTGTTTTGTTAATGATACCTATATAATAATTTTAAGTATCTATATAAATTTACTAACAAGACTTTTTTTTTAATTACAGGTGATAAAAGTCTTTTACAATCCTTAGTATTCGATGCATTAGTCACCGATAGTCTTGAAAAACAAACAAGTCAAATATCTAAGGTTGATAAACAGTAAGTACATGGTACATTAATTATATCTTATAAACTAATCTAAACAATTATAAAAATAGTTTATTTTGGTCTCAAGTTTTCCTGATTTTCAAATATTCAAATATTATTTATTTTTACTACCTATTTTAAATGATTCACTGAAAGTTTAAATAGTATTCAATAAAAATATATATATATATAATATATATATATTTATTTATAGTTTCTCAAACATTTTATTTTCAGTAAATCTACAAACGCGTTACTCAGAATGCAAAATTTAAAAAATAGGTAAAAAAAAAATAAGAAGAAACTTTTTGGCTGTAATTTTTAAACACGCATTCTAACGCACTGAAATCACAAATGACGACTGATGTCTTAATTTATTATGTACTCACAAAATGTATTATTATATAAGTTAAATTAAAACACATTAAGTATACACATATGCACCAAAATTAATAATGATTGATAAGCATGATTATACTTATTTTAATTTTATTTGAATAAATCATAAAATGAAATATCTGAATATTTTAAGTATGTATATTATTAAAATATGTATATATTTACAATAATATAATTTTTCAACTTTAATTATACCGATAATTTTATTTATTCTGTAACTTTCAATACAGTTTTATTTACAGATATTTTATTTTATCGATAAAATGTTTAATAATACTTTTTATTAATACTATCGTATATTATAGTTACCTAATATTGTTTTTTGTATAATTTTTGATTTATTATATATTTGCACCTTATTTAAAAATTGCACTAACCTTGTCTACATTTTAAAGCCCAATAGCCACACTAATGGCACTTCTGCACAGGTAAAGTAGATGAAACACGTGGTGCATTCAAACTATTAATTTGCATTGAACTATGTAGATTTTATATATTTTATTAGCTCAGTATGTGACATTACCTAACGTAATTTAGGATTAATTTTCGGAAAATATGAACTTCAATCGATTTTGAAATACATATTTTTTAAATTATAATTAAGAATTCCACCACCCTAGAAAATATTTTGAATTATTATTGCAGCGGAGTTGGTAAGAGGTTTCACTTCCACATAGCATTTATGTAAAAACTTCTGAAGAAGTAACTGCAATATTATCATCAATATATTTTGTGTTACATTAATTTTATCAATTTTTTTTTAATCAATTTCAAAATTTAAAATTGTAATAGATGCATTGACTTTTGTAAATATTTAAAATTACGTGACTGTGGCTTCTTCAGAGTAGTTTTTGATATTATAAAGTTGAATAAAATATGTATAAAACATCACTGTTTCGTCTTGTATTAATTTGGAATTTTGTATACTATGTTGCACGCGTTCATAGCCAAGGACATCATATGTTCGGTGTAACACTTACGTTCATTGCGACGAGGAGTGGATTATTGAGATGGCGAGATCACGGAACAGCTAACAACAGAGGACCTGAACCGTAAGTTTGATAATTTAAAATATTATATCATTAATATAATAATTAATTTTACACATATCATTTTAGACATTTTAGCGAAACTAATAAAAAAGCCATAGACGAAGTGTGGTATAAAAGAGCGATTGATCAACACAACATAGAGCCTGAAAGTTTTGTGTTTTCAGTGCCATTTAATTCAGGTGAATTTAATTTTTTTTTCGTATTAAAAAATATTCCATTTGTGATTTTCATACTTTCTATTGATGAAATTGTAAGCGGTAAAAATAATTATTGAAGTATTAATTTAAACGTAAACAATATTATTATTTATACAATTACTTTTTATGTCGCTGGACTTGCTTTATAAATTTTAAATAGTATTTGGTTTTCCATTTACCCCAAAATACAACAACTATATTTGGAAAATTACAATTGAATATGTTGTTAATGTAAAAGGATAAACATAAATCAAAGTTATTTGACTTCTTTAGGCGCTGGACTCGATCGACCACTCATTACAGCTACCCACGCAATGTTCGTTGAAAATAAAGGTCATCGAGCGGCAGCTGCGGTTGTCGGCATACAATTTCAACATTCGTCGATCGCTTCGCACTTCATCAATATTACTTCGGCTGTACGTATTAAATTTACAGGATAATGATTACAAAATAGTTATTTCATTTTTTATATTTTCCCCAAGTGTACCGGAATGACTGGATGCAAGAAGACGTGTGCTTCCGACGATCTCGATTGCTATGTGTTGGATAACAACGGTTTCATCATAATATCTGAACAATCTCATCATACCGGTCAATTTTTCGGCCAAACAGATGGGACTATTATGGACTCGTTGGTACAGGACGGTATTTATAAGAAGATAACTATAGTGGACAACCAAGGTGCATGCCATAGCGGTATTGAACCTGGAACCGATTCAGCGTCTTCTCTACGAGTAATCATATAAAACAGAATAATAATAACAAATATCATTGTCTACCAATAAACACACAGCTCGACTAATTTACGACGCTTTTTGTTTGTTTTGCAGCCTTTTCAGCCGGTTGTCTGGTTAATAAAATGGTTATTAGGTCGTTTGGCTTGGTTAGCAATCGAAACTAACATCTATCACGTTATATTCCCGGAGTGGATTCAAGCTCAAGACGAAGGTATATATTTTATTACACTATTTATTTTATAGTTAACAAACGAAAATCTCTTGCATCAACCCAATTTTTTATTCTAGCATTCATGTATTAAACACAGTTTGTCATTTTTCCATAGATCCAATGTATTCGGAATACGACCTGGGTCCAGACGAATTCGTGCCAGATCAAGGTGAGAAGACCACAGATCAGAGCGACAAACCAATGACGGATGGTGACGGTGGTGATCGGGGGAGCTCTGGTAATGACTACAAAGACATGCCTCCGCATCCACCATTATATGTGCCAAGCATGAAAAACGCTGAATACTTCAGCCCAGTGTACAATCGAACCCAACCGGGGATTACTAGAACGTGTCGCAAATCAGTCGATTTGTACGTCTTGCAACCCAACAGATTGAACATGAGTGGGTCGTTTAATCCACTCAAAGGAAAATTGACCAATTGCCACGCTACTGGATGCGAAAGGTATTATAATTTATAGTATCATTACTTATATTGATATTTGTATAACCTACTTAAACTTGTCCATGTCAAAATCATTGACCATTGTTATATTATGTGTAGGTATATTTTGCAACGTCTAACATAATATGAAATAACCATTATTACTTCCTAAATAATTTGGTGTCAGCTTATTATTTGTCCTGGTTATACATTCTATATATGATATCTGAGTCAATTTAAAAGTATTTCTAAGTTCTAGAAAGCATTATATACTGTATAATATTGTAATAAAATATGTTTTCTGTTAAACTGTGCACTGTCTATCACCATATATCGCAGAAAAAGCTAAACTAAATGAAACGGTTATTATTTCATATTTATCCATCGTATATTCAATAATTTTGTCGAGTTAAAATATTTATATCATCTTAAATATCAAGTTATCCATACAATTTTCTTTTAAACTCATCGCAATAATTACCAACCTATTTCTAACATTCTTCAGCGCGACCATTTAGACGATAGATATTTTCGGCGCTGCCGTTTCGGCGATAAAGACAAAATATAAACTAAAGTGAAAATTAAGTGTATAAGTTTAAGTTAGTTTAATAACATATTAAACAAAATAAAAGCATACATTTATTTAGATAAAAAAAATTGCTTAAAAAATAATAATCGTAAAATAAACCAATACCTATAGATTAAAAAAAAAAAACACCAGTTTATGTAAAATTAATATAGTCAAGTATGAAGTATGTTACAATGAAAACTGTTACAATTTTTCAATATTTTATTTTAATGGTATATTATTACATTTTTTTTTAAACTTTTTCCATAGATTTTACCCGTTACTAAATGTTCGTATTGTGTATCCATTTCTGCTTGTAATTTATTAATTATTATTTTTTAGAAATTTTTTTTATCTAAATAAATTTATCCATTTATTTTGTTTAAAATGTTATTAAACTAACTTAATCTTCGATATTTAATTTTAACTTTAGCTTGTATTTTTTTTTTATCACCAAAATTTCAGCAACGAAATGGTTGCGCTAAAAAGTCCCATTTCCCAATCTACCTTAATATAGGCAGAAAAAACTGTACATAAATTTCACGACTTGATAAATATCAATTTCTTTTCATATTTACAGGCCATTCAGTGTGCAAAAAATCCCCCATAGTAACCTAATACTATTAGTTGTGGATACTTTGTGCCCTTGTGGAAGCAAACAACTGAGTATTGAACCACAAGAGGTTCGAATGGCAACAGATGAATCTGGACAACCGGTGTTTAATTGTCAAGATCAAAATATGTTCCGGAGACGCACAGGAAAGTGCATTAACTATCATCCGGAAGTGAGTTTAATAATATTGTAGTATTAGTTTTTTATAATCCTTTTAAAATTGAACACTATTTGTCCATATTAAGTATAATACCTAAACTAGAAATTTATTTTTTTTAATGTTAAGTATTTAGAAATTTTTTTTTATTATTTCACCTAATAATTATGATAATTAGGGAACGAATTTAAATGCTTTAAAAACAAGAAAATGTCTTTAAAAAAATACTATTTAAAAAAACGTATTAAAAAAATGCTCTTAAATATATTTTTAATAATAAAAAAATGTGTTTCATTATATAAATTTTTATTCTTAGGTATTAATTATTCCATAAAATGAATATACAATTTAGATAAATACAATCGTTATATTTTTACCTTACTGTATAATCAGATGCTGCTTAATTATTATCGAAATTTATCGATTATTATTTTTAATTGACTTAAATGTATGAAATAAACTTTGTGCTTGGAAAGCAATGTTTTTAAACATCCAGAAAAAAATACAATTTGCATTTAAATCTGTCTCCTAATGGCTAATAATAATTATTCTCATAATAAGGTACATTAGTACCGAATATTGTCTAATGGAGTCTCAAATTTCGGGTTTGTACGTAGCATTTTTGATAAAATAAATCTAATATAAAATATTAAAATATTTAACTATGAAGTTTTACGAACATTGTTCGTTTAATTAAAAAACAACGTAATATTATTTTTCAATATTATTAGTTGAACATTGTACACGAGTATAGGTGCAATAAATTTTTTTACACAATATCGATAAGCTGCTCTACTTTCCCGCTTCCTTGTATTTTTAGAGAGATAAATATATAAACTTTTAAATATTATTTTCAGTTTATTTTGTTTTACTCGTGTTTTAGCCGTTGTTTTTGTGGATAGGTGTAATATTACTCATCATGAAGTCTCTATAAAAACCAATAATTTTAAACTAACAATTAATGTTACCGTTTTATAAATTAATATTTCTGTACGGCGTATACAATAATCATAAATACGAGTATATGATACGTGGATATGATGTATTTAAGCATTTAATGTCGACTTTAAACGACGATGTTACATAAAACATCAATGTACTCAAAATTAAGTATCCTATTTGAGGTGTACCGGTTGCATCATATCAAAATTGAATTTAATAATCGAAATAAAAAATGTAATGGTTATTAAAGTTAAAGTTAGGTTAGTAGGTTACCATTCAGTTGTTGACTTAATATTATTATTTCCAATTTCATATTTAAAAATATAACACTAACTATTATTAGTGGCGTATTTAGGATTTCTTTAAGGGAGGAGATGTCATTAAAATTGTCGATGTCAAACGGCTCTAAGTTGTATTACCTACTGATAAAGTGATGAATAGAAAAAAAAACACAACTATAACCATACAAAAATAACTAAAAAAAAAAGTGGGTCAAGGGGGAGATGTATCTCCCTAATCTCCCATCTTAAATATGTTTCTGACAAATATTGTGCATTAACGAAGAATTATTTTTATAATAGCCAATAAAAAAAACGATATTAGAATAATGAAAATTGATTTTATTTGATCACAAAATTTTTAAAATTATTTAAACTAATAATACATCAGGTACACTACTTACTGGTACACCAGCAGTAGTCGAATTATCGACTCCACATTCATTTGTGCCTCGTTGAATTTTGAAAAGTCCATTGTCACCCCAATCTTCGTTCCATGAGTTAACCATTAACCAATATGGCACTCCGTATTCTTCACCCCATCCAATCAATTTCACGGCATGCCCTCCTAAATATGAAGCATTTTCTGATCGAATGTAGACTCCTAAAAATATTAAAATTTATGTTAACGATTTTAGTAACTGCAATAAGCTATTTAAATAAGAATATAATTTATAATTAATATAAACTTACCTGACTTGTAACTGGGGAAATCGTCATAAACATCGAAAGATGCTTCAATGGGACCATATGTCATAACGTCTTTTTGGATACTTCCATATGTAAGGTAATACGAGTCTTTTGCTGAAATTATAATTGTATTGGTTTAAAAACATTATATTATATTACTGTTAATAGAATAATATAATATCAGAAAAAATCGTACTGTATCTGTGATCTTCATCAAAATCAAGTTCTTGATCTCCGTAACACATTCTCGTGCATCTATGATTTTGTTCCATTGGTTTTCCAGCACAAGTATTATTTCCTTGTTTGTCATTGGGACAAGGAGGGACTCTATATGGTTCACAGCCCTAAAAATACACGAGTTAAAAATAAATTAACGTATACTATGCATTTTCCTATTGACTATCAGCTTACCTCTTCTGATTTATAATCTCCTCCAGTGACAAGACCGTGTTTCTTAAAACGTTCCCATGCTTTTATTGGGTATCCTCCATTACAGCCATATCCACACTTATGACAGCAGAAAGTTAATTCTTCCGCAGATAATAATTGATTGAAATCTCCATTTGTAGCTACACATAGACGGTCAGCAAACGCTGAACTTGTAGATAATGCCTTCAAGAAAGATATTAAGTTAATAATAACAATATAAAATAATAATATTAATAATTTTATTAATCTTGTACTTTCGTCTCAAATTAACTTATAATGTGTTTTGTGTAATATAAATAGATATACCCAACACGATCCACAATTTCCTTGGTCTCGGACTCTTCCAATAGTAGTACAATGTTTCCACTTTTTCCTCGCGTCAAATTTCCTTGGAATTCTGCCGAACAGATTATCATATTCCTTGTCTTCTGATTTGTACATGTTGTAGTTAAGTTTGCTTGGAATTTGTACACCTTTGGATCCCAAAAGTTTTAAAATGTGTTCTTTCGGTGTAGATGGATCAAAGTTGATACCAGCCTAATTAAAGTAGGTAAATAAAAACGACATAATTCAATACTTATATAAATATTATTATAATGAGTTAAACATTTTTAAATTTAAATATATTGGGTGTAAGAAAAGCAAAATAATATAATAATATATTATTATTAACACTTTTAGTGACTACATTATTCAATCACTGTATATGTAATATATAATGAATACATATTGTTTAGAATGACACTTAAATTATATTATTTGTATTTGGAATGACTTATTGTGGTAGTCTATTATAACTTAAATTTTTTATAACGTAGGACCTATTTGATATTATTGAGTAGTGGTTAGTCTATTTATGATGTACAATGAACACAGCTTAATAAAATAAATATTTTCATTTATATATTAGTAATCTTTCAATCTCATGAAATTATTAAAAAAAAAAAAAAACGTAAATCTTAGAATATTAAAGTTAAGTACCTATGTAAAATATAGTTAGTATTAATTAGGTTTATTATAATATATCGTAAATATTCATCAATTCATAATGATAAATACGTATTTATACGTTTTATTTTATTATAAATTGGCAAATACCTTATTATAAATTTTTAATTTAAGCTAAATTAGTTTTTAGATATTCAATTTACTAATCAAGAATAAAAAGTGATAAATATGTAATCTAAAAAAATAATTGACTTAGGCAGAATATAACCTTAATGCATAATGTTTAATATAGGTACCAAATCTAAATATGTCTAAAAATATAAAATATATATACTTGCCTTCCACGTTGTTGCTTTTTCGTTGATTTTGTTGATATAGTCTTTTTCCAAAAAGTATGCTTGTTCTGTCATATAGACACTGAACAAGATGACAGACAATAAAATTAATACTCTAGCCATTATTGAAATTGTTTTTTTAAAATATATCAAAAAACAAAATGAATTTTAACGTTACCAGTCAGTGGCAACTTGCTAGTACAACCGTATAATGAGTTTAATATTTCAAATATCCACCATCTATATACTATCCTACGCGTCTCGGAATACTCGAATGAAATACTTAATATTTTATTCATAATTTTTTCTCGGAAGACTATTGAATATTTTCAAGTGTTATTATTGTATAAATTATACAAATACATTGTTTTATTTAAATAATTACCTTTGATACACTCAGAGCTATATCAAACAACTTTATGAATTTTGGTACCTAACCTATAAGTTATTGCCAAATAAATATACATTCATAGATATATCTGAAATTAACATTAAACTGTTAGAAACAAGTTACAAATAATAACCACTTTGCAAAATATTATAGTTAACATGTTCAATACGTGCTATAGTATATTATGTTATTAGATATATCTATACATTAATATAGGTAATATCTTAAAACAATACGTTCGCATATTGTTTCATTATTTCACTTATATTTAAAATTTAAATTGATATTAAATTGCCCTCCTCCGTCTCATTCATTTAAAAAACCTAAATTAAATATTGTTAATATATTTTTTATTTTTATTTTAATAAAAAAAAAAAAAACTCAAAAATTACGGTACTATTATCGGCATACAATTTCAGAAATCTTTTCTATTTTTTTTTTTTTGACAGAGAAATAATTATTAAAATACTTTTTATACGGTTTTATAGTGGCATCGTGGTATTGCGCCAATTACACTTTAACCACAAAAATTATGAGGAACTTTGTATTAAAATGTTCAGGATTTTTATTTAAAAGAAAAATAAATGTAACAAAGTAAATCAAAAATACTTAAAATGTCTAGAAATAGCTCACTAAAAACCAATGCAATTAAATCATGTCTAGAAAATGCTAATAAAATATAATCAGTCGAATGAGATAACATACAAATTCTGCGCATAGTTCTACTATTACTATTAACATAAGTAGTTATTACTTTTTTTATATGGCAGGAAATCGTGTATAGATGCGCAGAAAAATCAATTTTCATTAACACGTGGCATGTTCTCTCGCTTGACAGAATATTGTAACAAACATTTTCAAATTATTTTTAATATTATGGACATTTTAGTACCCTCTCTTTACGAGTACCAAAACAAACAATTTTCTACCAAAAATCGAAATATTTTAGACCACACATGGGCACGTGTTTCTATAAGATATACAATTTTGCTCTTAAAGAAAATCATTTTATGAGTACGACAGTTACCTCGACTGCGGTATAAATTATCAGCAATCACGGTTATCATTCTAAATGGAAATACAGTACACCAAGTACTAGCACATCATATCAACTTTATTATTCACGGGTTTCTTGTAACTTAAAATATTTAGTAGAGATTTAGTCATAAGTTTCAACTGCATATCGTATATATGTATAATTTTATATAATATATAAGTAGTAGGTAATATATATGTAATATTTAATTGGATAATATTATATTAATAATTGTTCATGTTTATCAATTATCATTAATTTATTTTGAATGTTTTGCTAAACCAAAATAGCATTCTCGATTGCGATGTTATTGTTAAGTGCTCCATAATAAAGTGAAACTGTTAACATTTTGTGTTATATGAATGATTTCTAGTATAAGTTTGTCTTGTTGCAGTAAGTTTGCATATTATATTATTTATGTCGATATTTTAAATTTCAATGAGCCTCTTGCCGCATAATCTCACTGGTGGCGTGAAAAGTGTTCTGAAATATAATATAATATAATATAATATAATTGAAAATAAATTATTATAATAATAACAACTTATCGTTAACATTGTATATGATTTAAATATAACACTTTTTGAGTTAGAAGTAGAATCTAAATTAACAGCCAATTAAAATAAAATTATAAATAAAATGCTTACTAATATTCGATAATAGTATAATAATCATGTACCTACTCGTGTTCCCAATAAGTGAGTCACAACAACGTTTATTTATTATTGCTGTATTTATTGATGTTATAACTGATTGTCGATATAGGTGAAGTGTTGGCGTCAGTACTACAAGGACCTAAATTTTTTTTATAACGTTATATATTTTATTTTATGCATATTTTTAATTTATATTACATTGCATATATTTTAACTATAGAATAAAATATATTTAGTAATATTTAAGTATGGAGTTTTGGTAAAGTTTTGCATCTATACTTATTAAAAAAAAATAATAATAATGATTCTATAATATTATTACTAAATATTATGAGTAATAACTAAAAAGTACATATTTCTATAACATTAGAAAAAAATCTAATAATTCATAACAGAATACAGAAGAATATAATAATAAATAAATAATATTATAACATTTATAATACTTTACTAGGTCACAAACTCACAAATAAAAAATAAATGTTATATAATAAATTATATCTGCGTTACACAGTTAATTTTTGTTGAACATTGAAAGATATTTAATATTTAAATAGGTAACTATATTAACTTAAAAGTTTATTTGTGTTTTTATTTGCTTATAATTTTATCTACTTAATTTATGGGCACGGGAATAAATAAAAAATTGTTGACTATTTAAATCAACTAGGTAATCATTTGGAGAAAGGCTAATTGTCAACTAAGGACCTGCAATTGTTAAAATACGCCTTATTTGCGCCAATATGGCAATATAATATTGTCGCTGTGATACATTCATGTGTTTTTAATCACATTTCTTTTTACTTTATAGGAAATTGAAATCAAGCAGTGCGGTTCGAGTTCGGCGCTACTGGTCACCTCGTACCTAATACTACTAAGCATGGTAACTGCCATATGGATAACGTGATCATCGTACTTCGGCTGAACGATAAATTCCTCAGCGCCTACGGTTTTACGAAAAACTTATAAGTGTATGATAATTGTTATAATTTTTTCTTCTTTTTTTTGTATAAGATCTTTTAAACGGTTTTTAATTTATATTATTATATAATTCATTTAATGGCCAGCGCTCGAATTTATATAAGTGCCCCGCTAAATTGTTGTAATAATAATATTTGGCCTACATAATCATACATTTCACATATTCACAACATCGTGTGTGAATTGTATATATTTTATTTATATATATAATATAATTTATATGTGTGTGTGTATAATGGACATTCCGTTATATATGCATATATAAATTATTATATATGTATATAACATAACTATACCAAAATATTTTTGTACGTCAAAAATTATTATATACCTACTAACTTGGGAATGAATTTAATATGATAATTGATAATGATATAGAAAAAAATAGACAATAATTTGTTGGTTATGTGCAATCGTATTGACTATGATAATAATAATATATAATATATTTATATACAACACATATTATAGATAACATTATTATAAATTATGATAATCATATTTCAACCGGCGCGGTTCAATGTTCAGTATGATAATATATAATAATATATTATACGGTCAAGTGGGTTCCAAGTGGTTTCAAGTGTATTTTCAATAAAAAAAATTTAACAGAAAATTAATTGGTTTCGATTACAATATATTATGTGATAAAATTATATTATTTAAGTCGAACCGCAGTAGAGTTACCCCCTGGCCCCTCCATCTAGGTCTCGTTACGTTCTTAATTTCTAAGAATTTTCCGATGACTCTTGTTCAGACGTTTCGCTCCCACAATAATATTCGAGTGTCGTAACGATATTTTTTTTCTAAAAACACGACAAATCAATTGGTTACGTAAACGAAAAGAAAAACAAATAAACTGTAGTGTCATCTGGGCAATAAATTAACCGAAATAAGATATTAGATTTAAATAATTTAATATCTTGTTTTCAAATTGTTAACGATTTCATCAAATCTTACGAATTTTTTCGAAGTCTGCTACTATTGTTATTTATACTTAAATATATTATTATACGCCCATTTCGTGTGCAAATGTTTAACAATTTATAAATAAATAAAAATAAAAAATACATTTTACCCGTGGAACTCCCTGTATTCTATACTTTATTAACATATTATCTACTAGTGAATTTATGTAGTTCGGAATTATTAAAATATATACGCTATTGTGTTTTTTATCGTTAAAAAAATGTGTCGTTTGTTTTTGTGCATTATACAATACTATAATTATCATTATTATTATTATATAGGTACGTGTATATAAATAATAGTATATATTTAACTATTTAATTATTGTTAGAGTCGTTTAAGTATATATATATATTTAATTATATGTGTGTATTTAATTCGGTTCACACAAATGCAATTGTTTTTTTTTTTTATTGTTGAATTCTCAGTATTGTATTCTTCTTTTCATCGTGAATTTTATATTTATTTTTGAAATCGTATATTATTACAAATTAATGTAATTCATTTTTTTTATTAGCAAAAATTTTGTATAAAGTAAACAAATTGTATCTCATCAGATCTATATCGTTCTAAAATTTCGAATCGTGCAATAGTATAAAAGTGACTTTTATACGAGTACGATAATATTAATAAGCCATTGTTTAAACACATATTGCTTCTTTTCGCGAGTCGATTTTAAATCTTTACTGCACAATAAAAAAACGCGCTAATATTATGGTTTCCTTGTTAATTGAAGTATAATTTAATTACATCATCATACTATCATAAAATTAAAATAAATTATTAATTCGTGTAAAATAAAATATTATACCACGTGATATTCTTTACATATTATATAAAACGCACATATAGCAAATGCTACACTTTAATTGCACCGCCAATCTTCTTTTCGGTTTTATGTATCATGTTTAATATTTAATATTATTATTATGACAATATCTATACGAGGTTAGGTACTATACTACGGTTTAAGGATTTTCAAATGGGTTAGCGATGTTGGCAGTTTATTGTTGCACCAATGTCGCATACTTACACCAAGCATAATGTCCGTGTAAAATGATTTGAATTTGATTTTAATTCTAAAACAGATTTAACGTTTTATTTGTTTGATATTTTAAACAGTAGTTTATAGTCTAAATCTAAATCATTATCGGCAATTGTTGTTAAAAAAAAAAAAAAAACAAAAAAAATTCAAAAAGGGTAGGTATAGGTATGTTTTGACCTAGTATTAGACAATTAGAAAAATTTTTATTAGAGTTTATCGCTATTCAAACATTATTATCGTTTACAAAACACGTTTTGTATTAGTTTGATAGGAAAATATTTGGTTTCCTATCCCAGGTAATAGATATTTTTTTGTTAAATTTAAAATGTTAACTTGATTTATAAATAAAACTGAAAAATATGGGGTGAGGATTTTTTTTTTTTTGGTAGATTGACCTGTCAGTCGTAATTTTTTTTTTTTAATTTAAATAATTGTTAATTTCTAGGCTTAATAATTTAGAATAATTATTATTATAGAACTTAATGTTTTAATAACTCAACATGGAATGTTCATTATTGTACGAACGTTTACTATTTTTAAGCATATACGTACATACATGCATTCAAACATATGCATAACTCATGTCTTCCAGTAACATATTATGTTAATGTAAAAATTTTACAAAAAGAACATAAAATCGCTGTCAGTTCTTTCAGTTTTTTTGTAACAAAATTATTTATTATAATCATATAATCATTATTATATCGTCTTTGTTTGTTATACCTATCTTACACACACACACACACATAACACAAACAAACAACGGGACACTAGCTAACGCAAAAAAAAATGTTGGGCTACCTATTATATGGGTACGCCTGATAGTAATTAGTAATTACTAATTGTGTCGATGTACTCAGTACTCATTACCTTATAGCTTTTAGACTTTTTATTAAAAATAACTATAATGTCGCTCTAATGTATAATACGGGGTGATTCTTTTATCATGAACCAGTCATTATTTCAAAAAGTATTCATGTTTTTGAAAACATTTTTTTACATAGTTTCAAGTTGTTAAAAAAACAAGATTTTTATTAGAAAATTATATTTTTAGATATTTTTCATCCCTATATTTTTTTAAGTTTTTACTTTTTTGAATGACAACATAGAGTTTTAATTTCATATTCCAAAGCAAAATAATTTCATGAGTATTTTGATACATAAAATTCAAATTTAGGGCGAGTACTGAGTAGTTTATGAGTTATTCTTATTTAAAGTTTAGACAAGCGGAGTAGTAGACAAACATTTTGAGGGGTAACTCCGTACCACTCCACTCCGTGCATCTAAACTTTAAATACTTATAACTCATAAACTACTCAACCTAAATTTGATTTTTATGTATCAAAATACTCAGGAAATTAATCTGCTTTGGAATATGAAATTAAAACTCTATGTTGTCATTCAAAAAAGGAAAAAATTAAAAATAATTAAGGATAAAAAATATTTAAAGATATAATTTTTTTTAAAAAACGTTGATTTTTTAACAACTTGAAAC
The DNA here is from genome assembly GCF_003676215.2 of Rhopalosiphum maidis. NCBI lineage: Eukaryota > Metazoa > Arthropoda > Insecta > Hemiptera > Aphididae > Rhopalosiphum > Rhopalosiphum maidis. Next base: position 87,166,879 of record NC_040877.1, read on the forward strand.
AATGTAACAAAATATTTTCAAAAACATGAATACTTTTTAAAATAATGAGTGGTTCATGATAAAAGAATCACCCTGTATATTTTATGTGTATAAACATCGAATGTACTTCGTCATTGCAGAGCATCTACTTACTTCTAAGTCAGTGCGTAACGGATTCTTTAAGCTATTAAATTTGAATTAAATGAAAAATTACTGCATTAAGTACATAGGTAATATCATATGTATTGTATTAATGAATGTAACAGTGTGTCATCCGCTATTAATTATTTAAAAGGATATTTATTTGTTATTTGATATTTTGTTATCATTTGTTCATATTATTAATTAATAATAAGTAAAATATTGTAAGCTAATTATTGACAAAAACGTCAGTCGTATCATGCTGTGGTGCAGTTAATTGTTTATGGCAACCTTGTGTACAAATTGTGACTTTTGTTATGTTTTAAAACATTTAAATTTGCTAAGTTGCTTCATAATAATTCCCTTTATTTTTAGACATCTCATTTGTGTAAGGTGCTAAGGTCAGCTATGGCTTCTATATTATATTATGTGTTTATAAAAGTTTTAAAGTCATGGTCTTGTATTTTTGTTAGTAATAATATTCGAATTAAAAATGATGTTACATGTTTATGACACATATACCTATTAATATACTTATATTAATTGTGTAATACATTAATTCATGCCATTCATGGTTTACAATTACAATAATGTTAATAAATTGTTGTATCTATACCGCAGTTATTAACATTTCAACAAGTTAAATTTTACTTATTTAAATAATGGTGCATTGTTTTAGTAGGCTAATTGAAACTATTTTAAAAAAGAGGGGTGCAACCACACACTCTGGCAATAGCCTCTTACAAAAAAATTACATACTTATATTTTCATGCAAAAAACCATTTTGAGCGCAGATGGTTTTTTCGTGATTCGATAATATTATGCTCCGCTGAGATGTTTAAATGTAGTTTTTGTGAAAGGGTTTTCATTATAAAGTTGAGGTGAAATATATTAAGAAATATTAAAACTCATGAAGAGATCGAAATTTTTTGTTTCCATTGCAGCTATAATACAGGTCATGCTCATCGAGATCATCTGACTATAAGCACATTCAAAAAGAGCACCCGTTTATGCTTATTAGAAAATAATAATAATAAAATGAAAAACATTTTTAAGTATTAATATTAAATTTATTTAATTTCCAGTTGAACTATTCTTCGTCAAATGAGTGTCGGTGAAGCGAACAGCGGACGAGTGATATCAAATGCTTCGTTACCACTCATATTTAAGCATTGTAAATTATCTTCATCAGAAATAGCTCGTGTCCCTATATATCATCTACACGAAAATATAATAGATTATACTATATTTTATATGATAACTTATTCGTAATCTGTTATTAATATAATATTGTAATTGTATTAATACTTTAGTATGAATATTATACACGAAGTGTATGTTTCAAATAATTTTTAACTCAACGGCAACGTATGCTAAATACTGATGACTTTACCCATTGCAACAGGTTATTAAATACAATTATTTATTATATTATCTGAATACGTCTCATAGCTTTCTAACAGATAAAATTTAGAAAATTTATTATACTCAAAATGAAATCGCGGGTGGTAAGTTTTCACTGTGGATGATTTAGATGACGAACTCGTGCCATAGCCAATCAAAAATAAACGTGCTTCGCTCCGGAAGCGCACCAAACGGTTTTGTAGGCAAATAATTATCTGCGTTTGATAAAGTATACTTGTCTTCTATTAATATAATAGCTACTAAAAACTATGTATGTTTTATGTGAATAAACGTTTTTTGTTATATTTTTTTAAATTGGTTATTATTTTATGCGTTATATACATTAGTTAACGTCAAAATGAATTTGTAAAATAATAATTTATACAGAAATTATGTGAAAATTATGACTATATTATCATATAGGTACTTTTGGTTTTTTTGTAACTGGTGTAAAAAATTCATAATAAACTTTATATTTAATATTCAAACTTTTCTACAAAGGAAAAAAAATTTAAATACTGCGATATCCTACGAAATATGATGTATGTAATAATGTCCACTGCGTATTTGGTTTCGTGCATTGTAATTGCTCAGAGTTTATCAATGCAAAATGTTTATATTTTTATCAAGTTTGTTGTATTCTATAAAAAAGGGTTCAGTCATATTAAATTGTCATCAAAATATTGCCATTTTAAGAAAATAATCGAGATTGAACGTATGTCTAAGTGGCTTTTAGGAGTAGCTAGGACGAGTAGGTACTTACGTTTAAAACAAACATAATACAGACACACTTCACCTACAACAAGAAATCTATTTTGTTATTTAATCACTTGAAAATAAAAGAAAGTTGAGTAATGTGCTTTGGCTCTACGTGTTACTTCATTCTTAAAACGGCTGTCTTGAGGTATTGCCTTATTGGGTTAAATACCCTCGAAGTCTCTCGCGTTGTTAATACACTCGTGATGTGTCACAAAACATTCAAAATTATATATAATAAATAGTCACTTTGCTCCGATTAGTCTGTTAACTAGAATGTTAACTACAGGTATTTCAAAAGAACATTTTGATTTTTTTCAATGATGAATCAACCATGTTAAAATTTTTAAATCACGAATAAATAATAATTATTTAAATTCTATAACTATAATAATATTAACGAATAAGCGTATGTTGTATGTCCCTACTGTATTGTACACTTGTACCCATTATATGGTGTATAATATTAATAAAAATAAAATATTATTATTTTAACAATTGAAAATTAAATACTAATTGCATTTTTACATGATTCGTGCTTCACGGGGAGCGTTCCGTTATAGCGGCAATATAATACATAAATAAATAGGTAATAAATACAAAACAATATTTATTTCATCAAATAATAATTAACTATGAAAAAGCATAAAATAAGTGTACATGATATCCCTCTAATAAGAATAGAAAAGAATTACAGAGGTTTGTTTTAGGTACCTCAAAAATAATTATAATAATATATAAGTTAACGTCATTATTTATACTAAAATATTATCAGTTTAATTTTTTTTAAATAATTTGTTAGTATTTTTAATTTTTTTCAAATTAATATTTAATTTTTTACAAAGATCTATTCCTGTATAATATTGTATTGTGTTCATTTTTCCAAATAGTTTATTAACTTTTATAATATTTAAATTACCTACTATTATTTACATTATAGGAAAAAAATTACATACGACAACGCTATCTAGTGGGTGAATTATTAAATGTCATAAGCTATGACATAAGAATAGTTCAAATGTTCAAAACTACATTAGACGAATCTGCAACATTATATTGAATATTGATGGTTACCCATGAGCCAAGATGTATTATGCATCAGTTAGTTTAAATTTTAATCAAATTATTTTTACCGTAACCAAATACTAAGGTATAATTTTGGATAACATAAAATTCTGTTGGTATGTACAATTAATTCATATTTTTTAATATAACATGTCTACACTACTTCATAATTGTTTTCAAAAAGATTTAAATTTTAATATATTTGAATACTGAATACCTAAAAGCTAAGACGTAGATAAAAATTTATGTCAGTCTTTGTTGAAGTTTTTCACACAGTAAATAATATGATGACTGTTTATCATGTTATATATTAATCAAAAAATATATAAAGTGTGCTAAAAGTCCTGTATTACTATCTAATAGTACTTGAAGAAACTATCTGTAAGTTCACTTTCTAATCTTTGTTTGAAATTATTTCATTTCTTAAATAGTAACAATATCCTGTCAATAATGGACCCACAAGTTGTTTTAAATTTCTCTTCTAAGCCTATTTTTATTAACATATAAATGTTTTTTGAATTCGCTGGATTTTTATTTGATTTTAATGTGATTCTATTTTCAGTGAAATTTGTATATACTATATATTATTTGTAACAACTGTTCATTTTTTATTTATACACATATTATATAGTTGTAATCGTTGAGCTGTATTTATTTAAATATTAGATGCTATTAAATTCAACAAAAAAATTACTCTTATGGCAAATTAATATATCAATATTGTGATTTTTCAACAGTTAAATTAGAACTTTTTTATTATAGGTTATTGATGAAAAATTACATTTAAATAAATTGATATCACAGTCTCACATAGATAGGTACTCTGTTAGGTACTTAGAGTAATAAAATACTTTTGGGACAGGTTGTATATTTAACTATCAAAGTTTAGTAAGTTATAAATGTCAATGATAATAGTTTCAACAAAATTATTTTGTATGATATTTACTTGAAAATGAATTTATTAATATTAATCTTAAGCTTAACATTCGGACTGGTTATGGTATCCACTTTTCCAGCCCTATTAGTTCATGCTGATTGCTGACTGATATACATAATACTGAAAATGGACTTACTAAACTTTTGGTCACTTGGGTAACTGACAATGCAGTGTTGTATTTGATTTACATTTTATTTCATTTTTCATCCAATATGGTAGTTATTTTGAACTATTCATAGCATCTGAGATTCGAGAATAAACGATAGTAAGTTTATGGACTAGTAATACTTAACCCACTAGATGGCGTTATCGTATATGATTTTTCTTATGATGCAAAAATGTACAATTTTATTTTTACCTTTATCAGTACAAATAATTATTAACATTTTATTATTATGGTCACACAATGAATAATTTTCAATGTTTAATTTTTAATTTTTTTTCGTTGCCAAAAAAAAAAAAAATATTACATATTATTAATTTTTGAGTCAATATCACTTTGTTGTAAAACAATTCTCATTGTTCATGATATAAAATATAAATAAGTAAATATTATCAATGAATTAATATTAATCAACATATTTTAAAAATATCATTGATTTTATGATTTATAATATATTATAAAAATCAATGCTTATAGTAAAAGTTTTAAGTCCCTAAAATTAATGTTTATTGATTTTTGAATTATAATAAAATAATGAATGTCATATTATTAATGGTTTGTTATATAATTTTGTTAAAAAATGGAAATTTAAATGTCCATAAAAAAAATTACTTTTATATATTTTTTGGTTTCACTATTAACTATTTTTTAATAATATAACCTATACGATATTACGATTCGAAATAAGAGTTGTTGCCCGATTGTCGTCCAAAGTGGCCTTATCTTTTCCTTTTTTTGTTGTAAAATGTAAAATGATTTCGGGTTGTAAAAAGTAGTTAGGTATAGAAAATACCTACTGGTTTTTGTGATTATTAAAACTAAATAAATATTTCTATTGCATCTAACGTATTTTAAATACTAACTAATAATTTTTAAATAAAATACTATAGCACAGTAGCACAATACAGTTCTTCATACGAGTCAATAATATTTGTCACGAATAGCTGCAAGATCGCAAACAAAAAAGTATTTAGTTTTAAGTTCATAAAAATCAACCTGTCTATAACAATTACTATAATTTTTTTCTTTTATTGTGTTTATGTCTTTTATTATTCGACTTTATGTATACTCGTACGTATATCATAAATGTGTATACTGTTTGGTCTGTATGTGCATCTTACTTGTAATTTTACTTTATATAATATGTATACCATTAAGGCATTTAAATGCAATTTTAATTTTTATTTTGAAATATGCTAATTAAATTATTATAATATGAGTTAATTGACTATATATATATATAGTATTCTGAACCATCTGGTTGATATTTGTGTAATGATGTATAACAAAGTTAAATTATAATTTTATAAAATTTTTATTTTTTTTTAAAGCGTTATTTTGGGAACCAATGATCTGTATTTGGTCGCGATCGGGATATTTATAATAATCAGGACGCAACGGTGCTACCTGATTTCGGCCATCACCGTTCGAATAAAGACGTTTGTTTTGTACGGCACTAACTGGCACAACCCGAAGGTGACAAATTTCGTATTTTGCGAATGTGCAATCGCAGTTTAGTAATTGATAATTATCGACGATGCCGTGAAATTAAACGAACCAATAATTGAATATAAATATAAAATTTAATTTACCTATTATATCTAATGTTTTGCAGATGATAGGTTTTCGATGTTTTATTTTTTGTTCGGCTAAAATATAATGTACATTATACTATTTTATAGTATAGGCAGAGAAGGACGAAATGTGAGTTTATTCTTCTACGTCGAATTTATAGTATTACACTTGAGTATTAGATATTAAATAATCATTAACACACAAAAAGGAATGCTGTTGCATTCGTTACTGATAGAAATTTTTTTTTGATTTTATTACATAAATGAAATATATATTATTGAATCTGTCAATGTAAATATTAATATATTATTATGTTCATTTGGAATGCCCTTTATGACAAACAGTTATATTATTATTTATTTAAACATTGTTATATACAATAAAAAGGTATTGGAAATGTCTACAAATATTTCAAATATTGAAAAGATGATGGTTTTGTATGGAAACAATTTTATTGCAAAATTTAAAGCATATAATACCCAGACAAAAGATGGTTCGTTTTAATACTTCAACATGAATGCGGCTTTCAGGTAAGACAATACGAATTAAAAAATTAGTACTATTTAGTTATTATGATACATAAAAGAAGGCAATTATACACAGGTGCTTTTTATTAGTAAAACCCAGTTTCATATAATGTTACTTAGTTACCAGATTTCAAGGGCGGATACAGGGAGGGGGCAATTGCCCTACCCCCGTCCACAAAAAAAATATCATATATTCCAACAAATTTTTGTTTAAATAGATGATGACCTTTTTTTTAGTTGATAACTAACAAATTGTTCCCCCCCCCCTCTGTTTAGGACCACTGTACTCGCCCTTGTCAGATTTTCAACTATACAATTGCATACATAGTCTCAAACCTAATTTCCGATTTTATTTTTAATTAGGTACTTATACGGTACAATTAATAAATTTGACAACGTTCCATACAATTTCATATTTAATCGTGTTAATATTTTTTCTTAAAGGTACTCGTATTTTTTAAATCCATCTATAAACCATATCGCAAAAAAGGACAGACGTGCGCAATTGTGTTCTATCCGGTACAGTCGCATAACCAAGGATCTAAAGTTTCTCCATAGTGATGGTCCATGAAAATATTCCTAATAGAAATTGAGATATATACCTATAATGATAGGTTTTTAGTAAGTGAATATTGATAACTATATATACCAATTACTAGCTGAATATCGATGTGTTTATACTTTTTTTTCTGGTAGATTAGGTACTTAATAAGACAAATATAAAACAATAGAAACCATTGTGATATATATATATATATATATATATATTATATAATTTAAGCATATTATACGATAAGGTTTCTTAGAAATGTGTTTGTACTGCCACCTCGATTAATCTACTCCGATTTGATTGAACTGACAAGATATAATCAGTAAGTTTATTGCTTCGATAAAGTATAATATTATATTGCAATTCATTGTTTATAACTTTAAAAATGTATTTGGTTGGTATAAAGTTCCACGCGTCCTATATGCTGAACGTATAATATACTAAAAAGTAAAAAGTGAAATTACGATCAGAGATCTTAAATTGCAGTTTTCTGTTTTGTGTTAATACCTATAGTGTGTATAATAATATTATTCTAAAGTTTTGACTTTAACGCATTAACTGCTTAAACGTTAAAATAACAAGAGTTAGGTTAGGTGAACTAACGCAATACAAACTCAAGAATAATTAAACGTACACATTTTCAGACAACAAAATTGCGTCTACTGCTACGACATATAATACGCAAACTTCTAATTGTTTTGAGTTGGTTGTACTATTAGTATCATTTTTAATTGGTTGTGAGCACGACGATTTTGTTTGGCTGAAAATGTGTAATTGTATAGAATGATTACACGAAGAAAACAGTGAGCGCAATCTATTGAAAAATTTTATTTTAATGCTTTGAAAAATCGTAAATACTAGATTGCCCGTTGTTGAACTAGTAGGATACTATAAATTATAATATAAACATTATTAGGTCCTACAGTAATTAATTTAACCAATATAAAGTATATTGAGAATATATTTTACCAGAAACATTTTAAAATTTAGATAGGTAGGTAGTATACACTTATGACTTATCTCAAAGTTTGGAGATACGATGGGGAACGTTAGATTTAAAACACAATGAAAATGAAACTTTCTTGAGATGATCAACTCGTTAGTTAGAATTTTAAAAGTTTTTGTGAAGACCAAGTGTTTTGTTTTTAAAAAACCATAATTACGCATGTTCTTACGTTAAAATGTATTTTTCACGTAGAATATCTTATTCTATTATTAAAAAAAATCGTGCCATATGATTAGTATATGTGAATGCGTTCAAAGAGTTGTATGTTGATTACATTAAACCCGATGGATTGGTTGAAAAAACAACATTTTACATCGAACCACAATATATTAATAAAACATTTGTTTGGGAAGCATACAAAAATAGAATAGACAAGTTGATCAGTACTGAGACAAAATGTACTCTTGTAGAAACTGGAACAATAAAATATTCAGCGGGGGTGATTATTTTAAAGTACCATTTTATGAATATTTAAAAAAAAATGTTTATGATTACATTTTTATAAAAAAGTCGTATTGAGATTTTTCTATTCTTAAAGAGATAGAACGGTTGATTATTTGAATATCGATTCAATGGCAGGTTTAAAAATTAATTAAAACGATTTTATTAATACGTATAACGTACAATGTATTAGTTCGTATGTTCTATTGACTACAACGATTAATAGCTTAATAGTAAATTGCATAGGTTATAGGTATAGTATAATAATTATTATGATAATTAAGTATTTATACGTTTACCAATAATAATTAATGTTTTATGCACGTCACACGATATTTTTTATTCGTATTATAAGATATGTGGTTATGTTTTTAGATTTATAGACAGTGGCGTATCCAGGGGAGTTATACTCATTACTCCCCTCATACTTTCGAAAATTGTTAAATAATACAAAAAATTACTATTTGAATTACCTACGATTATTATTATCGAATATGTACAAATAAAACACAATAACTTAAAAATATTACAAATAATAATAACTAATAACTAATGTCAACTATATATCATTGACTGTGAGCATTGATTAAGTATATTTATTTAATCAATGCTATAAATATATAAATAATAATAATGTAAAGTTATCGTATAGTGTACATGAGGTACATACAACTGATTCGCAGTACAACATTATACGCCACCACTTATCTGCATGATTCATATAATATAAAATATAATAATACCGATGGCCAGATTGATAGTTTGCAGTTTTAGAATTATCGAATTTCGATACCATTTTTTATAATAATATTTAATTGTCTGTGTTGAATTCTTAATACAGTAGTCAGTCGGTAATCACTTTAGTCTGCATCTATAGTGATTATCAGAGCTGTTCCGTTAAGATTTGGCGCCCAGGGCAAAATTAAAAATATTCGCCCCCTATTTTATTTATCATTATGCATTTCAATTTTTTTTGGCGCCCCTTTAAACCATTTGCCCGGGGCGCTTGCCCCCTAAGCCCTCCCCCCGCGGCACGGCTCTGGTGATTATAATAGACTGTTGTTGTGTTGTGATTTGTATTAGTATTTTATTATTTATTTAATACCATATGTGAAATGAGCAAAGAATTTTAGAACATTTTAGATGAACTTAGTATAGCTATATTATAGCGATTAGATGTCGCCTATAGTTACTTATAGTTCGGGCTAGTTAGCAATACTCTGACGATGTGTGTAGACCCCCAACCGCTAGTTCTGCGTTTTTTTTAAAATAATTTTTATAATAGTGAAACAATGTTTTTATATACTTGTACATATAACACAAGTAACCCAGATGGTTCCGAGTGGCAGGATACTGGTCCTAGTAGAATTTATAGCGTTTCTGTTTATTGTGCGTTAAATAATAATTACGAATTATATAACTGATTGGCGTGGTTCTTATTTAATAGTATAATTTTTTTTTTTTTGCTTCCAATATGCGCGTTCTGAAGTCGTCGAGCAACGACAAAACTAGACTTAGACTTAATGTATAATCTCGCGATTGTGGTTTGATCTATTTCAATGATTACTTTTTGTATATTTTTTGTATAAGATGGAAGCATACGTTATTTCGTTGATCGCATTATTCTTGGTTATCTGTTTATATTTTTGGAATTTTTTCAACTATTTCTCAACATTATGGCATGTGTAACAAACAGATTAAATACGTATTAGGTGAGGTTTAGAGATATAAACGAATATTATTTGACGCATAAGCGCCTAAAGAGTTTGTAGTTGTTTAATAATTAAGACGAAAACCCACTGTAAACTTTAATAATATTCTTGTTGTGCATAAAGTTTCTTGTATCCGTCCGTTTCACGTTTTCATAAATTGTTTTATAGAAATGACTACGGAATACGGTGTATGGGTGTCTACTACCTGCAGTAATTCACGTCGACGAGATTCGCACATAAACGCACCGTCTTTTCGAGTGTATACCTATGGTGCGTAGTGCGTGTACGTCAATCCTGAATCCATATGATTACAACACTATTATGTTATACACTTATTGTACCTACTATTATGATATTTTACATTTAACACTATAGGTGTTGCTGTATGATACTACGTGTGTTTATTGTTTATATTATTCTCACGACGACATACGCCCTTATGATGTTACCATTTCAACGAAAGTGCATTTAAATAATGAACTTCCATACCGTGTTAAATGTATTTTTTTTTTTTTTTTTTTTTAGTGATAACAATTAAAACAATATCTATTATCTCTTACGGGCTCAAAAAAAAAAAAAAAACACGTTTGAAAAAGATTGTATTAATCGCGTAAAGTAATTAAAAGGTATTGATATTAGACATTTTGATTTTTCATTGAATAAACAAATTTAATAAGCATTCCGTCACCGTCGTGCTATTTGTATAATTGCATTTCTTTTCAAATCTTATACAGATGAATCTTATTACTTTATTAACATAAGTTTTAAGTTTGTTTAATATTATTTAAAAATTAAATTTTAAAAGTTACTTGTATGTTATTTTTAAAAACTTTAATATGTCTTTCTGAGATAAAATATTTAGAGGTTTAATGCATCCATGACAATATCTACCTACCTATTAAAAACTAATATTGATAGGTATTCTTATAAAATCCTATAAAATCTATATTAGTTCCGAAAGATTACTTGTGAGTCCTAATAGTCCTACCAAATTTTTATAAATAGTTTGGTTTTATGAAGATTTTGTCAAAAAATATGACCTGAATATATTGCCGGATTCTTAGACTGTCTCCAGTTATGTTTATCCATTGGGTTTGAAATCAATGTTTCTGCATTGTGTACATCTGTTACAACTAATTACTCATGTTTAAACATTAAACATATTATAGAGAATTGTCTAATTTTAAGAAGTGTGAAAACAAAACTAAATGTTCGTTTTTATAATTTGACAGTACCTAATAATTAAATTTGACTGTTATAAATCATGAGCGAATAATTTTACCGTAAAATTTTATTACAATTATTTCTAAGTATATAATATATGTTCATTAGAATATTTTTTTCATTTTATAATTTTTAGTATAAATTAAAGTGTTATGGACTTAAAATATTTAGAAACTTCAAAAAGGTCTGAAATGGGTTTCTTTGTGTAATATTATTATGATGTAATTATTTGTTTTATTTTGTTTTATTACTAGCACATAATTATTATACTATCGCCATAAATAGGTATTTGCAATCATCGATTTATATTGCTTAGGTGTATGGAATTCGTATCGTTTATATAAATTCATCACGTTTACGAGTGTAAGTTAATTAATGTACAATATTAATATATTCGTTTGACATTGAGATATTAATTTTTAAAATATATATTTAATATTTATACCTACTCAATATTATTTATTTTTCTTGCTATTCTACAATATACAGGATTTAACGACGTAAAGCAGGATTAAGGGCTTAAATTTTAAAATGAAAATTTCGGTATTGATACTTGACTTATAATGATAAATTGTTTTTATTTTATCAGCATGATTTATAGCATCGACAATATAATCTTAGCATGCGGGCCACATTGTTCGGGCAAAAGTTTCAATATTACGGGCTGGAATCGCAAAATATGTCATTTGATCTATAACCGCAGAGACTATAACAATAAAGGGATTTAAGTTCCCTACACACTATACCACTATACTTATCGTTGTGTTTTATTACAATTAAATTTTTTTGCTCCAGACCATCATTATAAATGCCTGATATAGTTGGGAACATTTTTATTCAGACATTTATTCAAATAAAATATGACGTGTAATCGAATAATTTGTCAAGATGAAAATATCACTATAATACCAATAAAATTCTAAATTTGTAATATTTCGAAAAATTATATTCTATAAGGGATTGCACCGAGACTGAACCGCGAGATGTTGGGCATAGTGAGATAGCCACTATGGATGTGTATTTGCGATTATCAGTTAATAGTTGTTATGAGTGTTTTTCATCTGTTGGACGACGACGATGACTCGTAGCAGTGGTTGTGCTCAAAGAAGGCGTGCCATAAAATGGTTTTTAGAAAAGTGACTAAAACCAGTACTGATAATAATGACATGACGTGGTCATCGGAAAGCGCGAAACAGAATATATGGCGGGTCGACGCCTGCAAAAGGACCTCTCCTCCAATCCAAGGAAGACGTACTTTTTTGCCGTTTACAATATTTTATGTATTTCACCAATACCCATCACGATCCCCATTGAAAGGAGATGTGGCCAAACCGAAATGCGCAAAGGCGGTCGGAGTTATCGTTACAATAAAAACGCTGGTCACGACTAATGACTGTATAATATGCGTGTTGTAGCCGTGTGCGTGTTAACGTATATGGCACGTCGATAAAAACTCACTTCTCTTCGGTAATCGATTTGCACAGTATTTAGTTTTTTCCAACACATTTATTTTGTTTTATTATTCTGTATTGGTGCTTGATGACTGAAGCCGGTACGTGACTTTTCGTCAATTCCGTTTTATAACTAAATGTGCTATCGATATGACTTATACATTATAATGTTAATTTTGGTGTTAGACACTGCGACAATTAAACGTTTACCATTAAACAATATAATATGACTGGGCGTTTTCATTATTATACTCTGTATTAAGTGTGCCGCGAGTACCCACTAAGTGTGCCGCGGTTTTTCCATAAATTACCGATTGCATTGAATTGTGATACAAGAAAATGCGGGTATGTGTCAACTATTCGACCAAGAATTAAAAATATTTATTAGCCCATCAATCACACATTTCTTATTAAATGTATATATAATTATAAACAATTTTGTTCATCTAAAAAAAAAGGTCAGTGTGCCGTGAACATTTTTTTGTAGTGTACGGTGTGCCGTGTATAAAAAAAGTTTGAAAATCACTGCTCTACAATATATGTATTACGGTTACTGGTAAGCAACTATAATATAGACATTTTATAATTTTCATACCGAAAGTTGGAAAAACTCTCATGCTTAACAAATTGACAATAAAATAAAAATGAATATTACCCAATGTTAATAAAAATACGAAAAGTTGATTAATGTGGGGCGTCGATTATGAGAGTCCTTCGTATCAAGTGTTGTGTCGAACAGTTCAAATGACTCCCTTTCCACCTTTGGCCGAGCTTCAAATACTCCACTGCCCCCGCATATAATATGAGCGAATTCTATTTTATCATCGTATTTAATATTATCGAAAATCTTCTCCCCATTATTTTATTCCGTCGACATCGGACCATTGTTTAGTTTACGGCAAAAATATTTTGCTCGTATTTCGTGTTAGGTTCAAACTGTATAGTGCTGGCTGGCATAGGAGAGCGAGTTCTTCGATGCCACTAAAACATCAGCTCCAAGCGAATCGGACCGTGTTGGAATTAAGCCAATTCTTAGACCGTGTCTCGAATGCGAACATCAAAGACAATCGCGAGTCGATAAAAAAACGTAAAAATTCAACAACATCGATGGTGGTGAAATAATGTCTAGAATCATTTTTGAAGCAGGTCACTACATTAAAAGCGAGATAAAAACATGATTTAATTTGTTCTACGTTAAAAAATCTATTTTTGTGATTTGAGTTTTCAAAATTATTAATAAATTTGCATATCCGTAAAAAAATAAAAAAATAAATATTGCAGTACATTTAAAAACTCGGTGATAGTTTAATTGTTTTCTCCTTTTAATTTTAAACGGTTGCTAGTAAAAATTCCTGCAAGTTAAAACTTTGCTCACAATTTATTATAAAGTTGTATTTTAACAGATGCTGATATGATTTTCAATGGTTTTATTTTAAGAAAGTGTTATTTAGAGTTTTTCGGATGAAACATCAAACTATATTCTATCACGGGGCGACTACTAAGAATGGTAATATTTATAAGACAACTTATAAAGGCGAAAGATAATAATATATTTTGTGGTTAAATTGTTTTATCAAAGAATGATTATTTAAATTAAATATGAAAAATCATTTATTTATTTTGACTATACAAAAAAATTAGATAAATAATATATACTTATGTATTATATTATATACAAACGTTAATTAATTGAGGCACATTTAAAAATATTTTCAGAAATATTTCATATTTTTTAATGAGTTTTATTTTGGCATGTAAACATACGTAATGTCGTTTTAAAATTAAAATATATATATAAATATTTAAAAACTTTTTCATCATACACTATTTATTATAATCGGTAATATAATATTATTGTTGAAATAGCATAATACTATCTAATAGTATATATATATTTTTTTTTTGTACAAATAGTTTTTTCTACCTAAAAATAATTTGTATTTTGTCATTTTTAATTTTAGGTACTTTTATTTCAAGTGATAAACGTCAATATTATACTGCAACACGTCACAGAAACATATTGATCAAACTAGACCAATTTTTAGTTAATTAAGATATGGGAAAGTATTTTCACTTTTAAGTGCTTATTATGCATTGGTTAAGTTTCGTAATGTACGGAATAGTTATAGACTGTCATCATTAATTCATTTTATTCAGCGTAAGTAAAATCCAAACTTTATAACGAAGGATTAGTTTATGTAACAAGACAACTTTGTTTCCCTTACTATGGAAATCTTTATCTCTACAACTCTTTATCTTAAGTATGTACAATTTTTAAAACTCGGGATAAACTTAATGTACCATTTTTTTGTGTAGAATGTTTCAAAAAGTTTTATTCGTAATTTCATAAAATATTCTAGAATACGAATCGAATAAATAGTATATGTATATTATTTTTCTCCAGACTACGAGTTTACAAGGTTTATCGAATCAGTAAATACTTTGGAGTTAAAAAATAACCTTTTGATTTCATACCCATATAATTAAAAAAAAATTACAATACAGCAGTAATAAGTGATAAAAATATAACGCCACATTTACTGATTTTTTAGCTCTATAAGTCTGTTTAAAAAAAAAAAAAAATTAAACTTTAAAATTATAACACTAGTATTTTATCCTTTATAGACATAACATAAAAGGATATAAACGAATAAATCATATCATATTCAGCTTCACTTTTTCACAAGTAGCTAGCATATACGATTTGTGTAAGAAACATGCACTACGTGCATAAGTAATTAGTTTAGTGAATTGTTTATGTTATTGTTTGTTCAACTTGAATACTTGAATATTGTCACCTTGACATGATTATTATTATTATTATTATTATTATTATTATGAATTCTTTGTCCAGAGACGATGTGTGTATACTTGAACCGTTTTTAAACCCAACTTTTTTAAATTTGAAGGCGCTTAACCATGAAATCAACATGACAAAAATCTTTTCACTGTACATTGATAACGTTCACGGTATTCGAGATTTGATAAATTGGTTGTTAAAAAAAAAAAAAAAATCAACAAATCTAACAAATACTACGGATAACTCAAATTCAGAGATCGTCCACTTCTCGTGCCACTTGAATGTTTATTACACTGTACACTTTGTTTATTTATCAGTACGAATGCAATACCATACATAACCGTTAGAAAGTGTGCACGTAAATTACAAGCTCGTGGTCATTATATATATATATATATAATATATAGGTACACTTAGACCACGAATGCTTCAAGTACGATTTATTTTTAAACTATACAAAATTACACGGTATTGTACTTAATAATAATTGTAGATGTTTTGAATTTACGCATTCAATTTGGACGTAGAGTGTTGGTACGGATCTTTGAAGGTTCGATTACAGTACTATTACATAATGTTATAGTTGTAGTTTATTGTAGTTACTGTGTTCCGTGTAGGTGCGTGTGTAAATAGATATTTAAATGTACGTAGTAGTTATAAATTGAATTTGTAGCAAGAAAAAAAAGGACGTATTTTTGACAAAATATTTCGAAAGCGAAGATTTGTGTATTATATCGTAAGCAATGAGAATAAAAACAATTATACTGGTTTGTAATGATTTATGAATTTTGACTCATTCGGAAAATCATTTGATCATGTACATTTTATTATCGTAAAAATTCAGAGAATTCGTTTATAAATAAAATGACGATCGCTCCGCGATTAAGTTATTTCTTGGCTTATGTTTTTTTAAGTAGGTACAATATGTATATATGTACAAGATTGTATAACATTGTAGTGTACACAACTTTCCAGCGCCTTTCCCTTTGAACACTTTGCTGGTCGACAAAAACGTAGTCAAATAAACGGTAAATATAGTTTTAGACGGGATATGTTATTCAACTCGTTATTATCGTAAGTGTTATGTGATCATCAAACAGAAATTATCCGGGAGCCAGTGAACAAAGTAAGTGTCATTCGATGATAAAAAATTCATAACCAAAAAGAGAATAACCAAGATAAGTAGTAACGTAGTTCTTAGTGGAAAACAGGCCGTCATTTAATCTAAAGGAAAAAAGTGGTTGCCGAAATTCGTGACGAGCATAAGTTAATGTTGTTTTTGGTTATAATTAAAAGGAGGAAAAGAATATCATACTCGAGAAGCGATACAGGTATATACCGTCGTAAACTATTGGAATATAGCGGTATAGCCAAATCTGCAGCTACGGTCTTACCGTTTCAAAAACTTAGTCGCATCGAAAGTTTTTCAATTTGTGAAATTGATTCCCAGTGGGGCATATACAATATGATAATTATCAACTTAAACAAAAACTGCTCATTGTTTTCAACTTTTATACATTACATTCCAATCACGTTTCTATTTCGGGGACACTTGTTTTAAAGAAAAAAAATTTATAAATTTAAGTTTTTTATGCACTGGTATTGCCGTATAATATACACTTTACCGAAAACATGTATGAGATGATATTTTAGCCTTTAGGCCGACACTTGTCTTGTACACGACGCGGTGACATAAGGTGATAAGACACAACACGTGTGGCAGACGGACGAGAGCTTACAATTTACACGATATCACGTAGTTATTATTATAATGTATATATAATATAATAACAACATATCTTTAAATTGTATGTGTTCAATTTCTCATTTATTATCAAACAAGTAATATTACTTGCGGGGTATGAGGAAAACCACGAGAGATGGATTTAATCGGCATTATTCAAAAATCTATTATTATATCACGCATGGCCGTCGGCCGTTGTATAGCAATTTAATTTTCATAAATATTATTCAACGACGTTACGTAATTATCAAGAGAATTATCATACGGAATAACTTCTTAAGCTATTATTATATTAACGGTACCTACCTACCGTTTATTGAGTTGAGATTGAATAAATACAAATGAATGCATAAATTCTAGTCAATGCATACCGTGCATTTCATTTTCGATAGTGAACCATCAGATAATATAATATTTTAACCTGCCCATATATGACTTATCGAGACTAAAATTAAAAAAAAAAATTCTCTCTCACTTTTACAATGTATAAACAGTCGTAATAAGGCAGAATGTTTAATGAAAAATCGTTTTGTACCCTTTTGAACTGTAAATTATAAGGAATATAATGTATAATATACCTATAGTGGTAATACGGTATTAATTTATAACAATACGTAATGCAGATCGTTTGGAAATGATTTGGGAAAAATAATGAGCGTCCAAGGACATGGATAAACTTCGAAGTATAATTTCATGCTTTGTAAGGTTTAAAACTAATTATCAACTATTGTAACCCCTTAGGGAAATACCATCTTGGCTGGGACGAACAATACGATGAAAATATGTGTATGTAATTGTCCCAGCTGAGAAGAAGCGTGTGTTTAAAAATATAAAAACAATTGATATGAAAGTGACTGAAGCTGAAAATAATTTCATTAGGACGCAAACAATAATTAAATCATCGTACTGTGTTCAAGTGTATCAAATAAAATTAAACAATAAAAAGTATGAAGACGTTTAATTATTTGTATTATTTATCCGTTCTAGTAAATATAATAATGTTATATTGTACATAACGCATTATATGCATACTTCTTTGCACAAAGTCGTCTATAAATCATACATGACACGGCAGATGGCGATCGGTTTAATGTTTTTCTCTCACTTTCTCTATCAACTTTGAGTTTTTAATTTTTAGTTCATAATTTAGGTATGATAAACAGTAACTATTATGGTGTTGTAGAATATTATTACTATAACTTATAACTAATAAAACTAATAGGTACTAAATTATAACATTTGACTTATATTAAACTTAATAAATTCAATAAAATCAAAACTATCACACTTACATAATATTATGATGAGTATTTTTTTTTTTTATCGTAGGTATCCAATGCTATTTTTTGATCCTTTACTATTTGTTAATTGACAAATATATAAAACTAATTATGTGTTGTACTTAGTTGTTGTATCGATTTTTAAAAGAGTTAATAAATAATAAAAACTCAAAAACCGAAAAATCTGAGAACACTTTGTTAAAAGCCAGTGACTTTAAATTGAAAACCAAACTGAAGACACAAATATTAAAAAAAAAAATGATTTAGCTATTAATAATTTCGTCTAATATAGTTTTGAAAAAATTGTAATTTCTTTCTGATAAAACACTCACAATAGAAAATATTTTCTATAACAATAATACACAATATCATAATAGTTAATATTTTACTTACTATTTATGGAGCAAGCTCGTTTGCAATAGCCTGGAACGATATTTGCACTGATAAATTTTACTTTAATTTCTATTTTAGAAACTCAACATTTTAGAATTTTTTCATTTTTATCATCAATATGTTTGGATTTGTTAATTATATAGGTATTATATCAAAATAATAAAAAAATCTCTACTCTGAACTCAATTTTATTAGAAATATTTCATTGCTCTTACATATAATATGATTATATATTATGTAACCTTACCTGTCCTAATTTTAGTGGTATTAGATGCTCGTGCATGACTAATCCGTATTGGTGGCATATTCAATTTTGTTTCCGTAAGCGAATTTTTTACGAAACTTTTGTATTCCTTTATCTCCTGTTATATTCGTATAATATGAATATGTTTTTGATAAATTTTTTCAGGACAAAAACCGACTTTCTTTGTTCAATGCCAATAAGTAAATTCTCATACTTATATTCGTGTAACGAGTTAATATATATATATGTCTGCTAAATTAATAACTAATTTGCAATTTTAGCTCTGAATAGTTATAACGAATGTTTGAATAATTATATATCTAAAATCTAATAAACCACTTCCGTGTGTTTTAAGTTTTGTCAATTGAAGTAATGCGAATTACGATAAATGTATTACGACAAAATAAAATAATTTATATAATATGTGAAAACTTTCTCTTGCAATATTTATAGATCATTTAGAGAAAAATACATTCTTAATATTTATATTTTATATTTTTATAATGTAATAATTTAATAATTCTATAATTGTAATTTATTTGTAGCTATTCTATTAGTAAAATATATTAATTGTACTACATGAAACAAAAGACATTTTGAAACAACACTTTACCACTTTAGCAGTTTATAATTTATACTATATAACTATGATACATTTTAAAATGTACTTGCACATTTTTCATTTAAACTTAATGATAACGTACAAAGAATATTCGAAACTTTAATTATGTTCAAACAAATTAAAATCACATACATTTGCTTTTGTTCAATCATACTTTATCGTGTATTACAAGAAACAAGGAAATAAGTGGAAATGTTAGTTGACAAAGTAAACTGTAATTTGTACTATTATCAATGACTGTGTTTGGTATTCAATCGATTTAATTCCCCCAAAAATATTTAATTTATAATAAGTTTAAAAGATGGACTTATTAAAATTAAAATATATTATTTTTCAAACGCAGAAAACCATTTTATTTAATAGTTTTCGATCTCGTTATCTCTAGTAATGTGTTTATTGTTTACACAAATCGGTGCATTCAAATTACTATTATTCATGTTATGAATCATATTATTTACTAGAAAATACATATTTTGTTATACTCATAGATACTATTGTAGTATTATACCATTTTTGTTATCTTCTACCGAATACGAATAAGTGTTATTTTCAAGTGTCCTCGAGAGAAAATTTATTTTTAAATACCTGTCGTTTTATAATGTATTTGATGTGAATAAGTCAATTATACAACACTTACATACTATGATAAACTAAACAAAATACGATTGGAAAAATATTAAATATAGCGGAAAATAATTCAGATAAACTTATATAATTTAATTGTTACGTTATTTCGTATATACAATAATTTATTAAACAATGACATTTGTATAAATATAAATATATTATATAACTTAAATTGTTGTACAATCAATTAAAGAAAAACTGAATAATTTTCTTAATGTACCTTATTATTAGTATGAGGTACACTTTGGATTAGTTGCACATTATTATTTAAACATAGTCAAAAATAATAAACTTGTTTAATAATATGAATAACTATGTATTTAGAGGTAGGTACTCTTGAGCAATTTAAATTATCTGTTGAATAATTATATTATATGTTCATTGTCCAGGGTGTATATTATTAATTTCACATACATTAATTAAAACTTTTCAAGTCAGTTGGCCCAAAAAAAAAATTAGATAACTTGACCAATTTTATTAAAGCAGCCGGTCTAGACAAATAAATATAATCATATTTTAATAACACATTTGTATTTAAAAAGTTATTTACCAATCATGTTCTTCCTTTTTATTAATTTGTATATGCATTTATTCAAACTATGATTTGCGAATTATTAAGTATACCTAAGGACCACATTTTCAAATTCTTAGATTTTTTATACCACTTAAAAAGCGGATGTTTTTTTTTAAACGAGAACCCCCTTTTTTCTATAAATTGTTTTATCCAAATGTACCTATATAACTACAAATTAAAACTAATTGGTAACTGTTGCATTATTATGTAATGTATGTAATAAGAATAATAGTTTTTATTATTCCTTAATTATGATTTTAAATAGAATATAAAGCAGATGTAAGCAGTCTACTGTTTAATATACATTTTATACTCAAATGGTTTTTGCAAATTTAAATTGTTGATAAATTATCATAATTTTCAAATAATCATTGTCTCCATATCTTTCAAACATTTTATTATGAACTAAGTATTAATTTATTAATGTTTATTACATATTCCTTAGTACAAAAAGTGAAATATCTCACATTTGACTTCAAATTTTGTTTTAGATAAATAAAGAATTAAAAAAAAATATTTGCATAATGATATATAATAAAATAGAATAGTTCTCATTAAAAACAAAATTGTATCCATCAGTATAATTAGGACACTCCTGTAATGGTATAAAAAATATGGTATACCTACTTGAAAATATTCTAAAAATTAGAATTTAAATAAATACACTATTGAATGGAATATAATATAGAATATAGATGCCAGAATAATTGGTTACAAGAAATAAGAAAAAATATATTTATCTACGTGTTAGGTAATAATCTAAATTTAATTAATCACTGATGTTGCCAAAGTTCCTTTTAATACAAAATAATATTTAAAACTTGAATAATGCGTTGTATTTATGCGCATACAAATTAAATATAAAATTAAAAAAGAATTATGTGCTATTTGTCCCAAGAATTAGTGATATCTATTTAAACAAAAACTTTATGTCTAACATGTAAAATATCCATATAGGTACCTACCTGAAATATAATATGGTAATAGTTTGTAAGGATTGCTTTAAAAAAAAATAATAAAAATATATGTCAAGTAGAAGTTTCATGAAGTATTATCTTAATTATTTTTAAAAAATTCTGTTTTAGTAGGAACAGAATTTAATTAATTGTATACATTTTGTAATACATTGTCTAAATAAAATTTCTAAAGTAAAATATTTTCTTTGGCAAGTACTACATGAAATGTTGATAGTTATTGATTTTTCATTTTATATTATGTAATATATTACCACAAATAATAACACAGTATTTGTTTAAATCGGTTTTTTTTTGTTATTCAATGTTAATTCATATTTACATACGTATAATGCAGTAACTTTATACTTTCGAATTAAAAAAAAGTGAGTTTTTTAATGATACGTTGATGTTTTCAGAAATGGGATCTAATAGACCCACGCAACTATGAATGTTTGAAAAGAAGAACGCGAGTGCTTAATAATGCGAGACGTTTCACGTTGCCCGCTCGCCGGCCACAGCACATAGTTTTATGTACCTACTTTTCTGTTTTATTTGTTTGCACTTTACATGGGTTGTATACAATTTAAACATTGCAATATGACTAGGAATTGAATTCAATACGGAACACTTATAAAGTTATAACTGTATCGATCTGTTGAATGAAGTAAGTACATATTGATATTATATATATTATAGGAATCTAATTCAATTAATTCATAATTCTTGAACCGCTTATCCAGCAGCGATTGCAGCCTTAGGGATGGAACTGTGTTTTTTTTTTTAAATGCTCTCCATACATTATTATTTAAATGACTCGAAAGAACCTATAAATATGTTTAACAAATACACACACACACACACACACACACACACACAGATATAAATAATATATTATATAATACTAGTTGATGAAGTGTCATCTGCTCTTAATCTAAATTCTTAAATAAATAAGTCATATGGTTTCAGACACTTGAGACGTATGATTTACCGGTGAAAATGTGTTGAATTTTTTTTTAATCTAATATTGACGACATTGCAGACGATAAAACAAGCACGTAA
The DNA here is from genome assembly GCF_003676215.2 of Rhopalosiphum maidis. NCBI lineage: Eukaryota > Metazoa > Arthropoda > Insecta > Hemiptera > Aphididae > Rhopalosiphum > Rhopalosiphum maidis. The sequence goes on from NC_040877.1 coordinate 87,190,109, forward strand.
AGCATATATATATATATATATAACGGGAGATTCCATTAAACATATTAATCAGTACCGAATACAATAGATCTGATGAATATAACAAAATACAATAGAATATTATTGTTATTTTGAAATCGGATTGTAGAATACATTTTGTGGGTATCAAGGACGAATAAAATGAAAACAATTACGAGGGTTTTGATCCTCAGTAAAATTAATAACAAAAAGTTGTCCAAGATTAATACATTGAGGTTGATTTAGGGAAAAATAATGTGTTAATAGGAGCGCATAAATCGTACACGAAAAAAAATATTTCTAAATTCATTAAAATTATGACCTCTATATAATATGTAAAGATAATTACATTTTTCTATAAGCAACCATTATTATAGCTAATAATAAAATAAATTATTCACGAGAAAAGCATTTATAATTTAGGATATCAATTATATATTATTTAAAGTACACTAAAAATATTTTAAAAAATGTACACACACAGAACAACACTTTTTGAGTATTTTTAAATTCATTATGTCAGATTAACATCCGTAATTTACTCATACCGTTTTAATATTTTACCTATTGTTGTAGCCGTGGGTTGAATATTAGTCATACCGACACAGAATTAATACATTGATAACCCGTCGTGTTCCAATTCATATAATTTTTATCAAAAAACTTTTATTCCGGAAGTATATTTTTGAAAGATATTAGGTACAACAATAATACAGCAACTACATATTTTATAATACAGGTATAAAATGTTTTGATAAATAATATAAAGCATTTGAATAATTTTTAGTGTCTGGCACTGATAAAGTCATATTTTAATTATTTTTACACGCAAGAATATAAATCTCAATGGCATATTTAAATTTTTTTTTTTTAATGAAGAAAGGATATGTTTTTATACAGAGCTTACTAACTGAAGGGAAATTCTGCCTCTCCTTCATCATCTATATTAAAGTTGCGATGATTTAATAACACTATAAACACAAAATACGTTGCTAAAATGATATATAACCCGTTACCCGAGAGATTAAATATTTTTCGCTAAAATATCATATTAAGCAAATCATAATTAATAGAATTTACACTTATAATCATAGTCATAAACATATTTAAAACACAAAATTCAAATTTCTATTTTTTTTTTTTTTTTTTGACTCAATTCATCAACGACTTCATATTATGTCATAGTTTTGATATTTTGGTGACACGCAGATATGGACAAATCCATATAGTTTATTCTCAACTGTGCGTGGTCGTTAGAGTCGTTAGACTATAAATATTTTAATTACCTATTGTATCGATGACGAGTTAGGTATATTTTTAGTGTTTATATTCAGAATGTCCCATATTTTTTTTCTTGGAATCAACATTGCGCATTTGAGCAATTGATTATTATTATTGTTATTTATAAATTGTCGTCACCAGTGGTCAAAACATTTAAACGCCAACTACTTCGGACGTCTGTTTTTTTCTGTACAATAAAAATATCTATGTACGAATAATTAATACCGTCTTGGAATGTTGCAAAAAACTATTTGAAACAAAATAATAATAAGGAGGTCTCGATCCATTAGTAATACACCCCGTGTAAATACGTTACTGATGGATTTAGATTCTTTGTTCGTGTGTATAGTGTATGCACGCAACTTAACGAATAACATAACAATTACCCACCAGGTAGATGAAAACTTTTAAACATTTTGTAATCTTTACAAACGTACACTGCTACAAATTTTAAGTTCTATTTACGCGATGTTTGTGGAATAAGTTTATACTAAAAAGTACATTTTTCTTTTATTAAAATGTTCAAGATAGTTGCGTGTGTGACATGTAGCATGCAGCAGTACAGGAATATAATATTATTTAAATACACATTGCTAGTGCTGTGTGTATGTAGCACTCGGGTTAAATGGAATTAGTTATCTTTTAAATTAGAAAACATCTCTGTTGGCGAATAGTACCTACTTGTATGTAATAATATGTTTCTTAGAGTTATTTCGATCTAATGATGTTGTACTTACAGTTTAAAGTTAAAAAGTAAATTTACCGAATACTAAAGTCTCGTTTCTTAATAACATGGAATTAAACTTTTCAACTTGGTAAATAATTTTTAAAATTTAAACTTTTATAATCTATATGAATAAAAGAATGCAATGAAAAGGAAAAAAAAATAATTAAAAACATTTTTAATAAATAATTTATTTGGTTTAAAACTTTCTTTTTTTAAGAATTATTAGACCTTTTTTAACGATATGATCGAAATCAATAACATCCATCGTTCAAATCACTGATCGGTACCCAAGTAAAAGTAATCATAACATAATAAACATTGCGCTTTGGGTCGCATAACATTTTAGCGAACAAAATATTAATGACATAAAACGCTACACTATTCACACATATACGATAATATAATAATCGTAATAACACATTTTACGACATGATATATTAATATGATGGCAGTTAAAACGGTGCACTTCATTGCCGCGGTATTCGTACGTAAAATAGTAACGTAAACGACTTTGACTTACGCGACTTATGAAACGGCGGTATTTACCTACGAGTATTACGTACAATAACACGTAGACGAAAAAATGAATTCGACCGAATTTCGTGCAATACAATCGAATTGTATTGTTTTGTTTTGCGGTATAAAACCGCATGCGAGTGACGTTGAGCAGCGCTAGGGGATGCTGAGGGGTCGATCATTAGTGAGTTTATGCCTAGCTGTGTATTATATCATTAATAATACGATGAATAATATTGAAGCGACGCATTACCGCGCTAAATGCAAAATACACACGCTATACAGCGAGTGTCCTCGTTCATAGCTATCAACTACGTCCTGCCTTTAATTTGAAACTATGACACGGTTGTTGAAATTTGAATATTCGAATCAAAAACGATCTATACAAATGTTGGTTATCTCTGCAAACTACCTATATTTAAAGACAAATACAATTTAATGGTTAAAATTATTATAGGTAATATAAACAGAGCTCTCGAATACTTATAGCAATAATTTTCAAAAATACCAATAAATTGTCTTAAGTTATTGGTGTTACAGAAATATTTATTCAGATAATTTTCATTTATGTGACCTAATAATATGTATAAAATTCATAGTCAAGATAAAGTACATATATAATATTTAGTTATATTAATAAGTTTCCTACGTGCCTTATCGATGTCGGAGATGTATTTTCGTACTTTTTTTTTATTACTGCGGTAATGACGACGAAGAAACAGCGTGTTATCTATAAGCCATTTTTTTGTCTTTTGTATAGCATTTTTATTTGCATTAAATCGTATTATAATATATTATACAGGGTGCTTAGTGATTCACTAAGCACGATCGCTCAGTATATATATATATATATGGCAACTTAAATTTATTCTTATAATTATTTAAATAAATTCTATAAATTAAAATATTTTACCCATTTGCATAATATTGTATTCTATATCAGTGACACGGATAGCTTATACGAATTTCCAAATTATTATTACTTTTAAAAACAACGCACGATAAACATTTACCAAGCTTGTTCGTTTTCTTTTAGTGTCTAAAAGTTAATATCCTTTAATAATGGTTTCAGTGTCTTACATGATATATAAAATATATGTTTTATTTAGTCTATTATACTTATTATGACGAAGTACCTCCATTGGGAGGTCTTTAACTCTATATTTTCAGTCATTATTGTGTCTAGTATTATCTACCAACTAAGCTCATTGTTCAACACGTGTAACAGATAGCCTAACTGAAAATATTATTCAATATACTAGGATGATTTTTTAAAACGTAAAACGCCAATGTTTTAAAATTACTTAATATACCTAATATTACTATGGTATCGTCAAATCATCATAACCCCCATATCATTGAACATATATTTTATTATTATCAAGAAATAATGTTATTTTTAGTATATCGTAAATAAAATTTAATAATTCGAAAACTTTACTCGTTAGAATTTCGATATACCTATAATACCTATAATATTCACCTATATTTTTGAAAAAGTAATTAGATTAATCATTATTACAATAAAATATAGTGGTTTTTGTATCAACAGTATAATTTTTGATCAATATAAGACGATTATTATATATCATAAAAAAAAAAAACGGATATTTGAAACAAAATGGTGTTAAAATATATAAACTTGAAAATTCTAATTATGTAAATGCATTATTAAACGGACAAATGGGGGTGAGTATGCTCGATGAATCACTATATCTGTATAATGTGTGTTATTTGGGAAATCCGTCACCGTCGATTAATTGTACGTTAGTTTCAGTCATTTAGGTGATTTAATGTCAACAAAAAAGAAATATTATATATATATATCAAAAACACATCGCAGACACATGATTCATTACCAGCGGACGTCGAGTCGTACGTGCGTGTTGTACAGTCCTTGCATCCCGAGAGGTAGGGAAAGTCTATAAGAACCCGGTCATCGCGTCCACCTTCACCAGTGTTATTACTACCGATAACCGTGATACATTGTATTAACATATAATATTACATTATCTGTCGGAGTAATTATTGTCGCCAGTCGAACACACAAACTATGGCTCGATCATCGTCAAGTGTCACCATGAAAGTGAGTACTTACCTGATAAGTTTCAGTACAAATCCGTCGTTATTATAATATATTGTTATCTACCACAAAATAGTCAAATATTGTTTTAATCATTACAATATTATTAAAAATTTGAAGTTGTTCGTACATTTCTTATTTTTTATGTATAAAAAATAAAATTCAACAGTCTCTTCAGCGATTGTTATTCTGTGTAGGATATTATAATTTTACATTTTTTTTTCCGACGATTTGTCATTGCATAATATTATATATTGTCTGCTAATAATATTATAGTTATACAAAAGATTTACATAAGCTATTGTACGAAATTCAAAATGCTAGTGCGAGAATGGTCAATACGATTTGTTTACTATACCATTGACGATTTAACTATAATGCTTCCGCCCGCACGAGGGCAATGAATCGACATGTATGTCAAAAATAATAATACGTTTATCGATGGGCAATGATATAATAAGCTTATCAAGGTCGCGTGCGTTTTATAATTCACCTCCGTGCGTAAATCTTAATGTTTAGGAGTTTGTCGATATTACACAGGGTCATGCAGTCCCATAAAGACGGCAGAAACGGTATTTTACATATTTTTAAACAGTTGATTGCTGTTATTTTAAGTTATCGAAAAACGTCTTTCAACGAAATAAGTATCGATCGTTTTATAATTCGTTAGCTTTTGACGTACAGTAGCTAACGAGAAAACGATTTTTTTAAACACCCACTAAATTTACCTTTATTTCACGATTGAACCGCGATGCTAGCATAATAACAAAATGCAGTGCTATTCTTTGAATACAAACCACTTATTTTTCTTGTTTCCTTAAAAAATATATAGATATATTTTTAAATAATTTGAAACACTTAAAACATCAGTGATGATTGGAGTAAACTGTGACAATAAGGAATATCTTACTGAAACATAAAGTAGTGACTTTGCTCATACACAACTTAAAGGCTATATATTATTATTATTATTATTAATAAGAAAAAAAACATCAGTTGAATACTTTTAGATAGCACATCAATATTGTCTTTTATAAAAATTATTATGGAATAGTCATTAGTTTGTTGTGTTAGGTAAACTAATATAATATAATAACTTATAAGTACATGGTTTTACAATTATTTTCAAATTACAATTATTTATTAAATAGTATAATAAGTGTTTCGCGTTAAAAAAATTACCGTATATCATAATACCGGTTACGTTCATATTATGTCAGTTCGTAATATTTTCTTGACCAAATATAAAATGCATCGTAAATAATATATCTCGAAAATATTATACTAATAAATTTTAAAGAAGAATTTTTATTTTTATCTGTACTAATAATTATTATAATTTAAACATTTATTGGATTTTTCATTGAGCCTTAGAATTTACTATAGTTTAATGGGCTTGGAATTGTTTGGAAGTATATCAAAAAACTTACTGTATTTAAGTTTTCATTAATGTGTTTATTTATTTATTATTAATCGAGCTTTCAAGAATAAGCTAATAATTTAGGGTATTAAAATACATACCTATAAGTAGTGATCATAAGTTACGTTTTAAATGAATGCCTCGATAACAATTTTTCTACCATTAAATTTTTTAACAATTGTAAATACGCTCAATGTAAATTTAATAGTTTTTCTATGATTTTCTAAGATAATGTGTAGGCTTTAAAGTGACATGTTCTTAAAATTATAATTTTACATACAACATAAATTATGTCAATATATTCATGATTATGTATATATCTATTATATTATGTACCTGTGTATTTATTGTATTAATAATTATCTATCTGTCTGAGACCTATTGCTATTTTATAATACGTGTTTATTATTTTATTAAATACATAACTTATATACTTAAATTTTATATAAGTCACCTTTTCAACTATGATTTTGTCATATGTTTATCTGAATTTAAATACGCTTAATATAATATATTTATTTTTTGATGAACGTGATAAATTCTTAATGTGATTAAATTTAACTACCATTAAGATACCTCTATCTGAAATACAAAAAAAAAAAAATATCACATTCCCTCAGTTTATTTAGATCAAAATGCCTAACTAGTTTATAAATCCTTTTGTTTGATCCATCAAAGAATAAGTATGTACCCGTATTGACATCGCGCTAGCCGGAGATTACTATGTATTACAGTTTAGGAGCAAAAAAATTACCTCTTTCCGTAATGTAAAATTAAGAAAAAAAAAAGGTTTTTATCTTAAATAATATTATACTCGTAAGGGGGAGGACAAAGCTGAACAATACTTGGATGAATTTATTTTTCGAAAGCTTAAAAGAGAAACATTTTTAACTATAATTATTTAGCCTGCCTGCAATTTTAATAACAAACATAATATTTAAAAATTTATAATTATTATTATCAGTTACACGTATCTTATGACTATTAGTGTGGGTCGATAAATAAAATAATAACAATTACGATTTTCGGAATAGTGTTTTTATGTCTCAGCTGAAGCTTATGTTGTTGTCGCTAAAACATATTATTTAATTTGCATGTTGCTTGAGTGGTATTCGTAGGTACTCGTACAGTCAATAATAATGTTGTCGTACAGTATAGTTTTGAGTAGGGTGAATTTTCAATTAAAATTGTCGCTGTCATCATAAAATTTTCTAAGTACCTACAGATGGTGAATTCCAAATGTGTATTTCAAAGTAAACTCTCAATTTTGTAGAAATATGATAATATGACGATAACAGAAGGATAACTTGAAGAGTATTGGGTTCGAAAACAGCTGCTCAAAGTTGTAAGAGCCAATCGCCTTTATATAAATACTTGAGTATTCCCTTTTGCCAATTAATAACTATTTTAGTGTTAGAATTAAACTGATCTTTGATCAACAGCATCTTTATTATTATTTTAGATGTATTGAATTTGTGGTAAAGTGAATTAATGAATTAATAACTTTCTATAAACCGTCTGAATCTAAAGGTATCCAAAAAAATATCCAGTACTGCTGTTTAATTATCATTTCTTAATACTCGTATTATTATTACCATTCGTTTTATAATGCTTTAATCATACATGCTATATTATTAAAACAATATCGAAAAAACTTATTTTTCGTATCCATTACATATAAAAACATAGTGTTTCAGTAAATATTCAAATTCTCAAAAAGTATTAACTATTCTATTTTTTTTTTTTGCGTATTTACTTTTATAAACAATATAACATGCATTTTTAATTCAATTTATTTTTTTTAATGATTTTTGTTGAAGAAAATTTCAATATATAAAAATAGATTTTTAACGAGCTAGTTAGTGAATTATTTTGGAATGGAGTATTACAATTTTGCGGGATAATCATGTGCTACTCTATTCTCTTCATTCAAAAATTTTACTCTATTTAACCATCAACCAAATCAGTTATTAAATCAAAATCACTAAAAACTTTTTTTAATAACGTTTTCTATCTTACATAATGATGTTTATTATATATTTTTTTAAACTTTTGAATCAGTTGACTTTTTGTGCTATCGAACTTCGGTTACCGTAGATTCTACATATATATATCATTGTAATTGTGTTATGAATAATAATAATAGTTTTAGGTAAGAAATAACATATATTTTAGGAAAATTGCAGTTTTAAAAATTATACGTTTAATACTTTATATACATATTATTTTATACGTTACTTGGACTTGAAAAAATTGATAAATTTAACATGAACAAAATATTTCATATACTATAGTATAATTTTATTAAAGTAATTAAATTTAAATATATGTTTAATAAGTTGAAATTCAGTAATGCATTGAAAATTACTTCAAAATTTTTAGTTTTTAATCAAAGTTAGCTATTACAAAAATAGTTCCGCTATCAGTCTACCGACAATCTGACGTGTTAATAAGTATGTAATGTAGTCATGTAAGTAGCAAAATTTCATTAGGATTTATCTCTAGTTTATCGTTTATTTTAAAACGAAACAGGAAGTGTAATCGTAAAACACACGTGCATTTTCTTGGGTTATTATCTAAAACATGAGTAATAGTGAATAGTTGAAATGAAATTAGAAATTATTGAACCCAACGACTTTTTGATATGTGTTTAACTGTGGGTTGGCTTTTATCAATACAAATATAATAGGTACGTATTACAAAGTATTCGTAAAAAATAAACACTATTCATATATTTTATTTTATTTAAAGTTAATAATGTGATCCTATTAATTGTACATTGTACAGTATATAATACATATTTGATAATAAAAAAAAAAAAAACGTGAATGGAATTAATTATACGATATTTATTTACTGAGCTCGTTGAACTTGATTTTTAAAAATCTGAATACAATTTTAAAATGTCCATAGTTATTTTTTTTTTTATCAAAAATCTTTTAGCCAATAATAGGGGAATGTTTATAATTTTAAAATGAAATATTAATAATGTTTTATATTTATTTTCATGTTTTATTCATTCCGAATAAACTGATGTCACATTATCGACGTATTTATTATAAATATAATTTTATTAATAATTTTGTTATAACAATGCATTGTTTTTATATTTTGTATAGAGTGAAAATCTTTCCAAATCTTGCCGATCGTTAAGTATTCAAATTCGAATTATTCGCAATAGATCATAAATATTTATCGGTGAAAATAAGATAATTTATTTCGGGGAAACAACTTTGGGTTATGCGTGATTTCTTTTAAACTCTGTCTTGACAATTTCTGTTAATGTTTAAAGATCGGCAGTGCCTCACTCATAAACGTGCTCACGTACACACTTATATAGGGTTCTAGAGGTTATAAAAACTTACCCGGACCGGGCGAAGACACTTTTGCTGTTATTTTAAATTGAATTCCAATAAAAACACGTCAAAAAAGGGGGAAAGAAAGTTCTCCCTTGATTTCACTCTTACTTGGTGGAATTATAAGCGGAAAAACTGTATTACCTACCTTATACCGATTTTATTTCTGACTGGGCAGGTGGTTGAAGGTCTCGTCAATTTTACGGGTTGCGTCACCAAACAGGACCGATTTCATCTGCTCGGCTGTCACTGGGCAATTTTCATATCATAAATATTTTTTTCAACCTAATATTTTTGCACCATAAATTGACTATATACCACTCCAGAGGGGTTGAAACTGCCACCCACTAAATAAAGTTATTATGGCAGTTGTATATGTAGGTGTGTGATCTACGGCCGTGAATTAACATGGGCGCTATCGTTGGAGTGTCCGTGACGTTTTTACATAAACGTACTCGAAAATTCGCTGCCTGGTGAATGAGCCGAATAAAGTAGAGATAAATACGACCGATGAGTATACGCGTACATTTTTACGAATTATATAAACTGCAGTAGCCGTAAACGATTAAATTGTAAACTTTTTCTTTTTTTTTTTTATCGCCAATTTACTGTGTTCAATGTCCATCAGCCACGGTATGAGCTAGTATATTATATTATATAAAGTGATTATTTTTAAACACAACGAGAACGAAAATTTCGTTTTTTTTTTTTTTTATTTTAGTTTTTTAGGTCATTCTGAAATCAAATATAACACGTTGCTACTAGCCATAGTATATAATCGTATTACCATTATGTAGCAGGTAGACAGCACCGGCAAGAGCATTTGCGATTTATTTATTTTTATTGTAGACGTTTGATATTAATAAAATATTACAGCGAAGGGTTAATAAAATAAAAAGTTTATAAAAATTAAATTTATTTTTCTGTCATACAAATAGCATGCAGCACGCGGGAGGTAAAAAAAAAAAATGTTAACAAAATTCTGTGAACATATCATATATTGAGATTACATTACTATTATTATGTATTATACATTTTACTATGAAAACGGTTATAAAATAATACAATACTTGGTCAACGGTACAAAGATGAATTGTTACAGTACAAATCATAACAATTTTTAAATTTATTTGGATGACTTCCAAAGCCCATTGGCTGTATGTCGGGAAATATTCGTCCTTTTTATTCCGAAAAATAGTTTCGAATGTCAACATGCCGTTTTTGAGACTTCAGTAAGGAATTATAATTCTAAGAATGGTTAAGACATTTATCCCCGGAGTAGACGTTTTAATGCGTTAGTACAATAATGTAATTTATAAGACGATACACAATAATCCGCGGGACAATCACAATAAAAATGAAAACATTTCGCTTGCCGTTTACTCGACGCGCGTTTGTTTGATACAACAATATTTTCACGGACTAAAACTGCACATATTACCAGTCTATAATAACATATTAAGTATCGATCATTATTACAGTAATTAAAAATGTTTTTCTCTCAATAGGTATTCGTATTGGCCGTATGCGTGTGCGCCGCCCTCGCACGCCCGGAAGACGCGAAAATGGAAAACAAACCGGCTGCGCTCAAATCCGAAACCTTGGCCGCACCACTTCCGACGAACATTGTAAAACGAGCTGCTGACACGACTCAGCTGGACTCGTCGCTCCCGAACGTCAGCGAAGACGTACTCGATAAAGCTCTTAGCGACAGGAGATTCGTGCAAAGGCAGCTCAAGTGCGCCACGGGCGAGGGACCGTGCGACCCCATCGGACGAAAAATTAAAGGTCAGTGTAAACAACAATAATCATCCAAGAGATTAGTTATGTTATTATTGCGCTATGTACACACGGGTCGGGTAAGAGTGTTTGGTTAGGTCGGGCGATTTCGATAGAATATCGTTGTCAGTATTTCCGGTATTTTGTAAGAAAATAAAAATAATAATACCTACAATGATATATTGTTTAACACTATTTATGGTAATGTCGTTTAAAATATTTGAAACGATTCTAATCTGACACCATTGATTTGTGCCGTACACTGACGACGATAGATTATTTACCGGAATGTTGTTTAAGGTCAAGTGAGTTCTCAGTTTACTCATTTACTCACAGCGGCTTTTATTTTTATCTCAAATAAGTACCTATTGCTCAGTGCACGGGTATATCTGCGTTCGAGTAGTAAATTAATTATTGCACTGTACTTATGACGAGCACTTATATATAACTGCAGTTAGCCTATTCGCATCGAATTTAAATACCACTTAACTCGAACATAATATTATGATATGTCTCGTGTGTTAAACCAAAGTGTATATACAGTGGATTCCGCTTAACGTGGGCACCGGTTAATATGGGCATCCGCTTAATACGGGCAAAATGGTCTGGTCCCAATATAAATGTATATTAACAAGGTTAAAAAAAGCCGCGCAATATAGGCACTCGATACGGTTAATGTGGGCAATATTATTTTACCACAGTGTTAGAATATACACATAGGTATTTAAAAAAGACTAATTTAATCGGGTTTCGTCATATCTATGAGATTGTGTTTGTCGAAAGTAATAAAAAGCACTAGGTACCATTTAAATCTGAAAAAACCCTTTTCTGCATATTGTACGAAAATGGCACTAATTAGTTTTTCGTAGTTTCTATTGTTGAAAATAAAGTAACAACATTACGGTCAGCCACTTACATCTACCTAGCAGTGAAATTTTGAACTTTAGATGAAAAATAAACGACTGAAAATATTATTGTTGTGCAAAGTAAAAAACTACCCACTTTATGTTACAACAATAACAATATGATACTATAATGATACTACCGATCTTTGGTAAAAAAAAAATCTGTCTTGTAGTACTTTTTGTCCAAAATATTTTAAAAATAAAATAGATTTTTAAGTATAATACTTATTGAAATATTCAAATATATCATAACTTAATTATGTGCCAAAAATTAATTCTTAATCAACTTTTAAGGGTTGTTTCACTTGAATATTTTTTAAATATTTTTCCCATCCTCCTGGGGTTTTTTACAATAAATACATTTTTATCGGAAAAAATAAAAATTCATGCAGAAAAGGATTTTGTTGACTTTTTTTGATATTTTATACATATATTTTTTTTTTTGCCAATTTCGATTTTTATGGGCAACCTCTTAATGTGGGCAAACAGGGTTGGTCCCAACGTGCCCACATTAAGCGGAATCCACTGTATATATATTTACCTATTGGTTAAATGAATAAAGTTACCTAAAAATATAATCACAAAAAACAAAAATAACAATGCACAAAATATTAATTAAATAATTCGGCAATAGGTACATTTGTCCATTCAGAAATATTTTATTCTGACACGTGCACGCGGTAAAAAATCATATTATATTTCGTTGGCGGTCCTAACAATATAAATTGACGAACAACGAACATTTGGAAAGTTTTATTCGTCTTTGTAGTTTAATGACCGGTCTTCAATTTGTTACTCGTTGCACGGTGCAAGGTAACTTGCATCTCGCCGTTGATGCATTGTATTAATTATATGCATTGTGTATATCGATGCATTGATTTCGCCGTCGTTCTGTCCAGTCGTATTTAATATCATCTGCCCAGACGAATTACATAATAATATTACGACCACGCGTAACATATAAACATATAATCAATGACGATACATGATAATAATAATTATTATTGTATTCATCTTGATTATTATCATAACGTGCATAATGCTTTTCTGTTTCTGTCATCGCGATTTCGTGGGCGCTTTATTTCAATCGAATTGTCTTTTCTCGTTTTCAGCTCACGCGCCCCTGGTGTTGAGAGGAATGTGCGTCAAGTGCTCGCAGACGGAAATCAAACAGATTCAACGCGTCATGTCACACATACAGAAGAATTATCCCAAGGAGTACACCAAGATGCTGAAACAGTACCAGAGCGGATTCTAATCACGCGGCGGCGTCCATGCACAGCACTCCTGTCCGTCACCACCGTTTTCGGCGTAATATTTATATTGAAAAATCATAAATAATAATAATAATAATAATATATTATACACAAGTACAACAATCGAATATCAAATCTTTTAAGTGTCACTCGTCACGACTTACTACGAGCCGGCTGTAATGCGCGTACCACATGTACGGTCGTTGTTCTGATCATTATTTTTTAGCATTATTCTAGTTTTATCGTTTTATTTTATTTTATTTTTTTTTTTTTATGTAAATAAATGACTGATCGTAGTTTTAATCACGTGAATTTATTGTGTTGTTATCCTCCGCACCTATTGTTGTCGACGCCGTTTCGCTCTGAAACTTAAAATACCCGCAGAAATCTATAATAATAAACGTATTACTAGTTCCGCACACACTTCACATTCACCCTCTTCGCGATCGGATCAACCGAAAACCTTCGTCAAGCAGTAGTAGTTGTATATTATTATTAAAATTCAATGCCGCCCAATACGATTTGTTCACCCGCGATTTCAATACACGCCAATACAGATCCAATTATATCAACGCGTATTATTCATATTATTTTTTTCTCACTCCAATATTATTGTGCGCCGTTCGATTTTCTCGTCGCGCGCCTTTCTAACCGCATAATAAATCATAATATATTGCTTACGCGTGTACTGTTGCGTATAATAAGTGTTGTGGCGGTGGTGTACAGTATGTGTTTTGTTCGTTGTCCTGTTGTACACATTACACTGTACAGGTTACAATAATATTATGTACCTGACGATATCAGAATTGTATACATAAGGGTAAATTGGATTGAACCCGTCCGCCTACCTATACACATAATATTATTAAAACTCGCCTAGCTGTGTTTGACTTTTTTTTCAGTTATTTTAAAATACGTATTAATATTGTATAATCAAATAATTCAATGCGACCTTTAACATCATCCAATAACAAGTACCATCCCAGTCGATCGATATAATAATATCATCTCTTCAGTTCCGCTAGTACAGCATGCGTTTTATTACTCGCGACGCGTAGAGGGTACACCGGTAAAATAAACCAATTGTAAAACGCTATTACGCTGAATTTCGAATCGAAATGCTGTATTACTTATTCAATAACGGCGGTTAAAACACTTTTAGACCCTAAAAAAAGCAACTAACTCGCCTCAAATCGTTTTGGGGCGATCGCCCCGAAAAAATAACTCATTCTTGATGTCATTGTGTAGGTACTGCCGGCTACTGGTAATTGCTACGCATAATAATATCACGCGCTCCGTTCACGATAATCTCTATACCGTGGCGGTGGCGATGTTTCACCCAAAGCGAATAGTCGAATTACGTTACGATGACGTTGCGCGTTCGTCTGTTTACATTCGGTTTGAATGCGTAACGACAATAATATTATAATGGATCAGAGCCGCCGGGAAACTCGAACGACGGTCTAATCATGTTATAATATTATCGTTAGTATAATAAGCGCGCTAGTCATCCCGAGACGGTTATGCAACAGAAATGACCGTTAGCTGCTGCTACTGCACTGCTACACGCTTTCTCTTGACCTTATACGACGAGTATGATATTTTATTTATATACTGTATATTATAATCAATGGTATTATATAGAACAAACTATACAATATCACAATACACGAAACGGACGAAACGTGATGTGAAACATAATCGCGGACGTCCGTTAGTTTACTCAATATTATTGTCGTGTTATAATTAGGGACCAGATTTCAATGCAAAGTGGATTATTATTTGGACGCTCTAGTACAATCGGCCCCTCCGAGTACATAATTCATTTCACGTAACAGATACTTTAAAGGACAAACTTTTATTTTTTTACATGTTTTTTCTATTTTAAGAGCATTTTTTAAAAACATTTTTAGGTCAAATGTGTGTTAATAAATTGCAAGAAATCGCAGTATATTATATTATAAGGAAATTAAAAATATCGTATTAAGAAATATTGTTTTTGTAGTAATTGCTCTAATATAGTTTTTAGGTTTTAGTCTCGAAGTATTTTTTATCCGTATCAAACGGCAACCGTTCTATACAATATGAGTATGATAACGTCTTTATTTTACGACAGCGGTTATCGGATGTACCTAATCACATACCGGGACTTAACAAAAAGAAACGGCTAATTAGTCAGTTGGAGATATAATAATATGGCGATCGCATTTATTTCCAGTACTCGTGATATTTACTTACTCTGAATGTCGTGAGTTTGATTTTTACATTACTATTGGTTTAGTTAAGAAGAATTAAAAAACTAAAAGGTTAACTGTCATTTTCCTATCGTTTGCATAGTTCCTGTTAAAAACAGTTTTAGTAATTTTTCATGGGTATTATCGCGTTTAAAATGTATTTGATTTAAGGCATTTTGGTTATTTTCGGGCCTTTTAAATCCGGACTCTAGTTATAATAATATAAAAGCTAATATACCTATAATACACTTTAGTGATAATGATACTGTGTGTGTTCGCGTTTAATGTTTAACTACCTATATAATATATGATTCCTCTCGACTCTCGTCACCCGGCCGACCGGCGAAACGAAAGTGAACATTTTAATCCACCCCCGGTTTTCTATTTTTTTTT
Organism: Rhopalosiphum maidis; assembly: GCF_003676215.2. Lineage (NCBI taxonomy): Eukaryota > Metazoa > Arthropoda > Insecta > Hemiptera > Aphididae > Rhopalosiphum > Rhopalosiphum maidis. The sequence continues at coordinate 87,206,056 of NC_040877.1, forward strand.
TTTTTTTTTTTTTTTTAATAACGAGACGACAACGTGTGCGTTTAATAATGTTACGTTTTACAAACACTGGTTTACTATAATATACGAGTATAGTGTATACATAACATTAAACCGTCACACGTGGTATAATATTCGCATGATGTATGGCGCGTTGGGTAATAAATATTAAATAGAAAAAAAAAAACCAAATCTTCTATCGTTTAAACTTGTCCTATTTACTTATAGTATTTCACAGAGTAATACGCTCTACTTCCATCTCCTACTCCTCCGCAGTTAGTTTTTAGCTCTTGCGCTTATATTGTATAATACGAGTAATTAGGTTTTTAGTATTATACGCGCTAAAATGACAGTTGAACACCAGTTGTAAGCGTTAGATAAAAAGTATACGCGTATTCTATTTTCCCATTACAATTTAATACGCGTAAATATATGATAAGGTAAAAAAAAGGTTTTGATATAATATATTATATAGTACAGCGGTTCTCAACCGGGAGAGGGGGAATTTCCCCTCAGGAGGAATTTAGATTCTGTTCGGGGGGAATATGCTATATAGTGATGATGGGATTACAAAAATAATTATGTTATTTTACAATGTGAAAAATTGAAATCACTTTATAAGTTTTAGAAAAAGGTAAAAAAAAAAACAGTCTCAAATTACTCATTTAATTTACTTATATTATTTATATTCCATACTAATATTTTTGTTTTCATATTCAATAACTTTTTAAAATTATGAAAATAATAAAAGTAAATAGTTGTATAATTTATAATATATAGTTATTTTGTATGATTTATTTGTACTACTCAAAAAAAAAAAAATTCGGCTAAATTCTAATTTAAGGAGGGGGGAATAAAATTTTAGTAAACGTACAAGGGGGGCGTAGAATGAAAAAAGTTGGGAACCACTGAATTATAGTATAATTGAACTGATTGAGAATAACGAATAATATTTAAATTTACCACTCACAATGCTTTTTTACTTCGGTCGTTATTTAAATAGATATTAGGTGTTTAACTGTGTCTAACCTAAATGAATTTCTATTGGTTTATTTGAGTTGATAAATTTAAATGTATTATGGTATGTTTATTAAACGTTTGTTATGTAGCTACGATTTTTTATTCACTCATTCGTTAGTACAAATCAATATAAATAAATATATGTACATCAAAAATATGATAAGTACTCATTCATTATTTGATTCACAAAAAAAAAAAATAATGTTTTTTTCATACCGATTGCCAATTAATTAATATTGCAAAAATTAATTTCGCTCATATTTTGTAATAATGCTCTGCAATAACATAAATCACAATACATTTTTTTTTTGCTACTAAACGTTTAATTAAAGTTGAACGCCAACTACGAAAAAAAAATTTATAATAATATTATATTGTCTATTATGAGACCCCAAGAGCTCTTGACACAACACGACGATATGTCGAATTCAATTTTTTTTTTATTCACGTAGGTACATTTTTTTTCTTCGGTCCATATAACAAATCACAGTGAGGTGATGACACACACACAGAAAAAAAAATATTCATCGTTATAAAAATATATTTTTTTAAATTTATTATCGGTTCTCAAAACTTGTCGAAAATTATTTTCGTTACCTGAAACATTTTTGACGAAATTATGTTATATCGTTATGTGTTATAAACAAAGTAACGTCATTACAGTTATTAGTTGCTCCAATAATAGTCACCCAACACTGCCGGTTTAAATTATCGAAAAATTACTAAAAATAACTAAAAAAATCGGAAGTATCTTGGTATGCGATATACTAACTAGGTAACATTTGGTATCAGAAATCTCCTTCGGTGTGAAGGAAGATGGCTGAAGGAAATTTTCTGCTGATGTCAAGATTTTCATTCGATGACAACAACAACAAGAAAAAAAAAAAAATTACATTATTGTAAAACCAATAGTTACATTCCTCGTCTTGTTCATAATCTAGAATACCAAATTTACCCGACACTACTAGGAATGTGTCGCCGTCCCACCACGGCACGTTCGTCGTCGCCGATAGGTCACGTCAATATTAATATATTTAGTACTTACCATACAAAAACAACTGATGCAGTCGCAAGAGCGGCTAGTAACACGAATGCACTGCACGAGATGACTATAATAAATAGCAAACAACGATATGTTATATTATAACCGCATGTCACACAGGACGCATTATTTGCGCCACAGACGTCATGGTCTTTGCACGTTTTGAAACGAAATTTTAAATTTTCTTACAATTCCTATTTTTAAAAACGTTTCAGTGAACTAGTGATACCTAACCTACCGATGTACGATAATATTATTTAGATAATCTTTAAAAATCGTTGATTTTTTTGTGCTTACACGATAATTAGTCGAAAAACGAGTGGTTTTAAATAGAAAATTGGTTGTAATTTTTGTGCTTAAAACTGGTCAGAATTAAAATTCTCAGAATTTAAAAATAGGTTACCAGGCAAATAAAAAAAAGTACCCAAGTGCGTACCGCTCTACTGTATATCAGGTGTCAAGTGGGTCACTATATGATATATTATCACTGCACGAAAAGTTAACGAAAAATGATTTTGAGCATATATCACTAAACATGTTTTGTAATATATTTTTTCGTTATAGTTATTAAAGCTATTTATTTTACTTCTAGTATTATGGAAGATCGATATCCTTTTTTCTCGGATAATGTGTATAGTATTTAAGTATTATATTTATATCGATTATACCATCATATATAGCAAAAATGATTAATAGTATAAATATATTATATTTTAATAAAGTAGGTCAAAAATATTATTGCGTCAGTAAAATTCATAATAATAAATAATAAGTACATAGAAATTTAAGTTCCCACGAAAAATGTTTTTAAATTTTAACAAAATATTTAACTAATCGTTATTTATCGATTCAATAAGTATTTGAGCTTAAAATATTTATAAAAAATAATCACCTTCAAATATTTTTTTAATTTTTACGGTTTTCCTACATGAAATACTGACAATACTAAGAATTTTGTAATGGATTTTCAAAACATAAGACATTTTGGTTTAGATTTACAACAATTAAATCGATCTACTGCATCACTATAATTGTAAAATAGACTATTTTACTCAATAAAAAATTCAAAAAAAACATAACACCAGATATATATACTCATAAATGTTACACGTGGGCTAATAAGTAATATACCAACACTGCTCACAATCGTTTTTCGTATACAATAATGTTACATTATTACATAAACCCATCCATCACGGCATCACGTAGTGACCCATTCGATACTTGCTGTACAGTAGAGCGGTACCCACTGCACGATTTTATTTTAGTGTTGACGTATGATAGAGATAATTTTTTTTAAATTTTGAGTAAATTGAGATTCCAAATAGTTTTTACTTATCGTTTTGCAATTGTTAAAATGTTCATTATTTTTTCATTATAATGGTGAATGGTATTTTATTTTCATATCATTACTTGTCATTATTTTATGAATTAAGCTTATTGTTCAGTTTTGTGTTACAAACGTTCTAATAGAGAATTTTGTTTAAAAAAGAAATATGATTCTGTTGGAATACGATAACATTTCACGTTTCCTCGAAACGCGTTCGTTCTCCAAACAGCCTGGTGGCATAACGATTCAAAGTTTGAGCCGTGAGTCATCGATTTGCATACTATCATTATTATTTTAATACAACGTTGTACAAATGCGTGATATAATAATATGTAAATAATATTGTGTTACCTACCGCTATACGCACACATATCCGTATTATCGCGCGGACAAAACAAAGTAGGTTTTTACCTGTCGCCGCGCATAGGAACTGTACATAATGCTATTATCAGTGATATAATCATTATTAAATCATAGCATTCTTCTCGGCCAAGTCCGTTTTCGAACTCGCGTTTTTATTATACGAAAAAAAAAATTTATGTCAAGGCGCCATCGTCACACCACCTGATCAATTTACGTGCCTAGGATTTAATTGCCCGAATTATTCACTTACTACACGTACGCAAACTGAGAGAATAATTATCGATGTCGAGGTTTTCATTTACACACACACACACACACTGCTCAGTATGTAAATCATAGCACAATATAATAACAATATAATATAGTTACTTAGCCGTCGTTGTCATCATAACCCGCTACTGCCACTGCACCAATAACACTCAATGGTCTGGTCTCTGATAGTTTAGTTAAATTTTATTGTGCGTTTTTTTTTTTCTACTTTTCACATATACGCGTACTGCGGTTATTATAATAAATTAGATGTACTGCAGTATGCACGTTGTGGTAATCCCGGACCTAATGAAAATGATTTTTACCGTTGTAAACGTTACAAATTACAATGTTCTTTGTTAATAATAACTTCAGATATACACGACTAGAGTACGCGTTTTAGAAAAACGTAAGCACAAAAAATTAGGTTAAAAACGATAGAGAAGACCTTACATTACAGTGTGCCAGTCCGTTTTTGACTTTTACGCACACATTTCATTCTTTTTTTCTGTGAATTACAATCTTTCGGGAGGGCTTTGTAAAACGTTTGAGGTATTCCTTGTACGTTGTTGTTAAAAAAAAATAATATATATATCGTTACAAGACCGATTGCTTCCCATTTCCATTTAGAATATGGAATATATTTTTGTTTAAAACAATTTTTAAAGTATAAACCCGTACGAAAATTGTTTTTTTAATTTGCAATTGCAGCGCACTTGAGCACGAATATTATTGAGTTGCAGCAGTGTTTGATCTTCTACACTCTACGTGTAGCCACAGCAGTGTGTTTTCAGCAGGCACTAAATCAAAAGTCCTGTTTACAAAAACAAAAAACTTATTCATTACATTTTTCAAAACATTCATTGACAATAATAAAAGTGTTATTTTTGTTGGTGTTTTTTATCGTGAAATATAATGAGGATAATCGCAGTGTTATGAGTTTCCGGGGAAGTGATTATGTATAGTAGGTGATAAGCAATAGTACAGCGCTTTTAGTAAACATCTCAATTAAAAAAAAAAAAAAAAAAACCTTAGCAATCGGTATGAGTACAATCTATGAGATACTCAGTATTCAATTTTCAAGCTTTTTTTAATTGAACATAAAACTTTGTACCAACATTTATTAAACAATAATATGTTAAATAGATCATTTTATGTATAGCTCAACTACCATATATAATGCATTTGTATTTTCCAGTATTTTATTTTAAAGATTTTTAAAATTTCATTACAGAAAAATTTAAAATATTAGTGATTTTGACAAATATAACTTAAAACGCTTAAATACAAATTGCGATTATATATTTTTGATATTTTTCTGTAAGAAAACTTATTTGGATCGTAATATTTTCAAGGTTTTTGACTTACAAACAAATATTTCATCTTATTATATAGAAATCAAAAAAATCTAAAAAGTCAAATATTTCAAATATAAAATATAAATGGCACAAAAAAAGCAAGAATATTTTTAAAAAAATTCACTATAAAATGTAGAAAATACAAATGTTTGTTAAAAATTACTAATTACTAGGGTTATTTATTTTTAAATTACAACAGTCTTATTAAAAACTTGTTTTGGATAAATATTTCTGTTTTTTGTTATTTTCTTTTAGATTTCTCAATTGTTTTGATGAATAACACTTACGAATTTTTGAACCCAATTCTCTCAGTATAACTAGATTCAATTTGTCACCACAAGCCATCCTCAAATTGAAGATTGAAGGATTTTTTTTTTTCCAAAACATGATAGTAGTTACAAAAAAACAAAACAACATCATCATACAATAAATACATACAGTGTTTGGCTTAGAATCTAAACTTTTAAGACAATTTAAAAGTGCTATATTTACCATGAAAACTATATTTTAATATATAATTAGTACCTTATGCTATAGTCAATAGATATAATAAATTATTATTGCCAAGATGTGATATTCTATAACAACTGTTGTTAAAACACAGTAGTTACTAGTTATAGTTGATGGTGTCACATACTAATTTTATAATTGAATGAAACAATATTAAGCACCGCATTCTTTAAATAATTTATATTTTATTCTTACTTTGGTTTTTTAAAAATGGTCATGATATTGAAAACTCGTGTTTGATACATTTTCACACTATTTTCGTGTATGATCTACACAACTATTGAGAAAAAAACTTATTTAAAGTGGGAATAACTTTTGCGTAATAATTTCTAGTTTTTAAGAAAGGTTTTTAGTATTCTTACGGCCATAAAAAGTTTTCTGACAAAAAAAAAAATACTTAACAGACAATTATAAACACAAATAATAGCTTGTCCTTGTTTTGCATTGCAGAGCATAATTTATGTAATGTGTATAATGTCCTACTCAATAATAATAATTGTCTTCATTATAAAGCCAATATATATGCGAGGAAGGTAAAAATGATAATGTTCTATGAATGAAATAACTTAAGGTCGACTTGATCTGCTCTATATACACAAATATAGTATATTTGTATAAAACACTGTAATGACGATTGCATTATTATACTAATTAACGCGATTATTTATAACCGTGATGTCGCCGAATACAAAATACGTAATTGAAAGAATGTCCATTGATATTTTGATATAATGTAATTAAAGTTTTCTTATTTACTTATTTTTTCCTCCCCGTAAATTTGATGTATTGACATGCTATTGTTTACTTTTGGTTTTTTCACTCCAACAATTTCTACCGAGACGTTGAAAATATTCATTAACTTATTTTAATTGTTTTTGTTTTAGATTTGTTTGAAATTTTCTTACACTTTGTTTGTTTTACATCATTATTATTTTGTATTTTCTATTATATTTATGTTGAATTAATTGAATAATGTTTTATTTTTTTTTTTATTATTATCGAAATATTATAAGTGTACATTATATTTTATGAACAATATATTATTTAATAAGTCAGTAAACTCATATGTCAACCATCATAAAAAACTTCTTAGTCTTATGAGATGAATGATTTTAATTAAATCTTTGACAATATCGTATACATATTTAACACTAATTATTGCAATAATGCGTATTACTTGTCAGACAGAAAACTTCGGAAACAAAAATGTTAATCGTCGTTGGACTGTAATTTCGGTTAAATGTTATATTTTTTTTTCATTTGAAGTACTTAACTTAAAGTTGTGGTAGACGACCTACACTATATATAGTACATCGCATTTTGTGTAATATTATCAAGATAGACAAGATACACAATATGATGTAGGTATACTTGTGAATATACAACGCAATATACTTTTATTCGCTCACCGAATATTAAATCATATTTCTATGGCTCAATTTTTCTGAACCATTGTAGTTTTTTTTATTAAATACTATTAAATTAGAATATGCCCATTTAACTTTTTTATGTTAATCCAATAAATAATAAAAAGAGATACTTATATCATAATGACTCGACATTTTCACAAAACAATAAAATCATAATTTGTCAGACAAGACGATTAAAATATATTTAGCTTATTTTAAGTCTTAATAGGTACATTTTAATTTTTTTTAGTTATTTTTTATCTTTATCATTATTTCTTTTATAAGCATTTTAAATATTTTAAATTTTTCATAAAATTCTCAAAAAACAAATATTTTTAAACTATTTTTTTGCTAAAATCATTCTTCATATTTCATATTTGATGCGTAAAAATTTAATATACGGTCCCATATAAAGTGTTCTTACAAAAAATATCACATATAATCCATAGAAATATAGTCAGTCATTTTACGTGTCTATATATTTAATATTTTGCTATCATTACGTCAAGTATTATGAGTTATCAATATTATTATTATGTTAATATGTAGCATCAGAATAATTATAATTATTTATTATTTTTACTTATGAATAATCATTAACACCAAAATATATTTACTTTTACTACGAAAATATTATAAAAAACTTTATAACGAGTAGTGTTAACAAGCTTATGAATTTTCAATCTGAATAGGTCAAGGTATGTTGGCACCGATATGACATTATATTATACAAAAATACACAATTTTTCATTTCATTAATAATAAATTGTATGTCCATATTAATGTTTTCTTGACCAATATTTCGTGACCAGGTTTCATTATAAAATGATTTATGCATTGAATATAGTCAATCGAATTTCAGCAACAATCGACCATTGCATTATTTTCAATCAAACATTATTTACAATCCCCATTCGTAACGTGACGTGCATCGTATGGTCAGGCGTTAAAAATACCATAAATATTTATGAATGCAGTATATTTTAACGTCCAACTGTTATATAACTAAATATTATTTAGAATTCTAACTATTAAATGGTAAGATTACGAATCGTATTTATTATACATATATATTCTATGTAGATATTAATATTATAAATTACTATTGCTTTATGATAAATTTATAATGGTGAGGGGTTATGGTTTTTATGACTCTGCGCAAAATGTATAGCTCGATAAATAATAATATAATAACGGGTAAATAATGTTCTATTGCACTTCAAATAGATAAACACATTATAATAGAACGACCAATTATTATTATGAATCGTGTTTAATAAACTTAATTGTTATAGATTAGATATTATGCACACAAGAGAAGAGAAAATGAATAAGACGTGTTACAATAATTCAAATAAAGAATAAATGAAAATGAGGATTTTTCGGAGAATATAAATTATACGATGTTTATGCAAGCTGTAGCTTAGTATTGACGTTCGGGGTATTTGGTTTAGAGGTTTCGTTATAATAGTTTCACGCAGTCAATATATTATATTCGTGAGAAATGCCATCATTACTTATTGCAGTAGAGCCAATATTAAGGGTCAGTTTTTTTTTAAACCAAGAGTTGAGTTTAAAGGCTCAATTTACGACGAATGCATTTTATTCATTTTCCGAAAAATAAGTGAAAAGATTATGTGCTGCAGTTGCTACGTGACTTGAGATGAAATATTTGATTTCTAGCGTATCCAATTCCGTATTATAAAATCTATCGGAAACGGTTCAGTGTAGAGCTAATGAAATACAATTTTTTTTTTTTTTTTTGGCACATTCATATTTTTCAGAGACTCGGTGGAATATACGACGTGAAATAAATTATGTAGATTCCGAGTATACGTAAATTCAGTGGATATTTGACTGTTACACGATCGTCGTTTAGATGAACTTAAAGTAGCCCGATGGAGACTAAAACACGTCGTAATAGTATTCTAATATTATAGAATTGGATTGAAAAAAAGAGCGCTCTGGAGAGCTAAAAGTTACGAAAAAAGATTCATCACACTAAAGATCAGCGGAGTAATGAATGGCGTTGAATTGGTGGTTATAAAAATACGTGGTTTTATGTTTTTATCTCCGCCAACCTTTCAGAGCAGTGCAAATAATTCGTTTTCAAGCATCGATAGGGCAATTTTGGTTGAAAATTATATTCACTTTGGAAGCGTCAAAAGGATAATGAAAAAGGGTATACATTTCTGCAGGACGAGCAGAGCGGAGTTAAAGGTATACATTTTAAAATTAATAAATTCCGGTTACGCGATACTTAATTATTGACTGATAAGTTATGATCATAGATTTATTTTGTTTTACGACCACTGAACGTGGTTTATAAGACATTCGACGTTTGGGGTGTGCTAGTCGGTTGGTCGTCATAATGTTAACCCTTTCGTTTACTGAGCCCTTTAGACCAGACGTCTAGACGTACACGCGTGGTGTTATCAGTCGGTGCGAGAGCATGTGTATATAAATGTACGTACAAAGTATAGATATATTATGTACCCTGCTACACGCAGGGACCGAAGAGAATACTGATAAATCGCTATAAATTCCAAACGACGACGACGACGAATGGCTTTACTTTTATTTTCCTGCTTGCTCAGACGTCGATTTATCTGCTCGTATCGTAAACATATACGCATATATGGGGAGCGGTTGCATATTATTATTATTATTATTATTATTATTATTACATATACATATACGGTTTTCGCGTCGCCGTTGTACACATATACCATCACTGTCGCTGCCGCCGCTGCGTTACGGTACCCCAGTCCTTCGTACGAGATTGTTTTATTACTATTATTATTATTTTTGTGCTATTTATCGAAGAGTGTTGTGCGGATCGAGAGATATACCATCGTATTATTTTACATGGTTAGATGAGTTATCATAACTACTGATATTACGAGCTCGACGAAGGTAAACGATTAAACGAGCGGTGTGTATTTGTATATTATACAGGATGATTATTTTATCGAACAACACTCATTATTTCAAAAAGTGTTAATGGTTTTGAAAAAATTTTTTTACATTGTTTCAAATTGTTAAAAACAACACTTTTATTAAAAAATTGTATTTTTAAATATTTTTTATCCTTATAATTTTTTAAGTTTTTTACTTTTTTGAATGGTGTTTTAATTTCATAATCCAAAGCAGAATAATTTTCTGAATATTTTGATACTTACAATTCGAATTTAAGGTGAGTAGTTTATGAGTTATACTTATTTAAAGTTTAGACAAGCGGAGTAGTGGACAAACATTTTGCGGGGTAACCCCGTACCACTCAACTCTGCGCAACTAAACTTTAAATACGTATAACTCATAAACTCTACTCGCCCCAAATTCGATTTTTATGTATTAAAATATTCAAAAAATTAAAAAATTATTCTGCTTTGGAATATGAAATTAAAAATCTATGTTGTCATTCAAAAAAGTAAAAACTTAAAAAATTATAAGGATAAAAAATATTTAAAAATATAATTTTTTAATAAAAACGTTGTTTTTTTAACAATTTGAAGCTATGTAAAAAAATATTTTCAAAAACATTAATACTTTTTGAAATAATGAGTGTTGTTTAATAAAAGAATCACCCTGTATATATATTGTTATTATTACTACCTATCTACGAGTACACGTTATGGTATATAGGTATATCACGGTATACCGTTATATGAGAAATGTTATATATATGAGCCGAGCGTATAGGAATTATTCTTTAAAATCGAACCGATTGCGACGACGACGGGTGTATTGAATTCCGCATTACCTGCCAGCGCGATGACGATGCACGGCGCACGTGATTCCTAAATAATCCAATATTCTATAATGTTCGTTACCTGTCGTTTTGGTAGAGATATTTTTGATTTCCCTCCGCCGTTGTCACCGACGTCTATATATGACACGAAATGTGTACGATACACATTAGGTGTGAGCGAGAGAGAAATGAAATTGAAATACGACGACTCAAGGCTATTATCGAAAATAAGGGTCGTAAGTAATTGTGTACAAACTTCAATTTGAATCCTCTTGTTACTTGACGACCATGTTTTCGTGTAGTATTTTGTCACTTAGTTCTACATTTGGTGTGGTTTAAATTTTCAACCTTTCGGTGTTACAGAGTTCGTCTTATTTCAACGTGTTCATTGCATGAAAACAGGTCTGTAATACAAATGTATTATAAAATATGAAGAAATTGGATCGATCGTTGACGCAAAGATTGCCTGTCAAAAATCGTTTGCGATCGGAAAAATTTCGTTGGACTTGATGGATATTAGACACCATATTTAACTCAGACAAAAGTTTGATCGTGTGTGGCTAAAACGACTGTGCAGATGTGATCGATTCGATAAGTGAAAAATTTTGTTTTTCGCAACACCGAAGTACCGAAGACCTTTGGGTCGTATCAATGAAAATATATTTATACAATACCTATAGAATAAATCAGAACGTGTCATAAAATTCAGGAGCCGCGGTAATGTAAATCAAGTCATTGGTACTGTAGTAATAGGTGACTATAATATACATTTTATTGTAAACTGACACAAAATATTAACAACGATATTCATAACGTAGGCCAGCGACGCGAATGTGCCAAGGCGACTAAATCGTAAATTAGATTTAAGGCAAAATAAATACGGAAGGACGGGGTATTCGTGGTATGCGGGTACTGCGGTACACATTAAAATTGTTAAAGCAGTTTGAGTTTTTTTTTATTTTTTTTTTTTTTTATTAAGGGTTTTCAAATTATTCTAATTTTTTGTTTATTTAGGTGTAAGTACATTTTCCGATTTAAAACCGATTAATTTATGATGGTCATCGAGTACACGAGTATCATACACAGCTGTAGTGTACCGCAACCGAAACCGGTGAATTAACGGTGTTTTGGTCACTCGACTAATGGTATATATAAACTGAAAAGTGCATATAACCGACGGTATATATACCACTAGGACACGGTAAATCGATGATCACTGTCTCGAGGTCGGTGAGCTATCGTAGACGCGCGTTCAATTATGCGAGTGCGATAATAGGCTCTTAGTAAATTATTGATCAAACACGTACGCTGGTGCGATTCAGCATCCGAGCAATTTGTATTGTTTGTCGAACGTATTATTATTATTATTATTATTATTACCTCCATCGTCGTCACCACCACCGTCGCCACCGCCACCGCCGTAGTCGCAGTACCATTCCCTACGACGACGACGACGACTATATTGTACACGCACACACATTACACGCGAGTATATTATTATATTATAAAATATACATATACATAAATATATATATTATATGTACTCGAAACGCACGTCTTTTATCCAAGTCTCCCCGTGATAAATACACGGAGGCCGTACATATAATATAAGCAGGTAAAACTGTTTCTGCGTTTGACGGATTCCTGGCACGTCATTGAATACGCCCGGGTAGAAGTGAGTATTAGTCGTCACATCCGTACCCCCGTCCCCCTCCGCCGGCACCCGCCGAGCAGCCCGGCGCGCAGTCACCCTAACCGCCTCCGCAGGGGAGGGGCGCATCTCCTCCCCCCGTTCGGGAAATATGATATATTGTACAATTTGTATGTTTGCGTGTAGTGTGTGACGTTTATTCGACGTGACAGTTATTTTTTCCACTTTTATTCCCCGCGCTCCGACTCCCGGTCGGGCGACGGTTTTCTTGTCGCGGAAATATGTGCAGGATGCCGCATCGGTGGCGGCGGTGGCGGTGGACTAGTTTACGCATATATAGGCGTCCCGGGGCTTAACCCATCACACACACGCACACACGCGCACTCGCAAAATCTCCCGTGAACATTTATCTTGCCGAAGGAAACTTAGGCTGTGGTACATGTATAAGTAATCATAAGCTACTTCGACGGGACCGCCGCCACACATATATTTTCGTAGTGTATATTTTTATCGTCCGCCCACGCTCGTAAAGTTTATCTTTATTTTTTTTCCCGCACCCCCCGACGCTGTATATCAGCCCCGGCGGCGGGTTTGTTTGCTACCCGTAAAAGTGGGCCCCCACCACTGTTATTAGCTTATATAAAATCGACACGAGTTTATTATTTTTTCCCCTCGCAACCTGAACAGTTTTTTGACTAAACACTCGTGTAAAAATCCTACAGGCAACAGCGATCAAATATACGAGGGGTTCGCGTGGAAATTTATTCGTGTACCGTAGTTGAATCGACTATTAATAGCAGTCGGTAGACCGTAAATTGAAATAAATATAGGTGCTATTAATTTCTATGTGATACTATCCAAACGGTCTAAAGTCTTTATCAAAAAATAAATTAATCTTTGACGTAATAACATGTGTTATATAGATTTCGTACGTGACTATTAAGTACTGTTTCGAATTTTAGTTTTAAGAAAACCTTGTGGAGTACCTTTTTGTTGTAAAATATTGACATATTATTATTATATCATTGCCAGCGTAAGATATCCCGTTTTAAATTTTTTTAAAAAAATTAAAAAAATGATGTATAAATTGCGATAAGGGTAGTTTTTTATTGATCGTGAAATAACATCGGCAGCAGCAACCATTAGTTTTTATATTATTTACAATAGACGTTATTTAAATTAAGCTGTACAATTTATAAGAGTAGTTTGTATTGTTACAAAAAGTTATAATGAAGATGAGATGATGGTATTTTTGAAATTATAAGGTTTGCAAATTATCTAAAATAAAAAAAAATGTGACAATTCAAAGATGGTATTTAAAAATACTTAAATCTTCGAAATGTATTTAAAGTATTTTTATTCATCTTAACCCTTAGGTATAGTGTAATATCGACATTGTTGTATGACTTAAAATAATGTATAGTAGATTATTATTACTTAATATTTCAATAGATATATTTTATTTTTATCAATGATTATTTTGTACAATATTTGTATATATTATTTTAATATATTTGTTATATAGACAACACTTATTTTTGAAAATTTTTTTTTTTGTCTTGTTTTAATGAATAATTGTATACGAATTGTTCAACGCTTGTCGGAAGAAGTAAAGAAACTTGTTTATTGCATTACTGTCTTTTTTACGTGAATTTTGATCAAGATAACAAATAAAAAATTATAGAAAGTGACAGGTATTATTAAGAAATAGAGGCGTACATGTAATATAGAGTATCCGAGCATGTGTCTGTTGAAAATCATAATTTTACTCTAACCAATACTGCAGTTTGGATAATAACAAATTGTATTTTAAATATATTACACTTGAAATTTGGTTTAAAATGAGAAATAAAATAATTGTTGCTTAATTATTTTAAGTATTATGAAAAAAATAAAAATTGTATTTATTGCTGCAATTATTGGTTTAAACTATTTATTGCCATCTAATAAAATATTAATATTTTTATTATAAGGATAAAAACTGTAAAATAAACTATACAAATTCATTCATGCGTTTTTTTTAGTTTCATTCATAATATAAATTATTGATGAATAACAAACGATATAATGTAAAAAAAAAAAAAAAAATAATAATAATAAATTAAAATAAATATGATCAAAAGTAAAATACAATTTCTTTTAAAATTCATTTTATTGTATAAATGTAGAAATTGTGTAATCTTTAACATAAAATGCGTTGTTCAAACTTATCGAAACTAACCATATATAATATAATATTACATATTATTATATACAAAGATAAAATTCACTGTATACTAAAAATAATAGCATATAAAATAACAATTTTTCTTGGAAAATTATTAAACATAATAATGCATTTATTTTATAACATAATGTTTTATTTTTTGGTTATAATTAATATTAATGTATGGTCACTCAACGAGTAACTTTTACGTAGTATAAAAATAAGAAATAGTCAGTCTTTACTTAAGTAAGCATGTATGATATTTCTAAATTAGGGTAGTAAATTAGTTTAGACTTTATAGAACATTGCTCAAAGAAATGAAACATGGTTTGTTTGTATATGTATTTGACTTACCAAAACTTAACTATTAAAAACTCTTTTTAGGTGAACATGAGTTTGCACTTGAATTTATACCGTTTAAGTAATAAATATAGTGCACCAAATATTTACCTGAAGTACAAAAAAAAAATATGTGGTTTTGGTGTAATATTTTAAATAAAGTACCTACGTACCAAAAATAAAAACATTTTTATCAATAATATAGTCATCGTGATTCGCGAGTATTATTTTATAGGCAATTTTAAAAAAGAATAATTAACTGGTAAAATAAAATAAGTGTTAATATGTTTATGTTCAATGGTACTTATTGCCAGTTGTCACCGGTTAAAAATATGTAGTCAAAAACATTATACAATAAAATTGACCAAAAATGGATTTAATGATGATACTTAAGAAAACATGAAAAATAACTTACTAAAATATATTGCCTAAATCAATTAAAATTGTAGAGACTTAGAGTAGCTGTGTTTTTACCAGTTGATCAATTAATTAATTATCAGTTTCATTTAAACATTTTTATGTTAAAAACAAGTTTAATATTTTTTCTAAATTTAAACAATTTTTATTTTAGATATATTTTTATCCGATTATAGATTGATGTATGATATTAAAATATCAGTTGTGTTGTAAATCATAACACTATTATAACTTATAATGCTTACTAAATTTATAATTGCTTAAAAGAGGAGGGGAGAAAAACCAATTCTATCATATTATTATAGTATAATATTAAGATGTCATCACAACTAAAATCATCCGCAGTAGTGTACAATGTGCAATAGTCATACAAAAGTTGCACGACCGTGAACCGTTAACACCTAATAAAAATAAACACACTTTAATACATAAAATATTTCGTAATGAAAATATATATTACGTCGTTTGAAACGATGGCGACGTTTTGTCTGGTACAACATATTATTTTGTACGTAGATGCCGCGGAACGCATACAAGGATCAACAGAGTTACCAGGGCGATGAGGGGGAGGGGGCTAAATATAAATAATAAGACATTTTGGAATGTATATTGTGTGACTCAGAGCACACGACAACTGTCACATACATTACACGCCGCACAGTGCTATTGTAATAGCGCGTAATGTTTTTAAACGCTCGTACACGCGATTCGTCAACTCGGGGGGGGGGGGGGGCGGCTGATGTACGCGGAAGATACACACGCGGAGGGGGCCGCTCGCCCGGAAACCGTCTCCGCAGACATTTTACATTTTACGTACGTTTAAAACGGCCAAAAGACTTTATTTATACGTTTCGCCCGGACGACGACGGCGGGGCGCGGGGTTTTCTTTTCGCGACGAGAGCTATTTTTGTAAATGTTACATGACGATGGGCGGCGCAGTGAAACTTAATTATTGTTTACCGTTCTTGCAGCGCCAAAGTTTTTGACAATTTGCGGAGGGGTCAAAGGAACGCGGTGAGTCGTCTCGGGATCAAAAGAAACGGACAATATAATTGTGGTGGTGGACGGGGTTACGCGCCGGGGACGTCGCAGTCGCAGTCGACGTCGAAATGGGAAATGAACTGTGGATCTTTTAAATAATAAATTCGCAAAACAAAATTAAAAATTGAATAAAAAAAAAAGAGAGAGAGAGAGAGAGAGAAAGAGTAAACGTCGTTATTTCAGGCGAAACGCATGGACCGCCATGAAACCGAGAACGATCGTACGTACACCTACACGCATCACGTGTAAACATCGGTCCACAATGCGCAAACATACATTATATTTTTCCGTTCGTCGTATTAACTGGCCACTATATATTATATTATTATATACCACATTACCACATATGTGTCTTTATTATTTTGGACAAACATCATTTCGGTCGAAAAACAGAAACCATAAATTTGTCGTTTTGGGCGTTTTGGCCAAGAAAATACATTTTCATTTCAACCATTTGTCGTTTTGGCCAAACGTTTTTAGTTATAAAAAGAATATTATAATGTATATATGGCCATAGTAATACAATAATAATACACCGTGCGTATCACGAGCTGTATATTTTTTATATCACATTATTATCCTGTATCTCATTTCATTGCATGATAATCATATTACTGAAATATATATATATCGATAAACTAATACAGACAATTATTTAAATAACTAATAGTACCTAAATAATATTATAATATCAATTTTTTTTTGTAAATTAAGGTAGTTTTATCGTTGAAACATAACTGAAATTATTGTTCCGTTTACAATTTAATAATCAACCGTTGTTATAACTCACACATAGGATTTTAGATGGATCCTATGCCAATCATACCAATTGATCCAATGAAGCAATAAGAATTTTGAAAACAGATTTGAATTTGTCGTCAAGTCTATTTGAAATTGACTTTCTCACAGCTTTGATATTTTTCTCCAAATTCCTAAAAAAATTATGTTAAAAAGGAATAATTAAAAATTGCCGTATTTAAATTTTTGAAGAAGTTAAAATCAAAAATTCGGGAAAGTAAATTTCAAGAACACTCAACGACAAATTCAAATCTGTTTTTAGAATTCTCATCGCTGCATTGGATCAATTGGTATGATTGGCAAAGGATCCGTCTAAAATCCTATGTCACGCGTGCGTTAGACAAAAACAGAAAATCACGGTATCGAATCCACTTAAGAGGACGCCATATCCGTATGTGTTGCCTCTGTCTTACTAACGTACATCATAACAAATTTTCGTACAGTAGAATACATTTTGTGATGTTAGCTTTAATATTAGAGTACATTTACCTATTATTAAATTTAAATTTAAGAATATTATCTAGACAATGACATATGATTTTATTGATATTATCATTTTAAAGTGAGTTATGGACATTTTAAAGTTGTAATATTTTGCATAGCTGTAACTCACTTTAAAATAATAATATCATTAAAAAAATATGCCATTGTCTAGATAATATTCTTATCTTTAAATTTGATAATAGGTAAATTTACTCTAATATTAAAGCTAACAACACAAAATGTATTCTGCTGAACGAAGATTTTTACATTTAGTGATAAATTAAATCTATATTTATATATAATTCTACTGTACGTGTATCTGTCACTGAACTCCTCCAAACCAATTTGAATGCATTTTTTTGTATGCGTTTAGGTGACGCCCTGGATGGTTTAAATTCACAAATCAGACCGATAAAGTTAATTATTAGCGTGCCCCTTCATTGCTTAAGGAACCTCTGTACAAAATTTCAAGTATTTTTAGTTGTTTAATAATTGTTTGAACTTTTTTCTAAGCGGTTGCCAGGATACTAAAAATATCAAAAATTGACATATTTAAGTGCATATTTGACATATTTATCATTAAAGATTTTTTATTTTTTTCAGCAGATTTCAGAGATATTTTAATTAAAATAACATCAGGACAGCATAAGGTGCCCCTAAATCCGTCATTGTGTAGTATGTACTTCTACAGCCTATACACTGCTTATGAACGCACCGCAGACCGACCAAAATCAGTTTTTCTGCGCATTCCCCAATGATACCAATCTACCTATATAAGCGAACCAGTTTTGATAGCATGATGATGACGCGGGGGGCTATGCAGAATTGGCTCATTCTCTCGCTGGACTGACTAAACATAATTACTATATATTAATATAGAACCTTAAGGACATAGGCTTAGTCTAATGTCTATATTGTTTATATTGGTACTGGTACATATACATTATTTTTATAATTACCTTTAAATTTATATTGTATAAGCCGGGGTCTATTCTAAGGATTTTTGTCAACAACATATTAAATTCCCTCTACCCCTCTACACAGGTCACATTTATAACTCTACTCTAAATGTAATCTAAATTGATTTTGTTAAAAATCCGTGTTCATTTTTTATGTTTGATAAGAAAATACTTGGATTTTTTACATTCTCAAAATACTAACATATAATTTGTAAACACAAATTAGCCTAAAATCTGAAGATTGACGCAAATTTTCTACTAACAAAATATTACAATGTACATACTTACTATCAAATCAATACAGTCTTTGGTACACTTAAAATCTAAAACATGTATTTTAAACAATTATTTAAACTCAATTTATTTTCTAGATATTAATAGCAAATATGTTCGGTGTTATTATAAAATGTATAACTCGTATGAATGTTAAAACTATTTAGCAAAAATGTGATGAAAAATCCTAAAAATAAATAAATTCAGATTATTATAAAACCAATAAGTATCTACATTCCTTGTTATCTATAAATAAAACTTTAATAAACAAATAATATAATTTTCATTATTTTTGCCTGTATAAACTATGTATAAATTATCAAAAACTTGTAATAAATTTTTATAAATTATATGAAATATGAAATATAATATAAAGTATCAAATGATATGGTTAGTATAACGTTAACTAGGTAGTGTAATATGTATTAAAACGAATTTCGATCAAACAGTATTCATTTTACAAATCAAAATCCAAAAAATATGTAAATAGTGTAGGTATTATATTTATTGCAATGGTTATAAAAAGCTGAAATTACGTTGTTGGTTTGATCGATTAAAAAATTTGGAACTCAGTAAAGACCCTTACTACAATAAAACACAAAAAGTATAATTCCGCTCTACTTTTCTTTTGTAGCATTTGCAAACTCGATGGAAACATTAAATGGTAATGGTTCGTGAATATCTAGTTCACGTAAGGTAAAACATAATAATAATAGTCTAAGAAAAATAATCTGCAGCAAAGAAAAAAAAAAGAAAAACCTGCAGACCTGCAGCGGTACAATGTTTTTGTAATACTCGCTCGGTAAAATTTGATAGTGTATACTGTATAACATTGAAAACGCTTCGGGAATGAAAACTCTGCAACCATCGTGTTCATATTGTTCGAGTTTGAGGGGTGTAATAAAAACGAATTTAAAAGAAGAAAAAAAGAAGTACCTACCTAGAAAATAATAATAATAATAAAAATATATTTGTATAATATTATGAAATAAAATAAAATAAAAATATACACAGTTATATTATTTTATCGTTGGTGTGGCAATTTAATATAGGAAAAGACGATAGTACGTAGGTGGGCGGCGGTGGAATGAAATATATATAATATTATAAAGCAGTGAGTTTTCATCCAGGTGTCGTTTTCCTGCAAAAAATAAAAAAACACGGTTTTGTCATTCACACAATTTTAAAATTAGTCCTACTCGGTCTTTACCTGCGTGTGAAACGTGTAAGCGTTGTGTTCCGAACTCGAGAGTCTTGTCACGTTATTAGTCGCTTTATTATGGCTATATATAGGTCCCGACACGTGCATTATGGGACGAGTTAATTATTCATGTTTCATCGCAACCGCGCAGCGTCTCGCTAGACATCTGCCGAGAAGACTCCGTCTTTACGCCCATAATATGCCCACTTGTTAACCCCGTGCGGGCGCGACACGCGTCACCGCCACCCCCTCAAAATCGAGTACGTCAAAGGCATCACACGCCTCGGGGTAATGGCACGAGATCTAATCATACACCGTACTTTGTATTGTATTTGTCTAATATACACGTCACAGAACGCGTTGAACGTCTGCAGTATACAGTCGGAGAAGTTGTACATCTGCACTCAAACATAACGAAATTGATTAATAAGAAATTTGTAAATAAATCGCGTGTGATAGTTTTCACCATCGAATATAAATAAAATATATACAATATCATACGTCATGATTTATCGAAGATCTCGGGGCCGGTGTTTTTGATATACCTATACGCTGTTGCCATAACGACGGAGCGTAGGGCACCGTAAACCCTTGTACAACAGGCGTGGCGGGTAGTCGATAAGACGATAACCACCGAACGCAATATAGCGGCGCAGGGACTATTACTGCAGTACATATACCGTTATTATTATTAGACGCACTGGTATCGAGTGTACTTCAAATAGGTGCGCGAGCAATATAATATTATGAGATGCACCGATATCTCATATAATATATATAGGTACTATCGGAGTTGATGAGTTGATTGCATATGATTCACGGATACCGTTTAATTCCGAAAGTACCTGTATATATGAGGGGTTTCAATTCAAAACGGACCTTTTCCATTTTTCTAATTTTTCAGGACAGCTCTTTTTTTTGTTTCTCTGATTTTTAAATGATTTAGATAGCATGTGATATATTGAAAAATAAGTAAAAAAAATTATAAATTTATTTCTGATATCAAAAGTTTTTTCCTTAAAATTTTTTTATTATATTTTTAAATTTACAGAAATTGATTTTGAACAAAACGTTTCTATATTCTAGGAATAAGTCCCTTATGAATAAAACTGGAATAAGCACCTTTTGAAAAAAAGCAAATATATATTTTTATCAAAATGCACTATTTCCACAAGTACCTAGTTTTTTCTTTTGTTAAAGATCACTGAAGACTCAAATCATATTAATTTATTGATATAATTTGTAGGTACTGAAGTCACAAAATATCAAAAAATAATGAACAAACAAAAGAACAATTTGAAAATGTATTCAAAAGTCTTAATTTTTAGAATAAAATATAATAATATAACAAACAAAATAAAATAAAATAACATACCCTGTTGGTAACTTACCAATACTTAAATAAAATAAAATAAAACAAAATTAAAACATATTAAGGACATTACATCAAATGTTATGATAAGAAAAAGTACAAAATAAAAATAATTAATATATCAGCCTTTTTAGTAACTAATCAATTATTACTAATACTAATTTAACGTAAATTAAAAATTTTCACAATATTTTTTTTTTATATTTTAATGGTTTTTATTTATATTGTTGATAACAATAGAGTTGGATAGGCCACCACGATTTTCCCTCCAAAACTGATCTTGTTATCTATGCTTTCTATAGTTCTATTGAAGTTAGGAATGATATGTAAACATTATTTTAAATATAAAATAAATATAAATTAAAAATATTTAATTTCCCTGCGTACAAATTTATATTTTAATTATTAAAAATTGAATAACTTTTTTTTTTGTTTGTGAGATGATGACAATATAAAATAAGTTCGTTTTGAAAAAAATCCATAATCAAAATATTAAACTTGTATTACAACTACAAAGGAAAAAGAAAATTTTGATGAAAAATAGAACGGAACGTTTTGCTCAGAAATAGCACATTTTGCTATGAAAAATTTGTTTCTCCTATGCTGGCATATGAGGAAAAAGTGCATTTTGTAAGAAATTGGAAATAGATCATTTTGATTTAATTGTACACCTAGAAAAAGAACGTTTTGTAGAAAAACGCGATTTTTGATCGACTATTTCATAGGGAATAAGTGAGGTTAGCCAAAAATTAACTTCGCCATTCGATTTCCCTCCATTATTTCTATTAGAATCAATAGCTGACTCGATTTTGTTAAAAATGAAAAAAATCCGTTTTGAATTGAAACCCCTCATATATGTATATATATTTAGCGTGTACGCAGCATCCGAAATACATCTATAGTTTAAGCACGGTCCAAATCCACTGTTTTGATAGAGTACTTACTTCCAACGGGCACGTACCCCTGTCGGTGGCGGCCTTCGCAATGTAAATTTTGTAAATGTATAGACTATAATAAACAAACTCACGCGTAACGAACTAGTGCTGTCGCGAGACATGTATTACCAACGAATATACCTACTGTATTATGATATTGTCGAACATCTCTAATAGCGTAAGGGCAATTTTAGGGGGGCTTGGGGGGCTAAGCTCTCTCAAAATCAACCATAGCCCCCCCAAATATATATCCCCTTTCACCTCATATATCTCGGGGAGTATACATACAGTACATACATGCAAATTATAATAGCCCCCCCTCAAAAAAAAAATTTAAAACTCATATTGCGTCTATGTCCAATAGTCACATTTGAATCATTAATATTATTTACGTTAATTTGGGGTGGGAAAAAAAGATGATTTCAGTATTAACCAGCGCAATATACGAGTAAACTTTACTTTTGGAATACATAATTTTTTTGATTTAGTCGAAAATTCGTCGGCCAATTTTCAGACTTCAATTCTTGCACATTTTTTGTTTTCATCAGATTCGCTAAATTATTAATGAATTACTGTGTACGTTGTACTGTTTGTACTTGATGAAATATTATACTCCGATATATTTTTAACAAGGGAAAAATAAACATTAAATTGAGATACACGTCGTACAAAAGTTAGGTGGGTGACCTACTTTTTTATGACTTTTAATGTGAAAGTCACAGGGATATTTTCAAATTATTGTATCTGAAAAAAAAAACGATTCTGAATATGACGTAGCTTACCTAAACTCAAAGTATTTTTCGTTTTCATGGTTTTTTTTTTCTATTAAGTAAAGAGGCATTAAAATATGACATCTTAAAAATTAAATTTAAATAAAAATAATTTATTTGATTAAGTGAGTACACAATGTCACTGCCAAGCAGTGGCAAGGCGTAGTCAACGGTTTACGCAATTAAGTAAAAATATATTCAATCTCTCTCCATTAATTTAACCTTAAAAACAGTGTGAATATTATATTGTTTATTCGTTCTTTTCATAAATAAAAATAATAATAACCTTACTACTTTGCAAATGTATTAATTATAGGTGCTTCATTATTCTTTTTACAAAAAGAACCCACTAGTTCATTTAAAATTTTAAATGTTATTAATTGTTCTTGGTCATATCAAAATATTTAATCGCCAGAATTAAAAACTGTAAAAAAAGTGTTATCTTAAAATTATCTTATGGAATGTATGTCAGGTTATGTAATAAAATATATAATACATTATTTTGTAACTAAAATTTTTGATATTAGCTGTTAATTTCAATAACCTAAAGAAATATTCTTCGAGATTCACTGGCTAAATATAAGTATGATGGTTATGTAAATGGTATATATTATATTATATTTAAATTGTAAAATTAATTAAGTACAGAAATGTGGATAGCAAATTAGGTACATACTAAGAACATTTTTTCAGGTCGTACCTATATCATAACTTATTTACTTTAAAAGTGTTATTATTTATTTATGCCAATCACCGAAAGCATACATTTATTTTTATTTTTTTTTTTGTTTATTTGCTATTCTTTAACTCATCGCTTTTTGCTCATCAAATTAAAATTTATTCTATAATGGTCTTATTTAATATTATGTTCTTCGTGTTTTACCCAGATTATAAAAAAAAAACTCAGGTTATTATAGAATTAGTATTGTTTTTAATGTTTCAAGATTGATATATATTCATGTAAACAAGCGTTTCAAGTTTCAATGATATTTAGAAAAATTAAATATCAAACATCTTAAATATAATTGTTTTCCTAAATTTAATATTATTTCAAGTTACAATATTTTAAATTTATAAATTAACAGCATTTTGTTCAAAAGTTAAGTAAAGATTTTAAGAAGTTATAAAGTACGTCTTTATTCAATATGTTAGAATAAGTAGTCCATAAAAGCTATTTTGGCGAATTTCAATTTATTTAGTTAGTACTTTTATTACTTACTATGCTATTAAATCTTATTGTAGTATATACAAAATATTAGGTATATACTAGTATATTATATTAAATCTTAAACGTGATTATAGTTTTTCGACGTATATTAATTACTGTATTAATCAGTATTATATTATAAATAAATTAGTAACTGATTGAAGTGCAGAGGTGGGAGAAATTATCTATGGGAGAAATTAGAGAAATCACCTACTCCTATTCTTAAAAAAAATTATGTACCACCATTGTTGAAGTGATTTGTATTAACCAGTTATCATTTTCTCTAAACAATTTCGATAGGTTGTTTTCTATTTCCAACATTTTGCACTTCATTTTGTGCATTATTTGTTTATTTTAAAGTTTAGTGTATTTTTGTTTTACATGACGTGCTATTTATTTACATATTTATACTGTATTTTTTGGTGTTTGAATATTTATTGAAGTATTGAAATAAGTAACGGTAAACATAGTTTTCTATTCGTTTTGTTGCAGTTCTAAACTCACTTTATTTCGATACAAAAATTTTATTTGCTCATTTTCTTGCTTACATTTGTATTATTTTATTTTTCCACGTAACGATTTAAAAATAAATGCCTTTATCAATGAAATACAATAAAACAGGTTAACAATATTATTATTGATTAAGGTGAAATTTACTTGTATATATCCGAGTTTTGTTTACGATGAATCACATTTATTAAATACAATAATGACAATTTTATGTATTATTCACTATACAATATATATAATATACATTATAAAGAAGTCGGTGATTTATATTTCAGTAAATAAAATATCAAGTAGTGTAAATTAATAATATTTTTATGTTAAATTATTTATGTAAAAAAAAAAAAACATTCATTAGATAACTTAAAATGTAAATAAAATTAATAATGATATTTTCTATATTTAAACATATCTCCACTTTGTATAATAATATTATTTATGTTTTAAAAAAATGCGATGTCTTAGGTAGGTACCTAGATATTTGATAAGAATAACATAATAATATGTACTTTATTAATAGATCATTCAAAGAAAAAGTTAAAATGATGAGCTATGCTGAAATCATTCAGACTGCCACCCACCTCTGCGTTGTTCCTCTATATAATATTTTTTTTTCAAAAGCCGAGGTGAATAGCATTCAAAAGTTCAATTTGACATATCATCGGGGGAAAAAAATAACGACACTGAAAACCCTGCAGTCGTGAAAATTAATAAAATAATTTATATAATATTGGTACGCTGTGATATTCCATTATTATTAGTCTATCACATACGTGATATAATGTTATGTAACACGAAACGCAGTATATCATCATTCATCGTTTAAATATTCACACAGCCATGCCATTATCAAACCGTAGCCTGGCTTCAGTCGCTGTATACACATTATTATATCAGATACTTTAATGTCAAATACATTTTTTACGGACGGTTGGCTATAAAGTCAGGATTTATCTCGAATGGTATGAGTAGGTACCTACCAACAATAATGTGCGATGCATATTTCGAAAAATATATTATCATACACAAGATGTATTAGTGGAAGTGAAAAGTCGGATACCAGGGTAAATTTAATACCGTTTTGCGTCGATATCGGCCCGGCTGAGCTGAGTCGGTGTGACGACGTTTGGAAATGTTCGATTCGGAAGTGTATAAATAGGTTCAGAGAAGTTTATGCGTGCGCGTGTGTGCCGGAACAGCGAAGAAGGGCGGCTATACGTATATTGGCTTAAAAAACGTGCGTCAAACGGCTTTATATTTGATGAAATTAACGTTTCCACTCGGTCGGATTTCTTTAATTTAGAAATACGACGTGGACGTGACGACTGGCAACAATATTCTTCTCCTCAGTTTTTATTTTTATCGTCATTTCGTTCGCCGAAGAATCACACGGCAGCACAGCAACGTGTAACATTCATTAAAATTTTTTCCGACCATTATTCTTTTCCTTCTCTTCCTCCGCCGGAAACAAGGTTTAGACCTTTCACTGTCTCGCTCTCTCTCTCTCGCCCACTCGCTCCGCCGTCCGTCCCTTGCGACGTCGAAATTCCTATATAGTGTGTTGTCGGTTTGACGTTTGAAAACTCATTGAAACCGTTTTTTCCGTTGCGCTTGACTCTTATCCTATATAGTCACATATACACTAATATGTGTGTGCTGCACCGCGCGCGTATGTGTACAGTATACCCTCCGGTATCGGATCTGTCGGTGATGCCGCGGTGGTGGTTTCCGGGGGTAAGAATTTTTCGATACGACTGTACGCGATATTGGAATTCTCGCTGGGTTTTTTTCGTCTGCACATAAGACGTAGTATATATATATATAATATGTGTGTATGTCAAGTTCTTGGTGGCGGTGACGTCTGGAAGCGGACACGCAAATATCGCAAGTGTGTGCGTGTTTATCGAAAGTCGCCGCGGGCTATGCCGCCTTAGACGAAAATAAAGCGTTATTAATGCAATATAATAATATAGTGTGTGCGTGGGTCGACAGACACGCCGTCTGTGACGCGGCTAAACGCGACATGCCCGACTGCAGTATTAGCAATAACTGTCAAAATCGGATAGTGAAAATTTGTCAGCGTTAGTTTTCGCGAAACGTTTTTTTTTATACACTATAATTATAAATTTAAAATGTCTTCTGAATACAAACCGTTTTTTCCCTTAAAAATAATAAAGTAAATACACAATTTTAGTTTCGAAGATCGTGGGCGCGGACACACCGAGTGTGCATCCTAATCTTAGAATTTGCAGTGGCGGTAAATTAAATTTAAAGTTTGAATATATTATATCATATTACCGTACATACTACACACCGTGTACAACAGTGTAATGAAATTTAAATCCTTTCGTGAAAGGTCTGCGGTTAGTAAGCTTACAGTCGTACTCGTTTTAAAACCGTATGTCAACATTAAAATAATTGGCAAATGTTTCTCCGAAAAACAACTGAGCCGCGCGTGTTTTTTCGAAAAAAATTACGTTTCGGTTTTCGAGTTCGCCATTTAAATCCACGTAAAATAATACAATAATAATACGTCCCCGTAGACTGCGAGTTTGGTGCATTATTTTTCTGCGACTGCTACGCATTTACGAATACCCTACGGCACGCGGAATCCGTGAGTCCACTGTTACTCGATTATTTAAACGCGAATTATTCTACTCGACGAAGTCTCAGAAAATAATAATGTGTGCATTTTATCGGAAGGCGCTGGGTTCAAACGACTCGGCAGTCGGGTTATTGAATATTTTAATTACGATTACCTACATAGCATAGTATTTAATATGTGTATTTCGACGATTAGTATACGTAGTCGACTGTAAATCGTATCGATGGCAGAGAAACGTTTTGATCCGATACCGGGAAGCGTATATTTATCAAAACCGCAGTCCGCCACGCAAATCCGTCGTTGAGCTTTACTCGAATTCGTATTAACGCTGACTTTAAATACTCCGTTATTATTATTATTATTATCAGTAGTAATAGACAGTAGTTGTAGTAGTAGTTGTAGTAGTAGTTAGTAGTAATAGTAGTATTATTGCAGGTATTATACGTAGTATGTGCTGCGCATACGTAGCTGCAGGTCGTAGTTAATCATCATTTCGTCGTATGGTATAATATTATATACAATAAAACGTGTATTATGCACTCGGTCTGTTTTCACCGACGCGCCGGCCTCGCATAATCATTCGTATTATAATAAAATGTTATTTATATATATGTTATTAGGTGTACATGTGTATTATCGTAAGTTCGACACTGGAAACACACAATGCCCGCGCGCACCTATATTATTGTACGCACAATAAAATATAATATAAATATAATACAATATGTAATCGTAGTTTTTGAGTTGTAGTTTCAACATCGGAATCGCAGATTTAAATAATAATCGAAAAGTTCGGATAATAATGTCGTACGAACGAACCGTAAAATACAATACGGGCAGTTTTAATATTAATAATAACCCGCGTGTGTGCGTAAGATACCCCCCCCCCCCCAATATACGCGAACGGGAAGTGCAATAATATTATGTTGTTCGCAGCCCTTAATGCGCGCGAATTCGGGAAAATAATATAATTTCCCGACATTATGCACGCGCATACGATCAAATTATATGATATACGTAAGTACGACGTATATATTACTCTATGGCGTATATGCGCGCCTATTATAATACTATTTTATATATATATATACACATAATATTGTGTAGGTACAATACACATAACAATGCCATCGCGCGCACACCTCGCCACTTAATTTCACGCACAGTGCATTCGTGGACGGGCGCTGGAACACGAATACATCGTCATATACACGTGTGTGTGTGTGTTTATGTATAAACAATACAATGGCAAACTCGCGTCTATACACACACACACACACGATGTGATGGTAATAATATATTATAATATACGTATAAATATTACGATAATATAATAATATATTATAACGTGATAATGCACAATGTGTAATAATGATAAATGTTGTCGACGAGTAACACGCACAGCGTCGTGCTCGCGTGTATAATAATATGTGTACATATAACATACTACGTATAGTGATTTTTCTAAAACAAACGTATTCGCAGCGATAATAGACTCTGAGCGGAGCGACGATCGTATTGATTTTACATCAACGTGTGTATGTGTGTGTGTGTGTGTGTGTGTTTTGGGCGTCTGTGTACCCGACGACGAGTATAATTATCGTCAATAAAATTGACTTCGATTTTCACTTCGAGGGTGGTTTTGCATAGCCAATTGGATCGTTTGTACTCTGGAGAGGTCAAAATTGAATATTTCCAGTACTCTTTTTTTATTTATAATCGGGGAATAGCAAACAAAAGATTAAGGAAAACGTGAAGTTTTACGCGAATCCAATATTATTATGAAAATAATTGTTTTGTAACCGAGGTTGCCGAAATTTAGACGGTCTTCGCTCAGAATCGTTTTTCGTCCTACACAATGGGTTATCGTTGAATTCAATTTTAACAAAATCCACTATTGTGATTTACTCAATAACGTGTTTCACTCGACACCCAATGCACAGTAGAGCGGTACTATTGCGGTACACTTGCTTATATTTTTTTATAATTAAATTGTGCGTTTTTTTGATTATATTATATTTTTTTCTTTTTGTGTCTGTCATTACCTTTTATGCATTAAGAATTCTTCAACTCCTAGGGTGGTTTTTGGTATCAAAATTTGTCTCGTTGAAATTTTTGGGCGGAAACATAGGAAAATTTTCATAATTTTCAGTTTAATCGTGAAAAACAAAATAGACCGAAAATTTGAAAAAATTATGCGAAACGAGTTTTTACAAAACTTATTTTTATATTTTGTTCTAAATTAACACGTTAAGATATAATTTTCAAAATATGTTGTATACTTTTGTGATATGTTTAAATAATATTCTAAATGTGCTACATTTTATAGTTTTTTTTTCGTCTAAAAATATTGATAAAAGTGTTTACGTAAAGTAAAGTGTTTGGTAAAAAAATATTTTTAATGTATCAAAACGTTTCTCGTGTTTTTCTTAATGAAATGAAATTAAAAAAGAAAATTCAGTGAAAAGCCAAATACATTTTTTTTTTTTTTTTGATATACAAATTATTTTTAAATTAGATGTTTTTTCGAGATATTATCGTATACAATTTTATTACTAATAGAAAAATTTAAAATAACTTTGGAAACATAGTCTCTGACGTGAATGCACTAAAATTATTTTTCGTTTACGTCATCGAATTCAATCGTATTAGATACGGTCCGTTACAGTGACATATTCAACGATATCGTATACGCGTCTTAGTATATACCTAGTACCAGTAGTACCTTCCAAACAATAGAGAGAGAGAGAGAGAGAGAGCTCCTCGTTTTTAAATTCTGATTTCATGAATATTCATTCAAGTTCGCATTACTATATACGGCGTAATTCTAAAAATCGGCACTAGAACCGTATCATTTGGCGTGGTCGGTCCGCTTGGAAAACTACCGGCTCGTAGAGATATATTTATGTCACGACGCGTGCACACCGCGCGATTCGTGTATAATATAATATTATAATCGCGTACAGCATGTAATCGCGAGAGTTTGCGCGCGAATTTATGTAAATCTGATTCGAAGGCGTGTGAAAATGTTCGTCACAATGCGAGTTTACCCCGTGCTCTCCCGCCCGCTCTCACACACACGACCATCACTTTTAATATTATACTACTACAGATGCCACCACACAGTCGTATAACAATATACGTAGCGTTATAAAATCGTTTATTGTGCGTCTTCCCCGCGAACGGTGGTACAATTATTATACAAGCACACCTCATACATGTATGTGCACGCGTATCATTATATTAATCTGAGGTTTACCGCTCTGCACGCGCGGAGCGTATTATATAAATACATGTTATATACATAGCGCACGGCTACTGATTTATAGAGACGTTCGAGGGTTTTCCGCCACACCCTCCCCCCAAACACCACAAAACAACACAACACTATTCGTTATTTTATGGTGTCAGATTTATCGGAATCGCTCGGCGATGGAGTACAACGCGGTCGTGCACGGCCAGGGCGGCGGATACGGAGAAGAATATACGACGCGGAGAGCTGACGACGACGACGACGACGAGAACGCCGCTCCCGCGCTTCTTTGGACGGCTGACGACGGCAACGGCACCGCCGGGAATATAATATATATACACGTCGAATGCGAATAGCGAAATAATTTACTTTCGACGAGCCGAAAGAGAGAACTGTTCGGGGACCGCGCGGCGCGGGCGGCGACGGTTTTCCGGTGAGCCGGGCGCGCGCGCGCGCGCGTGTGTGTGTGTGGGGGGGGATCGAGGGCTTTGGCGGGGGTGGGGAGGCTGTTCAAAGTTTAACGCCACCGCGTGGCGGATGAGTTACAACACGCATATTACGAGTATCGCGGATATTATATTATTATGTGTCGTACCGAGTGTCAGCATACTAATTGAACGGTGCTCCACGGCGGAAACGTTTTCTCCGCCACACACACACACACACACACACACATACACACGCGCGCGCGCGCGCGGTTTATATTATAATGTGTCGTTTATAATATAATACATTATGATATCACGTCGTGCGTTTACGTATCGCGTACGATACCGCCGTTACGTGTGCGCGGTGTATGCGATTAAAATTATTGTTTCGCGGGCTCATATATTACAATATTGTGAAAATAATCAAACCGATAATCTCGGGCTCGCGCTGGTGTCAACAGTGAGGTTTCGAATTTTAAAAAGTCGGTTACAAATAGTTACAAATTAAAAGGAAAATAATGAATTGAATTTCCATCGATTTGGTTAATGTGGGGGGGGGCTCGTGTGAAGTTGGCCCATCATTGAGAAACCAGTTTTAACTTCTGAACGATAAAGTTACTAATTCTAAAAAATTGTTTACAATTAGTTCACAGGTTTCTAGTACCCTCAAATGTTTTTACCCCCCCCCCCGATTTTTTTACCGGGGTATTAATATCCGGAGGTGAAAATCACCTGTTACACCGGCGCCGCCGACGAGCACCCGCCGTCCATCCAGATGGCGAATTCGGTTAAACTTTTGGAACGTAATAACGCGTAATAACTGTGTGTATTAATTTTTTTCCTTTCGAATCTGCGCGACGTCGTGACTGTGATTTTTCTCGCCTCACGACTTTTAACTACATGACATTATTTCGAGCACCTTAAATTCGGGCCGATATTATTGATTTTATCAAATGTAATTAAGTATAAGTGCAGCAGAAAACTATATTTTTGTTTGACTAAAAAGTGTTGACTTACAATAAGCAGATATGCACTGGAATAAAGCTTATCGATAACGAAGTGACATATGAACCTCAAAAACATGTCAACATAATTTTTAACAAGACAATTGTATGAGTGTTTTAAAATATTCTCTGGAATTCTTAAAAACCTCTTACGAAACACGAAACTTTCGAATAATCTAAGTTCTCAAAGTGGCAATGTTTAGTGCAGAAAAGACTTTTATGGATTGAATATAATTTTATTAATATATTCCGTTTTGTTTTACTTTTAACAAATGTTTTATAGAATCACTTTTGAACACTAGAAAATATTAACGGTAAATGTTTGGGTCTACCTACTTATTAATTAAAACAAAAAAAACTTGTTCAATTTTTTTTCAAACATATAGGTTAAAAAAACTAATTAATTTAAACAAAACGAATATATTAAAATATATATATTTAGAAAGTATATAAATGTATTTATAGATAAATATCTTTTATCTATTATTCATTCTTTTTTAAATCTTCTTTTTTTGTGTCTGTTAACATCTTTTAGAACCGTAAAAATGCTTTAATACTTAATTCTGACAGTGGTTTATAGTAGTAAATATAAGATATGATTAAGTACCTTTGAATTCAAATTAAAAAATACTCAGTAGTTTTAAAAATTGTAGATAATAATATAATATTTCTTTAAACTCATTATTTATAATCTATTATGCTAAGAAATAAATATTAAACATATTTTAAGTATAATATGGTTTTCTGCTCAACCGTGTAAATTCAAAAACAAGTCTTTATCGTATTATTATTATTATCGTATGGGTGTTTCAAATGTGCACATTAACTAATTAAAATTGTAATATTTTTCTCCATAATATGAACTTTAAACTTTTAGAATTTAATATATTGTTTCTTAACCATTTACTACGTATAATTGAACGTTCAGAAAGTGGAATTAACTAACTCAAGTTAATTTGTTTCACTAACTCAACCACCTTTGTTAAATCATCCATACTCTGATACTCATCTAGTTCTATAAAAGTTTATAAACAATTAGATAATAATTTTAAATCAAGTAAATATCAAGCTCGTTGTTTCTAATGAAGTCTAGTTTTCACGATTTATAAATATCGATACCTGCAGAGTTTCGTATTCAGCCTGGATGGCACGTGTTGAGGTCATGTTGATTTCCACGACAAATTATCGTATTCGGGAGACGTTTTTAGGTGAAGGCGAGTTACGTTCAACGACAGACCATATGTATGTTTAAATCCCTTAAACTCTCCTAGGTGTGTTTTTGTTGTACGTGTAAGAAAATTACCAATAAAATTGTAAAACGACCTCTCAGTAATACCAATTGGATTCGATTTCCAATCTATTGATAAAGTTACTTAAAACTTTTGAAACGACTTCTGTCAAAAAAAAACATATTATCCACAGTGAAGTATAACAATAAAATAAAAACGCCATTGTTAAGCATATAGATTTCTCACTTCGCTCAAAACCTAAACATAAAATAAAATGTTTGTATTACAATTTAAAGTAGTAATTCAATAAAAAAAAACTTTTAAAACACATTGCGATAGATAGAATAAATAATAAATTGTTTTGACGAACTTAACTCATCTCACCAAAATATATTAGTATTTTATAGTACAATAATATATTTTTATGTTTTATATTTTATATTATTAATACGCAACCTTTACACATTAATAATCCACATATTTCTAGAACGTTTACTATATATTTTTCCGGTTTTGCAATCTCTCCACGTATGTCTATGAAAAATCGCCTTTTATCCATTTTACTCGTTATATAATTTTTCACGTTTTATATCTCGTACCATAAACCACAAACATTGACTTAATCATCTGAACCCTATTAATTTTTGGTTCGTATCCATTTACATTATACCGGATTACACTTTTCACTATCCCCGACTTCTCTGCAGCTGTGCTACATGCGCACGTGATAAGTATATATGTGGTATTTAATCTTTGTACATTGCTCGTTTAAGAAGTGTGACGTTTGGTTAGTCAGTCTTGTTTTTTTCTTCATCATGATTCTGCCGTCTGAGGCGATGGAATGTTTTATGGTTCGCTATTATTGGCCGGCAGAGTAAATTAACATTTTTTTCGCCATGCAAAGAAGAAAATTAACTGAACATTTAAAAAATTGTTTTTGTAACAATACAGATACCGAGTTTATAATATTTTATACAAATGTTTTGTTATGCATGTATGTGAAGTATATTATCTCATTAAAAATCGTTTAATCATCAAAAAAAAAAAATGCGAATATTGCGTGACTGAGCCGTACGCAGTTTGATACGCGATGAGATTTTTGTTTATACTTATTTTCATAATAAAATAATGTATTATTATGAACCATTCACTTATTATCTTATTTGATTATGCGACTTACTACTGAAACATATTCACGAGCACAAATAATATTATGCCGTTATATTATTTTTTACTTATTTAAAATTATTCGGAAAAATATTAATTTCTTAGCTTCGCGACATTTATGTATATATATATATATATATATATATATATATATATATATATATATATATATATATTATATTATATAAATTGTGCGATTTTGTTCAACAGATCGTACATTTTTATTGAATTAAAAAGTCGCGTATTGTATAATTGTGTACTTTATAACTATCGTAAGAATCATAAAAATGAATTTATTTTTACCTTTTAAATTGGTTTCTTAGTTAAAGTTCCAGAATAATTTTATACTTATTTGTAACTTTTTTGTTTATTTCCATTTTCTTTGTATATTTTGACATTAAAGATTCTATTACTTCTGATTCTAGAATGATTTTACTGTCTGTAAGTAATTAAAATTGAAACAATAATAATTTAAGTTTCAAAAGTGATGGTAAATTTGTAGAAATTAATGAAAATATGAATAAATCTATGCACAAAAGATTGTATACAATTTACTTATTAAGCTATAGCATGGTTGATTGAAAATGACCCGTTAAAAAAAATAACTAATAAATAATAAATATAAATTTATATTCATATTTAAAATAAAAAGTACATTCTTTATTTAAAATGACGTTCAATATTCTAATTGTATCATTAATATAGAAAGTACGAGAAGTTCATATGAAAGGATAACAACCAAAGTGTACCATTAGCTAACAATGATAAATCAATCCCCATTTTCCATCATTATTTGTTCGTTATAGATAAATATAATAAAACACAATAATCAAAAAAGTATTTTATTATTATGGAAAATTAGATGTATTTTTTAGATTATGTTCTTAATCACCAAGATAAATTTTTTTGCTAGCTCTATACCCATATAGTATAATAAATTAATTGAAATTTTTTTTTTCAAGTCTTGCTTTTTATTCTATATGTTTCATGTAATATAAGTACGAGATATGAAATAAAAACTATTGATTACTATTAAAGTTTCATCACTGTTAATAGGATTAAAAAAGATATAACGATGATATAAACCCTTTATACTTCGATTAAAAGAAAAATTCTTACAGCATCAGTAATATATTTTTTTAAATATTTTATAACATTCAATTTTTATATTATCTGATGTTTTTTTATAAATAATTATATGGTAGCATAATCAAAATATATTTTTAAATTGTTTTCATTTTTACTATGAACAATGTTTCAGAATAGATATTATAGGATTCTAAAATACTTGTATGTGGTAGTATTATTTTATCATTTTATCGATTGAAAATCGAGTCCTTGTTTAGGAGATATTTTTCTAAGACAATTAATTTTGTTTTCTAAATAAAATGAAAAATACAAGAATGTGTGATTAGAATCAAGAAAATTAACTTCAGCTCATTTGCTCAAATTAGCACAGTTCAACTCGTCTTTTGAACGTAACGGTTTAGCAATGCTTTCAAGCTTAATAGGTACCACATCAAAAATATAATAAACTCGTTTCGGTGTGACGGTGTCTAAATGAATATTCTTCTTACACGATATTTGTATGAGTTTTTTATTTTCGTTGTATAATACAATAATCAGGTTCGATTCCATACAGTGAGGTATATCTTTTTAGTCTAGTTATATAGTGGT
The DNA here is from genome assembly GCF_003676215.2 of Rhopalosiphum maidis. Lineage (NCBI taxonomy): Eukaryota > Metazoa > Arthropoda > Insecta > Hemiptera > Aphididae > Rhopalosiphum > Rhopalosiphum maidis. The sequence continues at coordinate 87,242,607 of NC_040877.1, forward strand.
TTTTTTTATGTTGTATCAGTACGCTGTCTACCGTAATCACATCCGAATGCGTCCGTGTTTAGTTTTACTCAGTTATCTTGTTTGACATTGACCTACGGATAATAATATGTATTTTTTTTTTATACCATTATTATAACATGATACGCAAATGATAAACCAAAAAGGATAAATTTACGTTATTTATCAAAAATAGACAAAGCAACCGACAAACGTTAATAGGCATGAAACACCCTATTTTATTCAGCGAAATATATTTCTTCCCTCTCTCAGACATCACTCACATAAATGGGTGAAGAATTATCACTAAATTATTTAACTTTGGAGTAGTAAATGTTTTATTAGTACTAAAACGTTATAAGTTGTAATAATAGTAGAGTAAATTATTATAACAACCTTTGTTTACTGACTTGAGTTAAATATATCAAACTGTTAACTTTTAGGACCCGTACCCTTGAATACATCACTAAAATACTTATTTAAACAGTCATAACAATAGTTTATAAGTTTATTGAGGAGAAGAGAACTTAAGGTGAACTTAGAAGTCATAAGCAATGAGACGTGGTGGTATATATGCTATAATAGATATTGTTGTTCGTGACATGATCCAGTTATTGTCATAAAAACAGAATTCATCTAAACTCTTGGAAAACGCACAGAACAAATTGTGTAGTGAATGTTCTCAGAAGTCCCTTTTAAAGTGACAGTTCAATTTCAGCGGTAATCGCTGTCTATGACATTAGACTAAGACACACAATTTTAGATTGCTATGATAACAGTCCAAACACAATGTTACATTATATAACATCACATTATATAATGATTCAATGTATCTGTGTTGATCAAAGATTATTTTCTATATTGCCATCATAAGTATTCCTAATTCACATATTCTCCAAACACTAATCTCTTTGTGAGCACTTATATCTCAAGTATATAATTGACATACTACTCTTCTCTGAAAGTTGTTTCAAAGATAAGAAAAGCCGCATACATACTTTGTGTTGAAAAATAAATGAAAATCCCAAGTGACTATACCTATCCGTTATCTAATAAAGTTTAGGTAGAATTTAACTTCGACACTAGGTGAAATCTTTAGGAAGTCATTCGTCCCACATCAAACCACGTTTAAGTTGCAAGACTTGATATGCATTAATATTAAACTCATGTGATATAATAGTTATTTAAAATGCTGTTTTAAACATTTATTCGAAACCTTTTTGTACGGACGAATTTTTTACAGATCTACGGTGACAGAATACATTACCCTTACGTCACATAGGTATTAATCTTGTTAAGTTTATGTAAAATTTTGAGAAAACTAAATGATTATTTTACTTTGAGATCGTGATCTAATCAATATGAAAATGAGATGACATTATTTGCTCAAATTTAAACATTTATAATGATTATAGTAAGTAAATACAATCCATAAATATTTTTTGTTAAATATATAAAATAGCACGTTATAGCGGTAACCACTATTGTGTTCAGGCGACAATAGATTAATTTTGTTATGTTTGTCTAGCATTTTTTCCTTCTTAGATATGTGTCTTTGTTTTTATTCCATAAATAATACTTAGCAGTTAATAATAATTGATATATCTTATAGACTTATATTTATTATTAAAATAAATATACATTAAGTATCCAATTTACGAAAAAATAACTGACCAAAAGGCTAAATATTATACAGTAGTAAATGTTCCGTTATGGATAGATTATTTTATGAATATTAAATTGTATCATTATTTTTTTATGTTATCTCCGTTGAATATTATCAATGTTCTAAAGTTGATTTAAAACCTTAATGCTTATTTTTATTACAACAAACGAAATTCAGTATTTTTTTAATATCGAATATTGATGTTTTAATATATTTAATATAATATTGTTTTGTAGTTGTTAATGGAGATACATTTAATAATCACCTTTAACGAATAAAAACGGTTTCGTTCAATATTAATTATATACGATATATTTATTTTATGAAAATATATATTAATATATTTGATTACGTTCTATAATCATTCCATATAGACGAGTTAACTATTATGATTGATTTAAATGTGTCATTAATATTTTGTATCAAGTAAAATTATGATTAAAAATATTCTTGTAAACAATTTAGATGTTTCTGTATAGTTATTTTTTAGATTTCCCATAAGTTTAACCAGACATTTTAAATTAATACATTAAAAAAAAATTATAGTGTTAGAAAATACAATGTTAACGTATTAAGTTAAATAATTTAACTTCATGGAAGCTTGTATTTTTTTTTTTTTTGAATTAACGATGACAAGATAACTGCTCTGGTAGTAAAAACTGTCTCTTTCTCTCTCTCTCTATGGATATATTTATATAGAATTTAATTTTAATTTGTCATTAATAGTCGTCCCATTGAATTTTTTTTATTGAACAAATAATACTAATAGCAATTATTATACGATAGACTTCAACATAATGATAATATTAAAGTAAAAGTAATACTGCGATATTGTTTTCACTCAATTTAATTTATTTTGTATGGCAGTAGTTAAATGTACAATTTCTTATATAGTTATATGATAATGTATATAAACATATTATCTGAAATAATTGCTTTTAATCTAATTGTTAACTTTAATAATTTTTGTTTTGAATAAAAAATTATTTTTTTGAATGTATGTACATGATAAATCGATAAAATTTTTCAATTTTAATTTTAAGTGTGATTTTTGATAGAAAATTGGATTTTATTTGTACTTTAAACAAGTTAAGATTGAAAAATGACCAGTACTTTTAACATTCGTTAAAAATATACAATTCATTAAGAGAAAACGTAAATTTTTATCACTAAACCAATTTTTGATTAAATTGGTTTATTTATTTTATTATAATTAAAAAGCAAATAACTATACATAATTGAAATTATCACAAAATGGTTATATTACCATTTTCTATACATAGTATAATTTGCAAAACATATATTTATTATTTTTAATTTTGAAAATATAAAAATATAATATTATTATACTACGTAGTTTTTAATCGTTTTTGTTAATTATATTAGGATATTAAAGTATGTAGATTAATTAAATTATATTGTTTAAAAACATATTAAATTAAAACAACAAAATAAAAATAGAGAATCCATTTAAAATTTAGTTATTTTATAAAAAGAATATGGCATTTATAAAATAAATAAATACTACGATTTTTATTTAGAAAGTATTACACAATTTTATAGAATTATGCTTGTTATTAGCATAATAGTTTTAAATTATTTAATGCCGTATAACAAACTTAATATATTGTTTTATTTCTACCGACCAGAAAAAAATAACGCCCAATAGCAGTTTCACCACAGATTACGATGTACATTTAGTATTTGTAAGGCTAAATTCATAAATTTTAACAGTTTTTTAAAAATGATAGCATTTATCGAGAATAATGAAGATAAATTGTATCCATATTAAAATGTAAGCCAAAGGTGCTTAGAAATCTGATAAGTATAAATATAAGCATTGAAGTATTAAATATAATGCCTTATAAGAATAACAATAATTGCATTCAAATGGTAAAAGTACACAAACTAAATAAATAACACGATACATAATATTTTTAACCTACAAAAAAAAAAAAAACACACGAAGAAAGAAAAATATTTTTAGAATCTACTACAATAATAAATTGTGATATTGCTTTTCATAATTAATGTATTTCATTCGTAAAAGAGTTTAATATTATTTATTAATTTTTAAATTTAGATTTAGGATTTGTTTCTCTCTCCAAATACTTATAAAATATATCGAATATAATAACATAATATTGTTATTTTGGTATGTTGTAAATAAGTATCTATTATTATATATTATATGTCATGGAGAATTTTCTATGCAATTGTAAAATATTTTTGAACGTAAATGCATTGCAATTTGAAATAAATCATTTAAAAAACACTAATTTTTTATTATGTATACAATGATATTTGCAATATAACGATATAAGATTTTAAATGTATAATATTTTTAACATTTTTCATAAATCCAGAGTTAAGTACTCATCGGCTTCCTAGAATACCGGAAGTTTAAACAAAGTAAAACAATTAAAATAAAAAAATTGAATATAAAAATATATACATCATATGTACTTTTATCAAATCACTATTGACCATAAATTTATGAAAAAAGTTTCATTTAAAAATGTTGAAATAAATTTTTAATGAATTCGAGTTGTGCTTTTATTTTTTTATTTACAGTTTTCATGTCGAGCGAACGTAAATGTATGAAACAAAAATACAATAATACTGTATTTATAATTTTAAATTAGCACACAATATGCTCCAAATGTTCTCAAGTCTAATTGAATTTCAAATTAGAATTTTTGGATATAGGTACCTACGCGTATGGACGGCGAGAACAGCAAAAAGTTTTTTTTTATGACATGTTTGTCCTTTGCAAATTAATAAACCCACCCATTTCACTTGTAAAAGAACTATTTACATATAAATGCACATACAAAAGCACGGCAATATCCGTTGTCGTATTGCAGGGCGTATAATTTAATACTGCCGGATGTGAGTGCGTGTGGTATGGATGCGCGTGCAAGTGATAATGATGTGTAAGGAATGAAAACGCAAAACAAAACGTTGCATTTCAATTGTCAGTGGCCCGATGTATCAGTGGCGCTATGGCAAGTGGCAAGCGTTTTACCGACTGATTCTGTCTGATTGAAAGGCTCAAAGACTATAATAATGTAGACTGACGTAAAACAAATGCATACAAAATAAACACGGTTAAATAAATATATACAAAGAAAAATCAACGTAAATTCGATCTGGAACTAAAAAAAAAAAAAAAAAAACACGGTAATTTGAGCAAACGACCGAAAATCGTTAAATAAATACTTTTAAACCTAAAAATAAAAGGTATTGTTAAAAATATATTATGTTTATTGTATCAACCATATTAAAGTATGAGTATACATATTATCACACAAAATACATAATAATATAATATTTACCTACCTATAATAATACATTTAGTTTTAACCATTTTTTTTTTGATCTGTCATATTCAGGGGTCATCAATTCTGAAACTTGTGAATCGTTTACAGTAACGTCCGTTCCCGAAAATCAATAAAAGAAAAAAAAACTATATATATATATGGATAATCCGTTACATCTACATTTGAAAGAAATATAAAACTGGTTTTTTGCTGTTACAAAAGTTAATTTTTCCAAACTAGACATTCTGTTTATGTTTTTCATTGAACATATAATTGTGGTTATTTTAACTTTAGTTTATGGTTTTTAAATTAAGATCAAGAATAATAAATTAGAAAAATATTATACATCAATTATATAACTAGAATATTTTATGAAATAAATATAACTTATAATATTTGATATAGTTATTTGCCGAAAATACCCGTGCGCAGTTAATATTAAATAAGTTTTGTATTCTAAATGTATGAGATGTTATTTACGAGTCCAATTGAATCTGAATTAAGTGGAGATATTATGAACTTAAATTGTGTGATGAATTCTTTAAGTTCTACTCACAAACAATAATTTTATCATACGTACGTATAATTAAAAAAAAAAAAACAAAAAATAATCAACTTAATTTTTTTTATAAAAAAATAATCAACTTAATTTTTTTTATAAAAAAATCATTAAATTAGTTTTTTTTTAGATTTATATCAAGTTTCAAAAATGTTAATATTAAATAAAAAACTTAAGTCATTAAAGTTATTCATATTTGAATCGAAAAAAAAAAATCTTGTTTAAGCTGGGTTTGACTTAACAATTTACTTACAGCTAAAGTAATTCCTATATTTTCGTGGTTTTGAGATCCGTTTTCTACCTTAAAATGTTAATCAATGAGACATTATAGCATATTTTATAATTTATTTAAATCATTTAGATTAAATTGAACATGTCAAATGTACTATGCATAATTATGATTATAGCATTGCATATAGTTTATAATATTGAATACTGATCGAGATGAAAATTTAAAGTTTAAAATTGAATTTCATGTATATATACCTAACACACATGTATTGACATTTTATTTAAATTCATTATAAAGATTTACTTGTTATAGGGTAATATTTAAATAATAATATCATAAATTTCATAAAAATGATCTAGACGTTTTTTCATTCAATTTGTAAGTTTTTCAAAAAGTTACACAGAAGTTAACAAGAAAAATAATGCTAATAATAATAAGTATACTCTGACTCTTTACTGGTTCATACCTAAATAAGTGGTATTTGCTCTCTGAAAGTTTTTCCATATCGCGAGATGTCACATATAATTTTGTGACCAAAACTGAACGGAAACTATAAGCGATTACCAGAAACTTATTGAATCGCATTATACAATACATGTAAAAACAAATCGAAACGAGTGTTTGCAGAGTATATATGTATATGAAACTCCATGTACCTCCATGTATGACTGTATTTGCTATTTATTTTATTTGCTTACTTATTTATTGCGTGAAGTTGATACGAGAAAGGTTCAAATATCGTAACAAAATAAATACATTTACGTTTTTTTTTCCGTCGTTTGTTTTTGATAGAAATAATTAGCAAATGAAAATTTAATATGAGCGTTTCTTGGTAGCGCTAAACAAACTGTTTGCAATTTTGTGTGTATGTACGTGTATGTATTTTAGATGATCTAACTTTGCAGGATGCTACAAATTAATGAAATCCTATACAGGATATTCTGAAAATAACTTGTAAAACTCTTTGGATATCAAAGAAACAACTAAAACTGACAAACAAATACTTCGTAATTATATGAACAAGAAACCTTTCCAACGTTAATATATTAAATACTAACACATATAATGTCATATGTATACTACGTAAAATATACCTAATATATTTAAATTCATAAATGTGCACATCAAATATTAGGTAGGTACTTACTACGACGATATTTGGTATTGCTCCTAATGTCTAACCATTTATTTTTTTATTAAAAGCAAACGAAATTGTATTATACAAATCTTGAATTAAAATAACCAAATAAAAGGAAAAATAATGCATTTTTATTTGGAAAGACATTTTGAAATGAAAAATCAAATTTTTTTTTTGAATCGGTTAGTTAAAAAAATCGATTAGTATTTCAGATAGTACAGTATAACCATAGTATGCGTATCTTTTACGCGTCCAACTATAGAGCATAGTTCTATACTTTTCACTGGTTGGTTTTACCGATATAATAATAATAACAATAATAAAATAGTTATAATATCGGCCAATAAGAAATAGAGACCTATATAATAAAGGTTTGGTGAAGAAATATCTGAGCGCAGTGTGTGTATCAAAAATCTATGACGATATGTCATTTCGTGGTTTTTTAGTTGATCCAAATGATTTGGGTTCGTTAATGGGTCAAAAAAAGAATGATAGAGTCCGTATAACTAGGGTGACCAATTCTATTCAAATTAAAATAATATACGTACTAAATCCTTAGAAAAAGGATTTGATTTTTAATATTTTCAATTACCTATACAAAGTCATTTTTTTATTTTTTTGGGTTAAATTTGTCTATACTATTATAATACTAGTGTAAATACTAGTGTAATCATAATCAAGGTAACACAAAAAACAAATAAATAAAAAAATAGCAATAATTTACTGCGATCATGAATAATTGTATCCAAACAAACATGTACCATTGTACTCCTGCCATTTAATCTTATACAGTCCCATGGTTGTAATCTATGGATATAATCACTTTATAACCATTCAACTGAATATAATTTGTTAATAGTTTGTACACAAATGATGAATTAAACAAATAGATACTCGTTTAAATATTACAATTATAAAATAATTATTCTTTAATCATATTATTGTTCGCATTAACATGCTACCTATTGATCGAAATACCCAAATATTAAAAAAAAAAACACTTAATTGAACTCATCTAAATTAAATATTAATTTTAAATTACAGCTTTTCAAAATTGATACAAGTCGTTGTAATTTAAGATCAAATTTTTCCATGTGGAAGATAAAATTATAAGTTTATACCAAATATGACACATTTTATCACTACATAATGATTCACATTTAAGAACTGACGCAATGCACATACCTAAAATGCCATCACTGTTTCCAGAGCTCGAATCTGAAAAAATGATTAAACGCAGCAGCATTATAATGTGTACGAATATATTTTACTGGTGATGAGTCAGTAAAAAGTAGTCGTTCATGTGACCATATACACTATACAGGCTATAAGTCAAGTTTGATTTTTTTTTAGATTAAAAATGTTTAAACTGATACACTAAGAGTCTAAGACTTACGATAGGTTTCCGTGAACGTAGATCGATCAACGTGTATATAACTATGTACCTTATATTTAATTTATATTTTCTTCCTCTTTACCTTCAATAATTAACACTAAATTTTAAAAAATGAATAAGGTTTACTAATAAATATTAGTATTTAATTTTTATACCACATGGACAACTTGGAGTAAAATTTATTTGACATTAATTATAGACACTATTACTTGCCTAATTCAAATTTTAACATTTAAAGATATCATTTCAAAGGTTATTTATTCTTTTTGAGATTATATTTATTTCTGTGAAATAATTTTAAATAATATTATGTTATAACGTTGTTTTTCTAGAGTAAACATAATTTAAAGCAAATAATATGATCAATACAATACATTTTCATGTCTTTGAAAATAAAATAAAATAGTTTTATACTGAAAATATTATTGTACCAACCAAGAAAATGATCAATATAGCGTTGCATTAATATGAAGTTCAATTATTACTATACTAAATATTATTTATACTTTATACTTATATAGTGATGTACCTGAAAAGTTTGTGAAAATAATTTTATTATTTCTATCTTGGTACATTTAGTACGTCAAAAAGCACTTTTTTTTTTTTAAGATCAAAAATAAATTTGTTCTAATCAGAGGAATATCTTCTTGCACACTGTATGGTTAACGGTATTTCACTAAAGTTTTGACAGCCTTGCTTTAACGAGCACGACATTTAATATTTACTTTACTCGATTCATTTAGAAAACAAAAAACTTAAAAATCAACAACTCTTATTTTTATACATCGATTGTAGAATCAAGCCAAATGCGTTAGGTTATGCAAATCATACGCTATTTTATTCAATTGATCAAAAACACGATTTACTATGCAAAAAAAAGCGGACGCTATCTAAAATTCTTAATTTTTTTTTTTGTTTTAGAGAAACATATAAGACACAAACACTATATACAGCGTATAATAAGATGGTTGTCAGTCTTCACTAACAACGGCCTGTTCAGAGACATGGTCAAATGTTTTTATATTCTACTGATTACATTGGCCATTGTTCTGAAATCGTATTTTCTTGAAAAGTAATTTTTTTACGAAAATACTTATACTCCAAGAAACACATTGTACTAGAATACTAAGTTTATGTGCAGTAATTTAAATTTTTTAAGGTAGAAGAACCAAGAAAAGAAAGTTGTCTTAGGTTTTTTCTTTATAACTTTTACTTTTTGACATTATCTACTAGTAAATGTTATTTGTTGAATTTTACAATTATTAATTATTAATTATTTATTTATTTTTTGATTTAAATAATAGCCAATAGGTGGAAATGTGTAAACAGTATATTATACTACATAGTGTAATATATAGTTTTATATTTTATAAAATATAAAGATTGTAAACTTTGAGAACGAACTGAAAATTAGTATACTAAATATTATTATTTTTAAGAGGTTTTAATGGTCAAAATAACTAATTATTAGTTGTAATTAAAAATAATTGTAGTTATTTATTCACTTGATATTTTATGTTAATGTTATATTGAATACTTAATACAATTTAAGTTAATATTCGTGTCTGATATTTAAATACATATGAATTCATTCAATATACATTGTATACAAATACATAATATACGAGTTCAGTTGTTTGAAGTATAATATTATTCATAAGAAAATCTACCATTATATTTTTTAGTCCAAAATGGAAATTATTAATTATTCTTAATAATACATACATGTTACAAATAATATTTTTTTAAAAATTTTTAATCGAGTTTTATACATTTTTTCAGTCAATTTCGCTCAGCTAATTTGTAATAGTAATAATCACACAAACTTAAACTTAATAAGTTCTAAGCTAAATTGAATACATTTTTCACTATTGCATCGAAAAGATAAAGACGCTGATGATAATTTCTAGACATTTATATTTGATAAGTACCTGGAAAAATAACATAAACGATGAACGTTCGTTTATGGGTTTATGAGCACTTAAAGTGATAACCATCAGTGTAAAACTCTAAAGTGAAAGCATCATAATAATGACATAAATAAATAAAAAGAGTATAGTTATTCAAAATAAACACCATTATTGAAAAATAATGTGGTATTATTGACAAAAAATAAGTCAAGTTATTCTTTTGTATGCACATTACATAATTCTTACGTTAAATAACGTGGAAACAAATAAAAATCAATTTATCGTTACGTTTAATTGCATTTTTTTTTAAAACGTACACATTATAATGTTCTAGGTTGTGTTCTAAATAGCTTATTTTTAACAATTTAACAGTTGTATTTTTTTTTAATTTTCTTTACATTATTTCCATAGCCACGAATTAAAAAATATAATATATTATAGAGTGTATGATGCTCGGATGACTACTTATCTCGGTGGTCAATTCAGTTACAAAGGGTTTCATATTCCGTACAGCAATAAACAAATTGACTCCGTGCCATCGAAATCAACGTGGGCATTACGAGGACAATATGTATGGACTTTTGTGGGCGTTCTAAAAGTTTTTCACTAGTTTTTCCGTCCACCAGTATTATAAGGCCGATTTAACAGACCCTAACGTACCATAGGTTTACATCAAAAAAAAAAAAAATAATAATAATAATAATAATAATAAAAAAATAGGGACCAAAAATACTCACGAAAAACTACATAAAATAGTACTTTTATGTGGGACGAAAAAAAAATGTTTCTTGGATGTTTCCTTCATCTAAATTAATATGGCTCGGAACGAAAAAAAAAACAAATAAAATGCAATATGTCCGAAGATTTCGTAAAGTATTAGAACCGGAGAGCAGACGTCGAATGTTTTAAATCCGTTACTGCAGCGAGAGACATGAAATATAACCTCCAGTTTATTTTAGAGAGTAAACGCACTTAGGATTATTTGTTTCTTTATAAATAATTTAAAAGTAAACGGGAGGTTTAATCAATGATTTGAACAGAATATATATATATAAAAAAAAAATCCATAAAGTATAGGAAAAATAATTCACTTTATCGGCGAAAAAAGATGGACTGGTACATTGTAGGCGCACATATACAACTACTATACGGAGCGGTTACTACCACACCGCGCGAGTGTCCCGACTATGACCAAATGCCCAAATACTCCGAAGGTTAAGTCAGCTTATTTCGCAGCCCCCTAACGCGAGCGCTTCCTAACCTAATCTAATCTAACCGGGGTGGGGAGGGGGTGCTCATAAATAATTGAATAGACGGAATGCGTTAGGGCGCGAAAAGAGTTGCGCTTGAAAATTTCCATTCGGATATTATATTATATAATAAGAAGCAAATGTGGAAATAACGGCGACAAAAAATCACTTTCCATATACGGCGGCGGATGGCGCTCGCACAGCGGGTGTCGTCGTCCCGAAGGTCCGAATAGGACGACGACGACGGGCCTAAGTGTCGTCCGCGGGCGATCTCTCTCTGTCGGTTCATATATTCTATATAATACGAATAACAATATAATGGTAATACAGTGCGTGTTTGACCAGCTGTCGCCGCCCGTCCGTTTATATATTATTATTTTCCACGGCGAGGAAAATAATAATAATAATAACAACAACGACAATAATATTGTTATGGACACACACTTCGAGTCTTCGAAAACTTTACCGGTTATAACCCGTCGTCGTCGTCGTCCGCTCTATCGCGACTATCTCGTACTGTCGACCTGCGCCGGCACCGCGCACGTCTCTCTCTCGCGCTCGGCGGCGGCGTGCGGTGTTTTAATAATCGCCTGCTGCTGGTTTGGCGCGCGCGGTAAACGCTGTTGCCGAGAGAGAGAGAGAGAGAGAGTGAGAGAGATAGAGCACCGCCGCAGCCGTCAGATTCATAAATAAAACAACGACGACGATTCGAACGGGCGCTCTTTATATACGCGTCGTATACTATATATATGTGGTGTTACCTTTATTATCATAAGCGAATAAAATTATACGCCGATATGTTACGGTTTACGGTGCGGACGACGCGGCGCTGACGGTGCGTTGTGTGATAATAGTTTAATATATTGCGGTTTTACGAGACGCGAGCGAGAAAGGGCACACAGGTGACGCGGGGTTGTCTATTTTCGACAGTAATCGAAAACGAGCGTGACGAAACACGATTTCCATAATCGTGTCTCCGCAACCTCCGTACCCTCCAACATAATACAACACCTACGGAAACATGCGGATGTTTGGTGCCGTCGTCATAATACCGCATAAAATACCATATAGCCGCTATCGCTAAAAATTGCAATTCAGTGCATACATAAAATGTTAATTCATTGACAATATTTTTACTATCTTCTTCGAATTAAGTCTAGAAATTTTTTAGTTTTTCCATTTGATAACATTTTATTTTATATACCTTGTTTTTAAATTGTACTTTAATTCAATGCAATACGTTTTGAATTTCGTAAGAAAATATGCAATAATATGCGATGATAAATATGCAGATGTATGCAAGTATATGTGGCCAGTAACTTCAAACTATTATGATGTGTGAAGATTGTCGAGAAAAATCCAAAAATATGAAAAGGAAAAAAATATGCAATTGCACAGAAATCCGCGCTCTAGGTTATAGGTATATTAATTTCCGGAAACTAGTTTTTCGGAATTAACTCTATTACCGAGGTACAGTTAGAATAATATAGTTCATACGAGCAATAGATTTTTGGTATTTTTAGAATATCTGTTTCAGTAAAATTTGAGATAGCCAATTTATATAGAGGTAATAATGTAAATATTTTACACGTAGAATTACTGATTTCCATTAGGTATTCAAATAGTTAAGTAAGTTTTAAAGTTCAGCCAGGTCGTGTCTGGCAGTACAGTAAATATTATATTATATAGATAGTCGGCGAGTGGGATTTACGAAAACAAACACGGTATACTATTAGAACCCTTTATGTAATATATTTATGTATAGTATTATAATATTACGATAACGTAATATTTTAGTCGGCTTCGCATAGATATGGTCAACGGTACGAACACAACAAATATTACGATGAGGATACATCAAACGATACTTTTGTTTTTCTAAAAATACTCTAATAATATTATTTTAATGTCTGGTCCGTGTGTTTTAATGATGTAACATAATATTATATGTGTACGCTGCACATGTTTCAGCAAAAAGCCAAAACTTGTTCTCTGTCAGTTATATTCTGCGTATAAATTTCAATACAGTTCTACTGTGATCTTATTTTTTTTTTTTAATAATTCGTACTCGATATTGTTCTATAATTTGAAATTATTTTTTGTATCATTCGTGTGGCGGGCGCACCTTATAATTATTGTGTACATGATGTACACAATATACATCGTCTGCGAGCAACACTAAAAGCTTCTTATCCTGTACACGATAAAAAAACGGCGAACACACGCTAAAAACGAAAAAAATAACCAATTTTTCAAAACAAATCGTTTATAATTATACTACTGTAATTTGCAATTAAAAATAAATTGTATATAACTAGGCAACTTAACAAAAAAGTTTCATTAATTATCTAATGCAACTGGAAAAAAAATAAAGAAACATTTTTGGAAGTTAATTAGAATTGTCTTCTTGCCACGGTGCCCAATGGATAATGCCAAGTGATTCATTGAAAAAAATAAAACGACTTGGACCCAGTTCTAATATCGTATTATTACTGTCTGTAAAAACGGATTTTTAATAATTACATAATTATTTTAATCAGTATTTTTTGCCTTTCTTTCTTTCTTTTTTTTCTTTTTTTTGTACCTCAGAGTCAATTCTATTAATTTGCTGATTATTATTGGTAGTTTGTAAGTGCAAAAACATTGTACTTAACATGACCTACATATAATAATATGTCAAAATAACGATGCTTTGTAAAAGGATAAAAAAAATATATTAAACTAGTCATAAATTCTCTAGACCGTTCCGGGTTGCCATATCGATTATCTAAATAACACTTTAGTGGTAATTAGCGGTGATATCGTAAATAATTTCAAAAGTTATGTGCTTTAAAAAAAAAAATTAAAAACAAAGTTTTAATTTTTATAATTTATATTTTTCCGGCTTTTGTTCTTTTGTGTAATCGTTTTACATAGTTATCGCGAAACATGAATACTATAGTTCCTGTGAAAACACTAAAGTATATAATATAGTAGCGTTTTACTCATTTGCTTTTGACGGTCGTTTTTTATTCCGTCGTAATGAACCAGTTTAAAAAATGTCAAGCTCACTACGATAAACAGTTAATGGTAGCAGGTGACAATCAGACCATGCAACATAATAGATAATATGACAATGTGTATGTTATAACTCATTTTTTCATATCATGATAAATCCACATATTACAAAGATTTAAATTTCTAAAATATAGAGGAAGAAATTCGAAATTTTTTTTTATATATTTTAGCTATTGTTAAATAGTTTTATGTCGACTTGATTGTAAACTACCTATAAACGATTTTAAATAATTCAATTTTTTCTTCTAGGTGTGAGGTGACTGACGTGATTTTGGAATATACTTTTGATGTTACTGACAATTTATTACACCGTAAGTAAAAACGATAGCCAAAAAGGTTAGTTAATTATCGCATTCATTTATTAAAAATTAATCATTTTTAAATCTTGAAAATATTGACACACAATAATATTTATAAATATGCATGTATATATTATATACATATTATTATCGATTATAATAATCGTTTTATACATTCTTTTAATATTTAAAACAAATGTAGTAAACAATGTCCTAATTGGCTTTATTTTTCTTTCATTATTTTTTTTCCGATGGTTAAATACAAAAGAATTTTATGCTTCGAGTAAAATACTTATCTCATTAGAAATAAATCTTCAGACATACATTTTTGTGTTAAAGAATAAACCATGATTCTAAAATGCCAAAAGCTAAATTTATGCTCAAAACAATTTTTAAAGTTTTTGAATTTAATTGAGCAAAACTATATTTATTTTAAACTTTGGATTTTAATAATATGACGTCATTTTTTAATTGTCTTTTTATCTTATTCTTGCCGAATTATTTGTCAGTACTATATTATTTGTAATAATATATAAGCTCAAATATTATACAATATTTATATAATATCTATAATATTATCACAATATTTGCATTTTAGTTTTGAAACGTGGTACGATGGTAGTTTATACGCATTAGTCATTACTCATTACAAATAATAATACGAAACTATAATTATTATTCAACAAAGGCAAAAAAAAAAAAAAAAGAAAAAGAAAAAATTAAGAAAAAAAACGACGAACGTGATTATGCTGTTGTCGGATTGCCGGGCAATTAAACGCAGGACCAAATTTTCTTGGTGATAATAATACGACTACGCGGGTTTTTTCCGAGCTCACACTGCGTCTGACAATGTGGTCACGAACAATAATAATAATAACAATATTGTAAGCAATATGATTGTATTATGTATACACACAGATACAAAAAGGGCGTGCGCTGCAAAGTCTTGCCGGTCGACGACGACAATGTCGAGTGAGATGATGCTCTCTCGGACTTGCCCGCGCAAAACGGTTAAGCGGCGGCGTCGAATTAATAATAATAATATCGTCGTACGTAATAATACCATAATAAACGCCATTATTTTCGTTTCGGGGAGGGTCGAGTGCGAGCCGGATCTGCGGCGGGCGTTTCGCGGACGGGGCCTCGAGTGTCGGCAAAAAGCGGTTTCGAGTTACGAGATCGCGACTTTAGGTCGCGTATATACGTATTATAATATAGAATAATTATTGTAATATCGCGATAATATACCGTATTATTATGTACATGTCTGGCGGTCTTACGGATGCCGCGCTCGGAGGTATAAGGTCGCGGGTGGCGGCGGTTTGTTAACGTTAAAATAATACGTATATGTGGCGCATATAAATACGCGCTAATTTCCCCTCCACCCCCTCTCTAAGCACACTTATTCGCTGTCGCCGTGAGATATAGTGGCCGTGGTAGTTATGTGTGTGCGTGTGTGGTTGTTGGGGGTGAGGGGGCGGGGACGGCGATAGTAAAAACCGTTTAAGTATATATTATAATAATTTAATCGCACACGCCCTGAGACACACCGTCGTGGATCCGACGACCGAAGTTCGTGTCGCGTAGTTTTCGGTTGGGCGTCTTTTTTTTCTTTTTTTGGCCGACGGGCCAAGCAGTCTGCATGTGCGCGTTTTCTCTCTACATCTACATTGTGCCATCGCTTATTATTATTATTAATATTAATATTATAATCGTCATAGTCATTATTGTTTTATCGCCGCACGATATATTATTACGTTGTACACATAATAATGTACGACCGTCAGAACTATATTATTATTATCATTTATGGCACCCGCAAAGTTGCCGAAGTGTCAACGTAGCAAACGTCACGGACAGCAGCACGAACGTGCGACAAAAAAAGGCCTACGAAATTATTTACACTCAAACTTTAAAGCGCGCGCAGACCAAAAATAAAAAATCGAAATAATGGAATAAGTAACGAATACCACCGCTCTATTGGCAATAATTACTATTATTGTTTGAAGAATTATGATAATTAGTAATAATTTCGATCCTCTCGCTGTTAATGGTACGAATATTTGCCTTCTGCGGGATGTATAAGAAATAATTGTTCATTACATTATAATTTATCACGTGAATGTATGCCTGAAAATAAACCGACGTGAACCGAAAAAAAACCCATAGTTACCAATGCATTAATTTAATATATTTATTACAAAATCGCAGTGAAAATATAATAATAATAAATTGTATGATATAACCAATTTCAGATGATACCGATGTGCATTGTACGCAATAGATTATGCATAATGATATACAGGATGATTATTTTACACTTATACACTCATTATTTCGTCAAGTATTAACTTTTATTCATAATATTTTGTATCATGATTTTCTCAAGCTGTATGAAATTTTTATTTTTTTCACCCTTTTATAATATCGAAACCATTATCAGCTTTTGATTTTCAAATGGTAACCTATATTTAAAATGGCATAAAATAGAAGAACTATTATTTTTAAGAATTTTAATGTTAAAATCATTATTTTTCATTTAACCGTTAGTGAGTTATAGCTGCTCAAAGTTGGGTGGTTTGAGATTTTTTGGTGTTCATCCTACAGGTTATTTTTATTACGGCCGTGAGGCGTTGGTATATTTACAGGTGCAAAGTACATCACTGCGTCGATAGTCGATTAACGATATTATTACATATGAAAATAATATGTACCTTTTATTATCAATTACCCATGTAACTACAGGTCTTCAGAAACTCGTATTATAAAAACCGAAAACCACCTTAACATTAAAAAGCTATATTTTGCTAAAAAATTAACGAAAAATAATAATTTGAATGTTAAAATTCATAAAAAAACAGCACTATTAATTAAGTACATTTTAAATGTGGGTTTCGATTTGAAAATCAAAAATTTATAATGGTTTAACTATTAAATAAAAAGGTGAAAAAAATAAAAATTTCATACCATTTGAGAAAAGCATGATACGAAATATTTTGAAAAATAAAAATGAAAAAATTCAGTAATTGACGAAATAATGAGTGTATAATGATAAAAAAATAATCCTGCATTATCGTAAACACGAATAAAAATAGTTAGCATAGAAAATTATATATTCCTGAGAACTTTTCGTTAGAAAAAAGACTATTTTTTTAAAAAATTAATTTCCATTGAAAGACATCATCATCATTATGTGGATTTAATATAATTATATTAAATATATAAATATCCAAAGTAAAAAAAAAAATTACTAAAATATGTGACATTAGTTCTCTTTTAGGGAATTTCCATTATTTTGTTTTCTGTGATACAGTGTATCAATATTTTCTATATAAAAAAAAATAATCATATTTTGTAATAACATCATATAAGACGATTTAGTTATAATAAGACAATACAATTACATAACAGTCACCACATATCGTATACAAATTAAACACAATTTGTTTGTTTTTGTATAATATGTATATATATATTATTTTTCCTCGATTTATTTTTAGAAATTCCGTTTTTAGTACTGTTATTATCAATATTATGTTTAGTTACATTCGTTTGGAAATAATAAGGCAAATAATTCAATCGAACTTACGGTTTAATATTTTATACTTTATTACAATTTTAATTATTTTTTTTGAAAATATAGCTAAAATAGGCTACTTATATAGAAGAGATGTACGAGCATAAATAATAAAAACTTTCTGGTAATAGATAAACTGTTAAACCAAAATGATCTGTTCATACTTATAGGTACGTATTAGACGAGTAAACAATTTTCATTATTTCCTAATACGATTATTGATCATAGGCTACGGGAATTCATTTTCCATAAAGCTATTGGATACGGTATATAGTTTTTAGTACAATGTAATATGCCATTATATTAAATATCAAACTTAGATCAATTTTCATTTACTCCGTTTAATCTTATTAAAGCGACATTAATATATTGTTAATATAATTGTATTTTTATCATCACTCAAATAGTATTATATTGTTTTCGGATTTACGCTTTTAACATCTGAAAAAAAAATATATAATTGGATCTTACGACGAGTGATCCAAAAAATAATATATTATATTTATTTATATTATAATATAATAATATATATATATATTTATAATATTTATATTACAACGACTTTTTCAATAGTCAATATAAATTATATTGAAAAATGTAAACATGAGCAATATAAATATCGATTATTGAATCTTTTGTCAGTTAACTCTGCCTTTATCTAAACTTTAAAAGTGTTTAAAAAAAAAACACTAAAATTTAGGTAATATTTTAGTTACTGTTCTGCTGTACAGTAGGTGTACTATGGGTAATTGTAATTAATATATTAAATTGGAATTCAATGATACACCAATGAATATGAAAAATTATTCTGAATGGAGACGGCCAGTCAATCAATACCTATCACGAAGTTAATTGCATGAATTTATATATTTGTTCGAAATTGCCATTAAAGTAATTCATTTTATTTATAGTCTAATAGTCTAATGGTTGGTTGGTTTAATTGTTTCCGAATAAATTGCATTTATCATATTATTGATATTCAATTATTATATGATATTATAGTATATTAGTATATATTTATATTTTATAGATTATACAATACTAAATCTGTAAATTATAATTATTATTGTTGTTATTTTATATTCTAAACAGAACGATGAATGTATTGATTTTAAAATGATGTAGGTTTTATTATTATTTGCCATCACCTTTTGGGGCAGCAACAATGATACGACCTTAAACTATGGTGGTGATTTATAGTAGCAAATAAGAACTATGGTTGGTACTTTGTAGGATCAAAAGTAAAAAATTCCCAGTACTTTTTTAATAATAGAGAAAAACACAGAGGAAAATAGAAAATGTTTACTCAAGTTCAGTTATTGATGAAATCAACTTTGATTATTTGGTATAACTCGAAAACGAATAAAAATAAATCACTGAAATTTTCATATTTTCTATAAACAGTATGGTTTTCAAAATATTTTGACTCATTTTGTGCTGTTTATTAATATTTAAAATTAATTTACGATAAAAAAATATTGCTTGGTCAAAATAAATTTAATACAATAACACACATAATATATTGTTCTTATATTTGTATCAATTTAAAAATGTTAGGCGAAATTCTTTTTTATATGTATTTTAAGTTTAAATATTTACAAAAGTACATATTCAAAATCGTGAAAATTTAAAAAAATATTTTGTAGTAAAACAATTTACAATGTTCAATGTTAAATTTATTTATTAATTTATTTACGTATTTACTAGTAGTATACGATATATCATTGAGTTCAAATTTAACACTCCTGTAACAGTTACCCACTCGACACTATACGTACAACTGAGCGGTAACCATTTGCCTATCTACTGTACAATAGAGTGGTACCTACTTGCTCACCTATTTCTATTTTATTTAATAAGTTCATGGAAAAGTGGCTATTGGATGATGTGAACATTATTAAATTACACAGGTATCCGCAGATAACGTATACGTAATATTATAATGATAACAATAAAAATACTCAAATACTAGATGTATCGAGTTCAAACCATATCATTATTAGTATAGCTTTTGAATCAATACCACCACCCACCTTACTGTAAATCAGTGGAAAAGGTCCGTGGAATAAATAGGTAATAGCTTAAATAAATCTACATAATTTTGAAAATGCCAATACGTGGGTACCTATAATAAAATCAATAATTTACGTTAATATTTTAAGTCCTCCCGATATGATTTTGTTTTTAAAAACTCTAACAAAATAACTAACATCCATATTATTATTCTTCGTTAAAATATGTTATTTTGTAAAAAATTGAATTTAAATTGCTAATTAAGAAAAAAATTTTCTTTTGTATTTTTAATAATATATATAAATATATATGATAACCATTTATATGGAATCTTCTATTACGTTTTTTTATTGAAAATCATTTTAAAAAAAACTAAAAATTCGAAAATTTCGTATGCCTATAATATAAAATTTCGCTGAAAATGTTAAGTATTTATGGTTATTTGTTTTGAATTAAAACAAAATCAGTTTCCCGTCTTTCTTAAATTTTTAGAAATTTAAGATTTTAAATTATTTAAAATACTAACTTCATTCATTTTTTTTTAGAATCTTGAAGATGCAGATCGGAGAAATTTTTTTACTACTTTTTGTGTATACATGTAACATTCTAACGTAAAAACATATTAAATAATCACTTCTCTTGGAATCTAAAATACTATTTAATATAAAGATTCAGACACAATATCTGCCTGAAATAATTTTTATCGTGATAAATATCCAATCAATTTATAACTCTTATTCGATTTTGAAAGTAAAATAATAGTGTATCTTTGGCGTGTTAATATTGATTGGTAAAAGGTCTAATTTGAAATTGTATCCGACATTTTTTGTTAGACAATGGGTGCCGGCAGCAACTTTTTTGCTGGATCAAAAGTAATCTATGTTTTTTTTTTTTTTTTTTTTTTAAATAATGTTTTTATTGACTAAATGGATCGAATATACTATTGTTCGATGACTTATAGAAAAAACCTCACTCTTGTGGGAGTCATTAGACTTGGATTTTTAAGGGAAATGGATAAAAACAATAAAAGGTTTCATGGTCTGTAAAAAAAAAAAAAACTGATGCGTATCTACAAAATTGTTTGTGATACCACAACAATAGCAGCCATTAACAATTTCTAATCACTTTTTATTTTATTTTTTTTGAACTATAAAAGCCAGCCAAGTCCACAGTTATTTTTTATACTTTATTAAATGGAACATCAAATAGATAAGTTATTTGTAAGCGTGCACTGAATCGATGAATATATGTATTTTAAAAGAATTGGTGAATATATTTCCGAGTTACCATCTGGTCCTAGTAGAGTCATCGTGGTTATATTATGATGGTAGAGACTCTAGCATTGTTCACTTCTTCGCGTCATCGCTTGATTTAACTCAATGACTATTAACCATAATATTATTGTATATTTTTATAAACGATTAGTTTGTTGTTTTACACAAATATTATGAAATCGCTAGGTACTTTGGTTGGTCATAAATTTAATATTATAGACAATTATTATAATTTTTAACCACTCAAATAACGGTGTTCATCTGATTATGTCGACACGATTATAGTATTATACACGTTAGTAGATGAGTGAATTGTTTTGCATATTATATTACGTTCTGTCAGCATACTGTTATAGTTTGAAATATGTAAACAAAATGATTAATGGTTTTAATCATATCAAATATAAATTATATGGTACACATAAATAAAAACTCACATTTTCCACTGAAAAAAAAACATACATACATACAATAAATGTTCTTATTCCTTATGATATAAAGTATATTCTTTAGTTATAATCATCATGAATTTGTCTATATAAATAAATAATATGGTAACCTAAATTTAGTGTAATTTACTAAAACAAGTTATTGTTCAAAATTCTAATATTATACTTATACATTATTGAACACCAAATAATATTAGTCTATACTTTTAATTTATTAAATTTATACTGTAAGATAAAATTGGCGAATTCTATATTAATTATTGGTAATAGTACGTTATTTATAATTATAATTATATATATATTGAATATCTATCAACATTATACTCATTATTCAATCAATTGCTATTTTAATAAAATTGAATTGTTTAGGTATACGTATAAAAAGTTATTGGTTGAACAACCGATATATGTTTTTAATTAATTTTTTTTTAGAAAAATAGGTTACCTTCAATTATAATATTAAAATTGTATACAAATTCAAAAGAATCATAAATTTATAATAATAAAAATGTTTAATTATGATAGAAGTTAATAGGTAGAAGTTTTAATAGAAGTTTATCATGTCCGACATTTTGAAATACTGAACTTAATAAAAAGTAAGGTAGATGAGAATGTCTTGAGTGCTGAAATTAAAGTTGTTTGTTTCAAATCTGAATTACTCTCAAGGGTGCCAGGAGCTCAGATGTGTAATTTTTTTTTTTATTTGGTAGTGTCATAAAATGAATCATTTGATTTCAGGAATTGTTATAGAAATAGATTGGGAATATATTATACTCACTCGATGGTCGTATAACTGATTGGTAAATATTTAAAAAAATCTCATTTGTTTTTTGTTTAATAGTTTTTATTGATCGTAACTTAAAATAATATTTAAAAAAAATTAAATCGTTAAAGAGCGCAATTCGTAATACTATTTTGAATATTTGCTGCAGAACCATAATGTTCATATTTTTTTATATTATGTTATTTTTTCTGTTTCTATATAAATGTGTAACATTTTTATTAATTTGTATAATAATAAAAATAATCATAGCCCTCTGAAAAATATTTTTATGTATTTAATTATAAATTATAGTTCATAAGTAAAGTGATTATTTAGAATATTATAAATACCCAATTTCTTGATAGGTATTAATGTTTTCAAAATAAATATCGCTTTTTAGAATTTGAAGTCATTAAACAGCATTTAAAAATTAATTAAATTTATCGTCATTATATTTTTAAGTATCAGCTATAATTATTATGATAGATAACATATACATATATTTTTTTAAATTTCATATTCCTACGTGGAATATTTGATTGAAAATTCGTATGCATAAAAATCGATTTTAAAACGACAAATGGATAACTGCAGTTATAATTATTTAAAATTTTTATATCCGTAATAGTGGTCCACCGGTTTATCGTGGTGAACTCGTAAGTCAATACTCCATACCACTTTACTTGCTGGGAAAGAACCGTAAAGATTTACTGACTCCGTCCTCGAACCGATTTCGCGTCTATATTTTTATTTGTTGACAATATGAAAGTGTTGTTTTTTTTTTCAGGCGCATGCGAAATTTGGCGCGTACAAAAGAATATATTATATTGTACTCGGTATTAATCGCGACACTCGAGCGATGCGTTCGTAATGGATTGGGACTATTGCAATAATTGATAGCGACATCATGCGTCGATTTGTTCGCGAAAATACGAGACCGCCCGTCGTAAAATAATATATAATATGTCAGGACAGGTATTCGGTGTTTTGGCCACAGCGCGTACACCGACGGTAGTTATCGGTGGGCTTACAGCGCGGTTTTCCCCGTTAGGGACATAATGTATATGCAGCAGTGTACGCTTTATGCGGTACAAACGAGACTCTTGGTTCGTCGTTAGCGCATTTTTCATCGTAAATAATAATAATAATAAATAAATAAATAAATAAATAAATAAATAATATAATAAACCCGGGGATTTTCAGTGCTGGTTGCGGAGAACGCCGCGGCGCACAACAATAATTCGGTTTGGTATTTATATTTTTTTAATAGGTAATAATAATAATAATAATATAGGGATTTCTTGCCCGGCGTGTGTTCGGCAGACTGGGAAAGATTATATTATGTTATCTGAATATCATCATCGCCGCCGTCTGTGTGGGAAAATTCTGGACTGGATCCATGCGTCCTGTCTGCGCCGCCGGTATTTGATGGGCCTATAGAAATACGATAATCCAGACGAACGAACATCGTAATAATGGTTTATAGTAATCGAGACCCGACCTCCGTCTCCCCCGTCTGCTGCCACCGCCACCATCGCGTATCCCGTGAACCATATTATTATAAAATACCTCGGCCGCCACGAGAGCTGCTGATGGTGGTTGAGTGCACCGGGTGGCGGCGGGCAGGGCCGCGGAGTCGTCGTCGGAGGAGGAGGAGGAGGAGGGGCAGTGGGAAAACCGATGACAGGCAAAGTTTTTCTCTCAGAACCGTCATAATGCGTCCGTCTTTTCTTTTCCTTTTTTTTTTTTTTTTTATGTATCTGATTATTATTATTACTATTATTATTTTGTTATCTCGCGGCGGTGGCTGCTGTATTTGTAAAATACGTATCATGCGCGGCGATAGTTTGAAATGACGATAAACACAACGGCACTGCATATACAATTGACGTGCCTGTGTCTCTCTACACCGCGTTAGGTTAAAATAATACGATATAGTGCGATGCCAGGACGATTGAAAATCATTTTATTTTTATCTATCGGTTCTATCGTAAGCGAGTTCATCATTGGCTGTACGCTACATGTCGAACGTGTCTCCGTAATGGACTTGTTAAATTTTATCTCAATAATTGGGCAATATCGTTGTACGAGAAAAACGATTTTGAGGGGAGATATAATATATTGCACAACTATAGTTTGTCATTAGCTAAGGAAATTTTATATTTATATATAGTATACAAGAAAAACATTTTTTTATAAATTTTGTTTCGTAAAACAAAAAATGAAAATAATATATTAATCGTATTTTTTTGTTTATTATTATATTATGATATTAAATAATATTATTTTTATCAGCTATAACAACTTTTAACTAATAAATTAATAGACTTATGAACGGCTTAAAGATTTCAAACAAGCATACAACGGTAATGCGATTTTCCAGTTGACTTTTTATTAATAAACAGAAAAACTGATAAGAATCCTCGCACTAACTTAAAAATATCTTAGTTATAAAAAGAATTTTTTTTATTTATTTCTAACAACAAAATCATTTTCGAATTTTCACGATTTTGATGAATTTTGTTAATATTTTAGTTGTAAATGTTTATAAAAGATATTATGAATATGTATAAATCAAATATAAAAATAAATTTATAGTAATATTTTTATTTGGAAAACTAATAACTTAGGAGGAACCTTGTAATAAATTCCCAAGATTTTTGAACTAGCGAACAATTTTTATCGATATCTAAAGAAAATAAACTAAAAAAAATCAAAAATTTAAAATACAAAATGTATTTTGTCGAATACTGGTGCTCTCGTTATTTTTAGTTTCTTGTTTTCCTTGGTTATTGTATAATGTACTTGGGATATTTTACTCTTGAACTCTTAAAATGCCAATTACATCTAATTTGCTACTATAAACCTCTCTCAAAGTTGAAAAACGAAGCATTTTTACAACCCCAAAAGGCGATGACAGATATAAAAATAAACGTAAATAACACTCATCATTGTAAAATTAATATATTCATCGCTCCCCTCAGAATCTAAAATGTTGAGTTATTGGTATACTATGTGTCTTACTTTGAGAATAGGTTATATAGGCTACAATAGCTATAGTGGTAATGATACAATTTTACCGATATCACCTCTGAAATAATACATTTTTGCAAATGTGATTTATTTAGGCTTTGGTTTTAATATGCATTTTTTTTTATGATTGCATTTATGAGGATTGACGGAAGTGTTTTGATTTCAACGATAAAAATACTATAGTACTACTTAATACAATATATTTGCATATTACATAATACGCCATAAATATATAATGATATGAAAAATATTCACGATTATCGATTATGTATTCTTACTATGTATGTAAGTACAATTAAGTTAACGTCGTATGTAAATCAATATACAATGTATATTGTGTAAACAATTCAAAATTACATTACCTCAAATTATAATCAATTAGAATTTTAAGTAAAAATAATAATTTGGATAATGCAATAACAATTTTAAATTATCATTGAATTATAAAATTAAAACATACTATTTTCTTAGCAATGATAAATAAGTATGTTTTGATACTATACAACTTTAGAAACATAAATTCAAAGATTATAGTTTCTATGCATTTTTTAAAAAAAATATACCAGCTTTTAATTGCTTTTAAAAATAAATTGAAGACATAAAACTTAAGTAATATTCTAAGTTTAAAAGATAACTCGTATACCTTATCCCCAGTTAAACCATTTTTTTAAGTAAAAAAAATTAGATAAATATTTATTAAAAATATACTTATCATTCAGGAGCTTATAGTTTTTATATACCATATTTTAAAATATAATTTCATGATATAATAGTAGTAAAAAATAATGTTATCTACTAATTATTATCATTTATTACGTATAAATATAAACTCATTTTTATTTAAATTATAATAGTAATTATAATGACGATTTTCAATAAATATAAATATCTATTGATCATTAACATTAAAATGTACTACATTTCGTCAAAATACTCGTAATTAAGGTAAATGTGATATTAAAAGCGTAAATAACATTATTTTTTGTAACACTTTAATAAACAAATTGTTATCATAAAGTGCTATAGGTACTTGTTTTTATTTATTAGTACAAATAAGGTGTAAATATAATATGATTTTATTAATATTTTTTAGCTTTTGAATCTCGTTGCTAATAATTGTATTCTGTTAATAAATATGATTTTATGAGTGCGATAAACCATCATAATGGACGATATAGATTATCATACACAAAATTATTAAGCAATTAAAGTGCTCTCTAGTAAAATGGCTTTTTGTTATTTATTTGATTTAATTTAAACTACAGTGAAAAGTTATCCATTTATATAAATTCATTAATTCCCTTTGAAAACCTCTGTAAATAAATATAATAATAATATACACTATCAATGCATGCGGCGAACATGTGATGATCGATAAATTATATTGTTTTACAAAAATAAATCTAATTATAAATAACTATCAATGTTTAGTTATTAATATACACTACACACTAAAGGGTTTGGACATAGAAATCGAATATAGTTAAAATGTCTATGCAAGTTAAGAACTGAGAAGACAAAATAAATTAAGAGTAGTTGGTCAATAGATTTATTCCGATATAAGAAAATACAAAAAAAACCTGGAGGTTTCCAGTGTTGTCTATTTATAACTTGAATCGTGTTTATGAAACTGAGGATACTGGATGAGCTGTCAATTTGTCATCATTAATAATTTATTGTTTAACAACTATTTAGAAGCTCAGTGGGATAGATTTAATAAACAACTTATTGTTATGATTTAAAAATTTGATAACAGCATAATAATATTTAACATTTTTAATTAAGTTATTAAAGGCATTAGAGCCATCTGTTTGAATCAATGAGTGCAAATAATGTTTCGACAATCATAACGACTGAAAAATCATATTATAAAGACTATACACCAACAATTTTAACTAAAAAAAACTCTAAAAGATAATGTTAGTGATGTTTTGATTTATATAAATAATGTTAATAAGTAAAAAAAAAACATAACAATTTTGTACTGAAAACTGATTTATAAAAACTAAAAACAAACTAACGTAGGTATTACACATACCATTGTTTTATTTGTCAAATTAAAATAATAACATAATAATAATCACTAAAACTATATTATGTTAATGGTTAAATTAATTATTTTGATGAAATTATGTTTTAATTTGAATTGAGTATGATGGTTGATATTAAATTGTAACATAAAATGTTTTAAGTAATTGTACCGCAAGAACTCGACGCTTGTAGTCTGCACTATTATATTAAACAATACAGTGAGTCGAATCGACATTGGCAATCAAGTAAGATATTAATTTGATTTTAGTGTATTATTAAATAGTAATATAATTTATGAATATATATATTATATTAGATATATATTATACAAGATGGATATTATAAATTATCTTGAAATATTAAACATTTAGTATAAATAATTAATATTAATATTTACATTTTATTTTTATTTATAATTTTGTTATAGTTGTACGAATAAAATATTTAATTAAAACGATTATTAAAATGTCCAAAAAACCATGTTTAGACTGGGAATTTAAAAAAAAGTTTCATTTTCCAATAGTTGAATAATAAATACAAAAAGAACGAACGTCATAATTTAATTTAGTTAAAAAAAATAAACGAATAATGGATGGGTGAGTTTCCACGAAGTGACGGAAATCAGTTTACACGAATTCCAACTCGTTGAAATATTTTTCATAGCATTTGTTTTCGAAATATCAAAACCAGTTGTTATTTTTTTACGATCGTC
This sequence comes from Rhopalosiphum maidis, assembly GCF_003676215.2. Taxonomy (NCBI): domain Eukaryota; kingdom Metazoa; phylum Arthropoda; class Insecta; order Hemiptera; family Aphididae; genus Rhopalosiphum; species Rhopalosiphum maidis. The sequence goes on from NC_040877.1 coordinate 87,271,286, forward strand.
GCCGTAAATACAATTTTTTTAATCAAACTCAATGTTCTATTCACAAATAAACGTACATACTTTATGGTCAATAATTACATTTTTATCGGAAACATTATACAGTGGATTTTCGGTACGTAGAATCTCAAGAGAAACCGGGGGAAATTCGAGATATCAAAAACATCAAGATATTGAGTTATATAAAAATTTTTAAAAATCCGAAATAATTGGTAAATTATTAAATATATGTAAAAATCAGTAACAAGGACATTTAATTTACGCTCATTTTCCATTTTACTATTTTGTATACGAATTACTATACATTTTGACTACAAACGCGTGGATTGAAATACTGAATTTACTACAGCTTAATTTTTTTTGCTCTTTCTGTAATAAAAATATTATTTTTGTATTCGAGATAACGAAAAACGATCAATTTCATTTCCGGTTATCGAGAGCAGTATACGCTAATGAGTGTAATGGTAGTTCCTAGTGGATTTAATTGTAGTTCGAGACAGCGACGTAATAAGAATCTACTGTATTTCTTTACTGTACACGAGTAACGAAATACGACATGATACCAACGAAATACAGAGCGAAGTGTGTGTAGAGCATCTCATCTCCGTCATCTCCGCCCGGTACAGTTGGCGGACGTCTGCGATAAAAATATTCTCGAGTGACCGATAACAACAGAATAATATGTGAGGGCGCTGCGATGACGATAAATTGGAAAATTCCTCTCAACCGGTTGACGCCGGATGAACCCGATACAGCTGCCCCTCGGAGACGGTGCGCGAACCGTCGTCGGCGGTGTATTACATAATACAATTTAATATTATATTATGACATTATTCGCGTTGTATACAGTGACTATACGTACATAATATCATTACGAATTATTATCACGTACTGTTGTTGTTGTGTTACGCGTTCTACTGACGGGGCATATCGTATTATATTGTATTATATTACTATGGCGGCGAGATGTCTCTCGAATTTCGTTCGGAAAACGCGTTATACGTATCGGACGAGTGGCATCTGTTGCAGCGGCGCGACGATGCCGGCCGCGTGCGTATCTTACGAATCGGTTTCGGAAAAAAGCGAAAGACGTACCGGAGAGAGACATATACGGTGGACCATCGACACACGTGACGGCGGCGGCCGCGGATACCGAGAGACCGAGAGGGACGGGCATATCCGATGTTTAGGGTCCGACGTGACCGGAGCGGTTGGCGGTGCGGCAGTCACACGCGCGCGTCCGACCCTCGACTAGCATACAAAGTGTGTCCGTGCCCGGGCCCCGCAGTCTCCGTGGAGTCGTCGAGGGATCGGGTTTGCCCCGCGGTGGGCCGGCAAAAATTGATAAAGTTTTTCCGCTGTTGTTTTGGTTTCCCTCCCCCTCCCCTTCACGCTATATGTGTGTATTTTGTATTCCGACGCACGGAATACAAATCACCGCTCGACGACGACGGTCTGTGTAGGTGGGTACATCAAAAACGTGTTAAAGCGTATTTTCATATTAAGTATAATATACAAATTATATTCCCCTCCTCTTTGCCGCCCGCGGATCAGTGCTCGTATGATGAGAAGCAACGTCGAGGGCAATGAGTCTGTTGTTTTATCATGATTATTGTTATGATTTTAATATTCTGAAAATCTCACAAATCGTGTCGCCTCCTCTCTCTCTCTCTCTCTCTCTCTTTTTTTTTTATGCAGCCACGGTAACCGCGGTCGCCGAATAAAATATTTTATTTTTTTCGCTCGTAATACGCCCATTTCGACGTCGTATAATAACACTTCGACGATCCCGACGTGTGTACACCTATACAGTTTACATTATTTATAACAATATCAACGCATCCCGTGTCGCCGTCAGTCGCGTGACATAATAAGACGACTGGAGTTGACTTAACAAACTTTTTAAAAGTGTGTTTTTACGATAATCTGTTATGCGTATTAGTCAAAATATATTATAGTATACAATATCGTGACGCAGGAAAAATAAATTAATATTTTAATCGAATTCAGGGTTTATTGTTATTGTTATCATTGTTTTTTACAGTTAACGTCAAAAACTATATTACATTTTATTCGACGTTTAAACTTTTCAAACATATTACATAACAGATGGTATAGAAAAGTTTTCTGTGAAACCGTTGGGGTTTATTAAGTAAAGAAAGAAATCTAATATCCAATACACACATAGCGACATGGCGTATACACACCGTAAAATAGATTTTGTTGAACGTATAAGTACCTACAACTACTAAAAAAAAAAAAAATAAACACAATTCCACTTATTATTACGGTTATAATAACAATGGATTCGGATCGAATGTCGGAGAATTATAATATTATTAATGCAAAGTAATTGCGATTCGCGTGTATAACGTCGATTGCCTTCACCGACGGAACAACACGCGGAAACAGGCGAATAAACGTTCGCGCCGCCGTACACGGTGCAATTCACGTGCAATTATGGAACACTGAACACACGATGCGTAGGTACGTGTAATAAATGTATGATACGCGTAATTTAATAACAACTAAGGTGTTGATCGACTGTATCAAAGCTCACTGTGCGTATTATAATCGGCTTATGTCTCAGCCATCAGTCATCTAATTAAACAGAGGCAAGATTTCTCGGAACCCGGACCGATGGAAAGCGTTTTGCATAATAGTAATATTATTATCGTCGTCGTCATTATAGTATTATTATTACGAGTGTCGATTAAAAAAGTCGGAAATCACAAGCGATTCGACTTAGAACTTCACATATTATCATTTCGACACAAAAATCAATATCATTACACGTTTGCACATTTCTAGTATCATTGTAATACACTACTTACCGATTTACTCGTATGTATTTGGTACGGACCCGACCGGATTTGTTAAACGTCGATACGAAAAACCGATCATTGTAATGAAATATATATTTTATATGCTATGTTATTTGCTATAATATGTGTCGATGTTTAATGGCAGCAAAAATGTTTTTTTTCAACATGAACTTCAATAGTAGTCATTGAATCACAGTAATGATAGTGACGTATAATATCACAATGACCTACACCTCATCGTATGTTTTATATTTTCTATCTCAAATTCCTATGCAACAAAAAAAAAAAAAAAAACGAAAAAAAAACAAAAAAATATTCAGTTATAAAGTGTCAGTATAAAGTGATATTATTTTCATATCAATAGTTTATGCATTTTTCTTTTGTAGTTTAAGCAAAAAATTCCAACTAACCATAAAATGCGTATTAATATACATAAATAATTTTATTTTCAATATAAGTTGCGGATACCAATATGGAGATATAAAGTGTCGGGGGAGAATACAGTATACAATAGAATATTGAGTATGATAAGATATATGCACATTTATATGAAAATACAATATTATACTATTATCACGGACAAAGATAGTGGTAAGGCATTGATTTATTTTAATAACATAATATATTATAAAGGTATTTACGTATATATTTTTATTTTTTACTAACTTATTAACTATTTTCATTTAAAAATCTTGTTTGGTATTATTATAGTGTGTTGTACTATGTAAACACATAAAATAACAAGTGAATAAGATATTTATAAAAGAAAACTTTGATGAAAAACGTTATTAAAGAAAATTTCCATTAAGATTTTCATAAACTGAATTCCTTAACATCGTTTTAGTCTCTCTCTTTACATCGGTTTAGTCTTTTTTTAACTAGAATTTTTTATATATTTTTTTGTGTGTTTATTTAAGAATTATTTAACCCCAGACGATGCGCAAAAGGAATCGTGTTAGAAGTGAGTTAATGCGTACTTACTTATATTTATAGCATTGGAGTGATTTAGCTCTTTTTTGAAACATGAAAGGTTTTCCCTCAGTTATTGTAAAGGATTTAAAATCTTATGAAACAGTTTGCACATACAGATATTACATTAGGAGTAGGTTGAAAAATTATCGTTCGACGTAATAGAAAACGTACTTAAAAGGTTCTTAAACAGTGATGAATTCCCCCCCCCCCTTAATTGTTTTTCTGGTTGATTAACAAAAATCTTTTTAACTTTTAATCATTAGTCACAACTCGAATCTTGCTATAGTTATTACCATCACGGTATAATATGTCTACAATAATGTAATCACAATTTATGCCACCCAGACACATTCGAACGATTCAATAATTATAGTACCAACTCTAAATCGTCATACGTGCTAACTGTATGTTATTTATACTACACGATTACGATATGCTAGAGGTGACTGGATTATTATGAACTTGTTTTTACTCTATGATAAGTATTGTCATTCATTAAAAATATACTTTGGTACTATTAATTATTATTATTTATTACCTATTTAACGTTTTTAAATTAATCAGTCTGTTATCGATTAGGTATTTTCGAATAACAATGACAATTGGTGTTGAAAAACTACATATTAAACTACACATTGTCTCACTTTAGATTATAATTCCAACAAAATACTCGAATTCATAGTTACAATACTAGTTTATATCGTGGTGACTTACAAACGTCACAAAAACACTCGCAAATACTAGCAAATTAATACGCATCGTTTGGTACACGTTTTGACATTTCGGGATAACGTGGGTTATCCCGTTGGTAGTTCACGCAAAGTTATACCAAGTTAGAGATCTATGATACGAGCGTATATGTTTTTTTTTCACACAAAAGTATGTGTGCTTACAAACTTCGAAAACGAATACATACAAACAAATGCGTGCAGTTCATAAGCTATCGCTTCACAATGTGTTCGATATTTAATAGCAACACGATTTTATCAAGGCTTCCCAATTGGTGTTTTATTGAATATATAATTATCTGAGTGGATTGTGAGATATATCATATTTTTATCCGACAATAATATAATGTTTAATTAAATTTAACATTATTTGTGCACTGTATCTATGCAGAAATAAATATAAAACCATTATATTCTTGAAGAATAAATGAATAGATAAAGAACTCGTCTATGACGGTTACCTTACCTAGTCTATTAATTATTTTGTGACGTTTCAAGCATAATGGACTCGAATGACGAAGAATAAAAATCGATGCTTTGTTGAAATACAAAATATTGTTTATTTTTTATGAACTAAGTCAATACGTTTAACGGTAATGATTATAATAATAATAGTTATCAATTAGCGTAATAATAGAGTGTCAAACAGTTAAACGTTCGATCGTCTTAGTAAAAAAATAATAACAGGCGGAGTATCACGCGAAGCAATTTATTAAAAGTATAAAATTGTTTAAAACGCTGCATGGAGATGGAAAAGACAAAACCCTAAAAGTAAATTATGACTCAATTATCCTGTTCAGTAATGTCTCTCGGAAATACATACATTTATTTTGCATATTTAAACACTTTTGTATCGTCTGCGATGTTTAAAGAGGGCTTTAGACGTCTAAAATGCATTTTTATGAGTACTATAGAAGGGTATTCAAACGACTAAAATGTTTTAAACATATTAAGGTGTTTTAATACGAGTATATTATTATACCGTCGCTGGAATTCGCGATTTATGTATGCACTTATCACATTTGTTTAATTAATAGTGTTTGTGAGTGAGACGAGAATCATGAGATATGCACAGATGCACGACGTCGCGTTGTTTAAAAAGCACCTACACGCTATTATACAGGTTTTTCATTAAGTTCATAATGAAATAATGAAAACATCGGTTTTCGCCGGAGCTACGAAACAATAATTAATGTACTCATATTTTCACGCTTTAATACGTTATTTATTTATTGTATTCTTTTGAAAAAATTATAAACTATATAAAAACTATATATATATGAAATAATGAATTTTCATAATTTTGAAGCGAAATTGAGAAAAATGAAACATCTTACCAAGTCATAAGATAAAAAAAAAGTATATAATATCAACATGTTTTGGAATATTCGCAACAAACGGTATTGATGTCGACAGCAAACGAAAATATCGTTGTTGAATTGAACTGAGTTCGAGTTGGTCATCGTAAATATTATTATAAATCTTTAAGCCCAGTATAATATAACTAGGAGTTGGAAGTTGATGACCTTAAAAAAATTAAAAATCACCTAAAAAAATGCAAATATGACATAAAAATGAAAAATATTTGTTTTAAATTAATAACAACATTTTTTTTTTAAAATTGTACTCTATTTTACTATAAAATTGTATATATTATATTTATCAAAGCTTACAAATTACTCAAAATATGAAAAAAAAATGACAAAAAATGTCCTTAAAAATGAAATATAAAAATCACAAATATAGTAGACGTAGACGAGCATTAACCGACATTTTAATTTTTGGAATTTAGAAAATATTACGAAAAAATAATAAAATTTAGGTATAATAATATTCATTACAACACGACAACGACTGTAATCGGTGAGATAAAATCGGATAGTTATTAATCTTAGTCTGTGGTAATTTCAAAGTTTGTTATCGGCATTATCAGCATAATGGAAATTGACAAGAAAGAAACTAAGAAGTAAACTATTGTGAAATCAGTAAAAATGACTAAAAATGTGAGAAAATGACCTAAAAATGTCAAAAAATCACGTCAAAAGTAAAAAACACCAAAAACGCAAAAAAATTAATTTCATCATATTCACTTGCTAACACATTTGTGGCCAGGAGAGCATTGTCTAAACAGTTCCAAAAAAAAAATTCAAAATTCATCAACTTCCTAGCCCTAAATATAACATATTATCGTCTTCGATATTTATACTCTCAGAGTGGCTATGGTCGAACGCCATATGTGTAGGTATAGGTACTTATACTATAATAATAGTGTACGCGCACGTAACGCTGGGCATATTATACATTCTACGACTTTTTAGTGAACAAAATAATAAGCCGTAGTGGTAGTAGCGTGCTCACGGATTTTATCGTTTTTAGAAACGCCATTTACCAGTCGGTGTTATTAATGCGGACCTCAGTCCTTTGATGCCAGCCGTGTGGTCTGCGCGGGAGACTTTGATATCGTAACGGTGCGCAGTATATCTCCATAAAGGCCGTGCTCCGCGCGCGTTTAACCACGTAATCCATTTCTTATCTATTTGTATTTATTTATTTTGTCGGTTAAAAGGCGCGGCGTCAAATAGTTTACCATTGAGTTCCGCAAACAGCGCTCGCAGATAAAATACGGTCGTTAAATATAATGTCCAATGTTTGAAAGTATCCCCGGGCCCTTGCGTTAAAGTACCACATCAAACAATATTTTACGGCGAATATACACTCTCGGTGTAATCGATATCCGATAAATGTCGTCGACGGCGATCGAATTTGAATTAATTTTATCGAAATACGCGTACTACACGTACGACGCACCGCGCAATTATCTCGTACACAGTTTTACGGGCTGAACATCGACATATTTCTGAACTCGAAATGTATATATATATGTGATACGATAAAATATATACGTGTGTTGGCTCATCAAATATTGAAATGTTCACAACGTATAGTAAGTGAGTCGAAGACTTTAACACGTTAGTCGCCATAAGGTCTTGAATGAGATCTCACTATTCTTCATCCTGGCCCCCAAAAGGGTTTAATGACGATATCAAACTTTGCTTATAAAAAAAAACTAATAACGTTATTTCCAAGCTACAAACACCGACTGAAAGTGACTTGAAGATATTTTAGAACTTGGCGATAAAATACATTAATTGTTGAGGCCTAGAACGAGATGTCATTGATAGAATCTTCTTGGTGGTCAACGTGAATGCGCTATTAAATCAACTAATATGTATTTGAAAACATCCACTTATGCACACGAAATATCAGACGAATATACACTAAAAATAATTTAATAAAAAAATATTGGGTCATTATTGATATTATGTACTATTTGTGGCATTAAAACAAAATAAACACTATACATTATTTGATAAATTTTGTGTTGTTCTATGTTTTAATCTAAACTAAAAATTGACACATTTTATTCAAATTAGTTAATATCGTCTTTATAATAAACGCGCACTTTAATTTGTTATATAATTTATTGAACTTGATTTATAAAAAATATTAAGCGAAGTGTTCAATTTTCGAACTCATAAATTATAAGGTATTCAAAAATCTTAATTAAAAATGTCGAGTATTTGATCACAAACGTAATGAATTTTTTTTTGTTTATCGTTTTGTATATTGTACTTACTAGTCATAAGATAAAACTAATAGGAACAACCGAAAAATAACAAAAACATTTATGAAAACCTTTGTTTTACGTTATATTAAGTATTACCTATAATAATAAGTTATCTTATAATACTCATCTATAATTAAAAAACATATTTTTTATAAAGTAAAAAATCTTTATAAAAAATAATTAAAATCTGTATAAATACAGTACAATTAATAAGAGTTGTTCAGTTACAAGAATATCATTGTGTATGACATGAAAAGAATTTTCGTAGTTGGCAAGACAGACAGTTTATTGGATGATCAGATCTCGGTATTAAGTTTTTGAGTTGTATGTACGAAATTCCTGGAAGTGTGTTCGATTCAAATAATTGAAATTGGATGGTTAAATGTAAACATTGTCAGAAATAACTTTAGAATATAAAATCAAAAATGTATGCTTTCATTAAAAAAAAATTAAACCTTTTAAAAAACCTTATAATTATACAAAAAAGTATTTAATATAAAACGTTTTCTATGACTTATTTATGTAATTTGTTTATAATTATTTTCTTTGTTAAATATTTGATTTGTGCTATTGAAAATAATTCCAAATAATAATAATATTATGCATGTTCTAAAAAAAATTTCATGTATTTTATACTATTAAAAATACAATATAACGATATGTAATTGAATTTCGTATAAAAATAGAAATAAAGTCACAATTTAAGCAGTTATTTACAACTCTTTGATTTTTACTTAGAAATAAATAAATTTTTGATGTTTGTCGTTTCTATTGAATACCACAAATTATTTTATATTTAATTGGCTTTCGCTGAATATTTATAATACATTTTTCAATGTCGATCGATTATAGCGTTCACATAAATATCTTATACTTATTTTTATATTTGACTAATCATATTGAATTATATCTAATTACAAATTATAAAATACTATTATTTTATACTTTTATAGCAAAATAAAATAAAATATTTAAAGTAATAATTAACCTAAAATAAATGTATAACTTTAAAATAAACGATTTCATTTCGTTAAACTCTATTTAAACAGGGTGATTCATCAATGATCAACCTTTTTTCTTTTTTAATAATGCAGTTATTTGATTTGAATTCTTGAATAATTCACATTATTTTTAAACTCTTATACTTCTCGAGAATGTCCTGTAGAGATATAAACTTCTTTTTTTTTTTCTGTAAATTATTTAGTAAATAACTTTTTTGAAAACATTAACATATCAAAATCAAAATTAGAACTTATAAATTTTTATAATTTATAATAATAGCCCAAATATATTAAATACTAATATTAATATATTATATTTATTTTATATTTCTGTAAAACCGAAAAAATCAGAATTTTGTTAAGTATTTGAATTAATTAAAAACAGAAATTAGTTACATTTTGTGAATCGCATTGTATGAATTATCTATTTGTATAATTTGCTTAAAAGATTTTTAAATAATTACCGATGTATTAATATGGATTCCTTTTAATATGATTGTAAAGTATTTATTGAACATATTTTATTGGCTAATTTAAAATCAATGTAATTTATATATGTTTTATGATTAATAAAACCCTCGTTAGCGTTGTCTTGGAAATTCCTATATTCGTAGTAATATTTTTACATTTTTAGTGGAGATGATATTATTTATTTTTCAAGTAAAAAAACAGACATATAAAATAATGATAAAATTTCAATAAAATGCATTAAATTAATTCATCCAAAACCATTTCCTGGCAAAATTAGAAGACAATAAATAATATAATAATTAAAACAGAGAGATAAGAATTTTAAATTTTAAAAATGTATAAAAATAAATCACTTATCTAAAATCATAATTGTTACCCGTTACTGTAAGACGAATTTATGACATCCCACTGGTAGTTTATATATTTTTTTTGATTTTATTTAACTTCAAAATTCATACACACTGTCATATTCGGTATTTTTTTTAGTTCATACAATTGTTGCGCTGCACGTTTTTGTTCAATTTATCAGCAGATCCTCTGACTTGTTCTGTAATCTTGATGCATTGTACCCGGTCGACGGTGAATATAAAACAGGAACGTTACAAAATAAAAACATAAATAATCTGTAACCCTTCGTGACCCTGCCAGACAAATCACAATAATAATGTTTTTTGCACTAAGAATTTATTATTCATTATTGTTATGCTTGTTATTATTTGTGTCTAATAATGTTTCATACTAAATAACAAATTTCTATTGAGGCTTAGGTAAAACGTCGGGGTATACAATAAATAATATGTTGAGTCAACAATTGATATAATATTATAAAAGTTTGATATATTGCATTTTGAAAAGTTATAGTTAAAAATATTAAAATAAATGACAAATTAGAGAATATCATTTGTAAATTCATATTTATAATGTAAAATTCAAAATAATGACAAATTATAATGATCATACATTTTTGAAAATTATCTATTTTAATAGTAAAGTAAAATTAATTTATAAATTCAATGTATGTTTAATATAAATAATATAATGTAACAATATCAAACTCCTAACTTTGAAGATCTTATTTAAATGTCAAAATACTTGGTAATTATTATCAAATGCATTTCATCAGTGAAATGGAATGATCGATTATAATAATAATCGTAGGTACCTACACTTATCTAAATTTATATTTATTGAAACTCATGTATCTAAAAGTAAATACATGAAATAAAAATGCAGAGAAATTTGTTACTCTCAAACATATTTTGTATTTTATTGCTTAAAAGTTGATGTGAAAAATACATATATTTTGTATTATATTAAAATTAAACAAAATTATTTGATTGTATTAACTAAATAATAATAAACAAATGATGAAAAGTTGAAAATTCTTATAAACAATATATTTTTAAATTACAACAACTAAAACGTTATTTTACGTCAAAAAATTGATTTTAAAATATCTATAAAAATTGTGCGTACCTATACTGACGTATTTTCGTCACTTTTTGACATTTTTAAATTTCTGTAAGAAAATCGTATTTTATACAATCATTTGAAAATCCATTGGTGAATATAATATAATATATTTTATTAAGACACAATGAGCAAATTTGAAATTATTTTATATCCAAATATTCTACTGTATCTACTTTAGTCAATAATAATAATACAATTTACTTTAATTCAAAATTATCAACATTTTCAGTGAATTAATTAACAATATTTGTAAGAGTAACATAAATAAATTGTTTTCACTTACAAGTAGGTAAGAGATTTAAGTACAATATTATAGTTCTGTAAGTACTGATTATCTTGTAGGAAATGATGTATATTATATAGTATACGGGAATTTTAGAAATAATAGTAAAATATTTTTAACGATTTTATTCTCAATTTAATAAAAAAGTACAGTTTTTTACACTTGCGTAGCTGTATAGAATGTGTTTTAAATATTATTAGGTATTAATGTTGTTATATTGAAAATCTTGAGTATTTTCAAAGAATTTTAAAAATCAAGTTATGCTCAAGTAAATAATAGTTCAGTATATGTAGAAATATTATACATTATTCATGTTATATATTTTTATTAAATAATTATATTTTATTTTTTTAATTTGTTTGTATTATTAATATCAATATGCATCGACCTAATGACCTATAGCGATGCGCATTCGTGTATATTATGTACTAGGGACTGATTTACATTTCTTATCGATCCGTGTACTCAAAGTATTTATTTATTTGAATTTTATACCAACCGCATTTCCATAGGTAGATTTATTATAATTTCAGTCGTAAAAATACGAGACTGTTATTGATTTTGCATTTGAATAAATTGATTGTATAGGAATATAAGCAATACAATTCTTTACGAAGAAGTTGATTATGCGTATGTGAAATTACTAAGTCGTTAATGAAATCGATCACAATAATTGTGCGATTTACAATATATAAATACATACACGAGTATAATGCTAATAGGTATCTATAGTTTTAACTTTTATAAATTAAATACATATAACCATGCAAAATTAAGTAGAGCAAGTTTATTGTTAATATATGCAATAGTATTCAGGTCGTTTGTCAACAATATGATATTTTCAATCCAATGGTGTTGTGTCCATAATTTTCAATAAGTGGGAGTTTATATTGTTTCTTCATCGTTTTTTGAAAATAGTAAGTCACCCACCCACGCACATGATTACATGAACTACACTTATATTATCGTGGGATAACACTAGGATTGTGTTTGGCGATGAATATATATATATATATGATACATGTGTCGATGAGTGTGTGTATAGCGTCTACTATTTAAACTCAGCATACATTCTAATTAATACATCCATTAATAATATTGTTTTAAGAGTTATTGAAAAACATATGGACTATACTTACTCACTCGTCATACGTAATAATATAATATGTGCACATCGTATAATTAACTTATAAAACTTGTGTCCTACCGTGTAATTAATAATATGTTTAACGGGACACAATAATAATTATCAAGCAGAATCAACGAACGAATAGATAATAAATACATTTAAAAAAAAAATTGGCACCTATTTCCATATGTTTAACACACAAACACACAGCAAAAGCAAACTGACGTCGCATAATAGAGCTTATAATATTATTATATTATTGTTATACGCGCACACGGCTGCGCCAATGTATTTTATCGGTTTATAATTAACATGCAATTAAACGAACCGATGTATTATAATATCATTGCTTGTTTGTTCAAGTGTGGTTGATTGATTTATGCACTGTGCAACGCATATCACAATTATTGTTGCACAATGTTCAATTATATTACTTCAAACCGCGGTTTAGTGTAAAAACCATGCAGTCAAGCATACGGGTATTGTTATCAATCGCGAAGATTTTGGGGTGTTTAAAATTAACATTTGCGCTGCAATTAAATATACCGAAACCCGATACGGTCTTGATAAGTGTGCCGTTCGACCAATTGAAAAATAATAATTGGATGGGAGGAAATTCTGACTACATGGAATCGACGTGTGGGACGTTCAAAGCTTATGAAACCGACACGATAGAAAAAGTAAAGTAAAAAAAAAATATATATATATATATACATAAAATATATAATGTATTTAAATTTTAAGCTCACCTACACAAAGTGTGCGAGAATCCTGGTAGTTGATTGAAAAAGTTTCTCTGTTCAAGGTTGTCGGGAGATGGTATACCATTTACATGTCAAGCATTCCATCAACCACGGATTATTGTAGTCAATTTACAAGTGAATATCGGATACTGAATTCATTGTTAAAAACTATAATTAATTTAATAACTGACAACACTATATTTTATATTAAATTATAACTGAAAACTTATTTAGACCTGATAGGTAAATTTAAAAGTAAAACTCGGTTTTTGAACAACACACTTCAAAAGTGATATGATTACAATAAACCATTATAAAATATTGAGGAACATAACTTTTAAATAGTTCGTATATAAATATAATATTAAGTATATTAGCTATAATATATATATATATATATATATATATATATATATATATATATATATTTAACATTTAGCTACCTACATTACAACTGCGTAAGCTCATGAACAATTTGTATCTAATTAAATTATAGTTATTGGCTGATGTATATAATTGTAGTTGAATTGTAAAAGAAATGAACATTTTATTTATATAAGTTATAAAAAATAAATATAAATCTAATAACAAATTACCAAATTATTTTTAGATGTCCAAAGTCCGTGCAAATGTTCTGGAATTGATTTTACAATAGATATGGAAGATAATATAATTTCATTTGTCTTGTTTTCAACGAATACAAAGTGGGTCATTATATTACTATTGTTCAAAATTATATTAAGCCTTTATTGATTTATAAAAAATAAATAAAATAATTATTCTAGAGAAAAATCCGTAACTTATGAGTTGGCAACAGCTTCATTCGTCGGAAAGAGCCAGTTAAAAATGGACAAAATAATACTGCGAAGTAAGCAACATGAATTATTTTTTTATTCAAAATTATCTTGATAATTAAATGTACATTAATTTATATGAATACAACAAAAATGTAATGTTATTGTTTGTATTGTTAAAAAAAATGATGAGTAACGGATTTACTATTTTATCGTTGATAAATGAAGTGTGAGTTTTTAAGACAAACAGATATTTTGAATATTAAAGCGTGTCTTTGAAGATTCAAAGAAGAAAGAGGTGTGTGCGTTGTGGTGATCATTTAGAGTAGTCGAAGATCAGATTGGGAATATCACATGTCAAGAAATAGTTGTGCAGTGGGTTAATGATAAATCATTCAATGAAAGGTTAAAGGAATCATAGGTAAATACAAGATTTGGCCTATCGGGGACACAAAAAGGAAAATATTATGTGATATGAGAATCTATAATATCATTGTGAAACCGTGACCGTGGTTGAGTTAGGATTGTTGGGAAATAGTTATTGACTAAGTGGAAAAATGAAGTATGAGGGAGCGTTGATCAACGATTCAACTAAAATTTTGTTTTACAAATTCTGAAGTTAGGACTACAGTTGCATTACGGTGTTTTGATACAAGTAAAGCGATAATTAAGACATAAGGTTCGTGAATTCGTAACCAGTGATACCTGTGCGACGGGTACGCATAGAAATATTACATGAAGACTGTTTTTGCTAGAGAGTAATATAGAAGGTGTCTGATCGTGTTTATAGGGAAAGTATAATGATTTAGTAATGTATAATTTTGTTAGTCTCTTAAATGGTGAAAATAAAAAATCGAACAAAACATACCGAATAAAACACAACGAAAATTATTTAATCGAAAAAACAATAGCGAATAAAATATATTGATATTATAAAAATAGACTATTTAAATAATCTAAACAACTAATATGTTAAATTATAGTCGATTCCTTAAAAAAAAAAAAATTAAATTATCGTTTTTGTCGTACGTGTTTACTCATTTTTGAATCCGTTCAGCTGAATCTCTGTATATGTTCTTTTTTTTTTTGCTCAAATTATTCATTTTCTATTGAAGGCATTCAACGAATTTCTAGATTAATGGATAGCGTAACGCTAAAAATCAAAACATATTGAGCAAAATGATTAATTAATTTTAATTTCTAACCAAATAAAATATATCAATAAGCTGAAACATGTATGCCAACCCTTAACAAAATTATTGATTTTGGCACTTTGGCGTTTGGAAATTTCGTAACAATTCCATACAATCCACATTTAATTAAAATAGTTAGTTCATCAGTGGATTAAGAAATGTTCTATTTTTCAAAAAAAAAAAAAAAACGCGGAATACAACAATGTTTCGACCGCGTGTATATGTCATACACGGGTATGGTGCACAAAGGCAAAAGCCGACATCATTCTTTATATGTAAAGACAAATTAAGATTTAATTTATAGTTTGTTGATGTTTCTTGGTTTTGTTTAATATGTTTTCATACACAGTTTGTGAAATAAAAATGGCGATCGTTATGTTTTCTACGTTCAAAATCAGTCATGGTTATCAATTTTGAATTTAAATTAGACTTAATTTCATATAAAATAGATAATAGGCGGATGTACAGTTCTTCAGTTTTATTCGGCAATAAAGCAAAAATAAAGAAATAATTATTCAAACAATTGATATACTACTATCGTAGTATTGTGCGTCATTTTTTGGGTTTTTTTACAGTCGTTTTTATGGCGAAATCGGCGAAGTGTATTTTTAATCGAATTTATTGACGGCATACCTCCCACCACTTCAGGTGGTATTTGTGTAGCGCTAATTATTCGTTATGGTAATATCGGTGTGTAGTTTCGTTTTTCATTTTTTTGAATACGATTCTTTATTCGCCGTATGTTAGTAATCCGACGCCTTTTAGTAATCAACTGGCTTTACACTATCACATGACTTTAACATTGTTGTAGACCACAAATACACTGTGCTTCTGACAGTGTTTTTACTTTAAATGTATTTCCATCGCGGATAATTAATTTTCAATTTGTATTATCGAGAACGTATTAAATACACATTATTACCGTTTATGATATTATAATATATATATATACGTAATTATGTAAAACACGGATACACGTCACACGAACACGTGGATTGACGAATACTCAATACCAACTGATAGAGTTCACTTATGCTCGTAAAAATCGTTATCGAATTATCCGTCATCTGTATACGTATCTTTAATATTGTATCACCTTTCGATTTTTTTAATTCGTAGATTTTTTTTTTCGTTGTTTCATTTTCGATATTCAGAAGCGATGCCATAAAATTCAATTCTATTATATTCTCATTTATATTTGTCTGTCATAAAATTATAGCCAGTTATCTGTTCAGGTTTCGTGATACAATCCAACGCTAAAATAAACGGAATAGCAGGTCGGTATACTTTTTATTGATCAATTAATCCAACGATATTTTATAATATTATTATTTTTTTATTATTATTATTATAGGTTTTATAGTTCCGCAGGGTGTTATTGTTGATTCTGATGATTTCAAATCGTATATAATCATGGTGTTCTGCAAAGAAAGTACTTTAAACATTTATATTATAAACTATGCACATCACAGATTTATGTATTCTTTTCTTTTTTTTTTAAATCATATTTTTTTCTTTTTAGGGGCGAAAAAACCTATTGTTATGGTTCTCGTAAATGCGCTTCCTGTATCTGAAAAAGTCACGGACATAGCATTAAAATTTTTAAATGATAATAATTTCGAAACAAAGTTATTTAAAGTCCATCACAATAATTGTAAATATGGTCAAAATATTGTTGGGTTCTAGCCATTATTAAAAACCATATGGTAAAAGTGTATTTTTTAATTATTGACATTATGACATTGGTAGTGATATTTATATAATTTAAAAATCATAAAAATATATTTGTTTTTAATTTAAACATGTTTGAAAATAAAAATACATAAAAACCTAATTATATTCTATGAATTGTAATTCAAATGTTTTGATCATTAAATTGTTGAGTTTAATCTATACAAGCACTTAACCACGATCTATGAAATAATATGTAAAATATTTATAAGATTAATTAAAACATTTTTACTGACAGGAGGAAACGTCTATCATAATATGTTTGTATCAAATTGATTGATTACTTACCTACACAGTAACGGTGAACAATAAATAGTGTAAAGTTAAAAAAAATAGACCTTTTAAAGCAGTTAAAAAAAAACTCAGACTTCCGAGCAAAAACAACGAGTGTGATAAATACCGATTTTCTTAAAAAATGTTCCACAGTACCTGTCGTTAAAATATTATGTAACAATAATTCATTATTATATATTTATGAAACATTTCTATAACTTTATTGATTTATTTATGTACCGAAATGTTAATATTACCGAATGTAATACTATGTATAATAATAATATGATATTATATCTACATAGCAAGTTTCTCAAATAATATTTGAAATATAAATTTATGATTATTCTAGATTTACTTAAAAGTATATTTCATTGCACACAGTTTACTGAAAAAAAAAAAGAATAAATTTGTTTTCTTCCTACGGATTCGAATATCATTTCGAATTGTATTGTTAATAACTTTGTACTTTGACAGAACGTCGCGTTCGACGTCTAGGTTTATTTTTTATTTTAAGTCGCCGTTTTTATTTGTTCATTTTTTGTTCCAACGGTTTACAGATGAGCGTCAGGTTAAATTATTATTACTACTGTCTTGACAAAAATTTAAAAAAAAATCAAAACTTTTACACTGCAGATATGCGTGAACGCGGCGAAACCGTCAACGCGTTTCAATGTTGATCATTACGTATTTTTCTTGTCTCGTCTGCTGAAATTGTTTATAGCGATGTCGCGTTCATTGAAAAACATAATTTTTCTATTAAATAATTCTTAAAAAAAAAAAAAAAAATATCATATTATATACTTTTTACTCGGTTTCGCGGACGGGACTACTTGAACAGAACTTTTGCGTTAAGACGCGAGTGCGCGGGTTGGAAATAATAATAACTCTAAGACGGAACGCGCCAATAAACAGGTTTGGGCGAGTTTTCATAGATATTTTTATCCATCGTATCTTTTTATAACACTCCAGTCGGCATTTGTGCAGTCACTGTTCAATTGCGAACTGTCCACAGTCGTTATTTTTATCGTTTACTTGGTTTTTATTAACCGCCTGCTTTGTCGTGACAATAATATTATATATTATACGGCCTACATCGATCGTTTATGGCAGATGGCGCATTGACTGCGCGTGGTCTATCATGTGTGTGCGTGTCCATCGACGATGGCGGCCACTATGATATGATGTCTGCTCGTATCGCCGATCCTCGACCGCCTAAAAAGAGAAAAAAAAAACAAAAAAATCTCACATCTCTCGCGTGTACGCAACAACGCTAAAATTTATTATTTTAACGGATCGGACACCGGAACGTGTCGCGTGCGAACCTAAATTTGCGGTATAAACAGGCACCTATATACTCAAACAATATAATAATGTATTTTATGGAAACAGTTCTACACACGCGCGGCGAAGAATTATTATTGTTTTCGAGATTATTTATGGTTTACCAGTGGTGGCCGATCCTAAGGGTGGGTGGTGGCGAAGAAGGGTCGTAGTGCTCTGTGCACCGGTGTGCATGTGTGGTCGCGGTACTGCGGGTGGAGAGACTGCAAAGAAAGTATATTATGTGCGTATTGGTGTGCGAGAGCGAGAGAGAGAGAGAGAGAGAGAGTAAGTGCGAGTGAAGGAGAGAAAGGGGAATTGTGAAGCGAAAAATAAGTAAGCTGTTCAATCACGATGTTATTATCGACTGGCTGGGCGTATTGTTGGCACGTTGAATAATTCTCTGCGATCAATCATGACAGGAGATGGTTTTCCCTGGTCCGCGTACGCACCGCCACGTTTTTTTCTGAAATCTAACTTATTCTCTCTCTTTTTCTCGCACACGCGTAAACACATAACATTTTTACTCTCCCCCGCCGTCATCGCCGGTCGTTTACCACTGCGTTCATTGCGCGTTCTAATCCCTTCCCAAAATTCTTTTACACATTTCTTTGCACTTACTGGAACAAAACGTCCGGTGTTATTGTTCAATACTCCTCTCCTTTTCCGCTCGTTAAACACACTTAACTACCTAGCTACCGGCAAACATACATGTAGACGCCCTTCTCCCCCCCCATAAATATATACACACCCTTTCACAACAACCATTATCATCCCATTGCGAGTAAACAATAACTTTTGCTAAAACGAAATTATCTTCAGTAGTCTCCACATTCGCAGTATATATATACATTATATATAAGTATGTTCGTGTGTGTGTGTGTGTGTGTACGTTTAAATTTCTCAGATCACATGTGTTATAGAGTTTTACTTTACCGAATGTATAAAAGTTTTGACTAGCTCCGGCGCAGTTGGTGCAGTGCAAAGAAGGGTTTCGACCGCACAGTGATTCATAAATCTCCACTAACCCTGAAAATTACCATCTCTCATGCTCAACAGACTAATGCAAATTATTTACACACAGACACACGCAGAGCATAATTTTCAATACATACACACCAGAATTGTGCATTGTGAATACACTCGCATCCGTGGAAACTGCTGAGATATCCGCGTGACGAGTGTATTTGTGGAAAATGCATGTCGTAATGGCCATGACGCGTGTCTAGGTGTGTTCGTATACGGTGATTTACGATATGTATTTGAGTTTAAATAAAAAAAACAACATAGAACTCTATGTTATATTCAAACGTCATTCGTCAAAATACCATTATTACCTACAAATGCGTATACTATAATAATAATAATGGTCATGTAAACTTCGCCTATAGTTTTCTCGAATAATTTTCTATTCGCGTTATGCAGCTATATATAAGATACACCCATTTATAATAAATGGTTTGCGTCATGTTATAATCATCTACTCTGTAAGAAATAAAAATGCATTTTTTTTTCATTTTTTAGTACTTACCTACTTAGTGTTTTATGTTTCAACAAATATTTATACGCGTTAGATTTTTTTGTTTTATATTTTGGTCTCCGATAGAAAATTGTTAAATTTATGAGATAAAAATATAAATTTATGTATATATACGCATGCACACACATTCTGTTTTTCAATTATAGACTACGTTTGGTTTATCTTATTTATAACGTGTGCAAAAATCACACCGGTAAAATAAATATTGGGGAATATGAAAAATGGTTTTCAAAATAAGTTATCTAAAAATATGTCATTAAAAACTCATTTTACATTAAAACCGAATTTCCAATGAAACAAATGCAAGTAAAGGTAGTTTATTATGGTACTGATATAGGTGAAATTCCTAAGGGGACATGCCCTTTTATTTGGATTTATTTAATTGCTATTCAATAAAATGTGTAAGAGAAGGTCGGAGATTTAAACACGTATTTTGTTACATTTCGTGAAAATACCACAATACAATTATGCATAACTGACGGTTTATACCATACAATTGTATATGGTCTGAATATTTTTAATCGTAGAATATTAAATTTACAATAATTTATAAAAGATTAGTAAATTAGGTACATAATTTAATGTTACGTTGTAAATACAAACTACGTGTTCGTTGTTATGGGATTATACTTAATTACTAATAAATACTTTAAAAATAATAATAAAAATAAATATAATAATCATCATTTAATTTAATTTGTCTTTATTTATGTATTCGGAAATAATTTCATTAGAAATCTATATTATATGTGATCTCGATTTAAATACGATTTATAAATTAATACTTTTGAGTTGACATAACTCATTCACTCAAGTGTTATTCTCAATGTTGTATATTTTTCTAATTTTCTTTCGTAATTACTTGTTATTTGGAATGTCAACGGTAGACATAGAAAAAATAAAAATAAAGTAATTCAATTTTCGGTTCCAATTTAAAAGTCTTTGTTTTCTCTTTTCATTGTGTACTTAACGCTAAGTAAGTTCGTTGCCATAAAAGTGGAACGAAGCTATTTTTGATTTGTTTCTACCCTGTCCACAATCAGATATTTTATTAATTTTTGTTTTAAATATTTACATTTAATTAAGTTACTTGTTTGTTTATATAATAAGAATAATAACATATTATACAAAAAAGTTTGAAAACGATCGAGTTTTGCATGGAATTGATTACACTTTAAAATAACGACTATACAAGAATCATATTTTGGTTAAGTTATTCAATTATAAATTATAACAATATACTTGGCTGAAACAATTATAATAAATGAAGATCAAATATAAAAGATTACAAACATCATAAAAGTCTTATACCTATTTTATTTAAATATTTTTTTTTCACTTCCTTATGTTGTCGGATATAATTTATTTATATTTATGAAAACAACAACGGTGTAATTGATCGAAACATAAAAACATAGTTCGTAAAAATTATTATCGGTCTTGTAAGACAATAAAACAAAAAAAGAAAAATCTCTGCTTATGAATAGTTTTACAAGAAATAATATTTCAAGTTACATGTAGTTATTTGAGGAATGAAAAAAATGTTTCTTAGCATTCTTAATGATACACAACTGTGCTCTACCAATATTGTACCAATTACATTCTTTACAAAATGAGTTTATAAGTTAAATAACGATATAATATAATATTATTATAGGTATACATGTTTAGCTATTGTACCCAAAATCAATAACGGATGCAATATATTTTTGAACACATTTCACAGAAATTATATTATAAACTTTCTGTATTCGTGTTAAAAGCATATAATACTACAAATTAAATTCACCAAGTTTAGAGTTAAAATGAATGTTACAGTTTTTACGTTTTTAAACTATTCTCGGATAACACATTATTCAAATTCTCACTGTATACTAAATTTCTCGTTTTACCCAGTTCATTCGGAGATGTCCATATAATTACATCCACATATATTATGTTCGTTCTTAACGATAAATGACCAACGCAACCGGGTTTGTCTGTGTCCAACATATTTATATTTTTTAGTGAGAGAAAATAATTTATCTTTTTCGTCCCTACATATTCCAAAATATTGAACCTATGCTTGTTTACGTATTTCCGGTGTTAAATAACTAGAAAAAAAACACACACACACACACACAAACAAATAACTTTTCCGGGTTTCACAGGTTTTTATCGACTTAACCAGTGTCATAAGAATGTATTACCTCTGCCAAGTTTCGTAAATATCCACAAATTGCAGGCAGGCACTATAAGGGTAAATTTTTACTGGTGTGTCATCATAAGTATTGATTTTTTTTTTGGACCAATTTTATTAAACAACAGAAAATATACTTTTAATGACCATTATCATGTATTACATTATTTCTTTAGTTCAAACTATAGGTTATTCAATCGTAGAAATATAAAATAATAAAAAATACAATTCAATAATTCATAAGATACATTTATCTAAGAAAATAATTGTATTATTATATTTAATAAAATAGTTGTAATATATATATATAATATAATTTTGGACGTTTGAAAATCAATACAATTTTGACTAAAATTAAATTATTGTGATTACACATTATACATGACTAACATATTTTAATGTTTTAACATGAAAATAATAATTAAATTTTACTGTAAGTCGAAAAATAATAAAATATTGGTTCTAAATTACTAATATGAAGTTATGATCAACTATTGTATAATACCTCTTCACAAGCCCGGACTAATGCTAATGCAGCACGATATAACTGAGCCATTAAACGTGGAACATCGATACATTGTTTATTTTAAAGACGGTAAGAGTTAAGCAGTTAAACGTTAAGAGTTTAATTTATTAAAATACAGTTGAATTTAGCAAAAAGTAAAAAGTATATTATTTACTATTATTTTAAATAAGCGTATTTAATGTAAGAATTAGCTGGTTAAAACCAACAAACATAACCAATAAAAGATAACTCTTTAAAAATAAAATTGAACGAGAGTCACAACACCGATGATTTGAAAAATCATTTACTTTGAGGGACATTCGTTGTTTTAGAAACAATAATGTTCAAAATAATAACTTGTCAAACAACAAGTATTAAATAACTGCTATAAATTTTAATACGAAATAAACGTTACTTTAGAACTTGATTCTTACACTACTAAGCATTCTGGCTGACGTATGAAAATTGATTATTTACGATTTGTTTGTACTGTGAATATGTGATCGGTCGATTAACTGAATGACTAAATTATTAATGAAATAGCAAGATTGGTCCAAATACCGAATCCGTGTATTCCAAAAATAAACACGTATGTTATTTATTTGAAAATACAAAATAATCCACTGAAAATATTAATATGTTGTATATTAAAATGATTTGTCATACTTTTTTGTTATAATCATAAAATCAATTATTAGTGATATTTCAGAATAACTTCCTTGTAGTATAATACATGATTGGTGGACGAGAATTTTCTTAATTAAAAGTTTGCAATTTCAATGAATATCTATTTTTATTATTGTAAAATAAACCTGTGCTTAATGCAAAAAATAATAATATAAAAAAAATAAATATAAAATGTTATTAAAGAACTCAAACTATTAAACACAGCTATAGAAAAAAGGCAGGGTAACTAAATCCCTGTCTGAAAGGGTGTTTAAGGATTAATACTCCCTACAAAGTTAAATTATAGTATTAAATTATGATTACTACATATTATATAAGCTATATTATGCTACCAATTATAAGTTACATAATTTATATAAAAATGTTAATGAGTATTTAATTTAATCGGCTTACATTCTCATTCATAACTAGTACTTAATCAACGTCTAAAGCCATAGTCTGAACGTTATTTTTTTTTAAATGTAACTGTAAGAAAAATTTGGTTTTACATAACAGTTAACTAACTGATTGCATGCGTCATTGTTATTCAAATGAATCAAAACTTAACTATACTTATATATAATATTATATAATCATTAATCTTTATTTAAGTGTATAAAATGTAATTTCAAACGAAACATTAATACACTATAACCACATAATCTTCAAAATCGTTCATCACGTCATTAATAATCAAACTTTATTGCTAACGATTTCGTGTATTGGTTATTATTTTATTTTGAATGATTTATAGAGATTATAAAGTGATTACATAAAACGAGTTACTATTATATTTTAATTATTTATATATTTTTTTTTAATGGCATATAACTTACTATACAATAATAATATACACCTACTTACTTTTATTAAATATTGAACATTTTTGAACACCATACTAGTGTCTTTGTATGAGTTTAATAAATTACATTAGTTTTGTTTTCTAAAATTGTTGTACTTTTGAAACAATGTCAACTACCTTCGGTGTTTGGCCGGGATGAAGAAGGGAGGTTTTTTTAAAAAATACCGTAGAGAGTTTTTGTTCGGAAAAAGTGTAATTTTGACGATTGACATGGAAGGGAGGGGCAAGAAGGCAGTGGCACTGTCGGCTTCGAAGTTCATTTTAAAAATTGCTGTGTACAACTAGAGTCGTAAATTATCGGTTTTAGTTTCAAAACGAACGACGTGTTTGCGAGGCGTAACGACATTTTTAAGCGTGTTCCTCCTCTTTCGTCACGGCGTTTTTAATACAAAAACTTTCACGTTATTCACGCGCGACATTCTCAAAGGCTTTGCATCTGTTTGGCCGCTGAAAGTAAGCCTAAACCCAAATCATACGTGGGGCGGATGAGTCAAGGACAGGGCGAGAGAAGAGCAGTGCTATGTGGAGAAACAAAATGAAAACGGATAAGAATTAATTTACAATGGAATTTCACAAAGAAACAATATCATTGTGTTTAAGGTTTTTTTTTTTTATACAGACCAGTTTTTGGATGTTAGTAATTAGGAATTCCCAAATTTAATTAAAATACACACACACGCGCACGCACAGACTTCCACTTTCCGGTGGATCACTTGCAGCTGTACACTTAACGAGCTGGTGTGGATCATGTCCCAGCATATTGGCTACCGTTGGCGGCGAAACAAAATACCAAAGACAATCGACGGCAAATTTCAATACGTGCGACCGCCATAAGAATTTCAATCGGCTTGTTTTTACCCAAAACTATTCTCCACGATTCTAGCCGACAATTTGTTCCGGGTCAATTATATATACGGACATATTTGATTAATTTACGAACTTAACGAGAGAGACATTGTAAGCACCTTTAAAGGGATTACAGTCAGATGCCAAAGTGGTTATCAACTCAATTCAACATTCT
Source organism: Rhopalosiphum maidis (assembly GCF_003676215.2). Taxonomy (NCBI): domain Eukaryota; kingdom Metazoa; phylum Arthropoda; class Insecta; order Hemiptera; family Aphididae; genus Rhopalosiphum; species Rhopalosiphum maidis. Next base: position 87,296,623 of record NC_040877.1, read on the forward strand.
AAGAACACACTTGAAGTTCTACTAACTTTTTCTTGGAAAACCCTGTTTATAAAATGGTTAAATGTGCAACGAAACTTCTTCTTCATCCGTAAGCCTAGGCCATTCTTAATTGTGAAATTGTGAGAGCATTAAAGCAGATCAAGTCTTGAGGTCAAGCGTTTTTATGTTTGACGTTTGTCACTATAATTTTTACTAGAGATATGTCATAAAAACAAAAAAAATTAATTTAACATTTAGAATAACGCTTAGTCGAGAAAAATAGTGATTTACAGTCAATCAAAATATGTTAATATAAATTTATAAATTTGTTCGTTGTTGTTTTACATTAATTATAGTTTAGTGATACTTCCTTTTTAATAATATACGATAATTAAACGGTTATAGTTATACTGTACAATATTTGATTTTTATCATTTATTATTAATCAGTTTTGTGACTTAAAATAATAATATCAAATACAATCAAATTTAAATAATATGTCCCATGTACCCACTGAGTAATTTGAGTCTTTAAGTAAAATAATATTAAATATTATGTTTACGAATGATTTCAATTTTGAGTTTTGATGTAAAACAATTCTAATATTAATATAATTGGATGTTAAATCATATTTTAAACTAACACAATAGTAATATTCAAATATTTGTATACATCATATTATTATGTAGAATGTATGTAGTTACTAGAACTAATTTGCCTGGAAGTATTTAATGTATACATCAGTAGTAACACGATTTAACATTATTATACCAGAATTATTATTATTTTATCCTTTGGCATAACAAATTGTATTTCACTGGTTAATATATTTTATTTTAAATAATAATAAAAAAAAAATATTTAATTTAATTTTAAATTTATACGATTTACAAATATTTTATTTTAAAATATCAAATACATGTATTAATGTGATGATATTCTGCTTAACCATTCCATTCATTAGGTAAGTCCGCCATTATAAAATAAAAAAAAAATAGTAAATATTGTAGGACTATCCTGATATACAGCCTAATTCCCAGTATTTCGTATCCGACGCATTTATCCAGTCAAATACTCTTTCCGCTTCCACGTCTTTCTTTGCTACGTCCTTATTCCATCTCAATCGTGGTCTTCTCGGCGGTCTTTTTCCAGTTGGATTTTCTTCTAGTACAATACACGTGAGTAGATTTAGACTATGCTCGCATGCCCAGCCCATTCTAGTCTTTTGTTCTGTTTGATCATTAAACTTAAAAATGTATTAAACTATTTTTTTCAAGTCTATAGATCATTAAATTTAAAAATTAAATGTATACAAAATGGTATGTATATTAATTTTTTAGGAAACGATTAAGAATTTTCATTGAATTTAACGAATGCTTTCTTATTCAGCGTACTTGTAAAAATTGAGATCGAATTGGGAAAAATGTACTTAAAGCCTGTTGTTGTTGTTGTTATTATTACATTTAAAAACATAACTCACAATTAAAGTGAATACTTAATAGAATACTGTTAAATAAGATATATTAAAAATAAATCACACATAATTGTAATTGCAACTCAGAATATATTACTGGTTTCAAGAATCTATAGTATAGGTTTTCTCGGAATATAAAACAACAAAATAAGAACTATAGTAATAGTAAATAATGATATAACGTCACATTATAAAATAATTTTTTGTTTTTCGTTTTTATTTGCAAAATACAATCATGTAAATACATTTATTTTTTACATTAAGTATTTTTGAGTATGTTATACAGGTATCGTCGTAACCTGAACATAGATACCGTCTATTGGTGATACGCTCCATGGCTTGGTTATTATAAAATATCAAAATATCCACTAACATTTAACGTAAAAACTATCGAAGAGAAAATATGTAAAATAAATAATCGTTTATTATAATCGAACACCATACAGTTATTTTAAGATAATTATTAAAGAACTAAAATACTTTTTTTAATATAAATTGAATTATAATGAACATTGTAAATTACTCTAAATTATATAAATTGTGAAACACAAGTAAACAACAACAAAAAATAAATAAATTAAAAAAATCTATATATATTATATTTCTAATACTGTGCATTTTAATAGTCATATATTCATTGGCTTTTAATCAGATAAATTATAATTTTTTATATAACGGAAAGTGTTTTAGTTGTTTTCCTGTAAAACTACTTTACTAATCGATGTAATAATTCAATTATTTGTAGTAAAATATTTTTAACTTTATTTAATTTCCTAATTTCATTATTAATAAGATTAAAATACAAGTTGTTTTAAACTTAAATTACTTTTAACAACTTTTTTTGTTGTAGCTCATCAGTACCCGTTTTAAAATTACATTATAATTAGTAATATACTTATATTATCGTTTTGTTGTTGTTGTTGTTGTAATGCAATAGTATATTGAACCCCGATCCCTATTCCAATATATTATTATTATGGATTACATAGTTGTAAGAAAATACTAAAATACTAAAGTACATCTACTATAATATTGTGAAGTAAAAAATCACTAAAAGTCATTATAGTTAATAAAATAGTTTAAAACAAAATATATTTATATAGATAATGAAGTGCTATTTCAAAATGTTGTCATTACTTTTTATTATTTGACTAAACTAATAACTTATTATCCATACAGTAAATTACAAAATATAAAATATTGAAAACAGGGTTATTAGAAAGTTATAAGTATAAATAATGAACACGATCTTATATAGCATACGTGAAAATAAATAAATTATTGTGTATTATTTTATTAATGACTTTTTAACTGGTAAACACGTGAGCATATAGTTAGAAAACAAAACGAATATTAATAATAACTTAATAAAATGTATTATAATATAATTCATCATTAATTACACAATATCGAATTTAATTATTTATTCCAAAAATCTCACTTTTTAGCAATAAATGTTATTATTTTTTCATTTATCTTATCAAATTCAGTTAATTGTTTTAGGATATTAAAAAAAAATTCTGACGAGTGAATGCCACTCTGCTGTGCATTAAGTATCTTGCGAGTCACTGGATGAATTAAATTTGGATTCAATGATAAAACATTGTACGCGAAAAACGATTCTATCGGCTATATTACTAAGTATATTTTATGTTATGTTTTTTGATTTTGCTATTATTAAATTATTATTTTTTTTAATATAAGTAAAACTGTAAGATGATTTCGTTTTTATCGGAAGCATTACGTTTTAAAATATAATTGTGTGTATAAAATATAATAATATACCTACGTAAAAATGTATATTCCCGCGATTTATGTCTTAAAAATAAAAATATGAATATCGTTATTCATAGACTTAATATGTGATTGTGAGATAAATTCGAACTTAAAATGCTCATAAAAATTTTAATGAATTTTTAACTAAAAAATAATTTCAAAATTTTCAAAATTGTTTTTGGAAAATTTTAAATGTTAATAAATAGCTTAAAAACAGAGAGAAATAGAAAAATAAATAGACAATTATCCTATAAAAATTTAACATAAAGTACAAACTAGATCGAATTTGCTATTCAAAATCATCCTGAAAATTTCAAATCAAAGCATATTTTGATTACTAATCATGTGTACAGACAAAAATAAAAAACTAAAACACATATATCATTGTAAAATCAAAACAATCATCAATCCGCTTAAAATCTAAAAAATATCTTGTGTTCTAAAGTATTATGTAAAAAGTAATAAGTATTACTATGTTACCCAAACAATTAAACCAGTGTACCTATACACGGTTATAATAAGCATGTTAATGTACATATAAGAAATTTGTATTTTCCTATTTCTATTACAATACATACACTTATATGTTATATTTTGGATTTAAATAAGGGATAAAAGTTAACGAAACCAAATCCATCCACTGCACGTTCACATTTCGTCAAGCTGTTTGCCCTCCTGTGTACCTCAATCACCTTCCACTTCCATCTGCCCAAAATTTTCGTTATTTAGTTCTACAACTCGACCGTCGGCTTACCTGGAAAACATATATTCACACCAAACGGTTTGCTTTAAATAACCGATCTCGTCAATTACACTTTATCTTAACAACTAAACATATAAACCATAAAAATAAACTTCTATACAAATTACTCCTCAAACCATTATGGAGTTATGGCATTCAACTTTGGGGTGCCACCAAACCCTCCAATATTACTAAGATCCAATCATTCCAATCTAAATTCCTGCGACAAATAACTAAAGCTCCATACTATATATCCAACGACACTCTCCATAAAGACCTAACTATCCAAACAGTTAAAAACGTATTCAAGATTTTCTACAAACGCATGCATTCCAATCCCCACAACCATCGCAACCCCTTAATTTCAGAACTATCTGTCCCCACTATTCCTGGTGACCCCAGAAGACGTCTAAAACGAACATGGTGTCGTGATCTACTAATAAACTAACCCCCACCATTACATGTCATGAAGTACCATTAATGGATGGCCTCTTCACTCAAGCCCCTTGTCTGAATTGATGGAAATAATCGTAATTTAATTTAACTTATTACGATTTGTAACTTTGTTTTTTTATATTATGTTATTTTGTCTTTTTTGTGTTAACTCGTTAATCACTTAATCACTTATGCTCATTGTAAATAATTATTTTACATATTGTACAATTTTATAGTTTAAAAATAAAAATAAAAAATAATATATATTTAACATTATACAATCAATGTACAAACTGTCAAGTACCTATATTTCTATACTATAGATAGCAATAAATACTTCAACTTTATGTTCCGGTTGGATGTACCTAGGTAAAAACTGTCATGTTTTGTTATTATGTAGTTGCTGTTTAAAAATAATAACAATAAAAAAAAAAACAGAAATTAATTAACAAAAACGACGAGTTTTATACAAAAAACTACTATAAATCAGAACTTTCAAGTTTGTATTTACACGCAACAAATTTGACTTATTTTTTTGATTGTTTGTTTTTGGTTTTATATAAAAAATTGTTTCAAGTTGTAAGTAGGTTATGCATTCATGATAACGAATATTTTATGTATTGTTCCACTGAAATGCACCGTTCATGGTTTCGTATACATAAACGACTGACCATTCATATTATTATATACTGATTATAAATCGTGACTACGGGTGTCACGGAATATATATATATATATATAGTTTGACTTCGATTCAATTTCACGTCGTTAATCTCTGATAGTATGCGTATATACAGCTACGAATTTCTCAGTCAGCCGGTTAAATAGTCTCGCGCGGAACTATAGAACGAAAAATAAATTATCGTATGTAGTTTTTCATTGTTTTCAAATTGTTCGTTGTGATATCGACACTATATACAATATACACCGAGCAGTTCTATTGTTTATGTCCGATTCTTAGTTATACGACGGTTACAACAATTTATTATCGTAAGCGATTCACAAGCTATAAAGAATTATCCGCGGTACCGTGTTGTAATGTATAATATTATGTTAAATGATGTTTATAATGTCTGTAATGTTCATTATATCGGAAAATTGATGTGGTATCTATAGCAAACCGTTTAATTTAACTTGATGCTATATAATTTGAATGTGCGAACGCAAATGATATATTATTATATACTATTCATATTATTACATAGGCACATGTAATATGCGCGAGATGTCGAAACTGATTTTAAAAGTATAATATGAAAAAAAACTTGAAACTGCCCCAAATATGCGATAAACTCAATGTCGGTGTGTGTGCGTATATGCGTTATTTATCTGTAAATTTAAAGCGTAAAAGTGGTGAAAGGGGGTAAGAGGGCACCGTATCGCCATTTTTTGAATAATTAATTAGGTAGGTGACTTTTTCTAAAAATGTTGAATATTTGAATACAAATTCTAACAATAAGTATTTGGATTATTTAATTTTGTGCACTAACTCTAATCTATAGTATAGTTCCACAGTTATTGATTTAGAAGATATTTATAATATATATACATATGATGATTAGAAAATTTAATCAATTAATAATAAACCTTTAAAATGATTTAATATTTATAAAATATCTCCGGAATATAATAAGAAGGATTAAAATAAACTAAATACTAACCTCTCGGCTCTCGTCTATAATATTTTTGTAAAACTATATTATTCTTAGAAAATATATTTTACGTTCTACTCAGAAACAACTAATATATAAATAATAATTTTCAGTAAAAAAAATTGGTTCTTTTTTGAAAAAATAAATTTTTATTATTACAGAAGTACAGCTCGGACAGTCTTTAAATGGTATAAAAACTAATTATTGAAAGCGTGTTCTTAAGAGTATACAATATGATAGAAATTTCAAAAGTTTGAATTTTTATACATTTTTTTTTGTTTTGAAAATTTAGGAGTGAACACTGAGCGGTATTGTTGAGTGTAGGTAAATATATGTAGGAGTAGGAAAAATGTTTTCATCCTATGATATACTCCGTCAATTTATTATGTTATTGAGTTTTTTTATATTATAAACATTAAGCTGTGGTATTATGTTATACCACGACTAAGTAAAATTAATACGCGGATAGGCCGACAAAAAATAAAGTTGCTCTTCATAAAAAATTTCAAGTTACGCCCATATGTAAAGGGGCATTTAATCTCTGTAATTGAAAAGGTTTAAATTTACATTTCAATGATATATCGTATTATGGTTGCTTTAGTCATCGTCTATCGACGTACTTTGATATTAAAATGGATGATACACATAATATTTAATTATACGTTTATTATAGTTGTATGAATCGAAATTATTAAAAAAAAAAAAAAAAAAATCCGTAATTAATAATATTAATACATTAATCACATTTATCTATATGATACTTTTATTAATCTAAGTATAATGCACTGCGGCTTTTTATTTATAATAATATGTAATTTATTTAATGAACATTTTATTATTGAATTCTTTTTTTTCTAATAAATGGCTTAATGTTGTTTTATACATTTTGAAACACGTTAATTAAAAACGTTGTATCTAAAATGTATTTAAGTGTTCTGAATTGTTTTGAAGTGTCTTTTTAAAATTTTGAAATTAAATTAAATCTACAAAATTGTATAATAGGTGTCAAGTGTACATGATATTGTCATTGAGTTGGTCACTATTTTAGATGATATGTTAAATTGAATGACGAGTCATTGCATACGAAAATAATTCTGAGCGGTCTGTTAGGCTATATTTCTAAGGATATTGTAGTAGATTAATAAAAAACAAATATTAATGAAAATAAAAAAATTCAAATTATAAGAAAATAGTTTGGGGTACGAGTATATTTCGTAAAGAATACGGGAAAGAGATATACGTCGAACACGATGTGTGCAGGAAGCACAATATAATGATCCGTCCGAACGTACGATTTATTTTTATTTTGTACCGCTCACAAAAAAATTCGCCTAAACTCTAATTTAAGGAGGAGAAATGAAATTTTAGCCAATTTAAAAGGGGGGAGTAGAACGAAAAAGGTTGGGAACCACTGTTCTACGTTATAGTATTTCGTGTGTAATTTGTATACAGAAAATCTATGCAAGTATGAAATGTATGTTAATTTGATAACACTTAGCTCGTAGTCGATATCGTTCATATTGTTCAACATCAATTTGATAATATGTTCTTCGTTTTATCTTCACGAGCGCGTGGTGTTCGATGTTCAAAATCACTTCGTCGAAGTATATACAATATTATACACGTATGCATGGTGTAATATTCAATTAGTATTAATTAATTTATTTACTTACTGGACCAAATGATGCTGAAATGTACTTTTATCCTACGTTATATTTATAGGATTAAGGTAATTAATTGAATGCCGTACATGTACCTACTATAATTTATATCGTAATTAATATTCACAGTATGATGTAGGTTTTGTATTTGTTATACAAGACAGATTACCTATAGCGCTCAATAATTTAACTGTTAATCATTTTAGATTCTAAATGTCCCGACGTTTGTAACTACTATAGGTCATTTTCAGACCACCGAATGTCAACCGAGTACCCTTAATACTACGATTGAATTATTGCAAATTAATATATAATAGTTCTAAGTAATTGCTTACAATCTAAATAATTATAATACTATATATATATATAATAACTTTGTTTATAATAATTAATATAATATACAATACTCAGATTGTATCACGCAAATAATTATGATGTTTTAAATTTGAAAAATGAATAAGGTAATTAAGGTGGATAGTAGTAGGTTTGCCAGAGAGAAATAATTAACTAGTAAATGTGGTTGATTATACAAGATGGACAATACTGCAGCAGTGATCATACCCGGATGTTTGAATAGCTCAATATTATACACACACATCCGTATAAGTGTGAACGCAAGCAGTATATGCACTCGTTTGAATAGCAAAATATTATAACTTACAAGTGCATGTACTGAAATGGACAACGTGTGTTGATGTTTATTTTTAGTCGGAAACTATTGTTACAGTAAAGATTTTCGTTTCATCTCTATCGAGATGGTTTATGTTATCTCTTTTACTATTAATGAGTGTCGGTCGAACGAAACGTTAAGGGCACACGATGTGCTCGTAAGTTTAATGTTTACACGTATTACGGTGTAAACATTAGACAGTATCACCAGTAAAACATTTGTGGTTTTTTTTTTTTTTTAGAACGTCAGTGCGTCTGTGTACATACAATATGCGTCGTAGGTGTGTTGTGTCACCACACACCCTATAAGACGTTAGATCGTAATATTAGCCATACAGGTGTTTTATTTCACTTATTTACCGATGGGGGAGGAGTAAGGTTTAACCTTCCCACGAGTAAAACGTGATTTATTTTAAGGAATATTACATTAATATTTGGGATAAATATTTTTTATAAATACCTGATATAAATGGTACCTCCTCCCTTAAATGAGTTCGCCGTACGCCAATGTTTAATATTACATTATTTTATTACATATATTTATAATTATTTGTTACCATAATAATTCATTTTGATAATACAGTAGGTTAGACTAATTTTTAACAAAAAAAAGTCCCGTTCTTTACATATTTATAGTGATTAAGTTATTGTCTATTATTATTTCATACAATATTACTAGTCGTTAATTTATGTTATAAGTTAAAATTCCAATATACCACACATACGTGTGAATAGGTTTATGATATAAATAGCTTAAAATTAATCTCAATGGAAATTTCATTGTGTAAAGTTTATAATAATATTCGTAGTGATGAAAAGTTTCAAGTCACAACGTATAATATGGTTAACTTACGATAAATTAATTAAAATTAATTATTTTTCATTTAAGTATAGGATTTCACGAAAATTTGAACTTAAAATGGCCATAAAAAAGTATACATTTGACATTTTTAAGTTTTAGTCAGAGCAACTATTTACTGATGAGTAACAGCAGTGTATCGTAAAGTAGGTATTAGCTATTAATAAAAAAATTATTATTTTTTAAATATCTTGCATATTTTTACGAATTTTCTCAAAATTTGAACCTCAAATGTTTATTTATTTTAAATTTTGAAACAAAGTTAATTTTAACTCTTCATAATATATAAAATAATATGTATAAAATATTTAATGACGCAGTGAAAGTCAGAAAATAAAATGTATTGATTTTCAATGAAGTTTTGTTCTTATGTAAACAATACAACAATGTTAAATTATTTCGTAACACGCTCACTGGTTTATCGCTTTACAATGCGTAGTTTATAGAAATAATAATAATGTAGTTATTATTTTTCATTTTTAAATTAAAATTTTAAAAAATACCATGAAAATTGCTTTTATGTATACTGCATTAAGTGCATTATAGATATTGTCATTTAGGAGTTTTAATTAATAAAATATATTTTAATATTTTTAATCATTGTAAACGAATAATGATTTTTAACGTGAACATCGAATGTTTTGACAGCCAAAATTACTAAGAATATTTTACTGTTTATTTATTTTTTTTAATTTAAACAAAAAAATATTAACAATCTGTAATATTGTGTTATATACAATATGTAAATTTGGTAGCAAAAAATAATAACATGAATAACGTGAGGAGGGCGGGGTACCAGTGTGAAAACCCTCTGAATATTGGGGAAAAATATTTAAAAAATTTGTTATATTGTTTTATCAGATACTGTTTTTATCAGTAGTACGACTATTAAGGTAGGTTGATCTACAAAATGAAATTTTATGTTTTCATCTATTTTTATTTTGGTATTTTATAGGTATGATATAATCTTTTAGATTTATGTTTTTGAATTAATGACAATCTTTTGGTAACCATTTAGAGTACGAATTTAAGTATTAATTATTTCATTGTTCTTCGCTCATAATTGTTTTTTGAACAATCGCTATTTTGACCCGCGCTAAACAAATCGCGAAGGTGCCTGTTGTTTTTAATAAACGCTCACCACAGGACTGTACTTATTTTATTTAAACGTCCTTAATTATTTAAGTAATATACAAATATTTAGAAAATAAATTGACTCATTCGCCTTTATTAAAATACACAAATTATATTGTTGTATTTTATAAGACATAGCCAATCAGCATATCATATTATTAAATAATTTTGAAATAAGTCGAAAAAGTTTAAATGGAAATTAGTATGAGAATACGGTAATTTATGACGTTTGATGTAATATACAGAAAGTAGAATACCTATTTAAATTACTTCACATCAGGTTTTCGTCTGGTATTAGCAAATTCCAATCATGAATATTATTTGTGAGCATATGGTATTTTGTTTGTATTAAGTTATCTAAATTGTTAAATGTTAATCATATTAAAAGTAACGTTTTTACGGGCTACTTGGTTTATAACTGTAAAATGTCGAATAATGTTCTATTGAAAAGTGATAGAAAATAAAATTTTTGAGAGTTTGAATACACGCTATTGTGATATATGTAAATAATTGTAAGTATAATAACAAAGTTGTGCGGCAAGTACGCGTCGTAACTGACACGGAAAATAAAAAACTACACTATGCTATTTAAATGTTAAGGTTTTTTTACCATGCATCTATTCAACATATGAAAACAGCAAAAATTAAATTTACTAGGGGATATTTTTAAAGAGAACAAATAACAACAAATGTCATAGATATTGATGAAGAAAAAGGGGACAAACACTAATAAAGTGCTAATTTGAAAACAAACTTGTATAATAGATCGAAATCAGTTTATTATATTAAGTATTATTGAGAATATCGGGACGCCTGGTATGTACAATATTACCTAATAGTTAATCATACTTTGTTCGAATGACAAAAAAACGATAGAGATTAAATAAAAGTTTAAAATACACTAGTGTCGTAGAAGGATGTTGAAATCATGGATGATGATCCTAAATTTATTATTATTATCATCATACATATTAATTAAACGAAAACGTAAAATGGTATTTTCGTAATTAATTTTAAATCCTATTGATTAGTTGTATATGATTAAGCTATATAGATTTGTTAAAGTTAATTTTTTATAAATAAATTAGTTTAATGTAAAATGTAAAATTTGGTTTTATTTATTTTTGATTTAAAATAATTTATTTTTCATCAAAAACACACATGGTCTATTTAATTATATTATTTCTGTACATAAAATTTAATTATAAATTTAGATACACTATTTCATAATTTTTATTCTTTAAATCGATAATGTATTTGAAATGACATATTAAAAACCATATTGATTTACCATAAAATACATATATTCATAAAATATTATTATTCGTTTTGATGGACGAATGAGCAAGTTCACTAGATACCTATACTAAATTTAAGTAGTTATGGTTTATCGTAAAATTTAAACAAAAACTATTATGGGGGTATAGAAATAAGAATAAAACATTATTAACCTACATAGGTACAATAATATTGTTATACGAAGCATAATATTGTATTTGATCATGAAACGTATTAAACGGATTTCATATTTTGTTGTTTTGAGAGTATCAAGTATGTTTAAAATTTAAATTATTATTTTAATTTATATCCGTTATATATTACGTAATCGATGACATTGTATTAAATATACAAATAAAATAGAGTAGGCACATAAAAAATAAATTAACTTTTACATTATTAGTATATGATTATCACTATGAAATCAAAAACACTTGACAACGATTTTATGATAAAAATTACCTGTTAATATTTTAAAAGATTCAGTATACTATGACAGAATCCCACGGGGATTTTGAAAATCGTACTATAATAGTTAAATCTGATAATATAAAGGAAAAATCATTTTGGTGTCGTTATTTTTGTTTCTCATCATGAATTTTAAATAACAATTAAACAACTTAAACACACAAAACATCATCGTATTTTTTAACTATAAAATTATAAACCGTGAGAAAAAAGGATAGAATAAAAATTGTATAGAGAATTATTAATTGCACGGGCGAAAAACTTAATTTCTTTATCTTTACAGCGAAAAGTCTACGCGTACGATCGGAGTATATAGCCAATTATGTGGCTGGTAAACCATTGCAATAGAGTAATGTTATTTTTTAATATGAACTATATCTTTTATTTGCACTTATATTTATAAGTCCCGTACTATGGAAAAGAGTTACCGAAGTAGGTAAAAAACGCGAAACCGAAAATACATTGTTTCAAACGATGGTTTGATAACGGTCGGCTAAAAACAGTATGATAATACTTATTCCATTCAATCTATTATACTATCGATACGACCAGGGGCGTATTCAGAAATGTTTTATGGGGGGGAACAAACAAAAAGTTCAAATTTGCGTACATGGGGCGTAGAGTTGTAAAATGTCGTCTCATAATACGGCTCTGGACACGACTGACATTTCTAAACGTGTTGATAATATTCAAAAGACTCGTGTAGAAAATGGCCGATCGACGGACTCTGTCCGTAAAATATAACGATTTATCTCGCGGAATGCGATGATGTTTACCGGTGGAAAGTACAAATGTTTATTTTCGACGTTCGTCGCGCGCGTATATTATATAATAAAACACCGAACGCGTTAAACCGATCGCGTGTATTTACACATCGGTCGCACAGTCGTCGGCGTTCGGGTGACGATGGTATCGTCGAGTGACGGACGTGGCGGAATCGTAGACTTAGCGATAGGAAAAGGGAGAAGGGGTGAGAGGGTTGGCGATGGGGTGCACGTCGGCAGCCACGGACGCGGAGTTCCGGCGACGGGACGTCTCGGGTTTTTCCTAAGTAATCGGGGAATTTCGGCAACTTACCTACCGTCACCCCCCTCACGGGGAAAGGGCTGTAGCGGCGGCAAATTTTTCCGCGAGTAACGTGGGCGGAGCTCGCGCACGTCTGTACCGAAAAGCGTTGCGGAGCGTGTCGCCGACGCCGCCGCTGCCGCCCGCGGTGGTGACGGTGATCGTCGTCGGCGGCGTTGACGGCGGCGGCGGGCTAACAGTCATCTCGCGGTATCCGACACGGTGTGCCCGCCCGTTACAAGCGTACGTGTGTGTTTTGTCTCTCCGTTCACGTGCCCCCGACGAGAGAGTTCGCGAAAAACGCGGCGGAGAACGTCAATCGTCCGAATAGTATCTCTCGTGACATGTTCCCGTCGAGTCGTCGGCCGTAATATCGCACACACCGTAGTATTCACCCCTCCCCAAAATTTTTACGGCAGTAGGATTTTCGCGGTCTCATCGCCACCATGTGGTCCTTCACGCACGTTCGCGCGTCGCTAAGCGGTTTTGCATTAATCGTCTAGTCGCAGTTGATAACATTGTTATTGCGGCGGAGGAGTTGTGACGTCCGTGCAACTTCGCGTCACACAGTATTCGCGGACACTTTTGTCCCTCCCCCCCGCCACGTTCATCGTCCTTATTCGCCGAAACGAATTTTCGTCCCGCGGATCCCGAATTCCGGACACGTCGTCGTCGACTCGCACATGCACGTGCAGGTAAGTTCGTCTAACAGTGTGTAGTTTGGGTTCGCAAATGCAATAATAACAGGTGTCACGCGTCGAGTAGTCGACATCCGTTTTATTTTCGAGGTCTGTCAAGTGCATAACGATTTCGTAGAAAAAAACCCTGTCGTTTTTGACGTGAGGAGATCACTCGTTACACATCCAATGCACGCGGAATAGTGAACCGTATCATACGGTATTGAAGTGCCGTGGACCGTTATCTCGAAAGAATGTGGAAAGATTGAAATGTCTCGGTATCGCTGTTCTCACGAACGGTACATCGTGTGAGGGACGTATCGTCGTTTCGCATACTTTAGATTAAAGCGCGTCTTTGAAACACACGCGCTTCGGCGCGTGGACGAACCAATAGCGTTTAAGTTGACGTAAAGTTCCGGTTTCGTATGGTGATGACAACAGCCGTTGACCATATGGGAAAGCGCATTTAGAAGAGACCTGAACTGTTTTTGTGACGTTGTGTGTTATTAATTTTAAGAGGATCTTTACATTCAAATATGAAATGTACACACGTCAAGAAACCGTTTGGTGGAAATAATTAAAACGAATACAGTGTTATGGTTTAACGACATGTGTAGTACACTTATTTAATGAACAATATGTTATTGAAATAATAAAGGTATAACCTAACCATTTAATATTATTAAACAGTAACGTAGTAAAAATATATACATAAAATGAACATGTAAAAAAATCTAAATAAAAAAAATGCGTTAAAAATGTTGTAAATCGTGAGATTTGTACTGAAACTTTACACTTCAGATATTTTAATAATTATTTTGTTTGAGTATGATTTTAATTATATTAACCAATGTAAGCTACATCGCTTATGAAAAAAAAATATATATATATATATTATAATTATTTATTCCACACGCCTTATGAAACATTTATATCACTTTATACGTTCTTCAGTTATGCTTTTTTCATTTGGAAAAATAGTGGAAACGTTGTGCAAAGCAAAATAAAAAAAAAAAATAATTTATTTTTATCGATATAAAATTGTAAATTTTTAGTTCTAAATGTTGAGTTATGATCAATTTTCATAAATTAAAATGATATAATAAATTTAATTAGTTTATTATTTTTTGATTTAAGACTGAATTCTAAGACTTAATAGAAGACATCATATTCCCGATTTTGTAGAAAATAATATTATAATCAAGACTAATATTACAACATTTTAATTAAAATAAAAGTAACTTGACCACTCAATGTATATGTATACATATTTTATCACAAATTTATATTGAGATTTTTTTTAGTTTTGGACTTTGACTTTTATCATGGCTTTGCAATGATACTAACATCGTATTACATTCATAACTTTATTTAATAAACCGTTAAAAATATTTATTTATACTTAAGTATATTTACAGAAATAAATGATAGGGGTTGTGGTTAGAATCATTTAATGAATATATATTATTTTTATTTACTTACCATTTATGATACATTTTATAAACTAACCGTTTATTATCATTAAACAAGATAGAGTTACAATTATAACAAAATCCATACAATATAGGTAGCCACTAGTTTAATAAGTATAAGTAATTTAATTCGAACGCTCAATTCTCAATCACTGTTGATATACTTTTTTTTTATCTCTTTTCCAGCTATCTTAAGAGTAGTAACAGATCAAAACATATTATGGTTTTAAAGTTTGTGTAGGAAAAGTAGATACTGATACAAGTAATATACATTATAAATGTTTTTATTTTATAAAAGTTTGAGCAACTAGTAATTTAACCTTGTCATCAGTAGCGTGAATTCGTGAGTCAATTTATAACTTTTACCGTTGT
Source organism: Rhopalosiphum maidis (assembly GCF_003676215.2). NCBI lineage: Eukaryota > Metazoa > Arthropoda > Insecta > Hemiptera > Aphididae > Rhopalosiphum > Rhopalosiphum maidis. Next base: position 87,312,336 of record NC_040877.1, read on the forward strand.
ACCTACTAGTTTTTATAACATTTTCATAGTTCAATCAATAGAATTTTCAAAATCAATTATAATAATCAAGTTAATGTTTAAAAAAAAAAAAAAAAGTACTTTAACAAATAAAAATGCATATACTATTATTGCATTATTATTATTTCATTAGTATAGAAGCAAATAAACTATTATTTTAAGTTTCAGTTTGATTTCATTTAGTAGTACTAAAAATAAAGCAGAAATTGAAAAATTTTAAGAATTTAAAGAAATCTAATTCTCTTCATTTGTATAAGAGCTCTCTTGATTTTGTATTTTAACTTTTTTTGTAAATGCGTAAATTATTATAACTGTCATATATGAGCAATGTCAAAATTTAAGTACAATTTTTAAATCTTTAAATCAGCCATGAAATGTATGTAAACATATATTTTCGTCCAAATTATGCGTCATAAATCTTATCACAATATTATACAGATAAATAAACAACAATACGAGAAAAAGTGTTGTATACAACTTGCACGTGAGTTCACTTTAATATTGTTATAACTAAAAAACACTACTACTTTTAATATGACATGGACATTTATTATGTTACTTTTAAGACATAAAAATTTAAGTTAAAAGTTCTTATTGCATCAAAATGGAATCACGTTTGGACACATTGTAAATCTTCAGACATAATAATATAATCAGTTACACAGATCGAAAATAAAGTTATGATAGGAAAATGAATAGTCAAGTTTCTAATGGATTCATCAATGACTGTTAAATATAATAAAAATCGACAAAAGTTTGCGGAATATACCCAATACATAGGTTAGGTTAGCAACATGACCATGTAATAAAGAGATTTTTAACTGATCACAATATATGTGTATGCAGGCACGTATACAGGGTTTGGGGTTCAAACCCCCCGAAATAATTTCGATTAACGAGGAAAAAATTGTTTTATTATGTTGCAGCACAATTTGTATTGCTAAATTTTTGTAACCACCCCCCACTTTTTTGGTGTACGTGCCTGTGTGTATGGTTCGGGACTTGTTTAAAAAATGTATACAAGTATGCAACTAAAAAAATAAATAACAATTATAAACCAAAATGTATAGTTAAATTTGAATTTGATTATTTATTAAATATCAATTATTAAGGCTCTTTTTTTATTACACTTAAAACTTACGAAATAATATGCAATTGAACATTCAGATACAATCACCAAAAAGTTTTCTGAAATATACAGAAACAATTAAGTAAACCCTAAGGGAAATAGTATTTTTAATACCAATCACTAATATTATGATATAAATATCCGATCAAAATGATTACATTTTATTAAATAAATTTTTTTTTAACATATAACAATACTTTTGTATAATATATACAAAAGCAAAGTCATATTATTACTTATAAAGTCACACATTTATATTACCTAAATACTAACCAATTAAGAATCCCCGAATCCTATATTATTATTATTTCCGAATACATAATAAAATAGACAAAATTCGTTTGTGTGGACAACTACAATATAATCATTATATAAATAGTTAATATCGGATTTTTGAGCGAGTTTAATGTTTCAATTTGTGTAAAACACAACTTCGATCAAAATGGAAACATTGCGAAAAAAGAACTGTGTGTAAAATAATATAATTATTAGGTAAAACAGCGCTATCCACCGCGAAAGTGCACTGCAGTTCGTTTAATAGGCACTCGATGTCTACTAATTGTAAAAAAAAAATATCAACTATAGCCGTACCGTATTTAGATGAAGGGGAATAATGCGTACCAGCGGCGGTCGGTTAAAAGTTATTTAACACTAAATATATTGTACAGAATAAGAGTAACCACCACTGAACATTTTCTTTTAACGTTTTATAATAATATAAAAATGTAAGAGATTAACGATAAGCTTTTTTTTCTCAATATAAAAATGTTATTACGAATTCGCAACAATATCCTGTAATATTATATAAGTACATGGAAAAACTTAATTTTTTCTATAAAATATTAAAACTCCAAAAATGAATAACTATAGGTTCATGATTTGTTAAAGTTGTTCATATTAAACATGTACTAAATACAAGTGGAAGTATCAAGTACGACTGTCGATGATTTTGAGAAAATAATTAATGCATTTTTAAAAATATCAAAAAAAATTCAATATTGTTAAACAAATAATAAAAGTTATATAAGTTAAAATAATATCTTTAGATAAAAGTCTATTATCAGGATTTTTATATGTATGCTATGCAATTTTTATTCGGGATTAACTCTTTGTGTATAAAAACTAAAAAATACATTTATTATATAAAATAAATACCGACATACGGTGATTCTCTTAAAAGGAAACATTTATTATTCCGAAAAATATATTTTTTTTAAATATTTTTAACATAATATTTTAGTGACGAATTTTTTTTCAAAACAATAATTTTAGAAAAAAGCTCTTTTTATTGCATTTATTATTGTTAGTTTTTATTTTTTGAATGACAACGCGCGTTATAAATTTAATATTTCAAACATTTTCTGAGAATTTTGGTAGATTAAAAATGAAAATGAAATACTTTGTACAGGTAGTTAATTAGTTATAATTATTTGAAGACGTCGTTAGAGTTGTGTTCTATTTATACTTATGATACAAAAATGTGGTTCATTATAATTAATATTTATCTCAATATTAAATACTTTTTTTTAATCCTATCGTTTTGTTTTAAAATATTTTGAGTTCATATATCATATAAAATAAGTAAATTTATTAAAAAAAAAAAAATAACATTCATAAAAGTAAAAATAGCTTTAGATGGTCCATAGCAGTTGCAATACTTTTAAAATATGTATTTATTTTTATGAACCATTGTACAATCAAAATTATATTTTTATTGATATATTTTAAATGATTAGAATAATATTTGTACATTTCAATGATGTAGTATGGGATGTCATGTCATAGCTGAAGATAGTGATATATTGTTTTAAACATTAATTTTTTTAAAAAAAAAATGAAGTTTTTTCATCAACTTATTTAATGCACAAAAATTCTCGAAAATATTTAAGTTTGACGTACAAAATTAATCATGTAAGTGTTCATCAAACTATATCGAAAAAAAAATTATAATAAATATTATACATTTTGAAAAAATTTCGTAGTATTTTAATGGCTTAAAATTATGACGTATGCATAATGTTTTCAATAACTTTAATACATTTGAATATAACATGCTATTTACAATTGTAAAATATTGAAACATATTAATAAAATAGTTTAATCACATTAATTGCATTTCAAATTGTTTAAAATTACAACACTGTTCATATTGGAATGATATGAATGTGTCTGCCTCTCTTTTTTTATAATTCCTAAAATCTCACCTCGACTCGCAGTTTTCAATCAATTTAATACTCCATCTCCAATACTATCATTTTGAACATTATACATGCATGGTAGGATTCGAGAGCTTTGCATCCAACACAATATTCTGACTGTACAGCTGAAATGTATTATACTACGTTTAAAATTAAAATTAAAATTAAAACCGCGATAAACGAGAATATAATCTATCGATATAGAAATTAGATAAACTGTAGGGCATACAAGTCCTCATTCAGTATCGTTTGCAGTAGTCTCGAATGATTTTTAATTTTAGACCATACCATACCGCTTAAAAAAAAAAAAAAAAAAACATATTTTACAGTATACTGTATATATTATATTGTATTAACGAGTTAATACAAAACGCGAGAAAACACAATAATATAATAGGAATATAATATTATGTGCTTCGGGTACATCATAATCTACTTAAATCCGGACAATGGTGACAAATGATTCCTGGATATTTCATTCATAAATCTTGTCGGTATATAACGCGTCTTTTTTATACAGGATAAATAAGTGCTATTATAATAATGTTTTTACTAATTATAATAATAATACATCATGTACTATAAACAAACTCTTACACAAATTATATTCACAGATACATAATTTCATATCAATATAAACCGTTCCAATGCTGTCCTAATTGTAACTATTGTTGTATATTAAAATGTAACTGTTTTATAAAATAAATTTGCATTTGAATGGCTTAAAAAAAAAAAAAAAATTCCAATTGTCTATACCAATCATTTGTAACCAAATTGTACGTTATCATTATTATATATACATTATAGTTGTATTGCATGGTATCGAAACAAAATCACAAATTGTATATTAAATAGAAAATTGAATTTGTAAAATATTTGATTTTATGATGATATATTATGCATTTTTAAGATTTATGAACCAATATTTTTAAAATATTTAATATTAAATCAAGTTGTAATCAATTTGATGCGATTCGCCGTTTCCGTTTAACGTCGTACACACTTATTGGTTAGTTCTTTCTTTCTTTATTTTTTTTTCAAATTCGCGACGCATCTTGAGTTTCTCAGATTGTTATACAAATATACGTTAAATCGCGAGTTTCTGCTGTCTAAGTAAACTGTAATATTGTAATATGCTTGCAAGAACAAAACAATATTCCTTTGTAATGCGTTTTGTTTGAATTATTATTTCTACATTCATACTTTATGGTTCTGGAGACGGAGAATTTGTTTTTAAACCGTACGCAGTACTCACATGCTGAATTTTTGAACATACCAAGCTTACTTCACTGGTTTTGAATACCTGTATACATTAGAAACGTTTCTTTTTAACAACGTGTCTGTATTTTTTTTTATTTCTGTTGTGTAGGCACTCGCTAAAATAATATAATACTACACACTCGACGATAATTATATATTATTAATTTGCAAAGTAAACTTTCATCACTTTAAACGATCATTTACACAATAATACGCATTGTGTTTTAAACGGTTGTACGGATAATTCTTAGTGGTTGAATAAATTCTCAAAACATGAAAAGTTTTTCTTTACATTTCAGTCATATGGGCCAATTGCTTTTGTTGCGAAAAGATTAAATCACAAAATGTATTGCACGCTTGTTATAATAATACACATCACTATACACACGCACAATAAATCAAATAGTTATTTTTTTCTATTATAAGTTTGTTTATTGTTTCAGCATAAACAATAATTATCGCTCATATCTGATGCGAGATGTCTGACTTTTGCTTTTTTTTTTTTAATGAATTAAAATACACGAATCGCTCCCATAGTTTCTCCTGTGGTACTCCACAAGCAAGTGGTTTTCGAATTGATTGCCAGACTATTAAAACTTAGGGTTACTTGTTCGCCAAGAGTGTAATATATTCGCACACAGAAGTATAAATATATCACGTCTTTAATGTTTTGAAATAATAACATTAACCTTATAGAACAACACAGTTGACTTCCGTCAAGGCGGGAGTCGCGAGATATTAATATTGTCCACGACTGACCTGTATCTGCGTATTCGTCTTATTGAAAATCGTCTTTCGAGATTCACAGAAGCTTCGCTTGAAGGAGTAGTCGATCCGGAGGCTAATTTATTTTTTAATATTATTATTAGTAGACAATTGTTGAGTACCTGTCGAATAAAATAACACAAATTCACTTGTCTGTGAGTAAAGTAACTACGATATTCTAACGTCAAATCGATGTGTACTTAAGTATACTGCGTGCATTCAATCTACTGCTGTCGCCTATCTGCGCATTGCCTGAGTTGAAAATGACTCGATCATTTATTAAATCTATCTGTAAACTACCCAAACTACACTATACATATCTAAATTTAACGTAAAATATTTATTTATTTTCGTCCGTGTATTGTCATACTGTTTTAATGTTTTTTTCTTGACTTCTCATTACTTTCTAAACGTATTCAAACGAGCCATTTGGTTTACGACAAACTTAAATCAAAGCTATGACTGTGAAAATGCGTTATAGACATAGGTAATGGTTATGGAACAATTATTATAAACAAATAACTATAATTAACAAATTAAATTTACAACTTTTATATTTTTAGGTAATATTTATGTTTTTTCGTACTTGTTTGACTAAATAATAATAATACACATATTAGTAAATCGTGTTTAAAATTTGAAAAAAAGCAATGGTCATGTGAGGATAGTCCATTAACAAAAGTACGTTTTTCTTTTATAATACAATAATTTATAAATATTTACATGCGCGAGTAATACTCTCCATGCAAGAATAAAACAAAATAAAATTATAGTTATAGTAGAGATAAAAAATGGATAACTGCATCGCGATAATATACACTGCATGAAAAAAGGGGCGTTTGATTTGTTACATACTGAAGTTTTTTTTTCAGTTATATGCAAAGTTTTTGTCAAAAATTAAAATGTTCATCTAAATACAATTTTTTTTTTTTTAAATATATTATACTTTTGTATACACATTATTTATTTTGTGTAGTAGACAATATTTCTAAAGAATAATTAATAATTATATATAAATTATTAATATTCAATTATTGTTGATCAAAATATATTTAATTTAAAACAGGCGTATACGATTTAGTGTTGGTTTAATAAAATATATTATTTGGATGACTAGTAAAATTGTAATCTCATGTTTCATCTTTGTGAAAGATGCTCAGTTTATATAATATATATGAATGAAAAAAACCATTCCAAAAGGTAAATATTCGCGTCGTAATGCCAAAGTACCGAAAGATATTTTCCCTGTTATTAAATACTCGATGGACAAAAGAAAGAAACCCTGTACTTGTGATGCTTTTTTTTCTTCTACAGTTTAAAATTTGAAACTTAATATATTTTCCCAAAGCGAAATCTTAGTCCCCGTATTTTGATCGTCAGATAAAATATTTATAAATGTTTAAAGAAATAATATAAATGAATAGTTTTTTTTTTTTTTTTTTAATTTGATGATTAGTACCATATACATTATTCACAGTTCTATTATGTTTCGGTAACAAATGTTCAGTGCCAAATGTAATATATATATATATTTAGTTTAACATATTATCAACTAATGGTACTGAACATTGATTTCACTGTTAAATTAACTCATTAACGCTTATTTTTTTTTTAACTATGTCTGTTTTCATTTTAAAAGCTTTAGAATAATTATAGTAATTTTTTTTAAAAACTTTTACAACGATAAATTAATTTTTACCTATATATGTGTACAAGATAGCCAAACATGATTAATTTATATATAAAAAAAAAAAAACGTTTTAAAATGTTTTTAATAAATACAATATATAAGCAAATTATTAAACTGTAATCAATTACTACAACTGTAACTACTGAATAAATACTCTCCAATAATCTTTTCAATAATACAAGGTAACACGTGTGATATAAATCGTTGAAACTATCATAATACTCTGAACTGACATGGTAAAATCATCGTACGTTAAGGACTTCCCATATTGCGAAAAATTTAAAATGTGATAAAGCATTTAAACCTTTTTTAAATTATTTTTAATGAATAATTTGTTGAATTTCCAATCGCTTAATGCGACTACAATTCCGTATTTATATATGGATTATATGATATCACGGCGATTAAAAGTATTGTACAAAAAAATTAAAATCTTTTACAATAAATATCATTTAAAAGGCATAAATATTTTTTGGTAATTTAATTTGCCACACGAGTGAAGTTTGTGTGACTATTAATTGCAGTATACAGTGTTTTGTAGTTTTCTGTAATTTTAAGATATCACGGTGTAAATCATTTATGATATGTATTCGTCTGAATCGCCAATATAAAACGTCAGAAAGTTACCGAATTACGTATGGGCATAATATATTTGCACAGAGTATTTTATAACTGTTTTTGTTATTATTAATATTATTATCATTTTCATGCCGGCAATTGTCAATAAATTTATTACATGTTATTTGTGAACGGCAATTCTAAAAATATGAAATTGTTGAGTATATAAATTCAATATAAAAGTTTAATATGTCACTTGTAATAGAAAGACCATCAGTATTATGCCGCGATCCATGATTGGGATCGCGTCGTTCGTTATATATAATAATAATAATATATATATATTTAACTACGATACGTTTGAATGACTTATGGTTTACGATTTAGAAAGCCTCGCATTGTCCCTCCTCGCCCCCCCCCCCCGGATCCAACAGGGTCCTTTCTATATATTATGTATAATACAACGTCCTCTTCTCACGCCATCTCACCACCACCACCACCACCACCATCACCACCAACCGACAATCATTCCCAATCCACTACCACCGCCAGCCGACGGCGATAGATTGTTCGCGAATCAGCAGGAATCTTTCTGGCATAACGTTTTTGTGGTAACGTAAAAAATTATTTACAACTCGGCAATAATAATAATAATAATAATAATAATCACGGCTTTGTATGTGGTTATTTCTTTATTTTATTGGCCTACACAATGGGTGCGAAAATATCTATTAGTTTCGTTGTTTATGCCTTTAACGTAGTACATACGTTTTAAAGAAATACAGACGTTGTATACGCGTAGAAGTTGAATTTGATCGCGTCAAACGCATTTTATAATATCTTTTCATCATTCTCTGCAGTTCAATAAACTATATAAGCAGATTGTATTGATATCACTGTTATATCATAATAGTCGTAGGTGGTAATCGTACGGATCTGATAAGACGAGTTTGGTGTTCCGAGAACTAATAACTTATCTTTTACGAATATATTTTTTCCTTGGTAGAGGAACTTTTTAACTGTGAATTTTTCGTATCGATTTCAGATGAAATGCTAACCATCATAAAAAAGGCGACGTAATGACTTAAACATCGCCTTGATCTGACCGAATACTTTATATATTTGGAAAATGGCAAATTGATCTTAAAAAGCTTTTATCGTGTATATATATATTATACTTCTATACAAGCGGTGCTAATTTATCGGCAGTAGACGAAAATAGTTTATCCTTCGCTAATAAGTGTGTGGCCAATATACGTTGAGGGGTTATTCTTCGTGTGTGTTTACTATAGCCGGAAACGATAGTAATGGAAACGCCGGAGAAGAGTTGGTAACCGTTTGAGAGGGCGGTGGAGAGGGAACATACCGGAAGGAAGCGTACAAGGAAAAAAGGAGGAAGAAAAGAATGTGTTCACCCGCCCAACGTTCTTTTTTTTTGTATGTGTAGGTTAGTTTAGGTGTGTGTGTGTGTGTGTTTAGTGGTGCAAAAATGGTCGGTCAACAAGTGCTCCTCATCCAGCAACACATATATTGTTCCTATTATGATAATGCGTTATACACGTTAAATTAATATTAGTTATTGTAAATATATACATAACATAAATAAAATAACATTTAATTACAATAATATTATATATGATGTTGTTATATTCCTTGCGGCTGTAGAAAATATTTCTAATAATTATTATAATTTAAACAGACAATTAAAACGTCTGCTATAGATTGAAAATCATTCTGAAAAAAAATAATTTTATGTATAAAAACAGTATAAGACTGTAAATAGACCAAAAATGTTTGTTATATTTTTCAAATTATTAGTAAAATGTTTTCAAACAACATCGAATAACAATATATTTTAACCTGCAATCTCCTGAAAAATTGTATATTTAATTTAAAAATAATCGGTTAAACAAAATTATACTTCTATTAATATTATTTATACTTAAATTGATGTTAAATATTACGGTTGATGCCTTTTTTAAATAAAAATATGTAAAAATAGGTATTTACGTATCTGCACCTGACGAAAATTTCATTATTCACATACCTAATTTTGCAGCCGACTGCTTTTATTTTCATAGATATTTAGATATCATAGGTGATTGATTACATAACATCATATTTTAACAATAACATTTTTGTTTTGGGTAATATTTTTATAACATTAAGATTCTGAATAGAGCAATAGATTTATTAATGTGTGACTTATTTTTAATCCAATCATTACCTCTTGAATAATTAAAAATGCTTTAATATTTAATTTCAAGGGTAGATTTTACTAGGAAATTTAAGCTTGTTGCTACTTTTGGTACTCAAAATTAAATTAGATTAAATTAAAAGAATGATTTTCAAAATAATTGGAAGACTAAAAAAAAAAAAAATAATTAGATTTATTTTTATTGCAACAGACTAAAAAAATAACTATTGATACTTGAAACATTTACTAACCATTTAAACGAAAAAATTTGAGGTATCGCATTATTTTAAAAATATTTATTCACTTTTTAAAAATATTTACCAATTTTAAAAATGTAAGAATGCCGAAATTATTTATATTTTAATGTTTTTATGGTAAAATATTTGGTTTATTAGATAAATACCTTAAACATGTAACATACATTACGTTCTTTATAATATGTTGTTAAATTTATTATCGTACATAACAATTTAAAATATTAACATTACATAAGACATTTTAAATTTTCAATTTTTTTTAGCTTATTTTTTATAAGACAAGTGTTAATATTTGCTTAGTAAAAAGCTTGAAAATTAAAAAAAAAAAAATTTTAATAACTTTTATGGCTATAGAAATTTAAAAATATCAAACATAATACATATACACAAATTATTTTTAAAAGCTTTTGAAGTTAAGATTTAATCAAAAATGAGGGATGTTGTTATTGTGTTCTAATTCCATACAATGTCATAATTTGACAGATTTCGGTACTTTATAAATTATATTATTACATCTGTACTTTTCTGAATATTAAATTGGATTAATTTTAAGCTATTTATATAACCTATGCACAAAGTTCTATGGTTCGTTTGTATTAACCTATAAGTTTATAACACTACTTTGTATAAATTAATATTTTAATTATTTTAATACTGTAAAATATATTATAATTATGATTAATTTTTGTTAGAAATTAGTTCAACAGTGTGCATTACTAATAGTTAATAAGTATATAAATTATTGAAACATCATTGTTCATTAGTATATCCTGCTGATAGACCATCTCAACTCTAAATCATTTTTCGTATTACAGTTAATCAATTGATGGTAATAGGTAAACTCACAACAAAATTATAATCTAGAATTTAGAGTATAGGTACTTTTCAGATAATTATAAATATAAAAAATTAAAAATATAAGTTGTACTATTATTTAAAAAATATATAATGTAATAAACCAGTACGTATATTGAAAAAAAAAAAACTTAAACTATATTTATAAGTTTGTGTTTTAAATATATATTATTTAAATATATACATAAATAGTATATATATATATATATATATATATGTACAAATTTATTAAAATTATGAAATATTAGAAAATAACAAATACTTGACTTTTTGACTTATAATATAAACTTCGTATTGATTTTATAATAAATTTATGTAATTAAATGTAAAAAAAACAATGTCATATTTTTATCTAATTTTTTAATATGTATTATTAGATTTTATGAGAAATTAACGTATTTATTTTTATTTTACAGTCGATTTAGAGTCATATAATATAATATATATATTGGTATATTTAGTAATAATATGATATAATTTACAGTCAATTTGAATACATAGGTTCATTTATATTCAGCATATAGATAATATTATAACAACATTTGGTGACATATTTATTTTAACGATTATGTGTTAATAGTTTAATCAATTTTATTACTGAATACTAATTATTGCCGTGCAAATATTAAAAGTGGATAAATAGCTGTCTGGGTGTTATGTTATAGCATATTTAATATTACATTATTGTATCCGGCTTTATAATAATTTCGTATGCTATACAGTTGATGATTAAAAAATGTCATTATGATATAACCTGTAATTATTTTTAGTAGCAGTACAATAGTTTTATGTATACTTGATCAAAATCTAAAATAAATGTGTAAATACGAAAAATTCACATTTAAAAAGTTCCATTACGATGGAATTAACATATTGGTATCACACAAGGTATTCGTATAAAAATAGATTGTCCAGATGAACATTTAACAAACTATGAGTTGAAGTTTTTGAAACGTTAAATCCGTGCCCTTAGATTTTATCAGATTTATTGATTATTAGCTAAAAGTATTATTTTATAGCAAATTAGCGAAGATCTATTAATATCTATTAAGTATTAGGTAGTTTAAAATGTTTAATATTATACCAATTTTTGTTTTTGTAAAACCATTTTTAAAGTCGTTTATAGATACGTAGATTTGAATAATGTAGAAACTATTTATTCAAATTTTAGTTTGGGTATGTCAACAATTTAAAATTCCAACTGAAAAGCCACGATATTTTTGAAAATAATTTTACATTTCTAAAAAGTCATTATACGACCTTTTGGTAAAAATGTTGTCTACTGTTTTCTTGATTGAATGACATCTAAAAGAAAGAAACAATCTGAAAATCTGGAAGACAAAAGGGATTGTATAAAAAAAAAAGGTTAGAATATTTTTTTGTTAATGATTCTATGTTCTCGAAGCGTATATTGAGCATAAGTAGCATACCGAAAAATATGTACTATATTATAATATTATTATAGTTATACTACTTATACTCAACAACAGCAACACAAACTAGCTGAAATAGTAGAAACATAAAATATTATGTACGAGGTAGGACAGTGGTGTAGCTAAATTGCCTACACTGAACGCCATGTCATATTTTATATTAATGATATTCAAAATAATACGTTGATACTAAAAGAAACGGTGATGTTTTAGAGTGAAATGGGTGCGTGTTAAGCGAAAGGATAGGGAAAATCGTCAGTCTCCTTAAAATAAGTTTAGTTTTAATTTTTTTTTTTTTTTTTTGTAATAATATTGTACCTTAGCATTAATTCTTACAAATTATAAGTCAAATGTCGTCAGTGGATCACCATCGAAGATTATTTAGTATATAATTAGGGTTTATTCTTTTTGATTTGGTGGGTAACTTTTCGTTTCAATGTCGTCATTAATAGTAATATTGATATATAATGTAAACGTAATTGAATATTTCTTGTGGCTACGACTTGTTATTATTTTATTATTAGATATTAACATTAGATATTTCACAGCACACTCTTCATGTTTTGTTTACTAATTAATGATTATTTCATATTTATTAGTCAATGACGTGCTCTGCAAAGTACGATAATAATTATTATTGTTTTATAATATTAACCCTTTTTCAATGTTAATTTTTTATTTATTTGTATTTCTGTGTATTATGTTATAGTGTTATAACTTATAAGTTAGATATACAATCAAAATACCACGGCACGTAAAAATATATATATATCATTTACCTATTAAATATAAAATTTATTTTATATTATTAACTTATTTATGGAAGTGTCGTAATACCAATTTTAAATATAATCTACCTATTGTACCTATATAATATATACAATTTAACATCTAATAGATTTATTTTTTTAATTATTTTTTATTTAGGTTATAAGATTGGTTAAGATGTATCAGGACATGATGTACCAATGCATCAAAAGTGATTTAGTACCGCATCATATTCATAGAGACAACGACGAATCAATTAGATAACATTTTAGAATGATTTTAAAAATTTAAGAAAAGAAAAATATACCTAATATTACATGCACGTATAATTTGTTGAGAATGAATGGAATTATAAAATGATTGAATTGATTATACCATGTGAAAAAGAACAGGTTATTATTATTTAATTAAAATAAATTATTGTTAAGTAATATAATTTTATAAGCGAATAGTTATCTGAAAAAAGATTTATTTATGAGCGACTCTTGAAAAATATTTTTTCTTGAATATCGATAATATGAAAAACATATTCTATAAATAAATGTGTACGTTGGACATATCAAAATAAAAAAAACAAGATTTTGAATCTCAAATCACCTCCCCGAGTCAGTGATTAAAATCGTTCCAAGTCGGAGTCATGACCCTCGGTAAATATGACTCAACTTTACAATCGAAATGTTCTTACCTTTAAATGGTTGGTCGTGTATCAGTTCAACATGTGATACGTATCATGCTCACGCCTCACGCGAACGCAGCTATTATTATGCCTTGATAAATAAACACGACGATTTCTATTCGTCATCAATGGGAATCAGTCTTACTTTACATCGTTACGATACTATTGATACGTTATCGACGTTGCACGGAAAAATCGCACTACACAATATATAATACGACTCACTTGTATGTTGCCCGCGCGTAATAAGTATTATTACTAATAACGTAATGCATGTGCTCGGCGGATGATGATTCGTTTTACGGTCTTGTACCCACGAGATCGACGCGCAATTCCGTTCTCGTCGAGTTTATATCGTATCGTATTAAATCGCTATATTTGATATTATAGTTATTATTATTATTATTATTATTATTTTATACGACCGGTGTGTGTATATGTGTGTAAGCGGCGTACGTGTTTACGAGTCGCGCAGAGTGATAAAACAACAAACTCGGTCATAACATATTATTATTATGATAATATGTATATATTTATCGTGTAAATTTAGCATTCGGCACCGGCACAGGAATCCGACCGGCGAACGTGGTGTGCAGATTTTCGATACATTTACATCGAAAAAGTTTTTTCTAACCCGCATAAATTATATGAGAGTATAACGGTTATATTTTAGCTATATTATACTTTCTCTGGCGTGTAATACATACCCGTTAAATTAATGTTACACGTGAACGCATAATACGCGTACATGTATTATAATAACATCACATATTATTGCACTCGCGGGGTTATTCAAGACGGTCAACGAATATCTTATTAGTCGTTACTATCGTATTTAATATACATATATATATATATATATATATATTATAATTTATATCGTACTTTCTCGCGCATATTTTAAGTTATTAATTTTATCGTCAAATCGATCCGCGATTGATAGAATCGCGAAAACTCTTTGTTGTCGGATATCATCGTTTTCAGCGTCGAACACTAAACATTTGTGCATTCCAGACCATGAGAAAATCGTATAAATTGGCACTCTGCAATAACAGAATCAAAAATAAATAAATAACAAAACACGTTTAAAAAGTTTCAACGATATTCATTCGAAGGAAGAATGTATTGAACGTAAATACATAACTTTCCCGTGTACACTATAGCTCATTTCGTTGCGGATAAAATATTACGGTTTTGGTTGATATTGTTTTTCTGAAATGATAAATATTTTGCCAATACTCTATACGGAGAAAATATTACATGAATACAAATTTCTATTAACCAGTCATTGCACAATTGCTCGTGTCTTTATAAAAAAATAATAATAATAATAATAATAACGATTTCAATACATTTTTAATTTTAAATTTTTTCGATACATAGCGTTTGGAATAAAAACATTGATATTACACGAGTTTATGAATATTGGATCGTTAAAAACAACAATAATTACAATTAATATAAATAAATTACATATTAATTTAGAAAAAAATATTGGTCCCGAACTTTGAAATCATTTATTATTATTTAAAAACAGGTATTCAAAATGGCTTACATGGATTTTCTTTTTTTTAACAAGCAAAATGTAGTATTTTACAATTTGCACGGCTTTTGGTTTTTGCAAAACTTTTTAAATTTTAAGTGACTCGTCAGCTTTAATGTGCTCACACGCAAACTTACTCTAGCAAGTAAACCACGCATTTTCCGCTGAACACGGACTAATCAAATAATGAAACTTAAAAACAAAAGTTTCAGTAGCAAGTATATGATGTCTTAATGATTCGAGAAAGGGAGTTAAATTAAATAGCTTCTGTTCTGTAATTGTCTTCTAAGAATTTTCGAAAATTGAAAGTTTAAATGATACCACAACCATATCGAAATTTCAAATAATTTATCAAGTCGATTGAAATAATAAACCTACATATACATATAAAATACACGCATCTCTATAACATTAAACATTAAAAATGACAAGTATAGATAAGATTTGTATTTTATTAATATATTTGACTTTTTACTATTTTTTAATTGGTATTTTAGAGTAAAGAGTACAGTTATTTTTATTTAGAATGAATAATTAATTGTCACATGTGATTCATATTATGTGAAATAATAATAATAATAATACTATTACATACCACTACTTTGCTCAAAGACTAGTGCAGTGAGATGATTTCTAATATTCATTTTTCGTTTTCTATCAAAATATTTAAAAAATATTACTTATTCTTATTCAGAATTTAACAAAATTTACTAAATTTAATTTACAAAATTTATTAAACTGACGTAACAAAACATATTAGGATACAAAAACATATAGAAATACATTTAAAAATCTGTAAAAATGTTCAAATGTTTGGCCTTCAAGTATCACCCAAATTAGCCTGTACAAGTTATTATTTTTTTTTCTCACGTTAGGTTACTACTAGATGAAGTACACGATATATTACTTTTAAACCTAAAAATAAAACACAATTTATAATACGTTTTAAATTGCATTTTAATAATATAAAGTATGTACAATTCGAACCTCAATAATTCAAAAACATTTATTACTCGAATTTTTGTTTTGTTATTTGAAGGGTTTAATATCATTATCAATATTGTATACTTAACTAATACACGTAAAATTTATTTTTTACGCTTTACTCCTTGAGATTCGATTAATTTTGATAAATGATAGTATTTAAAGAAAACAAATTAACAAAGTACTTATACAATAACACAATAAATAGAAATCATCTTTTTAATTGCATTCATCACATATCGCGTATCGTAGTTATTACTTAACGGTAGTAGTTGGCGCACGTTTAATATAAGCTTTAACAATAACTAATATTTATATATAACGGGAATTGTGCCAATATATCACTACTGTGTGTAATAAATATTTCTTATAAATTTAACTTCATCTGATAAACTATGACTTATTATCCCTCCATAGAATTACAGTTATATTTATTTACAGTCAATAAATAAATAGTTTAAGAATATCCCGAAGAATATTTTATTCCAATAACATTTTCATGTCTAAATAACTCTATTAGAATATGAATTTTCGAGTTTTGTATATTAATAAATTGTGCTAAACGTTTGATTTCTGACATGATTTTTGTTTTTATGATTGATGGCACAAGGAAACATTCTGGCTGCAAAATCTTCAGAATTATCGTTTTATTTCAACGTAGTTTAAATTTAAAAGTTACAAAGAGAGTCCGAATAAATTTCATCGTTAAGCGAAAATTTAGCTCTAATTGGGAAACTATTACGTGTCGTAAAGATGGACAATTTTACATGCGTATTTAAAAAAATCGTTTATATTTTAAACTTTTAAAGTGTTAATTTTATAATTAATAATATATTATATGTTAATGTTAAAATATATCCTTAAGTTTTTACTGATACACATTGTTCTAGTATAATATACTTAAATTTATATAAAATTAATATATGTATATCTTGTTATGAGAATTGTTCGCAATACCTGATAAATATTAGTCACTTGTGATAATCCTATTTTAGAACTCCAATATTTCCAACAATTCTTGGGCTAAGTATACCTTGTCTTGAATCCAGTGGCAAATATAAATGTAATAAAATCATTAAAAACAGTTAAAATAAAACAGATGTATTTCAACAATGGATAATATTGTATTATAATACGCTGGATATTTTTGTAATTGGGAGATTAAGCGTTGGTGGCTATACAAGTACGATTTTGTGTAATTAAAATATATCTAGTCTACTTTACAAATCAAAGTGCTATACTAGTGGTTAGAGTAAAAATAAATAATAAATAACATTAAACATTAAGTACTGATTATAATAGTATTTTTTATCCTAATTATTAATACTTGACTATATAGTTCATAATTATAATTTTGCCTTATTCAGTTAAATTTTAATATTTAAAAGTTCATTGATCAATAGTCGTAATATTGGTCCTCATAAAAAATGATATAATATATTTATATAATAATATTTTAAAATCGTTTTGTTTCCAATTAAATCAAACACTGTACTATGTTAGATAAAATTTCGTTTCATTATTTTAATATTTTATCCGATTTGACGCCTTGAATTATTTATCGTACACATTTTCCAACAAATAGACCTAACCAGTGTAAAATTGTTCATATCTTGACTACAACTGTAACTGGACTTTGTGTACAATACTCGATGTCCTGCTTTTCCCGTAACATATTATTTATGTCTTATATTTCTGGTAAGTACCTACTTATAAAATAGTTAATTCCTTTTAGACCCGTCTGCGTCTAAAAGGAATTAGGAAATAAGTCCATCTGTAGCTTTAATAAGTACATAAATATAATTTTTATTAGGCCGAAACCTTATTCCTGAATATTGTATTAATCCTACTAAACAAAAAATACAACAAATGATTAGGGTATTCTATATTTTATTTATATTATACAATTTTAGCATATTAATTGTGAATGCAAAATAGAAAATGGCGTATTCACAAAAAAAACTATCACTATGTTAGTTATTTTTAATCGCATTCTTAGGATTTACAATAAATAAATTTCACGAAACAAAATATTTATTCACATTATTACTATATTATACCTGTGGATTTTATTAAAACCATTTATAATATATGACATTATATTATTATGATTTACACTGTGAATAAGTTAGGGACATATTATGCACATATTTATGAGAAGAAAATTTATTACACTAAATATGGGACGATCGTCAGAGGAGAACACTGAAAAGTTCAATAATAAATACCATTCGATTTGAAACAAAATTGTAACTTCGCCAAAGTATATAGTATCACAAACGTCTTTGAAGGGTTTCAAGGGATTTCTTATAGTCATTGATATTAAACCGATAGCACAAAATTGCATTAAATGCGTACTCGTATTGTGTTTAAGTAAAACCATGACAATATTATAAAATATTCATAGTATTTCATGTATTTTGTATATCTTATTATGACGCATTATATGCATTTTACATAGGATGTAATCGTGTAATTGGTTATTTTTTTTTTTAATTTAGCGGTATACCATACAGCGATAGATTCCCCGATATCTATTTTCAGTAATGATATTATGTAGATTGGCGTAGATTAAATATGTTGTCGACAAATAATTAAACGTCATTTACGCGTAAAGGAATTTACAAACATATTTTTTTAGCTCAATAAAACGTATTAAAAACCTACGATACGATATTGCACTATAACTATTATTTATTTGAAAGGAAGAAATAAAAAGCAAGGTTACCTATACGTATCCTTTAACGGTTTTTTCTTTTTTTTTTTTTTCTAGAGTTATTTTGTTCTAAAGAAAGTCCAAGACCCAAAACTTTGACAATATCAACCCAGAAGACTGTATACACGGCAGCCGTATGTACATACCTCACTAAGAATATTGTGATAACACTCGAATTCGAGGGGCCGAGAAAAAAAGTACAGAGAACTTTGAGTTCTAGTCTTCGATCATTTGTTGTCTAATGCGTATTGCGTATATATCTACGAGTATACACTCTGTCGTTTTGTTGCGACGTTTCGTTCGCGAAATGCCTGTAAACGATTTAATTTAAAAATAAAACACGTCACATATTTGTTTTTTACGATCAGCAATTTTTAATTCGTAGTATAGTCTCGTCTTTATTATACGTATTAAATACTATGTTTATCAACGGTTTTGTGTTATTTATGTTTTTTTTAGCGTAATTTTACAACAGTGGAACCATTTTACGTTATCTGAGCACGTAATTATCAGTTTAGGCCTCTAAATATAATTCTCGGTACGCGAGAAGGCCTGTTATGCTCCAGGGGCTTGTTCCTTATGTTAATTTTAACTTATCATTTTTTTTTATCTTATTAAACCTTAAATTATTATTATTATTATTATTATTATTATTATTGACTCCACCGTATTATTTGACGCCTAGAACGAATTTACAAAAATAAATTATAATTTTAAATACATATTACGTTTATTAATTATTTTCGACGAGAAATTTAGGACCAGGTTATTGAATTATTTACAAAGTCTTAGAATTTATTTGCATAATATTTAAATTGATCATACAATTCAAATGTGTATTTATTAAATTAGAACGATGAGGTAATCTATTTGTATACAAATGAAAATAATATGGTTTTCGATTTATTTTATCGATATAATCGTATTATTATTAAGTATAATATTGTTATAGTGAATAGTGATTGTTTATCGTTTAAAATTATAATTATTATCGATGGCTTCCCATTGTTATAAAAACCTTATGTGTTTGAACATAAACTTTATAGTATTTTACGAGCACATTTTATCAATATTATTAGGAATTATCCGATTGTTGAATTTTGTTAATCCCACAGTTTCGTTTATATTAATAACATTAATTTATTATCGCTATGCAAAGTTACTTCGCGGGTGCTATGTTTGAACCATCAAATAATGTTTTTTATCTAATGGACTGAGCGGGAGGTTGCGGCTGATGGACTATATGGATACAGCGGGACCGCGTCGGATGGCGTTTTATATAAATAAAAATTTGCATTTAAAATATGCAGTCCAACACTTTTGCCGAGTTGATAAAATTGATTTATATTCGATGATACCTGGTTGGAAACTTTAATCGTCGTCAAAACTTAAATACGCAATGACCACAAATTGACATCTTTGCGTATTGGAGTGGTTTCAAATTTTTAAAGTACCTTATATACGCCCAAAGTTTCGTAAAAGCTACACACACACACACGCGCGCACATTTATATATATATATATATATATATATATTGTAACTAGTATATAAGAGTTTTGTGAGTGTATCTCATACATTTTCCCTGTGGATTCTGTCTGTATACTCGGTTTCGTCCACCGGGTCTTTGAGCGAAAAGGGAAAAAAGTTTCGTTTTAGTCTCCTCTACGGGTCTGAAGACAGGGGTAACTATGAATTATTTACTTCAGCAGCACAACGGACATCGGTCTCCCGCAGTGGGTTCACACAAATGCCATTAATGTAACTAGCGGCGTTATTTCTTTAGAAATGCTTGCATTATTGTTTATGGTTTAGTGTAAAAAGAAATAAGAGAGAATAAGAGCTTAACTATATGTTTATAAGTATAAATATATTTAATATATATATATCAATATGCCTCTAATTGGACAAGAAAAATATTACACAAATATTATACATTTCAAAAGTTTTTCGAATCAGACATATTAGATTTTGGTTTGGATATTATTTATTTATTACTTATATTATCTACGAATATAATAATATACATAATTTAACTAGAAATATATTTGTACTCAATACACTATTACATAATTTTTTGTAAGTATACACTACGAAATAAATATCGGAGCATTGAAAACGGATATGATAGTTTACTCATAAAAGTAAAACTTGAAAGCAATATTATTGCTGATTTTTTTTTCATTATGATAGAAAACTATTTAAAAAAACAACTGAGTTTAACAAAGATTATAGTTTTATCGTATTATTAACTAAACACAAAGTGCTATTATAGGATGAATTAAGCGTATTTCGCTTTCATACTTATGAGTTTTTTATTACTATTGTCGTTTTGAATTGAACATTTTGTTTTGAGAGCATATATCGATTGTAGTCGATACACGAAAATATATACGTTCAATTTCCGTATTTTTGACAACGCCGTTTCAAAACAAACGTTCGGGAATTGTTGTGTTATCGAAAATATCGCGTGGCCGAGTAGATATAACAATAATATAAACGCATCGTATCGATTTTCTGGTTTCGAAACAACAGTTACTTTAATTTTTACTAGAGCCACAACATAAAAACGTATTAGATAAAAGGATAGTAATACGTAATATACCTATTACCTAATCACGAAACGTGTGTGCTTATATACATTTATTGCAGTGAAAAAAGAAAAATTACAACATATGAATTCGCCGAGTAATAAACGGACGAGTGTGGATGCAAAGAAGACGAATGATGCGCCGCATAATATTTAATTTTACCTACTTCGTAATTCATAATATGCTGACCCGAGTGCGCGTCCGTGAGGTTTTATAATTCCGGTAGTTTTTTAAACGGACTCCGCGAACAAACGGAAATAGAGAAAAGTGAATAACATTACAGTATACGTTTACGCTATACTTTACAAATCGCTACCGTGAACTGTAGTCATTTCGGAAAACCAACCGGGCGCGCTCGCGTTATCTACACTCACGTGCATACATTATACACAGTCGTGTGCGTATAAGAAACACTAGTAGACATCCTCGAGGACGACGGTGTTTCGTCGTTTTTCAGCACGCCGCTCCGTCCCGCACCGCCGTACACCGGCGAGCGCAGTCGGAAATCTCGTATTTACTTTACTCGCGCCCCGCGACACATATATCAACTAGATTTTTCCGCGACGCGTTCGGCGCGGGACGACAAAAGACGATTTATTGCAGCCAACACCTGGATTAATAGGTTTTCCCGGATACTGCAGGACGGTAAAACAAAATAATAAGAATACGAAAAAAAAAAGGCGAGATAATTCTACGTTTTTTCATCGGCTCATCCTTTCCGCCTCTCGCGCGCGTATACATCTTACACGCCATAATATAAACAGTATAATATATAAACTACGCGTTGCATCATATAATACGTACTACACGTCGAAAATTGTCGATGTATATACGCGGAGGCTCATCCGCTGGTCACACACGCGTTAACTTATTCAGAACGATTTATCACGGTCGAGTGTGCGTGAAATAAACTAACGCGCCACCGGAGGGGGGAGGAGGAGGACGCGTAGTCGTTTTTGAATTATTACGTAGTTATTTACTTTATTGCGTTACGGTCATATACGACGTACGCACGTTAAACGAGCGCTAGAAGAGAGTGCTAGAAATCCGCGCGAATATTCCCGGTTGTACCGCGTGCAGGACGATTCGGATTTTTACGACTTATCGTAGTAAGTACTACGACATACAGTCGTAACCACATAGGTTGACAAGGCGGGGAGGAGGCGCAATAACGAAAAAACACCGGTTCTCCGCACTTGAATAATTATGTTATTATATAAAATATTATACATCAATAAACCGACATTTGTCACAAAACATTTTAAAACCTATTTTACGTTATTGATTTCCAATCAAACGCGTTGGCGATATTCTTTTATTTTAAGACGAAACATAAAAATCGTATTAATTACAAATAATGACATCTGTATAACATATACACACTGCGACGACTAGTCTGAGCCGCCGTCGCCGTGTCAATCTATCTGGCGACGACTGTGCAGCTCGTTTTATGGACGTACGACGCGTCCCGCGACGGTCGAAAAGTCGTCGTGAAATTTCGTTTTCGGGCAAAACTCCGATTTTCCAAAATTCGACGGAAGTCCGCCCCGGAACGGGGCAAACTGGCGGCCAAGCGCGACGGGACTGTATTAATAATCATATAATCGTCCGCGCGCGGGCGGAAGAGGGTAAATCACACATATTTTTATGTAAATTACACATTTGTAAATCTACAACTCGTGTAGACGCGCTGCGTTGTCGGTGATGATTTGTACGCGCGAAATCCGCACGAACGGCAGACGGGAGCGCGCGCCAGATGATCGTTAAAAGCGCGAGCACCGTCGGCCCACACGCAATACATATAATATAATGATATTATTATTCGAGTACCATATATATATATATCTCGGATAAAGGGCGCGGGCGGCCGTGCACTTAGTCAGGACGATGTTAATGAAATTTTACAAAGATCTAATAAGACTCTATCGTGCAGTCGCGGGCGCGTCCTCCACCGTCGTCGTATCCGCCGTTATCCGCGTTTAATGCGCTTAATCTTTTAGGGTTCTGGGCCGCGCTGAACGTACGGCGAGTGAATAATACGAACGATTTATATATATATATATATATATATACATACGCAGACTATCGTATTACTCTACATATTGTACGATAATACGTTATACGGGCGCGAACCTAAGTTCCTGCACTGTACCTACGTTATGCCGACGAGTAAAGGCCGTACCGCCGTTCAACAAAGGCAGACGCGCATACGCCTTCTCGCACCGCGGATATAAAAACGAGGTATGAGCCGCGCGAAGGCGCGAAGAAGTCACCGTCCGTATTACGCGGTGTTCGAGGAATGAAATGCGAGTGGAAATTCTTACACCGCTTATGATGATATTATTATATGCAGCGTATTATCCACATATTATATTTTATTGGATAAAATAACGTTAATAACGTAAAAGGTCACGTCGAACGTCTATATGATATTTGCTGCTTTCCGTGAAATGTATTGAAAAAAAAAAATTACAGGAAAAATCACTTCCCTCGGAAACTGCAGAAAGTAGAATAATAACCGTTGTGAGAAATATCGTTCTAAACAATATAATAATATTGTAAATTACTTGATATAATCGATAAACCGTCGTGGAAATGATACAATGTATTATGTCTACATTGTAAACATCAATACTTGACGAGAATCACTAATAATGTTAGGTTTATTTGATTCTATTCGAACAGAACAAGCCGTTGTTAGGTATCATCTCGTAGAAGTTCATACTATTTATGAGGCGTTGCAAAAAAATTAACAAATTTAATTTTTAAGTATTGTATTGTCATAATCGTTTTAAATATTAAATGGAGAAAAACGTTGTGTAAATGATGTTTAATGTATTTAGTAAAAACAAAAAAAATAAAATTTATACATTTATAAAATAACATTGTAAAACTAATACATTCAGCGCTCTGCTCGGAATCGAATATTATGATGTAATGTCCCTCGACCCGTTATGAGAAACCGCGCTGGTTGCGTACACATAAACGATGTTAATCCGTAAACTGTACGTCACACTTAATAATATATGTCATATATATATATATATGTACACGTATAACTATTTGTAGAAAAACACGCCTAATATCTCACCTATACAATATATTACACTCGAATGGAAACTGATGAAACGGATGGCTTGTCTAAGCCTGTGTAGGAATTCCTATACACATTCAAGATTCCTGGTGCAGAGACGGTTTTAAAATTATGTTTGTGCGTGTATTTCTTGTTTAAAGACACTTTTTAATGACAAATATGTTGAAATCATCAATGTCGTAAGAATTGTATTATACTAAAATAGATTCGGTTTGTACATTGAGGTGTTCTGTGCAAAACCAATTTTCGAAGAAAACGATTTGTTTTTATTTTTTCAATTTAAAATAATTACTTCTTACAGTAATTAAGAAATATCGAAAATATATTAGTCATAATTATTTTAAGAAACATTTGAATTTTAAATGTAAACGAAATTTGTCAAGATTGTGAATTATTTTGTAAACACAACATAATACGTTAACGACCGTCTACACTCGGAATCGTTCCTTATCGTAGATATACAATAATTTATCATCAGTACATCCATTACAGTGACCTACTAAATTACAAGGTACACTTGACATCCACGATTAAGCAGAGCAGTTACATATTTGTTCGTTCTTTTCTTAATAATTTGATCATACAATTGCCACGTGTATAGGGTTAAGTTATTTTCCTGCTAAAAACCGTACCGATGTTTAGCTGTAATTGTCATGATCTTATTTGCGTTTTACATATTTTTTCCTTTTTATTTTTACTGACTTCAAAAAACACGTTGATACTATTTAACGTCGTGTATTCAGATACTTGGAAAAATAACTATACTCATTACTCACGAATGGAAATACTGTGAAAACGATTTGAAGCGTTTCATTTGAAATATTTTATTAACGTGTTATAGTTATAATAATTATGCAAGACTATTACTTGCATCGTTAATATTAGTTTTGTTAAATACTAGGTAATATCGTTTTCCTGCAAAACGGGAATAATTTCAATAATGTTATACTTGATAATATACCACATATTTTTTTTGTCAGTCAGCCATTTTCCATGTAATATCCCTGCGGTTTGTATGTATGACCAGCCAGAACTCAAAAGATGAAAGCCAGTACATTATATCGGTGAAAAATTCTGTATGTGATAGGTGATTTATAAAGCATTAACATTTAACATAAAGTATGATTGGCACTTGACAGTTTCACTATTAGGAGAACACAAATAATTATGTCATTAGCTTGTTGGCATAGTCGTGACGCATTTTCCAACAAATTAATTATTTGTTGAATTTAAATTTTGTAATTTTTTATGGAATCGTATAATGTAGACGGTACTCTAAGTAAAATCCAGAATAAAAAAAATCTCACCTGTTTTAGGTGAAAATTCTTGCGTGTTATCACTGTTATTCTATTCAAATTCTTAAGTCGCTAACCGTGTTTATACATTCTCAAAGGATTGTAATGCTTATAATTAACCTTAGTTTGCACCGACCTGGATGGAAGTAACATTTTAAGTGGTCAAGGTAGAAGATTTGTTTTCTCAATCTATCACTTGCGTAACATACAGCTAGATGAATTGTGGTCTGCATTTCCATGAATATTATTCCCAAGTTGAGTTTAAGGTGTTTATAATATATAGAAAATAATTATAACTAAAAAAATCTGACTCTATTGGATGGCTGATGGTTTTTTTTTTTTACATACATTTTATACAAAGGTCAAAGACCATAGACAATATTCCACGCATGTATGATAAAAAAATAAACTTTTGAAAGAATATAATGTAACGAAAGATATTAGAACTCAAAAAGAGTATCACAAATGCAAGAAATTGCAGAGCGCGATACACTATAATATAATATTATTATAATATAAAATATGTCATGTAAAACAAGCCGTGAAAACAAATCTACTACCGTTAAACAAATCTTAAAAATCTAGTTGTGTAGATATAGTTATAGTGCGGAAAATAAAAAAAATGATTTTTATATAATCATATGTTATTTGTTTCCGGGTATATATTTGTTCGGAATTCAACTATGCCTGAATGCGTGACGTATGAATAATATTTGAATAAGAGTGCGTTACTTTTAAATTCCCTTGACAGATCCGCATACAAAACCATCTACCACTATAAAACCATTCTAAAAGTAACCGGAAACGATTACTTTGTTTACTACGAGTTGACTTAAACTTTTCCGTTATCAGTTGCAGAATTACATTCTAGAGCCAAAATTCAAAAAATAATCGTATATAAAAATAAATAACATCAATTGTAAATCTTGTGCGCTAAGTACACAAATCATCAGTGCGATTTCGCTACATTTCTGCATCTACACGAAATGAAGCTAAAATCAAGAATCTAAAATTTACTATAACTTCAACTACAAACAATTTTACTAGATAAATACCATACAATAAAAATTGTACATAATCTGCTATTATTGTTATTAAGAATTATTAATTTTTTTTATATTTTGTTTGTATAGATCGAAATCTGATTTAATGTATAAATATATAGATTTCACAATTTATTTTATATTATGTTTATTTGTAAAATGTTTTTAATTGAATGTTATCAATATAATATATACTAAAACGGTTTAAAACGTACAACTTCAAACTAGGATAATTATAACCTAGAGGTTAGAGATGGAGTCACTCAAGTATTATAAAATATGATTTTATGAGTTTATTTTAATCATAAACATAAGCAATTTTATAAAGCATGATTTACCTAGTATTTAATTTTATGAATTTAAAGATCGGCTGGTGCATCTAGTAAGACGGAAATTGAGTTAAATTATAAATACAAGATTTATTGGAGTGTATGGCGTCTCATATTCATAAAATAATGATATTATATTATATAAGTATACAAAAAATAACCTACAACAAGCGTTAGTCACTACATAAAGTAAAATATGTTCGTTAATAAACTTGTTATGCATAAATAGTTATGTTACATCATATACTGATCATAATAATTATGATAGAATTGTCAACACAATTGAATTGAAAACCACGTTTCACAATAGAGTTGAAAAATCTTTATAAATTATAATAATATATTGTGCATTGTATGCAAGAATTGAAAAAAAAATAAGTTGGTTATAACTTTTCAGTAATCTAAGAGAGTCACCAGAAATGGGACAAACTTAACGATAAAGACAACAATCTGTATAGTTTTGATTCTTAATTATTAACGTTAAATACTGTGGCGTGACTTCAGAAATGCATGTTAAATAGCTTCTACCAATCGTAATAACAATCATAAAAAAAAAAAAAAAAAAACAACGGGGTGAGAATATACATCTTTGTGTCTCGTAGCATAAATAATATGGCAATAACAACAATACTATGACGGGTTTGAATAATAACATTAGCCTGTATATATACACCATAACGATGGTTTTAGTTATGAAATTAATGCTGTACATAATCAAATTTAACCACTGTCACGTTTCTTTTTATACAGCACAACCGTGGTTTCGAATGGGGTGAAAATAAGTATAACGATAATAATAATAATGAATCCGCGCAGTCAAACGTGATCGTCGACGTTCACTGTTGTTGTTGCTTTTCTCCCGACAAATTTTTTCCGAACTCGAGTGGCCGTCTGTCCGAATGTAGGCGTTTTATCGAATAAGACTATAAATATAGTTCTGAGCATAAAACAACATGCGCTAAAAACAAGTGCGCATTATTGAAAGTCATAATATTCAGACATGTATTTTAATGTAATTATTGTTAACTGCTTTCGAGCACCTTGTGCGTGGGAGTAGTGTTCAACGTCCATAATTTTTAACGAGATAAAAACGTTAAGATACATTATATATGTGTGTTTGTGTGTGTGTGTGTATAGTGCACTTCAACAGACCGGATACCTCTAAAACCACATTTATTTTAATTAAATTTTAGAAATTTAGCTGTTTGTAGAATAATAATTTGAAATCGATTGTTTTTTATGAAAGGCGTCTGGTCTAAATTAACGTTCTCCTTTGTTTATTTGTGTTTTTTTTTTTTATTTTATCATTGTTATTAAAATGCCCTTTTTCTAATTATAAACGCTACACTATACAGTGTTAGCAATTTGATCGAGAACCTAATATGTTTTTTTCAAATGTATAACGGCACTCTTAATAATATCGGGGTACTCGTATTTATAAATATTTTCTTTTTTTTAAATACTTTTCCTGTGTTTGTTCATATTTTTTTAAAACGTCGATCCCTTTTTGTACCGTAGTTGTAGCATTATTATTACGGCAGTCGACAATTCATTTTATCTCTCCGCTACACGCATACGAGAGCGGAGACTTAAAATAATAATTACGGCTAGTAATCTATTGAATGTTCATAACGTTAACGTTTTCAGAAAATAATATGTACCATTGTGCAGTGTATGTAAAATGAAATCAAGTATTAACTATTTTAATAAATAATTATCTTTAGTTTATAGGTTTAACCTAGATAGTTATTAAAAAAAAAAAAAAAAAAAAATGCAAACCTAATCAAAATGTACAATTTATACGGATGAATCGTAAAATATTATGATCAGTTTTAAGACTTTTTACATAGGATTGTTTCAAACTATATAATATAATGATATACAGGGTGATTCTTTTATCAAACAACACTCATTATTTTAAAAAGTTTTAATGTTTTTGAAAATATTTTTTTACATAGTTTCAAATTGTTAAAAAACAATGTTTTTATTAAAAAATTATTTTTTTAAATATTTTTTTTAAGCTTTTTACTTTTTTGAATGGCAATATAGATTTTTAATTTCATATTCCAAAACAGAATAATGTTTTGAGTATTTTGATACATAAAATTCGAATTTAGGGTGAGTAGTTTATGAGTTATACGTATTTAAATTTTAGTTGTGCGGAGTGGACACTACTCCACGGGGTTACCCCGCAAAATGTTTGTCAACTACTCCGCTTGTTAAAAATTTAAATAAGTATAACTCATAAACTACTCACCCTAAATTTGAATTTTATGTGTCAAAATACTCAAAAAAATATTCTGCTTTGGAGCATAAAATTAAAACACTATGTTGTCATTCAACAAAGTAAAAAACTTATAATAAATATTTTCAAAAACATTAATACTTTTTGAAATAATGAGTATTGTTTGATAAAAGAATCATCCTGTATAAAATATTTTCTTATATTTTTTTCAATGCACATATACTATACATTTTAAGTATTTTGTATTATATATTTTATTTTTCTAATCAAATACCTACGATTCAATTACTTACGATACAGATTATTATTAATTTATTTTATTTTAATTAAAATACCAATATTCTGGAATCCTTACATTAAAGCTAAAATGGTCTTCATACAACCGCTTTGTTTGTTTTCTAATGGTATGACAATAATGATAATAATAATAATGCATTCCATTTAATATATCGAAATCACAATAATTGGTGTAATTTTAAACAGATAAATTTAGCTGGGTACCGTGTTATAAAATATAATAATAATATGCGTACGTTTTATTTAAACAAAAAAAAAATTGTATTATTTCGATTCTTTCAAGTTTTCTAAAAATTTCTTCTCATATTTTCCCTCTGGGTCAAAAAATTTGGAAAGTTGTTCATACTCATTGGGACGACGAGCTTTAATCGCGTCGATTGCTTTTTTCATCATGTTCTTTTGCTCTTTGGTGCACGACGAGCAACTATCTTTGACTAACATAGGTACTATTTCTGAAAAAAAAAAAACGCAAAAATGGGCTATAAAATATGATCATTCTTTCAGAAACAGCAAAAAGATATAAGATATAAGTTTGAAAAAACCACGATATACAATCCTCCCAAAAGAACTAATATGTTAATATGAAACACAATATTGACTAAGAATATTAATATACATGATTTTCAACGCTCTAAGTATAGAGCTTATCAATACGTGAAAAAAATATTTAATTCCAATAACAGCACAGGCTTTAATAATATTCTAATATTTTGATTATGACAAAAAATAATGCAAAAATAACTATTTTAGTATACTCGAGTTTTATACTATAATAAAGGTAAATATTATAAATAAAATAAAGAAATAATCGATAAAGTATTTATATCACAGATGTGCCAATTCATAGTTATATGAATTTTAATTGTTTGCGCTTAAATTAAATCTGTTAATTGATAAAATTGTATATAAAAAAAAACCAGAAACATCAAAGACACAAAAAAACTGTCAAAAATTACAATTTTTTTCATCAATTATTTGTTATTATATACATCACGTCTCTTGATTCATGTATATTTTTTTAATATACGTTTAACTTAATTATTATAATATGTATTTTAATAATTTCAAAATGTATTATACAATTTTACTTTGGCACATGATGGATATTAATTATTCATTCTTAGGTACAGTTCATATTTTAAGCAGACAAAAAAAAGGAATTATGTCATATACTTGCCTATAAACGACTAAATTATATTAAACTACTTAACTATTGCAGATGGAACCTTTTTTAGTAGTTAACGGGTGTTAATTCGAAAGAATAACATGTAAAAAAAAAAATCGATAATAAAGTCACACAAATGTATTGTACTAGCTGAATAACCCGGCTTTGCTCGTGTATTAAATAATCGATTCTTATATAAATGGGTTTTTTATTATAATTAAACTTTTTAAAGCCTAGTCGCGTATTTTTTATAATTTAACTTAATTCATGATATTTATAACTGAAATGACAAATAAAATTAATAAGAATGATTTACTCATAGACTCATTTAGTACACCCTTGTGAAAAAAATCGTTAAATTATTTAAATAACACTCTAAAAAACCGTAACCTTTAAATACAAACCCCCCTATCCCTCCCCTCGACCAAAAAAAAAAATGAAAAATCGAGCGATGTGGTGACACTCAGAAGAGTATTTGAAACACCTCTGTGAAAAAAAAATTGGAAAAAAATTAAATATTGTCGTCACAAAATTGGAACATAAAGAACGCCTGTTCTTCTTATATATAAATATATATATATATATATATATATAGCTGAATTACCAGACTTTGCCCGTGTGTAGTTTTTGCTTTCTCAAAATCAAATGCTTAAACCAACACACATTGATGTGTTTTAAAGACGAAAAAATTAATTTTATAATTTATATAATTCAGCATTGAGCTAGTCGGTGACAGATGTCTTACGCCTCTGAACAATTCATATCTACACGCCGATAAGATACACACACACAAAAAAGGGTCAGGTTACAGGTAGCCGGAAACCCTCGGGACGCCGTGCCGTACCGTATTCCCGTTATCCGCCGATTGCTATTGTTATTATTATATAAATATAGATATACGAATTACACGTACAAATTTATTTTCACCGATTTCAATCCTTTAAAATCAAAATTTTGAAAATCGGGTGACGTGGTGACACTCAGACAGGTATTTAGAACAACTCTGTGAAAAAAAATTGGATAAAAGTTAAATAGCATCGTCACAAAATGGGTACATAAAAATGGCCTGTTCTTTTATATATATAAGGATTATTCATTGTTGTCGTAACTTTATATGAATGCCAATAATAAAGAATTATTTTATTTTATATCATAATATATAATTAATAGTTAAAATTATTATTATATTATTATTATCCAATATTCATATGACCAAAAATCCCTTAAGACGTATTATATAGCTTCCCATTTATTTTCTCTATTCAAAAGTTATAAGCTATATAACGGTAAAGAATATAATGATTTCCAGATTAGGACGTTTCGCGTTAATCTTTATCAGGATTCGAGTTCAAAAGTTAGGTATAATTTGTATAACATAACTTTATAATTCATATTACCTTTTTACGGTGTCTTCCGCTTTCATTATATCTGCTGTTTATTTAACAGTGAGACTTTGAATGTTTAAAATTGTTTAAAATATTAAATAAATAAAAAAAAAGGTTGATCAGTTGTATACATTATATTCAATTTAAATGTTATTGTTAAAATGATTAACAATTATTGCAGATTTGTTTGATTAAACTGTTGTTATACAATTTCAATTGTTTGTTTATTATTTATTTATTTTTTTGTTTTTATTTGTTTGTACTGTTGATATAATAAATTCAGATAATAGTTGTTAGCGGACAAAGCGATTTCACCAATATAGGCATCGATTCCACCAATACTATAATGGTATACGTCATAGTAGGTATACAGTCGGAATTATTTATTTATTTATTTTTTTTTATCTTTATGTAGTTTAAGTCCATTTTTAAATGGAATGTTAGCAAATTTTGAATATTTAAATAAAAAATACACTATAATTTATCCTTATGGTGCGTAAACTATAGCTCTTTTCCATAATTATTTCTGATAAATGATTATCGAAAATTCCCGTAAATTTCAGGAATTGCACATCCTTATTATGCAATAATGTAGTGTTTTTTTTTAATAATTTTATTTAATGCGTTCATTTTATTACAATGTTTTGAATAGAGTTAAAATAGAAAGAAAAAACATTTTCGACGAGTAAGTAATCAATCGAATTGTGTTTCCGTTGAAAATTACACGGTATAAATATTATGTTTATTCTGAATGCAAACACGTTTCCGTGACAAATTATTCACTAGTTTCAAAAAATAATAACTGCAAAAAGGATGCGAACACAGTCTTCATGAATTAAACGTGTGTAGTTTTAATACCACAGCTGAACAAGCTTTGCATACTTATATAATCTCCTTTACTATATTATTATGTATAAACATAACGTATTATAAAGTACATAAAACCGACGACAGTTTAATTTTTGATTACTTTTGTCGTGTCAAAAATAAAAAATAAAAATTATATCGGAGACACAAAGTATTATAAATTATTATGATAATTAACTGAATCTTTATTTAGTGATAAATATTTATCTTAACGTTATTATTGTCGTTAATACTTGTACAGTTTTAACAATGATCATATTATATTTTGAATTATAATTTAAAACTATATACACTAATTTTTCAACTCAGTTCTATTAACTAGTTTCTTTGCTTTTAAAGTGCGTTTTAAATATGATAAAGGAAGCCTTTAAAGTAAACACGATAATAAAGCATTATAACACGAAAATCCATTTAGCTGTATACCCCCCTTGAGCTAAATATAGTATTCATATCAAGTGATAAATTGTAACTGATATTTATGTAAATTGTAATAATAGTATAAATACTTTGCCGACGTGATACACGAACGATTTTGGTAATCAATCATAGTAACTACTGAGCGATTTAAAGTTTTTAATCATGTGAACTTTTAATAATCGACTGTGTCGAATTTAGAACGTCTATTGGAGTTTTGTTTTCGTGTTAATACAAGAGTTACGTTTAGCATAAAGATCAGTAAGAAATAGTGTACAAGTAGTATAAAAGTAAGATCCCGTTCGGGTCGTTAGCCAATAACAAGTGAAATGTCTTTGCTTATTCATTCGAGTACACCCAAAACTTCTCATAGGTTGTGAATTAGATCTTACGAAATTGTCAGTATACTTCTTGTTCGTGGTGTATCTAAATATTCCGTTCTGAATAATAACAGTTTCAGACTGAAATAATCTAAATATTAACAAATTAACTATTTTTATGAAAACTAGTTTCATACCCAAATTAAAATATAATATTATCGTCGACTATCGTTATCATTAATTGGTTTTAACATAATGCCTTCAAAATATAGAACACCTCGCTCGGTTTACACATCATGTAAATTAGCTCAAAGTTGGATTCACATAAAATGGTAGGCTCAGAACTCAAAAGTGCTATCTCAAAATACAAAATTGTTTAACAAAGCAATTTTAAACTTTAAACTATAATATTTTTTTAATGAATTATTAGATATTACAATTATTAACAAAATTATAACGAATTAATCCCTGAAAATTGATTTTCGTTCTAAAAAAAAACGTTATTTCAAAAAATAAAAAAAGACTCAAGTAAAAATTGTCAATTAATATATATTTTTAACTGAGACATTTTTCAAATGTATATTTTTACAATGAAGATATCAACATCAATATAATAAATAGTATGTCATCACAATTATTTTAAAATGATAATAAAATTTATAATTTATATAATGTAAGCCAAGTAAATATTACTTGCTTGTGGGTATCAATCGAGTAGCACATTCGAATAGGGGAGACGACGTAGTGTTCGCTCTCGACCCTTGATCTTTATTTTTAAATTGGTACCAAACTATATTGACATAATGGCTTCACGGTAACTTGATTTATTAAATGTTACTAAAATATGGCGTTTTATTTTGATATCTTTTAATTATCTTGTCAATACGAGTATACATCGAATTAAAATGATATCATGTTTATGGCAAGTCGGCAAACTATAGTGATTAAAATGTCTGTACATTGATATAGCTATTTGCTATACTTAAAAATTGCATTGCTTTATTTTTAAAAATCGTATGTTTAGCACAGTCTGTCTATTAAATACTCAAAACCTTTAATACGAAACATCATATTATCGAAACATAATAATAATATGTTGTTTATTAAAGACATGGCATCAATACGTGTATTCCTCCTATAATATGGTAGTGAAGTCGTCGTACTTTAATTAATTTCTGGTTCAAACTATATAATATACACTCTTACTTTTCATTTCTCTGAAGTGGGCCGTGCACGGTCCTTCGTCCAGAAAACATTTGACGTTGTTCGACATCAACCTAGTGTTGTTCAGCATTTGGTCTATGTTGATTTTCTCCATTATAGACATGTATCTTTTGATCTCCTCCCGGATGACCGGATGCGGGTCGTCGTCCTTGTCCACAGTCTTTACAGCATCTTCTCCTTCGGTCACAGAGATCGACACGCCTACCATGGTCGTGAGCATCAACACGGAAATTAACTGTTTTGAGTACATTTTGTTATTGTTTTGGTGTATTATTTTTTCGCGTGGACTACGTTTACCAGTGTAGAAGACACTCGGATGAGGTTTAAACACTCAGTAAAATCGCTGTATCAACACGCGCTCATATTTATACAAATCTTTTACGCACCTGTCAAATTGTCGAGGTCGATTGTTGATCATCTGGCCCGGGTAATAGTAGAAAATTACTCCAATTAAAATCCTCCTGTTTGCGTCGTCAATCGCAAAGTCTGATATGAATCTTGCGACCTCGAGCATATAGATAACAATATTACACAGGTATATATATAATTTATAATGTGCATACCATCAGACACGAAATCACATTAAATTATTTTAATTGTAAGTTTTAATTTATTGTCATTATAACACACATTCATTAGATACACGAAATGACTGCACAATACATTTTTCATCGTCCAAAAGCATAATATACTGTATTATATGAAATGTCTGTATTTTGGTGAGTTGAATCAATGGCGAATAATAACAAAAATTGTTATCGCCGTTGGACATGTAGTGTCGATCGTATTACGATTATAAATAATAAATATCCAAAGTAGGTAGTAATTATTAGTGTTCTTAGTGATTTTTTTTTACAATACAAACAATACTCTTCGAATTGTTTATTTTTCTTATTAAAAAATTACATTTCTACGTTACTGAATACGAAGTACGTGACTTTTTCTGTTTTATTACAACGAAAAAAAAATATAAAAATCGACTTAAAAAAAAAACACAATTTATAAACAAAGTCTTTAAAAACTTTATAATTATTTATATTTTGCGCACTTACTACAAAAACAAATTTGGAGAATTCAACCTTTTTTAATACAAACAAATCATAATTTATATAAACAATTCCTAGGAATTTTAATTTTTCCCAACTTAATTCTTAGTTAACGACTTAAAAGTAATTGCAGATAATTTTAATTTATTTTGATCAAATATAATATCTATATTTTCAACATAAAAGAAAAAAAAACTATGGCTTTAATTTACTTTTACGTTACATTTATTACATTTTTGTTTTTAATTTCTATTTCAATAGTTACCATGAAAATTATGTTTTTTTTTTCAATAATATTATTTATTGTATATATTGATAAATCAACATAATATTAAATTATTCACGAGGTTAACTTAGTTTAAATCAAGTTTCACAATTT
Source organism: Rhopalosiphum maidis (assembly GCF_003676215.2). Lineage (NCBI taxonomy): Eukaryota > Metazoa > Arthropoda > Insecta > Hemiptera > Aphididae > Rhopalosiphum > Rhopalosiphum maidis. The sequence continues at coordinate 87,349,075 of NC_040877.1, forward strand.
ATAAAATATACAATATATTTTATAACTATTTTATAAATTGTATACCTCATCTAAATCATTATATTATATAGGTATAATATAATATATAGTATAGCAGTTGTAAATATATATAGTTATTACTGGGAATTACCTCAGATCTTTATTTATATGATAACAGTGATTATTATAATTGTCGATTCAACTCAATGCGTGCAATTTTATTTTTCTAACCAATCGTACCTTAAAAATGTCCATTTCAAATAAACAAAGACATAATAAAATATCTTCAATGTATAATACACAATATACACACTACATTGTTAGGTAATACTATAATTTAATGTACAATTCGACTTACGATAATGTTTACGTTATTTTATAACAAATCGCTAACAAATATAGCAAATTAAACTTAATCTAAATAAATTAATATAAACAACATTCACACTGTTTCTCTATTTTCCTTTATATCTATTTTAATAACGTTACTGTTTTTACATTTGACTTAGGACTCAACTTGGATAAACGCTTAAACGTCTAATTCGGAATAACCATAGAAGTATCACGACGAGATTTGCTTTAAACGCCCGTCTCCGTAGAGTACCTACGTATCTTTCTGATAAACAAAAAATATTCCAAATTAAGAGTTAAAGTTCTTGTGTACAAAACATTACTCAAACCATTATGGGACTATGGTCTCCAATTATAGGGTACTGAAAAAGTTTCAAATACCAATAAAATACAACAGTTCCACCAGAATATTGCCCTTAGGAAAATAATAAATGTCCTGCCGTTCATAAAAAATTAGACATAACATAAAAATCTTTAAATGAAAATTGTGGTAGAAAAAGCCGTACGCTTCTATAAAAAATGTTCACAATCGTCTACGTACCAACCGAAAATACTAATAATAAAAAACCTTTCTAATTTACCATACCTGGAAACTCAAGGTGTCGTCTAGAAATAAACTGGCAGCAGGAGGACTTGTTACGAAATTAAAAAAAAAAAAAAAACGAATAATTAAAAAACAACTCCTAGTCAAGTGTCACTAATGGGTGTCTTCTTACTCCATATAATCGTGTAAATATTTCTTTCTTTCTATCATCATAGAAAATGATGAGTAATAACGGACTGCGACGATTGCGTATAGCTTCATACAAAATAAAAATAAATATTTTTATATTTTATAAAATTGTATTTTAATTGTTTATATTAAATTGCAACGTAGTGGTATAAATTATTTAATACAACAACACGAAGGGTGATAGAATACTAATGTAGTTAACTATAGGAACTAAATAATAAAGCAAAGAAAAAAGTCAAGAAATAAGACAATGAAAGTAATTAATGTATAATGTATTTATTCGTTTCGAAGAAAATAGTTTACGCAACATTGCATCTTAAAATAATATTATCGATTTATTTAGTTTGACAAAATATTTTTTTGAAATTTCCTGTTTATATATAATACTATATAATTTATATATAATGATGTTGTATACTTATATATTAATTAATCTATTGAATTTATAATACTTTTAAACTTTTTTTTAACAATAATACGTTCGAATTTTAATGAAATGATTTGAAATTAATTAACTAGATGAAGACAGTTTAAATTATTTGCAAATATACGCAATCTGTGAAGAAAAATTATTAATTTTTTTATTTGGAAAGATAATAAAGTATTGAAAATATTTAGTTTTTATTGATATTCTCGTTTAGATTTCGGTAATTCAAACTTTTTCGTGATAATATCTTCGATATTTTTTATAATGTAATAAAAAATACCTATAAATAATTATTTTTTATTTTCGTGGAACGAAAAACTTTATTTTTATTTTCATGAAACTGATTTATATTTTATTTGAAATATCTACCGAAATTTAATTTGAAGAATCCAATTGAGCATTTGAACTATACAAATATTATTTTGAATTATATAATATATTATTACAAATTGCCTATACAGTATACTATGTATACGTACTTATTTGTTTAACCTAAAGCGCGTATAAAAAAGATCTTTATTTCGTATTGAATTTTTGTTTGTTAACTATACGTATAGCAATATATTACAAACATTCAGCGGAGTTTCTGATACTCATTATTAGGACAACATTATTTTATTATTATTGAATACAAAGTGTTGTAAATTTGTTTTGAAAAATAAAGGTTTATAAACATTTAAAAAGATAGCCAAGTGACTATAACACTCTACTAAATATTAGGTATAGACAGGGTTACTGTTATGAGTATGTTAAATTAAATGATAATGTATTAATTTATCCGAACAGAGATGGATTGTTAACGTATATCTAAAAAATTGTATGATACATTTTATAATTTTGACTTCAAATGCATATAAAACAATGTATCTAATATTTTAAATATTTGTATACAAATAAATAAACTTTTGTTAAACTTATATTAAATTTTTTAAAATTTTAACCTAGCGTAAATTATTTACAGTTATTCATTTTGAGTTGCACGAAAAAAACAAAATCAGTTGGGTCAAAAATTGGAATTTTATAAAAATTCCTCTTTTTCCTATTTTTTAAAAATTTTTACATTTTACCCAAATTACTAACTAAATTCAATTTTCTATGTAGAAACACTCTCGTTTTAGAAAATTAAGGCATTTTTACTGTATCAAAGATGACAGGTACTAAAATAATAGACAGGAAAAAAACACATCACATCATTATAAAATCAATGCATTTATCACTCCGCTCAGAATCTAAAACAAACAAACAGCTTTCAAATAAGTAATTTGGGAATAGCGTTTATTAAATTTATTAGTAATAAAAAAAAAAAGTTTGAAATCCTTTGATAAATATTACGATATAATTAAAGAGTACATTTTCAATCCATCGATGTGTAATGTGATAAATTCAATTTTGTTTTAATTGTATAATGATCAATTAAATTTAGTTTTAAATTATTCTAATTTATTCTATTATTTCTTTTACTGGAATAACATAAAATATATACAAATAAATAATTGCCCTAAAACTAATTTCCGTCAGTTTGAGCGTCTCCGTTTCATTAGCTGATAATGTAATAAGCACGACGCCGTTTTGTGCTGCTCGAAATACCCTTCTATTATAATACTTGTTCATCGTTATCCAAATTAAATTTGGTAGTAGAAATTGATCGGTTAAAAATTTTGATTTTAATTATTTTTCACGTCGATAGGTTCATTTTTTTTTTTTTTTTTTACAGATAGTATACATAAGTATTGTGGATTTAAAAATATAGCTAATGATTTAGTTTAAAATTGAAACATTTAATATAATATTACAAATAACTCACTGCTGTACTACCACATATTGCGTTGCATTAACGCCATTTAATATTACCTCTACACGTATTATAATTGGTATAGTACCATATTAATTACATTTTATCACAAATAACTGCGTTTCTTTTTATGATCGGACGTCCGGTCGTTTGAATAGATTATCAGATATTTTAATATTATGCTTTAACACAATACAATTTATGTTATCAATTACCTACTACGCAATAGCATCCATTTATTCTATAATAGATGTTTATTTTGAATTTATCATTACTTTTGAATTATTCAGAGAACAGATGGTTATAAGCCTTCAAAACAAATGTTTATCAACTATATTATGTACTTATGCACAATAGTATTAACGTTCACATAAAACAATATTATTATAACCATTATAATAAAAATACCTATATGTAAGGGAAGTTGTATTTTTTTCGATAATTTATTTCTGATTTCATTATTATATATTATACGCATAAGTATACAATTTTTGTAAAATGTTAATCTATTCATTTTAGAATTATTATTATTTTACAATAATAATAGACGCATGATATAAGTGTACTTATAACGTTTTGATATCGAAATGGACGTTACAAAAATAAAAATAAATGGATAGATAAAAATTCACGACCTTCCGGAAAATGCCTTTGCACAGTAGATACTCGACAAAAATAATAAGCTAACAGTTAGATGGTTGGAAATAGGGTTGGCAGAAGAATAAAAATCGAATTACACAATATCCATCGCTAAATATCGAATACGGTGAATAGAAAATCGTATTATGACAAAAAAAAAAAATGTTTTTGTCGTATCACTGTTTAAAAAACCTAAGAATTCTCTGAAAATGTAATAGGGTAAATATACACATATAGGTAAATTACGTCCCATACAATGTTTAAGGTATTTGAACTTCATTTGTGGAATACTTTGTTGATGTGTTTCTTATTCTTTAAATTTTAAAAATTTTAATATATAAGAATTGGGTTAGCTATTAGCAATAATAAATATGAACGGTCGTTCATAAGCATAATATTTATTTTATCACTCGACATTAGTTTTCATTTTATTAATATGTATTTTATAATTATACAAGTGGATATCCTTGAATAGCTATTGTATTCAGTAATAATTGCACTATATTATAAGAATGTAGTGAAACCATTAGTTATTAATCACATAAATATGATTATTAATTTATAATAATATAAAGCTTTGGTAGAACGTTTTTAGAATACATTTTAGTGGATTTTTATTGTATTTTTTACATAGCTGAATGATCCAATTCTGAGTATAAATAATTCGATCGTTGTGATATTAATTTCATCTTATTTTTTTTTAAATTAGAGGTTTGTCCATATTCACTTTTCAATTTATTTAAATGAAATCATAATATTATAAGTGAAAATATACTTTAAAAAATAAATAACGGTCGATAACATCAAAAATATTACTAGAATATTTTAATTAAAATTTAACCACCATAAACATAATTATTATAATCATGTTTAATTTATTTTAAAAACTAAAAACGCGAAATGTTTTTGACTTTTAATTCAAGTGACCTCGACGTTTGCTTTGTATGAATCGCACATATTGCACGAATCTGTGTGTAAATGAACGTGCCATAAATAAAAAAAAATATATATAATACATCCGGGTTTGAATGTTTTTTTTTTCAAAATATTTTGGACATTACTCATTAAATTATTTTAAGTCGTGTGTGAAAGTAAAATTTGGAAGGTATTATACTCGAGCCCTTACTGTGCCGCATTAAAGTTGATATATGGCAAAAGAGAGAAGGTTTATTAATTTTTAAAATTGTTTCAAAAACAATAACATTTAACAAAAATAATGTAAGAAAATTAATTATATAGAATAGCATTGTCTAAAAAAAAAATGTGATTCGGTAAAATATTTCATAAATATATTTATTTCCAAGAAAAATAATTTATACATACATATATTTCGTTTATTTAAAAATATTTATTATTCTCTTTAATTGAAATCTATTCAACACGTCATGTATAATATATATTATATAAAATGTAAATTTCTAAAAAATTCAACTTGACGAGTTGTTAATAATACATAATAATTCGATTTGCGTAATATTTACCCGTGGGATTGTGTAAGGCGTAAAATGTTCTATTTTTACCAATCAATAATAATTGTAAAATGGATAATTTATCATTTAGTTTCTTTTTTTTACTTTACTGTCATCTAAAAAGCAGCAGTAATATATTGTATAGTAAAACAGATTTTTACTAATAAAAGTTGTAATGGATTCGATAAAATTCGTTTGTACACAGTTAACACGTAAAATCTATTTAATATGCAACGAAAATATATCATTTAACAAAATATTTCTGAAATTTCAACCGGATTAGTACAACATTTATAAAATTCTATAAAATGAATTATTTGTCTATAGTACAAATTATTTTTCGTTGTCCATACTAATATGAAAATGTCATTAAATACCTATCTGTTTAATATAATATATTTACTTAGATGTTTGTCGTACTTATAAATTATAATAAATAATTAATATATTGTGTCATATTATTTTAGTCCAATTTTCTTATTATATTCGCGTATTTCGCAAATACACTACTGTTTTAATTAAATACAAATTTAATCATTTCAATGCTTATATATTGTAATTTTAATTTATTATTATTTAATATTGTTGTAATTCCTGATACGAATTGGCAATCAACGGAACAGAGTACTTATATATTACATTATATATACACAGCAAATCATTCGACGTTTAGTAACATTTCATTTTTTGTTTTAATTATTATTTTATAATAAAAAACTTTTTATTAATTTCTTTTAATGCATGTTTACTTTTTATTTTATTTTTATAGTTTTTATTATCAACTAAATAATATTATTATTGCTTACCATATTGTAATGATGTACCTATCTCATTGTTTAACGCTATTGGATTTTTGATTTTTTTTGTTTTAATTTTTAAAGATATTGATTGATAACGCATGTTAAAAGTAGCACTCCGTATAAGGCCAAATATATATATATATATTATAATATATTGTATCTATATTTAAATGACAAGCAGAGACCTTCCGTAAGTTCGTGCATTTGCATATTCATTACTTTGCGATCGCATAATCCCGCGGGTTTAAATCCTCTTTAAAGCATTACCAATAAAATAGTAAATTTAATATCTCGTACTTTCTATACTCGAGGACTAAACAAACCGGCGGGCAAATTAAAACGCAATTCACAGAAAACTGAGAAGAAATACTCCATAAATCCGCAGACGTGTGATATCTTCTGTACACACGCTGCACATATTAAATATACGATTATTAAAACATTGAAGATATTTCGTTTTAAACGCGAGCGACGTGCGCAGGTTAATTACGTACGGTACATCATCGCGGGCATGTCAACCGCCGTAGACAGCGGAATAGACGATAAAAATCGATCGAAGCTGGTTTGAACGGTCTGCTGTCGTTTTCGGATTTCGCGACCCCGTCTGACAACGGTATAATAATCTCGCCGATCACACTAGGGCAACTACACTGCCGTCAAGTGGCTCGTGCTCGCGGTACAATGTTATCATCGTATCGAACAAGCACGTATCCAGGATCAATTTTCGGGGGGGGGGGTTGAACCCCTAAACTCCTCCACCCCCCCGTGTACGGGCCCGATATCGAATATTATATCATGTCGATACATCGATATTCGAGTACACACACACCGGTAATATTTCGTATTAATGAAATACATCATCGTTGCGCTCGGTAATCTGTCGATTATTTCTTAGAGATTAGCAGGAGAATAACCACACGCGCCGTGCCCTTCTCCCTCGTCGTTCCGTCCGCGCACTGCAGCATAATATTATTCTATTATTATTGTTGTTGTTATTTCCGTGGGTCCAATTAGTAGAATTAATCTTTTAAATTAGTGGAGCTTATTGAACGAGACTACGCGCGCGCGCTTACAATTTCAGTAATACGAATTCGTGATTTATAATCAAAATAACGTATTACACGTGTATTATTATTATTATTATTATTATTACATGTGCACGAGTGCGTGTGTTCAGAGTTTGCACATAAAACCCTCTTCGCGCGATCCGTATAACACATGCGATATTAGGCGGATTCTGCGCGTTTATAGCGATCCCGCGGCCGTAATGACACTAAACCCGCGCGTACAATACCGGACGCGTACTTTATAGTTTATGTAGTCACGTCGGCTGGTCCACGTACAGAATCGTCCGGCGCAAACGATTCGATTTGCGTATTATAATTTATCATTTTCAACGCGTCGTTAATAATTTAGTAATGCACTGCAACTCCGATGCCGGGCACGTGATTTAGTGGGTAGACTTACCGTCATGACGGTTCGTATATTGCTCGTTCAATTGTATATCAATATACGAATGTTCTTTACAGTCCGGTGAGGCGCAAAGGCTCGGTAGTCGGCTTTGCTCCAGTTCAAAGGATGACCGACACGTGTAGCCTTGAACAGTCGGCCGAAATTATACGCCGTCCTGTTTGGTGATCAAACGCTTCACTCTTGCTAGCTACCAGATACCATAATATAACCAATAACACGTAGTTTGACGACCGCCTTTAAAACCACCGCCGAACATCTAATGGACATAAAATCGATCGTTTGATGTATTATAATATACATAATATTATTATGTCGGTACATTGAATGTAGTGCGTTTATGCGTCCGTCCTTTGTATTTTACGTGTTTTGATCGCGATGCGATTGTGGTAAGAGAATTATACGACGTCCGTCGAAATCAAAACCGACCGTATCGTTTAATTTTTCTCGTCTCTCGTCTCAACGGAACCCGAAAGTGGTTGTCAGCAGTATTTCGAGACCCCCCTAATGGTCGCCCATCAAATGACGGAATGGAAATACGATTCACTTACTTGCTGATGTTTATGAACCGTCGTACAGGAGTTGACTACATCCAAAAGCAAAGGCGGGAAACTAGAAATACGCCTACGGGTCGCGCGGTGTACGTACACGATAACACTATTTTAACCGTCGGCCTGGAGTGAGTTAATGGCGATTCACTCGAGTTCTGTCTCTAACCCGTGTTATATTTACGATTTTTATTACTATTGCTTTCTGGGCACTCGGCAGAGAAAGAGTACGCACGTGCCGAGAATTACCGCCGTCTTGCCGGCGCGGTACAGCGGGTAGTGACCTCCACGCCCGCCCCGAGGGACAGTTGCGCGAACCGCGCCGATAATCCAACGGCCTTGTTCCGTAGAAACAATTATTATGATAATAGCTATAACCCATTCTCGGGTAGACATCTTTCTTCGCCGCAACACCGTCGATCATATTGTTGTTATGTCGATAAAATACGACCGTGAACCGTGTAACTGGTGTTCGACGACTATATACGGGAGAAAACGCCAGGTTGTCGTCGGAGTGGCATGCATATTGATGAACTCTGCGCGTAGAGTCCTCTCGTCCCAACGGTCCACTTAAACCGCTACCTTATTTTTCTTAAGCGGCAAAAGCCTCCGCCGAGATACGATAATTTAAAATGCGTTTTAAGCTAATAATAATAATAATAATGATAATAATGATGATGATGATGATGATAATAAAAAAATGCGTATAAGAGTATTTGAAATGTTTCAGAACATTTTCGGCGTTACATTTTTGCATTTACCGTGTAGGGCAGTGCAAAACACTATAAAAGGGATGGCCAAACCGCGGATCGTGTCATTGCTTTTGTGGCTCGCATCTTATCGTAACATTTTTACAAACAATTTTTTATATGAACTTATGTATATTTATAATTATATATGACCTTTTTTTTTTACATTTGGCTCTTCCATATTTATTAACATATTTGGCGGCTCAAGAGTCTCTTATCGCCGGCCCCCCTGCACTATAATATTGCGTTCTAAACGTTTGTGTCTAACCGTATGTAAGTTGTGTACCGTTACGGTAATAATCGCGGTCACATCGATGAAATATTAATATTGTGTGGACGCGCGGAGGTGGACGTTTTCGTTTATTATTTCACACCGTTCACCTATACCGCGGTGTTTCGTAAAATCCACCTGAAAATTATAAAATAATAATTCAGTCCGGCCCCGTTGTAGTAGCAGGTAGACATCAGTCACGCGTTATGTACCTCTGTTTTACGCGTAATATTATGCGCGTTGCACGATTTTATGGTGTTTTTTTGTGTTTCGTTCGAACGCCAACTCGTTAATTTCCGTGTTCCGCCGGTGTGCACCGAGATTATGTGTATTTTATAATATACAGAATAATATATGCTCGCGAGTGGTAATATAATTAAAAACTAATGTGCGACCGCGTTCTTTCGGTCTGAAAATAATAACTGTAGCGTAAGAGCTTTGTAGACTGCATGGCTGGCGACGACGCCGGGCGACTCCGTGTATATAATAATAATAATAATAATAATAATATAATACACCCACGCAACACGTAAATAAAAAATATTAATAATATTTTCGTCCGCGGCGAGTCTTAACGCTTTCCGCGCGTCGGTTTACTACACACGAATTGAACGTTTTTCGAATCCCTTTAACGGTTGGACGTAATAATGTTAATGTTATTATTATTAAGTGTTGAAATCAAAAAGAAAAAAAAAACTAATAATGACGAGGCCGCGCCGCCCCGGCACGAACGTCGGACGTTACTCAGGCGTAGGTTTCGATGGAATTTTTTTCCTCTCCGTGCAGTTTTCTGTTTTTCTTTAAATCGGGAGATTCAACCAAACCCTCCCCCTAACCGGACGACATCGACGAATGTTATTAAAACACAATCGACTTTTTTTCTTCCGGTCACGTTTTTTATTGATATAAATTGCACGCACGAGAGGAACAAATATATAATATATATATATATATATATATATAGATTAACCAATTATTAAAGGAAGCGGGTATCACCGACCGACTGTGCAGATTTGTTCGAGGAATTTATCAATTGTAATCGTTTTGTACACTCTGAAATTGCTGTTTTGAATCCGCGTGTCCGTTGTAACGGCCTTAATGCGTGTTTCCGCGGAGCTTTAACTAAATTCCGAGAACACTAAAAATGTCGGTTACGAAAAACTATAGAGATTTCGTGAACGCGCCGTTAATACGGTTTCAAGTATACAAACGCGATGAAATGGATTACCGTAATAACAATAATTATAATTTATAATACGAGCAGTATATACGACGTGCAATATATTCCGTTTTATTGTATCGAATCAGAATATTATATAAAATACCAATAGAGTTTACTTTCTTTTTTTTTTTTTTTCACAAGACATTGTAATAAAAACGATAAAATTACTTGAGTTACGGTTATTTTTGTACGGTAAAAATGTCTTGGAAATCCAAACATTTTCGCTGTAATTAAGTATTATTTTTTAACGACCTGTAAGTATGCACGCAATGTTTCATAACTCGCATACCTACTAACTACCATTATTAAGCCGACACTGCTAAACATGCCGACAATAACGAGATAATCATATTTATTTTCCCGAGGAAAATGCCAATATTCTCGTAGTATAGTTTATGTTACAGTCTATCAATAAAATCGTGGCATATGTACAGTAAATTTAACGTACCTAATCAACGGTATATATCGATATAAAGCGATATGGTCTCTCAGCTCTTGAGTGTTTATAAAATATTGTTGTTTTCTTTATCTGACAAAATATTTTAAGACCGTATTAAAAATTTTATTACAGTGTAAAAATCGAAAACGCCGTGCGATGTTATTATAAATTTAGTGGTAAAAGATAGGACGAAACTCTTCAGACCGGAAGTTTCTCTGAGACTTTTGGCATAAAACTTTTCCTTTCTTTATTTAATTTTTAATTTCTTTCCATGAAAGTGCGAAAGACCATAGTTGGTTACTCTCGTTGGAAATAATAATGACATTCTTTGTTTTCTATGCGAGTATATTAATATAAAATTTAAACACTTTGGGTTTGTTTTATAAACTATGTCAGAAAGACAGAACGGCAAAAAGTATTTTTTTCTGAAGGGGAAATAATACTACATCGTTACACTTATTACCTGGAAAATTATTATTTTTTTTTTCAAATTGTACGTAATATACTATTTTTTACCAGTACAATATACTTAACATTTTTATTTTTTTAAACATTCTAAGACAAAATATAATTCTGAGAACATTTATTTATAAACACCGTATTTATAACGAGAAGTTAATTAGTTATAACTTTATAAATATTAAAAGTTTTAATAAGTAGATGGGTGAGGAATAGAGGTTCCTACTATGCAAAATATATAACTCTACTAATCTTCGAAACTTTAATGTTTTAAATACTTATAACAAATTAACAATTAACTAATCCACCAATCTTACCAATTAAAAAAGCATTAATTTAAAAATTAAATCGATATAAAAAAGGAAAAAAAGATAAAAAATGAACACAGATCTACAAATTTTCTAACTTTTAACGTTCATAAAATAATATTGTAACAATAGATTTTTGATATATTTTAACTAAAAATTAGCAAGTTATGAGAAACTTTGTATTAAATTTCAAAAGTTTCTACCTTGCAAATAGTTTTTAATCGACATTTATAACAAAAAAAAAAAAAAAAAAAACTAAAATACATTGAAAATGTTTTATGTATGTCTATAAATTGCATAAAATAAATTTTTGATTTTATTTTAAAATATATAAAATAATTATATAAATATTTAGTGAAAATGTAAATTACTTATATATGGTTATTTGGTATCGAATTATATCAAAAAATTGAATTTGTGTTGAAATTCCATTTTTCTTTAATTTTTTGTTTTTACAATATTATAATAATAAATACTACAAACAAAATACCCCCAATTTTTAAAATCATAGCATTTTATCAATACCTTATCGTATAATCATACACAAAAAATAAAAATAAAAACCAGCACACCATGATAAAATCAATACATTCATCACTCCGCTTGAAATCTGAAAATCTGTTTTCAGAAATGTTTCATTGCTTAAATTTATGTGAAAAAAAATTACACGTATAAACCTATTATATTGATATGAATATTATTCGACTGTAATTTTTTCTCTTGCTCACTAGAAACCTTTTTTTTCCGGAGAATTTAGATTTTGATTCGATTATATACGCTGTGTGTACACACATTGTCTCGGCTAAAATGTAATTCGATTTTTTATTCTCAGTACCTACTCAATAATATGTTTTGTCCGTTTTTCTAATTACATTATAAACATATGTGCACGTACCAATAATGGTATATTATTATTCAAGAGGAACGTATCTTTTTGTTTAAATATATATTTTATAAACGGCATACACTTTAGGTGACAAATATACGGGTCATATTTTGTATTTCTCGTGCAAATGACCAAAGCGCAAACGATATAATAGTGTTTTAAAGACCATAGTGCTTTTGGCCGGATTTAATTATTATTACTGTGCCGGTCCGCATACGGAATGCGAAGTAAAATCTAAATTTCATAAAAGAAATATAAAAGTCGTGTAAAATAATATAATAGTAGCTGTTTTTCAAACGCAACAGTTTGAACACTGTAACAAATTATGTTAAGTATTTACACAAAATAATAATTGTATTTTAAAATATCATTCTTAGCTATTTTATTAACGCGACTATAAAACGTAGATTGTCGTATTAAAAATGTCTGGCTGTTGAGTGTATACATTAGAGCTCTGCACGGCCCGTTATTTTAAAGATCGGACCACACTTAAAAGTTTAATAAAAGACCAAATTCGGAACGAGCCATGGCTACTTATTATTTATAGACCGGGCCGGACCGTAAGGTTCAGTCAATATAGCTCAGACTGGACAACGATGCGTTTTGTATTACAATGGAAAGATATTGTTTTTAAGCGAGCTATCTATAGTATTTATAATCAATGGTATTACGTAAAAATAACTTACTTAGATTTTAAGAACTGTGATTGAGACCGAACTGAACCTGACTGAACTATTTTCATTTTTTTTTTTTGAAACCGAAAGGGAACTGAAAATAATGCATTTTATCCGAGGACTGGACTGAATTACTCCTAAAAAATATTGAACCGGACCAAACCGATGATTCATAGTTTTTGTATGTTAGGACCGGACTAGACAGGACCATGGTCCGGTTCGGTTCGGACCAGACTGATTAAGACCGGACCATGGTCCGGTTCGGTTCGGACCAGACTGATTAAGACCGGACCATGTAGAGCACTAGTATACATAAACTATTATTCTTTTCTATTAATGTTACAAAACTATGTTATTTTATCGGCAAAAAAAAAACAATTTGATTTTAAAATTAGTCTGTGTATTTTAGGCGTATATCGCAGTTAATTCATATGACTCACGTCGTATAAATATATTTTATTTTATGTTTATATTGATCCGCAGTAAATTGAATTTAGAGTGTACTTTGAGTTTATGCAAATCGAAAAATTGCCATTATTTTGCGTAAAAATTGTACAAAGTTCACGAAAACTAAATGGCTGTAGACTATTACGTTAAGAAATCATGTATTAATTATTATTCACCGTAACTACGACGGAGAAAATATAGACACGAAATAAGAGCTCTATGACTGAAAGTTATTTAATATATTCTATTGTTAAATTGTTTATCAATATCGATGAAAATATTTTGTTCGCTATCATAATATACGACCTTTGTAGCTTAATGATCATTTTTATACTAGGAAAATTAAATGCCGTTAAAATAATATTATTACTTACAATATATTTATTTTTAGTTTCATTTCTACCAACATTGTACTGATTATAATATAATCGATCAGTGTCTTTTAATACTATTTCTCATAGGTAATTTCTCATATCTTCTTACTGCAATTTGCATTGAAGCTCTTTATTTTATCCTTTTTAACTGCTTTTAACTTTTTTTATTACTGTTGTTTTTATGTTGTATATGTATATATATATATATATATCAATTTTATTTTTATACTTCTTCAATATATACCAATGATCTTTTTATGAATTTAATTATTACCAGATACTGATTAATATCTGTGTCTATATCCCTAAAGCTTCTTTATTTTAAATAAACCTAATAAGACTATTCCAGATCATAATTATGATATACATTTGGTCCTTATCATTCCGTCGGGATAGGTATTTTTTATAAACATATTTTCTTGTAAAATACATGTATACTATTTCCCTCTATGCCCGCGATTCCAATCCGAAAAAAAAGTATACTCTACTTATAACTAATTTGTTCATTATTTGGTAAATTAGTTATTCGTAACTACTAATAAAATATGTATGTCACATTTGATCTACAGCAAAAGGATTCTGAAAAAATTAAAATGGTTATGATATTTAAAATAAATATTTTTGGTTCTGTACACAATGTAAATTTAGAAACAAACAAAATACGAAAAAAATAAAGACACATACCAGTTATGATATGGAAAATCAAAGATAACAAAACATATATATAAGAACCAATATTCTGCAATAGATTGGCAAGTATGAAAGACCAAAAACGGTAATATCGAAAGTGTGTAAACGAATAAATGAAATAAAACCACTAAGTAGACGTAGGTAGAATGATACAGCTTATGGTTAATAAGGGTATCAAGTTGAAAGACGAAAACTTAACGGTTGAACTGGCGACGAGGACGATTTTTGTGGTAGTTCAGTTAATGAAATGACCATTAAGATAAAAAATAAAAATATAGCGATCTATGAGCACATATAGCGTTCGTTACTTATTATTATTTTATTAATATTATACTCGCATATACAATTAATATGAAAGTTATACATTTACCGTTAATGGCATTAATATAATGTACATAGTAGTGTCCAATATGTTTGGAAACGGTTAATAGACTATTGGAATTGACAAACAATAATATTATGAAGTACCCTAGAATACAATATTTTTAGATTATGAATGTATATCAGCGTTATTTATTATTGCTTCATTTAGGTATTAATAATTACAGTAATTGGGAATTTTCAAAACTTATTGAATATCTAATATACACACTATATAGGCTCAATTATAGCTAATTTTTATTGTTTAGGGAAATAATTAAATGTAACTATTTAAATTTTTATTTTCGGTCTTTAATTTAACGAGCTTACTTTTTCTAAATATGTATATTTTACCTCACGAAATAGCACTCGTAGGCATTGTAAATCCACAGGGAGTTTTATTGTTATCGCCAAGGTTCCTAAATCGCATTTGTATTACATATTTTTACATAATTTGTTAAATTTACATTTCTAGAGTCGGTGGTGTTTTTTTTTTTTTTTGAGAAAATAAGAAATTGCATTGCATATATCTATATATTCAAACAACAACATTTAAGAGTGCTCTCCTTCAATAGATAAATGTGATTTCGTAAATTATTTTTATTTTTTTTTTGTTATCTAATGCAATAAAATGTATTTGAATTTTAGGCCCAGTATACCTTTTAGTTTTATTTTTTGTTTTGTTAAAGTATTCAAGAAAATTTAATTTGAAGTATATTTTAAACAGTTTATTTTTTAAATTTATCAATATAAAAACATATAGCTACATTTAGGATTTGAATATTATTTATTAAATAAATGACTATAATATATGAACATCAAGACGAGGAAATCATCTATTGTTAACATCTCTTAATTAATTTATTAGATATATTATCTACATCATTTTCATTTTAATCTATGTGGGGATTTATTTTGAAAAATGTATTGCATCTAGACATAAGACAAATAAGTTGATTGTAATGTGTCTAAATTTTGACTGAAAAATTTTGTAAAATGTTTATGATAGTTTGGTCTTGTTTTTTACTTTTAAGTAATATGTTATGAATATTTATATTTAAAGCAATCAGAGTAAGTTTGTGTGTTCAGAGAAATATTATGTTTAAAATGTTGAACTGATCTGATGTTAAATAGTTTAGTAGAAATGTTGAGATTTTATAGGATAATTTTTTTTTTGTGTTATAGAAATTGTCTATGTAGTGATATTTAGTCCTTAAATATTGAGCTGTTTTGTTTAGAAGTATCTTTGACTAGTATGCACCATTATGCCATTATGATCTCATGATGATTAAAATTGGCTATTGATGTCAACATAGATAAAAATATTTATAAATACCTATATAAACATGATTTAAGTATGATAACTGATAAGGGTTATCCTTAGATATAAAAAAAGGTATTTTTAAATAAATGAAAACTAAAAAGTAAAAATCAAATTTACGTATCACTTAAATTACATTTAACTGGCTTAAATCTCAAAATTAACTCGTTATTCAACATATTATATTTAATTAAATTGATTAAAAGATAAATCATTGGAAATTAGGAAACACTTCTCATTAGTTTAAAGTAAATTTTATCTTTTGACTTATTGATTTATATTATTATAAAATTGTTGTACTACTATAATATATAGAATGTATCATTTGCTTATTTATTAATTCGTTGAATCCAACGGCATAATATACGATTATAATAAATTATAATATGAAACCGAACCGAACTAAGGAATCTGGTTGCGTTTAGTTTAATTAATATTCGTATTTCAATTAATGGGAATAACGTTACAAGAGTTTTCTTAGTTTGAATATTACGTACAATGAGTTCCGTTAAACACTGGAATAATGGATTCCCACCCCCATTCGCTCTTGAACAACACCACACAGCGCATTATCATCATTATTATCATATTAGATATTATACATCCACGAATTACGAATCATGAACTCTATTGTATTGGCTCACACGAATTCATACACAATTTCAATTTTATACAGATGTATAATAAAATAAACTGTAAGATAATCTACTTTGATTGAGTATCTATGACGTGGTCGTCTACGTGGGAACACAATACTATTATGTGCACACACGACGTATAGGTATTATACTTGTAGAACATTTTACCACAACTATAAAAATTAATAATTTATCAAAAAACAGATAACCGATACGTTTAACGAATTTATTATTTTTTATTAACTATTAGTAGATGCTTTAATAGCTCAAAACGAATTCAAATACATGATATAATGTATATCGCAATTAAATATCGTGTATAATTAGGTACAATTTTAGCTAAAAATATGAAAAAAAAATAAGAAGGTATTATAGTTAAAGAATACAGAGTAAATATTTTGTAAATATGAGCTAATTAAAATATTATACAGAGTAGTTTTAATAGACTATGGAAGAATTTTATTATTAAATAATAACGAAGTCGACTTGAATGCTAAAAAATGATTTAGACTTAAAGAAAGTAAAAACCAAACATTTAACTTTATAGCTATTATTTCTACAACTTTTATTATTATTATTATATTAATGTTAAATTAATTGTTCTAAGTAATGCGAAATAAAAATTAAGGCTATTAGCTATAGTTGTAATATTGAATTATATAATATGTAGTGTTTGTTATATTATACGTTTTATATATTTTGAAATTTAATTTTTCAGTGTTTTTTTTTTTTTTTTTTTAACCAGTTTATATAATTACGTTTTAAAATAAATAATATATTTTTAATAGGTACCTATAAGAAAAGCGTGTTTTAATTTTCAATTATTTTGAAACAAAATTGATAGTTAACTTAATGGCCGAGAACCACTATTACAATATAAAAATGCAATTAAAACGTTCAACGAATAACGCACGCGTTTGTTTAAGAAGAACGATAACTGAAGAATGTTTGTTGCTCGACGGAAATTATACAGCGAGTGTTAAACGAAAATTAAAACTAAAGAGTGCTCTTCGAACATTTTAAAACTCTCTACTCGGAAAACTAGTATATATACAATTGTAAAACGTGACACTAAACTCCTTGACTGAATGGTAAACAACAAAAATGACGATAAAATGAATGATTATTAATAATTATTGACAGTAGTCATTATTAATCTGTAATCGAGTTCGTTCGTATTGGTGAATATGAACGAAAATCAAAATATGATATTAATCAACAGTTGAGATAATCTAATATTAGAATAATACGATGTTTTTCCAAACACACGTCATTAAGCGTTATCAAACAATAAATGTCATTTTATTTATCGCGTTGTTATTATTATATTATTATTAATAAGATTATCGTATTAGTATTTTCCGCGTACGTTTCGTCGTCGATCGGAATTAAATATTATTATGTTATTGTACTATTATTTAGGTCAGAAATCTTGCACTACTTATTTATTTATTTATTGAAATAAGTCAAGTGTGTACGCGCATTTACTGTGTATTCTGTGCTATTACTTGTCTTATACGTTCGACCAGAATATAATATACGTAAAATAACGTCAATAGAAGATAACATCATACATGTACGTATGTTTTTAATTCACCGAAGCAGAGATGACGTTTCTGCTGGAAGACAGTGAGTTGACCTATAAGTTCTCATCGTAGGTACTTATCTCAATTATCACAACCATCGTCCGTCCGAATACCATAATTGACATGGTCGTGACCGTTGTAAGTACACATCTCTGTCGGTTGTTTTCGCGTAACGACTATTATACAGCCGTATTATGTAAGTATATGCCGCATACATGTATACCACTGTCAAACGGCCTTTCGGCCATCATCCAAGCGTATGTTTTTACTTTTCCGCGTGTAATGATTGCGCGAGTTGGTATTGTTCAACGTCAATAGGATAACATCATACAGCCGTTATTATACGAATTAAACGGCGTGTACGAGTCGAATTGACGGCTTTAATTCCTGCTGCAGTGACTGGACGGAGTAATTAATGGACTACGAAAACGAAAACAACGCGATAATAATAAATAATATATATAAAACTATTAAGGTTATAATCAGTCTTCGAATAATGTTCTAGTCTCGAAGGTAGCGTCGCGTGGTCGTACGACTGCAAAGCCGTATCTGAGGGGGTTCAAGGGGTCAAAAAAATTTCCAGCATCTATATTTAAAAAAAATGTTGGTCCCCTCTCCCCTGAAATTGTTTTCAGTTACGGCTTTGTACGACTGAACGATATATTATCATACTAAACGGTACGCCAAGCGAATTGCGAAACGGAAACCGAGATACTTTAATTGTACTTCATCGCTGTCGTTCCACGCTGAAAACGGCATCGTTCGTTAATGATATCATCACGCAGATCTATAACTCGACGGTCCACGGAATAATATCGTTATCGTATTTCGTTCTTCGGTATCAATCCACGTTCGAAAAAATAGTATTATGTGGTCTCCGAACGTCACAACTTCGTCGGTCTATACTATTTAACAGGATAAGCTGTTGTATGTCTCTGTGTCGTTTGGGGATGTGTATGTTAGTCGGTGGTTTAGTGTCGGGACGTGTGATGTGTGTATATTTTAACTTTCTGTTCAATCGGTCCAATCTTTGATGATTAGATTTTACGATACTATTTTGGGCATTAATACCAGTTGATTTCCGTTTACTGGCGATAAGAGCATGAGATATACGTCTAAATCGATCGATTATCATACGTTTGAACGATCACGATATTGCATACTCAATTCTATTCTTGACCGAATGTCACGTCACGATAACCATGTGAGATCTGTATCGTGGTCTTTAAGTTAGCGGTATTACCGGCCTTACACCCTGTCGATAATAAATTGATCAACGTCGCGTGTATCACAATTTTCTTAAATTATGTATTTAAAACCTGCTTTTAGTAGTTTAAATATTATGGTATATTCGCATAATGGTCATAACAGTTATATATTAAATAATACACTATTGTAATATTTACTCATGTTCTGCGGCTGCGGCGGTGTGAATCGTTATTAACAAAACATTCATCTGGCAGCGGTGCCGCATCAATTTATGGGTATCGCACGACGTGTGTACATATTTACGTTTATATGCCTCCGTGATTTTCATAGAATATTTTACTTTATTTGTTAACAGGCGAGGATTATAATATATCTAGTGACGCCTCAACCGAGGTCGTGGTTCTGGTTTGGTCTCGATCGGCAGAATAAATAATTATCAAAGGTTGACAATATGCTATTCACTCGGGAAATAAGTAGGTCTTAATGTGAATCTAGTTCAGCGTGAAATCTTTTGTAATAGGTACGTGTTATCGTACAGAAAGGAAGACGGCAACTGAGAGGTTAGGTTATAAAGCGAGGAATTCATGCGCGTTCGATTGTGGTATACATGAACCAATCTGATTTTAATCGTTTTCCACCCTTCGTACTACATGGTACTCGAGTGTATAATAGTTTTCAATACAATAATATAAAAATCTGCAAGTAGTATTGTACTCAGACATAACGGTAGCGTTCGTATAATATAATATTACAACAGTATAGTGATAATAAAGGCAATATTTAGAATATTACCCAGTGTTCAAAAAATCCACAACAATAATATTTTAATAAAATAATAATTGAGCAGTCGAGATAACAGAATTGTTTCCGGAAAATCACACTTAGTGGCGATAACTAATAATACCTAGTACCTTTATACCAGTATTTGTACAAAAATGTATTATTTTTTTTTTTTTTACAATATTATATGTGTAGTTAATGAATACGGTTATTATAATATAACGACCAGACACAAGCGTTTTTCTAAAATACATATTATATTGTTGCCCGTCATAGCATTTACCATGGTGCCAATTTTGAGCAGACATTAAATTGTGGTTTTAAATCACTTCTATTTTACTATAAATCTTTTGCACATCAGCTCAAATCAAACATATTTGAGTTTTATCCGAAACACTGGCATTGTACTTGCATCGCTTTTAATTTGTCGATATAACAATTAATTTATAACACAAGTCATGTCATAATAAGGTGTAAAGTATACGTACAGTATTTTAGAATAATATATGGTTTAATCAAGAAATAGATATGATAATATATTTATATAAATAAGTTTGAATATATAATTCAAATTATTGTTTTACATGGCATATTTTGGTACCTTAATACGTCATACCTACAACGAATAAACTGATAATTATTTTATAGTTAATAATATTAAATATTACACGTAAAGTATAGTAGAATCTATAAACTAGCCTTTTGACGAAGGTGAAAAACAACAGAATCGACAACACATTTCCCTAAAAGAGTTTAATTTTGATAATATGATTCACTTTGAAAGCAGAACTGTCCTTATAAAATCTTTAGAACAACGCATTTCGCAAAAACCATAATTACTATAACGCAAATAAGCAACAGGTAAAATTATATTTGTATAAAATTAATTAATAACGATTGTGATTATTACGGTATTAAACGTTTAGATAACAGACAAATTAATCAAGAAATAAACATGAAAATGTATGAACATTTTTCGAACCGTTACCATCTGTATTTGTCTACCATGTTCACTTCTTCTCAGTCAAACGTCACCGGATTACCACTAAATTCGTTAACTCATCGCGTATATATTTACTACAAGTTGATCCTGTACAGCGGAGACTATGATAAATTAAATTTCCGTGGATTTACACCTTATTAAACTCTTTGAAATATAAGCTATACACGTTTTGAACACAGTTATTTGGGTTGTTTCGGTCAAGTATAAAATACATGTCTAAAATTATATCCAATCATTATTACAATTTAATTTTGGTTTAATCTTACGAGTTCAATGGAAAACTGTGTATTTCCATAAGGGTTATCCATTCCATACCTTTGGCTTTGTATAGTAGACATAATGATTAATTATAAATCTATAGCTTATCTTGCTCGGAGGCGCCGCTCGTGACAAATTATAAATAATTCCAGTAGATTTATCCCGTGTTAAAATCCGTTAAATTTAACTATACAAATCATAATCTTAACACGTCGATTCGGACGGTTTTGACCAAATGTATTATACGGGTATACAGCAATTATACTAAATATTTTATTTTTCTAGACAAAATCACCACCTTCAACGAACAAAAAAATATTGATTTTTAATCAGCCAACCGTATAATGGCTGTCCGAGCCTCTCTTAAAAATGCAAAATTCAAAAAAAAAAATAAAATAAATGCCTCGAGTTACACATCCTCCCGTATAGGATCCCCCTACGTGCCAAGTTCCGGAAGCACAAGTGCAATATATTTGGCCGTTGACACACAAACACACACATGCACACTTATCAGCTCTTATTAATGTAAATAATAGATAGACGGTTTACAATGCACAATACACAGCGCAATACTGGATATACCACAATATTAGTGACATTTGACACGCGCACATTGAACACACACACACACACACACACACATCAAATATATTATTATTATTATTATTATATTGTATTATGCGGTTACAGCGACGACGACCGATGGCCGTTATTATTAAACAGACAAAATATATTATTCGCGTCGTATACATGTGTGCGTGTGTGTGCGCGCGCGTGTGTGTGTATGTAAATCGGACGATCCGTTTGATTAAAACGTTGGGCGCTGCTATCGTTTCCGGCGTCGGGTGAATAATAACGACACACACTCGCAGCGCGCACTGTGTAGAGCATTGCGGCCGAACGCGGAGTAGGCGTGTTCGCGCGCTCGTACGGGGTCTGGGTGGGAAAGATTTATCGCGTCGGCCCCGGACACCCTCCCGCGCGTTTTGGTCCAAAACCACTGCCGCCGCCGGTCGGGTTTCGCTTCAAAAACCGTTCGACTTACCTGTCGTATTTTGGCAAAAACAACACCCGCGCACATAAATCATCGGCAGCAGCGGCGGCGGTGGCGGTGGGTCGTTATGATATTATTATATTATTAGCCGCAAATCCGTGACTGCGAATATTTACTGAAAAAACGCACCTATATATATATGTGTGTGTGTGTGTGTGTGTAGATGCCTCCTTCGATACACCTTTACGGGGAAAAAGGTAATTTGAAAATAAAAAAAAAAACCGAAATTAATAAAAAAAAAAAAGCACCACGTACGATTAATTTTGGTAATAATTTGTATTATGATAATAACATTATACTGTATGGTAACCATTTGGACGTCGATGTACGGATTTATTCACCATTTGTTCACCATAAATTTCAATTTTTTTCTTTCTTTACACAATGCATATCGTTCATTGTTTACACTGACTAATCGACGGCGTGTATTAGCATATCGTTATAAAATTCCGTTGACCCGAATTAATAGACAATTTGTAAAAAGTGCAACGCATATAATAATATTGTAAGTTATTCGTACAAATATTATGTTTAATGATACGATGGTTTTCCTTCGACTGTTTACAATGATATTTTATTACTTTATTAATCGATTACAGTACATATTATACTATTTTATTGTACACATGGGACATCACAAATACGTATATTTACGATTAATAAAAAGCATATTATATTTTTTATAATATTTTTTTTTATATTTATGAATCCTTAAAACACGCGTCTATTGTCCAAACTACAATGTAATATATTATACTAATTAAAGACTAGTCCAAAGAACACGGGCATTATTAATCTCTATTCTTATATTTATATTATTTATCTCTTCTCGCGGAACTCGCTATATTTCCGTAGACGTATAGAATTTTCACTTATCTAGTAACTAAAATAATATACACTAATAATATTCATCATTATTTTCAAATTACTTATTGTTGGTTACCAAAAGAAAATAATTAATATTAAACGTGTTATTTACATAATGATATTTATGCGTATAATATTATATTATGATGTACAAAATATTAATTTTAATTTTATTATGTATTCATTTTTTGTAGACTCGTAGTCCGTGTATATGAATTAACAAATTATCCAACTACAGAGTATCATAGGGTTTGGCAGTTTTTCGACTAAAAACCCGATGGCATTGATTTGAAAATGATTTTTTCATACATTTTATTGATATTTTATAATGTCACAATTGACATTTGACACCATAGGAAATTTATAAATATAAATTAAGAACACACTTAGATTACCAAAAAATATCCAAAATAAATTACGAAAAATTGTACTGTAAAAAAAAAAAAATCATAAATATAAGTTCGGATTAGTGTAATAAAGATTTTTAGCTTCCTTTCGATGAATAATATATCTAATATAATAATATGTCACTATTGTTTTTCTAATTCATTATTTAATCAGATAACAATAGTTAGTACCTATATATTATTAGTGTTAGTGACAAAGTATAATGTAATAAGTGTAATATTATAAGTTGCGAATTAATTTATTGCCGTTTACAAAATAGATTTTATATTATTACTGTATGCGAGATATATAATAATGTATGATTGTGTATTTATCAAAAATAATAAATTAAATATTAAAAATTATATTTTTTAACACGCTGATAACTCAGAAAAATATCAAACAACTTCAAATGAATTAATAATTATTATTGTATTACTATTTCTTTACACTATAAACTAAATATATATTACCTTAGCTACTAGTATATACGTTGAAAAGCATAAAACGATCATTATTTTAAGTATGAGTTGCAGATAAAAACATTGTTACTCTCAAGCAACGTTATGCATTGTAGGTTAAAATACGACGTATTTATTGTAGTATTTAAAGGTAACACGGCGATCTGTATAGGCAAAATAGCACCATTTATACATAGTTGTTTCATATTGTATTTCAAATGCAGAGCAAATACTTATTCTTATAACAATTATTATTATATAATTTAAAATTAATATTGTGAGAAATATTAAAATATTTCACTATTTATGGATAGATAGCATAGTGATATTAATGAGAATTATTAAATATATTTGATTTTTGAGAATAATTACATAATTACTGTGATCGTCTACAGAATGTCATATTTTAAGTAGGTTTAAATACCTAAAGTTTATTAATTTATACTTATCGTTATTTAAACAAATATAAAAATAAAATATATAAAATTATTTATAAGCTGAATACAAACAAATTTTGATAATTGAGAATTATAATTTAATTTTTATTTAGTCATAAATTAATAGCTTATTAACAAAATTGTATAATACAATATTACAAGCTGTATTGATCGTCCCCATCCCTCTCATCCGGTGGATATATTACTTTCGCACGGGAATTAAATCATATTAATAAACTTTTTTTATATACCTTGAAATCAATAGTTTGTGGTATTTAATTGTATTTAGAAAGTTAAATTGAGTAAATCTAGTAAAATCAAACAAATAAAGAACTCAAAAAAAAATATATTATATAAATAGGTTAATATAATATACATACACGCATCGAAATCATTATACAGTTATATTATATATTACTATATTATGTTCTGATCAAATATTGTCTTATAAATAATAAACTTTAAATCAAATAAATCCAATATGATGAAATGGTTTATTCTTATCTTGTATTCTAAATAATATATCATTGTAAATAGGACATCATCCTATTTAAACTTTTAATTTGGTTTATACATACACAGACGTTCTTCTAAAAAAAAAAAAATTAATAGAAGTACTGCTGATACAGTCATACCTATTATAGTATATCATATTTTTTAATTTTAATAGGATTGTACTAATACAATAAATTATATGATAAAAGTTATAGTAAGAAATACATAAGTTAATTCCTTAAACGTCTCGACCTCTTTGATTTTTTGGACCTGTGTTGTAGCTAGTTCGTCAGAAGGTATTCATTTATTTATAAATATTATACAAATTAGTAAATTGTATACTCATCATACATCTTAAAAGAAGATTGAATTCATTTTAAATCAATTTTAGTATTGATATAACCACGTGTGACGTACGGTATGCATTTTTTAATTTAGAAAATGTGTTTATAAATACACAATCATATTCTACCGGTATAGATAAATTATATAATTTCTAAACATAATAATTCGGACAAAAAGGCGTCGTGTTATGAAAAAAGGTTCCGCCGATAGGTAGCGTACACTAATAAATAATAATATGGTTCTAAAAAATTAAGGGTAAATATTACCCAAGATCGGTAACTGTGGTAAATAGAATAACTGCCAATATTCTATATTTCTATAACTGTTGTTATATATTATACGACATAATACTATGCGACAATAGAAATCCGATAAATTAAATTATCGTATTACTTATACGGTTGATAGTCATTCTATAATTATATGTATTTCAATTTCTTAAATAATAATTTATAATATATTGTATGTAATGGTATTTTGACGGTCAGTTATCTGTGACATTAACGATTAAAATATATAATATATCGATATCGATGTAGCATTACAGCATATTATTTTTCACATCTGACTGTACTCTTTGAAATATCCTATTATAATAATATATAATATCGTAGTAATAAATTGATGTTCTATACTGCCATACATAAAGAAAGAAAGCATCATCGTTTATTTATTTTGAACATAAAAATTCGCGTGATAGATTTATGTCCACTGTCACATAATATATATACTACAAGAATTATATTATCAACAGTATGTTTTCTTACTGTATAAAAAACACTTTAAAATACATATAGTAATAACAATAATACTTTACTGGAATATACGTAGACACTGATATAAGAACAACGGTCTTATCGTTCAGTTGTAAAACGATTTCATTTCGTGCAAATGTAAGACGTTTTATAATATAGTATATGCATATATTTACATTTGTTGAACATAAAGTTCAAAGGACAACAATAATAATGTATTGAAAAGAATGGCATTTGCTAGTCCAGAAGCGCTTTGTGTATCGTCATCTTACAATGTAATACGCGTTTAGAGATTTGTTACGCCAGAAAGTCTTTTTTATATGTATATATAATATAGTATAATATTTACATACCATTACACTATACTTGCAAATTAATAAATAAAGTAATAAAACAATTTAACACTTTGGAGGAGATTAAATAAGCCTTCCTATTGTTCTAGTATAATTATTATACACGATGTACTTACAACGGATAATGTTGAATTGAACGCGCGACAATAGGATAGTGTACAATATATATTTATTTAGTAAAAAAAAAAAAATATTTTCGAATTAGTTTTATTTAATTATTATGAAAGTATACTTAACTATATATTATAATGATGTTATTAAAATTTACAAAAGTGAAAGAGGAAGTAATATTTTAGTCCATGACCGTCACAAGTATCAGGCAAATAGGAAAGTCACTTTAAAATAATTTCAGTTTTATTTTATTTACTTATTTATTTAGTACAGCTATATAAAATCTGTCCCCTAAGAAACAATAAGAATATATTGTGATAACATCATTATTTTTACACGAGTACCGTGATAGAAGGAGTCACCTAGCGGAATCACAACCCTAACTTATTATAATTATTATTTTTATTAATTTAAATTTTTAGACATTAAATATTAAGTAAGTCATAAAACCAATTCCTTTTGAGCCTTTTTAAGAGTTTTTCGGGAATTATGAGATTAGTAAGGTTCATATTGTGAGGGGTTGATATGAGGTGGTAGCCTGGAGTGGAATTTCGTGTGAAAGATTACTGCTTCTTCGTCGATGATTTTGATTTTGAGATCGATATGACGTAATGTTAGGCTTGATATGATATAATGTGAGTAGTTGCTGATATTATTGTTTGATGTTTTAGCGTTACCCTAGAGCTGGAGATAACAATTGCATTTTAGCTTAAACAGGAACTTATATCTTATAAGTTTTGTATTTAATTTAGTGTGTTTCTTGTCGATCATTAAAATTTTAAGCTAGCGAATGCTTACATTTATGGTACATCGTTTGATTTTAATGTGTCGTGACCAATTGAGCAGGTGGCCAATAGTTAGACCTAAGTATAATTTAGCCGATTGAGATGTAAGAATTTGAATATTATCTAGAAACACCACAGGGAAGGGAAGAATATGAATAGTGTAGTTATTTGGATCGGTCGACTTTGGAAAGCCAATTTTTATACCAAGCAGCCATGAGATCAAGGTGTTTTTGGAGATTAAGAAAGGCAGTGAGCGAATCTCTATGAATATAAAAAATAGCCTTGTCGTTTGCAAACTCAGCAACTGTTGTGTTTCGAGAGGTGGGTTGATCAGCAGTGTAGATATTGTATAATATGGGAGAGAGACTAATATTTTCAAAGTTGAAGCTAAAATAATGGTCAATGAGATAAAAGAAAAGGCACAGATAACAGAAAGAAAGAAAATACACGTAATTCAATACACACAATTCTCGGAACAGTAGTTCAAGTATTTTTAATTTACAAACTAAAAATAACTTTTATTACTATTAAAATTAAAAGTTTTCATCCTTCTTATTAAAAAATATAATTCTTAAGACATTCAATTCCTAATTAGTTCACCACGAACAAACACTTCAATGTACGGATAGCATAACTGCTTTTTGTTGATTTTTAAATTTGCTGAAAATCAATTCAACTGTTTTAATTAAAATGTTTTAATACTAAACAAAAATAAAAGATTGTCGTTTGGTTAACAATTAAATGATTAGTCACAAAACAGTATTCATCGTTGAAATAAGCTTACAATAATTAAGTTAAAAACCTTAAAAAAATATGTGGGTATTAAGTAGATTATTTACGAATAATTGCACATCATCTTTAATTATAAATTAAATATTATCATGTTTTTATTTTCAAAACTTATTTGTAAGTTTTTTTATATTAATTATGTAGTTGACTATTTATTAATGGCTTACTACATTTGTTTGTAAAGATCTAAAAATACTGTTTTATACATTTGTTCATAGATTTCAAATTTGTTATTTATTATATTGTTATTATTTAGTAGTATATACATATATGCTTTATCAATAAATTATCTTTCGCAGAATTTTTTATACTATAGATTGACTAATATATATAAATATTGATTTATTACAAATACCATAACTTTTACTGCTCTAAAGTTCCAGTATGTTGAAGCATAAAGATGTATAAACTAAATAACAGATAGAGTTCTTGTATTTAAGTGCGTACAGATTATTTAGTCCATTAAAAAAAATATTATATTTTGAAAATTTTTTCCAGTTTTAACATATTTTTTTCTGTATCATAATAATAATAATGCAGCAGTTTCGGGATCATTGTCCACGTATAAACAACATAATATTTTTAACGTTTGAATATTTAACTACATTATACTATAATTGTATAGAACATCACTACAGCCGTACTCTATGTTGTTGGTTTTTAGTTCAATAATATTATTACCGTCATCGTCAACATAATAAATTAATAGCATGTCTGATCAAAGGCGAGTTAATTTGTCACGGTAACCTACTAGAATTTTTTTTTTTTTGCGTCCTTTGGAGCAGTAAATAATATAAATTCAAGTGAAAATGCTTGTACGAATTCTCATTGGAGGTTTAATAAACTAAAATAAAATTCTATGAAAATAGAACTGACGTATCTATAGTAGTTATGTTTATTTGCGAGTGCAGAAAGGAAATACGTATAATGGGCGTTATTCTGCAGAATTCTAACCGACGAACTACGGAAAACAGAAAACCATATTATTATATTCTTAAAAATACACTTACACAAGTACAAAATACACGTGGGGATAAAAAAAAAACATTCTTACGTTAGGTTTGTTACGATTAGAAAGATTTATTAGGTATAAACAATACAATTATAAAAAATGTTCGCGACGAAAAACAACCGGAACTCGTATACCGATTTTACTGGAATTCCGTCGAGCAGTAAACCAAGTGGCCAAACAGTTATTTACCACTCCGCCGTATTATTATTATTATTATTATCATCATCGTCATTATTATCATAAACTCTTTTCAAAACGTCGAAAAGTTTTCCATATTTTAATAAAACGTGAAAGTATTATTATATTATACTGCTGTACACTTATGTTATACTATAAGTTTATACAACACACGTCCAACTAAAATTACGTTTATTATACGATAACGGAACAAGCAACAAGTCACGCGATAATAATTCATAACGTAACGTATTATGCATCGTACTATTTAAATACGTACACATTTAAGTCCGCAATTTTTATAATAAATGATTGCAATCATCGCAGTGATAACACAACACGAGATCCGATCGGGTCGAAAATAAGATCACTGCGACGATATCATTGCGCACACCAAATCAGAGGTCACTGGAAAATAAATACGACCACGGGAACTACGTAAAACCGCAATAGTTACATATATTATATGGTTATCGTTCGCACCAGGATCGACTGACGTCTGCATCTCGTGGCATTGATACTTTGGCCATAATATACTTTCCATGACTTATTCCGATGACTATAATATATGGTATAATTCGATTCCGAGAGAAACTGACCAGACTCGGTACGGTCACGTGACGGAATTGGAAACGATCGATGAGACGATTTCCGAGAAGGAATTGCCTATATACGACATATTGTTGTGTATATGTATATATTTATAAAACGACCGGAAACAATAGGTTCGTGACCAGATTTTCCCACGTGACCTGTGTATTTGGGAGACCGAATTGCCGCATCACAAGCACTCGACTGCGTTATGAACCACATCAAGATATATATATATATATACCGTACTTCGTATTAAAATTTATGATAATGTCATGTTACATAATTATATACCGAAAATTGTACAGTATATTGTGATGCACACGTTTTGTCGGAATTTCAGATCGATTATTAGTGTTTACATTAAAGACTCACGCTGCTCCAATGCGTTATTTATTTACCTTATTCATATATTTATATATAATACTGATGTCTGATATGCCATAACACACGCAGTGATTGTTTTCTAATTAGTTGATTGCATGTTTTGCAGTACGCGTACATTGACGCACTACGGCCGCGTAACGAGTAATAATAATAATAATTTAAAAAAAGGGTGTATGGCTCTGCTGTATAGTAGAGGTGGAGAGTAGGTCACTATAATCATGGATGTATTCAATTTGAACTATACGATTTGTCAGTCTAGAATATATTATATTATTATCTATACTTAAATTTTAATTTATTTTTCTTAAATTATAAATTTAATAGTAAATATAAATTTTAAAGTTTTTTTGGAAAGCTATATTTTTTTTATCAGTATTTCAAGAAAAAAAAAATCGAAAATTTCAATGGTCTATAAATAGTTTAAAAAAATTCTAAATATTTTGAAAATTTAATCATAAAAATATAACGCCAATTTAAACATTTTGTGAAAATTTCAAGTAGTTACAATGATTCGTTTTTGAGTTATGGCAAAATAATAAAATCGTTTTTGTCAAAAACTGTTTATGCGTAAAAATTCGTGTTTTTCCGTTACTTTTTCAGGGTATATCCTGGCGCTTTTGAAAACTACTACTATTTTTTTTTTTTACTTTTGACCCCCAAAGTACCAGTTAGATTCAATTTTCTTTTCGATGAGATGCTGAAGTAAAAAATCAAAGTATTATTACTACTCAAAAACGTGATGACGGACACAAAAATAAAAAAACAAATATCATTGTAAAATCAATACATTCATCACTTCGTTCAGAATCTAAAAAAAAAACCAATAGTTATTGAAATAATAAACAGCTGCAAAAAACAGAAAATAATATGTTTTTGTTATTGAATACCGACGCTTATAGGAAATAAAAATATGTTTAACGTTTCAAAACCAACGAGTTATTCTATCAATCTATTACTATTCGTATTATTTGTGCCATAATATTATTTCTATGTTTCTTTTTGGTTAGTCGATATAATAAAATGGCAATAAAGTAATTTCGATTTTTATGTCGTTTCAGATCTCTGACAAAGTTCTGTAACGTGGAACATCTGCAGTGCGCATAAATGTGAGCATAAATTACGGAAACTGGTCCAATCTTTAGAGACATGCGGCCGTATACCTACGCAGTCGCAGTGGGCTCGTGGAGCTCAAGGACCTTGTTGCTGGTCGTCGCAGTAATCGTCGTCAGCGGTTCTGGTAAGACCACGAGAATAAATAATTTAATAGCCGTTATTAATTATCCACATTCTGTATATTATAACAATAATTGTTCAAAACAAACACTGTTTGACCTGAGAGTACGTAATGATAAATAACACAACGCATTTAAATTATGCAGAGTAATTCTGTCATCAGCGAACGCAGTAATTAATTGGTTAACTTATATTTAAAAAAAAAAAAATAATAATACAAATAAGTAAATTAAATTTGTAAAGAGTTATAACGTACAACTTTGCATTACCTTAATTTTTATTATGCATGTAGTTATGTTGTATTATTATTATTTATTTTTCGTTCTAACGATCATAAATCATTTTAACTTTATATTTCAAAGAACAAAGTTAATATAGTTATTTATTGGTGTATAGACAATAATATTAAACAATAAATTTTAAATTTTAGACGGACGTAGTTGTACACCAAAAAAACATTTTTCGAAATTGAAATTGACTGCGTTAATGACACAAATGCTTAAACATTATAATTATTATTATACGAGACAATTGATTAAACTTTGATATTTACGCATCGGTAGTATGTTTAAGATATACGACCAATAACCGAAACAGAAATGAACAAAGATCACTGTCCAAGATTAATAAGTCTGACAAATTGACGTTTTTGGTTATTATATTCTTCTGAAAAGCGACGGCGATAATGGGATCCTAGTTAACCAACCATGACAGACACGGTGGAGATTTTGATTATTCCCGTATAATATTATAATAGTTATCTGAGTCCATGATATATTGTCTCTTGACTTATGTGGGACACTATAATATATAATCGATACCCGTGAAGAGTTCAGAGATACCTTTTCGGTTATATTTAACGATTTGGTCGAGACACTTGGGTAATCATAGTGAGAAAGGATACTTTTTTAATAGGATATTACAAGAGTAACATAATATATTTAAACGATAAAGTGAATACAATTCCATAAAAAAATTTAATTTAACGAATTATATTCGTCACTATACTTTGTCTAGGTTAGCATGGTCAAGTTGATAATGTAATATGAAGACTAAGGTGAACAACAATAAATTATTAAACAATATAATGAAATACTGACCTGAAAAATTTGATCTAAAGAATTGATAGTATCATAATAATGAGTTATTTTCCACTTTATACATCACAGCGTATATTATATCCAAATCGTAACGTTTATACACAAGGTGTTCAACCATAAAGGTTATGTGACACTTCAAAAATATGACTTTTTAAATTTGATTCAGGTTTTTCTAACTCCATAAAGAGCCTAATATAACACTTATCCTTTATTCATATATTCAACAAATAAAATCGTTTTGAATTGAATTCTTTTTGCTTTTAAATTTGAATTAGATACATTATTTTTTTTTGAAACAAATTTGAACTATAAAGTTTTTTCTATATGACAAATATATTGATTTAAAATAATTTCAAAATTCAAGAAATTATATGGAAATTTATAAAACCCTAGGTAGGCTGTTAAAACTTAAACTTACACTCGATTTATCAAATTTAAATATAGTTAATTTGTTAACAAAATAAAATTTAATTTTAATTGATTCAAATAAAAAAAATAAATGTTGGGCTAAGCCTCCTTGCTTAAGATTAAAATAAAAATTGTCTTGCTGCCCACGTGCAGAAAAAAGAGTAAATATTTTAATTATTCATTAATAATAAGTGCAACGTTAAATCCTCGATGCAGTAAGAAGATTTCGAATAAAATTTACATCATGTTTTTGAAACATTTCATGTTGCCTCGATCATTGAACCCACTTTATAATATTATGTTCAAATTATTGTCATTTTCATAAAATACATCCAATTTAATTATTTCGCTACTATTATTAAAATTATTTAATGTTTACTTTATTCCATTCAAACGTGTCCACGTTCGAGTTTACTCTGTTTGGGCGTGGCGATTAGAGAGTTTTAATTAAACCGGACCCAGGGGCATCAGCTACTTGGGGGTAATTCTCGGAAGAGTGGTCGATGCTGGTGGTCGGAGATGCGCGAGTGTGCATGCGTATGACGATACGAGGGTATGGGTGGTAAACACACTGAGAAAAACTTCGTTTCGATAAAATTAATAAAAACCTATGCGGCAACGGCATTTGGGTCAGATACAATAGACTAGCTCAATTACTGTGGCTGCAGAGAACTGAGTGTGAATGCGAACGTGTATTGTCGCCACCGCTGCGTCAGACACCGAGCCTGGAACGTGTCTGGACCTTTTGAACGTGATTCGAGTCCGACGACGACGACGAGGACGATGGGACTAAATTAATTTTTTTTTTTTTTTTTATTACATCCTAAAATAACACGGACTTGACGACTCTAGCAGTGGATCGTCTCCTACACCACACTGCACAAATGACGGACGGCTGTGTGAGAGTATATATCACGCACGGCGCGTGTGTGCGGCGTTCGTTGGATCGTAAACGAAATGTGGTGAACAGAAGTGCGTGTGGTTTCGTTTTTATAATATAAAACGAGTATATATCATATTAGACAATTCCACAGGAATGATAAAAAATAAAAATTATTTTCATCGTTTTTTTTTTTTTTTTTTTGGATAAAGAATGAAAAAATTAAACATTAATATTATTGTTTTAATCGTTTTCAACATAACTATTAAACGACTTATGAGTATTACACTGGACGGTACATAATTTATTACTCGTTATGCGTTACGATGTCGAGTAAAATGGTTTTACTCAATACATAATTTCCGAACGGACGTGACGAGACGTTATATTGTAAACGCTCTCGCGACGGGACTGCGTGAAATACGACCGTACGCCAGCCACCGTCGGAGGTCAACTGCGCCAATAAGTCACAAACGAAAAGTCTTAAAACTTGGTTAGGTCGGGTTAAAACAATTACTGTGCACGCGTGATGGCGGAGGAAGAATAACGTTTTTCGGTATTTGTGTTCATTTTATTTCGTCATCGACCGAAAGACTTTCGTTTTTCAACAACGCTAACATCGGGCCAACTTTGTCACGTACACACACACACACATTATATATATATATCAAGTCGTACGATTTAGTCTTTCATACATCGGACGTACGTATACGTATATACCCCGTGTACACGCGCGCGGTCGTTTTTTACGGCTTCGGACTTGTACACATACGTTTACCTAAGTACGGCGAGTAAAAACAAAAACGCCGCCATCACCGCTGTCCCTCGCTTAATCCTCCGGGGATTTTTTATCAATTCCCCAAATCTGATCGCCGCCGCCGATTTATAATATCGCTCTATTTCGTACGTGCAATTCCCGCCGATATAATATATTATACAGTTGGTGCAAAACTTTCCGCAGTCGGATTTACCGGGTCGTACTTACAAAAGAAAAAAAAAAATGTAACAACAACAACAGCAATATAACGATACGCTTTGAACTGGACGTACTCGCACATTTCCTGGACGGAAAACGGATAAGTCGTATACACGATTCTAAGGAGGCTTTTGCAAGTATAATAATAAACACAATATATCCAAACTTAAGAAGACGTTATACCCGCGTGTGTTGTATCCGTCTTACTAATGTAGACCATAGCGAATTTTCGTTCAGCAGAACACATTTTGCAATGTTAGATTTGATATTAGATTACATTTACTTATTATCAAATTTAAAGATAAGAATATTATCTGTGGCACACCATAGGCTTTTATTGATTTCTTAATTTTTAAGTGAATTATGGTTATGTAAAATACCAAAAACTTTAAAATGCTCGTAACCAATAGCTCATATCATTTTTCACTCGACGCCCATGTCGGAAATATATAAAACGACCGGTTTCGCACTGACATCTCTGCACGGAAACGTCGACAATATATGTTAAGCGGACGATTTCGTTCTGACTACTTATTATAACCGTACGAAGCACCGTCGTTGTAAAAAACTGGTATACACGCTGATACTGGTCCGGTACACGCATAAACGGTTTTAAAACCACTCAATTATCGATACTCCTCGGCCGTCATAATATATGTCGATATAATAATAATTAAATATTCTGTATATTTTTGTTACTATTATTCGTTTCTAGTTAGTTTTTAACGTGGACACGATTCTGTTTGCTATGTTATAGACGACCAACACGTCTCGTGTGTAAATTATTGTCTTCACAACGCCTCCTTTGATATATTATTATCAGTGCATTACGTATAATATCGTGATAACCGCGACAATCGACAACATCATCTCACGTTAAAAAATAAAAAAAAAAAACAGTGAAAATATTAAGAACGTCCATTCGAACGAGTGTGCAGAGCAATAATAATATATTATACTGCTATGACCGAAATGTCCGACTGACCGTGTGCGTATATTTCGTGCACAATAACAATATTATTATGGCTGGTGCGCAAAACCACAACGCAATACCGAACGAGAGATTAATATGCGTTTAAAAATCGAACCACTCCGTTTAAACGGATTTCCGGACGTAATATTATTATTGCAGCGTTATTGTTGTTCCCAACACACTCGGGGACGGCAATAATTTGGAATATTATTATTATTATTATTATTATTATATTAAAAGTTTATGTATGCTCTGTGAACTGAAACATCCGACTCGGTTCGGTGTACTTTTTATCGCAACAATAATGTGTACTATAATCTACCATCACACGTTTTCAATATTCACCGTACAACACTGAAATAACAGGCACCTAATAATAATCATTATATTGGTGTAATTTATTGTTATAACTTTGACGTCATCGTCGTCGGTTCCCCGGAGAAATGTACGTCGGTATAGGTATTGCCGTGCGCGCGATAACAACTTTTTACCGGCACACTTATTGTCTTATATTGTTTGTTTTACGACGATCGATACACTAAATACAAATAATTATATTATAATATAAATCATTGTGTTTTTCTACATTTTAATACTCTGCTCGATAATAATACCCAAAGGTTATTTTTTATCGCGTACAGTCTACACATTACTATATAGTTCATATATGATTGAAAAGTCGCGAGGACTTAGCATCTGAATAATTATTGTTATCAGAATCTTTTGGAAAATAATGATTCGTTAATAATATTTTAGCGTGGATATACCTGATAATAATATTATTGTGAAACTACAAATGGTTAGTGTGAAAATTATAAAGAAAAATAATGACAATAGGTGATTTAATTTTCTTATTCAAGATCAACGCGCGGTGTCGTGATCTTGTTATATTCTCGAGAAAGCGTTGTAAATTCGATTCAAATTCACTTGACTAGATTTGAAAAAGTTCGTTTTTGCTTACAAAACCAAAGCACAATATTTATCGTAGAAGAATTTTCGATAATTTAAAACGACGCGAAGGATGCATTATATCGATAGATTTGTGTGGAAAGTATAATATTCAAAAATAAGTTTTTTACTTGCTGCAAAAAGATGAAGTTCTTCTTCGTATCTACTATTATTCGGGAACAAATCCAGAAATTATTTAATAATATATTACGCTTTTTTTTTCTCGCAATGTTGAAATATAATATATTTGTTCCAAAACTCTGTTTCTAAGTGACCACCTGTACAACTTGTATTCATATAAATCGATTTTTAAAAGCTGCCTTCACCGGAGATGTACCATTTTTTTTTTAACGTGGCAAAATTGGCATGTTCATGAATTTCTTTACACCGGACACTCCCCCGTATTAATTTTCACCGTCTAACTCCACTAAACTGTATTGAATATGGTCTTGGAACCGGCCCAAAAACATCGAGGCAGTCTTATTTCGCTGTATATATGAATCTATTACATCGAATGGATGCGCGGGGGTGCATTGGACGTCAGGTACGCTGGTTTCCGGCCAAAACGGTTAAACCCTAAGACAATTTATTTAAATCCGATTAAATCAATTAACATATTCTTAAGACTAATTTACAACCATCGACGATATATTAGTCATATATATATGTATTCGAAACCGAAACGTTTCATTACCACCAGATATATTCTATTAAGTTTTAATATATACAGTTTCTGTTTTAATTGAATAATAATAATAATAATAATAAAAAAGAATAGTCGATAACAGTGCTGTATTTAACGGTCAAATGGATTTTTATATATCATATATATTTTTTAGTTTATCAAAATAAGATTTCATAGTATAATATAATGTTATATAGAAGCGTATTCTTCAAAATTAAAAAAAAAAAACAGTTGATCAAGTCGTAATCACTTTTCCAATACGGCATTATAGTATATTGATATATTTTATATTGTTTTTGTATATTACTTAGGTACCGAAAGAAAGCCAGAGACATAATATTATTCATTACCGTGATTAATAATTAAAAGTTAAATATTTTAATTATTAATATCAATGGAATTAACAAATAATTGTTATTCGTGATTAATTTTAATCATATTAGTATGTTTCAACACGTTTAAATTTAGCATGTATTTCCGTTTATTCTTATAAATGTTTCCTAATTATAACATATTATCATTTATTTTAATCCGTTAAAAATACTTATCACGTGTAACTGTATTAGTATAATAGTTAAGTGAATTAGTATAAAATTCTTGTAAAAAAACGTTTTTAAGAAACAAAAAGTAATCTTTCAATTCTTACTTAAAAATACTATCGATAAATTTATGATAACTAAATACCTAAACATAAAAAAATAAATTATTTTGAATAAATATTTTTTTATCGAATACAGTTGATTCGCCGTTGTCGTTTTAATATGCAAATACCAAAAATGGCCAATAATGTGTAGATAAATGGTCGCAAACATTTTATAAATTCTGTAATTTTATAATATTCTATAGAATTGAATATTATAATGTTTACGCCGTTGAAGGGTGGAACGCGATAAAAAAAAGACACTTTTAAATCGTTGCACTTAGACTTAATACTTGTTGATAAACATAATAAAATAATCTGTTTTAGCTCGGAAAAAATAATACTTATGCATAACCGGAATCGAATTTACATAAATACACAGATTTTTTTTTTATCGTAAACCTAACATTTCAATATTATCAAAACGTAGGTACCACACATTTCAATATAATTCGTATTTACAATTTGTATTACAAAATAACCTCTTGTTAGCTAGAATGGAGTATAAGTGAGTACGTCCTTATATTTTTAAAAACAAAGTATGTATCTATATTGACACGATATGAATTGTTTAGTTTTAGTTGAATAAAAACAAATACTTTGAATATTATAATTTGCTATTTCCAAACCAAGACTACTTAAGGTGAGTTTTGCGTCACAAATTCCTTAACGGCAATGTACTGTCTTTACACAAACGGAATTAACCGAAACGAAAAACAATCATAAAAAATAGCAGAAAATCTCGCATATTTCTACAGTATAATATATAATATCTACAAGAGTCTACAACACGCATAATTCTGGCATATACTTACATATAATTATTATAATTATTTACACAAATACAAATTTATGTGTGTGTGTGTGTGTGTGTGTGTGAATATGACTTTACAGAGAGTTTTATGGTTTATGAACAACAGGAGACAAAAAAAAAAAAAAACTTTTAAATAAACGATGAGCCCGGTTTGGGTTAGTAGCCTAGTCGACGGTGATTAAGGGACGTTCAACTTTTTAATCCAAATGCAAACTTTTTTCGTCGAATTTTACTTCATTTACTTGCA
Organism: Rhopalosiphum maidis; assembly: GCF_003676215.2. NCBI lineage: Eukaryota > Metazoa > Arthropoda > Insecta > Hemiptera > Aphididae > Rhopalosiphum > Rhopalosiphum maidis. The sequence continues at coordinate 87,388,867 of NC_040877.1, forward strand.
CGTGTATTTCTGTAGAAAATAGCTCACACAGCCTCTCTTTATTACACTGTGTATATGATATATATATATATATATATATATTTGTAGGTTTATAGGTCTGGTTTTTATTTTATTTTTTATTGATTTACTTTAACGTGGTTTATAATGTGTTTCTTTTTTATTATTTTAAATCCATGGATTCATTAATACGTTGCGCAGGGTATTGGCTTATGAAGACATTAGAGAAAATAATGATTAAAAAGTTTTGGTCCGTCCGTTTCTTCCTAAAGAATGGTGGACGGGGTGTACTTTCAGAGCGTACCCGCGATTTTCCCACTCGATCTATGGCTACAAAAATACAATTTATAAATCATTCAACACGCATTTGAAGTCTCGAACCGCTATGTGCGGTGTACTGAATAAGTTTTTTCCTTTCTTTTCAATCAACATTGTTGAACTAATTAAAAACGTATCGAAAAGTTTTTATTTTCGAAACAAAATCAGTTTGAACGAGTTGGTTTTAACAAGTCAGTAAACAATAATGTTGTACCAACAAACATTTTTACTTATATACAATAAAAAGAGGGTGAACAGTCCTTGGATAGCGTTTTATTCTTACAAGACGAAAGCAATTTTTGCTAATATACCACAAAAATAATTAAAAATGTGGTTATTAAACAAATTGGACTATTATTACTAACAGTTCGCACAAAAAAATATTAATTACAAGATTATGATATCTATTTACATAATACATATTTTATTGGATCTTAAAGTTTTAGATTTTACATATTAATTGTATTCAATTGTGTGGATCGGGAGTATTTTCTTTCTGAAAAGCGCAAGCCAGCGTAATAATATTGTATCATAATGAGTTATATTGTCAGTTTTGGTAACTTGAATCTATTTCACATTAGTTTACTGATTTGTTGGCTGTATTATCTTACAAATACTATTTTATGAGATATCTAATGACTTAATAGGATGACACACTAACATATTGTGTTGTTAACTTTAATATATCATTAAATTCACCTATTATTAATTTTAAAAATAACAACATTATTTTCATATAATATATGCTTGAAAAGGAAATATCATAAAACAACCTAAGTATAAGCACTGGTATTTGTGTAATAATGTTCTTAGGTATCTATTTTTATGTTTTATAATAGGTCATTTTAAATTGAATATCAATGCTAACACAAAATTGATGTTAGTTGGAAGGAAATAGGAAATAAAAATGAAACAAATTCATATTTAAAAAAAAAAAAAACAAAATTTGATAAATCTAAGGAGTTATTAAACGATTATTATCGGTGTTATTATTTTTTTGTTGCAGTGATATAATCATAAAATTAATAAAAAAAAAAGTGTGTTTTTCTGTGTAAAATTACACGTATTATGTATACATTGTAGTAAGCTCATCTGACCGTGCCAGACAGTCGAATACCGCAAAAATACGACAAGTGTATTGCTCGCCACAAACCGACACGTCGGGACTACAACTCTCGTTTTACACTTATACACACTATTATATGTGTGTTTCCATTCGTATGCACTGCATAAATGGACCAAAACAGTAGAATTAACTGTCGGCGCGACAAGAATTTAAAAATAATAATAATAAAAAAAAAAAAAAAACGTGATTCGACTTAAACGTGCCGGCGAGTGCGTTAGGTTTTCGATGCATTTTGAGCGAACCACCATAGTATTGTGCACTGTAATAATATATACTATTATTATATAGCTCCGGACCGTTTATTACGCCATAAAGATGTTTGGAAATAAAATAACGAAATTTATGGCGGCACGCCGGAAAGAAAAAAATCGTCGTCGTCGTTATTAATAAAACAACAATAATAACGTTGACATTTAAACGTATATTATACTGCAGTAAATATCACTGCACCTATATAGAGGTACGTATTTAAGATCCAGTCGGAATATGATATTATGGATGTTCTTAGACACGACATTACGATTTGCATTATTGTCAATACGATATTCTATGCGCACCTATAACATCCGTATTAATATAATATTATACATACGACCTCACCGAAATCAAAAAGACCTTATTTTCACCGCGCAGATGTGCGCGTTCGCGATATAGAAAACCGAAATGTTTTTTAAGCGTAGCATTTCCACTGCAATTTTTAGCCCGTTTATATGATAATCATTTCTGCGCGCAGTTACTGTCGAACTGATATAATGTATAGACTCGAACGCACGTGGGCATTAATACTCTACGCGTATATGAAATATAATATAGTTATCGTGCATTATGTATAGGTATGGGAGGCGGAGGATTCACTCCACACAAACTGTCATATGAAACGATTAAGTTTGATGAGCCAGCGTAATAAATTACACGTATTTAACACGAAATGTGATTTATTAGTCAGTAATAAACGGCCTCCGATCGGAATGGTTTTTCAAACGCAATTATTCATGATCAGACATAATATTGGATCAGACATATTGGTTCGCGTCTGAAATGACAACCCCTGCGTGTCACGGTTCATCCACGGCGAACCGATGATATACTACAACGTGCGTGCGAAGTGTCTATCGTTAACACTAAACATTTTAATCGCTTATAATTTATAATATAATTTCCGTGTAATCGTGCGTTACGTTTATAAAACCAACGCGGAAATCAATAGATAATTCCGATTTAATGTCGTGTAGTCATTATAATAACTATGATATTATATGCATATCACTTTTAAATTATTTATGTATGTAATCTGTAAAACAACAATACTAATGTGTATGCAAACGCATATAATATCGACAGAAGCGTCGTACGCATAATATTTTATACACATATATCACACGATATCCAATAGTTTAAAATTAAAAATTTCGTTGGATAATAATAATATCGTCGGATTGTGATATTATTTTGTTCGAAGTCCTTTTCGCCAAAAATCGTATTTCAATAGTTACACAAAATAAATAGCATATAGTGCATAACAGTGTACCTATATGCGTTATAATATTATATATGTATATATGTATTATGTAATGCATATCGCGCGAGTATCCATATCGAATACTACTAACATGAATGGTAAATCGCGATATTAATTCGTGGCTATTACGCCGGCGGACTCTCTACAGTCGCTAGACCGTCGGCATCACGATGTATTGCGTTTTACGAGTGAACCGCATACATGTACATACATAAAATAACGATAACCCGTAAGTATGCGTATAATGTCGATTCAATCTGGCGACATTTTATCACCGTCCCTCGTTTATCACAATTTTCCGGGGCGAGCCGTCGGATATGCACCATATACGTACACACACATATATATATATATATATATACACGCGCATGTAAATATACATCAGAGCGGGGGCTATCCCATACCGATCAAATAATTTACAACTAATACCCGTCGGTCGTATATACATATATATTATTATATCGTATTTTTTTTTTTTTTTTTATGACGGTTTCTCGTGTATTTTTATGTGGTCGGAATAAAACGAAACTGTACGCACAACCTATTATAATCGCTATACCGCAAGAGAGGGTCTCACTACCGCTACGTGCTGTGACGTCTCATACCGATTGTATAACACGTAATAGGGATACTACGACGTAGGCTTAAGTATTAGGATATCGACCACCGATATGTATTATGATAAAATAACACGCAATAAGAACACTACGACGTAGAAATAAACAACTACTTGCGATGGAGAAGCACCATCTGCACACCTGGACGGCAACGTATTGAGCCTAGGCGATACGAATAATAATAATAGGAGAATTATTAAAAACACCTATTACTACTTTAACCTCCGGACACAAACGAACTCCACGATACATTGTAAGCCTATAATCGAAAATATGATTTTAAATTAATCTCGAGTACTGAGAATCCCGAGCGAGGCTGAACACCCGCGCGCGGGCAAGCATCAAAGGATGTCTCATATACAGATTAATCATCGCACGTGCATCCTGAAACGCGTGTAATAGCGCGAGGACAAATGACGCACTTAGGAATAGGCCAGAAGAGACATGAGTAGTAGGTCGGGGGACACCGACTGTATAAAGGGGCCCTGGAGAGGACTCCGATAGACGTGATTTACCAGAGTTGGCGCAGGCACCTTCACGTCAGTCCACACCAGAAATTAGTCATTTGTACTTGGAATATTTTCAACTAAAACGATAAACGACACTTGGTAATATTTTGACACTTTTTATGTCGACACGACCTGTGTTTTCGGCAATCGGTTGTCGGCCCACTACACTACCGCGATTCGGGCCCGATGTACGTCCGACGGCGTTAAGGTAAACAAAAAACAAAAAGCATTAGTTATTTAAGCGTGCGCAATATAATATAATATACTGTCTGTATCGTTGTCGTGGGCGGTTAAGGTTATTGCAGTATAAGAAGTGAACGTGCGGGCGCGTCTCAAGTACTGCGGTTTGTGTATAGTGAAATTTTCTCGTTTGCCACAAAGTAAACGCGTTATTGTTATTTTGTAATGATAATAATGTATATTTTTACGGCAGCCGCGACGGCGTGGCGAGAGATTGAAACCGCCGAGATTTTTTTTTTTCTTATTTTAATCAACCACGTCCGTGTAAAATTGGATAAGCCGAAATATCGCTATATTTTCGACCGACTAAAGGGCTACACACTGAATACAGTGAATATAGTGACGCCGTCGTATTTGAAAGAAAAACGTGAAATATCGTTTATTTTTGGAGGACGCGCGGCAATGAGTTTTCTTTAGACAATTTTGATTATAAATAAAACTCCGTCGAGCAATATTATAAATACGTAAAACGTCTCATTTCCTCAGTGTATTTTAAGTTATTTTTATACCGCTAGTGTAGCGTCGACGAGGCGTTATATTAACCGCGAACGGGTAAAAATTTGGTTTTCAGCACAATACGTGCGCGAGTCGTTCGCATTATAAAAGTGTATGTTGTGTTTTTTTTCACCCGTTTACGTCTAAAGCCCCACGTTTGTTCCCGTGTCCTCGAGGTATAATTTACTACAGTCAACCGCAAACGAAAATGTAACGCTATTAAAAAGTTTAAATACGTATTTTGATTGTTATTACTTTATGCGTTGAGTAAAAATTATGTCTGTGGAGGTAAGTATGGAAAAGTTTTTCGTATAAAACACGGAATACTATGTATATTAATTCTACTGAATACCGTATTTAATAACTCGAGAACGTTTAATCCGGAGCGATGAGCAGTCACGAATCGACAAACTCTAACGATCGTTGGATGATGAGAAGAAGCGCACGGCCAAACGAAGCACATACACGTCATAATCATAGACGGTGCTAAGGGGGAAGGCGAAATCGTCCCGCAAGACTCATTCTTATCATACTGCCATACTTTCGCCTCCCTCCCCCCTCCAGTCACCAAATATTGTGGTATTCATTTTTATAACTCAATGTTTATTAGACTTAAAGCAGAACTAAAAGTTTAAAGCCATTTTATTATTTTTTAAGCTCCTCCACAATATCTATAACTTTCTATTACAAAGTAGACGTACAACTTCCATTATACAATAAGATACTGTATTATAATGGACATTTTTGTTAATAGTTACACTAAACGTATAATCGTAAAAACCGTCAATAATTATAATCAGTAAATTCGTATTCGTTAATCAACATTATTTCCGCTCATGATACAAACTATATAGATTATACAAATTTGAAATTATACATACTTGACTATTAAAAAAAAGACATTTTGTCTTCTCTCTAAATATTTGAATTACACGTCTGAATAGTACTAAAAAACTATGCGTTATCTTATCATACTATTATAGCCCTCAGTCCATCTAATATGTCCGAAAAGTTACACATCAATCTAATTATTTGCGCGTCAAGTCAATATAATATCAAAATTAATTTTTCTTTTTCAGTAATCCATAAAAAAAGAGCTTGTACAGTTAAATTTATTGGAAATTCTTCATTAATTACTGTCGAAAAATCTGAATTGAAATAAATTGATTCATCAAAGTGTCACCGATATACGAGAGTGATATGGGACTTTTTTGACCTTGGTATACTATTTTTTTTAATATGGCGGAACTTGACCTAACCTTTGGTACACGTTGTATATGTATGACTGGTATAATATGACGTGTAATAGCTGATGAACTATTATACTATTATTATATTCGTACCCAATTCCTATAAAAATATTATCGTAGCGACAGGACGTACTCTATTATCCTGGCATAAGTGTTGAAGAATAAAGATCATATTCGCATCGGTACATCGTGTACATTCCTGGTTTATATTTTGGCATGAAAAATAGAAAAGACAACCCGTCAAAGAGCGTACGTGCGTGTTTTGCGGTCAGTCGAATTGCGGTAATGTTTACCAAACGATTTAGTAGACCAGGCACGTCGACCGCGCGTTTTTCGCCGTCCGGTAGACTAACACTTACTATGGCATTATTAAAGCGTCAATTGTAATTTATTATTATTTTAGTTAAATTAAAACATTAACTAAAATAAAATAAACGAAAAGACAAAAATTTAAAATAATTAACGATGTTTTTTGTTAGTGATCTCGCTGTCGAAAAGATATTACTAAACTATAATTTATTTCAACGTTAAGATTTTAAATTTTCGAATAATCTTGAATTAAAATGAACTATTTAAAATATTTTAAAGAATATTATTGTTAAATATTTCGTTAATTTTAGTCAAAATATGCATATTTCCATTAATTTTCATTCGTATATTTTACATACCCATTTTATATTTTCTAAAAATAATGAATTTTTTTCTTTTTTTAACCCACGTATTTTAAATAATATGAAAAATAAAACTCAATATTATTTAACGAAAGTATTTACTATGATCTTTGCAGTCAAATATCAATTTTATAATAACGAGGTTATGCGCATATCTATATCGTAATAATATTCCGAAATACAATTTTATCGTTGATAACGATAACTGATAAGTAATCGAATTAATTTATTCTACATCTATTTATTGTTTATTTTTTAATATATTTGTTGTATACAACGGACATTTAACAGTATTTTTAATTTTTTTTTCAATTTAATAAGGTATCAAAATGCCAACTAGTAGGTATTCCAGCGATTTTAAAAATACATTTTTTTTCCATATTTTACATTTGTTTTCGCGCATATTATTATCAAGTCAAATATTTTTTTTTTTCGGAATGTTAAATTATCTTTTTGCATATTTATTTTTTTTTTTGCATACTTAACATTATTATTCTTGCATAATATTAGCGTGTTTATTTTTTTCTTTTTTAGCTCCTATAACTTCCAAACCCTATTGAAAAGTTTCCAAATAATACATTCAATTCAGTCTTAGACCAACATTAAAAAATATAACCGTGAGTAAAAAAAATTCTCTGTTTTGAGAAGTATCTCAAAAAAACTTCTGCAATCGTTATATATTATATATATCCTAATCTAGAGATTTTAAGGTTATATTTCTGAATAGTCAGTTTTAAATTTATTGGAGAAAAATTTTTAACAAACAGTGAGACACCTGATCACTAGGTTGGTGTGTTTAGGATGTTTAAGTATTTGTATACTATCAAGATTAGGAATGAAATCAATAAATAGAAAATGTTTAATCAGTTTAAATCTACAATGTGCATCTAAAGTAGTATATTCGTTAATTGAGTTTATTATTTCAGTAATAGGAACTTTATAAAGTATTTTTAGTAACAAATTGGTTTCTAATTCGAATCTTATGTTTAGATTTTTTCGTACATTGGTGTATAGGTATAAACGTGACTGTTTTAAATGTATACAGGTTTTATTTTTTATATAATATGCATATAAATAAATATGACTTTGGACAAAACAAAGGCGTTCGTATTTTAAGAAAAAAATAGGTTGGGGAGTAAAAAGATTTATCGACCATCGTTGACGAAAATCCCTTTTCTATTCCTCCCGGAAGCGACGCGAAGTGGACTTAAATTCGCGATCCACGGTATTAAATAACAGATTTATATAATAATATAAAATAACATCTACGACAAGAGCACCATGCGCCCGTGAATTTATATATATATATATTTGTACCGAGAGCGGTGTCTTTACCGTACGAATAAGTTTGTCATTAGGATTTGGGCACGACGATTTATTACAATAATATGCACACTCTAAAGTCTAAAGCATTTTCCTACTCATCGCATTCGTACGGTTACACGTATTCGATGCAATTTTACTATTTCTAAAGACGGAGTTCTATTTAATACCACTATTCATATACCTATCTTAGTTAGAATCTGCGGTATAAGCAGTGTAAGTACGTGGATTTTAACATGTACAGTATACACAAAAGTCGTAGGTATATATTGTAGTTTTATTTTACAAATAATTTAAAATATAAAATATTTTAATTTGAATTTGTTGTAGTGGAGTACGTGAGTTGAAATAAATTCCAACACGTTTTTTTGTTATATATATGTATAGGTTAAGTTATCAATAATATATTATTCGAGATAAAAATAAACATTTATGTTATTATTAAAATATCTATAGTGATCTAAATATAATCTGCTGGTTATTACTTATTATCAATAATCTTGAAATAAAATAATTATAATTTATACACGAGATAAAATAAACTAGCGATATCAAAACAAAAAAAAAATGATATACAATATCCACTGAGCCAATTATAGAATATTGTTAATATGAGAATTGAATAAAAAAAAAAACAAAAAAATTCTTTATATTTTCGTACCATCATATTATTTTGGTTTTAACATAATTTACATTAAATTTGTTTTTCTTGGTAACATAAATTTTATTTAAAATTTTGTTTTAGCTAAACGAAAAAAATATATTCACTTCTAAAAGAATAACTTAATTTTTTTAAAAGACACATTTTCGTTTTAATCTTTCAATATTTATTAATTCGTGTGTTACTTGTAATTACGTATCAGTTACAATAAACTAATTGATAATTATATTTAATCAGAAATGTGTTTATTATATTATTATATGGTAGGTACCGATCTATTTTTCTCCAACAGTTCGATAGTTTCTAAAATCGAATATTCATATTATTTCCGCATGACTACTTTAAGTATTGTCGGAATGATTGTTCATTTTAAAAAGTATAATCGTTGTTTTATTTTATTTTCATTCATTTTTAAACGAGTATATCAAAATATGATTAACAAAATTAAATATATAAAATGGCGTTGGTATTTAAATATTGTTTTATTTAAAATATATTTGATTAATAATTTATATTTTTACCGGCATTTCTCATTAAAATTAATAAATAGGATAATGACAGAATCAAGAAATATGATATTAAAATATTATTGCATTTATAAGTTATAATTTATTTAATTTATTTGTGATGATTATTTACTTGAAATATGCCATATTTTTATAATCCGTCTGATTTGACTTTACTATTATTTAGTGTAACATAAAAATATTGGAATTTCAAAAATGTACGCTTAAATACTTTGAATAACTAGACAGTTAAAACTATCGTCATTCTCCTAGCATAAGTTTTATAATTGAAAATATTGTAAATAAATAAGAGCTAATTGTCTTAAACGATTGAAAAAATGTAAATGTTCCTGAAGAAATATTGTCAGATTTTTTACATTAAATTATAATGGTGTCTGAAAAAATTGATTTATTCACATGTCTACTGGAAATAAATTAAAATAAAGTTTACTGTTATATTATGAAAATCGTCTTGTATACATAAATACTGAATTAAACAAAGTAAAAAAAAAATTAATTTTTAGAATCCAAAATATATTAATTTTATCATATTACTGCATAAACTGATTTTAAAACGTAATATACAATAATGCTAAACGATGGATAGTAAATAACACAGATAAACGTAACTTAAAAATTCAATATTTACATTATTATATTTTTTTTTTTTAACTATAGTTTAAAGTTTAATAAAATGAGCCGCGCATATTTGAAATGGAGTTATTAGTTTTTCATACGCCGTACCATTAATATCGCGTTATAAACGCATAGTATTGTAAACTATATATTGCTTTTATAACCGTGAATGGAGTAAACGAGCGCATAGATAATTTACTAATAATTTAGTTAATATGTATACGCGTGTCGTACCTATTATTGTAAATAACACGGTTTAAAACGTTTGAAATCACTAAATCGCCGTGACGCGTTCGATCATAACGGTATATCGTATATTTATCGTATACTATGCTCTGTATGCATTGCTTTGAAACGATTTTCGTTTAATTCTTCGGAAATAACCGGCCGCCCCGCTTTATTACACAATACAGTAAAATCTCGATACGACGGAATCGCTTGGGACCGTGCAATTTTTCCGTGTTGACAGGGTTTCCGTTTTGACGGGGCTTAACAAAAAAATGAAATTTGAAAAAAAGCACCAAAGAGATTGTCCGTATTACCAGGGTTTCCGTTCTACCGAAGTTCCGTCTTATCGAGGTTTTACTGTAGTGTTATCGTTTCGTGTAAAACGCGTCCGCGATAGAGTTGTCGTTGATATACCACCACCACCACCACCACCACCACCACCGCAACCACCACCACCCCCCCACCACACCAAACCGAGACGACCCGGGTGTTTTATTCGACTAATATCCGCCAATCGTGCCAAAGCGGCGGCGGCGAGGTGTTTCGGCTAGAGGTTACGTGTACTTACGCGTATATAATATTATTATCACCACCTATATGCGCGGCCAAAAGTTTTCGGCGAGTTATGTGCATTAATTTTGTACGCGCGCGCGCTCTCCTCAACGCCGAGTTAAGTATAGTTTTAATTATCCGACCAGGCGTGGTGCACTAGAACGCGCGCGTACGTATATACGTACCTACCTACCCGATATGCTATGGACGCGTTATAAAATAATATATTATATCGACCCCAACGAGAGCCAAATTTTCCACCGCCCGCGATCATAAAACACAATATGATATAATATATTATGTATGTGCGAATAACGCCGTACACGTGATGATATTATATTACACCGCGGAGAGCCGTCCGTATAGGGCACGCACAGTTGTTAGTCTTACGATGCGCACACGCCGCGCGACGGCGTCGGAAATGCGCACGGTAATCTCGTCGGTGCGCGAGAGCGTTCGAATATCCTACAGCTTTTCTGCACGAGTGACGAAATTACTTTAAATTTACTCTATGAACTGCGATTTCGTCTACCCCCATGCGTCGTCGCAATGACGTCTGTGCGCGGTCGCCTGTTGCCGGATTGTACAAGCACACGTAAACGCGTAGGCACATACCGTATACACCTACGCGTGCGATGTATGATTACCGTTTTGATATTTTTTGAAATCGCGACCGTCGCGCCATTCCCGTTGGATTTATAAGTCACACTTTTGATCTCGGATTTTTCTATGCTCTCCCCTTTTCGTTTCTGTTTAGTTTTTTTGTTAAATTTCAGCTCTGGCAATTGCTCCATAAGTCGTCTTTACGCTACTGGTTCTGGTCGCGTATTTCCGAAAACTGACTGATTTGGGGCGTAGCCGCCGGTGAAATTCCGTAAATCGTGTAGTTTTAATTTCCCTATACCGCTGTGTACATGATATTATGTTATTATCGCTCAAAATCGGCGAGTCTCTGTGACTTGTGCAGTTTTATGTTTCATACGCCATTGCAAGAAATATTTATGAATTATACATTATACTACTACAGCGCTAACCACGTAAACGCATACTAATTAAAGTTTAATTACACACGTTTTTTCTTATTATTAATATATACACCTTAAGATATGTTTCTATAAATTAATAAATTATGACATAACAAAACTGCTACCTATACACGAATGTACGAAATGATACGAAAATCAAGACACCAATAGACACATATTATACTGTATACAAAAAGAAATTCGACGGTATACATTTTTGAAATTTGTTTTCGAACAATGTGGAAATTCGTAATTATTTTTTATGATTTTACATACTTATTGCTCACGAACATATCTTAAAATGTAATTGACTAATATGCCTACAGTAAAATTTTAACGTATCTAGGTATTTTTACAAATTTAAACGAATAATAATATTTAATGACTTAATTGAAAAGCAATAGTGATTGAATTACTTAAATTTACCTAGATATAAATAATAAATAAGATTATACATACAATGATATTTTATAAATATTACTCACAATAGATTACCTACGTGAAAAATAAAACTACACAAGTCACAGAGACTTGCCGATATTGGGCGATAATAATAGTATTATGCCCTTAACAGTATAGGGAACATTACTGATTTACGGAATCTCATCAATTTTTTCCAATTATGCGCCAAATCAGTTGGTCATCGGAAATCTGCGTTCCAGTCAAATAACGGGTCGTCTCATCAAAAATAATGATTTATTTATTTTTCTAAATAATATTATAATACTCCATAATATTGTCGTGAGTCATGACACTCTTTCTTATTGTTATTACGTACGTATTTTTTAATTTAATTCAATTTTTTTTTTTTTAATCGGCAATATACACACTGAAAACAGTGGAAATCTTTATTTTAATTAAAATTAAAAAATAATAATAATAAAACATAATATAGCACTCACCGCTCGTGCATATCATTATTGAGCCCATCCAACTGAAATCGACCGGACTTCCAGATTTCAGAAAGGTCTCAATATATATACAATTGCGCACTGTATATGCTATATCGCCTATATATACATATAATGCGCGAGTGTTTGCTAATGCGTGTATACTTCACACGGTTTTCCGTTCTTCGATTATTCTCGCCATAAATCGCAACTCGGAGCCATTGTCGAACCATTGGCGGCCACCCCGAAATCAAGAAATATATCACACATACACACATGCACACACCCACATACAAACGTAAGAAGTAGAGGACGACGGAGACGATAATATATCTCTCACTGTCTGGGACGACGTCCGCTGCTACCGATAAACAATACCGACCTTATAAATATTTTTAAACGTTTGCATCGGTCATGTTTATACAGATACGAAGATCGATGTTCGTAGCGTCGGAAATCGATAAATACGTCGGAGACGACGACGACCGCGTTTTGTTCAGGTATTACGAGTATCAGATACGCGATTTTCAGACGAATGCTAGTCTACAATGCCGCTGATGATATAAAATATAAAGTTATAATGTTTTCTTTTTTAAACAGTATTAACAATGCTTAAAAGATCTGGCAATTAATGTATTTTGTACTTTTTTCCCTCATTAAAAAGTAAAATTAAATACACTACAATGGAACAATGCAATAATAAACACAATGCAAACCACTGCAAACGTCTTATTCTTTGTTAGATTGAATGCAAACCCATGTCCTGTATAAATATGAAATAAATATCATATAAAAAAAAAGTAAACATATTTTAAGTCATAAGTAAGTATTTAATGAATGGCTTACAATATGTTATGTTCATCAGTTAAATATTTGACCTCCAGTACAGCAGTATTGAGTGTACTTTTTGCGTAATCTTCGCGGTGCTATTGTACGATATTATATTGCGTAGGCTTATAATGTTTAATCAAATTTATAAGTAATAATTATTGACTTTTAACATATTAAAGCTTTTCAAACGTTATGTGTTTTTTCGTTAGCTAAAATATTTTTAATTTACAATAAATATTTATTAATATAATATACACGTCTTATAAAAGTAGAACAAAAATGACATAAGGTTCACATAAAGTGATAAAATATCCATTTATGCTACAGTATATATTAAAGTAACAATTTTTCATTATAGTAAATTATCTGGATATTGGAGTTCAATTATTGAGCTTTTTTTTTATATATATATATATGTTTTCAGTTTTCAATAAAATGTTTAAAAAAAAAAAATATGAAAATATAATTTAGAGGAGAAAGTATTTTATAAAAAAAATAATAAATTAGGTATTATAAATTAGGTAACAAATTAGGTATTTGTCATAATATTAAACGTAGTTTCATAAGATTAATTCTGGAAAGTTAATATCTATGTCATAATCGTATTAAAATGTAGGTATATTATTATAATACTTCATTGTCCAATTGTTGTTGCTATAATTATTATTACATTTTCCCGTATTAATTCATTTTTTTTACAAATAGTAAGACTAGAATAAGTATAAATTATTCGTCTTACATAAAATATAGTGTAGAATCAAGTTAGGTAATTAAAATAAAAATTGGTTAAGTATTAATGGCTTATATTTATGACTTTAAAATGTTTTGGAGTAGAAGACTCGTGACTCGTAAATTACTCGTGATATATTTCATAGTTATTATATATAACTATTTTGATGAATAAATCACTTTTATATTTTCATATTAAAATAACTAGATTTGTTTATACGATTCTATAGCATCTCATCATTAATCTAAGGATATTTAACTATATTACACACACACACACACACATATAATAATCTATAATTTAAATTTGAAATTTATTTTGAACATATTTAATTTTCAGGATATACATTCATAAAAATATAAATTGTTTTTATTTTTTTTATATGCAACATTTTTTTTTAACACACACGGTTATCTTATAAATTAAAGACAATAAGACCAAATGCTCAATCTTTGAGTCTATTTATAACAGTCAAAACCTTTTCATCGAACACAGACTAACGGAAACTTCCAGGGTGAAGTACAATATTTCTAAGTTCTTCCACCAATGTCTAGAACAAAGCGCTACAGCTAACAAACAATAGCTAAGATCAATATAAATAATTTATTACAATAAAAAATGTAACCCTCACAAAAAACGTTGACAACTTTAAATAACATATTATTCACATAATATTATTACTAATATTATCAGACATTGGCCAACTTATCACATGCTATGGCTTATTTTTAGTAAAATAAAAAAATATGATTCATTTTAGTTTTATAATTATTATTTAATAATTATAATTACTCCCAAGAATATTAAACAATATGTATATCGCAGTAACACTTGGTAATACGAAAAAAAGAGAAATTTTAAGTATTCTAAGTAATAAAAAAAATGTATTTAATGTTTTATAGTAAAAAATATCTTAAGCTTAAAAAAATGTTTGCATATTTATATAGATAAAGTAAAATAACTGACCATTTTTAAATTAAAATACTATGAAAACTCCATTAACGCTACAAAGAAAAAAAATTAAAATCTAAATAAATGTGTTCAGTGTACAGTAATTAAAATGTTACTGTATGTGTGAAAAACTGTAGTTATTGAAAAAATAAATTTATAATAACAACGAAATTCAAAACTTAAAATCTAACCAACACAATTTTTACAAGTAATGCTTTAAATATTTCAGATATAATAATGGGAGTGTCCATATTATAATACAACGACAATATTCTATGTATTATATTTATTTTACGTTCCAAATCTAATATTTATATAGTTTATGATGGTCATGAATCATGACTCATGATATTGCAACTTCGTTAAGTCCATATACACACATATTAATATATATATATTATGTGTATTATTAACTTCTAAATATAATTAATTAAATTAACATATTATGTAATCTGAAATTTGTATAAATGTGAATATTAATTTATTATGTAAATATATGATTGTAATAGCACGCATGACATTTAGGGAAAATTCACGTTTTTTAAACTGTATTTTTAATGAGAAAAAACTTATTTTATTTTTAAAGTTATTGTAAGAAAATTGATGAAAGCCATTAAGTATCAATATGCCTATCTGTTAAAAATTATATGTATGAAACTAGCATGTTGTACAATGTACGTTGTCTGTATAGTATCTTTATTGAATGAAAATTATCTTGTAAAAATGAAAGATAATATATTTTACAACTAAAATAAATTGCGTTTACTTATAACTTAATTCTTATTCAATAACTTAAAACTTGATAAAATAAATTGCCGAGAAACATAGGTATTTTTTGATTAAATGTAATCCACTGAGATCCGAGTTTAAGGTTTAAAACTTGTTTAATTAAAGTATATATGTTATGTACTTATAAATTTCCTAACTTTTAAAAATTAGAATTAAAACTCCTAAAGTAATTTTTGAACAAATTGAATTTATTGAGCCGTGGATTTATATACCCATAACCAGATTACACGACCTCAACCAACTGGTGTAATATCAGACATCGTAAATATAGTAGTCATTTATTTAATAAAAAATAATAATAGTTTTTCTATTATTCTGAAATTACTGAAACGGTTTGTATTTATTATTTATACGGTGTTTACTTAAAAAAGAAAAAAAAATGAGTTTATTAAAATACTCTATTTTATTTTTGAATTCGTGCAGTATAAAAAGTTAAAACTTTTTAAACCAAAATATTTTAGTTTCTGAGTGATGAATGTTTTCGTTTTACAATGATGTGTGCTTGTTTTTTTCTGTCATTGCATTTTGGGGAAAAAAAATGGTCCTACATTCAATTTTAAGGTTGGTTACTGGATTTTGGTAGCAAAATAAGATCTAGTTGGTACTTGTGTCATGGGCGGATGGAAAATTCCAAGTATATTTCAAAAAAAAAAAAACAGGAAAAACTAAAAACAATTTCCGTGAAAATGAGTGTTATGTAGTTGATAACAATTAAAATGTTGACTCTCTCTCTCTGATACGGTGTAATAGTGACAGATTAATACCTAATGGGGGAACATGAGAGGGTTTAGATTAAACGAGACACTTAGTTCTATCGAATACAATGTAACGTATACTGAAATAAAATGTTGATAAAATATATTTTATTTTACCGATGACCTAGTAGAAATACACGGAACAAGCGATAAATTATTATAATCATTATTAATTTTGTTAAGTAATTAAAACATAGTCTATATGTTGGAACCCTGTGATTATATAGAATATCAATGTAAGTTGACACATGTGTCTAGCCGCTAGAATATATATATATATAATAGTAAAACATAAATACTGTAAAAGTGTTTCACACAATTACACGAGAAGATTAAATTAACGCTATAGTTTTTGACAAAATTTATTTTTATTTTTGAAATTTTAAAAATGTATATTTTAATTTTTTTTTTTATGTAATTTAATAGTTAAAATATTTTTTTGCTCTTTTTGTAGTACTTATGAACATTCGAAATGTTCGTTATATTTAAGTTTATTTTCGATTTATATGTATCATACAATTTTGTTTTGAAGTCGATAAGCTTTAAAATGCAAAATAATGTTCCTCATAATATAAGTTGATACTCCAGGAATTAAATAAAATATTCGTTTTTATTCTGTTCTGTTTGTACAGTATAGTAAAATACTTTATTTTTGGTTGACATTTCTAATGATTTTCAGGAACTACTTAACAGAGAATAATATTATATTTGATCTTATTAACGTGTGTTTTGGTATAATATGTTTGAATGTTGTGAAATGTATTCATCGTATGCGTGCATTATACATAATATAATATAATATATTTAATATACGAATATGGATCCGTAATACTTTATCTCATATGCATTCACAGAACTACTGTATTCGATTCCCAAGGCAAATATACATTTCAATATTTTCGACTCTGATGTGCGTAAAGAATATTAAATAGTTAAAAATCGAATTAGGTACCTACTCGAATTATTGTTGTACACGGGTCGTGTTTTATGGTAATTTAATAAGTTCGATTTTCTACAGTTGCATTTCACCAGTTTGTATAAAATTAAATATTCCTGATGGTAAACAAGGTAAAGAAATAATGGGAAAAAAAATTAAATGCATTATTACATCTTAAGGATACGGTTTTTTCTTCTTCTTAAATAGCGTTCTTCAGTTCATCGTGTGAATAATAAAATGTTTGGTACAACGTACATATTAATGAACAAAATAAACCCAGCATATATTATACATAAACATGCGTTTACTTAAAAATGTTCAAAAGCTTTCATTGAAATTATCCATATACACATTTATTTACTAACAAAAGTAAAAATAATAATAATACACGTTGTCAATTTTTTTCGAGTGTCAGTTTCTATTTATAAAAAGTGCTTTGAATTTCAACAGCTAACTGAATTAATACAATTAAAATGCTCACGTTGAATAGATAAATTAAGCTATAGACTCTTTAAAATTGACACTCCCTATACCTGTTTAAAACTATTGCAATTTAATATAATATGCGGTACATATTTTACTTTTCACTACTGCTGAAATGAATGTAATATGTATAATATTAATTTTTTTATTTTTTAGGAATTTTGATTTCTCAGTAAACAAAACATTTTATGTATATCTTGCGATTATATATTTAGATCCCGGTTAACTAAAAAAATATGATAGAAGTCTCGTCACTACCTATTTGTTTCAACGTTTAGAGGGAAAATGTCATCGTATATTCCATTACAAAAAGGCAATCGCAACATTAAAAACTGTGACTAATGGAAATTAGAGATCTTTCCATTTCATTCCACCACGACGCGTTAAAATTGTTTCTAATTATTGTCTATTATGACGTCTGTGCTCTTTAATATTAAAATATAAATTTTACCTACTTCATGTAAAGTTTCTGAAAGTTCTCTACCACTTCGGTCATATATAATTATAATAATAATAATAATAATATAGGTACATATACGCGAATGACATGAAACAAGGGGCGTTTACTCTCGTCTCAATTTTATCGAAAACCTCTGAACAGCATCATTAGCTTTCAATACGACTTCTCGAGTTAGAATCTAACGGCTCGGCGTCCTGTCAAATAGTAATAATTAGAACCCGAAATCGAATAGTAGCAGTGTATAATAGTGGTGTATTACAATATTATTATAAATACGTACCGATCGGTATCGTATCTTATCTACAAACGTCGTCATTATCCATAACATTGTAATAATAATAATAATGTCGATCGAACATTAGCGTCGCGTACAGAATACTTCAAGAAATAGTATACATATAAACGCCAATTGGTTTTTTATTATTAGGTATTAGGCACGTAAACAAAAATAAATCGATTAGAGGGGGGGGGGGGTTACAAAATTTAGCAATACAAATTGTGACGTAACATAATAAAACAATTTTTTCCTCGTTAATCGAAAATATTTCGGGGGGGGGAGGTGAACTCTAAATCCCCCCATGTATACGTGCCTGATTATTATTATATAATGCGACGACATAGTCTTATTACTTCTATAATATGATTCCGATGGCGATCTGAAAACAACGCTTCGTCAAACTATATAATAATGATAATATGCAGTAACACGCACGTACCGCAGTAAAAATGGAGTACGGCGGATACAGACGTCGTACAATTTTAATCAAATCTCTTTTTAATTTAAAATCATATAATGCTCGAGTTTTTTTTTCCCCCTCCCCGAATACCGTCCAGAATCCGCACTCTATTTCGCTACCCCGACCTGCACACGTATTAAGTCAATTCGTTAAGCCGGCAGATGGAATTATGTGATGTAAATGTTGTTGTAACGGTTCGTTTAAAACAAAACGGGGTTTAAATTTGACGACTTACTAAGCATTTTCTGCTAGTGAATATCGTATAACCGTGGAAACACGATCAAAATTATTTTGTACCGAACTTCAAAGGCGTTTATTGTGCCTTTACTGTCAGTGTTTTAAACAGATTTTTTACATTGATAACGTATTGCACTATTTTTAGTGAAAAAAATATTTCCGTTAAATTCATTAGATCTCATTCTTAATAAAATATTCAAACAACTAACCTGCGTAAAATACGTTTCTTTATGAATACTGTAACGTCCGTTGATGTACTTTTTTAATTTTATTTAAATTATTTTAATTTTTAATAGTAATATGTTTTTTAATTAGTATTTAATAAAATTCTGATAATAAATTGTATTTTAAGATTTTTGTTTTTTAGTATACAAGAAGTTGCTAATATCCAATTAATATAAACATACATAAAGAAAGGGTATTTTATTATCAAAAATATTTTGCACTTAATTTAGTTGTACATATTTACCTTTATAATAATCGACTATATTCGTGTATTTTATTCACTATAAAGTACTGTTCTATGGAGAACGTTTCTTAAACTTTTCGAAAATTTTCATATTACTTGTAAATTGAATATTTTATAAGTGGAACAGTCTATGGTTAAGAGAGAAAACGTTAAAGAACTTTTTATCAAGACAATAGACATATAAAATCGGTATAGGCAGTAAGTCTTAACGTTTGTCTAATATTGAAGGTACCTAATAATATATGACGTTATAGGTTATTATCTATGTTATAATTTATAAACTAATAAACAAGTACTTAATTAAATATTTTGACAAGTTCAAATCATAATAAACTTTTAATTTATGAAATATCTGTTTCCAAAAGTAATTTGTCATAAAACTTTACCAATTACGAAGATGCATTTTCAAATATATACAAATACTAGCTAACATTTAAATAATAAATTATGTTATGATTATTTATTCTTGAAATACATTAGTATGGGTACTTTCAGAAGTTTAATTTGGGTAATCTTAGTTCTCTATATATATGATCTAAATTTTTTTCATTTGTTGTTTTTCTTATTGAAATAATTATTGTAATTAACATCTAATGAACATATTAGTATTATTTTAAATCACAAAAAGAAAATTTAAAGACTATTATGATAACACCTATACAATTAAAATTAAGTAAAATTACAGTTAATTTAATCTCTTAATTTATCGTTAACTATGAGCAATCACATTATTTATTTGGTAGGTAAGTAATAAATTACTACGATAAAAATCTTTTGAAATGTTTACAATCTACTACGATTTTTGTTATTGGCATTTAAGTATAAAATACTTTTTTAAGCGTATTTTATTTCATAAGAATATAATAACAAAAAAGTTGTTATGATATGCATAAATCATTTATTTATCTTTATTCTTTACAATCTGCACCCTTTTTTATGCTTTCAGATTGCGCCGGCTGTAAATCATTGCAGTTAATTTAGAGGCGTATGCAAAAAAAAAAATAATAAAAAATACGTGATTGGATTATGAAACATGGTTTTTCTTTTATTAATGAATACTATTAGGATTTTACATTTTATCCTAAACTTGTTGTTTTAGAAAGATAAATGTAAATTTAATACAATTTGGCAAACATAATAGACATTTGTAATATAATATTGTTATAGAACAAAAAGAATGTTATAAAATCATATTTGTCATTTAAATACAACCCAACGTATGAAATTAAATATGATGCATCTGTCTATTTTGTTGAACAGTTACATAGTATAACAATATAAATAATATATACTTTAAGTTTTATTTAATGCCAAATTTATATAGATCATAATTTCAACATAAAAATATAGTTGGTAATATTTTTTATAGTGTGTTTTGCTCGTTATTTAATACCAATGATTATAAATACGATATTGTATTTAAAATCAATAGTAATACGTAGATGATTAAGGACATATTTTTAAGCATTTATTATTTAAGTTCATAAAAATATTTCTATATTAAGAAATATTGAAATGTGTATGTAATATGCTGATTTGTTTGATCCAAATAATACTTATGGAGTTTTTCTAGTAAAATATAAGATAAATGAATCATAAATTCATAAATAAGTACTTTGTCTTATCGAAAACCACATTGCCATATTCCGAACAATAAAGTATACATAGGTTAAATAAATTGCAAAAAATGCAATTAAAATGTATTAATATTTTAAAAATATCAAATGGTAATTATACTTTAAAATTTAAAAAGATTTATTTCACTTATAAAAACGTTAAATTTTTGTACATACATTATAGCTAAAATTAATTTGTATATCATAACTTTTGTATACACTTGTTTTATATGTGTATTTTACAACATAAATAAACAACATTTGTTTTGTGGATAATTTTTAATCAGAGAACTTCATTAAGGTACATTCTAACGTTGGGTTCTATTACTAGACAGCTTGCCTTCTCGTGTAATTTATTTATTTCTTTTCTATTTTCAAATTTCCTTTTTATGCTTTGTAGCATAGATTCTTAATATTATTTTAATAAAAACAAAAAAAGATAAACTAAATATATATTTATATATTCGTGCAAATTTATCAAATAATCTGTTTTTTATGTTATTTTAATTAAAATCACCTATTACAAATAATTTCAAAATATTTTTGATGTTACTTAAAATATTCTTGAGTATTAATTATATGATAATGAATAATGATATAATGTTTCATTCACTAAAATAAGTACTTAAATTGTATTTTTAATGTAATTGATGCAAAATTTACTGGTTAGAACTTAATATCAGATTTTTTAATGACTGATAATATTTGTATAACGTACGACATTTTGTGTGCAATAAGTGTGTGACATAACTATAAAATTTATAACACAAAAAAGGATGGTAACGATTCTTCTATAATTTGCCTAACATTTTCTCTACCAAAATTATAGTTAAGATTCGCGATAACTTTTTTTTTCTTAAAAATAAAGTTTAGATGATCTACTATTTTTCATTTACTTAGGCTAATATTTGTTCATCAGTTTTTCTCAGTTCTAGCTTGTCATTTTTATTCTCCTCCGTAACTACATTTCTATAACGAATAGTTTATTAATTCTCCTTTTTTCTATGGACCACGCTTCACGTCCAATCTAGGTCAGCATTCTCAATATAAATGTTATTAAAAAAGTCGATCTAATAATATGTTAATTGTGAGTTTATGATTAGAATTTAGGTTTTTTCTTTTTTGGAATGTTAGTCTTACAAACACTATTATTCGCTTGACAAATACTTGTGTATCTGTTTGTAATTTGACTATCAAAGTATTAGAGAACTTTGACTTGATCTATGCAATACAACTCATTTTAAAATAATTAAAATTGACTCTCGACGTAGTGAGTCTTGTTCGTAACTATCAATTTATGATTTTCGAAGACGTTGATACTTGAGCACATTCCATTAAAGCTAATTTTATCAAGCTCCTCAATATGTAGTTTACATCTGAAGATTTGGTATTTTAATATAATTAAGATAAATGTTTAAAATAATATCTTAGTTCTTAAATCACCGAATATAACTTAAACTGCTAAACCTGTAGAAATACCTTGTCAGCAATAATTTTTATTTTACGAAATCCCTGTATTTGATGATATTGTTATTTGTAATACACAAAAATTGCAATTGTATACTATAGTAATTTTACCAATATATTCAGTTATTCAGTATTTATTTATTACATAATTATTAATTATATCATAAATCGTATGGAATAATATAAAACCCGTTTATTGAAGTATTTTGTAGTTTTTGACATTTAATTACCTATATTAGTAACAATGGTCTTAAATGTTTCATTTCATGAATGCGAGCCAACGTAAACGTGCCAGTAAAAGTCGTTAATTTTATTATTGAATTGAATTTGAAACATATATATTTTAATCAACTAAGTTGAAAATAGTTCTCTTAATTTTGCAAATTATATTCCTTAAAACTTTTCGATTCTACATATTGTGGTATCGTGAGTATTCTCAAAAACTTCGGTTGAAACTTTCAGAACACTATATACGGTAAACCTTTATTATTAAATACTCGGATTCCATCTTCATAATGATAATAGAATCAAAAATCAGTTGTGAAATAAATCAAATTATTCAGCTGAAGTAGATTCCAACTTTATGCATATAAGTTTAATGATGATGTTTTAAATGCGTATTTTTACTGTATCAACAAAATTTTAGGTACTAAAAATGATTTTGTTTTATAAGTTCATTAAAACTATTATATTGTCTTGGAATATACTGTTGTTCGAGATAAAATCACGTGGCACGGAGTATTTTATTACGAATGCGCGCGTATGCTGTCGTTCAAAAATAAAATAAATCTATAGCGAGTTCACCGCTGACAAACTATTTAAGGGCGAACAAGTCAGAGAGATAATGATGACACGAATCGGTTTATTGCGTACGTCTTGAAATTGTATTAATATATATATATATATATGAATCGTTTTAGAAACACCACTGCAGGGCGCTCGCCGACAAACCCGTCACCCTGTACAATACACAGTCGCACGCATAACACGCACGCGAGGTCAATAATGTTTAAACGCTTATAACCTCCCCCCCCCAGCAGGGTTTTTCGGGCGTATCTGCGTATCAGCGATATGCGGAAGGAATCGAATCGGTGGGCGGTGTAAAGCGAGAGCGTTAAACACGGATTTGATTCAAGAACTTTTGGCTCCAATTGCCGTATGAAACTGCAGAGGTGATGAGCCTCTAGGGGTGTATAACAGTTTCGACTGTGTTCCGGATTCGCTCGCTCAAGACGTGTATACCTATAGATGAAACGGGTATATTTTCCGCGCGAGGATTCTCGTTTCTCTTCTCTTCTTTTTTTTTTATCGGCTGTCACTGCGTTATATATAGACTCGCGGGCCCGAGGTAAAATCGAAAATAATATTCTACTATTATTATCAGGTGTAGTTTTCACTCTGATCCCACATTGTTACGCAAATTTACGTTTTCGCGGGTTTCGTGAATAATTTAAATCCTATGAAAATTACTAAACTCCTGCGCGCAAGTGTTATAATACCGCGGCGATTTTATACGGAATATTACGGCCCGCTATATACTTATGCATGTATTTATACGTATATATTTACGTGGCGATATATTTTATGCGCACCGGTAATCGAGCGCGTTCGAGCCATGGGGTAATATTGAAATTATATTTGCAATATTCGTGAATAATAAGATACCGAAATTATAATAATGAAAATCGACGAGCGAAATTGTGACGATATCTTATAATACGATTATATCGTACGTCATCGATGATGATGATAATAATATAAACTGTCAATAGACATGTGGTGTTTGTGTATTTGCGATTATTGGCCTCATCCGTTGACGCCTGTAGTTGTGCGTTTAAACATATTGTATTAATATTGCAATATTATATTTATGTATACCAACATAACAGCTGTGTATTGTTAAATATAATCCAAAAGTCCATAGTCAACAACACCGTATAAAATATATTGTGTAAAACGCACATCGAAGATCACATGCGAAATCAATAAATAAAATATATTAACACTGCACTATGATAACAGCACACACTCTTCGACGAGTTTTAACGTCCTCTGCGTAATGACTGTAATGCGAAAAATAGTCGTAAAAAATGGGTGAAAATCGCAATTAAAAATATAGTGGTAATTAAGTGCAGCTGGAATACAATCGTTAGCGATGTATTATTACAGTAGCTTTTAATTCGAATGGCTAAGTCTCGTACTAATGTGTCATCTAAAATGTTATTTCGGTTTTTACGAGTCCGCGACTCGTCTTTTGATTTTAATTTCACGATTTCATAATACGCCTATAGTGTAATAGTTGTAGTAACCGTAACGCAATATCGCTACCATATCGTACACGCGTAGTATTCTATAGCGATACAAAACGATAATTTGAGCTCAGCACTATCCTTATAATATTTTTATAAACGTTTCGAAATGTGTTTAGCGACATGGATAATTTAATATTTGAATTACAAACATATAATATCATACTAAACCACTGTGTGTATATGTGTGTTTTCACGAAAACACACCGTATAGCAACACGTATACACAATACTATTAAAACTCTTATATTTCACTCGGTAATTATTATTTGATTATCGCCGCAACGGTATGAAATAAGTCGTTATACCATTCGGTCACTTATCGTTAATATTACACAGCATTTTCCTCTTCACACCGATCATTGACGACGACCTGCACATTGACTAACTCGATACACCAAAAACAACCCTATTTTCATCGCCGCCATCGGTGATCGGTGTGAGTCACGTAGTTATAGTTAGGTTTGTGAAACAATGCATTAAACATATTATTATAAAATATTATTTCGGAGTTATTATTACGATACACAACGTTATAGGAAATCCAGGGAATTATAAAATTTCCATTCAAAATGTGTTGGTGATAATTTTTTATACTACATTTTATGTTTGCTAAATTTCTATTCCAGACAAAGCCAAAATTTACTTCCACCGACATGCCGTCGACAGCCATAATCTCGTGTATAATATATTAAATTATATTTTTATTACGTCGTATTATACTATTACATAGCAACATATCCTTTGTGATTTTGAACTAAATAATACGCTTGGTTTGTGCTAATCGGCAAGAATTTATAAATTCGAAATCGACACTTGATATCTATTCTGCCTACACTCGTTATAATAACTACGATAATATTATATTTCCCAAATATTTTAATAGTAAATATTTTACAACTAACCAATAACAGTATAATACACTACATATTAGTAGTTATATTATATATTATGGATAAAACACGTGATGTACTACCCAAGAGAGTTTGTCTGGAAAATAAATAAATTATAGTAAAGTAAAATAAATAAAACCGTATATAATATACAACAATAATAAGATAATATCATAAAAAATATGAGATGTTTAAAAAAACATAAACGAAGAAAGTATATTTTATCGTAATATACTAACCATTGATACATTATGTAACTAAAAAACTATAATAATAGTAATTCTTTTCAGGCTATTCGACTCGAACATACATTTAGTGAAAACGCGTTCAAAAAAACCGCATCGCACAATATTACATAGGGTTTTCCGGCCGCGTGCTTTTTATTGCCGCCATATTAGCCACGCGTACCATCATCTTGTACGTCGCGCCCCGCGCCACCCGTACGTCGAACCAAGACGAACCGTTTCTCATATCCAACACCATAAAATATAATACATACCTATACATTTCACTTTTTTTCGCGTATTTACTTATTTCCATCTCTGTTTTTCGTGCGTATTTTTCTTCTACCCGACGACGACGGTTTCAAACGTTACTGTCGTCGGCTAATAACCGCACAGTAATTAATAGTTCGTCGTCGGTCAACTCGATTACGCCAATGAGCGGACACGACACGACAAGTAAATCATAATAATAATTATATAGACAGTTCACAAAATAATCGACGACCGAGCGAAGATGTGGCAATCGGTAAATATAATGAGTATAAAATTATTTTTTCTTCTACGCGTCCATTACCGACGATTAAAATAGTGTTGTAAGAGCATAATAATGTTGTACCTACTTGAAACGTTATTATTTATTTTCCGCAATAATTGTCTACGTTTTGTGGAATACATTCAACAAGACGTTTGTCTCCAAACATTATATTTTCTTTTAAATATTTAGTTTTTATTTTCAAAAACAGTGGCTGTTTTAACTGAAAAATTTAATTTATTTAAACATTTGAAATATTTAAATATTAGATACAATTATATTAAACTGCTTAATTAATGTTTATCCTATAGTTTTTCACGATTCAACATTTATTTTTATTTTGTTGGGTGATAAGCTACAACTATACAACAATATACAAATACAGTTGACACCATATCAATGATAATAATAAGTTCATTATGTATACAATAGTTTGAAAAAAAAGCGTGATTTAAAATAATTAATTATTTAGAAAAGAGGTATTTCAGAAACGATAAGTTATTTGAGTATAATACTACAGTATCTTCGGACTTTGTGTTATTAATTAATATTTCCGCGGTTTGTGAGAGGCGTAACGACAGTGGGCCTATTTAAACGTGATCGGTTTTGTCGGGCGTATAAAAAAAGTATAATGTAAGAATACATCACCCGTCCAATTTTCTCGGAAACAAAATCCTAAGTCGTCTTACCGGGGACCTCTAGCCATGTAAGTATATAACACGACATTACGTGGGTTGGTATATAATATACACACTCTTATCCGTACTTCCGAATAGAATATCTTAATGCGGTAAGTTTTCCGGCCACTTGTAGCAGTTAAGGCAAATTATTGTTTTCGCTGTGTGCGCCACAGCCGACTTCTTGGTTCGGAGTAAGTTTCTACACTTATGAAATTGCTTGCTACGACGTTAAATATTATTTCCGCACTCGCTCACACCGCGATTTTGATCACAGAACAATGAAGTGCTTCATATTATTATATAATATATAAAAATATAAGTAATTCGTAATAATATTATAATATTTATTTGGTTCATACTGTGGGTTGTGTTGTGAATTTTTTCATTGCAATCTATAATATTAATATAATACAATAATAAATATAATTTAAGCATTTCAATAACAGTTATATTATTAAAAATCACTAGTCACACCTGCACAGAACATATTTTCGTGATGGTATATAAAATAATTGAAAGATAAGTTAGTTTTTTGTAATGGAAAATACAAATAACTGTAGATAAATAATAATAATAATAATAATACGTAATGAAATATTAGGGTGAAACCTATTCTAAATTCATGAATAATTGTGACTTAATTTAAATTTTATTTTGATTTCTTTATCGTTCAAAAATGTTGTATTTTGATTCTAAATACTTTGAATGTTTGACATAAATAAGCCAGATTTAAACAGCAAATTATAATTGAAATATTATTCCATAATTAAGTACTTAGATAGTGCCTACCGTTAAATTTATATTTATTATACATAATATACATTTTCAATTAAATTATTAAATGATTTTTATTACATAAATTATATACGATTACATTATACTTTAAAAAAAAAAGAGAAGTACTTAAAGGTACTCAAATAACTTATTAATATAGCAGTATGGAAATTATGTAAATTTGAAAATTATATTATTGTATTGTAATAGTTGTACCTTATTAATAATGTTTAATGCGATTTATAAGCACATACGAGGAATAAACTATAGGTAATTTAATACAAATTTAATGACAATGTCAAAATGTAAATAGATAATAGATACGGATTCAAGTAAGATATGCATTTTAGTTGGGCAACGTTGTATTTCTATATAACAATGCTAAACAACTAAAAGTTGATTAAACGCTGACCAATCAGAAGGTATTAAGTTGACTTTCATTTGTTGACATCTTCCGGTTGGTAATGGTTTATTGCAAGAACAATAGTTAACATTTTACCGCAGGTGGAGAGGTCAGTGAATGGCATTATTCGTGACCAAAATCCGGACGTAACATATGCATGCGGTGTATGCACAATTAATCCACTAATTAGTTCTTTAAAGTATTTCGGAATTTAATAAAACAAAACATATATTTTAATATTTATAAAAAGAGTAGGCAAGTGGATATCGTACTGCTGTACGTTAAGGTGTCCATGGGGTTAGTGTTATGTGTGGGTTAAAATTTAATTTGATAATATGTCATTGTATAAAAAAAAACGATTCTGAGTAGTGACAGACTCATAAAGTAAATTCCGTGATATACTTGCCTCTTACAATCTATCTAATTTGCCATTTTACTTTTTCTTGTATTTAATTTTTCTTATTTCTATCAACTGTTCGATTTTGCAATAGATTGTATAAAAACGTTTTAAAAAAAATAGTATTATGGTAGGTTGATATGATTTGTTCCGAAAATATTGCATTTACAATATTATTAGTATTTATTTATAATAAAATATAATAATAATATATATTAAAACCAAAATATATCATAATCGATCAACTTATGTAAATAATTCAAAACTTAATAATATATTCTGTAAATAGTAAAAATCGATTCATAATATACAAATAGATAATATCTAAAAATATATCAAATATATCATTGTGTATATATAAATATGAGAATACAAACATGTGGGATCTTGTTTAAAATTTTCAAAAATTTGACCCATCGAAGGTTTTTTATCGATATTTATAGAAAAAAAAAGTTTTTTAATGAATAAACATTTGCCATTTTACGAAAACAATTGTAAATTGTAATTATTTATGTATTTACAATTATTTTTTTTTTCGATAAAACAAAATATCATGGTTCAAAGATAAAAAAATATCCAATTAAATATTCACCAATGTCGTAAACATTTCAACTTTATAAACGTTTATATAAAAAATACACACATATATTATTGTATAATTAGAACATTCATCGCTCCACTCAAAATATAAATTAAATAATTTTGGTTTAATTAACATATTTGGTTGAAATTCTGTTACTTTGAGGCAGTTTGAGCCAAACAATAATTAATAATAAATTAAACAATGTACTGTTTAATTATTAGTAGTTATTTTGTTATAGTATATATTACCAGTATTACTACAATGACTTATTATAATAAATATTTAGTGTATATTTTTTAATGTATATCTATAATATATTTTTTTTTATTTGCGGTCGGTATCTTTATTTTCAAACTATATGGCGAGCTATAGACTATATTAGTTAATCGCCACTTCGTCGTTGAGCTACTGACAACTACTTATTAGAACTACTAAATCCGCATAAAGCTACTTAACTCAGAGTAAAATCGTGAAGTATTTGATTCCGATCGATCAATAATAATAATATGTTCTACACAACTTGTATACGGGATATTGTAAACAATCTAATACCTGAACCGTGTCTGTGTGCGTGTGTGCGCGGTGTATTTATGCGCATGTAATTCATAAAATACAGTCTTCCCTTATATTAATATTACCCGAGTACTTCACAGTATGAATTTGATATCAACTCAATGATATTATTATTATAATAACCGTAATATGGAGTAGTTGTTGTTTTGGTGGACAAAATCAATTTCCTTTACCGCCGTGAAATTTTCGTGAAACACTGGTCGAGTTAAAGTCAATGGGCGCAACCGTGCGTAATATTATATTTATACACAAGTTCATAAACACTACACGTCCTTTCGGATAGGCTGCTTTCGAGTTTAGGTTTTCGGAGAGACTTCGTGGAAAATTTTCAAAGAGCACACTTGTTTACGGTCATTTTCTTAAGGGTAATTTGAGGCGGGACGCATGATGTCAACTTTACCTACAGTATTTGTACGCGTCCGTTGAAGACTTATTTCTATTCTCCTGTATGACAGTCGTTCTATGTAATATGTATTAAATTATACACATATATATATATACTTATAAGGCGAAACCGAAACGTTTTCAGAGACAAGTATCGCTCTATTATTGAGTTGAAGATTAATCTTCTACCCTTTCTCGATGTTTATATTAATTATTAAATTTCAACAGTTATGTTCGTCTTTAATCGTGAAAATATTTATATGCGACTAAAATATACGTCAAGTGGTACATTATCAGTTCATATTGACCGTAATTTAGTGATAAGTACAGCAACGGTTTCCTATATATATATATATATATATATATATTGCACAATATAATATATTAATATATTAGAGGGGAAATGATGGGCGCGTGATATAATATTATATTATATTATGTTCAATTTAATGATCCTCTAATTTGTATTTTCGGTATTTAGATATTTGCCATCTATATTTAGAATCTGCAATTATTGTTTAAGCTTTATACAGTTTTTTTTTTTTAATTCGTTTGCGATCTTCGCTAGTTTCTAAAAATACCACATGTCAACACTATGTTTTTTCGGGTTTTTTCCAATGTTTCACCATCATGTTATTACAAATTATTTCCAAAATTTATTTTTAGAATTTTCATGCATTTATTAGTTTTAGTTTAAACCCAGTATTTCGAATGAAGTCTTACAACATTAGTTAAAATAGGATAACAGTTTTTGGTAGACCAATTTCAACTTCAATTGTAGTTTCTAGTTCCACTGGAACTTGAAACATCACATATAATAATTTACGATAATT
The DNA here is from genome assembly GCF_003676215.2 of Rhopalosiphum maidis. Classification (NCBI taxonomy): domain Eukaryota; kingdom Metazoa; phylum Arthropoda; class Insecta; order Hemiptera; family Aphididae; genus Rhopalosiphum; species Rhopalosiphum maidis. Next base: position 87,420,477 of record NC_040877.1, read on the forward strand.
TATTAAGCGTTAAAAATAATTAGACTAATTTAAAGATATTTATTTTTCTATTTATCGTTATTTAATTGTATAAAATAACGAATATTATAATTGAATTCAAATGTAACTCATCCATTACAGTCAGCCATCAGATTACGAATTAAAATCCAAACCTGCTATACAGCAGACAAATTTCACCTTTTTTATATTATGTATTGTCAACTATATACTCCGACATCACACATTTTTTTTTTTTTTTGAATAAAAAATATCAATCTTGATAATTTATTCGACTGTTTTGGAGTACTTTTTAATTTCGATAAATTGTATTTTTGTAGGTAGAGTTTTTGCTAGTTACAATGATACTTTTACTTCGACAATTCAATAATTTTCTAAATATTTGTTTGAAGAAAACTTGATAAGACGTAAGAGGTGATGAGAGACTACGAAAAGTCAATCAACCGTACTTAAAACAAAACAAAAAAGTCATTGAAAAAATAAAAGCAATATTTTTAAATTATTCGCGAATTTTTTGAGAAAATTATACAATATATTGTGTACTAATTTTACGCCGCACATCTGAAATTAGTTTCACTACGTATTATTATCATTTATTTATTATTGTGCCTTTGAGTCTCTGTGTCGCATTACATTAGCGTGGTGCATTATTACGCCCCGCGGGTATTTAAACGACAATGTAAATAATATGCAACTGCTGCTCTTATTAGCAAAACCGTACACTACAAGAGGATTAACCACCTCGGTATTTAACGATTGCCGTCTGAGTAGGCTTTAATGCGAAACGTGTTAGTATTACATAATAACGAAAATGTTAAAAAATAAAAATATGTATTTATTATCATAAACAGTGTTATAATATTACTCCGTGAATAAAATAATTGTTATTTAGTTATTTGAATTAAAGCTGAGAAATAAATATGGTTAAAATACTTTTCTATGTCAGTTTTAAATTAATGAAATTCAAAATGCGAATGTATTTTATACAATGTAATATTATATTGTGATTACATAAAAAGAACGCAAACTGCAAATTACATTCCTATATATATTTAACTGTGTAATTTATTTAATATAACCGTTTTATTTAATAGTTTTTATTTAAAGACATCACAGAATGACGATTAATACACGTTACCCGTAAAATTATATTATTTATTTTATGTGTGCAAATGGTGAAAAAAACAAAATGTTTAGTCGGGTATAATATAATGAATTATCTATTGTAATATGAAGATAACTGCTTCGATATTAATTTGAAATAAAATTGTTTAAAGAAATATGAGTGATAAAAAGATATTACATTAACAATAATTTTTTTAGGTTGAGAGTTTACTGTTCATTTTGGCATGTTATGAATATAAAATACTTTGTTACGTTCATCGATAAAAACCTATATATATACTAGTAACCCTATGTGTGAATATCAGATTAACGGAAACATAATATTAAAATTACATTAAACATAACGCATATTATTATTATAGTGTACTTGGTCGTAAAGCATGACATAAATGCGATCCAAGCTTCAGCTCAACTAATTCAGCATTAATCACTTCATATTGTCACGTACCTACCGATTTTCAACGTATATCAGTGAAGTTACAGGTTTTACAGATATATTATGTATAATAAAGAACCAATATTAAATTCTACTAATATCCAATGGTTTTACCTATTGGCTATTTGAATTTCGGTGGATGATTTTCAATTATTTACATTTTACGAGTAAAAAACAGCATAAATATAATATAATAATATGTGTTTTATATTTATACCATGCCATTTCGGTCAAATTGATTCAGTAAAATCATAGTTTTGGAATTTCGATTGAAAAAATAATAGTTTGCACGTGTCGTGGAAAAACGCGACGAAAAATAAATAAAATAAGAATATATAACTATAAACTATCAGCTGTGTCATATTTATATTTTGACTTTAAATAATAAAATATAATGGCTTTTGAATCGATTATTATGATGCTTTTTACTCAGTAAAAAAATCTTCGTAGTATACGTTTAATGTTTGTCGGTTTATGCATCGAAATAGTTTTCCTCTACTATTATATCATAATCTATTTGATATGATTTTATATAGACTTCAACCTGTTCTAATAAATTTTGAAAAATATAGGAAAAAACGAATAAAGTCAGATAAATATTTTACGCGTTTATAAATTATTACGTGTATGTATAATCTATAAAATAAACGTTTACCGTAAATATACATATTATGTCGGTACTTAAATATAAAAAAATGACGTGTGCAAAATACTATAAATTTTTAAAATTATATTACTAGGATGAAATTCAAAATTAATAAAATAGTATTAAAATAAATTAGAGTAAATTGATGTGTGTGCATCATCGTCAGCCAATGAAAATAGTAGAAAAATATTTTATGTCATTGAAAAATCGAAAATAATACGATGCCATTTTATAAGGAATTGAATGTGTGTCTGAGTTTGAAGAAGCGAAAAAATATTTATATATATATTTGTGTAAGAGGAACATTGATAGACAAATCTAATTTACAAAGACAAAACAAATACGTTGTTGACGTCGACAATCGAATTATCTCAAAAGGTAGATAAATCCAAAAATAAAATCGCATCAAATTTTAATTAAATACGTGCTAGTTTATTTATCAGTATAAAAACTCATTGCCGTTGTTAAAAATAAGATTGTATAGATATACTCAAAGTCTATACATTTATATTCTTAGAAAAATCCGCCTGTACAATTTTAAATTCAGTATTAAAGTTTTTAGTTTAAAAAATAATTATATTTCAAATTATTAACAGTATTATTTTATTTATTCGAATTGAACAACTTGGTATATAGTTTTATGTTAAGTAATGTTTTTAATTATTTAGTTATTATTTAACTTTGATAAGATAGGTTGACGAAAATAACAATCAAAATATTAAAACAAATAGTTCATCAAAAAATGACAATGTAAATTAAGTTATTTATAAAGAATTCAGAAATCACAATAATAGTGCATACAACGATTATAATATTAAATGTAAAAAAAAAATGTTATGGTGATATCCCTCGGGCGGTCGCGAAATATGCATTTAATGGTTTGTGATGTGTTCTTGTGCGGGAAACGACGTGTGTAATATTTTAGAACACGGCGTGATCATAGCAGTTGCAGTCAGTACCACTACCAATTAAAATGAAGTAGATAACAGTTTTTCTTGTGCGAAAAAATGAAGGTGGACGGACGTTAGGGAGAAAATCTATTTAGATTTTCTATTTGGCCACTGCGTTCAAATCGCTAAGTAGGTCAAATTATTCGCGGTGGGCCGCTATGGGCGCGAATAAAAAGGAAAAGGGGTTTTTAATAGATGGCGAGTAAAGATACAAATGGAAAAGTTTAAAATAAATGGTATGTAGAGACTTTATTTATGTTTACCTTTGCAAGTACCTATCGCACGCCGAATTCCCATTTCTAATATTACACTCGGGGAAATAGCTAAGAAGGCCGTTAGCGATTCGTGCTGAATAAGACTTAACTGAAACACACACGTTTCTCGGTGTAGGTTGTATTGGTGGTGCACGCGCCACACTAATAAGAAGCGCCCTTAAAGAACGTAATAATCGACAAATCGGTAAATAACTCGACGAACCATTACTGGTGTTTTCTGATGGCGTTATACAAATTCCATTGTACGTTTGGACAATTTCAAATATTTCATGAATTTTTTAAATAATTCAATGCTTTATAGAGTATGAAAATTATCTGGCATATTTGGTTATCGCAGTTTCTTTAAAAACGAAAACACCATGACCTTAATAATGTCATGTAAGTAGGTAAAAATTATATCATACAATTATTATGATTTTAATATAGTATTTATAAGCTATAGGTAAATACATATGCAAAATTAGTAAACAACTTTTGATCTACTTAAGTCTCGTAATTTAAATAAAATCAAATTTAATTATTTTATAACGTGTAAATATAGATTGTCAATGTATACATTTTTTTTTTTCAAAAAAGATAATGTTGATTATAATTTGATACGGATATAATTATATTATATTAAAATTAAATAAATGCTGAAATGAAGAAAAAAGTATTATTGAAATATTTTAGGTATTATTGAATTATACAATTTAGTTTAAATTGTTATTTCAAAAATAACTTTGAAATAGTTCATCTAAAAAGTTATTTGAATTGAATAGTTTTATTAACAAAATATGTATGTAAAAAAGTAGTTTAATTATTTTGATTATATGCTTATTATAAATAAGTTTTGATAAAACAGTATGACAATTATTTTTTTTTTTTTTTTAATTTATGTAAAATAACATCGACGTTATATAATTGAATAAATTATAAATATTTTCAATTCAAAATTACAGTAAATATATCTCCGATTAATAGTTTCTACTCCGCGGTACGTCACAAAGGACTCTTTACACAGACCCACATATAAAAACATCAAAATTAAATTGTAGTACGGAAAAATGCACACCGAACTTCCCGCTTAAATCAACCCACTTATGACAACACAGGGTAAGGATAAAATCCCTGACGATCCACCTTTTCGTCTAAAACGTCAATGTAAATACTAAAGTGGCCAAATCAGCGTATAATCACTAAATCCCTCTCTCTGACTACTCGCTTATTCAAGTCCCTTGTTTGGGCCAACAATTGGGGCGGCTACTTACACGTGCGGGTTAGGTTGCGATTTTGCCACGTATTTATATTACACGCCATCTGTTACATAACTCATGTAAAATTGTATCTTACCACTCATACTTAGTATATTGGCAGACGAATTCTAGACTATTGGCTATATCGCACGTACTGGCCGTATACTTAGATACCGCCAACAAAAATCAATTCTTCTTTACGCACACACTATAATATAGACCGAAGTACATTTGATAATAAAACATTACGATTTATAATAACAAAGATGGATTAATTTTATTGGCATTGGCGGGACAGCACGTAACTAATGAAATGCACCATTTAATCATAATAATTGTAAATCATCAGATTCATTTATAAATAGATCACTAATTATTGAATAACATATTTTATGGTTCAAAGCATTTTTACAACCCACAGTATGTCCTAATGTTTTTTTTTTTTTTTACAATAAACAAATTTTGAATTAAATGTAGATAGTTAAACGTGCACACATAGTTTTGATATTCGATTCAACACTATAGTTAATTTCAAATTCAAATTGTATAATTGAGCACACTTATTATAAAGATTTATGTAATTTTTGCATTAATAACAACCATCAAATAATAATCATTGTTTGGGTTGAATAATATAAATAATGTATTTTTATCCACAGTAAAACAATTAATAATTCTAAGACATTTAATTTATTTTTAATTTTTTCATAGTGTTAATAAATTATATTATTAACCCTAACTTATCTACTTTCTACAGTTGTTTTAATTTATTTTTTTAAATCACCTTGATGTGTTCAAAGCGTTTAAGTTATAAAAACGACAGAAATTCCATCGTTTTATGTCATTCGAAAAATTAATTCGCAACATCACTTGGTACATCAGATGTAATAATAATAATAACAGTAATAATAATACAAAAACAAATTGTCTATGACATTCTATATCACAAATTTAATTATGTTACTTACGTCAATCACTTTTCTGTTTGATTTTTATTATTTCTTATTGTACACTATATTGCAAGAGGTATATCAAAGTAAATTGACAGGTGATGAAATATCAGAAAATGACTCAAACAAGTACTCAGTAAAAATCAACTCATTTGAGCTACAAATAAAGAAACGACAATTTTTATAAGACGATCATATTATATCTTCTAAAACTTTCCGTACCAAGTAAAAAAAGAAACATCGTTCAAGACCTAAAGCAGAAAGTTTTGAGTTCAAATAAAAATGTAAAAAAAAACTACAATAATTTCTAGTATATTATACTTGTTGTAATGGGTATGTAAGATGACCTAATTATTCAAAAAATGTGAATATTACAATAAATATTCGTGGTAATTTAAAACATAATATAGATAAATACTATACCTGTAGTTGCGAAAGTATTTTTTCGGAGGTAGTCGGTTAGTGTACACATTACCGTGTTGTAACGTTTTAAAACATACGACTTTTAGCCACAGTTTTGGGTCTCACCACAAATTTAAACAGAGAAGAAAATAAACAAAAGGTTTAAAAAAGGTGTAATTTGTAAGAAGACCCTATTTACATGTGACGTCGTGGAAAAAATATGCGTTTTTTTTTTAACGGCCGCAGTTACATTTGACAAAAACACGAGGATAATAATTGTTTGAAGAAAAAAACCGTCACGGTAAAAATATAAATAATATTGTACTGGTGAAGTTTTATTTATCTCAGTATTTAAGTCAGTACTGACTCTTAATTCCGCAAGTCCACCGTCCATGACAAGTTATGTTTCGAAAGATCATCAACAAAAAATGTGCATAAGACAAATATTATTTAATAAAACTATATAATTCACACGGCTAATGAAATAATTTTTAAATCATGGATTTTTTTTAATTATTTAGAAAAAATGATTCATTTAAATAATTTAAACGATAAAATACATATTCCGAATAATAAGATATTTGAATAACAGATATTATTATTACAACAAATTGCTCGTATTAGCGCAACGTCCATAATCTTTCAAGTGAACAGGCTCGAAAGTATAGTATTATACTCAAACATGACAACGCTCCTGACGATTGTTATATATTATTATCATGTATAAGTGCATTGTATTAAACTGTACAGTTATATTATAGGCCGTTCGATCGTGGAATCGCTGTTGTTCGCTTGGACTTTTAAAGTTCAAGTGTTTTTAAGGGTAAACGATTTTTCATTGTCTAGATTTGTATTTACTATTTTGGCGAAACGTCGGTGGTGGATATTTACAGATTACATTTAAGGTTTATTCATTCAGAAGTTATTGCGAAACGACGAATCCGAATGTCTTCTTTAGTCGCTCCGCTCGCAAACTTAGCGGAATTTCATCATTTGACATCGCTTTACTTAAAGCAAGAACTGTGAAACAATGAGATTCAAATGTATTTCAATAAACACTGGAATACCTCAACACGGCAAATATCTTTTCAGATATTTTTCTAATCGAGTTTTTCCTACAATTTTCTAATATAATCAGACACAATAGTTTGGATGTTTAATCTAAGAACATATGTATATATATAAAAAAAAAAAACACAAATCAATTTGATACAGGATACCGATTTTAAGCACACTTATTGCCTAAGAATTGGCGTAAAACAAAATATAATATTAGTGTTAATGCGTTATTAGTTTTTTTTCGATAATTTATTTCGTAAAATGTTTTTACAATATCATTTTACATAATTGGGCTCATATTTTATTTAAAATCATAATTATTTATGTTGATTATTTTATAATAATCAAATAAATAAATAATTAATAAATTGAAAAATTATATAACATGTCTTACCTCAATCTTTAATAATACCGCGTGTACCTATATAAAATTATCTCCGTAATAAAGTTTGTTATTTAATTTTCAAAGAAAATTATGACGCTTAAAATTAAAGAGATTCTAAAGTATTATCCACTATAACTCGCTCCATATTTAAATATTAAATTTCAAGATTGATCATTTTTCAAATAAACCATATTGTTAATACTTTTGTTATAATATGAAATCAGTTTTATATTTAGAATAAAATCATTAAGATTCTTGACAGCTAATAGTAGCTCATCGATTTTTTTAAGTTTACTTCAGATTTGCTTTAACACTTATTTCTTCACACCTCATAAAAGGAACAGCGATATTTGTCAGCCCTGACATCCAATTAGAAAGGTTGATTTTAAAGTATTAAATGATACGACTGATACAAGTCACAGTTTAGTATAATTTAACTGTGTGTCCACTTTTTAAAAATTAATTCTTGATGCCCAAACTTTATTGAAATACTCAGTAGAAGAGTAGATAATTTATAGGGTTGTAGCTCTTAGTAAGCCTTGTCGTTAGCTCGCTAAGCTTAACCCACTAGTTCAGTTAATAAATTATTCCATGTTTTTAACATTTTATGCAAGGGAATGTAAGTGTTCTTTGAAAGTAAGGGTTCCTCCACGATTATCACTATAAGTACTTTTTTTTTAACTTAATTTTTATTATTTTTTATCTGTTCTTCTGCAAATAGTACATTGAGTTTCTCATTTGCTAGTGTATTATGTAAATAAATGCTATTAGTTTAGTTTTTATCATTTCTAGTCTTAGATTGAGTTTTTCAAAATAATATCTCAGAATCTGTAGGTCTTATCCTTATATTGATTCAAAGTGAAAATGACGGTGGATGTTAACATATACAAATTATGGCTTCAAATATGATTGAAAAAATGTTCAAAACTTTTTAAGGAGACTTAAAATATTTATTTTTTTTTGTTTTTCATATGTAAGCATATTTCAGTAGGCTAAAGTCAGGTTATATAATATCATTATTCAAATATAACATGACGAAGAATAATTATCATACGTCTTATAAAATAACAATATTAAGATTCCAATCATCAATGTATGTGATTAGGTTTGAATTGTAGTACGTTCATTTATATATTTTGATATATAAAACAAATTCCTTGGATTTTTTATGTTTTATATTTAAGTTAAAATAAATGAAAAAAATAACACTTTAGTATTACATGTTTAGTAGAAATTTACCGAAATTTCAATATGTCAAATCTTTTATATGAAAAAGTCTATATCAGAGACGAAGTTTTTGTGTACATTTTTAGTACAAATTGTATATTATATATATACAAATAATCCAATTACGAAGGTAATAATAATAAAAAAAATAGTAATATATCAGATTTACATGATTGACACTCGAGATTTATTAGAACGACAATTTCATTATTTTATTTTTTATTTCTATCACTGTTTAAGTAGGTTTTTAATAAAATGTTCAGGTATAGTTGTACGTTTGATTGATTGTTTCAAAACGTTCTGGTTGTTTTTTTTTTTTTAATTATAAAATTTAATGGTTTAACAACGAAGTAATTCTAGTATGTATTTACAATAATATTTTTGGTTTAAAATTTATAAAATAATTGAAAATAGTATAAAAATGTTTTTATTTTTTTTTTTTTAAATAAGGTCGTCCGTGTTCACGGTTTTTAAGAAAATAAAATAATATTTGTACAGAATCGTCCTCGTCGAGTGATATTCCACCATTGTAATGTCAAGTGAAGAATGATGTAGCTGTAGTGAGCGTATTTACGACGGTGCATTATTATATGTTTGGTGGTGAAGGATTGATAACATTGAGAGCAGATGGACTTATCTCTATTTTTTTTTTTCATTTAATGTTTATATTATATTATGCATGAGGTTTGAATATCCGAGTGCCACAATTATTCACGTATATCATCTGTTGTTTCAAGGGACTCTATGCATAGCCTAAAACAGAGTTTTTTTACAGCCAAATTTTGTAAAAAAAAAAAAAAAAATAAATGGACTTTGCTCGTTAAATTATTACTGTTTATCAATCACCCACGACCGCAATCCCAGAAAAAGTCCCGAGTCAGACTATATAACTGAAGGTCACACGAATTAATCAGCCTTATTGAACTGCCGTCGTTTACGTACACCGAACGACTACCATCGACGTTGTGCTATGGTCCAATAATACCCATTATACAAGTTTAGTGAAGACTAACGACAATAATCGTCGAATTATAACAAAAATATAATTTAATAAGAGACGTGTAAAAATAAAAATAAATACCGTGTTCACCGTGAAATTCGTGAAAGCCATTGCATACCCACCTACTTCAAATGAAAATATATATTATTTTTTTTTTACTTCTCTCCGTGTAACGTATATATGTATGTACTATCATTTTATTATTATGCACGTGTGGGTGTGATCTCTTTTACGTCCGGCAACGTTTAGAATATTTAATGAATTACGGATGTTTTATTTTTGCCAGCCCTCCCCCCATCCCACTTCATTTAGATAAAGGTATTTCTATGGGTTGATAGTACTGCTTCGGGACGGCGAACGCGGCAGTTCGCACGGAAACGCAATTTAAGTGGATAATGGATATTTATGGCCAGAGTTTCGGTGGTTATACGTATATATTATTCATTGGAGAAACGATTGGCGGGTTACCGCCAACGCCATCACCGCGGTGTTCCTAAACCTATATTTTTATATAAATATAAATATATATATATAAGCTCGTTAAACGAGTTACGTTCAAAAGTTTTTGACAGTTTTGATTTTTTAAATCAATAACAGTCTTGTGACTAAATATTATGTTTAAAAATAAAATTATTGGTTTGATAATTCCAAAATTTAAGTGCAATTAAAAATAAAAATATAATTCTACATCACTGGTTTTCATTGGAAATTGTTTTCAAAAACTACACAGAGAATTCAAAGAACTAACATTTGCAATATGAAAACCAATTTTCATCAGCTAACATATTTAACTCGTTAGACTCTGAAAATATACACGATAAAACTCTAATATAATTAGACATTATTATTGATGAATTATTGTGTGTGTTAACATTAAAAATTAAGTTAATTCTATTGATACTCTACCTAATTTTCCATTTTTTTTTTTATGTAAATGTCGTCGATAATACTTAGTTGAAATATAACTTATATTTTTTAAGTGTAGGTATAAAAAAATCTTTAAGACTTGGAGACAGGAATATATTACACATACGTACCTTTTTATAAAGTGATTTATAATGCATATTGTTCAGTAAACTAATAAAAATAACACAAATTATGAATTCAGATGGTAAGTGTCACCCATAAGTGCTGAATATTGTATTTCATAGTTGTTAAATATTTTATAAAGAAGTTGCATGTTTTTTTATGAGTACTTATATATAGGCTATTATGTTTCATATATTCAGCGCGCAGTGGTCTATTGAACATTCTTCAACGAGAACGTCAACTCGTTTATTTAAAAAGAAAAATCTATAGTGTAGCCTTTTGTGCAATTTTCTAGTACCTAAGTTTAACTATAATATTATACATTTATGACTTCCTGCACATTCATATAAATATATTACCCATCTGGTACGTATAAAAACAAATATATGTCTACTTTTTAGATACGCACTAAGCCAATTGATTGAGTTACATTTAATACTTATTTTAACAAATAATAACGTATCAAATATTCTGTAAATTGATAGCGCTATAGTTATTATAAAACGCAAACTTTAATTAAATCGTACTTTTTGGTAAAATCATTAAGTAACAATAAATAATACGATACAATAATATTTTCGCTAAAATTATGGTTAAAAATTATAATATAATATTATATGCACAGTGCTCTTTGGCTAACATTAAAACAATACAGTTTCGTTGTAAAAGTTGAGAATATATTAAGAAAATTTAAAAAATTCAACTAATGTTAATTTTTAGCTTTTGGAGTTTCAAAGGTCTCGTAATAAAATTTCCGTAGATCAGTGAAACATTTACCTAACTTTTATAAAACGTATACTTTTTTCCTGCCTACTATAACTTTCTCAAATTATTTTAAAGTTATTTTCAAAATCACTTGTAAATGGTATCAAAAACTTATTATTAGTTTCTAATAAGTGTCGAATAGCTCCCAAGAGCTTTTTATAACTATATGATTGATTGCATTGGATTTTAAAGATACGTTATAATAATAATCGGAAGAACACTGTTCAAAGTTTGTTAGTTTAATAACCTCAAACGATTATTAAAATAATTTGCATAAAATAAAATATGAAATATCAGTCAATTGAGAATCTAAAATCTCGAGATACAATTATTTTATTGTACACGAAAGTGTGAAACTTATCATTTTTTCAGCAACATTCTATATTAAAGTAATTGTAATTGTAGTTCTTGACAAAATATGTATATGCCATAGTACCATTTGCAGTCACCAATGTACATTTAATCCTTTCTACCTTTATCATATATATTATTTAGTATATAAAATATAAATACTAAAATAAGTATTATGTTACTTGATAATAAGAAAAATACCCATTACCATAACAAATGATACCAAACATTTATCAATTTTAATATAAATTGTTAATTTTTGTGTAAGTTGTTGTGTTATGTTTAATTTAATTAAACTCCATTTTGATATATTTTTAACACTAAACCTATTTTATGGCCTTTTTTGTCTTATTTTATCACTTACAAATTGACATAAGAAATAAATTTCATTATTAAATCCGAAACTTTTATTATTTTACACAGAAACTATATAATTTATAAAAAAATTAAATATGTTAAATAAATACTTGCATTATGATATACTTAATAAGTACATAAAATGAAAAATTATAATTTTATTAAAATTGTATATTACATTATTTTTAACGTTCTCGCACACAGTATTGTCACGACCACGTGTTTGCAAACAATATTAAATTTGACAATATTAAATTGCTTTTCATGATTTCTTAATTTCATATTGTTTAGTGCTTAAATAATTTCGGAAAATGGTTTACAAAAACACTTGAAATTCACATGGCGGTTAAATTAAAAAATATATTAATTATACATTGGCTTGATCGAGTTAAAAAAAAAAAAAAAAAAAAAATTACCACTGAAAAAATTGATGATAATAGCACTAGTAATAGCAATAGAGTTCTCGGGTATAGTAGTTGTACCAGACCGCTTAGAGCGAATCGACAAAACGCAGTAAAACTAATACCTACCATTCCAGTCGCACAGCGTACATCATTAAAGGTTTATTATAACAATGTGGGCATAATGTATGGCAGTAATGCATAATAGGTCACACTGCGTTCCTGCCCAATAGTACATACACTCGCATAATGCATATAATATAATAATATGTAAACGTTCGAATTTAAAAAAAAAAAAAAAAAAAAACAGCGATTTCTACTTACGTGTACTACACGGGTTCACCTAAGCGCTACGCGTTTACCGAGAATGTAGTCAAATCCTTTTTGTAACGTATGTTTCACGTGTTTTTTTGTTATTGGATTACAGTCGTGCGACTATGTGAAACAAAATGATTCGAGTACACAGTGCGGACTACAATATTCTGGGTAGGCATCGCGAATAATTAACAAAAACTTTCCAAAACATTATATGTTAAACTATACAGTATTATAGATAAGAACAACAATGTAAACGATCGGATAAAAAAAATGAATTTTCAAGCAAAAAATTTATTAGCATTCAATGTGATAATATGATAACAATATACTAACTATTTCTGTTAAAGTTATTCTTATACGAGTAAAAAAATAATAATTAAACATTTCTTCTATTACTATTTTCTCTGTACGTACTATGCATTTTGCCTAGTTGTAATAATAGAAAATAATAATATTACACGAATAAAACAATTTTATTTGTTTCGTTAAAAATGAATGATGACCTATAAATATATACTTGTTAATATTATGGACAATAATCTGTAGAACAATATTTTTCTCTATATACTTGTCAAATACCATCGAGCAGAAATAAATAAATTAATGAATACCTATAACATAATTTTGAACTAATGATCTATAAAAACAAAATATAATAACATGTATTGAGCTGATTATTTTCAAACATATTTAAAATACAAGTACCTACATATTTTTTGTTACAGATATTTAATTAAAATTTATTAAAAATTATATGTACTTTTGTGTAAATATTATTTATTTTTATATTTTTTTCACTAAAACTTTATTAAATTTAATTCATTTTGATAACATTTAATTTAAAATATATTAATAAGCTATAAATATTTAATAAAATATATACTGCAACTAAGTATAATATTATAGTCGTTTAAAGTATATTTCTAATAAATTAATTTTTACACTAAATTTAAAATAATGAATAATACACAATATATTGTTGATGCTCTGTTAGATTACGTTGTTTTTATATATTTACCTTTACAATTGACTAATTATTTTAAATATTGAAAAAGCAAATTTTTATCGTGATTGTATTCGAACAAAATTAATTTGTAAAAAAAAAAGAAAACAGAAAGTTATTTTACAAGTAAATTTTGAATTTTTTTATCCTTGAGGATGTCACTATTCCAGATCTACTATTTTAAATGTGTCGAATTATAATTAATTGATAAATTATTTTTTGGATACGATAAATGGCTATGAAGTATTTCTATTATCAGACTTTATTTCTAAGAATATTTATTAATAGATATATTGTAATCCACTTATTTTTCTACTAGTCATGTAGAGTAAATTAAATAATCCATCTGTAGATGGAATATTTTTTTTTCTAAAATCATCGGGTATAGCATATAAGAGTTATTAATTATTATCATTTTAGGTATCTACTATCTATAGGTATATCATACATTATTATCGTTATACTTATAGTTATTGTTTTTATTAGTAAAGACCGATGTGAGTACTAAAAAACAGTGCGAATTTATAGCATAAAATTAATTTAAATTTTTTTAAATTTTTAAAATATATAAAAATTATAATTTAAATAACAGTTAAATGTTTTAAGTTCCTACAATTAGTGTTTTTCGATTATAAATAAAATAAAACTGTTTGAGAGGATACCACTATTTTATATGCATCCGAGCTCATCTAAGTTTAAAATTCAAATGGTTATACAAGACATAAAGTAGTTTTACGCAAAAAGTTTGCTTTAAATTTCTATAAGGATAAGTTCTGAAGAATTTTGCACTAAAATTTCAAACTTGATGTATTAAAACCAATTATAATTTTATTTATTTTTAACCACAAAATAATTTATTATTTACGTGATTTGGATAAGTTTCATAAATATTTTATACTTAAAATTTGAAATAGTTGTAAAAGACACATGTAAAATAAATCTTTGGAAAATAAATGAGTCCGTTATTCTGATTATTTTACTCGTAATCTTAAATGTCCTAACAAAATAATTAAAATAAATACAATAATACAGTTTTTAATATTTATTTTCGGGAGAATAATAATTAAAGTATTTATTTTGATTTAGGTATCTACCATATTATATGCTACCACGTTAATATATTTACCTATTTTTATTTTTAAATTGATACCGGCATACCACTTATAAATTATAGTATCATAGCTATAAAAATTATTAAGTTTTTAATTTTTTTAATTTATGGTAGTAGGTACCTAAATGATATTATTATTATAAATTTATAAGTAACTTTAATTTTTAACTATGTATACACAAACCTCACAAGAACTCTTTTTGTTAAAATAATCAATTACATTTAGTGGCTCTGATTATTCCATCAACATTTGTTTAATAACAGAAAATTTTAATTCAACTTAATTTTTGCGTAATGTATTTAATGTATTACTGTAATTGAATAACTTGAACATTTAAAATATTCAATTTATAACCATTGTACATTTAAATTGTATTTAGTATTAACATGATTCTATGCATTTCGTAAATTTAATGAAACACGTAACTTATACAAAATGATCCGATCTAAAAATCCCTATCCGCACTATTTAATTAAAATGATAATTTACTAAGACCTTTTTAAATTATAATTTTGTTGTAGTATCAAATATTATGTATTTTTTTTTCTATTATACTTTCTAACACAGGTTTGTAACGACTTTCAACTTTTTTATTTTTTATTCATCGACAATGTTTAACTATAATCAGCAATAGTTTAGGTATTTACTATCACTACACTTCACCGTTGATAATTAAGCAAGACAATTTTCTATTAATTAATTTGACTTGTCCGTAGCTTAGATATTCTGTCTAGATATTCTGGTTTTCCTAATAATTAGTGCCAACAGCAATAACCGTGTCCTGAAATGTCTCACAAAACTTAATAAAAGTTAATGAACTAAAAAAAAAATTGCTTGCCTACCCATTAAACTTGAAAATATCTGTACAGTTATTAAAAACAAGTCAGTAAACACGACGAAATTAAAAAATTTATTGAGTAAAGCCGAAACATGTTTTAGTATAAGTAGTATATTATATTAAGTTCAAATAGTTTCTTACTGGTATCCTCGAGTTGATATGAATTTGTAATAATTAATCGTGCTAATTTGTTAACATAATTGATGGGAAACTACTGAATAAATGTATTCATTATTAATCACAACATAAATAATTAACACTTTGACAGTTAGTTAGGAGTAGTTGATTAGGTCGTATTCCGATATCTGTGAATCGAAAACGATTAAATACGAAACCGATATAAGACCACAAATATACATAATATTACGCTGTAGTGCATCACTCACCTTAATACCCACTACACAGATGTGACGACACTTCAACTCAGATTGTTTTTTGTAAAACTAAAACAAAGCGTATCTAACATAAATTGATCATCTATTTTAATAGTGAATCGTAATTTTCAATAAAAGTATTGAAGTTTTGAAAACAATTAATTAATTTTATTTAATTTAAACCAACGTTTTTTTTTTTTACTTAATTGTATTCAATTTTAATCAATATATTTTTTTCAAAACTTATAGTTTTATTAGTATTTTTTGCACGTCAGTTAACATTTATATTTAGTGTTTCGCGAAAGATAATTTTTTGATAATTTGTATTTATAAAAAGTTTAAAGCATTTTGAACAATTATTGAATTAGTTATAGGCATTTAAATTTTAAATGAGTGATTTTAGTGTGACATAGCCACGAAAGGCCTGCAGTGGTATATCCGGAAAAATGATGGTTTAGTGTAAATTTTCCAGTCTACAAACCTAACCTAACCGCCTCCCCCCTTGAACCCACGCTTGTACTGTCAAAAAATTAATAACAACACAAAAAA
The DNA here is from genome assembly GCF_003676215.2 of Rhopalosiphum maidis. NCBI lineage: Eukaryota > Metazoa > Arthropoda > Insecta > Hemiptera > Aphididae > Rhopalosiphum > Rhopalosiphum maidis. The sequence goes on from NC_040877.1 coordinate 87,437,261, forward strand.
TATAAAATTATTATAGTTATATTATCGGCTGCAATAGCACTGTCGCCGGGTTATTGAAATCGCCGTCGCAATCGTTGTCTTTGGGGGAAATATTATTGTTACAAAATTCAAATATACCAATGAAATCACGAGATCCTACTGAATCGCCACTGCACACAAAAATCGATACTGTACGTCTAAACCGATTAGACCCGCAAATATACACATAACATTTTGTAGACCTATTACAACGTGCCATTCAACTATCGTTAATAATAGGCTGATAACAATATTTATAGTATAATATATTATGATAATTATTACGCGTAACGAATGCTTGACACCCGATCACTATAGTCACTACGAAAATCAGCACATACACCCTCTCCGATGACGAGGCGACCGCTTCGTTGTGGAAACCGAGTTTAAGTCTTGGACGAGTCTCGCATTCGGAATGTTCAGACTTGTCGTCGTTAATTAAAGTCGTTAGTTTGATTAAAACTTTCAAATAAATGCGAGTTCGAGGATGTACGTATATATGATTCGACCGTACCTATATATAGTGATGGCGGATTGTCGGGAGGGGAGAAATTTAAGAGTTTCCGACAGAGATTCAGTCGCGTTTCACGCTTGCATAATGCTTAAATTCGTAGGTATCCGAATCGTTTTGAAAAAAAAAATAATTTTCCATACTATGTATTTTCAATGGAAACATATACTTTCAGAAAATTAAAATGTACGTCGTTGAAGTACGCGCGGGCGTGGCACGTGTAACGCCGCTTAACTTATACCATATGACCTGAAAATTGTTCCCCGTCATATTTCCCATATTACCCGTTACTAGTCAAGGAAAATAAAACTTAACTTTCTTCCAACAAAAACTTCATCGAAATCGTCTTACAGTTCGGTAAATATGATATTATTGACATAGGAGGTGTCGTCATCCACGAATCGAATGCATTTAAATATCATGATGTAATTCGAACGTATAACGTATAGTTGGTGTTGATAAAATTTTGATTATTTTTGATTGATAAATGCACATTATTATGATTTGTATGTGTAGTATATATTTTGCATATCATGACAGTTGCGTGATATCAGATTAAAATATATACCTACCGGCTATCATGTAAATGTTATTTTAAATACTTATAATTTAAAAATCTATAAATATTTTATTTACTTGATTTCCAGTGAAAATTAAACAAAATTTTCATTTGAAATAAAATAACACAAAATATGTGTATATTTTTAGTATTTTTATAGTTATTATTTTTTATTTTTTTTCCTTTTTTGAAGACGACAAATATTTTTAATTTAATATTTTAAAGCAGAATACTAAGGAGTATTCTGTCACATAAAAATTGAAATTTGGAATAAAAGTTTATGAGTTATAAGTATTTAAAGTATTGTTTAGAGAAGTGATAAAGTACGGGGACGCCGTAAAATGTTTATCAACAACTCTGCTTACCTAAACTTTATAAACAAGCACTTGTAAAGTTATAACTTACTGCACGTCCAAATTCAAAATTTTGATTTATATGTATCGGAAATACTCCTAAAAATATTCTGCGATAGATCATGAAATTAAAAATGTAAATTGTAATTGAAAAATGTAAAATAATTAAAAATTATAACGATAAAAATATTAAAAATACAATTTATTTCGACTAGAAATTATATAACTTTTTTTTTCAAATACGTCAATAAATTTTGAAATAATGGATATTGTCCGATATAAGAAACACTCAGTATATATGTGTCACGTGTATTTGCAAATTCATTAAAATACAGAATACGGATCTGTAAAAAATGTAAAACTATAACAACTTTATATCCTTTTTTTAATCAACTCATATGTGTTTGTTGTTATTGTGTTATAGACGTGCAAAAGGATGGACCAGAGCCAGAGTTTTTGAATCCCATGGAAAATGTCACTGTCGCTTTGGGGCGGGAAGCGATTTTGGTGTGTTCTGTGAAAAACATCGGAGAACACAAAGTAAGTTTGAAAAAAAAAACAATTTTGTTGCTTATTAATTATAATATTATAGGTGCTCACATAAAATCTATAAATATATTATGTTAAACAAACCATTCGACAAATATTGATTTAAACATAATCGCAATACTAAGGGAATAATAAACGATACAGTATTTATTTATTATTCACATAAAACAATAGATATATGTAAATAAGTCGGCGCATCCCAAACGGCTCCCGTTCATTGTTTGCATATTCCAAAACGGCTCCCGTCGAAAAAAAAATTACAAACAGGAAAATTCCCAAACTGCTAACGGTAATACCGGTACCTATACTAATTTGAGCTTTTCTAAGTCTCTGGTAGAAGTAAACGAATTTTATGAAAAAAAAAAAACAGGAGCTCATTGCTCAAATAATCGACGAGTTTTCATTAAACAAAATAACACGCATTGAGTTTATAAAAAAATTCACCAATAATTTAAAAATTTAATTTTTTTTAATATTTTTATATATACACACGTTTTACATTTTTTTTAAACTTATTCTTAATTTAATTCACAATAACGCAATAATATAATAAACTTTTTATATTTTTTTAACTTTAAAATGTAACTCACAATAATAATGTGCTTTTTTATATAATTTTTATACATTTTTTTTATAATTTACTTAGTGTTCACCAATACATTTTTAATCACACCTCTTTTGAGACAGTCCTAAGTTTGTATGAAGTGGAAATGAATTTGTGTTGTAAAAACCGGAGCCGTTTGGGTAATTACCTGTTTGTAAAACCTTTTTTGACGGGCACCGTTTAGTAATTTACTTTTTTTTAAAACGGAAGCCGAATGGGCTACGTCCAAATAAGTTGATATATTCAATATAGGTTTTTCTATCTGCTAATAATGTATTTATAAGTCAGGGTCGATTATTATAGACATGGAATTGTGTCTACGGGAGTTTTATCTTTTATAGTAATACACGCTTTTATAACGTAGAGACATGTGACAAGTATTACAAATAAGCCAACACACAGAAAAACAAGTGACAACGTTAAATTTAATTATTATATATACTTTGGATATATACCTTGCAGGTTTTGAATTTATTTTCACGTAAATAATAAAAACATATTATATCGTCTTCATTTAGTAAAATAATATTATTTTTATATAAAAATAACCCATGTCTCTGTATTATTACGCCGACGTTATAATAACATGTTTTTTTTTTTATTGACATAAAAGTAAGCCATTTTTCAATAATGTAATTTGAAAATAGAATACAATAATGGTACAACTACTACAGTCGTTGTAACGACTATGATAATAATATATTATATTTATACATTTGTAAATTTACATTTTTGCAATATTTATTTCCGTTGATATCGCCGGTTTTATTATTCGGATATATATATATATATATATGAAAACTGTTATTGTAACTGTAATAATTATGATAAGACATGTATTCTAATAAAATATCACTTTTTAATTTAATATCGGTGGTTGTTGGACGTTTGGGAATTAAGGGTCATAAACTGTCCAATTCGTTATATAAAACCTTCTCATTTATCTTATTTTCTCTTTCCACATTTATTTCCCTAGAGTTGTTTTATATAATTAAATTCATACAGACTTGCAATGAAACTCTAAATAGAAAATTAACTATTTAATTATTTATATTAATACACATAAAATATAAAAAAAAATCTATGAATATATTAATTTAATTGATTATTTTTCATATTTTAATCGTATATCAGATAAATACATAATTATATTAGTAAAACTAAAAAGTTATAAAAACAAAATGAATTGTATTTTTATAAATTTGTACATAAAATGTACGATCTTAATATTTGTCGACTTGAAAATAAATAAAATTAGTGTATTTGTTTATCCTCTTTCTAGTTATTTAAGCGATTTTGAATTCTTCGCTTACTTTCCTGGTAAAAGTTATAAATTGTATTTAATCGTTGACCACAAAAATTCGTTATAAGTATGCATTTGAATATAATTAACAGTATACTAATTTTATTGATGGATATACGACACGTAATGTATGTTAAGCTTTACGTACAATTTAAATATATTATATAATTTAAAATTGAATATTGATGTGATTTAATACTTTAGGATAGTTACTAAAAAAATATAAATAATAATAATACTAATAATAATAAAATATACATTATAATCAAAGCTACCTGGAAAACTGTGTAATATTTTTAGATTTTAGGAGAGTCGATGAATGTATTGGTTTTATTAGTACCTACCTATTATAATTATTTTATATTACACCGTACGTCATGGTAGATTATAATCTTTTTATTATTTTACACCATTAAAAATATCATGAAAAAAATTATTTACGTTGGAGCTACTTATTAACCGAAAATTGTTTATTATATAACTATTGTGGATCACCTGCAGTTTACCGTCGTAATTTTAACAAATTCTTCATGTAATGGTGGAGTGGTGGACTGACAGCGCCGCGAAGACGATTCAGATATGATTCGCGACCCCCTACTGCAATAGTGTCTTCGCCGCCGTTGAACATCGAATTGGGGGGGGGGGGGTGGATGTGGGACACGGAAAGGATAAGAAGGATCGTCGGGTGTTCGGAATGATATAACAATAATGCTCCGAGTGTTGCTCATAATATTATTATACACACACGGTTGGTTGACTCTGCGAAGTTTCAAGACACGTGTTGATCGTTATTTTATTTGTTTATTTTATTTTGTTTTTTATTAATAAAAACATAATATTACTATTATGTCACCAGCCAGTCACATACCTTTAGGGACGGTTTTTTTCGCGGACCGCTCGTGCTCGGAAAACCTTCTCTCCCGTCGACGAACGCGCTTCTAATAATAATATTTATAAAACGTCATATTTATTTGATCTTTTATCGCGTATTGCACCGCCCGCGGGCAATCCGCCGGTCAACCGCCGTGCCGCGATGAGAAACCGTTGTGTTTGCTGTATTTCGAGCATTATTGTCACGCACACGACGTTTTTATGGTAAACAATATAATTTGGCACCGGGTTAGAATAATTAAAAAAATAATAATAATATAATAATAATAATACATTAATATTATTATATACGCTTGTTTGAGCGTTTCTTGAGTTCGTTTAATATAAAAGACGGCGAGCTAAATGCCCGCACTCTTGCAGTGACGTTTAATTATAAATTTATGTTTTCCGTCCGTTTGAAGGCAATGTCACGGGAATGACTGATAATTTAGTAGGATTGTTTGGGTTCGTTTTGAATTAAACATCTTATGAAATTCTAGAAATAAATCATTATAAGCTGAGCAGTGATTTGTCAAAAATAAAATTGATAAATCTATTGCACGAGTATTTTATACTATACATATAATATACTTATTATATAGTTTTTTCTTCTACATTTTAAATATTCTCATCGACATTTTTGAGACGTTTATGATAATTAATAATATTATTAACTAAATTAACTTTTCATAGCATTATCAACCGAGTTGACACTTCAATATAATTAATTATTTATTTCATCGTAATTGAAAAAATATATATACCAACTATCTTCTGTCCCAGTAAATGGTACAAACATAATGTCTCGGATGTTCATTATCATATTTATAAGTTTATAACCATCGCAATTTTAATTCTAAAAAATATATTGGTAACTGTTTTTAATATCTTGGAATCTATTTTACCATTTATATTTTATGTTTTTTGTTACTCGAATAGTTATATATTATTTTTACTTCAGTAAACTCCTCGTTTTTTCTTTTGCTCAAAATATCTTTAAAAAAAAATAATATATATCGTATGTCTCTTGTACTCCTGATTTATTTTAATTGTTTTGTATTTTCTCCGAATATATTAGGTTATATACTTTTATTATTGAAAACATAGATTTTAATCGGTAGACAGTATGGTTCTTTAGAATACTATTAATATACAAACTAATGCAATTAAAATTTGTAAGTATACAATTTTTATTATTCGAAATCGGAATATACAATTTGTATTCAGTATTTATTTACGGGTATATAATGAATTATATTATTATATAGTTAAAATTCACAAAATAATTTAAAAATTATTTATATTTCAATAAAACAAAATTAATGTATGTAAATGAAAATAATAACTAACACTTAAAATTACTTTGAAATTGGGTAAAAATTAGCAACAATTTGAAATTTATCCTTTTAAGTTATTTACAGTTGCATACACGAAAATCAAAATCACATAAGATGCTATAAAAAAATAAAAGCTTTTTAAAATAAAATGAAAACATGTCTAAATTCAGTCAGTAATATAAGCAAATCGAAATTCGATTACCAGCCAGTGAATAACTGCTGAGTTCTGCCAAATATCTGATGATATTTGCTGACAAAATCACAGCCACAATGCGATTATTTTCAAGGATAAACGATGATGATATTGTCTTTCAAATATTCAAATATAGAGTAGGTATTGAGTTTGTAGATATTTATGAAAAATTCTAATCGTAATAATTAAATTATCATTATTATACTAAAACGTCTTGAATACACTACTGTTATGAACATTGGGAAGAATAAAAATAGTTTACCATAAAATAAATTACGTTCCGCAGTTCTGGCGTACTTGATTTCTGATACCTAAAAAAATGTGTGGTTAGAACAAAGTTAAAAATTATAACTATCCAGCACATATAATTCACTATTATTTGACAAGACATTAACATTTAATATATTAAATTTAAAACAGAAAATAAAGTTTAAAAAATATACAATTATTTTCATATTTATTTTAAAGTGTAATATTATATTATAAAGAATATCCAAATTTTGAATTATACATTTAATTTTAGGTAGATTGTCATCGTAGTAATTAATTAAATGTTTTAATATCAAAGATTTGGGTTAGGTTAGGCTGCCATAATAATATAACTCTTATTATATTTCGTTCAAACCAAAATAATTAATTAATTATTCCGTGTTTTTTTTTTACATTTACTTAAAATATTACAGAATAAATAAGCTATTTTATCATATAATAACAATTGTAACTATTGCTTTTGATAGAAATTGAATATAATATTTTTGCCATTTAATTTGCAGTCAATATAAACTTCAGTTAATTTTAAATTCAAAGTGGACTAAAAATGTAATTATAGTGTTACAATTATTTGCATTTCCCGGAAAATATTTTCCAGTACAATCAAATTGATCAAAGAATTTTAAAAGGTACTCATACGGATTGAAAATTTGATGCTCATAATTAACTCTACAAAACAGCAATTTTTATAACACAATATATGTTATAAAATATTTCAAAAGCATAAAACAATTATTAAACAATAAGCAATTAATATAATATGTTTTAAAACAAGCTTTGATAAACTTTGAGGACCTCCACAAAATCAAGCTATAAGTTATAAAACTACATAATAGTAATTATACGGCCAACTCCATAATAGTATTTTTTTTTTTTAATTTATAAATCACAATTTGGGCTTAAATCTTTATAAAATCAACTTTTATTACGAAAGACCATAAATAGTAATTGTTTTTTAACAAGATCAGTGCACATGGTATATATATATATATATATATATAATATATAGTATAAGTTAATGTCGTTTAATACAATATGAAACATTTTATATGGTCATGCAAAAGTCCATATACTTTCATTATGTCACCCTCGTTTTATCACTTTGTTTAAATCTTAATTTGCTTATTATCATGTATTATATTTAATACAATATATTTTACCATAAATAGTCAAATATATTTAAAGAATAATATTTATTTATAATTATACATTTATAATAACAATTATTAATTACCTTATCATATCATTTATAATATATTGTTATAAATATAGGTAATTATTACTAAAACAATTTTTAGTTTTAAAAACAAATATCACAAGGGTGGTTGTATTTTTATATAGCTGTATTGACCATAATGTACATTATACTATTATATAAATTGCAAGTACAATTATGTTTTATGTAATTTTATAGATTTCTTCCGTATATTACTCAAGTCTGTTAAATAACTGCGTATTCTTCTAGAACACTTGAGTCAGTTGTGGGCTATTTTCCAAACAACCATGTGATTTTCCCGTGCAAATATTGTGCAAAAATGTTTAAAATACCTCACGTTTTCTGATCATTTTCACTTACTTTTATCGACAAACAAAGAGGTAGCAACATCGAAATATAAAGGAGTCTCTCCTATAAGGCCATTGTGTAGAGCATACGCGTTTTGAATACGAAATCCGATTGGCAAAAGTCCGCTGTACGGACGAAAGATGGACAAAGTAATTTTTGAACCCAATAACACAACTGTCGAACAACATAAAATGTATACCTATATAAAATAAGCTTGTATTTTTTTAGAATCATATTTTTATTTTTAAATTGTCTAAGTTAGAACATATATTTTGTTACGTTTTTTTTTAAAAAAAAAGTACACATTTTGATTTAAGTATTTACACTACAACAGTACAACAATTTTAGTTTAGAATAAAATTGTTTGTAATTTCGGGTCGCTAGTTTTTTAACCATTGGTATTTATAAGTCCTTATTTAGATAGTGTATTGTTGATTATATATACCAAGGGTCACATCCAGTTATTCGCCTAAGATTTATATGATATGTATCGTAAAAACTGCCAATTATAGTTAAATTATGAATTTCATCTATTATTTTTTATTTTATTCAACATAATGACCAATATTTGTTTTGGAACCAGTTGGTTAAATTTTAACATTCGCGTTATTAGGGAAGAGTAAGTGTGAAAAAATAAATTCACACTGAATTCTGTATTATGGGATAGCCGGTAATGCGTTTAAACTGACGATAACAACACTACCCCTCTAGTGCGAATTCCATGACACCCCATTTTAGACTGTTTACGTATTATATATTATTATTATTATTTTTGAATCAACAGTAAAATAAAATCGCATTGGTTTTATATTATTATATAATTTAACAGTCGGTACACATCCTACGCCATTGTTTCATTTGTCGTCATGCGTATAGCACACACGTGAAATGTAAATGTATTACGTATACATTTTCAATTGTTATTTATGTTTTGTTTCATTTTATATGACTAAATTGATGGCCAAAAACTGAATATAAAAAAATCGAATTTACAAAATGTTTTTCCGCATTCTCGAAACACAAGTGTCCGTATAAATTACAAAATCGATTTTGATGGTTTTTTTTTTAATTACACGTGATTTTTTTTTTTTTTATGGTAAAAATCACCTTTTTAACTTTTACAGTGTGTACTTTATATTTGTATATACCTATTACCATTAAAATATGGTAATTATACGATTTATCCGTAAGATCGGATGTTAAATACTTTTAATGCTATTAGCATTTAATATTGTGTGAAGTCGTTTTTTTTTATTTTTTCGAGCTTCAATAATAATATAATAATGTAGATACTAAGAGTTCGTATTTTCGAATAGGTTTAAACTATTGAGTAGATACCACTAGTTGTTTGTGATACGCTGACACATTTATCACAACTGCTTACCTAAGAAGGTAATCTAATTAATTTTGTATATTAACATTGTGTGCGTAGTATATCTATGCACAAGCTGTTGAGTATTTTATGTATAACTAATTATACATTTTAAATTGCATTAATAGTTATAATATTTGATTTATGCCAAGCAAAATACTTAACATTGTATTTTCCACTTGCATAGTTGCATGCAATACGAATGTGACACCCCCCTTACCCCACCACCAACCAAAAGTTATATAAATTAATGCAATTTATGATTTAATTTTAATTAATATTAGCAATTATTTTCACGACTATATAGTAAAATACTGTTATTTGTATTAAATACAATTTATCTTCTAAAAGTACACTACACGACTTGTATGATTCATTGCTGAATACTATTTCAATTGATATCAATAGGCACGTACATTCGATAAATAAATTATTGCCAACAATTACATTACTCGTACAGTGCAGTATTGTAATTAGTGTACTAATGTACCAGAACTCTAATAATTGTTTTTCGTAACTAGGTGTTGTATTATACCATGCCTAATAACCTTTGTCAATTATTAAATTTGAAACCGGAAGAAAAACGATAATAACACCTATCGTAATATGATGGGAGAAAAACACCATAATACAGTTTTAAATAACAATTAATACTGTTTTTTCATATTTTTACAATTTTGACTTTTACTTTGTCAAAAACACTTAACGAGAAACACTACAATACACACGACCAACTACTATCGGAGTGACGAACGCGAATGAGACTATGGTCAGCGTCACAACCCGTTCAATTAGAGCCAAAACGATCGGACATTATAAGTTAACTGAAATTCACAATAGCGCATATATTAAATTTAGTGGAACTTCAATAAGTCAAAATTTAAGGGAAATGCAATTTTTTCAAATTATTAAGGTTTTTGAGTTCCAAGGTTTTAGAAAAAAAATCTGACTTAAAAAGTTTTTAAAATGTATGTATGTATTAAATTTTTTTAAAAGTATTATATACAATGTAAAAAAATTGATTTAATAGGTTATTTAATAAATAATAAATAATTATTATCGGAACGGACAAGCCGTTTAGACAAATGTTTATAAAGCTATTCGTCATTATTCTTCTATAATTTTTTTTTTTCGAGTAATCGAGATTTTCGCAAGGGAACAGAATTTTTTTCGACTTATTAAGAGTTTCGACTTTTCGAGGTTCTACTGTATCATTCATATAAATCTTTAAAAACGACCGTTGAGTTCGCAACGGCTTATTAACTGATAAATAAATGTTTTTAGGAAGACACATTTCTTTTCGAATGTGCAACACACTGGAAGGTTAAAAAAGATATATCCTTCGAAACAGTTGTCGTATCATGTCGTATTCGTAACACTGTCGTCGTGCGTAAGCTGTACGGTGCGAGGCACAGGACGAATATTTTGTGTAACGTTCTTCCGTGATTCAAATATTCAATTCACGCGTGTTTGGTATTTTATTATAACCGATTATGCATTTGACTATATAATCGTTATAATCCATAGTTGTAGGTAATTCAATACCCACTCGTCGGCGACAGCGGGCGCTTTAAATGTTTTACAGTACGCGCCTTCGGAACGCTCGAAAAGTGTGAAGTAAAGAGGACGGCGTGTATTGACGTACGTTTTTGTGATTTAAACAATTTTGTTCGCATAGTCAATGTGGTTGCCTAATATTTTTGGTATTCAACTCTTGACGTGTTCACCGTAAAAAGCTATTAGCCATTATATTACGATTGATAAGTCGATTTCGAACAAATTAATCATAGTGAAATATTATATTATTATAATGTCAAATGTCGTTTCGCGTATTTATTTAATTAAAAATAAATAACAACGAAGTAGGTAATGAAAAAGAAAAAAAAAACAATTTATTGTTATTTTACAGACGCTGCATAATAATAAGCTAAATGTTTTCGTGTAAATGTTGTATACGTTTTTAGCAACACAATACACCACTCTAATAAACATTAAACATTAAAATAATGTAGAAACGTACGCGTTTAAGCGTTAATTCATATTTTTGAGTGTAAGGGGTGCATTACTGAAAAGTATTAAGAAATGCGGACCATTTTAATGTTCCCATTTCAAACGCAGTTACTCATATATATATATACACGTTTTAATTCATCTACATATTTATGCTAAGAATTGTGCGTGTTGGTAAAAAACAAGTGACAAGAAAAAAAATTATTTATTTACTGCAAAAGCTCATCAAAATTGAATAAACAATTTCATATTAATAAATATGAAAACAGAAATAAAATAGGTAATAAAAAATATTACTATAGTAGGGTGGTTTTTATGGTTCATTATATTATATTTTACTAAGTGGGCCTATATAGTACGTACGCTATTAAATGTGTATTATTTGTATTTGTGCGTTTATAAAGTTGAAAAGTAAACGGTAAGCGGTACTTTCGGTAACAAATTTACAATGAAAAGTCGTAGCCAATTCAAATGTCTATTTAAAATATACTTAGTTACGGCTTAAAATTATTAGTTAGCAACAGTTGAATTCATGATATTATCATTTTACATATATTATAAAATGATAGGTATAATAAAATAAAGTAACATGCTATAAACAGATAATGTTCAAGATGATGCGAAAAAATATTGGGAAAATAAAAAATACTCTATATTGACATTATATCTTCATAATGACATTACTGGTCATGTTAGTATTAAAAGTAGGTACAATTACAACAGCTAATGAGTCTTATGAAGTTAAAAATGTTTGTTCACTTTTGCAAAAGACGTAAAATCGTGGTAAATTTTTATAGTTCTGTGGGCAATATAAGGTGAATAAAATAAAATAATATTTAATATATTTTTATTATTGAAATTCACTGTAATAGGCGAATTCCTTTGTTTGTAGTAGATTATAGAATCAATGGCAACTGGACCAATTTTTACGAAAGTTTCAGAGATTTAATTTGGATATATCAGAAAAATTTAGACAGCAGTTTTAACTACGATCGAAAAATATACTATAGCAATATTAAATCTGTTACTAGTAGATTTCCAATCTCCGTATAATTAGTTCGCGATTCTATATATATATACCGATGTCAATTTGTACGTGAACTGAGGCACTACAACAAAGATGCACGAATACGTATAATGCAGTGTCTTATATATTTTGTATGTTTTTCCAAAATTTTATTTATACGTATTAAAATAGAATACATTTATTTATATTTATATAAATTATCAAAATAGAACTAAACTAAATAACAATGTTATAATTGTTGTAGTTACAAAGTTATGAAATCCAATAGTATTTTACAAAACACATACAAACAAGATAAAGTTTATATTATTTCTTAAAACTGTAATTATCATACATTATTGTATCTAAGCACCATAATTACCAATGCTGAAAATCATGTATTTTGTTTTAATCTAAACATAATAAAATAACATTTAGTTTAAATGAGTTCCTTAAATCACAAACTCATAATATACTTATATTTTAAAGCATATAATTTTATTGGCATTTAGCTTTCATCTACCAAAAAATTAATAGCTTTTATAAAATACACAACGACCTGGAATTGAATTAAAGCAGTGATTTATCATTTAATTCGACGTGCCCGTACTCAAAGCCTAATTTACAGCAGAGTGACAACTTATTTTCCATTTCGATTACTGCAAAATAATCACGTTCTACTTAAAATCTAAAAAAAAAATATAATATTATCACTTAAGTGACTGCAATATTATTGTTTTATGTGACTAATATATGTCTATTTGTTTTTTTTTTTTTTGTATTAAAGGTGGGCTGGTTAAAAGCAGAAGACCAAACCATATTAAGTTTACACGAACGTGTAGTTACGGAAAACCGGAGGATAGACATAGATGTGGATAACAACACATATTGGAGACTCAAAATTCGGCAACTGCAAATATCCGACAAAGGATGTTATATGTGTCAAATTAACACGAATGTCATGAAGAAACAAATTGGTTGTGTTGACGTAAAAAGTAATTGTTGATGATGGTTTATCTTTTATGTTTATATCACAACTTGAATAATTAATAATTTAAAACAATTAAAAATAACTCATTAATCATTTTTAAACTGTCAAAAATAAAAACAAATGTAGTAACAATAATGTACCTCTATATGGTGGCCGGTAGTTATTATTATATGGATATAGAATTCGAATCTATGTTGTAGTATATTATGAGTATACATATAGAAACTATTATATGATATTATTTTAGACGTTTAATTTTGATTTTTCAACTCCTTAATCGTATTGCAATATAATATTATATTTTAGTTAGTTCTGAGTATTTTTTGTTTGAAAATAATATGCGATTACTTTACTTGCAACTATTTTTATTAAACAAAATTTTTGTATTTTTCTTGTATAATTTATATTTATGCCTCGGTTAGGTAATTTATGTTAAATTAGTGAGGTGTAGATGATGTTATATAATATTTGCTAAGGCAAATATTTCAACTATTTAATTATATATATATATACAAATTGTGATGCTACTCCCAAAAATATATTCAAGTAATGTTTATAATATTAACTGTACAATATTTTCCGGCGGAAATACACATTGAATTTTAATGTTATTAGTTTTTTTTCTAGGATATTGGTTTAATCATTTATTAGTTTTAATTATCGTTACGTTGGTCATTTTGCGTCGGCCAACACTCCTATTGATTACAATTTTCGGGAAAAAAAAAAATTCCAAACACAACGTTTAATTATTTATTACTGCAGTTGTTGAAACCATAAAAGCTTTCCAGTTATTGCGGTGTATGACAAAATTCGAGTGAGTTTATTTCGGTCTACGATTTATTTCAAATTTTGCCAATTGTCATATTATTAATGTCCCTATTGTTAAACGGAGTTTAAAATATCATCGCCGTGGAGTTACTGCGCGTTCCGTTGTTCACACGAAACTGATGTCAACGATCATTGGTGCACAGGCGCGGGTATAATATACACACATAGTATAAAATATGATGTTATATTATTAGTTACAAAATAAATAAATAAATATAAATAATGGTGTTGTAAAAATGATAAAACGATTATAGCTTCGACTAAATAGTGCTCATAAGACATTTATTTATTTTTAATATAATAAAATTAAAAATATAATTATCTCGCCAGTATTTGAATGCTCGCGCATAAAAAAATAATGCAATTATATTTTATGAATTATTTTGGATAACGTAAGGATGTTGCTGTTATTAGAAACTGTTAAAAAAATAAATAAATTGTATTTTTTAATATAACATTAAATTTAAATTAAAGCTCTTAAAAAAAATAAATCAAATTGTACAAATTATATAACGAAAACTCCTTTACGGTACTGTTGGAATCGGTGTGACAGAATACACGATGCGGTCAACTGTTGTGGCAACAGACATTTATACGGCAGCGACCGCTGCTCTACCTTTTCACTCATTTGTTACACTCTCTCGCAGACTTTGGTTGTAAACCATTTACCGAACGACAATAATGACAATTAATTTCGTTAAACTGTATATGTATCAACATTAATATCTTAGTTGACCTAAACATTTTCAGAATTTCGTATTATTAACACCGTACTTACGAGTTAAGATGATAATATTTCAGTGACCGGGTGAAACCTTCAGTGAAATTATTTTATTTTAAACAATATTCTTAACTTTTATTAAAGTATTAAAGACGTAATTCTTTTTTTTTTACGATGCAAATCATATTTTTTATTTATTAAACCGTACGATAGATTTGAGGAAAATCTAATAAAAACAATCGTATTTTCTGTTTGATCAATTGGCTATTGTATGCAACAATTATTCTCAACAGCCATCTCCATTACAGGACTGAATGTGAAATGCCAAACTATAAAAATTTACGGTTTCTTAGTAAAACGTTAACAAAACAACCTGCACTTTTTCTTTTATTTAATATTCATAATATTATAACTACACCATGAACACGTGTTCAGTATACTGGCGGCGGGAACATAATACAAAACTCCACGGGGCCATAACTGAAACAACAGTTATTTTTCCAAAGTTAGTTTTATTTTTACACCAGGTTTTGGTGAAGTTTTGGTCTCGGTTTTATTCTTGTGGCAAAAAGAAAAAGCTGTATGGCAATTATTGTCTGACAAATATTTTTACTTTCAAAGAGGTTTTTTGGCACGTACTCGAAACCCATTTCGACAAAATAACAGTCCAAGTTTACGTTTGACTTTTTTGTCATGTTTTTCATGCAAAATATTCAACGAGTTTTTTAAAATTTAATGAACTTTTTAAAGGCGGTGTTTATTAACACACTTAAAAGATTATTAAAATATTTTCAAGTATTTTTTGTAATAAGGCTACAGTATCTGACATCAATGATTTTTATAGATCTCTTATTTCAACTTTTATTATGGCAACAAGACGCATTTATATTATACAAACCATAAAAAAATAACCGCATTCAACATACAAGCAAGTTAGTTATGAGTAGGAAAATCACAATCATAATAAAAATTTATATTATAAAGTATATAATTGACTATATTATATATTATATTTCGGTCATGCATGTACAATTATAGTACATTTCTGACAAAATTGAGATTCTGAAAGGAGCGATGATTATATTATATTAATTTTACAATAATATACGTATTTTTTTTTGTTTGTCATATACTTTTACACCAAATATTTTAGTTGGCATAATACTCAATTTTTTATATTTCTGATTTTTTTTTCTGCAAATATCGATAAAACCGATTTTGCTGGATAAAAAAATATAAAAATATAATACAATATTCCTGATGATTCGTTATACCAGCCATTTCAAAATATTAAAAATAAATAATCTTATTTTCGTTGTATATTTATAATCATTTAAAATTGATATTTCATTTAAACTCGCCGTATTCACAAAATTGTATAAATTGTACGGTGTATAGTTCAAAGTTTATTTGTTTATGTGTAAAACTTGAATATCTGTACATATATTACGTTATATATGTAAAATCAAACTAGATCGAAAAATTATAATAATATATAGAGATTTATTGTCGTTTAGTTTTTATAAAATTAAAATGTTAGGTACAAAATATGCATACCATGGGTCGAAAGTGTCAATATTTTTTTGCGTACGGTGTTATGCTTAACCACGGGTCATGTAAACATATACTGGTGACCACCGCATACGGGGTACATAAGAAGTGGATAATCTGTTAAACTTAAATTATAGATGTTATTACGGTACAGAGTAAACATAAACGAAGAGCTTCCAGTTACTCGTTAGTTGCCAGAGTTTAAACACGGCATGTGTGCGCGGGGTTATTTAAATTTTCTGTTTACTGTACGTGATAAAACTAAAATTAACTGATATGGTTTTTCAGTCGAATATAAAGTTTGTTTTTGTGTGGTACCGGCGTCTTTGGTGACAGTGCTATAAATGTTGTATAGATCATCCTCCGCGCGGGTCTTTATAATAGCAGAAACATGAAACCCAAATGATTTATACGATATTGTTTAAAATATGTTGAGCCAATAATCACACGGAGTGTTGGTATTATATAGAACTGTATAATTAATAAGTTTGGGAAATCATAGAAAATGTAACATTATTTAATATTTAAAGTTAATTTAAATTAATCGGATTACACGCATACCGCACCCAATCATTATCTGTATGTAATGGTTTTTGATGATTTTAGTTTTATAGATTCGTAATGATCGATAACTCCGAAAGCGATTAAAAATAAAGTAATCAGTAAAAAAAAACCCCACAGTTTGTATACATAACGTACACGAATTGAATAATATTATTTAAATTATTATAAATTATTAATCTAATGTGATTGTAAATAATACAAATTTAACTTTGTATACATAACATTTTTAATGTATATAAATTTATTGTTAAACACGTATACTTGTCACACACATTGAACGTTAGGTATCTATTCTTAAAAATGTGATAAGGCTTAAAAGTTGATTGAATAATACAATAATATGAAGCTAATTAAACTAAAATCATTTGTAATTGGTAAATGTATGTAATGGACTAATACTATGAATTTTTTATAAATCTATATTTTGTTCCAGTAGTCAAGTTGTATTTTTTCAAGAATTCCGAATAAGTCACTATTTAATTTAATTTAAATGGTAATCAATTTTTTGTTGTTATTATTGTTTTTTTTTTCAAAATTTTTCGGATTTTTTTTCTAAACTCTGATGTACATATCTGCGTGAGTCATTAAAAGGCCACGTTTTTTCTGTTTGTTGAAAGTCTTAATACAATTACTTTGTTTATACGAAAAAATAATTGTTTCTTCTTTTGTATATTGTTGAGGATGTATAATACGTACAGTGCCGGCGCTAGGTATTTCGGGACCCTGGGCAAGGTATTAGCCATTAGGTACCCCAGAATACCCCTTTCTAATATTATACATGTGTGATGTGTAGTAAGTTAGGCTATAGAATAATACATTTATAGACTTACAATTCGTTAATTTAAATTTTAATTATGTAAAATATCAATAATGTGTCTCACGGTATTAAGATGATTAAAAACCGCGGGGCCCTTAACAAGAGCGTGGCCCTGGACATTTGTCCCATTTGTCCTCCCCTAGCGCCGGCACTGAATACGTAAGGCCTGCGCACAATTCTCCCGATCGGTCTTGCGGGGCAAACGTCGCGTCTCAACTTTAGCAGTCCGTCATCGAGACTAAAGAAATCGAAACGGATGCAGTAGTCGAAGGCGGGCTGTCGGGCGACGGCAAACCCGATAGTGTCGTGGTCAAGTACTCAAATATGTTTACCAATTACCAAGTTTAGCGATAAAGTCTGTTGGCTAGAACCGTATGGTACAATACGGAAATTTAATAAGAATCATTATTTTTTTTGTCGATTTTGAATTGAGTGCGTCCCTATTGTAAGTTGGTATGGAAATAAACTTGTTTTTAATACCGTCAGGCCTCGCGACAGAAGATCACCCGGACGACGAGTAGGGCGTTGTTTATTACAAGTCAGCGAGCACCCACGTTCGTCAATTCTAATTGGCCGAAATTATAGGGTTTTGCAGGATAAAAACTTCAATTTTAAAAAAATATTGATTATTTTGGATCTCAATTTTAGATCTGTTTTGTACTTAAAAAATATCAAATTTAAAAACTCCTATAACTTATTTTTATAATTGGCAAAACAAACTAAAAACTAAGAAAAACTGGAACTTTTACACAAATATCGATAAAATTTATTTTATTTTTTGATTTAACTTAAAAACGAGTATAGATATTTTAATTTTTTTTTAATGAGCATTTTACCATTTTCATTATACAAATTTATAATTCTCTTTTTTTTTAAATACAATATCTCATAAAATTAATTGTTATATTTATATAAAAATATTAAAAATACACAGAAACACTCATATTTATACCCCTTTTGAGTTAAAATTTTGTCGAAATCGCAAAAAGTTGCAAACTATTAGTAGTTTAAAATTTTTAAAATTTTCATTTTGTATTAAATTTTCAAAAATGTTGTACAAGATTCTTCAAAAGTATTTCAAACTGAAACCATATAATCTAAAATATGTTTAAAGATGATTACTATACGGATCTATTATTACTGTTTTACGGTATTTACAGAAATATGTTATTACATTTTGAGTTTTATAAATTGATATTATAATAATATTGTATAAATACATATTATTATAATAAATAAATATTAATCTTATATTATAAAAGCAATATTTTCGAAAAAAAATAAGTCAACTTACCGTAATATCAAAAATAAAATAAATTACTTAAATATCTATATAAAAAAAAAAAAACACATAATTTGTTGATATACCTAGACTGATAAACCGTTTCCACTTAGAATAATTTTTCGTCTACAATATTATAACATATTAGTTCAAATTTAATACATCTATGCTAGTGACTCACTCGACAAAATAACGGTACTCACTTAGCTATATTTTATTTTTAATGAGTTTATTTTTGTTTAAAAAGTTCCTCTTCATGTAGGTGTTTTATAATTTATTCTTGATTCTATCAATGCTTAATAATATACTACCCTAATTTAATATTAGTGAGTAAAATTATCTGTATATATCAGTTAAAATTTTTAAAGTATATAGAATTTTTATTAATTTATTTGTCATGAGTCTTAACATGGTAATTAAATAACTTTTTGGACCATATGATACAATTATAAATTTATAAACGTTAATATTTATAGGTTTTAATTTATTTAATGAAAGTTCCGCATTTATCAATTTTGATTTAAACACACATTAATTAATTTTTTGCATAATTGATGATGTCATAAACGCAAGATCGTAGACTTTCGCATAAAGTTAGTTTACTTTGGGTAAGATAGTTCTTCTGTCTGATTCAGAATTTGATACGCTTTTGTTACCATAGAATATGACTGTCCTTCTCTTCTTTATGGATTTTGCACTTATCCTAGTATCTATTTCACTCCTGGCCGAGACTATGTTTTAAAACTTTTTGTGAATACTTCCATATGTTTTCAAGTAATTCTAAATATTTGTAAACTTGCATATCTTTTTTTTTTACAATTTGAACTCTTATTTAATAACTAATATTTAATTATTATATTGTTACGTCAATGCGCAATTATAAAATTTATTTTTTGTTCATAGTTCCACCGGATATCAAAGACGAAGAAACCATATCTGACATCACTGTAAATGAATTTGAAAATGCTACGTTGGCTTGTAAGGCTAAAGGCAATCCACTACCGAAAATTACTTGGAAGCGAGAGGATGGTCATAAAATTACTATAAAAAACAAATCAAGAAAAACATTATTATGTGAGCAACTACGTAGTTATATAATTTTAATATAATATTGTTTTAAAACTGCTACTAAAATATTATAATGGGATCTTTATTTCAATGTTATTTATACGTTATTTTATTAACACCTTATGTATATATGTACGTATTAATTAGTACAATAAGTATATGCGATAATGTGTGATTACACACATATGGGTAACACGAGTCAAAAGCGATCCATTAGTTGTCACTGGTCTTGAGTTATTATTAATATAATTAAGACATCGAAGACAGTTAAAGGTGTACAGGTAAAATATAATAAAATATTATAATGACGTTACGTTCATAATATTATCATTATTATGATATGTAATTTTGTTATAATTTAATATTAATACTGCTAGTGTATGATATTATGTATAGCTAGGAATAAGGTCAAGTTGTAAAGAATAACATGTGTATTTTAATAATATTATGTAAACATAATATTATATTACTTGATGGTTTGAATAATTTTTTTATCGACGTCCGAGAAAAAAATTGTAATATAGAGAACATTTTGAGATTAGATGTGTAATTACCTCTCCCCTCACAACCATCACCATAAATTCACACTAGGCTGATCTGCTTTTGTCTTTGGTAAAGTGGGTTGAAATATAATCTCCACATTTGGTTTTGATATGACAGGAAATGATAATAGCGATTTGAAGTATGCCAATTATAGTTCGACTGTAAATTTTGACTTTATAATGGAACACTTAATTTTATATTATGTAGGTTTTATTTCCAATTTTATAATTGTATACAGTATGACAATATTTAAATTATCAAATGTAGGATTTTCAGAACTAAATAATATTATTTTAGTTATATTTTTCTACAAGTATGAATCAGCCATCGGCCTTTTTAAATCGATTCTTGTTAATACAAAATTAAATTAGCTTAGACCCGAAGAAGAAAATATTTTATAATAAATGTATCATGTATATAATTATGCCTGTAATTATTTGCAAATATTACAGCACAGTAATAGTGACATATGTATACATATGTACATATGTATCGTTATTTATATTATAAATCAAATATTTAACTAATTTTATATACAATTGTTAATAAAATACATTAATATTCATTACTTAAATTTCTAAATAATTAATAGATTATGTTTTTATTTATTTTTCAATGCATTTTTAAACTGACCTTAATGTCTAATACATTTTAATAACGTTTAATTATTTTTAGAACGTCTATATGGTATTTTCTGACCTATTTTACAGACAAATTTCCTGTAAATTAATTTGTGTTTAGAATACTTAGTATATGTTACGTTTTCAACTGAGAACGTATTTGAGGATAAATATAAATACGGAAATGAAATATATGTTATAATTAATGGTTTTTGAGTTATATTGTAAAGGTCAAGATAATTAAACTTGATGAGTTTTAATGTGTATAATTAGGTAGGATTAAACAGATTTATTTTGATTCCAAGTAAAGTATGTACTTTTAGTTGCATAATTGCCATTCACCAGTACGTGTGTAACTTTAATGTCACATACACTTAGGATAAAACGTATTTAAAATATTTAAATAATTGTTTTTAACCTACCTTCAAATAGAAATATTTATATATCATTTAAAATTTAAATATAGTGTTATAGAAAGCATTTAAACCTAACCTAACTTAACCTCGCGGGAAAATGATTGTTTTCGAGTCTCAAACACAAATAATTCCGTGAACTATGCACACCAAGTACACAAAATACTTTAATTCGGATTGCTTATTATATTTTGATATATATTTTTCACATTATAATCTTATATTAAAGTGTTATTTTAGAGAAAGGCGCACTTGTACATAACTATTAATTGAACTTGACGTTGAGTAGTATTCGACGATTTTATTACAGTTTTTTCAATAGTCGTTCAAAATAAAATATGTCAATAACGTTGTATTGTATATTTTTATCTAATAAGTATACATTATTGTTAACTGTGACATTTCTCTGACGGATGTACTGCTGTAAATCCACTTCAGTAAAAATATAAACTCGCGTGAGTTTTTATGGATGGAAATTAAAGCGTTATGTTATGTAGTAAACATAACATTATTACTCTCTTCCCGATCCGTTAATTTCGTTTTTCAGTCGGCGATTGGAATCCGATTTGTTCGCGTAACAAATACGTATATTTCTATAGCTCTAAAAATGCTTGCTGGATTACTTCGTATATTATTCGGCTAATACAGGGAAATACTGTTTATAATGGTTATCGCTTGAAAAACACGTTTTACCAGTACACGTTTATCAATAATTGACATCTCATCTCTTTAATTCTATATTTGGTCATAATATACAATACAACGTATTTTCGTGAATTTTTATGTCGGACAGAATCAGGAATAAATATTATAATTGGTATTATTATTTATATTTTCAGGAAAGAGAGTTTAGAGAGATTTCTATCTTTATGTTTGATTGACCGTTCGACACGCATAAAATGTGTTTCGTTATATTTTCATCATTATTAATTATTTAAATTAACTCACTACTATGTTTTTTTTTTTTTTGACCATTTCGTTATTTGCGTTACCCATTTGTCAAATACGTCGAACTTATATATCTTGTAACTACCAACGATTAATATTTATTTATACATTTTAAAGTGTTGAAGGTACAATGTTTTAGTATTATAATAATCATTATTTGAAATACCTAGTGATATTATATTGATTTCGTATGATGTTTATTATTTGTTGACCAGTGGATAGGGTACGTGGAGAACCGCTGTTGCTTAACAAAGTAGACCGCAGTCAGATGGGACATTATTTGTGCATAGCGTCCAACGATGTACCACCGGCTGTTAGCAAGAGGATCACGTTAAACGTTAACTGTGAGTATTCGGCATCCGGTCAACATCGAATCCCTTTTCAGAAAACCACAAAATCGTTATCAGAAAATTAATTAAATAATTTGAATACTGGATTACACGATATATCCGCTGTCCGGGGTTCAAACACACTTGGTGACATTTCATTAAACTGTTGTTGACCAAATGGTTATTTATACAATACGGTACTCAACTGCTTTGGAGCACTTTCCCCAATTGGCAATAACTGCGAATTTAATAATAAATATTATAATATATACAATATAATATGTAAACAAAGAGTGAATATTAACAGATAAACTACGAGTACAGTTATAGTAGTACAATGCCGTCGTATAACACACAGTTAATGTTAACGATGGACGTGGCCAACGGGAGTAATGTTCAATTTTCGATAGTTATCCAAATTAGTTTACTACAAACATTGTTGACCATTTTTTAATATTTAGAAATAAATTTTGTCCAGATGTATAAATATAAATTGATGTCCCTAGTTTTATTTTTTTAACATAAACACGTAAAGATGTTCAGATGAAATTATCTTATTCAGTTAGCGTTAATTTTATAAATGTTTTTATAATTGTATTCCTGTACAGGACGATTTATTAAAATTACGATACTTAATAATTAATAACGCTTGGTCGATAGTGTTGCAATTATCCAATTACATCAAAATAGATAATATACTGTTTGTAAAATGACAGGTGTTACTTGTTTTATATGAACTCTAAATAATGTGAATTATTTATGCAAATTAATGTGGGATCCACTCATTTTTAATAATAATTTAACGTAATATATTATGTTTGCATTAAATGTTGTACTGGATTGTTTGGATAATATAAACTAGTATTTTTTTCAGACCAATAAATATTTATTTTGTAATTTTTATAAATTTTGAACCACGTGTTTTGTTATCAAATTATAATATATTATACATAATATCAAAAAGGTAGTAAAATTGGTTGGGTTTTTTTTTTAATTGAAGAATAAAAAAAAAATATTTAATAATTTCGATAAACTTTCAGTTATAATTTATTGGAAAATGTCCGTGTTTAATAAGGGTATTGCAGATATTTCGATAAAAGAAGACTTACATTTATTCTAAATATTATATTTACCTTGAAAAATGATAAAATGATAAATATTTTAAATTCTGCTGTTAAATTAATGGATACTACTATGTTTGTATTTTTAATTTAAGTAAATTAAAATCTGATAGAAGAGTTTGTTTTGTGGTTTTTGGGTTATATTTGTTTTATAATAAACAAACATTAATTTTTAAAACAATTACATAAGAAAACATTTGGTTAACAATACTGAGTGATAAAACCAAATTTGCTTAATTTTTTTTTATATTTTAATACCTACTTTGTTACTGTACTCAGTTTTTATTCTTCCACTTAACAAAGCTATATATATATATAAGACAACATTGGGGGTACCTATTTAACTTGATTCACAATCGACGAATTGAGTTACAAGAAACTTTTAAAGCACTCATTTTCAAAGTAAAAATATTAATTATTATTATTGTGTATCTATTACAATTTTTAAATTTTTGTTTTGTTCAGTATTAAAAATAAAATGATAATTAAACGATTTATTTATATTCATTATAAATTCATGAAAATTTAATCAAATATATGCATTTTTTTTTAAGTTTGTTTAGTTCTACTTATTCAATATAATATAATGTATTTATTTATATTTTTTGTAAACATTTCAGTTTCTCCATTCGTCTGGGTGACGACTCAGATTGTGAGTGCACCACTAAATACACATGTACGATTGGAGTGCTTTGTAGAGTCGTTTCCAACTTCTGTCAATTACTGGACTAACGAAAAAGGAGCAATGATTCTTCAAGGGTAAATACTAAAATGCTAATTTATATATAATATATATTGAACTATTAACATTATACTTATTTAAAATTTTATTACTCTTAACAGTTTAAAAATGATGTTAATCCATAGTGGCTAAATAAATATAATACAATCACAGTTAAATATTCAGTTGTTTAATAAGTTGTAAAATTCCTTGCATAAATATCCGAAATTTTAATATTATTATTTTGATAATTTAAAATATAATTTTTTTTAATTGCAAGATGATCTAATTCACAATTATTGATTAAATATAATATCATGAATATTTTTTTATGATTAAATTATTTTAAGCGACAAATAATAAGTGCAACAATTATTTCTAAAAAATGAATAAATAAAAACCGCTTTATACATAATTTTTTAGCTTCGACGAATATAGTAAGTTAATATAATGTATCTCCGTGCGGAGTGTAGAAACCTAATATTAAAACGAATACTTCATTAACTTAATTAAAATGTGATAAATTTACCGTGTGTGGTACAAGTTTATATTAATTATAAAATCTATAATTTTAATTAAGGGGCTTTAAGCGTTTTATTATATTAGACATAACTTGACTATAAAAAAAGCTAAATGTGTTCATTTTTTCCTCGACTCTCAAGGTCTTATGTGCAAACATATAAGAAGGTGTGTCATTGTTATTCAACAATAGGTACTTGCAAACTAACTAAACAATGCGGTATTGAATTAAATGCGTATACGCAAACTAGCTGATGAAATTATTATTTCCCAGACGTTGTGATAATAATATATATGTTAGCGTAAAAACCTGATGCTTATAATTTATCTACCTATTTGAAAAATAAAAATGTTTACCATGGGAATACCGTTAATCAAATGCCCGATGGTAAAAGGTTGGAAAACAATCGCGATTCCCAGTCTTAATTAAGCCGCTCATTTCTTTACTAACACTTGTTTTTGAAACGGAGAAAAATAGTGAAAGCAAAATAAAAAAAAAAAATACTACCCAGAAGCAAAAGGAAAATGCTCTGTTTGCTCGTATAATCTGTTAACAAGATGAAGATGACAGCGCACGGGGTAGAAATGTATATATTTCTTTTTTGTTGTTTATTATTAGTCGCCCAATAGCTGAGTCGAGTCACGTCTTACACTCCTTATCATGCAATTAATTACAACGGTCATATTTCGGGGTAAAGGCAAAGGCGGAATTAGTTATCCAATCAGAATTTCCTGTCTCATCGATCATCCAAAAGAAAAATCTGCTTATTGAAAAATATAATAAAATATCTGTCAATGTTTTGTGCATAACATCTCGGAAATAAGCTGAAATCGTGGTATTTTTACCAATATTTTTGAATTATATATTCATTTAAAAAATAAGCTCGATCTATCAGATATTTAGTATAATATTCCTTTGAAATAATTTATGGAAAAATGGCATCACAGTAAAAACATGTTTGGCGATCAATTGAGTAGATTTATAAAAATTAAATTGTTGATATCATAATCTACATATTATTCATGCGTAATATTATAATTGATTAAAATATTATTTAACGAATCGTTGAATAACAAACTTTCAATAAAATATAATATTACCTCACGTATTATTATATTTTTTCAATTGTTTTAAAACGGTAGTGTTCAAGAATCTTATTAACATATTACGCATATACTTAGGGCATTAAGATTAATATTTTTTATTATAGTAACAATTTACTTTGAATTTTCTTAAACATAATATTATTATGGAAGCATTTCAGTTTTGCAATAAAATACGGTTTAGTAATGGTAAAATTAAATTTTAATTCTTGCTCTGAAATTCTTATTATTAATAAGTTATTAATTACCAGGTTTAAGACGTTAAATATTTATAAAACTGAAGTGGATTAGTGCGTTATAATTTGCGAAATTGTGGTATACTACTTCGCTTTAACTTTAAATTCCCATAATAACAATAAGTTATTTAGGAATTTTATCCATCAAAATGCACAGACAAAAAAATATTCTTAATGATAATAAACTTAGTTGCTATAATACATTAATAAAAAATAAATTGTAAATTATAATTAAATACAAACTAAAAGGGTTCCAAAATTACTGAAAAGCCAAAATCATTGTAATTAAACTGTAGGTAAATATTAGTGAGAAATATTACCATTTTATAATAGGAAGTTGTGCACGCAAAAAAAAACTGAATAAGAATATATTAGATTTAAATTAATACATAGAAAACTGTAAAAATCATTGGAAATGGTATTTTATAAATATTATAATAGGCTGCTTTATGAAATAAAAATATATTGTGATTTAATACACAATAATGGAAGAGCCCTTAGTAATGTATACACTAATAGTAATTCCTATAATACATTACAAGAGTATTTTTTAACTAAATTTTTAGTATAATTTAATGTTTTAGTTTGATTTCGCTGTAATATTTATTTTTTTATGTTTTGTATATCAACATTTATTTTATTATTTGAAAGTGAATATATATTTTTTTTAAAAGATCGATGCAAGGTTATACAATTGTTTTAAATTGTCTTGTAAAAATTAAATATTTTCAAATAAATAAATTTCGAAGAGTAGTGTACAACCATTTTGTTAGGGTATTTCAGTTATACAACTTAATAATATTTAAACCCCCCCCCTCCAACCCCAAAAAAATAATATCAGATAAAAAATTATAATATTATTATGTATAGGTTACCTATGGCTTATTTTGAGAATTGTTATCACCGCGTTTGGACATAGAAACAATGCAAAACTAAATTTTGGTTAATACAGTAACTTTTCCATCAGGATTAAAAGTTCGTCTTTAGATTCATTACTATGACGAATTTTCAATGTTATTAGTTCACTAAGCGAACCCCACGTGCACTAATCTAAATTATCCAAACATGCTGATAATATTAAGAGCATATACCTTCGTTGGGTATCAACTCATAGAATTAATAATATAATATAAACAATACCGATAACATTTACTATCTTTTAATCAGATGTCCAAAACGAAACAGCGTTTTATTGTCCTACGCCAAAACATGTAAGCTTACGAAGATAAGTTGCGAGAAATCCATCAACGAACAATAGCGAAAACACCATTTAAACTCATCATTGACAACCTAAAGTCGGGATGTATTATAAATTTGGGAAGCATTTCTATGGTTGTCTGCTAGATATGTAGAAAGTAAAACGGATTGTATGTACGAAATTTCCGCACATATAGACTATACGTACTATTGATAAATTAATGTTTTAGATTCTGATCTGAGCGATGAATGTATTTATCTTACAATGATGTGTTATTCTACGTTATTCTCGTTTTACTAGGTATATATTTTCATTACTTTTTGGTTTAGTGAACATTTCAAACTGTAAGAGTAATTTCTGATAGACGATTGGATGTTTTTGGTGCTTGGTGAGTTGAAATAGAAAACGTTTAAGTACCCAATTTTCAAAATAACTGAAAGCAAACTGAGATTTGCTTGCAAAACTTTTTTTTTTTGTAACTCAAAACCATACAACCATAAGGTGTAAAGACTAATCAATTCTCTAAATATTTTATTGGCATTTAATAAATAATAAATTATTCTTAAAATAATTTGATTATTTTTTTGTTATTTATAGGTATTTTAAATTTGTTTGATTCGTGTATGAAAAAACTTTACTTGTTTAGTAAAAAAGCTTAAGAATTTAATATATGATTTCTTAAACTTGCTTACATATAAATTGAATATACCAAAAATTCATATTCTTACTTTTTTTTAACCTTTTTAAGTTAAGAATTTTATTTTTTACACAATTCATCAAAACACCAAAATTTGGTTAGTGGTAATACAATGAATTTTATTATTAATATTAATTATTCCTAAAATTTGAACACTCAATTGAAGGTTCCATAATATAATATGTTTTATAATATCGTCCTTTAAAAACTGCCACATTTTTACACATCTTTTTTTTTATGAGTGCTTAAAATTTAAATGTCAAAAAAATTGAATATTTCGAGTAATTTAATAATTTTTCGTACAAGGATTTTAGTTTTTCTGTTGTAACTCAATATATTTGAAATAGTCCATTATTAATTAATTTATCATTTTCTACGATGAATACCATTTTCAAAACATTTAGACAGCTCGTCATTTTAAGCTGTTCATAAATAGTTAAAATTATAATATACCACGTGTCCGCGTATTATACTTTTCATATTGCAATTAAAAATTTCAAAAAATCATAAAAAATTGAAAATTATATAACATGGACGAAATTAAATATTTAATTGAATAATGATGATTTTAGTTATTTCGTCATTATTTAAAAATATTGTTTATTTATAATAGTTCTATAAACTTTTCATTGACTTGAGACTTTTATACTATTACATTTTAGTATTTTACTATCGGCCATAACTTTTTTTATATATTTATGTATCACTAAGTTTGCATTGACTCAAAAGTTAATAACAATTCTACAATGTGATATAAATATAATATTAATATATACAATTATTATACATAATATAAAAAATAAAAATATGTTTTCTGTTAAAACTAATTCGATCAACTGTGATAGTAATATCAAAAAGTGGCGTATTTATTTGGGTGGTGTTGGGGGTTTCCACCTTCCCTCCCCCCAAAAAAAAATATTTGAAAACGACAAATTTTAAATATATCAGCAATATAATAATTTTAGTCTGCTTATTCTATAAAGTATAATGAAAAAAAAAAATATATATATATATAAAATATGATAATATATATGTAGGATAATATAGGTCGTGTTAAATACGTACTCAGCGAGACGACAATAATGCTGTAATAAGCATCATGCCCGACTATTTTTTAGGACGTACGAGAGAGAAAAATCGCATCGACTGCGGTAACAATATTATTATGTAAAATACATTATTTATAATATAATATAAATTAAGAACGTCCCCAATGACCTCGTTGCACGTATCAGAATGACATTATTATGCCGTAGTGGTAATAACAATACATCGCCATGCGGGTGTGTATAATTCCGAATCGCGAGAACGAAAGGAAATAACAATCAAACGAACGCGTTATTATTACTATTGTACGAGTATTATGATAGGGTTAACGGCGTAATATATCGGGTGGTTCGCCGCGTTCGATTTTTCCTTTAGCCGTGCGTTTGTTCAAACCCGATTAAAGGAACAGTTAAACCACAACTGATGTTTTCGGTTTTTTATTAACTACAAACTATATTATTTGTTATAAAGTCTTCCGGTCGGTCGTAATGCGAAGGGAAAAACGAACGGCTGTCGTTCGGCAAACGTCGACGCGTCTAAATCCAGACTCAAAGCGAACACGTTATGGTTTTCAAAAAGCTGGGCGGAGTGTAAAACATTTAAGCACGCGCGAATACGGTGATGGTCACGAGTGTAGCTGGTTCCTACTGTCGTCAAAAAAACACGGAACCGTTTAAACGATCGTGTAATGATAATATAACGCACGTTACCGTCGTCGCCGGACCGAATCACTCTGTACCAAAGTCCATCGCGTTTTGGCGGCGCTCTCGGCCGCGACGAGGGGGTGTATTTTTTTTTTTTTTTTAGGGGGGGGAGGGATGGTCGGCCGAGAGACGACGACCGTTTGATGAATAATCGCTGCGTTTTGTCCCGGCGTAATTAAACGCCGCCGCCGGCAACGTCGAATATATCGTGTGCGATTTTCCGGGGAAATTTCGGTCGCGCGTCCGACACAACAATAAAACACACGCGACCCGTGTGTGTGGGGGGGGGGTCGAACGGACGGGGCCTGGGCAGTCGGCGCTCACGCACATATTTTCACGCCATTAACCACGCGCCATCCTCGTCCGAATGCTCAGACGTACCGCTATGTACGCGCCGTCCCGCGACGATAATACGTGTATATACACTGTACACACATATATTATATCGGTGACGTATGTTATTATTGTTATTTGTATTTACAATATTATATATTGTGTTGTGCGGGGGCCGGGGCCTATGCGTGTACCGGAGCGCTGGGGGGGGGGGAGAGGCGTGAATTGCGGACGCGTAAAACCGTTTTAACGCGAGTCGCGCCGCCGGCCGACCGTCATCATTCTTCTTCCGCGCGATGCAGTTCCGCTGCCCTACGTCGCACTTTTTATTTTTTTGTATTTTTTTTTTTTTTTTTGCTATCCTATTCTCGCCACCACACGTCGTTACGGCCCCATTATCATCGTACTATATAGTCGTCGGTATAATAATAATACTATACTACTATATCGTTATAATGCGTGTACGTCGGCACACGCGCGACCGTATACGCGTATCATACATTATCGAGTTTATATATATATAAATATTATTATATTGTCGCGATAACTCCGGTGGTGCGTGACGGGCGGCTTGGAGGGGTTTGGGAGTCGTCTGTTAAACGATCGTTTTGTATGATATACGACCACCTTTCGGCCAACAACGCCGCCGTATAGGTAACTAATATTAGGGCTACAGGATGGATATATATGTTGTTATTATTATTATTATTATTATGGTACGCGTATAATGCATAAAATAGAAAAATGTGCGTTTAATTCTTATTCGAATACGCAATAATAATAAAAATATGATAAAATGATAATTTACCATAATATTTTTTCGTACGACCGCGGAGAGAAGCGACTTATAATGCCAAGACGAATCAAATACAGACACTTTTATGCGAGTTGTTATTATTTATTTATTTATTTTATTTTATTTTGTTACTTTTAGTTTTTTAATAAACCAACATAATGTTTACAAATACAGTCAGTAACTGGTTTTATGAAATTGAAATATTAGCAGCGTAATATGACGTGGCGTACACAATTTTAAACTCCTTTCATTGAGATACTGCATAAGACGTGCATTTTTCGTGTTCACATATTTTAATAGGTATGTGGAATAATAAGCGTTATACTTAGAGTACGAAAAATAAAAAAGGTGGACAGGTGGGCACTTCTCTGCTGCGTAGTAGGTTTCGAGTAGATCACTATAACAGACGTGTTAAATTTAAATTCGATCATATTATTGTTTACAAAAAACGATTGATATTATCATACAAATACAAGTACAACTTAATGTGGAGTCTTAGGTATATTACATTTTCAAAAATTGTGATCCAGCGAATAAATTGTATTGATATTTGAAAAAAAAACACTAAGAATAATCGATAATTTCTTATGTCAATAAATAACCATAATGTTTTCCGTAGTGTAGAGCTAAGAAGCTTTGTAGGTATATAAAAATTCAAATATAATTCTTGAAAACAAATTTTCTTGGTCATATTTTGAAGCACTCAGTTTAATACGATCTGATTTAAAATGTACATTAATCTTAGTAGAGTTTGATAAAATTTTTGAGAAAAATATACAAATCTACACGAAAAAAAATAAACACTACAGTCTACTAGTCTACAGTATATATCAGAAAGTGTATGAATTATTAACATGAACCATGTAAATAAAATATATTAAAAAGCATTAAAACAAATGATGTGTTTTAAGTACAACTAATAATTTAAGTTATGTTTTGTTTTATTAAATTTTTTTCTATGCGTAGTAAATAATATTATATTTATGATACATACATCTATTAATAATGATATTTAGAAAACGATCATATTTGTACGTCTATATTTGATTTATCTGATTAAAAAATATCTATAATAATATAATATAACGAATCAATGTTTATTTATCGTTGTCTTTAGTTTTATATTATATGGTCAAAAATTAAAAATACTATGGAAGATTTGATAACTTTGAGTTTGTTTTAATTATACAAATGATTGTTAAAAAAAAAAAAAAAGTACCCATTGTTATAAATTAGTTACTTTAGATTTATTTTATATTTTCATTATTAAAATACCTTAGTTATCTTTCATTTATTATATAGTTATAATTATTTATGAAATATTAATCAGCTATAATATAAAAATATAAAATTACGTGAAAATATTTATTCAAACAGTTTTTCAACTTCTTATACCAATAATTATTCATCATCAATATTGACCATTGGCCTTTACACATAATTAGTCCTTTTATGGTCCAGGATTGGGTAATGATTAAAGCATAGTAATTATTACAAATTTAAAATTCAATAAAAATGAAATATTTAAGCCTCACTATTATTTCAATTTCGTTTTTATTTTTTTTTTTAATAATGGAAAAAATATTTGTATATTAGAATCAGATTTAAATTAGTTTGTTTTTTTTAATAAACAAATCGAAAACAGCATTTTTTAATAGTGGTTAGTTTTTTTTGTTATTCTAAAAAATAAATCTTGCATAAAACAAAAATTTAGTTTAATTTGTAATTTAATAAAAAATAGATTTTCAACTATGGTTTTGTATAATTTGTGGTAATAATTTAAATATCATATAATATAGTATGTTACGAAAGCACAGTTAAATATAATTTACAGAACAGAATAGATAAATTAGATGGAAAATAAATAATTGAATATTTTTTTTTTTTTTGGTTTTGTGATAAAATTATTCTGAAAGTACTAAGTTTTTATGTAGAAAGTACCAGAAGTAATTCCATTTTCATTTTTACATTTGGAAAAATGGAAAAAAATTTTTTCAACTATTATTGTGTTATTATAATATAAGGAATCCTTATACTTTAAAGCAAGAAAACAACCTTTTAAGATATTAAAACTGTTTTTGCTATTTTCTTTTAAGTACCTATTTTTGTAGGTATAAGAATAATATAAAGAAACGAATTGTATTTTGTTCAAACGTTATATTTTTAAAGCCACTCATCAACTTATTTTATTTTTATTAAAACTGTTTTTATGTTGTTCGAATATTACACTAAAGGAAATTAATATATTATGTTTTATGTTAACCTTAACAAAGAATGTCAGTAAACACTATTATATTAATGAAGACTACACAATATAAATACCTACGTGTTGTTTTTAAAAATTGTATTTTTGAATATTTTTCAAGTATAGTTTTATTTAACAAGTAATAAAATGTAATAATAATAAGAAAAATGTTTGTTACACGTATAAACGTCAAAAGTGATTTACAATTTAACTTAAATATCCTCTTCATTAATTTTTTAAATAAAAAGTTTTTTTTTTTATAGGAAAGAACAAAATTTAAGTAAATAGGTTTTCATTATTGGATTAAAAGATGTAATCAAAATTATAGAACTTTCCATTTGTTTTCATACTAAATATTATGATCTTTAATACTCAATTATTTAGTTGTTTTTATTTAATTTTTATTGATTTTAAATTTTTAAAGCCTAAAATATCATTAATCTATAACAAATATCAACAGTATTCAATGCATCATAAACGTAATACTATACGATCGCGTTGATAATAATTATGTGGGAGTGTCTATTATGGTTTTAGAAAAATAGCAAATTATAAAGTTTAAAGTAAAATGTTTTAAAATTTCAATTTGTAATTTATTTATAGAACCAATTTTTTTATGATTATATAAAATTTTCTAAATAAAATAAAAAAATGGTATGGTACTCTTCTAAAAGTATACAGCCGTTGTATGAAACTTAAAGAAAACTGTGAAAACATGCGTATTTTAACTAGTTAATAAAATATCATATATCTTGTTTTGTATTTAGATAATTAATGTTTATAATGTTTATATTATACAAATTAAATTAAACGCATATATAATAATAAAATAATAGTTTACTCCATACTTAATAACTTAATGTAACTCGGCTGAATAAATTGATAATACTGTCTTAAAAAATATTATAAACATATAACTTTATTACATTTTAAAATTTACATTATTAATTATTTCTTACTATAATGTAAGAGAAAGTATTTCAGATTGTTAAAAATATAAAAAAAAAGTTGATTTTAGTAGCATTTTGGTAGTTATTTAGTAGCATATAATATAATATTACACATTTATTTATTTCATATTAATTGTGCTAGCTGGAAGTCTGGATTTTGATGTAAATAATATTGTTATGATCCCGAAATTTCCTAAGAACTAGTTATAATATTTAAACTCATTATAAGACGCCGATTGCCGATATGTTTGGGATGCGAATATAAAATATAAATTTAAAGTATCGTACAAGATACATATTGTACTGCAGTCATGTACACATTTATATATTTTAATTTCTGTTCATCTGATGTATTATTATTAGTAAATAATGTCGGTACCTACTTTCATTATATGCATACAATTACAATGCTGGATTCTAAATTCTTGTTAAACGGTATCTCACGCAACGCAATACAAATTATCATTCCAAAGTATGAAAGTTATCCGTATTTTAGTGATATTATAAAACGTATTATTATAATGGTGTGAACCACCATTATGGCATTTATGTTGTGCTGTGAACCACATTATATGTATACACGTATAACACAAATCAAGATATATGTGTCGTCTTACGTACGTTTGTTCTGTATTTTTATGTTATCCCATCACACGTTCTCATTTAACTATTTTTTATTACTTTGCCGCATTTATTAATAAGAATCATTCGGTCACAACAAATATGTGTGCCGAACCAGTCTCGTTTCATCTCTAGCTTCGTGTATTCTTATTAGGTCATCGGTAGATTCGAATATATACTGTATTTTAATTTAATATACGTACAATTTTAGGTCATACCTATGTATATTTAAGTGCCTTTTCGTATTTTCCAATTTATTATATTTTTACCTGTCACCAAAAGATCATATCATAGATTCATAGAAAAGCATACGTTTAATTTTTACAGTCACGTAATTATATTATA
The DNA here is from genome assembly GCF_003676215.2 of Rhopalosiphum maidis. NCBI lineage: Eukaryota > Metazoa > Arthropoda > Insecta > Hemiptera > Aphididae > Rhopalosiphum > Rhopalosiphum maidis. Next base: position 87,473,092 of record NC_040877.1, read on the forward strand.
TATATACTAACACAGTAACACACTCAATGTCGATAATTCTCTAGTAAAATTGATTAACCAACAATGGTGTATATAGTGGGGAGTTTTAGGGGTTAACCCCTATCCTTGAAATATATGGTTGGTACGAGCATTGATTTTGATTGTATGATTAATTGGAATTTAAGAATGGACATTTTTTAACTCCCTCCCCTGAAATTAATTCTATATACGCCACTGCTAACCAATACATCTTTACTCGATATGACTCAATGTATCTTTCAAAACCCACAACGAGATCCAATAATTCGGTTTCATAATTGATTATAACTCCATTTACATTTTTTTTTTTTTTTTTGAAAACAAACCTATTTTAATTTATAGTTTATACTCATAAATTATTAGTTTAATTATTATTTATATATTATGTTTCAGGCAAAAGTACTATACAGAAGAAGTTAAAAACAACTACAGAGTAAACATGTATCTCAATATTCAGAATTTGGATAAAAACGATCTGGGAACGTACAGTTGTTTTGCAACAAATTCTATGGGACAAGGGAATAGTTCAGTACGAGTGCACAGTAAGTTCGCTGAATAATAATATCGCCGTTAACTAGTTATAGATTATGAAATAAGAAAATTGTATGAAAAGTGACCATATTATTTTTTCACCTAGGTTTTAAATATATTTTGTAAAATAAATTACCGAGAAAAAACACATGTTAATTAATATAGTTAGTAGGTTTTTTGTATAGAATATTTTATTTTTAAACGAATTTGATGGCCTTGGAAAATAATAAATAATATTTTGTTTTGAGTTGTTAAAATACAAGTTAATTGCATAATTATTGTTCTGCATTGTGTGATTCGCATAACGTTTATGGACGAATTTCTGCAGTCGAGTAAATATTTTCATTATTGCACGTTATTCATAATGATTGTGCCGTCCGATTAAATAACTATTTAAAAGCTCAGCTCGTTTTTACGATAAAATAACATAATAATATTATACAGTTATACCCCGCACATTACTTACGTCGACCCTTTTTATTGTTCACACGCACAATATGTATTAGCATAATATTACTAACCCAGGTAATTGATTTTTATTATCATTGCAGCGTCGGGTTGTCTATATTAAAATATTCGGGATCATTATTGCATAATAATTAACAGTATTTTGCGTTTACAGTAACATCGTATAATATGATAAACACATAATAACATAACACGATACTAATACTACTGTTATGCCGAATTAAAAATGTTTATAATACCTATTATGCCGATAACGAAACCGCAAAGAGCATAATGTGTTCCTACACGTGTACGCCAACATTATTACTAAGGCGCACACTGTTAAATTAACGAAATACGCGTAATATAGAAATTTAAAATATTATACATATTATGTACAGCAGAGTGCGGTAACAGAAATAACGGACAATTGATGTAACAGACTACAACTATTTTTTAATAAATTTTGTTCTAATCAATATTATTATTTATCAATTTATATTATAATTATTAAGGTTGAAAAAAAATACTTAATAATACATTGGCTATACTAAAATTTGGTATTGTGTTCACATTACATTTTTTAATTACATATTTTTGATTAACTCTTTGTAATAACTGACTTCCGCATACGTAAGCGTTTGGTATTTTTTTTCGTTGTTTTTGTATCGTCATATCAATAATTCATCGATTCGCACGAAACGCTCTCGTAGAACCTATTATACTGGAGAATGTACCTACTCATAAATGCAAACTTCTGTACCGTTGGTAAATATAAATAGATGAACCGTATTAAAATATTGGTGACGTTAAGTTCATATCACATTAATGTCAACACACACATATCATATTAAAACACACGGGTAAGAATTATACAGCTATAGGCATGTTTTAATTATGTTTTTTTTTTTTTTTTTAGGTTGAGGCACCGCTTATTTGAGTAGGCATACTTCGCGGTACAAAAATTCATAATTACTTTTTTTCCAAAACACAAAAAAAATAAACGTTTCGTGTTTATCGTCTCTAATATGGCACTTATCGGATATCAGTTTATACTAATCCATTGAAATTAACGCATCCCGAGTACACTTGCAAATGCTTGCATTTAAGTTTCATGACTAACCATAGTAGTATTTTATAACGCCAGAAAATAGTCTTTTATACACACGCAAAATATGTTTAAATTGTTTATAATAACGGTATGCATCTACAATAAGAACGTCGACGTGATTTGTCCCATCCAAAATTGTTTTTTTTACATTTTTAACCATAAAGCTATGATTTAAGATTTAAATAGGTACTATATATTTTGGTGGGCATTTTTTCCCCTTATATCTAGTTGATATACGCGTTAACCCGTATTTTGTTTATGTCAATACCGTGATTACCATAAAATTAATTACATTTCGACTTTGTGTAAAAACGACCGTTTTTCTCTTTACGGTACGAATTAAGTAAAAAAAAAAAGATAGCGGCGCTCCAACAGTGTAATATATCTGAAAGCAGAGTTTGCCCATTTAAACCGTGTACATTTCGTTGTTTACTACGAAGTTTATTAATTTACAAACTTCTGAACTGAACCACAATTTATTACAAGCACGCGTCAAAATATCAAAAATATTGTGCAAATTATTATTTTGTAAGCAATTATGTTAATAATTACGACAACTTAAGTGGAGTTATTAAGTAAAATGTGACAACTTTTATGAGCAAAATCATAATAAATATGCCCGACGGCAACCGTATTCTTAAAACGGGTCGCCAACTATTTCGTATCTCTTCGATGCTCCCACCGCTGTTCGTATAATCGTGCGACGTGGATGCTGTGCAACAAAATTCGGTTGTTCCGCGATGGCTTCGTGAGGTGGTCTGTTGTGCAGTCATACTTTTGCATGATAACTTACCACCTGTATAATTATTCTGTACGACGACGATCTACAATATACATAAATGTGGTTTATATCTCAACGTTTATTATTGAGCGTGTTATGTACTTACTTATTTGGAAAGAATAAAATTAATTAGTGATATATCGCAATAAAAAACGCTCCGAGTTAACCTGTGTAAATAAAAGGCTAAGCCGTAAAGAGTATAGGTACTCAGCACTATTATAGTAAGTTATTCACTCGACAAAAAACATCTTAAACCGATATTTAAATTTTTAGATGTTAACCTTATCATTCTATACATCTGTAAAAATGTATATTTTCAATAATTTTCAAAATATGTTTTTATTTTTTAATAATTATCGACTATCTAATGTTTTCAGTTTACTTAGCATTTTTTTTTACGTGTAACAATAATTAGTATTTTGTTTAAATAATAATATCTGATAACCGATAAATATAAATGTAAAAACACTTGACGATTAATGTTCATTATTTTTAGAAAGATTTATAAGATTCAAGTTAATTTTAGTGCTAAGTAAAATATATTAAGCAATATTTCGAATGTCTGTGTTTAGAAGCACTAGTGGTTGTCAGAAATTATTCTAACAAACAGAGGAATTTGAAAATTATCATAACCTAAATATTAAAGAAAAATACGCCGTATAATGTTTATATAAAAAAAAAAAAATAAAAAATGGTTTAATACGCAGAACTAAGTACCTACTGAAATGTGTTGTATAAAAATACAGTTTTATTTAAAAGTTAATTCAATAAATCTTCATATTTAAACTATTTTTCATTTTTATTGGCATTATTACTTTAAAAGTATATGGATTTGAAGGTAATAATAAAAGTAATAAAAAAAAAATGAAAGTTTTAGTATATTATAACTTAAATTCAAGTATAAAGCTAATATATGCGAATTTAATGTGTTTGATATTATACTGTATTCTAAAATTCTCTATCTCGAGTAATAATTTAAATTTGTATTTATCTGAACTATTAATTAATATTTTATACTCATGTATCACAAATAATTGAGTTATTAGTAAAGATCTAATAAATATCGTACTGACTTTATAAAAACATTTAAGTACTCGATAATACGAATTCATTGCTTTGTTTATTTTTGTAAAATATTTTATAATTTTAATTTCTACAATACAATATGTGTATTACGAAAATTTTATAAATAACTGCAACGAGCGCGTGTTGAAATTTAGTTTTTATTGATATTTTTAACGGAATGGTATTATGACTAAATTACATACCTAATAATAATTGTTATACGTAAACATACATTTATATGGTACGGACTATATGTTTATGTGTTTCCGAACAAAAGTTATAATGGTGTTATGAAGTTCAAACGATTAAGGTTTGGAATGTGTTTTTGAAAACAAAATAACAATGATTTTAGAACCCGAGTGAGAAATGAACAAAAAAAAAGTACGGTGGGCTTTTAACGATAATGAGTTCCAATATTCGCAGCGGGTAATAATCTACACCTGGTAGGAGCCTAATAATGTCGTTGCGTGCAAGAACGAGGAAGGCCGAATCGACTAGTGGGGTTTTTGGCAAATGGTCCAAAACCGTTTATTGGCCATCGTATATTTCTATTGATCATTTGGTCGTAAAAAAATAAAAATAAAATAAAAATAATAAATAACGATGAAAAGAATTCGATTCACATTGAAACTTAAAGACGGAAAATAAAATGTTTTTATATTAGTTTGAAATTCAAAACGTTTAAAAAGTAGTCATTCCTGATAGCAGATAAGTACATAATATTCGACTATTAGTATTACGAGGTATAATACATTAAATATCCTGTGGTGTTTTATTTTCAAAAAAAGTCTTATGGACACATGTTCAACTCAACGTAAACCTTTTTTAATAAGACGCTACGCATTAAAATTTAAAGTTAATATTACTATAAAACTCAGTGTTAGAGTGAAAAAGTATGACAACTTGAAAAATATTTCAGTTAATTAATATGGAATAGTAATTGATATTATACATTATGAATAGTGATCATAATATTATTACTGCAATAATAAATATCGTACTTACTTATTCGTTGGTAATTCAGTTAGACCGTTAAGGAATAATTTGTTTGCAGAGACATTTCTATTTAAACACAATATTTATTTAAATTTATAAATACTAAGTACCTACCTATTTGTTTAAACTTTTAAAATATGTATATAGTTAATATCAATTACGTATATTATATTTAATGTATAATTACAATATATTCGATTGAAATAAATTATACTGGTTAAAATCACGATTATTTGGTTGTAAATACAAAGTTTTAATTTGCGTAGCTTTAACGTTTAATTTAAATTCATAATATAATCTATACGATAAATAGCAATATATTAAATATATATATATATGTATATAAATATCCTATACACATTAATTAGAATATGTATCATGTATCATGTATATATATATATATATATATATCCATTTATTAAGACAGGGGATAACAGTTTGTTATCCTTTGTAAAGTGCTTTTCGACAAATAAAAATGTCTCGGTTGAGTTATACTATATTTTTTTTTTTTTATTGGGGGTTTTTTATTAATATTTTATTTTTTTTCGTGGGCGTCCATTCTAAAATGTCCCGTCTAGGGATAAATGACGCGTGACCCCTACTGACGACACATGGTGGCGTTATCACACAGGTGTTGGTAATATCCACCGTTCACCGAAGCCAGCAGTTCTATACAAATACGACAGAACCATTATCATAATATCCACACCCTGCAGGACGACCATTCGTGGTGCACGGGTGCAGAAAAAAACGTACGAGGACCGTTCTAGCTATACATTTGAATTTCGCACAGTGCCCTTCGCATAACCCGTTTCTATGTGGTGATAATATTATTATAATAAGCATCACCGTCATTATTATGTGTGGCCATAACTTTATACCCTATTGATAAGTGGAGTTTGTATCCTATTGGTTAGTAGTTATACTCGTGTTTCGATATGACGTAATTTGAAAATTACAATATTCCACTTTTACCGTCTTTTACTGTATAATATTATTATATTTAAGCGGAACCTCTCACTAGTTCAATACTATATTTATGTGATTGTGTATATCGTGTAAAACGAACATATTTACGCCTAATACTTATGAATATACAAGTTATAGTTAATAACGATTGTTCGACTAATATTAACATAATATTTTGTTCCATTTTTCCCGCAAGTACGTCAGTTGCATTGCATTTATCTTCGATAAATTTGTTCCGGACACCATGCTATAACCCTCTGATATATTTTTATTTAACATTGTTCCTATAATAATATTATACTATATTAATTATTATCAAATATGGCATTGTTATAATGCATTTAAACATCACATTGTGGTATTGACGTGTGATTGACGTATCACTAATTCCAATAGATAATTTCAGGATCTCCTGGGCAGAGTTGATAAGCTGCATTTATTTTAAAATTCTCTCAGGATTAAATCCATATGACTGTTTCAAATCATTGTTTTAATCATACTTTATGTTAAGGATTTTAATTTATGAAGGTTTATTTTTTTATTTTATTTGTTTTAATTAATTTTTTTTTTCGTTTTGTTTTACATGATGAAGTTTTCATTTTTTAATTGTCGAGCTTCGTGATACTATACAGCTATAATAACACATTAATTGAATATTTTTATAAATAAATCTTTAACCATTTTTTTTAACTAAAAAATACACGAGAGTAGTGTTATTGAGTAAAATTTGGGAAATCTGTATCATTTGAAACTCATAATTTATAAGCCAACGATATATAGTAGAAAAGAGAGATATGATGATATATACGCCTAATATATATTCAAAATCCAAAGAACGATGTGTTTTTTATTAAATTAAATGATCTTTATCAATTTTTAAACGTGTTACCATAATTTAATATTTAATATTCTATTTTTTTTTTATTAAGGTATAATCAGTTTTATAATTAAAATTTAAATAATTTAATATAATAATACCTGATATATTCTGAACTAGTACTCGTTTCGTTTTAATATCTATTATAGCTGGTAATTTTTAAATATTTTAAATTTGGTAAAACCTTGAACTCTTAAAGTAGTAAATTTTAAAATTATAATTTATTTTTATTATTTATTTATTAATTTCAATAATTAATTTTACTTATCGTTACGAATTAAAGCAGACAATTGTATATATATATATATATATATATATTATATATCTTTTAAATTAGTTATATAGATACAATTTATTATATTATATTATCTTTAGTTTTATATATTTATGTACTCAAAGGTAACCGAAAAGTTACTTCATCTATTATCAAGTATTTTGACAAAACAATTACTTCAAACTATTTTCAAAATTTCTCAACCCTTAGAGTAAGAAATATGTTTTGCTTTCCAAAATTACCCTTTAGTGCAAGTGTCCTACTTTCAAAACATGACAATAATTGACGGTTCATACTAATGATTAATTAAGTTTGTTATGAAAGTTTCTTGTGGCATTTAAGTAATTGGTAAGGGAATAATAGGGTCTTTTATAGTATATTGATTTTATTTTTTTTTATTATTTAACCATTGACAATACATCAACGAAAAACCAATAGATTATTGATTTATTATATACAATATAAAGAACAATGTAGCATATAAGATGAATATAATATATTGAAAAAATTGTTTAATATAATGTTAAATTATCGTTCTAAGGCTTAAAAAATGAATAGTAAATTTTTATCTACTTGAGAATTTAGTATTTTGGTTAATGCGTGTATTTTAGAACTTCATATAATGTGATTTCACAAACAGAATATTTTTTATAAGATGCAGTGTTATTTTTTTTTTATATATATATTGTCTCATTAAGCAAATGCTTAATATTTGGCATGTTTCAAATTCGTTCTTTTAGAATGATTAACCGTTATTCATATTATCTAAAGGCATTCTACAACATAGAAAATAAACTAAACTTTCAAATGGACCAAATTTGAGAGGACAAAGAACAATATTTTGGACGATTGTTCACTATGGCCATAAATCATGAGTATACACATAATATTTCGTCACTAGAAAACATTCGTGTAAAGCTTAAGAAAAAGAAAAAAAACGAAAGATGGTGAAAGTGTTGTGCAAATGGAATAAGTGTCAAATAAAAGTTTCCGGGGACCATAAATCATTCTAACCTAAACCCATAGTGTTGTATTGTGCATATAATTGTTTAAAACATAGAAAACTGAAAGCTTATTTAAATCCTTGATATTCCTGATCATTCGTGTGAGTAAAATATAATATTATTTTTTATACACAAAATATTATATGAATATATTATAATGGTTTTAAGTGAATAGCTAAGATAGGATAGATGTTATTTGAGAATAATATTTAAATCGAATAAAATGTATTAACTGTAACGGCCATGCAAATTAATATACCATTAAAAAACATAGCTAATAAAATATTTTACTAAATCGTTTTAATCACTACAAAACGTAATATTTTTTATCTAAAATAATAATACAACATTAATCATGAATTAAAGTGTCTTATTTTAATTTCAGCTCCTAGTATTTGAATTGAAACATACAACTCAACAATTATTATATTTAAATATCTAATATAAAATATAATATAATATAATTATTACAATTAGTAAAATTAAATATTATATAAATATGATAAAAGCAATAACCAGTGAAGGAAATAAGAAATGATATAGTATAACAGACTAAGACATAGTAATATAGATTATAATATAACATAATTAATGTTGTATTTTCTAAATACCTATAATGTAAACAGATAAAATTAAAGTGAAGAAAAATTAAACGAAAAGGAAAAAAAATCATTAGAAAGTATTCTTAGCGATGAGTGCATTTAAAACATAGTAAAAGAGAAAAGTGTGTAATAAGTGGGCCGATTAAGATATAAGGAAAAAATTGCAAAAAATATCAGAAATCTGTTCAGTGGATTTAATTTGATTAATTGTAGCTTCCGTATAATTTTTTTCTGGAGTTGAGTATGGTGATCAGTATAGCATTGGCTGGTGGAACTTTTGAAGAGAGTTTTTTTAAATTGTTTTCGAATGGCCGACATCCTCTGAAGTTGTCTGTGTAGTTCATTGAACAAAGGGTGCATTTAATGGGACTATTGCGATCTTTGAAAAACAATTGTATTTGTTCACATTATTATATTTAGCGTCCTTGTACAATCTATTATTGACTATAATATTGTTATTTGAGGAAATGCATTTAAGTTTTCCTTAAATCCACTTTTTATAACATAAAACTCGCTATTGAGTTTTTTAGTATTGATATCATATTGTTTTTACGTAAATGATATTTTCAGTAATTTTAACGTAAGAAATCTCAAAGACTTATATTATGAAATACCTTTCATTATATTTTCGATTTAGATTTGAAATATTATTTTCCATTTCACAACTATCAAACACGTCTAAAACAATCTGTAAATCTGAATATACCAGTAACTTATAAGGAACTAACAAAATGGTTATTAATATCGGCATTTTCCAATGTATCATGCTTAATATTGAACAAAAAAAGTATCATTTAGAACATATTTAAAACTAAATCATATTACAATATAATAGCATTAAAAATTTACTATCGTATTTTATTCTCCATTGTCTTATAATCTGTAATGAATATTTCATTTGTTATGTTAACATAATGTTGAATTGAACTTACTGCCACCAGCTACGCTTTTGGGGCGGCGTCATAAATTGTATCTAATTTTAGTTTTACTTGTTTATATTTATTTGAAAATATGACTTGACAATAAACTGAACTTATAACTTATTACTTTAGTTAAAATCAAGTAAATAAATATATTAAGTCTTTGGATAATTAAAATATTTCAGCTTTAAAGCTACATTAATAATGATTTGCTACGTTTCTAATAATAAAGTCGTTGTGACAATACTGATATTTTGGGTTGTGTCTTTAAAGTTTACATTGCTTAGCTTAAATCTTTAAACAGAGGTTGATTCTGGTTAGACATTAAATTGGTCCATTGTGAATTTAAATGACAACTAGTTCCATCTCTCATAAAACTTAATGTCTACTAATGTAAATATTTTCGTTTTATCCCGTCATTTTCAGTATTTATAATTTCATATTTGAGCTTAATTTGAAATTATTAAATTATGCAACGAACAACTCTTGGCGGTTTGTTTTTCCATTTGTTAAAATAAATTAATCGTGTTTTGGTGAATCATGAAAAATACTTTTGTTACTTTTAAATTAGGTTATACATTCCATAGAAGAAGAATATTATAAATTGTCGGTCTTGTGTAATTAATAACACTACAAAAACGATAATCTTTTGGTATTCATCGTGTTACTAAAAAAGTTGTTTCTTCGTTACGTACACACAGACGTTGCTTGTGATTTCGTAATTGCATTCAGATTTAAAATAGCTGGTTTGTAAATACGCTTCGAACAACGTATTATAATCAATGTAATTCATAATAATAGAATTATTATTATGAAACGTTGTGTAGTTTTCAAACGAATGCATTTTATTTGTGTGTAGTAGGTACCTCTAATATGCATAATATAAACACTGCGGTTTTAAAAGTATTATGATACTGATTTGTTTTTCGTTAACAGAAAAATAAACAATTTTTCTTTCTACAAATTATAATATTGCCAGCACTCGTTTTGGATTTGTACGGCGTTACGTTTATTCGGAAATATGCACGTTTGAATATTTGCGCGTGGTTCACTTAAAAGTTTGTATTGCTTACCCCGCGGAAGCTGATAAGTTTTTTACACATATCTTAAGTCGTAACACAATTATTTATCCACCGGCGCTTTAAAACCTATCAAATTGTTTTTGTTCCCACAAACTCACAAACAGATTTCTACCGTGAACGCAATATGTTAATGTAAATATGTGGTACGTTTGCATTAAGAATATTATATTTAAATAAAATATTTCATCTCTCGATTAATAAGCCGATATGATATACGACCTTCCGTCGTGTTATGTATTTAGACGATTTCTAATGAGTTTCTCGACGTTTTAATCACTACCACAGACGGCGCGTATAATATATTAAATCACAGCATTTTTTCCACCTAAATAATATATTGTACGTTAAACGTACTCGCAATAAACAATAGCGTAGTATTTCCAACCTTGTTCGCCGCTATAGAGAAATAATGGGGAAATAGGCGAAGAAGGCTTTTAGAAAAATCAATCACGTAGTGCAGTACACAGTGCTCCCGTAACGGAATATTAAACAATCGAACGCCGTGTTTCTTCTATTCCTTTTAATTAAACGTTTGATTTTGTCTTTGCCCGCGCGAATCACGTGGACGTTATACAACTTACTCGCTGTGCGATAAACAAGTGCGGGGCGCATAATATTATATAATAATTTATTTTACGACAAGACAAAGCTAATTAAATTATTCTGTTCGGAAAAATCGGGTCACTCTTTCTATGAAGTAGTGTTATAGATAGGACGAGGTTATAATTAACCCCCCCACCCCGGCGGGGGATCACTAAAGTACTCTATAACGTTTGTACTGAGTTCGTGGGTATGCGATGATTATTATTATTTTCGTTATGTTTTGCTTCAGAGATAATAATGCCGACGACCGTCCCGCCGACTACGTCCACTACGACCGCCGCCACCACTACCACGACCACAACGACGTTACCGTCAACCACAAGAAAGGTCACAACCTCGACAGGTAAATTTGATTTCATTGTATATAACTAAGTTAGGCGTTACCAACACATACGGATATATTATAATGTTAATTTTAATACATTTCGTGGATATATTAATATGGATGGAATGATGTTATGTTTATCAGTATGTCTTAAAAAGACGAGAAGTCTCGTCCATATTAATCTCTGGATTTCATTCTACTAAACTGATAAGATGTACATCTAGAGCTTCTTGACCCTTGGAATCCCCGTGTATAAAAATCTTTATTTGGTTCAATATAAGGTATTTCCGGTTAAAATTTTCCTTAAAAATTTATTTACATAACCGACAGTTAAAAATTAAAAAAAAAAAAAATCATCATAATAAACTTTCTAACCTATATTTTAATAATATTACACTATTTTTAGCAACATTGTCTATTTTCAATTTATTTTTCAGAAAATAATTTTTATCAGCATAAACATCACTGTCTTGTGAATATGATATATGTAATAGCATTTGAACAATAATCGATATATCACTCTTAATATTTTAAATAAACTAAAATATAGATATATTTTTATAAATTAATGAATAAACACATATTATCTATATAATATAATATATTAATAACTAATGGGAAATATAATTAAAGTTTAATTTACGCTGATTCAAATTCATAAAAATTAAATTAATATTATAATATTATATTGCTCCTTTTTAATTACATTTTCTCGTTATATTGTTATCAAAATTTATTTTTTTTTTTTGTTACATCATTAAATAGTTTTAATAATATGTTTGTATATTTGAATAACAAAATATATTTTTGAAGATTTTTGTAAAATATTTAATTTACTGTCACGTTTTACAGTTTCAAGGCTTAAAAGCTTAAAAAACCAAATGAAAATAACCCTATGGTAGACAATTAAATATGTCCATTACCAAAAGCCTCTGAAATCAGAGTATGAAATCATTTAAAGTATGATGAACAATTAATAATGAATTAAGCTAAAAAGGTTTTTTTTTTTTAAATTTGAGAAATACGCCATATTAAAATGTGTTTTAATAATTCTATTGTGATAATATTTTTTTTGTATTTTAGTATTTTTTCATTTTGAAGATAACTAAAATTCAATAAAAATCATTTAAACTGAATACTTGTGGCAATTTTATTGTAATTTAAATTAAAGGCAGTCGACATTCGCGAACAATATCTCGTAGCTTGTAAATTTAACGATAAATTAATTTATAACATTCTATTTGTGGTGCACCCTTCATTGACATAACTATAAATTATATAGTACTTGCCGTGTTCACGTTGTGTACTATAATTCATTCTGTGTTGGAAACAAAAAAAAATTTAGTTTGTACGAACGAAGAAAGAACATCAATTTTGCTGATATTCAGTTAAAATGACGAATAATATATTAAATTACTATTTACTTATTTTTTTTATATTTATACAAAACGGTTATAACGAATAATAATAATAATATATTAGTTTCGATTTAATTTCAATTTAAACAATAATTATATTCTATAACATAATTTCAAAAAACTACCAATAAAATGTTTTGGATTCAAATAGCTGCAGTTCATATTGTTTTAAAAATGAGATTGTTAATCGATGGTTTATATTTATTACAAAAAAAAAAAAATATATATATATACTTTTTTAAGTATTAATTATATTAAAATTTCAATTTCTGATCTCCATATATTGTTCGATAAAATAATAAACGTTATCATTGGTATATAAATAATAGAACATGATAGAACTTTTAAAATAATAATTTTCCTTAATATTAAAGATTGGATAAAAATAAAACATATCAATAATTAAAAGTTAATATTGTTTATTATTTTTATTTATTACAATATCATGTATTTAAAATTTAAACATTATGAGTGGTTTCAATAAGTTCATTATTGTTTGTAATTCAAAAAATTGAAAATATTATATAAGGTATAAAAAACAATTGAAAAATACAATTTATTTATATCATATAAACCATAAATTATGATTTAAACTTATCTTATTAAGCTAAATTCTTTGTTGAACCAAATTTCACCAATAAAACCTAAAGTTTATAACGACTTTCAAACAAAATGAATCTTATAGAAATTTAAAAAAAAAAATAAATGTAACAGAAAAGCTAATAAATAACTATGAGTGTAAAATGATGTTACTGAAATATATAACTCAATTTATCTATACATATTTTTTTTTTTTTAAGGCTATAATTGAATTTTTTTTTATATAATAATAATAATATGTTATAAATGGTTTTAATGTATAAATAACATACTAATTCTATAACCATAAATTGTCTGCTTTAAGATTGTATTTCTCTAGTAGCATTTTGTAATTTTGTGTTTGAATATTTGATACATATGCATTGACTGTAAAATAATATTTTAGCTAATTTATAACGAAAATTACTAAATAATGGATTCAAATAATACATTTAAATTATAAAAACACAGGATTATTCTATAGCTTATGCATAGTTTGGGGGGTTGTAAAAAGATAAATATTAGTTCTATTGATTAGAGATTAAAAATAATATAAGAAAAACAATTACCTAAGTCTAAAGTCTATTATTTATAAATATAATATGATAGTAATATTTAGGGATATGTGTATATGGGGCAACTTAGTCTTAGAATTTTTCAAATAGAACTATGAAGGTATTTATTTAAAATGACTAACTATATAGTTTAATTAAAGATTTGATTGGTTTTTTTTCTCTTTATTTTTCAGTGATACCATCACCAGCGACAAAAAGGAAAAGTCATACAATATCTGGTAAAGTTAAACTATAAATATTTAAACAGTAATTATTTCTTAATTAATAAAATTGATTAAATGGCAAGTATAATTTATTTTTAGTTGATTAGAGAAAACTTTTTTTTTTTTATCGAAACATCAAAGAAACTATTGTACAACTTTATCACGTATATATTTAATTGTAGATTATATGTTCAACTTCTTACGGCTGATTAAAATTTCTAACGAATTATTCAATGATTTGATATTGAAAATAAAAGACTAGCATAATTATAATATGTTTTAATTTAATTAATTAAATTGTTTCAAATTCAGTAATTTTCAGCGTTTTAAAAACCATAATATGCAGTAATCGTGTATGTAGTACAATCGTATAAAGAAATAATAACAACGAAATCTGGTAAATCCCTTGGTGTATACTATGAGTACTAAATTATAGTACCTTTAAAATAGTTATGACTAGTTATTTAGCCATAATAGTCATGAATTTATTTAGTAGATCACTGTAATGTTTTTAAATTTATATTAAATTTAAAATTATTGTATAGGTATGGCTCTGAACAATTAAGATTGATAGATTAACGTTTATTTCTAAAAAATACTTTTTGTATTTTATTTATATTATTACTGTTATTTTATAGATTTAGTTGGTTAAACTAATTAATACAAAAAACAAAGCATAATATCACTTCCGAATGCGGCGTACCTTGAATATATTTGTTGCGTAAATAGCTTAAAATTATTCTAAATATTTCGAAAATGTCATTGTATATAGAAAGTAATTATAATATACAACATTTTGGAATGTTTCTAAAATTAATTTGTTTGGAATTACGACAACATGACTTTAATATTTAACAAGGAATTATTGTTAATTGATTTTCGATATAGTATTTTGTTAGAGTTTTAAATTCAAACGTTAAAGAAAAATAACATACTAAAATTTTAGATATTTTTTTACCTTAGCAAGAAAACATATAAGACATTTTGTATTTATTAATTGTTCAAGGTTTTTTGTCACAAAACTATATCAACGTAAATTGAAAAATCAAATATTTAAAATATCTCTAAATAACTCTAAAATAGGAATTTATTAAGAAAATTTGTAGAATTTTTCTTTTTTTTATGAAGTATCAACAAGGTCAATTTATTTACCAAAAATCACCTTCAAATTTAAATTCTTTGTTCCAAAATATGATGACGGATAAGTATTTTTCTGAAGATTTGACAGATTGAGTTTGGTAAAGGTAAATTAGAAAATTATCGATTAGCATACTTTGCAGGATTCGTTGGTTCGGGAAAGAGGTAAAACAGGGTATAATAACTAATAATTGATCTTATAGATATATAAAAATATTCAAAGTATGTTGGAATAATTTATTTTTATAAGCTATGTGGTTAAAATTTTGACAAAATTCCTCAAAATCACGAACACTTTTGAATTATTTCACAGTGAAAAATGTATGAAATATGCAATTTTTTATAGCCTTTATAAATTTAATACAAAATGTCAAAGTTCTTAGAATCAGTTTATACTGAAACCAAAAATCTCAAAATATATAATTTTTTTATTGATATTTTATATTAAAATTTCAACGACATCTCATATTTAAACGATGAATAACGATATTTCTTTTTTATGATATTGTATATACGCATTAATATTTTCAAATATAAATTTTTGGAAAAAATGAATTCATCCTACTGTACTAATAGTAAAAGCAAATCGTTTTATCTAAACGAAATATCAAAATACATATATATTTATTGATATAGACCGCGATAGACCGTTTTTGCTCAAAATTTTTTTTTTTGTACACAACGATATTATATCATTGAATTAAAATCTATCATATTATCCATCACAGTGGTCCACTCGACACATGATGTAATGCAGAGCGGTTTTCATTTCCTTTTTTTTTTTTTTTTTATAAAAATAGCTTATTTGATTTAATTTCAGCATATTATGTCAGTAACTATACGTTATAAATTGTACTACTTAGTCTGCTAACGTTATATCCGTGTTTAGCGGCTACAACAGCATTTGTGGAAGAACACCTATTTCAATTATGGCCCATTCACCCCGTGGCAATATGCCTACAGCAGAATATTTCATTTGTGAGACGAGTGTCTCACTAAACTCCCGTAATGCCATATCCAGATGCATATTACATAATCCTTGTGGAATATAACCATATTCAAATATTATGAACAATCGTCGTAAACAGTCGTGCAGAGTATTAATTTTACTTTATGAAACATTTAATAAATTTGCCGCGCAAATATATGTAGTATGTTGATATTTTGAGATTTAAACTTATACATACCCGCTGTTAACATAGGTAATTTAGTAATTGATTTGACAAAAATATATCGACACTCCTATAATATTTAAAACCGTGGTTTTTATATTGTTTAATTACCGTGGACAACACAACAACATATTATCACTTTCTTGACTAGTAAATTATTTTAAACCAAAGTATTATTTTTGTTTATTTCATATAACGCAGGATATTGTTATAACAATATTATTAACGTAGGTACGTACTTAACTGTAAAATATAAAAATCAGTCATGATCTAAAGCTTTATAAATATAATTTATATAATATATACTATTAGGTTCCAGCGTGGCAAATTCGTCCTTACAATTTTGTTCAATTGATTCCGTTCCGTTCATAACCTTTTCAACTTTGGATACATCAGGAATGAGCCCAGTCAAGGGCTGAATAACGGCAATCGGTAGCGAGATATTTTTATTCTGTTGCGGCGTGACATTTTCCCGGTTCAAAACTTCTTCATTCAGTTCCATTCCGTTCATAACCTTTTCAAATTCGGTTGCATAAAGAATGAGTCCGGTCACTGGTAAAATATCCACAGTTGATATCCGTATTTGCTCCGTTTGTATGAACTTCTTGTAAAACTTCCAGTGACACGTTTCAGTACAGTCGGGACATTTATAAACTATTACTTTTTTACAATTAATGTATCTTTCAAAATAAAACAAAAAAACATAATTGATTTAATAAAGCTGTGACTTGAATACATTTTTTAGTATTTTATAAGCACATAAATTATATTTCAATATAATACAATAAAATATAATGGCAAATATTAGTCAAACTATTTATGATAATATTAATATTAATCGAATGCCTAAATAACACAGTTTGCTCACAGTTTCATACGAATAATGTAATTATCAATTCTTTATTTTTACAAGATTATATTTTATTTATTAAATTGATTATTCACATTAAAAATCCGTGTTTTATTAATGTTAACTAATTTTATTACTTGGTTTAGTTATTTTTTAATAGTCTAAAATGCTATAAGTATATGGATGTACGAGTAATAGTATAATAATAATGCGAATGTATGTACACGCTTATAAATATTTTAGAATTAATTTAAATAATATTTTAAACATTTTATTGTGTATAATAATTTTAAAGTAAATTTTGACAGTCAATACTCAATTTGATTATTTTATTATTCATCTGAACAATATATTTTGTATAATATTTTTTTTAAATCAGCTGAATGTATATTAAAAAAGAAGAGAATAACTAACTGTTGACATAATATTATAATGTTATTATAATGTACTGAAAAAAACTACCTAGTCTAGAAACTTGAAATTGTACACAGTGGTTTTTTGTATATAATAAGTATACATTTATATATTCAAGTCAATCTCTAAGAAAGGTTTTTCGCAAATTCAACACAAAAATGTGTCATGGATTGACTTTGGGACCCACTTATCCAATCATTAAACAGGTTTTTTTTTAATGTAAGAATCACATTATGGACCAAGTTTAAGCATAGTTGTATATACTATACTCCTGTTCCCGTAAAATATACATTTAATATTGCAATAATAATAATATACTTACAACAAGACTTAACTCATATCCTCCGTAACTCACCCAGTGGAGTCGATCTTGACATGCATGTTTATTATAATTATACATTATTAAATATTAAACTTCCTTCAAACATCGACTAGGTACTTCTAACTCGAGTTACGTGAATCCAATCAGTTCCCATCACTATAATTAATAATATTTACTTACGTTGTGATCTATAAGCGTATTTATTTTAATGTTATGGAAGTTATTATTATTAGAAAGATAATTGATATTGTCAACTATTATAATAATTTGTATCATTCTATTTTAAACGTTTAATGTGTATAAATGGTAAATATTATCATAACAATAAAATAATTGTCAGTACAATTTTTTTTTACAAATATCAAACATTGTGATGGGCTAGAAGGGGTAAAGTGGGCTTACGTGTCATATTGAAAAAATAATCATCTGTATCATTTTTTAAATACGAAAGTTTTATTGCTTTCGGGGTTCAAAACATTTTAAATCTATTCGTTTTATGTCTATACGATATTTATTTTTTTTATCGCACGACATCGAGTGACGAGGCGACTCATGGAGATTTTTGTTTTTCCGAAAAAAAAATAAACCGTCTTGTTCTTATATATATATCTTCGTGTAATGAGGAATAATATTTTACCAGTAAAATCCCATTTCATCGACATTTCCATTCAGAGGGAACTCCAAATACACACACACTTACTGGCCAATGTTTCGGACATACACTCTCATAACGTATGCATACACTATTATGAGTTCATGACGACCATGTAATAATGTTCATCGCAAAAGGACGATCGGCCTCGAATTTAGATTTCGTTACACGAGTTCGATCATGCCCCGGTGGCGCACAACACTATAACATTATACACAGGTACCTATCCAGGAGAATGGAATTTTCATTAAGTCCGTCCCCCGGCCGATTTCCGGGCGGCGGTGCATGAAGAGCGTAATATAGAGCGTTTCACGTCATGCTCTACCCTTTTAGCTAAACGCAGTATTGGATATAATATAGTATTAGTAATAATAATCCGAAAACGGTTTTCGACTTGTATACAATCGGTATATAAATATATATATATATATATATATATACATCGTTTATTCCACGATTATTCGCAAACACTCTTTCTCCACCTTCGCCTACCAATTTCATCACAGATGCCGTCGTTAAACTTTTCTCTCGTCTATAACATAATACGCCTGTTGTCATATTACTAATATTATTCTCGAAAACGTCTCGCAACACTATGGTCTGCCGTAATAGTATAGTTTTCGCAATGTTATGGTAATAACAACGGCGGTGTTGGTGGCGATGACGTTTCGCCGAAATTGTATTCCTTAAGAATTTCTCGCCCCCCAAATTGTCGTGTCAAAACGGTTTGTTTTTATTTAAATCGCACACAGCCACCCCGTAGTCGAAGGCGAACGAAATAATAATAAAAAATAACCTACGCACATCGCGTGTAATATTCACGTTTTTGCTTGTTCTTACAGTACGCGATATTCGAGCGGAGCATAATATTATGTATGCGCCCAAATTTAATCGAAACAGAATTGGAAAACTAAAATGTTTCGTCGCATATTATAATTCAGACGTATGATGCCGCTTTTACAACGAATGTTTACATTTATTTATGTTTACACGAGAACTCCTCCGAATTAACAAATACAAAATACAATCACGTGTTCGTACACATGTATTATATTATTATACTGTATTAAAGCCAATTTTAAATATACGATTAACTTATGAGTTTATGACTTAGCAGGTATACCATGAGATTATAAACAGTATAGCCAATGTATATATAACACTAATAAAAAATTTAAAATTTTGATGTAGGTGCGTTTATTTATGATTAATAACCGTCCTATAACAGGAAATCAACAAATTATTTGATTCTTGAATCAGACTATGGGATGATAGGGTAATACGTCAAAAAAAAAGAAATATTTTTTTTTGTAATTAAATTGGTTTTCTTCTTTACAAATTTCTAAATTACAATAAACAGTAAAATTTACAAAATTATTGGGCCTCATTTAAGATCAAACAATTACTATTCATAATCATACACTTTTTTTTATTATTAAAAAGAGCAAATGAAGGTCAACAATTCAAAACAGCACACATTTGATTGTCAATTAAAAATAATTAAATTTATGATTTATTACAAAATCAATATTAAATAAATATATAATAAGATAAAGTAATGACGTAAGTAAATCAATAATGTTTATATTGAGATAATCCTAGTATTTTCAAATATTCTATTAAATTCAAGTATTAAACTCATCGATTATGATTTTGTGATTTTGATTAAATATAGTTAACTAATGTGTAATTTTAGAAAAATGTGTGCATTATTAATATATAATATCAGTGTGTGTGTGTGTGTGTGTGTGTGGTATATTGAACGGTTTGATTTTGAGAAAACTGTGCGAAATTTATGTATAAATGTATGTGGATTTTAACGAAGACCTTTTTTGAAAGTGTGTGGTTATGACGACCGTCAGAATTATTCTATGACAGTGAAAACAATTCATCTTCGGTATAACTTTATAATGCAAAAACAACGTTATGGAATACGGGTACCGGAAGAACCTTATTATGTGTCGGTGGATGCCGAGTGGCGACTGCCGATACTGAACGTCTATTATCTCAAGATTTTCATTTCCGGAGAGCATAGAATTGCATGCATAATACATATTTATTAATAATCGGTCTTAATTTTGTGACGGGTGTTCCACCTTGATATTTTTTTGGTTCGATTTTAGAACAATAATATATTTTAGGTTCTGAGCAGAGTGAGGAATATGAAATAATTTTACAATGATGTTTTGTGGTTTTTGTGTCTGCCATCTTGCTTTGGAGCAGTGAATTTAGTGTTACAATTTTAAACAAAAAAGCTTATTTGGTAGTAAATTTGATTTTAAAATCTATTTTAGAAATAAAAGTTAAGTGAATTAGTTATAAGTATGTATAAGTTAATAAATTAACACAAAGATCGGAGAAAACCATAATATTTATATAACATCAGTAGGTATTGAAAAGAAGGTTTTTCTTTGTTCAAAAAAACATATATATATTATAGACTTTAAAAGTTAAAAAAATGTTTAAATTACTTCTTGCTAGGGATTATAACAGACATTTAAAAATAACTAACATATTTTTAAGTTATTTATATAGGCATTTTATAATGTTGTTTCTCGTTTAGAAAATATAATGGATTAAAATTGCGTTTTTTCCTATAAGTATATTGTAATACTGAGAAATTTTAAAATATACTTAATATTTTATTTTCGAAAGTTTTAGTTTTCAAAATTAAAAATGTAAAAATCTTGAAAATTAAAAAAAAATGAGAACATATTGTTATTAAATTTTTATGTTTAAATGCTGATAAAATAATATATATATATAAATGATAAATAAAAAAGTTTTTTACGCTATTAAATAATTTGATGTTATTTAAAAAAAAATATTAAATGTAAAAACTTATCACTTTAATTTTCAATATTAAGTTTGTTATCATTTTTTAAACATAATTATATTTTTAAAATATCCGGAAAAATTTTAAGGAGTTTATAATAATACAATTTTACACCACAAACCTATTCATGCCATTTTATGGAAATTCAGAATTGTGTAAGTTATAAATCGATCTTAACAATAACTAATTTTACCAACTGAATTAAGAAAAAATATTAATAAGTTAAATATTATATAATGAAAAGATTTTATAGTGAGAGATTCTGATCAACCCGCCTCATTCACTTAGAATCATTTTTCGTATAATATAATGATTTATTGTTGAATTTCAATTTAACTCATTAATTATATTGACCGTCTCAAATTCAAAATTAAAATTATATACACTCAAAACTTACTGTGTAGCAAAAGCTAGTAACATAGTATTATTTGTTGCTATTCAAATTATAAAAGTCAGTACACTCCAGCTAATAGATCGGACTGTATAATAATATAGCTGAGTGCTCAATTTAAACAACCATATTATAGGTAGTCATATAATATGTATTAAAACAAATTAATAATAATAATTAATTTACCTATACTATTGCGATTATTACAAAGTTTTTATTACATTTTTATGTTTATTTATGAATATTAAATATTTTGTAATTAAATATACGTAAATAATACAGTATTCCTAGAAATTGATAATATTATTTTCGCGTTTTAAATAAAATGACTCATGTCACTGTCATGTCTATACTTATATTTCAGTGAACAGTGAAGACTATACGTTTTTCGCGAATACATTGAGACAGTGTTAAATCAAATCACGCAGTACAGTATCCTAGATAATATTCTCGTTCCGCTTTATAAGTCTTCCGCATTATAACACAATGATTTACAGCGACTTAAACTTATTATGACGCAAACATTTTTTATTAAAAAATATCAAATACGAAATTTAATTCCGTCGTGATTATTGGCGCTATTAATAACATGGATATGAATTTTACCAATTTTTTTTCTCAGGTGACCGAAAATCTGGTGGAAAAATGGACGACAAGACCGGTCAGCGGATGAACGGTGTCGAGTCGGCGGACGAAATGGAAACTAAAAGCAGCAGCCACCGGGCAAGCCGCGGTTCAAGTCGGGTCCGCCGGTCAACGGTCAGCCAATCGGTGAGCATCGTGGCTGAGCTGGCGTTCCTGACAGCCGCCACAACTAGCTGGTCGACCGGTTGTCCAGTAGACGCCGCCGTGGGTGGCCTCGTGTCACTGGCGCTAGCCGTTTCGCCGCCACTGGTCCTGTGGCTCCTGAACTGAATCTCGCCAGGAGGTCTACACAATAACCGACGGCAGAAACAAACAACAGGGGCGTACACGGGACGGACGCGGGCCGAAAGAAATCCGATCGGATTTCATGTAATTAAGTTTTTGTAATCGTTTTTTTATTTTATTTTTTAATCACCTCTCCCTACCCCCAAACCATAGAAAATTGCTGTGTATTACGCCACTGGCCACTTAACCGACGTCATCACATTAACGTTATCGCTGAATACCTACATTCGTGGCACATCTGGTTACCGACTACCCGCCCACAAACCAACCGATATAATAATGATATTAATTCGATTTCCCTACGGTTGTATTTGGGTACGCGATTGAAAACCGAAATCGCGTGATCGCCGTGTACATAAATACGCAAATAACCTGATTTGCCGTCTAACGTCATCACATCCGTTTAAAGAACATTTTTTTAACTATTTACACAATATTTGCTAATTTGATATATATCCTGCATTCGAACAGATTTCTATAACTGTTGGTTTATTGTGATTAATATTGTTCGATTCGAAAATATATTTATAATACAATTACTGGTTGTTAACATTTATAACCTATGAATAATTAATTCAGAAGTCTCGCGAACATATTTTATTTGTTTGACTTCGTATAAAATTCATATGGTACGATTTGACTTAATGATTTTTTTTAATAAGTTTTTTTTTTTGAAATCTGACGTTCAATCTAAAGATAATAAAATACAAAAATGGTTGTTTTATAACGTATATCCGAGATCGTTCGTTACGGACTAATTTGTTACGCATCGTACCCCATCAAAACTGAAACCTTGTCAACAATTTATCGATGTAAGGACTGATTTGATAACTTTTAAAACTTGTTAATCGTGCTGTTTGTCAAACAAAACTTTTTTTTTTTTGTAATTGGAACAATTGAAATTTTTAAGTGATCCCTGTCAGTTTTGTTTTGTATGTTTCATCATATTTCCTGATTAATTGCAATGACTCAATAAAAACCTTTGATAAAACTAACAAAAACTTACGCGCAATAAATTTCTGTAACGATTGAGAATAAAATTGCTCAAATGTAATCGTAAAAAAATGTTCATTTTACGACATGGTTATTTTGTCTTTAATCGAATAACATAATTTTGTTTCATAATATTACACCGAATTGTATTGTATTCATTTGCCATTCCTTAACAAAAATTCTTACTGTCCTTAAGGCATCTAAATATCTTAGAAAATTATCAAATATTTGATTTGTTATTGTCTTGAATTTTGATAATGTACAAAAATATAAAGTTATGAACTGTACCATGTGTAAATACCATATCAATGTTATACCTGTATTGTTTTATCTAGCTAAAAGTTTATTACTAATAATAATTATTACTATACGTGAATAAAATATAATTTTTAATACCTGATTTATTTCAAAGTTTCACATAATAAACAAAATATAATGAATAATACTATGTTTTTAATTATAATAAAATAGTGTTAGTAATTCAGTGGAATATGTTATATTATATGATGTGTATAAAAAAATTGTTCTAGACATAATATTATGTATATGTTATTTTTTTTTAAATATAAATAAATATATACAGGTTGATTTATAGAAATACAATTTTGATTTCAACAAAACTAACTAAAAGTTATCTGACATACTTAACAGATGGATTTGGTCTGTCATTTATATATTGTCTATTTTCAATGCGAGGTGTATTTAATAAATAAAATGTTATAAAAAACAACCCAAAAATGATCTAGATATAATATTATATCAGATAATTTAAAACTTGAATTTGTTGAATTTAATTTTGTCATCGGTGTTTACAGAGGATGCTGAATATATAATAAAATAAAATACACGTAATGTTAAATAAATAAATATATATATAATATAATAAACTAAAATTAAAATCAGATTAATATGCCATTTACTGTAATAATTTAGATAAATTAACGCCTTCAATAATAATAATAAAAACAAAATATTTATTTTATACATAAATACAATTTAAAATCATATTAAAAAACATTCTAAATAATTTATCTCACAAAATAATTATTTTTATTTTAATAAATCAATAAATTATTTTACCCAGATATGATAAAATAATAAATATTTCTAACTATAAAATGCAATCCATCAAACGTAACTAATATATTATATTTTAAATTCCATTTAAACTAATTTAATAATCATGGTTATTTATCAAGCATACCCACGCTTCTCTTGTTCTTAAAAAACTCATACATTAGATTTTATTATTATTGTGTAACCTGTCGCTTGGATTAGTATAGCATAATAATAATATTATTATACTATAGCGTTCAGTGGAGATACTTATTTTATTCAATGAGAACCACACTTTTTACTGTTAATCTTAAATCAGTTTTTTTTTTTTTTTTGAAAATGTCGATGCATTGTAACTTTTAAGATTCCAGTTTTTGAAAACTAGTGTTGTTATTCAAGATGTTCAAAATGTTATATTATATAAATTGGACGGCGTGTTGTGTAGGCAATTTCACTACATTGGCGTGTACCAGACTTATTACCCGACCCTGTTTCATTAAAAAAATATACTATAACATTGATGTGGAATGTGCAACATGAATCATCGTATAATACATCATATTTATTTATTATTTGACAAGGTGCATTTGAAAGGAAATGCTACAGTATTTATTAACTATTGATTGAATTTAATCAATAGTTTTATTAATTTCTAAAACGTAGCGACTTAATTAGTTGTATAATAAATAGTAGTCAGAAATAAGTAGGTAGGTAGATACTATATAGACCGATTCACACTCGATATACAAGCACTAAATTTAGTAAAACAGAGAAATTTTGAAATACTCATGTATAATACATGCATGTTTACGTTAAAAACTGTTCTCAACTGATAAGTTAAAACTTTATTAACATAATAATTATGAACTTTTCTAATCATGGAAATTAATATTATAGCAATACTATACTACAGTAAAAACAAAATTTAAGTGATATTATATAATGACTATAACTGCAAAACCACGTAATTTCAATTTTAATTATTTTTTTTTTTTTTTTTAGGAGAGCCATAAAATAATTCAATTAATTCTGGAAAATGATTATCTAATTTTCTTTCATTTTATTAAACACGATATTAGTGTAGTTTGAAAATTATCATTTATAATATTATAATATAACATATTTATATGATATAATATTTTATTTGGTTACTTATATTCATGGGATATAACAGTAAAAATAATGAATATAATTTATATGATATCGTAAAATATTAATATACGCGCAATTTAAATTGAAATGACATAGATAAAAATTGTTCATGTTACTTTTAAATATTATATTTATATTCATAAATAATAATATTGTATTATTTTTAGTTGATACTACAATAATGCAATTAAATCATTAAAAAAAAAAAATGTTATGATCTACCATGTTAGTGAAATAATGTGTTTTATTTCATAAATTACAGCTCAAATATACAATTGCATAATATTTTTTAAAGTTTATTTTTTTTTTTTTTAAAGCATTATTCATTAAATAATTTAAATAATAAAAATTAAATTTAGTACTGAAATGGTTTACCTTCCTTGTAAAAATCGATAGCTTGAGTTAAATATAGATGATTATTTTTTTACGCATACTAACTTTATAATAATAAAATATGAAAACAAATTAAGGGAAATCAAGCACTCAGTCGAGGCTTGGCCAAAACTCAACTATTCAAATCGAAAAGAAGAAGTAATCATGAACTGACTTAGTATTGGCCACACGAGAATTACTCGTGGTTACCTAATGGAAAAGACCGAACCTCCTACATGCCGCTTTTGAAATTCTTTCATTACAGTCAAACACATCATCATTCACTGCCAAATTTTCACGGAGACCAGAAAAGAATGCGAAATACTAGAAAATAACTAAAAAATCATCTCATTTTTAAAAAAAAATTGAAATTTACAATTTAATTTAGCTAATTTTCATTATTAAAATCATTAATGTACATAACCATATAATCTAATTGTAAGCTAATAACCATTATGTTTATGCTGTAACAATAAAAAAAAAAAATAAATAAATAAATAAAAAATAATAAAACAAAATAGACTAATATAAAATAATACTTTATTCCTATTTTTACATGAACAATAGATAATTTAATAATACTAATAATTTATAGATCATTTTTATATACAAATTGTTTTAATATAAATATAATTATATCTTAAATATTTTTTAACATTATTATTTAGAACATTTTATAATTAAGAATAATTTACTATAAGATCAAATTTTATATTTTCTTTATGAAACTACCTTTTAAAAATAGCAATTTTTTTTTTCACGATAAATTTACATGAAGTATATCCAGTTTTCTATAATTTTCTTTCATTTATCCAGTATTAATTAGAACGACTAGAAATAAATAACTATATTTCGTGATATAATGATAGTTATTATTTTATATATTTTTAGAACCATCTGGTTCTAAACTGGTCAATAGAGTGATAAATACACAATATTTTTAGTATTTTTGGAAATAATATTTGTCTAAGCAATATAATTTAAAAATAATTGTCAGTAGGTGCGTTATGATATTTGCTGTATGTATATATATGTATATATATATATATATATTCCATCTAATATTATAGTCAAACATCAAACCTAAATATTTAACTTTTGTAACTCTATTGATTTTGAAATATCTTACATTTTCTGAATTAATATTATAAATATGAAGTGTTTATTCCTGAAGTGATATACGATATGTTATGTATCTTTTCACCGTAGAATATTGTATTTAATGATTAAGCTTACTTATTAAATATTATTTTATCTTCAAAAATTTTCGTCAATAAATACATATGAGAAAATATGATGATTTTATTATATAGGTATATAAAATATATTTAAATAATTCAAGTGTTAACAGTATTTATTTTTTTATTGTTTTTATAAACATTTTATATTTTATATTATAATATTATTTTGTACTAATTGTAATGAAATAAATTAACGATTGTTAAATTTAAGTTTTAAACCAATCCATTTTTTTTTTATTTTATGCATCGAATGTATTATCGTTAAAAATATCATAGATCAATATCAAATACGATAGATAAAATGCATAACAGTAAATATGTAATTCGTCCAAATATCTATAAAAATTATATTTGAACCATATTCGACATTAGTTCTAATCATTACTTAAAATGTATGGTCTGTAAAACGTAAAAGTACAATAAAATACATTTATTTATTAATTATAAAATAAAGTATGCCAGTACTAATTTTTTAAACCCATCAATTTTCTTTTATTCGTCTGAAAATAAAAAAATTAAATTATATTTGTATACCCGAAAAATCTATAATTGTTTAGTTCTAAAATATAATAATTATCTGTGATAATCATGAACTATAGACAAAAATATTTTAAATTAACATTCGATTTTTATTTTTTCCGGATATTTAGTAGTGTTTGAATGTTTTGATTGTCTGCTATTGACACTCACAACATTTTAAAAT
Source organism: Rhopalosiphum maidis (assembly GCF_003676215.2). Classification (NCBI taxonomy): domain Eukaryota; kingdom Metazoa; phylum Arthropoda; class Insecta; order Hemiptera; family Aphididae; genus Rhopalosiphum; species Rhopalosiphum maidis. The sequence continues at coordinate 87,501,693 of NC_040877.1, forward strand.
CATAAAACACAATTTTAACATATTTAAATTCGAGGCACTGGAAAATCACGCTATCAGATTCTAGGGTATATATTTTTCTTTTTGGTTTAATCACGCTAATTATAAATTATTAAAATCAATTTCAACGTTATAACAAGTGGATTCATTTAAAATGAAAAAAAAAATGCTAAAACATGAAAATATCATTATAAAATAAACTCTTACATTAATATTATTAAAACTAATAATAAATATATTATGAAAATGTGCTTAATAGAAATCATCTACTAATAACCAGACATATGTTACACTGCATTACTACTCTTGTGTTCAACGACTTGCTAGTTAGGATATTATGTATATTTTATCGAGAGTAATAGGTAAACATAATAATTGAGTGGGTATTAAAATCTTACTACACGGGTTATGCAAACCTTTAACCGCGATTTACGACGTTGAATAATTATGCGGTCACGTCGTTGGTACGATATTATTACAATTTATATTATAATATTATTATTTTTATGTGTGCAATCTACTTTACGTGGTTACATGGGCCACTCGATGTTGGATTAGTTCTGTACCGGCTGACGGTTCATCGATTTCCACGGGTACATCATGTATACGCTTGACGTTATAATAATAATGATAATAATAATAATAATATATTACACAACATAATGTCGGTCCACTTATCCCGAGATGGTTTCAGAAATCCCGAGACGGAAGCGGGTTGATAATAATCTCCAGCGTCGCAAACGACCAGTTGTTCGTTCATAACCGTATAATATTCCTTGTAGTAAGTAATATTATATTATTATTATTATTATTATTATTATTATTACACTATTAGGTCATTTATATTTTTAAGCCCACAAGGTGCATTGTTTTTTATAGACAATTTTTTGCATTTTCTAAAAAATACTAACATTTTCTATACTTAATTTTAACGAGTTATATTAATTTCGTTTTTTAAAGAAATTTTTTTTTGTGAAAATACGCATACACGTATAATAAAATACGTCTTATAACATAAATAAATGTAAAAATTGAATCTTATTTGTCATACTTTTACTCGATTGTATTTATCCACCGGACTGATATCAATAAAAAAAACAATTTTTATTTTATCTCTTTCTTGAGTTATAATATTATATTATTATCATATTATTAGATAAAAATTTAAAAAAAAACGTCCATTCGTCGCAAGACATAAAATTAAGAATTAATTTGTCCCTTGTTTCAAAATCTATTAAATTACAACTACACCTCAAACTAAAAAACATATTGTTAGCTTAAGAAAACATGATACATAATATGCACGCCTATAAATAGATAATCGCATATTATTGTGTATATTACTACCGTCTTCTTTAGATTAAAACGGGCAATCTATAATACGATTTGACAGCGTCGTATTAAAAATAAATATGATTTCGCCAAAAGTCCATACCACGGATTGCGTTAAGACCATTAAACTCAATCAATAGTTAAAGAAAACAAGCCGTACATTATTAAGGTAGTTCAGAAGTAATAATTACTAAAATTTTGTATTGGACGAGTAAATCTTATTCCGAGAACTGTAACAAGTACTTAACGAGTTGCGTAACAATACAATTTTAATATGTTTCTCCCAGCAAATTATACTTAACAACGATTTAATAGTGATTTTACGCGGGACGGATTAAACTGTGAAATGGTCAAGTTTTGGATTTTCCTGAAACAATAATATTGTATTTTAATATTAGAATAGTTAGTTCTACTAAAATACCGACCATGGTGCATAATAAGTCTTGGTAAAACAACACTATAATAGGTATAAAAATATATTTATTGTAATATTCACTACGAAAATAATAATTATTATAATCACATTATGCAGATAATTACAAATTATCAATAAAGCCGACGTTTTTTTCCATTCTTTCGTTTATATTAAACATTTTTTATAATTTTATTTTCAAGTTAAATATTAATTAGTTAACAACAAATAAGAATAATGTATCATTTATATTATTTTGATGGTAAAATAGAATAAATTACAATGAAATATGTTTTTACTCACTGCTCATTTTAAACACTACTATTACATTTTTAAAATATATTTTATACTATTATTCAATATTACTGGATTAAGTAGTGTTTATCAAGATTAATTTAGACAAATCCAAAATATAACTGAGATGCACTCTGCCGGATAAACTGAAAATATAATACTTAATGCGGGAAGTCTCACACAGAGAGCAATGGTCATTTGAAATCGCATACAAAATAATAAAATATAACAATAAATAAATAAAACAATAGTATTAAACTATTTTACATAAAAAATATGACACTAAATTAGAACACTATAGGTATATCTGTGGAGATTAAATATTTTATTTCTATACCTTCTTATTGAAAAACAATAAATTTTATTATTTTTTGAATTTCAATTATATTGAAAATCACAGAACCTCAATTGGTATATTAACAACTATTAAATAATAATGATTATACGAATTAACACAAAATAATATTAGTCATATACTATAAATGATAATGAGAAATTCAGATTAAAATCGTAGATTTTTTTTTTTTTTATCATTTAATTTGTTTTACACTATATAATATAATATACATAATTATATGTAAACACAGAAAAACAGAAATAAAATACAAAAACAAACTATTATCAATTTACAAATAAGATTCAAAAAATTTGGCGTACCTTCAGAATTTCTAGTACTTAAGCCGTACTTCCTGAAATTAAAATCTGCGCATATCTAATAATTTGCGTATCATCACTATAGTTTAATTTCTAAAATTAATCCAACAGTTTCAAAAAAATAGTGACTGTAAAACAAAACAGAAAAGATTTGTACTGCAAAGTTTTGGAAAGCAGGAAAATTACAAAAGAGGTGAAAGAACGTCGTCTGTCTACAGAATATAACGCGCGAGAATAATATAATATAATTGGATTGCCTAGGAGGCGGAAAAGTTTCGAGTAAATCCACCGAACCGTGATTAATATGTATTCGGAAACCTTTTCGATTTTCGGTCCGTTTGTGTCACGCGTTTACGAAACCGGTGCCATTGGTGCAAGCTGTGTCATTTTTACAGCTCGCGATTAACGATGATAATTAAAAAAAAAAAAAAAAAATACTTGAATAAAATAATTATATGCCTCTTGTATTCGTTTTGCAGAAAGTTTAGTATCGATTTTAGAAATTTCTAGTTGGTTTCTAGTGAAACGTATCTAAATTTATGAACCTTTTTTCACTACAACTTTTTCAAATAAAAACAGATAAGATAACTTCGGGGCCGGGAATGTTTAATTATTTTTTTATCATCATACCATAGTTTTTAATCAACCAGCATAAATCTATTATGTCCCGTTGACGGGTTTTATATGAACATTCTATTAAAGTCTGTTGTTATCTAGGAGACTTTGTTTTTGAGATGTAGCTCAGCTTTTAAGACAGTTTCATATTAACAATGCGCTCTGGTGGTGAAAACTGTGAATATATACAACAAACAGATAGCATGCACGTCTCTATTTAGTGAAACTTTTACTTAAGCGAAATTAAGTGCTGTTGCTTATACAGTTCCATTTTGTCCACTTAACTTCTAAACGAATTTATCTGGAAATTATTTGAAAAAAATCATAATTTCCTTTAACTCGTTTAATAAAATAAGCATCGTGGTATAAGCAATAGACCTATGATCAAGATTTTCGGATAAATAGATTAAAAATTAAAAAAATGTATACATTTTACATGCCTTTTTTACATTTCGTTTACTTTACAATATCTATAAACTTTAGGTAAATCAATCATTCTAAAAAAAAGGATAGCTAAATTATCTGCTTCTTTCGTTACAATTTTGTTGGGTATGAGAGCGACTTAGGTGTGAAATTTAATATTATCAAGTATAATAAATAATAAAATATATATTAGATACGTTATAGTTGAGCTTATAACGTTATATTATATTATTTTCTTTTTGTTTTATACAGAACAACGTAGAAAAGCAGTGAAATACATATTACAATGTTGAAAAATCGAATATACATTTCATTTTGGTTTTGTTTCTAAATGCGCCATATACTTTTGGTTTAAAATTTCCAAATAAAGTTTCGATTCATCAAAAAGGTCTGATAACATTTTTTTTTTATGTTACAAAGCATTTATTTATGATCATAATTTATAGTTTTTTAAAATGACATGTAATCAACAATAATAAAAATGTAAAGTTTGTTTAACGTCGCCTATCGGACATGATGATTAAAGTTACTGCTCAATGTTGTACCTATGAGATCAATTTCTGAAATTTACACGAAAATCTGTTGATTCTATAAATTACAACCATGCACACTACACACATGATTGTCCATATATGTATATTAGTATTTGACTATGGATAAATGTGCTTTTCACTTGAGGAAACTCACCGTTCAGCTTGTTGACTAACATTTGACGATTCGACTAATAATTATAAGGTTTCTGAAACATTGTGTGCGTTTGGTTTGACATGTAAATCAAATGTTTCCCACACCGAAAATCGTTTGACGACCTTCGGTCCAATCTACACCAAAAATAATTAGGTCTCGTGCAATGTTACGAAGGATCATTTCAGTTAATTTAATTTGCTCAGGCCAATCAGTCCACTGAAACATGGTCTGCTAAAGAAGAGATAATTATTTTACTTTATTTTTCAAAAATAACTAGCCCTCCTTTAGCTGACCATGTTTCAGTGCACTGATTGGCATGGGCAAATAAAATTCATTGAAATATGTCTCCTGCCATACCATTGCAAACATGTCTGCTGTTATGAAATAACACAATATACATTTTATCAATATAAACAATTTACAGTTATATTTTTGCAACACTTTTATTATGTTGTGTTTTAAAATAATATGTATCAATACATTATAATTAAATCATAATGTATCAATACATTTATGAATAAAAAAGTAGAACATTTATATTATGTACAATTTTTTTCGAAAATACGTCGTTTAATAATATATCAAATTTTAATAACGATCGTGATTTGTGACACACGCGCTAAAAAACTTCAATACGCTTAATTTCGCGTATACTGCAATACGATTGTTTTCTCGTTAAAATGTACGCGATGCGAGCGGCGTACACGACGTAAATATAGAATGTATTCAATATCGAACTTTGTTTTTCGAAGATATATAATGTACACTGTGCAACTGTTATAAATATTTATGAATTTATGATCAATGGTAATAATATTTCGGGTGTTGTGATTATTATAAATGTTTTCGCTGAAACGGTAAAATGTAATCGTTTAACAAAATAACTAATAATAATAATAATAATAAAATGAAAAACGCCGTGGCATGGCATAGCGCATTATAACCGGAACGCGATAGTGTATGGTAACAAAAGGAAATATCTATACTGCGGTTACATACATATATATATATACTGTTTTCCCGCAAATCTTTAATAACGTACATTATTAATTTTTTTTTTCTCTCCATTCTCATTTCACCCTGGTTGTTTTATAGACGTATATCCATCGCAAACTGACAACAAAAGAGATTCAATTACGCGGGACGGTTTCGGAAGGATTTATAACTATCCTACCACGAAACATAAAAGAATTTTAGTCCGACAAACATGCAGTTCGCTCTCTTGGTCCGCGTGGGTGGGGGTTAAATAGTAGTCGTGGGGGTGGGGGTGAAAAAACTTTCTACCCTGCCCTGCGCCGCGCCGACGTCTCCCGATATCCCACGTGCCGCCCACATCGCTCTTTTATCCCGCACGTTATCGTGACGAGCTTAAATAGTTTTCTTTTGTGTGGGTACCTCTCCGAGAGATGAACATCTATTCGCGGAGAAGCGACTCTTGATTTACCGTCGTCGTCGTCGTCGTCGTTGTCGCCGGAGAACTCTTGCGCGCGGCGTGCTTTTTTCCGTGTACAAACACACCGAGCGACTTTTTAATTTCGAAACCGACTGCTCCGCGCCGCATGGCCCGGGCCGCCGCAGTAGGTGGCATATTCGCGACAGGTTTTTAATTAAATTCACCGAGTGTGATAACGTAAAAGTGTAAAAATAATAACGCCGAAAAAAAGAGCTAAAAAAAAAGTTTATATGTTCAAGAAACTGTTGAGATGTTGTGTTTAATTGTTTTGTTTATTTTATCTGGATCTTTGTTCGGACGGAACGAAAACTTAATAAATCAAGCCGACGGGGTGAAAGTGCGCGCGCGAAAAAAACACATAATATACTGCATAATAATAATACCGGCCTACCGTTAAGGCGTGGGCTCGCAACCGGAAGTATTTCTGACAATGAGAGGGTCCTAGAGTGTAGCACAGACGGAGTTAGTCTAAAAAAAAATATTCGCCTCGTCTGGCCGGTTTAAATATTCGCACCGAATGCGCGAGGCACACGCGCGTTGTATATTTGGAACAGACTTCAGACTCATAATTACAATTTTACGTTAAAATCGTTATTACATTATATTATAAACCGGCGGATATCCCTTCGCTGGCCCGATAAACACGGATCCATTCACGCAATATGCTATATCGTTATGATAATGCGCGGGATAACGATCGCAATCTGAACTCGTCAAAATTCGATTGTATTATAAATTATTAGAGTGTATTTTAAAATAAATATAGTTGGGGTTGGTTTGTATATAATGTAAATATTTAATATAATATTTTATATTATTATAATATGCGATGCACAGTAGACGGCTCGTTGTATTAAATTATTTCCTGGAACCCCGATATTATTTCGGTTATAATAATAATATGATGATAAACGATCAAATTTATACTCTAGTTTGTATTTTTTTTAATTTCATTATTATTATTTTTTTAATCGTTGATCATAATGCGTTATTTTTGAGATAATGAATTTGCTTTATTCATTCAAGCATCCCTCGTCGAAATAAGGGATACGGACGATTCCCGTACCTCGAAAACGTGACTTTAATTTGCAAGAGACGATTAAAACGAAGCTAAATAACCGCCTGCAGAAGTACCGTGTGTGTCTTAACTATTTTGTAATAATCCATTAACCACAGATAATATAATAATATATTATAGTCAAAATTAAAAACTCTATATATAACGTATTGTTTTTTTTTTTAACATTGCAAATTAAATAATAATGGTGAAATTAGATATTTTTCATTTAGTATTTAGGTGAATTTAAAGTTGATATCAGACGTTAGTTTAATAATCTGAGCAAAGCGATGACATTCTTTGTAGTTTTTGGTTTTACTTTTACAATATTGTGTAATAATTAGTGTTTAAAATGACGCACTATATGACTTTAAACATGTATATGCGTTAATAACTAGGTACTAGAAATGACTCACTTAGGACTTAAGTCCTAGGCACTTTCCAAAAATATTTTGCTCTTTGTCTGAGTATATTTCATTGCTTTATGAAATTATTGACTTTTTTAGTTTTGCTATGTTACAGTTGATGTAAGAGATTTTTTTTTTTATTTGCAATTATGCCTAGATTGAAGTTTTTAATTTATTCTCAAAACTTATAATTTGCTGAAGCGATAAAACATTTTCATTTAAAATGTTTAAATAATATAATAAACTTTTTTTTCGAAGTGTTTATTTAATAGCGTTCAACGAAGATTACAAATCCCCAGTGGACTCTGATCAACTGAACGCAACTATATTATACACATAATAATGAGGATTTTTTGTTTTTTACGTATAGCGTTTAAGCTATTTCTTACAAAGCAACAAACGACGACAGTCAGCGTTTGGACGATTTTTATTTTAGATTCTGATCAGAGGTATGCATTTAATGATTTTATAACGATGTGTGTGTTTTTTTTTTTAGTTTTTTAATTTTAATCTGTATCAAACAAATTGTAGGAAAATAAAAGTTAATAACTAATGGGAGTAGCAAATTATTTTATAGTTAGAAACTCGTACAAATTTTTAATTTTCATACCTAATATTTAAAAATTACAGTTTATTTTAATGTTTTGTAATCCATATTTACAGAAAATATTTCAACCGGAAAGTCAAATTCATTTTTTACGAACATTTAAAGTTTAAATTTTAAAAACGTTGCATAAAATAATCAGTGAAATAATTATTTCTCCTTAATCAGTTTTTGTTATTTTAACCAAAACTTTAAATCATTATTTTCTATACGCAGTAATTTTTTTAGCTATTTTTAGGCAAGTGAAACTTTTAATTTTTTTTTTTTTTTAATTTTCAATACAAATTTCACTGCGTTGTCTGATATATCGTATCCGTTTAGAATCATATTATACATAATATACTATTAGAGCATTAATCACTCGCAAACCATTTTAAAAACGGACTTGTTCGTTATGCACATTATTATCCCGCTATTTACGATAAAAGTAGTCTTTAACGTTTGAATTTAACTAATTATAGGTAAGTAGGTACAATATGGTTGATGGACTTTTTTTCCAGAAATAGTAGAGATACATTTTATTTCTTATTTCTATGATTTTGTACGAAAATCCAATACGCATCGGTAGTGTAGTATAGCTGCCGATCGCCTTCGAACGCACTGCTATAAAATAGACACGAGTTCCGTAAATTTGCGTTCGCGGAATTCGTGCACACGTCAATAGGATATAAATTTTATCAAGCTATGACCTTAAAAATGCTTTTCCAAATTTTTTTTAAGACATATAAAGCACTTGGAACCATACCTATATCTTCAGCATCTGCAGAAAGAAGCTTTTCTAAGGTGAATTACTAAATAAAAATAAATACTAATAAATAAATAATATATAATAATAAATACTAATTAAAATTTAACAAATTATTCAATAATAAATCATATGTTGTATTATTTTAGGTAAAGCTTATTAAGACTAGACTTCGGTCAACAACTGGTCGGTTGGAAAGTTTGTTGATGTTAAGCATGGAGAGAGATGTGCCGATAAATCACCAAGAAGTTATTGATAAATTTACTCAAACATCAACATTGTTAAAAAAAATGTAATGTTTAAACAACAAACATATTTATATTGAATATATATAATATACTTTGCTATTATAATATATACTTAGATAATTTTCATCTTAGATTTTTTTTTTTTTAATTATTTATATCCTATAAACTTAAAACCCCATTTATTTTTCTTTAGTTATATGAATAATAGCAATTTAGGAAACAATCTTAGTGGGGCTGATTGGCTGAATGTCTCTAACGAATTTACTATAGAAATTACTTTTACTTAAATATTAAAATTTAAATGTCCGTGAATTTTTTAGGTGGGTTTTAAACCCCCTCCCCCCATCCCTAGATGAGGTTTTTATTTTACAGGTGGTGGGTGTCCCAAATCTTGTTGGCCTCATCGGTAAAAAAAGTTCACCAGGCCACTGGCTGTAAGTACTATAATATTATACTTTATCATTATATAATATCACGACCGCAGAGGTGAGCGTCTAGGAACACTGCGCTGTTACCGCTAATTGGTTCCCGCAAACTTACCCACACACATCACGTGTATAATCCTCGCCGGTGGCATCGTACACGGACTCGCGATAATATGTTAGGCATCTCGTGCACGCACATGACAATATTATAATAATCATTATGGGGCGTACATCATATCACGAGAAACGCTTATTGCGATGTTAATGATATCGCAATGATTTAATATAACACCACACGGCACTACACTCGGCCGGCGGCGTGGCGAAACGGTCCGTTCGACCACCGGAGTCTGCACGCGGTATTATATAGCTATGGGTCGTATATGACGCACCGTCATTGTGCGGCGGACCCGTCGGCGTAAGCGACATTGTGTTGTACGCGTGCAATGTAATATATTATCACAGAGATACGCAGTGTTACGCCGCGTGTTCGTATCGCTATATTGTTCGGCGGTCGACAGCGCCGTTCGTAGCGGTTCGGCACTACACCACCGGCGCCGAGTCGGGTATAATACATATATATATACGTATACATAATATTATCATACACTATAACGCGCGCACTGCTGTACGACAGCTCTGGTGGTCCGTGCGGTGTCGCGTGCTCGTGCGGTTTCGCGGGGACGATCTGAAACACGCGGACGGTCTCCGTTCGATTTATCGTTTTGTCGCCGATAAGTTATTGCGCGTATCGAAGTTCGTGTACTTGTTCGCGGTTCGGTTGTTCCGCCGCGGAGCCGATGCCATCGGTCTTCGGCCGCCGCCGCGCACCGCACCGCTCCTCGTCAAACACACAAATGTCGTGTCGTCGTCGTCGTCGTCGTCGTCGGTGGAGCCGAAGGGAACCCAAACTTTTCTAATTGCTTACAAAAACAACAACAACAACAACAACAACAACAACAACAGTAAAACTCGCCGCCGCCACACTTTTGCAATTCGCCCCGACGCGGAAATTTATTAGGGAATTATCATATACGGACCGTTTCGCCCGTGTCCGACCCTCTGCCCGCCGTTTCCCGTCGTCCGATCGCACCGCGCGGGCCACCGAACCGCGAAAACACCACCACGGCCTTTTCGACTGACATAGGTACCGAGACGAACGCTGTCGCAACCACGCGCGACGTGTTTATGCCGGTCGGCCGCGGCGGCTAAAAGAAGAGGCGCACTGACCGCTTGGCACGTCGTCCGCTGGACATAATACATTATTATAGAGACGTAGACGGCGGGGATAAATTATTGTGATAATATGGTCGTGGTCAGACGACGTTTGCGGTTACTGTAACCCGAAACTACCAGTGCGGAGTTACTTATTACCAGAATTACGATAATATTGTGTTTCCGTCGTGACACAATACAATATTTAAATCGTTTTTTACTTTTCCAGGAAGAAGTTCTATTGTTATACCAACCGTTTTTGATAAAACGTCAAATACGATCGACGACACTGGTCACTGGTATTTGCAATAAACACATTTTGCCCATAGTAATATTATCTCGTCTTATGGTGACGAAATCTATTAGAATAATTATTGAAAAGTTAGCATGTACTTCAAATATTATTAACTGGACATAATTTTTAATATTTGAATTTTTGAAATATTATTTTATAATAATATTCACAGTATAATCATTAAACACAATAATAAATTGTGAGACAAAAGTGTTTCTAGTTTTGATAAAAAAAATTATCGATAATTATATTATATTATATTGTTATTGAATTACCACGGTCAAGTTTTTAAATAAACCTATTAAGTGTTTCTATTTGTTTTAATTTTAATATCTTTAAACATCATTATGATTTTGAAAATATAATTTTTTACAATATATTTGGTTTTAAATATACCTACCCAGCAAAACATATTATTTTTCAGAGAAAAAAAATCATCACTTGTTTATGTTCTCTGCGGCTAAATGTGTCAGTTTGTGCAGTTCGATGATCCACAATAATATTACGGTAAGGTTATTTTGTGAACTAATTTGAATTTTCGTTGTTCATAAAATGTCATGCACATCATCGGACCGTCTACTTAAACCCGGTGAAAGGATGATTTTACTCGTGTCGCGGGGAATAAAAATTGCATGCTTACAAATAAATAAGGACGTATTCGAACTTCAAACCAGCCCTGGGTATATTGATCAGAAAATAAAAGCCATCGGGTTTGTGTACACATAAATACGCATGCCAACCTACCGTCGTGTGTACACGGTCGTTTATACAACTCGAGTGAAATTAAAGTTAGTACCGTTAAGGTATTAATGCGTGTGTCGAATTTGACATTGTGACGATGCCGTGGCCCGAAGCTATCGTGCGAACGTATACACACGTTATTTATAGTTGTGATAAAGGCATTCGACTTTCGCGTACGACACATTTATCGATTACTTTGGAACATATATTTGGGTATTACTTGCGGTGATATATTGATTTAATGACGTGATACCGATATATGGTATAATATATCATATATAAACTGCTTATTGCAGAATTATTTTTTTTATATAAACTTTGGAATTTAGCGATTTCAAACCATGTGTTAATTTGTTAGTACTATGTGACGCCGATAAAAAAATTCTGAGCGATATAATTCGATAAGCAGACTTTCTTATAACGTTATTCTGGTAATGTCGCGTCATTATTTTTAGGTTAGTAATGATGTTATGTTTTATTCTATTCTTAATAAATCACATAATATTACATCGAAACATCCCCTCATCCCCATCTTTCTCTAGAAGTCAATGTATTATAGATAATATTATATTTTAAATCAATATTTGTAAAAAATAATTTTAGTTGATAAAATTGAAGATAAAAAATAAAATATATTTGTTCTTTACATTCTTCGAAAGTATAGATGATAAAAAAGTTAAAATGTTGATGATTTATTGAAATTTAATTAAACTAGAAAAGTCTGGTTTAATTTGTATTACATTAACAATGTTTGTTCTGTAAAATCAAATATGAGATAAATAATTTTAATTATATCTGAAATCTAAATTTTGGCTTTACATATTACTTTATACAAAAGTTAGGTAATACGTCATAATATTATAATATTTTATTAATATCGTTATTTTTACTTTGGGAATAAATAAAACTTCTATATTTTGGCCAAGTATGTATTATAATATGATAATATTATTTAGTATAATATTTCTTTATGAAGTTTAAAGAGATATAATTCAATTTAAAAAAAAAATATTATATATTATTCTTCAGTTTAGCTAATAAAACAACATTTTAATTTATTTTTATAATATTTTGATACATTTCTATAATACGTATAAGAAGTCATTAAACAAATAACAACAATATTAAATAGAATTGTAATAATTTTCATTGTTTTTTTTTTTTTTTTTTTATATTATATTATATAATTAATAATTAATTATGTTTTTCAGTTTTCTCATACATCCACTATTTTTTTAAATTGTGTGATTGGAGAATTAGATTTATATCCACCGCTCTAATTCAGTTGACATAATATTCCGCGACCAAATACTAAACAATTTTTACGATTCTTTTAAATTTTCGTTTATAAACAAAAAATTTTTAAAAAATAGTAAAATATATCCATCATAATCAGAATTATTTAATAATGAAATGCTATTTTATAATATTGGTTACAGTGCGGGAGACTTAAACGCTATGATTATTATTAGTATTTATTACAGCAAATTATTGTTTTTATTTAGAAAGTCAAATATAATTAGAACTTATTTTTATGTTGTATAACACATATAAATATGTACAATAAACATGCTTACATTTATTAGATGTTGCTTTTTTCATTAGTTATCAACCTCAAATACGTTTCTATATATTATATTATATTTTAATATATAGTTTTAATTTTTAGAGATAATAGATGTAAACAATTCAATAACGATATGGATAATATTATTTATTATTATATATTAATATCATATAACATTACAATATATTTAGTAATACAATCAAGGAACAGCTGATGATTTTTTCATACATTATGTTTATCGAGTTTTTTAAGTTTGAACGCTCTTAACTTCAAAAAGGTAATGTTATTTTTGGAAAATTAAAAATAAATGCAAATCATATATTTTATTTGCAATTTCTCCCCCTTAAACTGTCCCAACGCGCGTTTTTGATTTATAAACAGCAAACTATATTTTAAATTTAATATAAGTTTATATCAGGGGAGTGGTAAACCACACGTTTTTTAAATTGCCTTACTTTATTAATATAGCTAACATTAAATGCTAATAAAAGATATTAATTTATCGTTCATTGTTTCATAAAAATATATTTAACTATTTTTCAAACGTATTATGTATCTGCATTACATATATTTTATTGGAAATGAAATGTTTTTTTTTTCAATTTGAAAAATAAGAAAGATCTCACAATATATATATATATATATATATATATATCATATCTAAATAATATAAACGTATTTTTAGTTAAATATAATTTTTGTCATGTTATTAATATGTTATCGAAAAACAACAACTAAACTGTACCGAAGCCATAGGTACATATAATAATCTGTATTAGTATATATACCGGTCAATGACCTACCTATTAGTATTACAACGACGTTTGTTGAAGAAACATCCGAAAATAACATAATATTTAAATTATTTATATGTCTATACATTTATTTTTTTATAAAATAAAAATGATAATATGTTATTTTAATTTGAGGTAGACGCAGTTGTATACAAACAGATAAAAATAATTTGGAAAATAGGGTAGTTAAATCATTTTTATCGCCACTGATTTCATCCTCTCGTTTAGAACACCCATTTTTACGTATAAATTTCCAAAAAGTTGAAGGATTAATAGTGCAACGGTGTTTTCAGCTTAAACGTTTTAGTTTTAGTACAACACTGTCTCGATAAATCGTGGCACAACTACTCGCATATCGCGGGTGCGTCGGCACAACGCAACGAGTTTTTGCGCGATTATCATCTAGACGAGGCGAAGAACGCTCGTGTGTTATAAAGACGTATCCGTCAAATCCCGATGGCTTTGTTCGGGATCAATTACGATTGTGTGCGAAAACCGTGGTTTTCCATAATACGGTCATGTATATATATATATATATATAATACAATACAATATTTATACCGCCATTAAGGCTGTCGCCCGGCGTCAAAGGCCGATTTAAGTGCAGCTCACCGACGCGCGTACACTGCTGCAGTGACTGGTATAATAATAATAATTTTATTATATTATGGTGCATGCCAGTCGGTCAATCTAAAACGCGACGCAAAACCTAACCGAATTCGCCTTTATATACGAATGACGCACATTAGAAGACGTGATACGCATAACACTACGTCAGCGAGTGCTCACCGCTGTATTTATATATTATTTTAATAATACCACGTGTTCGACACGTGCTTTCGGTTCAATTAAGTCGTATAATCCACCACGCCCGCAAACTGCGGCGGCGGCGGCGGCGATCTGCGTGCAGCATCCGATTAAATACGCCGGCCGTCCAATCGAACTCCCCCTCCCCACGAGTTCCACCGCCCCCGCGGATGACCTATCGACACGATATATTATTATTATTATTATAATGCGGTCTATGCTGATGGCAAAGTACGGAACGGATATTACAGATTTATCGACTAACGCATAATATATTATTATTATTATCATTATTATTACTATTATTATATGTGTCACGTATCGCGTACGCCTCCGCCCGCCACCGATGGAATTCTTTCTTTCCGCCTTTGTTAACCGATATACAGTATATATATATATATATAAATATTGCGCTTGTGTATTATTATTATGTATTATGATGGGGTTCCAAACGTGCAGTGCATGACGCTATTTATCGGACTGTCACCAAACTTTCTACGAATAGATATCCACTGCCTGCCACGCGCATATCATATACCATACACACACACACACACACATATATATAAATTATTATATATTATATATCGACGTCCGACGATGACTGACGTTCGCAGGCTTATGCAGTCTAAAATTAGCCGGCTAATACCGAGGTAGGTTTAACCGTGATGGCTTTCGGCTAATTACAATATTTCGATGTCCCGTCACCAATTATGATTAACATTACCCGACTACGCGTGACTATAATAATTAAACACGATTATTCATAATAATATTAATAAACAAAATAACTAAACGATTACATTTTTTATAGTATTTAGCACATTTTATATTGGGTGTAGAAAATCGTCAATCTAAAATGTATCGTGCTAGGTACCTACTTGATTTTTTCACCACTGGAAGGAAAACGATTGCATCATAATACCACTTGTAGTATTTTATATGATTTTAAAATTAAACGATTAAAATATATTTAATATAATTATATTTACGAGATTTCTATGGTAACGTAATTATACTATTAATCAGGATAAGTGACAACCTAGGTTCCTTTACGTGAAATCGGTCGGGTAACACCGTAATATATTTTGCATCGGTTGCTAATTATTTCAACCCAGGGATTATATCGCTAAATCGCTAAATTAAAACGTTACCATAACACTAAATTAATATTTTAATTGTTTGGTTTCCACGTCAAATGTAATAATAAAAAATAAAATCAATTAAAAAAAAAAGTATACAGTCCAAAAACGTACATATTATTACGTTAAAAATAAAAAAACTAATCGTTGCTTAATTATTATATATTAAGTTACTTTAATCGTATAGATATTACTATTCGGTATTTTTACAACAGTGGTTTGTCAAAGTTAGTTATATATCAGATAGTTTTAAACAGTATTAGGAAAAACTAAATTCAACCAGATTTTTCATTATTAGTAAACGAAACACAAGCTCCAATTTGACATTAAAAATAACTGTAAAACATTTTTTATACATTTTTTAGTTGTATTATTAATTATTATTGTATTTTTTAAATATTTAAAAAAATCCATAAATTAATAAAAAATCGTATTTTGTAAATATTTTTTTTGAATATTTTGTTTTATTTTAAAACCATGTAGCGGGTCACGGGTTGGGCACTACTGTATTAGATACTTACAGATTAATCAAAAACCGAGATTAAACAATTATCCAACCAATTTTGATATCAGTTAAGCGTCGGACACTACCCACATACCGTAACATAATATTTAAAATTGTAACGCTCATAGATAACCAATAATGGATAACATGGTAACTATTTTTAACGTAAATATCGGCATATGGTTCAAAATAAAAAAAAAAAATAATAGAATTTGTGAGCACTGCGCCATGTACGGTGACGTTCACACGGACCCAACAACATAGGTTACATTGTATAAAGGTAGTATGAGGGAGAGTGGTTGATATAAATGGTAGTGTTTTGTATTGCATTGTGTGTCTATTCGTGTTTTTTTTTAAGTTTTTACTAACGAGTTTTTATCGTTTATGCGCTGGGTTTCTGCGAATCGTGAATATTGTATACAATAATAACAGTGTCCGGTATTCAGAAC
This sequence comes from Rhopalosiphum maidis, assembly GCF_003676215.2. Taxonomy (NCBI): domain Eukaryota; kingdom Metazoa; phylum Arthropoda; class Insecta; order Hemiptera; family Aphididae; genus Rhopalosiphum; species Rhopalosiphum maidis. Next base: position 87,518,561 of record NC_040877.1, read on the forward strand.
GATTTTTTAATAATAAATTAAAATAACAAAAAAAAATTCACAGAAATAATTTCGAAAACATTTAAATATTATTGTTAATTTTCTAGTATAAATAAAATAAAAGCTATCCCTTACGTTTCAAGAATAAATAAAGATACATATTATAGACGGCGTATTATTCGTAATATGTTAAACGAATAGAAATTTATTTTATTGTGTTTTTTTTTTTTTTTTTTTTAAACACTTAATTGAAAATCTTAAACAAGTTATTAATGTATCGATGGAATTCACTAACTTAAAACAATATATCATGACCCATACAATGACCGTAGACAAATTAAGTATAAAAATAAAATACAAAGGAGAAACGCGATTGCAAACAATTATCGTCCGAAAAAAGAATGATCGTGAACGTCAGTTTAAGCGATGTTGCTTTGATTAATGGATTTCCTGGGTTTCTTTTGAAACTGATATCACTATATGTGTTGAAAGATGAGTGTTGTACAAATGACCAATGAGAACTTTTATTCCTACGAAGCTCTCTGCTCTGTTGATAGCAAAATATTTAAAAAATACATATGTATTGGTAATAATTATTAGAATTTTTAACTTGAAATTTTTTAATTGAAATATATTAAAATTAAAGATGTTTACTTAGTATGAATTATGAAAACTGTGTACATTTTTTTTCATTCATATCCTTGTATATTATATACGATTGGTATTGATAAGTTATAAATTACGGCAAACATTGATAATGGATAATTGAATAGCTGTGGTTCAATAATAATCTCGCAAATGCTCTTTACTTTATCACTTGTCGATTAAATTTATATTTTTCGTTATGATTTCTATATTGTATTCTTATTAATTTAAACCTATAAAATTACCTGATTTTTGACGTAATTTTTTAATGGTTTAAATAAATAATACATAATAAGGTTCGTTTTTGGATACATTTAAATGTTAGGTTAGATTACCAGTGAAAACGGTATACAAAATCACAATTTGTAGATTTACTTTTTATTATTAACTTTCTATATTATTAATAATAATACTATAGTATTTTATAAGTATTATTAAATTACTTTCAGACAAAAATATGTCAATATCAAATATCAAGCACTAAATAATAGATATAAAACATAAATTAACTTTTATTTAGTATTTAAAATATGTTGTGAAGTTATACGTTATACTTACGAGTTTGTGACCTATGATGTTATATTGTAGCTTTATTGTTTTGTATTTATGACGTATAAAGTAACTAATAATAGATTATCTCAGTTAAATGTTACAAATATACTTTTAAAAATGTTTTCTCGCTCTAAATATATTATTATTAAATATTAAAATAGTTATTTTTTTGAATTTTAAATTAATATTTTTATTTGTTGTGGAAATAAAATATTTCATAAAATTGCCAATGTAATTCACGCGAAATGATGTACAATTTCAAAGAGTTTTCATAGTTTATATTTATTTATCAAATTGTTGTAAATTATTATATATTTTCTACCTCATTGTTAGTAAAATATAAGAATCAAAAACAACTATATATATATATATATAAAATATATTTTGTATATTTTAATAATAACACAAACGTAATACTAAATGTATAGAATTTATTATACTAATATTCAAGATAATATGAAACAATTTTTTTTCAAATATTTATAATATTATTTTATAATTCATTAAAAAATATCAGAAAATTTTAAATAATTATTATAACTATTTTTATTATTATTTTTTTAATTAATTAATTTATTTATTTTATGCCTACATTAAAAAACAAAAAACAAAAATTCTAAAAGATACATACAGCGATGTATCGTTTGTAAATATTAAATTTTGTGTAAATGATAACACACATCACATCTTCATACCAATATGTCAACTTCATTTTTTTATAACCAACTTCATTTTAGACTGAATATCGTGTCTCATGATCCTCGTAAATATTTCGTGGCTCTTTGGACCCCGCGCCGCTACGTTGCTAACTTTGAGAATTTTTGACGATTATAATAGTGTCTACGGCTCAGCGACACTCGGTGTGTTGCGAGAATGAACGATTCAAGATACGTGGATGAATGATTGAGAATGGAAAAACCTGAGATACAAGCTCCTTGGTAAGTTTAAAATCAGAGATAATGATCTACCCCATTTATTTGATACCGGCGCTTGATGTGGGCGTGAATGGTTACCATACAATGAAGTTTTCTGTATTTATTCTCCAATCGGTGTTTTTTAGTTTTCCGTAGACTACTGATAATCAGAAGTAGTAGGTACTATAATATGGGTTTAAGTTTTTTCATCATCTTTGTTAATGTGCTTAGCTCGGTGATGAAGATATGATACTAATGAGTGATGATTTTTTTTCTTACTAGAATTTGTTCGCGATTACAGGATTGGTTTTGGTTTGCTGATAAGGGACTCCAACAATTAATTCATCCTTGTACTGAGTGTTTTTTACTCGTCTAATTACACGATGAGTTATTGCCCCGTACAAGGCTAGAATTATGGATTATTCTTTATAACACGCATTTCTCTTACTGTAGGTTCTTATTTTGAAAACACAATGTAAGTGCGATTGACCACGACGATGCAAAAAAAATGACCTGCAGAAAGAACGACCACCGCAATCGTGCTCTGATAAAAGGAACATTTTATATTTTACCATCGAAAATGATAAATATATGCGTTTGATATTAATACAAGTGTTGACGTAGTCATGTTTTGTTTTGAGTATAAATTAATTATTATTAAAATGATTATATCTGACAACGGTCTATACATTTTAATTGGTTCACGGGGCGAATAATCATAAAACCGTTTAAACGAGTACATTGACTTATGACCGTAATTTTTATATAATTGATTTACGCGTTGGCCTAGGTACCTATCGCTGCAGCTTTAACGTAAAACGGGTAAAAGTTCACGGCCAAACGATATAATAATAATAATAATATAATGAGATATCGAGTCTTGACCGCAAAAACGATAAATTGTTTCGAAATTATTTTCACGGAAAAATCTCCGTTAAAAATTAATAAAAACCTATGGAAAGGGCAACGCGCGCCCTGCAAACGACACTATACGTCGCATTACAATTAATTTTCTCAAATGGCGTCGGTGGCGTTCGTTTGTATCGAATCTGTGTTTTATACGATAATTTACAGTTGCGTTTTTAATATAGACTCAGCACGACACTCGGTTATTAAATCTGCAGTTAAGCTTCGTTTTTCGTGTCGTCTTTTAATTAAAATGGACCCGTTTAGTTTGTGCGTGTGTGTGTGTGTGTGTGTGTGTGTGTGTGTGTGTGTGTATAACGGCGAAAGGCGATAAAAATGGTTTGACTTGAATCCTTCCATCGTATACTAATATTTATATTTAATGTATAATGTATATAGGTAGATAGGAAAATTTATGATACACGAGTATAATATACAATATCGAATCCCCGGGTATCGTAATACACCTAGTCACGACTGCGTTGGACAAAATACTTATATATAAAATATACCGTAGTGCCTTCTTTTGAATTGTTATCTAGTCTCTACACATTTATACAAACTACAAATATTATTATATTGTAACCTTGATCAAAAAAATATTCTGTATAAAATATGCGATAAGATTTATTTTTTATAATATCCACTCCCCACAATTCTCCCGTATATTTTCCCATCGACTTGCCTTATAATTTATATGCTTGTATCGACAAAATATGTAATTATATATTTTTAAGACGATAGTCGTATTAATATATTTATTAACAGGACATAATATAGTGATAGATAACGGGTGCGAACTCAAAAACGTCGATAATAATAATATGTAATGTATATGTAATGTATTTCAATATTATGTCACAATGTATCCGTCACGATGGACATCTGATATTATAGATTCTAAGTGGAACCACAAATGTATTGATTTTACAATGATGTGTGTTATTTTTATTTTTTTGTATTTTGCTGTTGTGTGTATACGTGCAAATGATAAGTAGTAGATAAAATACTTTAATTTTAAGGATAGCTTTGGATAGAAAATTAGATCTACTTTGAACTGTCTTTAAAAAGGTAAAAATTTCGGATTTTGTTTTTGTGTATAACTCGAGAACAGGTAATCAAGGATACTTGAAATTTTCATCAAAAGTTTATATTATCATTTTCATTATATAATAAAAATTTTAAAAATGTTACTCTTTTTGAGCTATTTATAGGCATGACAAATTTTCAATAGTTTTCAGTTTTTTCTCTATAATTGTCAATAAAAAAATAAACTTAAATACTGCAGACAAAGTCCCTCGTTAGTTTTTCTTATACCAGTTATAGCTATCTACAAATATTAAAAATGCATAGGCACAATTTTTTTTTATATATGAAGTTAAAATTTTGACGAAATTCATCAAAATCGCAAAAAGTTGCTAACTTCTTTGTAGTTAAAAATGTATAAAAAGTTTTCAATTTTTTATCTTAGTTTTGAATATTTAATACAGAATTCACATAAATAAAGTGCATTCTGAAATCATCGAATTGAGAAAAATATATACATATTTTTTTTTATATTTGTATAATTCAAGTTCAAATGTAAACCAAATAACATATTAAAATGATAAATAACGATAGTTATTATTATTATTTTTTATTTAAATTAATCCTCGTCGTCTAAGGCTATTGGCAACAAAGAGTTTTACAGATATACGAGGCATATCCAGAAAGTAAGTGTACTAAGGCTCTCACGACCGCAGGAAATATTTTTTTACTATGTTCGCTACACTGCTGTATAGCTTTACTCCTCTCGTTTATAACAAGACCATCACAAGTTCAGTACGTTGAAAACTGTGGTCAAAAGAATTTTTCTCGTGAAACATGTCGATCGAGTTTGCCGCCAAATGCGAAATCCGCGCCGTCATTCATTACCTCTATGGAACGCTATAAACTGGAGGGTGATAATTTTCTCAAGTCTATTGTTACTGGAGATGAAACTTGGGTTGCACACTATATGCCTGAAACCAAGAGACAGTTCGAACACTAGTGTTCACCCTCAACCAAAAAGTTCAAAACCGATTTCAGTCAAAAAAATCATGGCATCAGTGTTTTGGGACCACAAAGACGTCATATTGATTGAATATTTACCTCAGGGTGAGACCATCAAAGCAGCAAAGTATTGTGAAACCCTATAAAAATTGAGGAGTGCTATTCAAAATAAAAGGAAGGGTCTTTAACAAGAGGAGTCTGCCTGCTGCACGACAACTCCAGACCCCACACAGCCAATGTCGTGAAACAATTTCTGGGCTCATTTGGATGAGATGTTTTGAACCGCCCTCCGTATTCCCCGACCTAGCGCCTTCAGATTACCATTTGTTCACTTCCCTGAAGAAGCACACGGGTGGAAAAAAATTGTTTACTGACGAGGAGGTGAAGGGGCGGTCGAGAAGTGGACAAAGGAGGTGGCGGCAGACTCGATCGACATTATTCACAAGAAAAATTCTTGTGACCAAAGTTTTCAACGTACTGAACTTGTTATGGTCTTGTTATAAAGAAGAGGAGTAAAGCTATACGGCAGTGTAGCCAACATAGTAGAAAAATATTCCCTATGGCCGTGAGAGCCTCAGTACACTTACTTCCTGGACACGCCTCGTAATTGTTGAAATATTACATAGGTCACAGATTATAAACTATTGATACGATTGGTCTTAATTTATTATAAGTGTGATCATGTTCATGTGTTTTATATTGTCTGGGTGAAGAGCTTCTGAGTTTCTAACAGAAGGTTATTATTATAATTAAAAAAATATATTCATGGAAACTTGGAACATTTTTTTTATAATATGATATTATTATGAATTTTTCTATATAAGCAATGGCATTTTTTATTTATTTTTATGTATTTTCTATGTACTTATACCATGAATTTATTTTTACTGTTTTAGGTATTTACAGAGAGATTTTATTACATTTTGAGTTACTTTTATAAATGTATAAAATATTATTGTAAAAAAAAATATATTATTTTAGTAATTAAATATTAATAATAAAATAAATGCAATATTTTAGGAAAAAAAATATCAACCATCCGCAATTCTAAAAGTAAAATAAATTACTTTGATAACTACCATGAAATATGCTCAGCAATATAAGCTGACAGATCGTTTCTTTCTTAGAATTTGTTTTTTTTCTATATAATGATATATCAATAAATTCAAATTTAACACCTCCAATATCCATAAAAGTGGCCCATTCGACATTTAATGTAGGTACAGCGGAACTATTCCCACTTGCCTACATTTTTAATTTTGATTTTAATATAATATTATTTTTTTTTTAACCGAGTAACTAATGTCAGAGAATTTCATAACCCCATCGGAGCTTGATCGTTTTACAACCCTGTTTGTGTTTCATGTTTAATTTACAAATACACGATATATAGCATTATGTATTATATAAATTAATATATTTCCGAGCGGTTCAACTGTCAAATAACTTGCGGTTCAAATGTTTAAAATGCATGATATTATTATTTATTCATCGGTATTTGTCGATAATAGAAAACAAAAAGCACCGACAAAACCAAGTTACTATTTTTTACGGGTACCCTTTTAAGTCATATAATATTATATAACTCAAATGGTATACTGTTTACACAAAAGATAAATAAAAGAGACATTTTTTTTTTTTTTGATTTCCACTTTTTCTTTTCTTAACATCTAAAATGAAACGCTTTAATCATAATGAATCAACATAATAGGGACGGATACACGAGATGCCAGTTTTAATTTCCTATAAGAATTATTGTTGCTAGACATTTTGATTACATAAACATGAAATATTTGGTTTTGCATTATATCTATTGAACATTTTGTTTCGTTTTGAAGTATAAACGTACATTAGGTGATTTATTTCGAAAGTAAACATCAATCGATGTTGTTGTAAGTTTACTTACAAAATATTACAATAAACAGCACAACAAAAACTGAAAAATGTAAAAATTATTAAACATACTAGTATAATAATATTATTATAATGGTATATGAGTTTTATTTATAGTAACTTAATTTTGTTTAAACATTTTTTCTGTAGTTATTCGGTGTTAACGATTTCTTTGGTTGTGTAAAAAAAATATTCAAGTAAAAAATGTACGTTTAAGTTTTATGATGATACCATCTTGACTTAAATGTTTTTTTTTTTTTAGATTCTTGGTGGAACGATGAAGTATGAATGTATTGATTTTACAATATAGTGTGTTTTTCTATTTATTTTAATTTTTATATCTCATCAAAATTGTACTTGTAAAATGCACCAAATGCTCTGAATATTAACTTCGGATAGCAAATTTGATCTATTCGATAATTTTGAAAGGTTAAAAATGCTTAATACATTTAAAGTAATAATCAATAGCAAAAATAAACACGATCGTTTTGTTAAAATGTAAATATAATTATTAAAATAATTGTTTAATAACCTTGATTATATTTTATTGTAATACCATATTTATTATAATGTATTCATAAACTGGGATTTAAATTCAAATAATAAAGTATTAAATTTCTTGAGTAATATTTTTTAACAAAAAATTATACGTCATAATATATTTTAGCTTACAATTCGGCTAGGTGTATAATTAATAATTACCTACCTGTTTGTTTTTTAATTTTAATACTAATTGTTTTTTTTTGCAAAATGAATAAATTATATAGTACTGATGGTATATAAAAACTACAAATTAATCAGGATTACTATAAGATTTATATTTAAAAATAAATTAAGTATAAATTTAACAACTTCCCTTATGATTTTAAATGTACAAAAACATGTACATTTTAAAAGATTTAAAATTTATTTTTTTTCAAATTAAACAGTGATATAATAACTTAGTAATGATTTTCTAAATGTTTAAAACACTCAAAATGTTTGCGTGTTCAATTTTAAAAACATCATACACATTAAGTGGATCGATAAGAGTCGTGAAAAAATAATTTAATTTTTCGTTAAGTGTACATACGATTGAATTTGACACATTTTTGATATTAACCCTGAAAATTCGAAAAAGAGATTTTTTTTAAATTTGTTTTTTTTTTGTCTCCTGAAGAAAATGGACTTATCTGGTTATTTTACCAGTGCCTTCCATAATTGTAATTTTTAATATTATTATTTATATTTGTTTCTGATATTTATAAGTCGTGCGACTGTACTTGTTTACTTAACGGCGATAAGGATGTACTGGTAGTGCTTCGAATGTTTCTAAAGTTTACACTTATGGTACAATATTGTTTTTGTTACGGGCAGGGAGGTAGCATGGTTCTATTTTAGAATGGTGCTGCTGTAATACATGATAATAGTAAGCTCATAATTTTTTATTTCGATAAAAAAGGTCTCGTACTTCCAACAGTATAGTTTTCGTAGAAACGTTCTTTGAGAAGTTTATCTGTGTTTTTACAAAAGTATATTATGACAGTACTATTTTTAAGAAATGTACCTATTTGATTTTAAAAATTTTAAAAATTTCTTTTTTTTTAAACTGTATATTCTATGCTATCCTATTATTGTGTTTTTGATTTATGTATTGGTACACCGTACACTTATTAATTTAAGTTAGCGGCCAACAGGATTGTATGGTGCGTAATAGTACATTATAATTAAATAATAAACAGATGACATAAATGTGTAATGGTCAACTGTTAGACGCTCAAAACAACTATCGGTGTAAGCGAATAATGTGTGTCTCTCCTGAAATTAAGCGACGTAAAGTCCCTTAGATAATGGACGTGGTTACGGGCCGACGCGACTGCGATACGACACACAATGCCATCTCTCGAGCGTCGTGTACGTTTCGTTTTTACTGTGACGGCCTCTTAATAATTGTATAGTCGGATGATTATATTGTAACGACTTTTATAACTGTTTATAACGACTGTGTGAGATGAAAATGTACTGAAAAAAAAAATTATTTACTAATAGAATATTTTTTTTTTTTGTGATTAGGGAAACGTTTGACCGTCACTATTCTAAAGAGATAGATAGAAATGAAACGCCTACTCGATACTATATGAATTTAATTTCACAATTTCAATAATACGACTAAGATGATGAATGCATTATAGTGATGTACGTTTTAACGTACAGGTTGAAGCCGTATGTTGTAATTTATAATATGTAAACGTGTATATTCGATTTATTTTGTTATTTATTATGTACATACAACAGTAGTATGAAAAGGACTTGGGTCTATAGATGGATCCAAGAAACAGCCTCGACGCCTACCAGACGTTTCCTCTACTCTCGCGTTCGGTGGATCGCGGGTAAAAAGAACATTTTGCAAAATTGAAAATGTAAATGTGCTACGGCGGCAGTGAAGTATGCATCGTATAATAATATAGGTGTGTGTACGCGTATACACAGAAAGTTGGCTGACAAACTTTGTGCAGTCGTTCGGTGGCTAGAAATGAGAGAACGAGAGAGCAAAGGTATAATAATATACATATATATATATATATATAGTGCACTGAGAGTTTTATATAATGTATATATATATATATATATATATATATACATAAACAAGAGTATTCCCTCTTCCACCAACTATGGTCGATTTGCTTAAAAAAAAAAAAAACTGATGAACAACAAAAGTCTGTGGAAAAAGTGTTGTTACGAAAGTAGTTTGCTTAAAAAGAGAAAAACGGATGCGGGAAAAACTCGGGTGCAATAGCAGATTGTTACCGGAAAATCATTATTCCGTAAAGTTTAGTACAAAGTTATATTATGCGACGCGTGTATTGAAAATAAAAATGAAAGACGTATCTATAATAATGTATAGTTCTCTAAATCAGTTTTTGAATTATTTTTCTTCAATCTTTATGTATTTTGATTATTACCAGTGTGAGTTTAGATCAGCGATTTCCACCTTTTATTTTCCGTACCTCTAACCTTAATAACACGCTAGATTTTACCCCTCATTATAACTTTTAAACATTTTTCACCCAACTACTCTTAAAATGTTTAAATAAATAATAGCAATATAGTATAATATAATCCAATAATGTGTGTGTTTTTATATTTCGTTAAAGATCATACAAAAATGAAATAAATAATTCTAATTATTTAATGAATACAATTTTTTTTTTAATTTAGTGATATCCTTGGCCTCGTTTTGAATAATATAAGCTTACATTGTTAATATAATAAAGCACAGTACAATAGTTTTATAGTTTTAATATTATTTAATTTTTTTTTTTTTATTATTATTTTAATAAACTATTTTTTAATAACTTATGTACTATATTGTGTTTATTCGATGAGAATCAGTTAAAAAGATAAATTGATGTTTTGTACTATTGAGAATATTATGGTGTCAAATAAATTTTAAATACCTGATAATACATCTGTTAATGAATTTTTAATAATCATCATTTTAGTTGATGCATCGATATGTGTGGAGTCGGGTACGTGCAATATCAGACCATGGAAAAGTACACCAAAATACTTTTTCTTGCACTTACTTTATCGACAGGGTGTCACATGTGCGTGACTTTGTGTGCTATGTATATTATTTAGATCGATCATTAATGATCGGCATCTCCCGTGGTAAAAACCGATGGATATTTTTAAACTACATACCAATTTATCTAAGTTATAATGTTCAAATTGTACTCGGGGGGTTCAAAAAATGTAATTTTCGAATTGCACTCGAGTTGAAAATAAGTGATATTTTAATTTCACTCTATCCGTGTGTCGATTGATTTAATATAACAATGATGTTATTATGAACGATGTTACTAATTTATGAATAATATAAATTTAAATATACTATTATGTTAAATTGTAGCTATGTAATGATTTTTTTTTTTTATATAATAATTCAAAAACATTTATATATTGAAAATATAAATTACTTTTCTAGCAAACTTCTGATATTTGTGGTACTTACCTACACTAGCATGTATAGGATTTTTCATAATGATCTAAACGAATGCTGTTCAAACATTACCTTTTTGAACCATAATGTAACGAAAATCACCCTTTTCTGTCCCGAGTGAAATTCAACATCACTCATACTAATGGACTACGCGGATATGGTAATATTGATAATTTATGTTTGATCATTTAATTACTTAATAATATGAAATTAAACGAAGAATAAATTATACAAATTATAACACGCTACTAGAGTTAGATAATGCATAAAACTGAGTCAAACGATGCATTATATAATTGCGACTATTTTGACTATAAACAACAGATAAAATAATATATATCGAAATTATAACTCTAGGTAAATCCAATTGTTTTCTATATTATTACACAGTTATTTGATCTGTTATTGAGTATTGTATGATTTAATTATTATAATTATAATAATTAGACAACTCTTTTCACTGACATGAATAATAACGAATATAATACTCAAATGCAATTAAGCTGATTTTCGGTTAATAATTAAATAAATGAAATAAAAGCTATAAAACTCCTAAAATAACAATATATTAATTTATTATACATGGTGTAGCACGTCAGTTGGTCCTACCTATAAAATAAAAGCTGATAAACTTTACAGCTAATAAGTATGAATTAATAATATAATACCTACACGCCATGTTTTTCCTGTTCAAATATTATTATTTTTAATCAACATTTTTAGAATGGGTACATTCTAAGATAGGAATAACTATTTTTTTTTTTTTTAAAAATTAATCCATATTGTTTTAAATTCATTTTTAGAGTATTACATTTCCAGCCCTAATAATAATAGTGAAAATATTTGAATAACTAAAATGAATCACAAGCACAAATAATTATTTTGTATTGCGGGTGTAATAAAAATGTTTGTTGATATAGTCGACAAGCGTACATTTAAATGTGATATTAAAATAATAATGATCACAATTACGAGAAATTATATTACTTACTGTTCTATTATTTCAGTAATTTACAGATATTTCAAAAAAATATACAAAAAACTGTTAGAACAGCAAAATAAGTAATTAATTTAGATCAGCATAACGAAACCAATAATGAGATCTCAACGTAGAGATGTTCGATTGAAATAAAAAAAACACTTTTGTCAGAGTGTCGGTAGTAGAAGATCGCATATAATATGTTGACCTGTGTACCAGATAATATATAAGCGGTACTTATCGTGGAAGAGTCTAGTTAATTCTCGATATTGATCCTGGCAGAGTGGTTAATACCTACTTAAGAAAGTAACCAAATTAATATTACTATTATTAGCATTATCAGTAGTACCTATCACTGCTGTGCTTCTAATAACTTTGTACGCGCGGTTGGCAATTATTTTATTTCGATTACTCTGCCGTATTATAATATTATAATGTCAGTGATTTGGAAACGTAGTAACTGATGGCGATCGACGATAATACGTTTCAGCAATGCGTCTCTGCGGCAGTCGGAACTATTTAGCTATCCGCAATATTATAGTTAATCGTGTTCTAAGCCAGATGATTAGTTGTTGTTGTCGGGTGTATAACTTACTGATATCGCGAGAATATTGTCGACCGGCAGATCGCGAATGTCGAATAATACTTTTACTGCGATGATAACGGCTGTTTTCGCCAACACAAACGGTTCTGTTAACTATAACCGCGGTCGGATTATATCATTATAATGCACTCGTATTGCAGGTCGCTACATTAAATAACACGTATACCGATAAAATGGTCGAAAAAAAGCTCTCCTAAAATCTAACGATATAGTTTATACTCAAAAGTATTTCGTTATTCTCGACATCATATATATATATATATATAAACACACACACACACACAGTATGTATTTGGTCTCGGGAGAATCGTAAAACAAGATTGATGTTTATACATACGCCTCGTTCATTTACAGACGACCGTGGATATTTTTAACTTTTCTCTTTCTCTCTCCGAGTTTAAGATACATTTTTGCGCAATCATTTACTCTCGCGTTCTCGCACCCGCACGCACGCACAACCCTCATTTATACGTATTATGTTAAAAATGATAAATATAATATTTTTATATTATTATTATACTACACATTAATATATTTTAGGTACACTATATATATTATACTGAGTGGACTGTGTTCTGCAGTGTCGTATTTTCAATAATTTCTTGGAGGGTGGTGGGAGTTTATAATTTATAAATAATATTTAATTAAAAACTTATACGACGCGTTTGTAAATAGATCCATGTTTTTTTTGTTCTGGGGAGGGGGGTTGAACCCGAGACCCCCCGTAAGTAAGCCACTGGTGTTCTGTTTTCTGCGTGTGCAGTGTACACTCTTATATCACACGGTCGGAATAAACCTTACCGTTCGATCAGCGTATGACGTGTTGTGTATGTGTGTGTAAATCGTGTTTAAATAACAGTGTGTTTTCGGATGAGACAATACCTACGAGAACTTAACATATTATGTTCTATTTATATTTTAGGGGTAGTTTGCTATATAATGTAAATATGTAATCTCTTCGTTACGGTTGTGCAAATATCTCAATATAGGTTGATGCATACGGTAAATAATATTCTACCGGCAAACGGTGTCTTCTAGCATTGAATTTATAATATAGACTGTATGGATTAACAATTTAATGTCAATACAATCCGTGTATGTGCTCGGAACACGTTATGATCGTGATCATATTGTATAGATAAGCATATGCATTACAAAGGTATACACTATATATATATATATATATATATATATATATATATATATATATATATATATATATTACCTACTCGATTAATAAATAATATCATATTGTTATTATACGCATACAGCTGAAGCAAATTCAATTGAAAATGTATTTGTCATTGTAATGTCTACATTATTTGTATTTATTATTTAAATTATAATAATAGTATGCCGGTAATCATTTTGTGCAATAATCAGCCCCGAAGATAAATATAATGTTAACCAGGCAATATACACACTGCACAAACACAACCGTATAGTAAAGTTATTGCCTTTATATTTACTAGTCTGTTAGTTTTTTTTTTTTTTTTACTTAAATTTAACCGAATTCATATATGTATAAATACAATAAAAATAATTACGACTGAATATTATTGAAACTAAAGTTATTATTTTTAACTTGAGCGCTACTTATTCTTTTAACTTAACCCAATTTTTCAGTAAAAACACTTAAAAAAATATATGTGTTTAATATAACATATTTATTTAAATTTCTAAATGAATAATTATACCGCTGTACTAGAATCCTGTTTAATGTAACGTGCACGAACATAGTTTTGTTAGAAACCTATTCACATTAGAATAAGTATAACATAACATAATGTATGTGCGACGCGTGTTTTGTTGGTGCGTAGTACAAATACCAAATAATACTAGTGTAATTAGTGACGTTTTACAATATCTTTTGTGCAGCATCAACATCCTAAAAACATTTTGAAACGAGATAATACACTATAGAAGTTCTTTTAAAAAAAAATAAACTTAACCAGAAATCGCATCAATAGTAGGATTCGAGACGAGATAACAAAGTCATGAACATGACAGCGTAGCGATGCGATAATACACCGTTCTTGCTATTTTTCAATCGAAACGAACTATTAAAAACAATGTGTATGGTGTGTGTGTGTGTGTGTGTTCGTCGGACAGATCGATAAGACTTGTTTTCGATTTGTTGACTTTCTTTTACCACGGGCTCCGATTTGCTTCAGATGTTTGTTGCACACACGAGGCGCATTATCGCACATAAAACGGAAACTCTTATTCGCCGGATCGCGAACATCGACTGCATTGGCGGTATGTGTACACAGCGATCGGTATATTATTGCATATTATAATATAGTGCTCAGTAAATAACAATAATGTGCCACGTGATTTGCCTCGCGGCTGCACTCGTCGCGGAGGAAGAGTTCTCCGGTATATCGTAGTATACGAAATACAATAAAAATCGCTATTTTGAAACGTCATCGGCGTCGACGACACCGTATTTTAACCGCCACACGCATAACTGTACATTATTATTATTGTATTGGAAAAAAATATAACACAGTCCTAAACACGCAGCGATCGTTTCCACAAACGGAAGTGATGTTATTCACTACGCGGTCGCGTCGCATATTATAATAGACGAAATGCAGTGATAATAATAATATGACGAGAGTATAAACAGCAGACGGGAAGGGCACGCATTTTTTACGCCGACCAAACCGTACCTACGAACGGACGTCCGTCCGTAAGGTCGTCTTCCGCAGTCGCGTCGTATGCATAATATAATACGCATACGTTCTCGAAACGCGCTGAAGTTGTCGGACGATCGCCATAAAAAAAAAAAAAAAGTTGTTATTTTACGTATAAAACGCAGACGAGTGAAAATAAATTTCCAGTAAACAACCGCTCTCGCGGGGAGAAAAACGATTGCTGCAGTTGGTATTCTCGCGCGCGTCCGCCGCCGTTGCCGTTGAACCGGCCGAGTATTAGGACTCGTTCCGGGGCGGGCTAACTTTTCGCGGAGCTTTTCCGCGGCCGAGGGACGGGGCTCGACCGCAAAAGCAATAACGATGATTTTAAATCTCGTCTTCGGGCCGCGGGGGTGCGGTGCGCGCACCGTTATGTTGTATTTTATAGTGAGCGCGGGCGGCAGAGTTAAGGCCAATATACCTACGCCATAAACAACGGACAACCGTATAATAATAATAATAATAATAATATATAAAAGACGCGCTCCGCCGTACGTTGCCGGCGCGTGGTCAACGGGTCTGATGGGGGGGAGGGGGCGATAGGTGGGCGGCGAACGCATTACGGAGGTCGATTCTATTTGCGATGCACATAAGTATGTGTATATATATTATATTGTGTGTAATATAATACGGTAGCGCGCCTATATGATGTACTTCTGCGTACGCCGAAATACCGAGTGTGGCCGAAGTTTGCCGAGCTCATTATTACCACACCACTCTAACGTCGATAAAAAACCGTATTATACTGCGGGATTAGAGAACACGTCGCGTAGTTGTTCGAGAGTCAGACCTTTGTAATATGCCGTCGGTCGGAAGAGGCCGACGAGTGTGTGTGTATGTGTATGTGTGTGTGTGTGTGTACGTGTAGATAATATTGCACAAGAAGGTCTCGAGTATTTATCTACCCTGGTAAAATAATACCACCGAAAAATACAGAGACGCGAATCGTATAACGAAATCAAGAAATACGGTGCAAGGGACGGGCGGGAAGGTACACCGGTTATTAAAACTCCGAAACGTTTCCCCTGGCTGTGACAATAATATTATTTGTTCAACAAATTCCAAAGAACTTTATGCTTATGATCCGACGCTTAATTAAAAACGGTCGCGTCACCATTACTAGTAAATAATGTAGAATCCAAGCGCATAAGGTTGCGACAATTATACGAAGGAAGTGTTTGTTTTTTTTTTCCCAAAAATTTTACTGTTTGATAAACTAAAGAAAACTAAAAATTCTTTATATTGCGTTGTCTTGGGATAAGAAAAACGTGATAATTTCACCACCGAGTTATACATATGTTACCCGTTAACGTAGAACGGTTATGGTGTGTTAGATTATGTTTCATGCACACGTATACCTATAACGTGGTATAAAGGATATCCTTCTGTAGCGTTTCATTTGTACTCAGTCGTCAGTAATACTCCGTTTCGTTCTTGAAAAAAATATAGATAATAATTAAAATCACTTAAGACTTACCACGTCGTAATCGGATGAATAATTTTAGTTAAACAATATGGACAATTCGTAGCAACCATACGTACATAACAATAGGACAATTGTGTTACCAATCAGTAATCACTATCAATATCTACTTTGAATTAAAGTTGAGAGAATTGGATATTAAACTTAAATTATTATTTTAAGCCGATTAACATGGAATCAAATTTTATTGTTTTGTTAAAATCTATGCTATTAATTGATATTGAAAACAGTAATTAATTGTAGTCGTATACCCATTTGTATGTCGATGTTTTACGTATAATCTTTGTAACGTACCTACATAGTTTATTTTTTTAATAAGATAATTTCGTGATTAGTATAATAAGTAGATGCGTACAGAATTTACCGTGACAAATAATCTGTGGCTATGGCATAAAACTCATATCCAACATATATAATTCTTTATCAATTAATCACATAAAAGTGACAAATTTATTCATTTTTTAGAATTCTTATCGTTCAATTACAAAGCGAATACGTCGGAAATTAGCTTTTTTTTTATCACGTCCAAAACGTGTGAGGGTATTTACCACAGTGAGTTCCAAATGCATCTGCATACACATTGTGCATATAAAACATCGAAATGTCTATACATGACCCCAATGAATCACCGCTTACATTTCCTGTATACAACACAAAGCAAAATAAAATAATATAATTTAAATCCATGTTAAAAAGATTATTATTTTTAAAAAGTTATAACCTATTCAATTCTTCTAACTTTAATATTTTAGTATGTAAATATTTAACCAAATAACTGTTGGCAACGTTATACCCGAAAGTTATTTATTATATTATGTATATTACAAATGTATTGATACTAAGAACCGATGGATACTATTTTGTATGTTTACAGATGTATAATGTATATATTATAATATTAAAAATATGCTTACTGCTCTCGTACACTTCGTTACCCATACTAAAATCCCCCTCTTATATTGGATTTTTTAAAACTTATTTCATCATTAACTGACATTGTGGACATTGTCAGCCTGCGACCCACCGCGGCGTATTGCCTTCGTTTTCGCTTAGCGTTCTTTCTGATTTATTTTATTTTCACTCGGTTTCTCAGAGTCGTAATGTGGTGTTTAATAGACTATAAATTGGGCTATCTAATGTATATATAATTTTTCAAATATTACAAGTTATTTCTGAGATTAGCGAGTTTAAACAAAAAAAAAAAACAAACAAATAAACTCTTCAACTTTATTATGAGTATATATTATTATACATGCCATTTATTTAATCAAATGCCACTATTTTTTAATGATAATATACATTTTTAATTTCATATTCTTGAGCTAAATATTTTTCGGCTATTTTTTTTTATATAATAATCGAAATTTGGACGAGTAATGTAATTTACAGTTACTATGTTTATTAATAAGGATTTAAAGTTTAAGTAAGTAGAATTAATAGTAGACTAACATTTTGTCGAGTATCTTCGTATCTCTCCATTTCGTTCGCCAAAACTTTAGATTCTTATAAACTACTTGTCCGAATTTCTAAATTTTTATAAATCGTTTAACTCCGAAAAATATTCTTTTATATCAAATTAAAAATGTGTGTTGTCGTTTGAAAAAATAAAAAAATAAAAAATGATTTATTTTGACTAGAAATTATAATATATAAGGAAAATATTTACAAAAACCTTAATAGATTCTGTAATAATAATGAGTGTCTTTGATAAATGAATTACCCACTAGATTATTTTATGATGGGAGTAATTTTTATTTTTAATCAAAAACGTACATTTTGAATAACAAGAAAAATATAATTTCGTTAAAGTATGTATAGCGAGTACGAATACCATCATGTAAGAAATCGTTATTTTTTATCTATATTATACAAAATGTATCTCCGTTATACATTTTTATTTTTTGCAAATCCCAATCCTCTCCCTCATTTTGAGTGAATGTGATTTCAATACGACCCCGTTAAAGTGTATAGCCAACCGACCGGTAGTAGAATAAGAGTAGTTTTATAAATATGCACTCGATCTGTTTTTTCGAACAATTTACTTTTGTACACATTATGATGACCATCTACAGATAAGAAGGGAAAACATTGAATTGGTTTAAAAGTAGTTTTTCACTCATAGCGTGCGCGGATATATCGTGTTTGTTATTTGATTTGAGGAAATCCGATTGAGTCTAACTATTTGTAAATGGTTATTAAATCATTTATTTATACTACCTACTGTAACGATTTAATAATCATAATGATATATATGTACTGTATACAGTGCTTATGGCGTTGTACTACACCGATTGGCGATAATGAACAAATATCAATCATAATATTAAGCCGTAACTAAAGTGTGGAAACGGAATCGCGCGTATTACAGATCCAAATATCGTTTGAAAACTTCGTTTATTTTAACGTTACTATAATGTAATCACAAAGAGAAATGCTATCGAGAAAATTTTTTTTTTTTTTTTTTTATCAAAACTTTCAAACCAATTACAATTACATGGAGTGAATAATACTTATAATATTATTGCTGTATTACACGAATAAAAACGTATTTGTAAACAAAATTGTGAACCGTTAATACACTGTGCGTGTGTAAAAATACTTGACGATAAAATAAATAATTATATCGAAAGTTTTTTGTCGGTATTTATAATCGTATAATATTATATACGGCGCGCGGCGTTTAAAACGCGTTTCAAGTTTTGACAACTCGGTATGTGTATTTATTTACATAAATATATCTCGCAACGACGAATGATCGATATGGGTGAGTATGAATAGTTGCTGCTTTCAATGTATGAATAAAATAAATATAATCTGTTCCAAGTCCTTGTATAATATTTGCTTATTTCCGAGACAAATATTGACCAAAGTTCTCTTTGAATAAATTTTTATTATCTGATCCATTGTCGGCGAAATTGCACACCTATATAGGTAATACTATTCAACCCCCACAGTTATTTCGTTCTTATATAATGATAATATCCACCAGTTGGTTTACCAACCGTAATTTACGATTTCGCATTCATGTCGAATCGCTTTTCTAATATTGTGTCCCAGATTATTTATATATTATGCATTATAACAATAACTATTATTTAATATAATAAACTATAATTACAGCTGAAACTGCATCAGAAGTGTGTAATAATTTTGTCTTTTTTCCTACTTTTGGACTGTCGTATAGTTTTGGAAATGATAATATTATTTTCACATTACCGTATAATAATATTATCATAAAAGTATGATTATTTACTCTTACACGTACACGGTGCAAACGAATAGTCATTATTATGATCATAAACACGGCCGACAAATTAGACGTCGAAGTAACGAGTACGTAATAGTTTAAGGTGAATCCCGAGTGTATAGTATTTTTATATTTAATAAAAGTGTGCCGTACATTAACTAAAACGCAGCATATTAATACAAATTTGAGGACAATATAGGACATCCGACGAAGTAGACGAATTAGATAAAATGATGAACCAGCTTGTTTTAATGAAATGCAGTTTATGATGGCTCTCATATTGTAGTTATGTCAATATTCCCATAAATATATACACATTGACTGACGAAGGAAATGATACACACACGTACGTTATAATGAAAAGCAGTCCATCGCAAACATTAACTGAACATACAAACCTCCATCGCATGTCGTGACTCTGCCAATTTATAATTGTTACAACATGTATCGGATACTTTTCCTCGTAATATATACTTTTTTATGCGACTCTTCAATCATCGCCAATTTCCAAAACAGTATACCCTATACGACGATATCGATAACTTTTCGGCGACCGGATAGTATGTGGGGCGTCGCGTACACGCCACGTGGCTGTCGTAGTAAAAGGCCGTTTCGCGAATCGATTCGTACACCAGGTGGATTTTCTTTTATTATGATTTTTTTTCCTAATAAATTGTCAAACGATTCCCCGAGTTTATTATAATTTTATACTGCAACACAGAATATTATACACCCCGTCCGTTTTTCGGACATCTCGCACGTGTACGCACACACTAACCGTTCGACGAACGCTTATAATAAAACGCCGCTAATACTCAGGGGAGTCGTCAGAGAAAAAAACCACCGGGACGACCCGTTCGGAAGGCAATAAAAGTGTTTTTTTTTTTTTTTTTTAAAAAAACTATATCGCGGTTGAATTTGGACTGTTCGAGACGGCGGGGGGGGGAGAATATATGTGGGTCGCGAGAGGGCGAGAGAGAAAGAGAAGGGGTGACGATGAGTCTCGACTCTCGAGGGTACCCGCCTGCAGTAGGATTTTTCTGCAAAGCGTGTGTACAACTATGGCCTGGACCAGCCCGATTCTTTGAGAACGTTATAATCATAATATATAATATTATAACTACCGCTGTTACGATTCCAAAATATTACAGTTGCGCTATTATTGTCCATTTAAATCCATTTAATCGAAAATATGTTTTATGCGTGTATCAATAATTATTAGTATAATATCATTATACCTCGTCTAATGGATAATATGGATAATAATATTATGAGTTATAATTGCGTTGTAATTAAGCGACGTGTACCGCTCTACTACGCTGCTATGCGGGGAAACGAAAAAACGATATAATAAAAAAATCGTTCACGTCCATCGTTAAAACCGAACCGAATATTATTATAACGTATACTAAAACGGCTTTTAAAATAAAGCCACTTGAAAAGCGAAGCCCGACTTTACCGTACTATTATTGTGTATTATACACAATGACAATAAAACCAATTTAGAAGCGTGTTGTTTGAATGTAAATTATATTATAATATTATTGTAAATTATTATAGGGTTTTTTTTTTTTTTTTTATCGTGTTGAGGTAAGATAAATCACAGTACAATATCATAAAAGTGATTAATACAATTACAAGAAATAATGTTAAAATATTAATTTACCCAACAATTCGCTAGGAAACGAATGTCCAGGACGCAGCGATGGACGAGGACAAAAAAGGCGAGCTACCAGCCATGTGTTTCCACACTCCGAAACCAATAAAAAATTAGCAATTGGGAAGTTACGGGTCCATAGATACTGCATTGGATCTTCTGAAAGATGTTATTAGAACTCACAGATTCAACAACTCTAACTTGACTAAGATATGCTAGTCAGTTTTGAAAGATACACTAAATATTATAAATAATCACTTATATTCACGAGGAAATTTACTCCATGAGAGTCATACACTGAATATATATATATATATATATATATTTATTATTTTATTATTTTTGCTAATTGTTTGAAATCCCATAACCAAAATATCAAACTATTTATATTAATAATGATTCTGTATACTGTGTTTCTGTAAATTATATTAAATTCACTTTTATAAATGTTTCATTTAATTGTTTCATTTGACTATGAGTCACATAAAGTGAAATTTTAGAATGACAACTATTCCAAAAAATTTATAAATATTTTAATGATAAACATGATCAATATCCATTAAAATTGTAAGAATGATGGTTTTTTTTTATTATTAGTTTTAGATATTAATAAATTGATAATTTATGAAATGAAGAGATAACAGTATACCATTATGGCTTGATAAATAACACGTCATGTATTTTAATTATTCTAATGAAATTTTTAAAATAAAAATAAAAAAATTAATTAATGTGTCAAAACTGTTGTAGTCACCGTCATATTATAAATATAAATATATATATACAACGATATAATATATAAATTTAATATAATATTTATAACTAGGTACTAAAATATTTAAAAAAAAAGTACATTATGACACGGTAACATTTTATTGGTGTAGTGTTGTAGTGTAAAATTCATTAATTATAGTGTAGTCCACTCATTATTACGAATACAAATAGCAAAATACAAAATTGATTCAAAAGTGAAAAGTTGAGTTCTGTTACGAGAACGAAGTGAGTATCTATTCAAAAGTGGTTCAGATTTGTTTGGAGATGCAGTGCGGCATTATTTTTCTTCTGTTATAATTGTTTTTTCTTTTTATTTAATCAGTAAGCTGTATAACCGAAAAAAATCTTTTATTTTCCCAATCTCCTATATTGTCACCTGCATAGATAACAATATAATACAAAAAAATAGAATCGCATGTTTGTGTGTATGTGTTTGCCTAAACCTTTGCTGCGTAGTCTGGATATGCGGCACGCCTCGAACATACACGCACGTCCCTTACGAACGAAAGAGATGACGAGAGTCTGCAGAGGATTATAATATTATAAAGTTCGTGTCTCTTCGATGTTTAACCGTCGTATACACCTACGTACCGCGTTCGTTAATATGACGACAAATTAGTGATAAACGTGGGTAAAAATAAATGTACATTATTGTATTATGTTATGTATCGTTGTTGGCAGCGGTAACATGTACAACATGTTTGTGTATTATGCACCAAACGTGAAAATCAATAATAATTATCAAACCTTGACAGTTTGATAAAAAAAAAAAAAAAATTTTCAAATGCAATACGTACGTCACGATTTTTTATGAATATTTTAAATAATGAAAAGTAATATTATTTTGTTTTAAAAATTTGCGTAATTGAGTATATAACTATTATTAGTAGCACTACGGTACGATTGTATTCGAAGAAAACAAGTTATTTACACAACAACATGTAGTCGTGATTGGCTGTTGCTGGATGAAAACTGCTATTTACTGTTTTTGTTTTTGAAGAGTTTGCAAATAATGTGTACTTATCTGCTAATGTGATGTCATTAAAGAAATATGTACATTATCGAAGACGATTTCAGTACGATTCAACTTCGCTTTAAGTTTATAGAACTATAAACTTCTCCCAATTAATTAAAGGTATACCATTTATTAATTAATATCAAATTGTAAATTTTAATTAAAATCTGATATTTCATCTTTAACAACATACAATCAGTTTAAATAATATTGAGATACTTTTATGAATACATGATTTTTATATTATATTAAATTGTTCTATAATTATATTTTTAGCTATACCTTGTACAGTGATTTCTTGAATTCTAATGATACAGACACTTGAATCCTATTATTACACTAAATTTCATAAAAACTTCTTACATATCTTAAACACTCCATCTCCAAACTAGCATCGGCCAAAATAACTGACACCCCTTCCCCGTTGCTTTAAACGCTATTGGATACGCAATACCATTAATATTATCTAATATATATACAAAATAATTTAAATTAAAGTATAGAGTTCATGCTCGGTAAAATGTTAATAAACGATATCTTCTCTCACGCCGTCATATAATATGGTACAAAAACGTAAACTTATTTACTCGTAATATTATTGTGTATACAGATTATTATTATTAAAAATAATAATAATAACATAAAAAGTATTTAGTGTATGTTAAAAAAGATATTTTTCTTAACTTCGTTTATAAAAAATTGGAACAATCGTACTAATACCTAATAAATCGTAATACCGACATTTAAATTTTTAATTTAATCATATTATTGAGTATTACAATTCACTGGAATCTGTCAGTTGAGCAGAGAATGTTTGACGCTGAGTTGTTGTAGCCAAATTAATTGTTAATGCAGTGAAATTTATTATTAAGACAACATTAAATTACTATACAACAATTATAAACATAATTTTATTATGAATACAATTAACATATCACTAGAATATGTTTTATCAACTATTCGCTATTTATTTTCATTTCAGATATTATGCTGTTTCACATTTATCGATTGGTGTATAAATATTTATATGAATACAAACAAATATAGCAATTTTTATACATAATATATTGTAATTGAGGGAATTTAATTAAACTTTAATCGACCGTGTTTACCTCTTCGTTGATTACAGAGTCACATCCTGGTTTAAACGCATTTAATAACTTTAGATAAATACGTATTTAAACCTATATTATATTTCGTTAAAATTATCACAAAATGTATACATCCGTTTCCATTTGGGATCACTCGATAAAAGATTTAATCCTATTCAAAATTACACCAATGATCGCTGAAATTGAGTTATAGTATAAATAAATTGATTGGAAAAATAATTTGAATTATTCAATTGAACAAGTCGTTTTCGCTATATTGATCATAAATAAATAAGTATAAGTATCTTGTTGATACACTATCATATTATATTGACATTTAATTGGTGTTTATATAGCAGGGGTGGCTAACTTTAATTGACATTTAAGTTTTCAGGTTTGTGAAGATTGACTTTGGGGTCAGTCGACTGTGAACTTGGTCATCCTAATTATTTTCTTTGTCCTCACATTTTTTTTTTTTTGTACAATAATAGGGAATTGATTAAACTGAATTTTATATTCATAGGTTAAGAAATTATTTGAATACAATTATTGGAAAATAAATAAATATTAATAATTGACTTAAATCGTATTGCAATCGACCACTTAATCTTGATCAACTCGTTTGTTACCCTCCAAGATATTATAAATATTCGACTAATACCTAAATATTTGGTCGATTTATCTTGGTAATTAAATCACATTTTTGTAGACTACTATCATACAATTTAACATGCGATAAAAACATATTTTACAATATTATATGAAATAGGTTAGGTTAGGTTATAACCTTTTAATTCTTCAGGTTTTTGTTTTACTTAAAAAATTCTCTGAGGTAATACAAGCCTTTGTTTTTCAAACGAGAACGCTAAGAAAAAGTGAGTGAGTATGTAAAATTATAAACCATTTCGTATACTTAAACTTTTATCTTTAATTATCTTTAAATCTATCGCTATGAAATGAGTATTCAAGTTGAGTTAAAATTATTAAAATTTATACAGTAATTACAACTATGGAAGAAGAAAAATATTTTATAGAAAAAAAATTATTTTTAATTTTCTTTATAAAATAAAAATCTGTTATTCATTACTACAATAAGCATGCATTTGGACATACTTTATAACACAAATAAAATATTTTTAAAATATTTAAAAATAATAATAATAATAAAATAATTTAAAATATTATTTTTAATTTTTAAAGTTTTTTACTTTTTTGATTGACAATATACATTTGTTATTTAATATTCTGATGTAGAATATTTATCTGAGTATTCGGATACATAAAAATTAAAATTCCTACAAGTATTTTTTTAATTATAACTGGCTTATATAAGCATTTAATGTTTATGTGTAATTTAGTAGTAAGGTACGGAGAGATACCCCAAAAAATGTTGGTCTACTATTATGCTTACTAAAATTTTTAACACTTATAACTCATAAAAAAAAAATAGCCGGAATTTCGATTTTTAT
Organism: Rhopalosiphum maidis; assembly: GCF_003676215.2. Lineage (NCBI taxonomy): Eukaryota > Metazoa > Arthropoda > Insecta > Hemiptera > Aphididae > Rhopalosiphum > Rhopalosiphum maidis. Next base: position 87,544,481 of record NC_040877.1, read on the forward strand.
GAATCGAAATATTTCAAAAAACATTCTGTTTTAGAATATAAAATTAAAAATGTATGTTGTCATTCAAAAAATTTAAAAAATATTATTTAATTTTGACTAGAAATGATTAGAAAAAATAATTGATTTATTGTAACATTGAATGGTATCCAATTACGCACAAAATGAAATCAATCCGATTACGTCTAATCTATATAGTCATTATGGACTTGCCGATGTAATCGCTATCTTTGTTCACTAAGATTCCACTAACTATCCATTCGTCGCATACGAACTAATGGTAAATATTGTATATATATTATAATATTATATAGTTAAATTAGATACGATATTAAGTAATGAAGTCTACTCAGTGCAGTATTACAATGCTCCCGACATCATCTTCGGTATGAATTTCCGTGTTGCCGCATACTTCTCTATAAACATTCGTCTATTTAATTTCCCTCCCAATCTGCCTCGTATGGCCACAAGCGAACCACGCTCATAATGCTATGCGTTCTGCTAATTTTATTTTTTAAACTAGCCTGTGGCCAAAAAATATAAAATGTTGTTAAGCTTCAGTTTTATTATTCATTTAATTAAACATTGTTTTTATGTTTTATTGTGCTTTATATTAGAATAATTTTTAAAAATAAAAATGCTTAATTAGTCGTTGAAAAAAAAAAATAACGATAACGTTACACGTAAAAAATGAAAACTATAACTACAAACCACATATAATAATTACTAATTTAATACTTCAGGTATTTAAAAAAAATAAAATAAAAATAAAAATATTTACAATGTTCGTTTAATTATAATATATATTTAATAATATCTCATATTTTATGCTATTAGTTTAATTTATTTTTCGAACCGTACGATTTTTCTTGTATCTTTTACGATACAGTAGTTATTCGATTGACGAACGCGTATTGTGGAATATACGATAATGGTAACGGTAGTACGGCGTTTAATTGTTGTTCACAGCGTAAAGAAACAACAAGAAGAAAAAATTAAAGAAGTACAGAGAAACAACGAGGAATCGGTATACCGTTGCCGAAGCAAAACTTTATCCTCCGCCGCCTCGCAAATATTGCTCTTACACAATGCCCGAGACGACACAGACAAGAATCACCGCTGCCGAGTCAGCCGAGTTTTGATTTTAATTAAATAAAACCTACCGAACCAATAAGCGGCAGTGGCAATGGATTTTAAAGGTGAAATTAATTGCTATTTCAATGGAATTCGCGCACCGTTCGCTGTGTACCCACCACCGGTCGTCGTCGTCGGCGGTATTATTGTAATAATAAATAATACGCGAACGCGTAATACACCGCCGCATCGTTTTTAATTATTTTAAAAACCCGTTTGAGTCGAGCCGAAAGTTTTTCGCGCATGTCCTTCCGTACGCGCACCGGAAGCACAGACGGCGTCCTACGCATCGTCTATTTCCGTTGATGTCGTTCTGTCGCGACGGAAAGTGTTTGGCGTAGTATATTTGGTGACCGAACGGACAATATCGTATATGTTATGTCTCGTTGCGTGTCTCAACAATAACGTTATCATGATGATTGTAGTCGTGATTCATCTCGTCGCGCGGTACACGTGAAATCTAGTATAGACGAATAAGCTGTTTTCGCCCAGTCAATGTTTCCCGGCCTGTCATTGTAGTAGGTAGGTACATCCGGTCGATCTCGATGATATACTTTGTGTATATACGCACACATACGTATTCGCGTTTGAAGGTAAGACAGATAATATATATCTGAGCGTATGTTCATTCGAGTATGTATGTGTGTGTGTGTGTGTGTGTGTGTGTGCAGATGCCGACATCGGAAACCAACTTCCCGTCCACTCGTCTGGTCGTCACTATTGTGGTGCGGAATCGGAACAAGTCGTATCGAGGGTAACAGTGGCTGGAGCGTTCAAAGCTTAGAAATAGAAAATAGACGGGTGACTAGAAAAAAAAACTCGTCGCTGAGCGGGGTAGGAAAGGAATGCGCGATTGGCCGCACGAGCGGAGGAGACGGTCGAAAGGGGAAAAAAAACGTCTCGTAGATTAAATCGAGTAAAACCGGCACGCGGGTACTTTGTCCCGAGAAAATAACTGAACTTTTTTCATTAGTGCGCCGCAGTAAAGATTCTACAGGAATTTTCTAAAGTTTGATTTATATGCGTGTGCATGCACGCCGTGTGTATACATAGTATCTAATTGATTTTTCGATAAAATGAGTAAAAAAAATTACAATACCGGAAACGACGGGAGACTGTCATCCGGTCGATATTCGTCATATCAATGTAGTAGTATACGTTCACGGCGTGTTACGCTTTACGTACACGATTATAACGTAGGAACACGCATATATTTATAGAGTATACATAACTGACGTTAAGGCCGAGAACTTTGTCGTCAACAATATAACTGGTACTGTTAACGGTATCCGCCGAAAAATGATTATACGTTGGTTAATATAATGTAATTGTTTAGAGTTTTAAAACGTCCGAAACTTAGTGATTGTTATCGATAATGACGACGAAAATAAAAATTATATTAGTGCAAATATGTATATAAATATATATTATATATGGTAATTCTAAGACGTTATATCCTCTTTGTTCGATGAAAACAAATATTTTTAAAATAATTACTTTTTAACAAAATTACCGTTCTTAAAAGTTTACGCAAACTGTATTATTATCATCATATTGTAAGTTCTCAAACGCTGAAACTCAATTAAATCGAAAGCTTTCAAAATAATTTACTGCGTTACGATACAGCGCTACCACACTATTGTCAATAATAATAATAAAATAATAATATTCAGCGTATTATTGTTATCAGCAGTAGTATTTATGTACGTGCGTTCGGCAAAAATTAAAATGTTAAAATGTCTGATATCCGTTATTATTGTAATTAAACGTTTTGGTTTTGATTAGCGCATAACTGCCGATTATATGTAAATCGTTTAACGTCAGATAAATACATTTTGAGATCTCGTCGAGTTTTACGCGGCATAGCGTCGAATGAGAAAAAAACGCTTGCCAAGTCAGAGATCGGCATGTAAAGTTTCTTGATTTTCAATCTTCAGAAATATATTAATTGTATGCAATATGTATATATTATGTATTTTATTTTCATTTTCATTTAGTGAGATAGATCTCTGAAACCGAAGAGCGGATTTTGTTGTATAGGATCTTGTTAGATTCACATTGGCTAGGAAAAGTGTAGTGAAGATTTTCAGAACTTTATCTTTTATAGTTAATTCACTACAGAGCTTCAAAAAAAATTAAAACACACTTTATTGGGCGTTTTTTATGTTTTATCAGTGTATAGCTTTGTAGTGAACTAACGTTTGAAGATAAAGTTCTGAAAATCTTCACAACACATCTCCTAGAAAATGTGAATCTAATAAGACCCCAAATAACAAAATCCGTTCTTCAGTTTCGGTAATCTACGTATATCACGCTCAATGAGAATCTAGCCAAAATTACTTTTTTAACTGTGAAAAATTAAATATATTTTTTTTGAAAATTTTTAATCTCACATTTTGTATCTACTTGATAATCCATTTTTAATAAGCTATATCAACCAAATTTTTAGCTAAATAGTTTTCGATAAAAGTTAAAAAATAAAAATGTTGGGACGTTTTGTGGATTCGAATCGTTATACCGCTTGGGTGTGATATCGGATCTGCCTCATTAATATTGTAAAGCTACCTTAATTATCCACCTATTCATTACAACTGAGTTGTATTTTTATCATTTTCCTATTTAACAAAATTTCTTGAAGTTTTAAAAATTCAGACTTTTTTTCATTTCAATTATCATACCTACTTAATTGAAAATCAAGAAAGTAAAATATACATTTATGTCGATGGGCGAGCGTGCATTATGAACAACTAGTCGACGCGGCAAATAAGCTGTTGCATAGACGTCGTGGGTATATAAGATAGTGTATTTTTTTTTTTTTTTTATCGTTTTCGGAAATCCGGATGACCCGATATAATAATAGTTATACCGCTCGCACACACTTCGAAAAATGCATATCGAGCTCGCCGCGCGAAAACTTCAAAAATCAACGAGACTGAAATTTTAATAAGACTGCAGCGGCGCTCGATGTTGCGCATTGAAATAGATTACGTGTGTGTTGGTGTGTGTGTGTGCATGTGTTATTATACGGAGCTATAGTCTTAGCGAACGACCCACGGGTTTTAAATTCTTAAAGGAAATCAGTTGGCGTCCGACTCACCGACGTCGAGTTCGGGGAACCGCCAGGCCGCGGCAGTTAAATAATGAACACCAGTAATGACATAATATACGAGTGCCCGCCGCCTCCACAGCCTCCAACGGCACTTCCGCGTCGTCCTCTCATCTCCCCCTCCCCCGCCCCCGCACTTCCGGAGATTCTCGCGTATATTATATTTCGGTCTGACAACCGACGCCGCTCGGCGCCGTAGTATTATACATATTATACACTAAACCAATCGCCAGCACTGTGCGGTGATTCATTCGGTCGCGTCAGGTGCCACTGCCGAGACGTCTGGCATAACAAAGGGTCTCCCCCAGAGATTAGGGTCGTATTATATTGATCTATTTATACGTTTAATGTATGTGCGCGTAACGTGATCTATGCGTGTACACACGACGTGTATGCGTAAATTATTCGCGTGCATAGCGCCGCGCGTCTTCGGGCAATTTGCAGATCGAGAACTGCAGCGCGTCGACTATACACTGTAATCGTGCAGATATTCCAATATTTATGACGATGTGTAAACATTATATTATTATTATTAAGCATGACATTTCACACGGACGGGTAAAATTGTACGGTCTCGTTTTTTGCTCGAAATTAAATAATTAATGTTTGCGCGACGACCGCGTTATAGATACGCAATACCACTCTTCTCCCCACCCCTTCCGATCACCGCGATTCGGCACGTTTTTTTTTTAATAAATCAAAATCTCGTTGTTTTCCGTTTAGTTCACTCTATACAACTACATCTGTGTTATAGTCTGTCGGTAACAAACTCTAATACCACTGAAGTCACCGATCGGAAACGGTTTTTCAAAGTATATACAGGAACTGTCATAGATGTTTGGACAAGACGACATGCGATTAAATATGATAAGTGTGCTATGCATCTTGAGATTTGACTTGATACTGTCTCACGAAAACCACAGCCCTAAGACGTTATAATATATTCTTTGAGTACGCTAATTCTACTAGTGCAACGTGAAACCGTTCATAAAACGGGTGGTCCATTGTTATTTTCTTACGGCGCTCAGGATATGCATTTTTATAACACCACTGAACTGCTGCACTGATTCGAATGTATTGGTCACAAGAACTGTATACAGATAATAATCATTGATATTATTATAATGTAATTTGGTTAATTTTTTTTTTAATTTTTAAAATAGTTATTTATTCATGATATTTAATTTTAATCATAAATATACGAAGCGAAATATTTTTAGAGCATTATCTGGATTTTATACTCATACTAGTTTATAATATACTCGAATAATTAACATTTAAATTGTTTAATTATAATTTTGACTGCTATGCCTTTGCATAATTTGAGTGTCAAGTGATTTGATGCTTTTTTATTATTTTAAAATCATATTTACATTTTACAACGTATTAATAGTGTTGATAAATGAAAACAAATTCAGTAAATATTTTAGTTAATAACGCTAATATAGGACATCGAAGTGATCGTGAGCGATGATCTGTAAAATTAAACTATCAAATGTTTTGTGGAATGTTGAACTGTCTATTTGTCTAGAATATATTTCGATTTACTAAGCTTAGAAACTAAAATAAATTGTAATAGATTTCTTTTTTTACTCTCAAATGAAAACCATAAATAATATTCAAAATAATTTGAGGGCTATTTAATATTTTTACTAGGAATAAAAAATACAAATATAAAAATTAAAAATTAAAAAAAAAAAGATCTAGTGAATGGAAAGAAGGTTTGCTCACTAGTGGTATTTATATTTCCTACATCCTACTATTGTTTAAAGTATTGTATTTGTTTAAGTATACATAAGCGGATTCCATAAATGACAATACTATAGCTTTTTACTTGCGTTGTTTCAATAGAATTTGAATTCTACGATATTTTAATCTATTGAATTTATTATGTAAGTGAATTAAGAAGTGTTCTAAAGAAATTTGAACATTATTGTAATCAGTGATAGAAAAACAAATAAATTATTAATCACTAATAAATAATAATATGTTAGAGAGTTTGATAGTTTTATTCTAAAGAGAAAATAATTATAAAATATATTTCATACTCATCAGTGTTAAAAATAAATATGATACTTGGCTGTTTTTATAGAAGATTTAGGAACGGAATATGAATGTTATTTTATTTTAATTATTATGAATTAATTTAAATGAAAAAAAAAAGGTGAAGGTCACGAATTATTGCTTTAATTATCATGTTTCTTATTTCTAATCTTATTATTGTTATTATTTTTTTTTATTATTATTAATATATTATTATCTTATCTTATAAAAACTTTTATTTAAATTGTGCGTTTGCACTATTGGGGTTTCGACGGTTTTTCGTTATCTGTTACAAAACACGAGACCGGTCTTGTGTAATCGCTAATAAACCGGGTATAAAAGGCCCTGCAAAACGGCCAGCATTCACATTCACCGTCTTTCCTCCGTCGGAGCAAGACCAACCCCGGGAAGACTTGCGCGACTAAGAAAGGCATTTGGTATCTTTATTTTTTACTTTTAGCATATTATGTTGCCTGCACATTATACTGCTTGTACTGGTATTATTAAATATTTTACTCATATCTACTATTCGCAGCTCTAACATCTCCTTAGCTCAAGCTCTGGTATGCACAAACGAAATTCGACATTGGCCTTGTTCCGCGGCCAATATATGTCTGTCGCCTTTCGGACAGTGTTTGGTGTCTTGCGTTCGCGCGAACACTGATCGTCACATCTGTAAGTATTTGCGTTAATGCAAATTTTTTTTTTTTTTTATTCCCGTATTATGCCATAAACAATCACTCGTAGGAATTCATTAATTTTGTAAGTGTTCAAGTAAGTTTCCCAAACAGAACGTATATTCGTAAAACCCCGTTTCTCTGTGCGTATCGTCATTGACGACATGCGCAGAACTACGGCTGATTACGTTCCGCAGAAATGACGAGTCGGGCGTACGACAGATCTAGTGAGCAGATGGCACAGTTCCAGTGACTCGTCAGAGTTCCGCGTTGCGGGTGTATCGCTCTCGTTTGAGCTACCCGTCTCGTGTACCACTATAATGATCTGACAACGCGCGCGATTCGATTCTGATCCGATTATTCGGTGGCTGTGACGTCGTTGAATGACATACGAATCTGTTCGAAACATTGTACACATTACAAAAACGTTAATTTTTTTCGAGTGATGTAATTTATAATTATTCTTTATTATATTATATGATTTTGTTTTTGGTAATACACTTATCCACGTTAATTTAGTTAGGTTTGTTATTTATAAGCCTAGTTATAAAAATATTTTTTTAGATATTTCCTACAAAAAACTAGTAATTAACTCAACTTTGGTCAATCGCTTTTACAAGATGGATTGTAAAATTTATTGAAAAAACACTTATAGATTTTTTATCTTATATTTTCATATATTATTGTAAAATGTGAAAAATAGCCAGGTTCACAGCGGTCGTATAGAAAAAAGCTCTATGTACGGCCGCCGCGGCCTAACGATTGATTATATTAATTATTACCATTATTACTGACGCGATATTTCGAATATTTTTCACTTTTCATGGGATTTAAAGACTATTTCAGAGTTTTTCTTCGTTTTTTTTTTCGCACATAGGATCTTCAAGCACGAGTTGTGCTGTATATTATAAAAGTGTTTATCGACGAAATTTGTGTCGTGCAGTACTGTAGTCATGTATTTTGTTGTATATTTAATAATACACGATAGGTTTTCTGTATGTGTATTGATGATTTAAACATATTTCAATATTACTTACAGACATTCAAATGTACATTTGAGAAACGTACTCAGTATACTTTATATAATTTAAATTACTTAATTAATCATAAAATAAATATATAAAAAAATGTGCTCCCACTACTATATGACTATACGTATAAATGGCAATAATATTTTATGTTTTTGTACACCAAATAATGAAAATGTTATGAAAACATTGATACTGCTGTTAATGTCGAGATATTTTTCTTTTTGCAACATTTCCCATCGTGGAAGAAAATAAATTTGGTAATTTCGAGTATTGTATACTTCACTTATAGTATTATAATATAGACAATATGCTCTCTAAGTGGCATCAAGGGAGCCATACAATCTCTGGCACTGCAACAGTGCCAACACCGTTCATCGTTGTCACAAACTAAACTTAACGAAATTAAACTTTCTATCAATCTTTAAAGTTCAAAAGTAAATAAATTAGAGTAATAATTATTACTCTATGATATAATAGACCTTTTTTCTATGCAACCGCTGCGATCCTGGCTATTGTGAACGTGACTGTTCACGTTTTATTATATGAAATCAAGTTTATTGCTTTTAACTATGTTAGTCTCTTCTTAAGGGTATTTAATAATTATTATTTTTCATATTCAATAATTTATAGTGATTTTAAGATCTTGGAAAATCAATAAGTATTTGTACTTTTGAACGCAACATTCTCAATGTTTAAGATGTTCAACATAAATAGGATATTATAATAATAATATATTAATATTGTATAGAGTTTATTTTAAAAACTATTTCACCAATGTATATAATATACACATGATTTTATCGTAAACGTGGTAATTTAAAACGCTAACTCAGAGTTCAATCAAAGCACTTCAATATATAATTATTTCAGTTCACAAATTAAATCATAATTTTATACCAATTTGGGATCTTTCTATGTCACAAATCTTACACCACAAATTAATACTGTCTCTTGAACTATCTCCGTAGTAGATTTGACGTCTTTATCCCTATGAACATGAAAATCTTTTTATCAAAAATGCATTCTCGGAATCAATTTTGAAAGTCTTCCGAGTCAATTCACACACCATTAGCGAACAGATCTCAAATCCTAAATAATTGATTTGTATAATAAAAAAAGTTTAGAAGTATCATAAACGGTTAATATTTATGCTTTATATCATTGAAAGTACATTATGATTTTAAAACATTATGTGCTTATTGTTGTAGCTTATTTTGAAGAACTCTGCTTGCAATCGTTTTTTCATATTCACAGTTTTATGACAGCTTTTGATTTAAATTCGAAATGCTCATTTTAATTTCATGTCTCAATTATTTTAAATGCATTAATATTGTAAATACTAATAATATCAAAAATATAATTTGTTTTGTAATTATATTATATGCTCTTTGACTGCAGAATATGTCCCAACATCATATTATATTAATCGACTATTTGTATTTTTTTAAACTCAATTCTATCGCTCACCTTCTTGGTGCTCTATTATTTTGAATTGCTCGATAATTATTACAATATAATACATATGTATGTATGGCATATTATAGATATAAATAGACGTACACTCTTTGCCTTTGCATGACGACAATAACACAAGTAGGATAAATTATATATATTTAAAATAATACTTAACAAACATATTTATGCGTGTATTATTCTTTTATTTACATAGAACGCATTCATTAATATAAAATATATATTCCTTGAGTTGTGTGCATATCATATTATAATGAAATGGTGAGGGAAAAAATTATCATATTTCAATATATATATATATGTATATATAGTATATATTTTGTAAACACATACTTTTATACGACGACGCGATGGATACAATTTAAAATAATTGATGGGGAAAACAAACGAAATAGTTTAACGTGATACTTAGTCTATATATGCACCACCATGTAACCATGTAGAGCAGAACATAAAACTACTAAATAAAGTTTAGCATATTACAGTAGTGACTTCTGAAAAATCTTATTTGAGTGGATTGGTCCGTCAGGTTTAGGTCAGCTCACACTATTTCTTGCGGTTGTTTGAGGTAGTCTCACGTTTCTAGTTCTTCTTTAAGGCCAGTTAGTTGGCAGCTTCCGGGTCCTGAAGCCTGCTTAGGGTGCTTCGCTAGCCGATATTGTTGTCTTACAGGACCCTCGCCAGCTGTGCCTCCGTCCTCTTCTTCTCCATCAGTGCGAGAGATGCCCCTAACTTAACCTCTAGCGACAGACCTGGAGCGGTCAGCAGCCGGGCGTCCTCTGGAAAGCTTTTCCAATTCCATATCCTGGTGTAGCCGTTCCTGGTTGATATATCTCCCCACGACTTTTTTTTTTAATATTTATAGTAATTAAATGTATCTTTGTTGTACTATAATGGTAATGTATTCAATGTTGTTTTATTTTTTTCTCAAAACAACGCCTATAAGAGTATATATATTATTATTATCTGGATTCTAGACTCGTTCAAGGATCAATGCTGTTATTATTATTAATATTTATTTGCTTATACAAAATATACGGAAATTTTCCTGTTCAACGATTGTGAATATTTAATAAAAACACACTCTTCACATGTTATAAATAAAGTACAAATTAACCTTAATTTAAAAAATTGATATTTGCATAAGTGCATAACCATAAATAATATTTTAATGATAAAGTAGTTCATATTACAAAATCAGTCAACCCTCTACCATACTCCATGACAAAATCATTTGACTACCGTCCGCCACTGATTATAATAATAATATGGGAATATTATAACTACATAGTTAAATATAATAATTTCCAGCAGTCGGATTATTGAATGGACTTTTAAGATTTGTGGTGAAATTCGAGATAGACTAGTATTGTTGTTGGACGTAACTAGGTATTCGTAAGTCTATATTCTGTGGTTATTAATTAAACTATTATCATAATATAATAACAATATCGTAATTATTAGGAACCTGCCAACAAAACCATAAACTATAATATAATGTGTCATAACTTTGTGGTTCATTAGCGGTTATAACATGTACACGATAAGTTTGCAGCGGCGCGTTCGATTAGAATTTTCTACTGACGGTAGGCACTAAACATATGTGTATTAACACTGCATTTCCACAATCTCGAAAATTACTGCGCTTCACAAGCGACCAAAGAACGAAATGAGCCATTTCGTCAGCGTCTATGGTATTATTACATTATTGCTTTCACGCACGCCTAAGAAAAGAGGAATAACTATGCCATTAATTTACGCCAACGGTTTGCCCTTTATACGTGAATATATATATACGAATCCATAAAATTACCTTTATATACCGCGCGAGTCGACGGAAAAGAATACTACGCGATACACATGATACGGAGACGGAGTAAGATTATTTAAATTAAATTTCAATTTTTCTCCGTGTTTTACTCCGCGTCAAAGAAAATGCTTAATTTAATTTTTTTTTCATCGAAATACTTCGATTCGGCTATTCTTTTGAATTCGCTCGAAGAAAACGTCTCTATACAATATAATTGCGCTCAACCGCGACGATAGCTTTGTGAGCGCATGTAAAACGGCTATGAATTATTCAATAGGAATATATACGTCCACGCAGACAAAGACAATATACAAAAGCTCTAAGTCACAACATTTTTCACCACTTCCGTTAGCGCATTCCATCATTCATGTATACTATATTATATATATAATATAAATTTATTTTTAAAATTGACCACCCAAATATATATATAATACAAGGCCAACGATGTAACAATTTCAAAATGGCCAAAATTACGGGAACTATGCACAAAATACGAATCGCTATAATGCAAAATGAGTGAGAACTCTTTTTAATAATGTATAAATTAAGGTACGTATGTATTTTGTGCTACATCTAAAAATTAATTTCAGTAATTTGCGCCACGACAGAAAACGAAATAAAATATGTAATCTACGCCACACTTTTAACTTCGATTGCCGGAAGAATAATAGTAATTATAATTATTATAACAATAATATAAGTATACATACATACATTTATTTGTAACTATAATATGGCTGAAATTTATAGATTGGAATTATATTTATTTCTTACTTTTTTTTAATTACTTTTAATAATTTTCTAAAAATGTGTAACTAATAAAATTCACTTGATTAATCAATGATTAAAAACATAATATGTTAATCTGTAAAAATAATTTTTTTAGTTATTTTATACTTATATACATACATTTATAGTTATAATATGACTGATTTTTATATTTTTTTTTAATTACAGGAATTGTAGGTACTTATTTTTAATACATTCTTAAATGATTTTTAAGGCATATATAACTATTAAAATTAACTCGATTGATCAATGATTAAAAATACAAGAATATGTTAAGTAGTAAAAACAATTGTTTAGTTATTTAAATGTGGTGCAAATTACAATTGTTGAAGGTACAAAATAGTGCAGATTATTATAATGTCCTTTTATTCAGTTTTATGTGGCACAAATTACATAAATATTTTTTTTCTTCGGGTGTTTTTCGGCCCAGATTACATACGCCCAAAAAAGGAGCCACATGTCTGATTCTTCCCCGGGCCCCAAAATATCTCTGAAGAGATCTTCAAAGAAGAAATGTTACGTAAATACTATAAGTAATTATTTCTACAAAATTAATAACAAGTTCATAATCCGAGTTATTCTATCAATAAACAATCTACAGTATTATTATATTAAAAAAATTATAACTATTAAAAATCTAAAATGATATTCATAAATATGACGAGTGAATATATGAAATAATACTGAAATGCATATGTTTAGTGTCCAATTCCGTGACATATTTGACTTGATGTATCTTTAATAAAATAATATAAGTATATTATAGAATGGCAAATTGTCTGAAAATGGTCCAATAAGAGATTCTTTTTAAATAAAAACTATTACATCATGGGATACTTACTAGAATAAATAATATTGCTTTAATATAGTTGAACATAATATTATTTAGTCCAGCTAGTCAATTGAACTGCTGTGTAAAAACAATGTTTGTCATTCCAAAATATGTGTGATAAATCGGTGCTATTTATTTCAAAAAAATGAATTGTCGTGCTTTTTTTAAGAACAGAATGAAAATATAGAAAATACTGTTGTATGTAGTGTTTTCATGTTAAAAGTATCATTTTTTTTTTGTCTTATTTACAAAATTATCTGAACATTATAATTATTATTCGGGGTTAAAAAATATAAGGATTTAACTCGCTTAAAATGTATATTACGATGCAAAGTTCTTTCCGTCTTCTGGATAACGTATACAGCTAAAATGTTATTATAAAAAAGTATTTGAAAAATGAAAATAAATGTCTTATACATGGTGTATAACAAGATGATAGAAACAATCATTTCCGGCAAAGATAAGAGTTTCAGATCAATTTTCTTAGAAATTGTAAATACGGTAGCTATTCTAAGCACGACTTGAGAATTAGGGAATAAAATAATATATAAATAAAAACACAATACAGATACATGGAAAACAGTTATATTGGTACAAAAACATAAAAAGCATATGACAGGACGACGACGATGACGAAGGACGAGGAAGGGGGATACGTGAATTCGGTGTTAAAAGTTCACCTGCGCACAATCCTTCCGATCGGTCTTGCGGGCAAACGAGTGCCGCGGACGTGTCCGCTCGGGTTCGCGACGGGTCTACCGTAACTGCGTGAGAGGCTCGACCGCTTCGGCCACGGGAGTTTACGGCTCCGCGCGACCACAGCGTCCGAGCACCTTCACCACCGTCAGAGGGTTGACCGCGTCACGGAGACCCGTGAGCTCGCGACGACCGCGAACCCGTTTGCGCCCGCAAGTGATCTGGTGGAATGTGCACAGGTGACTTACCCGCCTTCTCATATCCCTCCCCTCGCCATTGGTCATCGCCATCGTCCTGTCATATGCATTATTGGTCTTCACCGTCGCCGCTATTCCGCGCGGACGCAACAAGCGCGCAACACGGCGCGCTTTACGTGTTTCCACGCCGCGGCCAGTCGCCGCCGACAGCGGGAAACACGTTTGGTCTTTTTTTTGGCGTCCGGCTCTTCTCGGTGTGTATCCCCGTCCGCGCCCTCCGCTTCACATACGGCCATAATAGCTTGTTCGACCACATCACCGATTACGACTGCTATCTCTGCCGTTTCGTTCGTCTGTGGAGCCGTTTGGTCCATCTCTGTAGCCGTTTGGTCCATCTGTGCACCAGTTTGGTCCATCTCTGCCATTTCGTCCGTAACTCTTTCTATAACGTTTTCCACCAGTTCTCTCAAGAACGTTGGAATGGTTGCAGAGTTCTCGACTGCCATGTTGAAAATGTAGTGAATATTTGTTCAAGAAATGAATTCGTCTGACAAGTTGGGCGTCTGGTAAGTTAATAAGCTTTTTGAGTTTATTTTTTCGTACACCGTGTCAGATCACCCGGACAACGAGCCCACGGTGTCGTTTATTACTAGCCAGCGACTGCCACCGGGTTCGTCAACAATTCTAATCGGCCGACATTATAGGATTTCGCGGGCCCGTTTATTTTTTCAAACACTATTATTATTATTATTTATTTATATAGATTACCTCTATATTAACATTATAGCGATTCAACGAAGAATTCGATTATTTCGATTCATACTGTACCCGTTTTAAACTTTTAAGTGGTCTTTTTTATTTTATTTTACAATATACTTCATTCGATTTAAATCTTTGCGCACATTGTTTCAATATAAAAAAAATTGACAATGCCGAGCAAGTGCACATATTATTATCATTATTATGGTATGTAATTTTGCTATAATTTAATTAATACTGCTAGTATATAGTATGATGTTATATTATATTACCGTTATAACAAAGTTCATTATATCTATTGGAAAATAATTTTCGATTTTTATTGGATTTTCATTAAATTAATTTATAAAGTGTGACAAAATATAAAACAACATTTAAAAAATCAAGTAGTTGGTAGTAAAATATTATGTATATTTTCAACTTTTTTAATTTAAAATTTACCTAAAAAATATTTTTAACCAATCAAAATGTTAACAAGTTATCAATAGTCAAAATATAAATTTGGTAAAACCGTATGGTGTATATATAACTATACGATTTTGCCCCACAAGACTTTCAAAAAAAATCGAGTTTCATTTAAACATAAAGTAAATAAATGAATGTATTTAAACTACAAAACGTAAATTACACGTCTTAATATTAGCTATTGAATAATAAGAAAATAAGTTTGTAAATTTTTTTCATATGAAAATTCAGCATTTAAGATATTGATAATATTTTAGTAAACTAATGTAAAAACGTTAATTGAATTTCTTTTCAAAACGGGATGACAAAACACGTGCATTATCATTTTCAATAAATAAATAAACAAAAAATTTCAAACTGGTGTATTTTGTTTACGTCCATAATATCAATAATTATTGATGAAATTCCGATTATACGGTTTTTGCCCCACATAGGTTATAACCCGCTTTCTTGGATTTAATTTGTACTTTAAAGAGTTTAACATATTTTTTTTATTATGATATTCATTAATAGAAATATATAATAATAATATAAAATTTCGAATAATATAAATTTATATAATATTATGGTATACATTTATATTATTATATAATAATTAAATACAACATTATTAAAAAAAATACATAAATATCAACCTAATGTAATACTAAAATTAATATAAATGACTTAAAACTATTTAAAAAAAATCATGAAATTTAACTAGGGATATTATTGGATGATAGATCGTTTCCGTTCAAAATGTTATTGTTTTCCATATACAATTATTATAGATTATAATATATTCATTATATTATCATCGAAACCAAATTTTACACACCTTTTAAAGTGTCTTACTATATAACTAATGTACAGCTGAACTGTACCTATTAACCTACCTTTTTTCTTCTTCGTATCACAACTGACACAAATCTTATGTAAACGTTTTTTCTACTACCTCCTCTGTCTTTTGATCGAGCATACTCTTTTGCCAATTTATAGTCCCTTTTTTTCCAGATCCTAATTTACTCAATCAGTCCAGCACTCCAGCGGTTCTGTACTTCCTGTATGCCTTACCCCGATTGGTTTCCATTTGACTACCTTATGCCTGAACATATTATATTAATTTTATTATTATTAATTAATGCCCCTGTGTGCAAAAAAAGTTCCCAGAGATGTTATATAGCAGTTATTTTGTGTAATGTGAGGTTTAATATTAGTGTCTATGGATATCGCGGAGATGTTGGAAACACCATTTATATTTCTATCTGTGAAGTTACTGAATGCGATGTCGCAAAACAATGTTCTATGTTTTGTCGTATTGTATCTTCCATACACAATCAGATAGAGACTCTCAATTTCAGCTCTCTGACTTCGCTTAGAGTGCACATAGTGATGTCCGGAAAAAATTAAAAGAAAATTAAGTCTGCATTTTTTAACATACCGCACCCCAATGTGGATTCAAAACCTATTTCCCTTACCTAAATGACCTACTCCTAACCTACCGGGACACATTAACAAGATACATTTCGTGATTTAATATAGTGTATTTAGACTCGTATAACAGTCTTGCGTTTGGTATATGATATACTATAATGAAATATGAATGTATACCTGCTAGTACTGAATTTATGTATAACTAGTATAAGTTACACAGACTTAAGGCCCTCCCAAAAATTGTTCTAGTGAGCATTTGACATATATAGATGTGTGAATACTGTTAATTGATTAATTGATAATGCTGTATGTGTATCAGTACCGTATATATATATATATATATATATATGTGTGTGTGTACATTTATAATCGTAAATACCCTTATGAGGTATGACTCTCGGCTTAGTAGGCTCTCCTTACACCGAACGCTATAGTTGATTATGGTATAGATAAAATATTTCGAAGGTTTTTTATTATAAATAAAATAATTTAGGTTTTATCTACTTTGAAAGCTAAGAAATAGGAATACGATTATTATGACTTAATTTTCCGTTGAACTGGCGTTACCTGAAAATCTGTGTGGGTACAATTTATTACAGCTGTTTATTTTACTAATTAGTAATAATTTATTTAATTCCTTATTGTACCTACAAAAATATTTTAACTTAAAAATTACATGATATATCTTACAGTATATATGTTAATTTAACTTATCCGTATCATCTAAGCCGAGGGTGACTTTTTTGTTTCAAATAAAATCTTAGGTTAAAAATGTTTATTATACTGATTAAATGTACTAAGTATCAATTGGCAAGTGTAAATATTATAAATTAAGCTGTAGGATATTGTTTTCAATTAAATATTTGTAAATTGTGCCTTTCAAAAAACTTTTGTTTCGTTTTACCTAAGTTTATATTTTTATATTTGTGCTAAATAAAAATAATATAAAGCTAAAGATTTATTATTTCAATTATCTATATACTTCATAAATGCATTTCAGTTTATCTCTTTAGATATCAGAAAATAATATTTGACACTGACATAATCATAAGTGAAATTAAAATACAATTTTTTTTTTTTTTGAGGGGGTAGCTAAAATATTTATTTGTTTGTGGACAAATATTAAACACTTATAAAAGGCCCCTATCTCAAAGAGCTTACGGCGTTATTAAGTCTAAATCCGATCCCCCCCCTGCTAGTATAATAAAAGTTGTAGTTAAACTAAAATAATGTAATTATCAAAACAAAGTTATGCAGGTATGTACTTATTTTTGTACATAAATAAAATAAAACAAGTATTAATTCAAATTGCTGAAATAATAAAATTATTTAAAAGGTAACATTATTACAACTTCAAATCAGATATAAAAATTATTAATTATTAGCATTAAAAAAAAAAGATTATTTATTATTTATATACAACTTAAGAACTTATATAAGAATAGTAAATTAGTTACATATTGTTATTTATATTACAGTAATAAGGTATAGGTATATATTTTTTATACTTATGAAGTAGAGTTATACAAATGGATTTGCTACCTATCGGTATGTATAGACATTTATTTTTAAACAGTTCAAGTCAATTAATTATGAAGAATTGTGATTATTATTGTTAATATCAAATGATTTAATTAAGCAATATGAAATAGGATCTTGATACATATTACAATAATTTAACGGAGTTACAATAAGCTGTATTTGCCCATTTAAATGTTTAATAATTTTTTTCACCTACTATTTTATTGTTTTTTAAAATAAGATATTTGTCTTGAATACTTATTGAACTTACAACATTTTTAAGAATTACTTTTTCATAAAAATTGTTATCAATAGAATCATCAGAATTAATTTCATTTTTTAGTATTGGATAGTTTAAAGGATTACAATGTGATTGGATATTTACTAATACCTACTATTATACAGTTGTAAGTATCTTGGAGGGGGTACATGGAATTTTTACAACTTTTTTTAATAAACTGCAAATAATTTTCATATTTAAATGCACTAAGTGTATCTAAGGCACCATGGATTAAAACAAAATCAGCCACATGTATTAGATTATGAACATTATAACCCACATATTCTTCACCATATAAATAAGGATATTCATGTACACATTTATTGAATAAAGTTTTAACTATAGAATTATGAGCATGACATGTTTCAGGATAAATAAGAAACCTGATAGCACAATGTAATAATATGAAATGGTTGTAAAAGGATTGTTTTAATCGATCTCTAAGAGCAACTGGCCCAATATACAGAACAAAAGTCCTAAATTCTGTTGCCTTCCAAAATTCAACTTCATCTAAAGACTTGGGTAGTTGAGTAAATTCTGAAGGCATTAAAGGTTTTCACTAGTTAACTCTTCTGAAATCTCTTCAGGCTTTAACAATTTAACAGGTTTTTTTCCCTTTTGTCCAAAACGTTATTAATATTTTTGTGACCCCGAAACATATGTTATGCATGTATTCTATAACTACTGTTTTAGTAATATCAATTGTTATTTGGTAATTCTTCTAATGGACTAGAGTCTTTGTGATAAAATTCATCTTGTTTAGTACGAAATGATTGATCTGCTCTCAAACTGGCATTCATATTTAAGTACGCCATATAATTAATAAAACTATCTTCCAATAAACATGAATTGCAATCATGATATGCATTATGGCCTTTCACATTAAGCACAAATGCTTTGGTTGGTGCATTACATACTATCTGAGTAATTTTAAATTTTAAAACTTTATTATTAACAAATATTCCGTTTAAAAGAATTTCTTTAATTTCAGTTATGAAATAGTTCATAAAATCAATGCTTGAATAAGGTTTCTTAAATTTTCCATGATATAATCCAACTGGAAGATCATATTTTGATAAATGAGATATGTTCACAATGGATATGAGAATAGGCCAAAAGCTTGACTTAGAGCTTGCTGCTAGTGGAACACCATCAACACTAATTCCTAAGTCAAGTACAATATTACTATCAAAACAGTCAATATGCTTTGATAAAATTTTACATAACATAAATTCAACACCAATATGAATGTAATCTCCGGGGGGTACACTGGTAATAGTATGAAAATTAGCTTTTAGTGTTTTCAATAATGTCCTGGCATCTTTTGGAAGATTCAGATTTTCAGACTTCAACATTTTTAGAAGAGAATTCAAACAGTTGCATGAGACATGGAATTTAGCAACTCATTTTTTTAGTTTAATACTTAATGTGTTACCATCATTAGTATCAATATTATCATTGTAATTCATGTTTATATTGCATTAATCAATGTCAGTTGAAAATGATTCAGATTCAGTTACAGAATAATTAATCTGTGGTTCAGTACAGTTATATAAATTTGATGATAGAATAACTGGTGATATTGTAATCACTGGTACCTCTACAACCTCGGAAACGTCTCCTGGATTTTGATAACAGAATAAATTATGATTTTCTTTCTAATCGGTGGAAAATGTATATAATAATTTTCAATAGTTAAATAAGAATTCAATCTAATAGTATACTAAATAAAAATTTTTTAAAAAATTAGACAAATATTGTTCGGGTCAGACAAGAGTAGAGCGCGCCAGCTAGTTGTTTTCGCCATAGAGTCTGGTCCGTGTGACCTTGGCGCATCTGTGTCGCCGTCTGCAGTCTTTCCGACACTGTCCTCCATGGGCTTGTGTGTATGTGTGTGAATCGTCTTGTCGTCTTGCGATGTGCGTTCGCAACGTAATAACGAAAAAAACCGTGTGGTCGCCGTCGCGTTTTTTCATGGTGCCGTATAGTGCCTTTGGTCGTATTTTTACACCGTTACAGATGTTTTACATTGTCGTCCGTCGCGTGTAGGCAACCGACGCCTTTACGACCTTTCTTATAATATACACGTATTTAACGTTGAGTTGTCGCGTTACTCGTAACCGGGCGTGTGTTTGCCGTATGGTCGCCATCTTTATTAATCGTGCAATTGGCCCGTAATGCTGCTGCCAAATTGTTGTATTGGTTATTGCATGTGCGGACGATCCAGGCCACAACCAGAACCAGGTCAGACGTATCATCACCCGTTTTTTCTATATTATTATATTTTTTTGTACTATAACATTACGATTGTTGTTGTCAGCATCGTGTGTGTATATCATATAAACATATTTATATTAGTAATATTACGTTCGTAATTATTTTACTGTTTTATACTGAATGTTATATTTGTGTTAGGACTAACATACTTTATAAGTTACGCTCGTGTGTGTACATGTCAATAATTATTAGTCCACTGTTTGAAATACAATTTATACAATCCACTTAGGGAATACCCCTGTTTATGTTTCTTATTGTATATATCTATAATCTACAATAGATCGAACTTGCAGTTGATTATTCCTCCCAAAACCGTTGACGATACAACCGTGTTCATTTGAATCGGCTATCGTAACAAACAAATTTAATTAAGCAGATTAAAAACCTTTGTACTGACGTAACAAATAAAATAGTTAAATCTTAGGTATATCATAATAATATAATAATAATTGTATACAAAAAAATAAAGTGAAATATATAGTTTTTAATTAGATTTTTATTTTTTCTTCTTCTCTTTTTAATCTTTGTAAAGCAAGGCGAAACCAGTCTTTGACATGGTTTTCAAAATCAGATTCTTTCGTTTGAAATGTGTTGATTGTTGTATCTAAAGTCACATACAACATAAAATAATTAAAATGATTATGCATCTTTTTTTTAAAAAAATATTAATTTTGTTTAATTATCTTTTATAATATTCACAATTTTTAAATTTTGTAATGATTGATTTTGCGGAAAACCCGTCCATGAAAATTGTGTAGCTAGTTATTCGTTTGTGAATAGCTTAGTGAATATCCTTTTTACAAAATTGTTGACACATGATTCACCTACTTGACTTATATAATAACTCTGAAATAAACATAATATCGATAATGTATACTAGTGTACCTATAAGATAATAAACATGGAAAACAGAAAATGTATTAAATTTATAAAAATGTTACCAATTAACGCTCAAATTTTTCCTCCGCCTTTAATTTTTCTTCCGAATTATTAATAGATTTAATTGTTTTGAATAGGAATAAAGAAATAAACGCCTCATCATATAAATTGTTTAGGGGCCTACCACTATGCACTTTCATTTCTATAGCTCTAATTTTACAAATTTTACTAATTCGTATTTCTGAAGTTAGCATTTGTAGTTCAATTGATTTCTTATTTGTGTTATTTTCATTAGTGTTGTCTAAACTAATATCAATATTGTTCAATTCTAGAAAAACAAAAAAAAAAAAAAAAAATACAATTTTATTTATTCAATCTTTAAAAATTATAACCACAGTTAACTATAAATATTTACCAGGTGGCGAAAGTGTAGTGTAAGTTGTTGTAGAATTAGTAAATAAAGTATGACCATACTGGCTAATCTGATTTAAATTGCCTAAAAAAAATATTCATTTATCACTTACATATTAACGGTAATTTTGTAAACGTTTATAACTTATTGATTATCATGATAATGATGTTAAAAAACATATTAATTATTTGTGACATTAAAAATATTTAACAAAATCATCATTTATTTATTATAACCATGGTCATAAAGTGTATTATAATATAATGGAATGTAAAAACTATTATGATTAAATACCAAGTGACGTAAGACTAGAAGTAGAATTTTCAGGACTAGGTTCTTGTACTGTATTATATTGTCTAGCTGCTGTATTTAAAGAACCTAAACAAATTAATCTATTTTATGAATACACTATTAACAATTTTCATAAATTATTTTGATTTTTAATAAAGACCTACAAGAAATGATATTGCTGTTTGTTTTAGATATCTTGAATGGAGTTAATGGTAGACAATCATCAGATTCTATAAAATATAAAAAATAAATATCTATGTAGTTTAACACATTATAAAATATTA
Source organism: Rhopalosiphum maidis (assembly GCF_003676215.2). Taxonomy (NCBI): domain Eukaryota; kingdom Metazoa; phylum Arthropoda; class Insecta; order Hemiptera; family Aphididae; genus Rhopalosiphum; species Rhopalosiphum maidis. The sequence continues at coordinate 87,566,850 of NC_040877.1, forward strand.
TCAATACAGGTAGGTTAATTAAACAAAAATAATTAATTAATTTAAATGAAAAAATTGTATCTAACTCTAGATTACTAATGAAATATAAAATTATTAATTATTGCTCTTTAATAAACTGTGAAAAACATACCATCTCTATCAATGTTTTTGTTGATCACAACTTTTCGTTTTGTTTTTTTTTTTTTTTGTTATTAATGTTCTAGGAAGATTTTTTCCTGACCCTGATGTTGAAGCAAACAGTTCTCTCTTTTGATCAGAATTAGTATAATCATCTAAAATACATGAAAAATATATTATTCAAAACTGAGTTCTTAAAAAACTGGAAATAAGATAAAATAATAAGAAAAACACAATATCAAATTTATTAAAACAAAATAGGTAGGTATAATAAAAATACAAACCAAAATATTCTGATACAATAAAAATTGAGTATGTTGGCCAATCATTTTCTAATTCACACGATTTAAATATCAATGAAGTATATTATAATTAAGTATAATATTAGGCCATTTATAAAAACACACGTTTCCTCAAAAAACAATCCATTTTACTGGAACAACAGAATATTTATTCTCGTTGGCAAAGTAACCAACAAACCACTGTAAAATAACATTTTTTTTTTTATACAGAATTATTAAAAAGGCATATTAATTGGAATTCAACAAAATAAATAACAATAATAATTACCTATTAATAAAAAAAATAAATACATAGGTATTCATTAAATTAAAGGATATCGCAATACATTTTTTTTTTAATTTTAAGTTTATTGGTGTATTATTGTAGTCAACACAATGAAAAACGTTTTGGTAAAAATCCGAAGTTAAAAAAATGATTATTCAACGATATGATGAGAGCTGATGAATAGCCGTGTGACGCAATAGAGCCGACGACTGAGCAGCCACCTATGTTTAACGTAAAAAAGTAGTTTGATTTACACAATGATTTTAATCACTTAAAATAGTAATTCAGAATTTTTTTTTCTTATTCCTAAGTATATTTATGAGCTTAACACGAAGGTGAGATTTAAAACTGAATATATCTTGTTGTTTCGTACATATTAAAAATTACAATTTAATACAATTATTGAGTTCGCGACTACTCGCGTCCTATTGCCACACAAATTCAATTTTACGAAATTGACTATAATATTTTTATCTACTACAAAAAAATTACTATATAGCCACAGCTACAATAGTTTAACATATAGAATAAATTTAAAGAATCTTTTTTTGGTATCAAGTTAAATTAAGTATATAATAGGTTACTAACGAAAAAGTAAAATGCCTTACAAGTAGCAAGTTTCAACATAATATATAAATAGGTAATTAGTTATAGTATTATAAGACCAAATTACCTGTTTTGAATAGTTGTCCATCTTATTTGACACTTGTCACTTGTACAACAATTAACTTGAAAAGTTGGTAGTTCGTAGTGAATATAACAGAATACGTAGATACAAAATTGTATCACACTTATAACCAAGCTCCAAACTCGTGGAAAATAATAATAAAATTATACAAACCGAGCTCATAGACAATAATATTATCAAACTATTTAGACGGACCGAGATAATAACGCTGGCGAAGTGTCGGGTTTACCGTTAGTCTGCGTTTAAATCAAGTTTTGTGATTTCTCGACGGTTATCCCAATGAGCTTTCTAATGACTCTGTGGTTTTAATTTTAGATTATGATCATGCGATGATCTCATTGATTCTTCCCAGTACGACTTTGCATACAATAATACTCATAGTAGTCGAATATTTATTTTTATATTATGTTATTACAAATTATTACAAAATTAAATCGCATAGAAATCACTTTGTGAGATCTTGGAGAATAAAATAATTTACATTATTTTTTTTAACATTTATTGGAAATCATATTGTAGTGGTTAATATGTGATGTCACATTCGATACATAAAAATAAAATCTCTGAGATGTAAAAATCAACATTATGCCCACTTTAAACTAAACTACTGAGTTCACAATTTTTGTCATTTCAAAATATATGTGTTAAATCGGTGCTGTTTATTTCAAAGTAATGAATTGTCGTGCTTTTTTAAGAACAGACTGAAAATATAGAAAATACTGTTGTATGTAGTGTTTTCATGTTATAAGTATCATTTTTTTTTTGTCTTATTTACAAAATTATCTAAACATTATAATTATTGTTCGGGGTTAAAATATATAGGGATTTAACTCGCTTAAAATGTATATTACGATGCAAAGTGCTTTCAGTCTTCTGGATAACGTATACACCTATAATGTTATCATAAAAAAGTATTTGAAAAATGAAAATAAATGTCTTATACATGGTGTATAACAAGATGATAGAAACAATCATTTCCGGCAAAGATAAGAGTTTCAGATCAATTTTCTTAGAAATTGTAAATACGGTAGCTATTCTAAGCACGACTTGAGAATTAGGGAATAAAATAATATATAAATAAAAACACAATACAGATACATGGAAAACAGTTATATTGGTACAAAAACATAAAAAGCATATGACAGGACGACGACGATGACGAAGGACGAGGAAGGGGGATACGTGAATTCGGTGTTAAAATTTCACCTGCGCACAATCCTTCCGATCGGTCTTGCGGGCAAACGAGTGCCGCGGACGTGTCCGCTCGGGTTCGCGACGGGTCTACCGTAACTGCGTGAGAGGCTCGACCGCTTCGGCCACGGGAGTTTACGGCTCCGCGCGACCACAGCGTCCGAGCACCTTCACCACCGTCAGAGGGTTGACCGCGTCACGGAGACCCGTGAGCTCGCGACGACCGCGAACCCGTTTGCGCCCGCAAGTGATCTGGTGGAATGTGCACAGGTGACTTACCCGCCTTCTCATATCCCTCCCCTCGCCATTGGTCATCGCCATCGTCCTGTCATATGCATTATTGGTCTTCACCGTCGCCGCTATTCCGCGCGGACGCAACAAGCGCGCAACACGGCGCGCTTTACCTGTTTCCACGCCGTGGCCAATCGCCGCCGACAGCGGGAAACACGTTTGGTCTTCCTCTGTGCGTCCGGTTCCTCTCGGTGTTTATCACCGTCCGCGCCCTCCGATTCACATACGGCCATTATAACTTGTTCGATCACATCACCGATTACGACTGCTATCTCTGCCGTTTCGTTCATCTGTGCACCAGTTTGGTCCATCTGTGTACCAGTTTGGTCCATCTGTGTACCAGTTTGGTCCATCTGTGGAGCCGTTTCGTTCTCCGCTACAGCCATTTCATTCATTTCTGCAGCCGTTTCGTTCTTCTGTACAGCCGTTTCATTCATCTCTGCAGCCGTTTCGTTCATCTCTGCATCCGTTTCGTTCTTCTCTGTCGTTTTGTCTGTATCCATCTCCATTATTGTTTCCTCTCTATCCGTAACTGTTTCTATAACTTGTTCTATTAGTTCTCTCAAGAACGCTCGAATGTATGTAGAGTTCTCGTCTGCCATGTTCTTTGAGTAAAAAAATGTAGTGAATATTAGTGCGAAAAATTAATGCGTGTGACACGTTGGGCGTCTGGTAAGTTAATAAGGTTTTTGAGTTTTTTTTTCGTACACCGTGTCAGATCACCCGGACAACGAGCCCACGGTGTCGTTTATTACTAGCCAGCGACTGCCACCGGGTTCGTCAACAATTCTAATCGGCCGACATTATAGGATTTCGCGGGCCCGTTTATTTTTTCAAACACTATTATTATTATTATTTATTTATATAGATTACCTCTATATTAACATTATAGCGATTCAACGAAGAATTCGATTATTTCGATTCATACTGTACCCGTTTTAAACTTTTAAGTGGTCTTTTTTATTTTATTTTACAATATACTTCATTCGATTTAAATCTTTGCGCACATTGTTTCAATATAAAAAAAATTGACAATGCCGAGCAAGTGCACATATTATTATCATTATTATGGTATGTAATTTTGCTATAATTTAATTAATACTGCTAGTATATAGTATGATGTTATATTATATTACCGTTATAACAAAGTTCATTATATCTATTGGAAAATAATTTTCGATTTTTATTGGATTTTCATTAAATTAATTTATAAAGTGTGACAAAATATAAAACAACATTTAAAAAATCAAGTAGTTGGTAGTAAAATATTATGTATATTTTCAACTTTTTTAATTTAAAATTTACCTAAAAAATATTTTTAACCAATCAAAATGTTAACAAGTTATCAATAGTCAAAATATAAATTTGGTAAAACCGTATGGTGTATATATAACTATACGATTTTGCCCCACAAGACTTTCAAAAAAAATCGAGTTTCATTTAAACATAAAGTAAATAAATGAATGTATTTAAACTACAAAACGTAAATTACACGTCTTAATATTAGCTATTGAATAATAATAAAAAAACGTCTGTACATTTTTTTTCATATGAAAATTCAGCATTTAAGATTTTGATAAAATTTTTAAAACTAATGTATAAACGCTAATTTAAATTTCTTTTAAAAATGGGATGACAAAACACGTACATTATCATATTCAATAAATAAATAAACAAAATATTTCAAACTGGTGTATGTGAGTTCAACATTTTTTTTTTATTAGGATATTCATTAATAGAAAGATAAAATAATAAAATATAATTTTTAATCATATATATTTCAAATATCAACCTGCCATAATACTAAAAGTAAAATAAATGACTTATAACTATATATGAAAAATAAAATCCGTATGCCTACACATATATTTGTATAATTATAAATACCTTACATAAATATTAATTTATGTGTACTATGACTATAATTTATTTTTTATTTAGAACTATCATAGTACACAAGATAATCACATTTATTTAATGATTGTGTTGTCCGTCACAGCCTCTTCAGTGTCATTCAACATAAGTAACTCTTAGACAATAAGAGACTGGATCATATCATATAATTTCTGGTTAATTGACGGTAGTATTTCTTAACAAAAGTTTAGCAGTGACAGTGCTTGATCTGTGGGGATTTGTATCAGCGATGACCTAATAACTGGTCATTTTATTTTCAAATCGTTAATGTCTTTTTCGTGGATTTCGTCAATCATGATGAAAAAAATAACAAAAAACTGGACACGATAGAAATAATAAATAACATCTACTTCCGATTTGTACAAAAAATTACTTGATATTGATCTAAAACTTATAATAAAATATACAGTAAGATATAATAATGCTATGTACAAGACATGATATGTTTTACTACGACAATATTGTTTGACCCAGTTATTCTTGAACGTGGTATATAACTATAATATAATAGTAAAAAAAATAAATAAATTATCCGAATACTGTAGATTTTCGTTTATGATTTTGGAAATAGCATTCAAACTGGATGGATATAAATTATTAAATATACTTATGCCTCATTATAAACAAAATTTGTCGATGTTCTTGTTTAAGCGAATAGTCTATAAATTGCATTATGTACTGTTTATTTTTTAATATTCAATAGTCTGTAAAAAATTGCTTAATAATATTATATCTATATTTTTATTGATTCATATTCATTTACCTAAATCATATTTATTTATATTTGTATACTACGAGACGGAAATGCAAAGTTAATAACTACCGCAGTAAAAATGATGAAACTTATAACAAAAATATATTATATAATATTATAAGTAATAGTCAAACACTACTTTGCGTATTGTGTGTATCGTGGTTGGGACCTAATATATTGTTATAATTGTCACACAAACATATCGATTTTATAGTTTTTAATGCCTCTCGTTTAATAATTATAAGTAAAAAAAAAAAGGCTTTAAGATTTACGCGGCACACGTTGATACTGTACGCGTGCCTACTTTATACATTATCAATATTTGATGAAAATTATTTTATCCAACACATAAATAATTGATGTTATACTTTATTTTATGATAGATATACTCGTATACTCGTTTTCTTTTCTGTATGTCATTTCTTTATCTACGGACAGAGATATTATAATAAGGAGTAGTGCAAAGGTACCCGACGTATTTAAGTTCGGCTTACTATTATGCGTAGATTTGATCAAATTATCTTAGGTTTTATTCTATGTGTATTCTAAATATAATTATTATTATAACTCTATACGATTGCGTATAAAAGTAGAATTAAAAAAAAAAAAAACACAAATATTAATTGTACTATTATATGTTAGTATTGAGTGTACATTTCGATTGGTTTATTTGAAAGTCAAACTCTGTCGTTTATATAAAAATATAATTACATTAAATTTACACAAATAAATCTAATGATATATCATACCTCATACCTTTAAGAATGTCCATTTAAAAAATTTAAGTTGTGTGTAAAAAAGTTCATGTTACCTATGATATTTTTATATTATATTACTCACTTTTAAAATTTATAGTATAATTTTAGCTAAATAATTGTATATAGTAAAAAAAAAAAAAAATCGATTATGTTTCTATTACTATTATTACAATAATTCAAATAATAGACAAAAGTCACTCAATATTTTCAAATTGTTACATGTTGTATCCGATAATATCTTATACATTTAATAGTGTTATGTTTTATGTAGACTGTAAGACGTAAGTGTTGTAAATGATTAAAATAAATAAATATAGTTTTTTCAAAAACTATTTATTATGCTGACAGAGTATAAATTTTGCAGAGATACACGTTCGTGTCCATAGACTTATTATTTGCTTAGAAGATATTATAAATATAAACGAGTTATTGTTTATAAGACAATTACTTGGGTCATTACCTACAACTCAGTAACATATAACTCGTTAAATTTGTACAATAGAAATTACGATCGAACAATTTTTAATTTGATTAAAGAAACGATAAATTTAAGCCGAGCGTCGTACGCTTAACAATGCTATTAAATCACAAATTTGTATGTTCAATTATAATTGTAAATTCCATTACACGTGGGTCACGAAGCGTAACAAAAAAGATCATTAGATTTTTTTAACGCCATTCTACGATGATTCAACAAAATTATTTGATGACAAATTATTTTTGTATCACGTCATAAGTACAACTACTAACTTGCTATAAATATATATTTTGTACTTACGTTTGTTAATTTTCCATTTATCCTTAACATTTTTGGTTTATAAATTAAAATTAAAATTAATAACAATTGTAATATGTTTGACTTATTAAATAAATCATATTCGCACTACATCATATAATCGAATACAATTTCTAAGACTCTAAGTGCTACTCACCAAGCGTTTTCGGCCTCGAAATGGTGAAATTCCGGAAATACCATTTGTTGATGATTTTGAAGAAAAATAATACAGGAATCGTTATCAAACTGTTGAAAGAAATTATACATTACTCATTATAAGGAAAAATAATGGTGAATCTAGTTCTAAAATTAAGTTTTTATCTAAATCGCAATTTGAAAAAATTACTCAGGAATTCTATTTGATGATATATATATATAAAAAACATAAGGTTTCAAAGGAGTTTATGTATGTATATAATATACCTATTCTAATAGAATTTATACTATTTTAGAGGAATTTATTGGTTCTATTGTAATTCTCTGATTTTTTTATTATATTTATGCAATAAAATATAAATATGCAAACAATTAACAGTTTAGATTTGTTCTGTAGATACTAAAGAACAAATTTAATCTGACAAATCTTTTATAACCGTTAATAATAATGCAATAATTTTTAAACTAAATTAACCTTTTATTATTTATATGTTATTTAAAACACTCTATACCTCACTGTGAAAACAGAAAATACCCCAAAAATATGTAAAAAGTCATATAATATAATATTGTATTATAAAATTATTCAATATGAATGTATAAGAACTAATTATATTTCTGGGATATATCCTAATTTATTTTTTGGTAAAATACGATAAATAAAAAATTTAAAATACTCAAAATCACACTTTTAAATTTAAATAAATAAGTATAATGGTTAATAAATGGTATAATATTATTATTTTATACGCATTTGTAATAACAAATTATTAGTATTACTGAAACATATATCAAAATCCTAAAAATTAGCATTAAAACGTTGTAATGAACTTTTAAGAAACCAAGAACATTTGTGTGACTTTATTTTTCATTTTATTTTTCTTATAATTTCTTCCTCTTTTAGTTCGCAGAACAGAATCTGAAAACTACATAAAAATGTTTCATTACTAGTTGAGTAGTAAATTACATAGGGCATAAGTACTTACTTAGAAAAAAATTACCCTTTTTTCCTTTCTTATAGAACAATGTTTTAAAGTATCTACATTTTAAAATCATTATAAAATGTAATAAATAAAATTATACTCAATATTTTTAAAGTACCTAAATTAATATACTTATTCAATTGTCTATGATAAAATAAAACTATAATTCAAAAATTGTATTTTTTTTTACGGCTTTGGCATTTTTGGTCTCAATCGTGACATTTTTTGAAAATTTGATGGAATTGGAAAATTATTTCCAAATATCGTTAACTATTTGAAATTTTAAAAAAGTGTCCACTTAATTATATTTTACCTATTACTATACTTCAATACTTCATCAAAACCACATCCGTCACGTCTTACAAATCTCGATACAGAACTCTAACTTGATTGTAGTAAATAATGTGTGTACTTTTTTTTAAGTTATTTGTAAAATAAATACAATATACACCTGATGATTTAATTATTCAAATTTACTGAAACTGTAAAAACGTCGTAATTAAAATAAAAGTCATATTATATATTTTTCAAGTATTTTAAAAATAATTAAATAAGAAGTAGGTACGAATTTTTTTTAGACATATGAAAAATACCAATTATGTTAACCCTTTTTTTGCATACTTAAAAAAAAAATCAAAAACATTATTACTTTAGATTAGATGCGTCGTTTTACCTATAAACTTGGATATTAATTAATCAAACAATAGCGACAGATTCCTAAATTATTTATATTTACGGTAGTTATTATTTAATATTTTTTTAATTAATAATTGTTACACATAGTTAAATTATTTTTATTTTTTTTGAAAAAATATTTTCGGAATAGTTAGGAAGTAATAAACGGAACTATCAACCTGTATATACAAAATGTATATCTTTATACACATAATTCTACTGTACGTGTGAATGTCACTGAACTCCTCCTAAACGGCTGGACCGATTTGAATGAATTTTTTTGTATGCGTTTGGGTGACGCCCTGAATGGTTTAGATTCACAAATCAGTCTGATAAGTTAATTTTTAATACGCCCCTACATTGCTTAAGAAACCTTTGTACAAAATTTCAATTATTTTTAATTATTGTTTAATAATTGTTTATTTTTTTTTTTCTAAGCGGTTGCTAGGAATACTAAAAATATCAAAAAATAAAAAAACAGACATATTTAAGTGCATATTTGACATATTTATCATTAAAGATTTTTAATCTTTAATATGAAATTAGAATATTTAAATGTAAATGCGGAAATGGTACCACAAATCGTTGTACCTATTACAGAAAATGGTGGCTGTTTATTTAATTCGTCCTCCTATCTTATGTACGAAAAAATGCAATGCTGGGGCGGGGCAGTTATGTTAAGTTGATATGTCGGAAATATCATCTATACACAAAATCAAAAAACCAAAAATAGTATTTATCTTCACGCTAAATGTTAGCATAGGCAACCAAACTTAACACGGATGCATTTTGTACGGGCAACGAAATGCACGAGGACAGCTGCTATTGTATATAAAATATGACGGATTTTTATATATCTTTGTAATTTTACTCAACGAGTTATACAACAAAATGTGTGGGCTAATTCATCTTTGGGCTATTATTCCGACATAATGATGTGTGCGAGAATTTATAACGATGGTAAGTAGTTTTGACTGAACAAAACCACGGGGTTCCCTTCCTAAATTGGAATAAATGTTAACACACAAGCTGTATAACGACGTAAACTTACATAGTTTAAACAATATAGTATATATTGAACGTATTCAATTAACTTTTTTGCAATAAGGATTTAATAAAAATTCAAGACATAAAACCATCATCGGCCAGACAATACAAATCGGTTTACTCTTCAACCGTCGATAATTCGGATGCAGTTTAAATATCGAGTCGGATAGCGTCTCCGCACACTGCAACGTCAAACTAATTTTCGTAGACGAACTCGTTACGGTATGACGTAGTGGTACACGCGGCGTTCGAAGTGCTGTACCCGCACGGTAGGCGTGTGACAAAACGGATGAGATCGGTCGGAAAACGTATACGGAAAATTCGCGAGAACATCGGGCCTCCTCCTCGACGCGGTGGTTGAAAAAGAGGCCGTTATTGTAAGACGGCCCGTTTTTGTATGTCGTGATGAAAATATATAGATAAACCGCGCGACACGGACGTCCGTGTTTCTCGGTGTTCATTTGTGTGGGTGCCGTAACGGAATAAAATATAATAAATAAATAACAGTCGTGTATAACAAGGAAAACACGGGTACACGGTGACAGGTCGGATTCATCATCCGGGGTCTGGCGTAAATATTATGCGCGCGCTCGATCGTGTGGTTGTGCGCACGGCGACAGCGATATTCCATCAGAGAGGCGTATGCATGTTATTATTATTATTATTATTGTACACCTCGCGGGTACCAGTCATAATACTGTACACCGGCGAAGGTGATGGGGTGACACACGGGGGACATGACCTCAACCGCTGTTCAACGTATAATATGCAATACACATATCATAATATCCAGTCGTTTAGGGTCAGGCCTAGTACAATCAAATAAATATTACGTGATGATTTCACAAATTTTCGATATCATTTCGATAGTAGTATAACTAATATTTATAATACATTTTATTATTGTTATTATTTTTCTTATCTAATAAAAATAATATTTATGATCAGTAGGTATGTATGTAATAAAATTCTTGTTTAGATGTCAAATAATAAAATCGGAAAAATAAATATATCTGCTGATCTCCTATAATATTAATATGATAATATCGAACGGAAAGAGCGACTCCTGAAAAATTATCAGTTTTTGTCTACAAGTTATCGGCACTCAAGTATATTATAAGGACGTACTGTAGCTGCACACGAACAAAAAAATATTTTTATTACCAAATGTCCGCATGCCATATTATAATAACTTAAGATATCGCTATATCGATGTAAAACTAAGTTGAAACTAAGCTATTATACCTGCAAATCAACGTCTATATTAATCATCATTGTGTACTGATTAATTTCCTATGTCTTTGTGACTCAACGAATCGACAGAAATCACTGATCAGTTGTCTAACTATAGTAGCTGCTTAAAATAGTATTATTTAAAATTATTAACTTATTACAAATCCATTTAATTGAGTGAGTCTTTTCATGCCAAATTTGGTGAATTATTTACTTCAGTACATCCAAATATTACAGTTTTTATCAAGATTGTCTTATACATTTAAAACTCAATAAAAAACCAATACTATGTAATTTATAAATAAATAAATAAACAGAATAATATATTTAAAGCCAAATTGATAGATATAATTTTGTAAAAGTTTGGTTTCATTTAATAATATTTAATTTTAATTTACTTTACGATTGTATTACATTTAATTTTATACTGACATCGACGATGTTTGTTGTATGTATTGGTTATTTTTATTTTTATTATATAATTAGTTCTTAGTTACTACAACTAATAGATTTAAAATAATTGATATAAATGTTGATGATACATCATTTAGATTATGCTGTTTCTGATATTATTCATCTAATATTATTTTAATTTAATCTTAATTACATATATTGTATTTAAACAACAACAAAATAAAAAATTATGTGCGAAGTTACGGTGTTGAACACAAAAACTTACGCGTGGAGTTGGGGTGTTAAAAAAAACTTATATACGGAATTAATGTCATATATATTATTAAAAAATGGCCACTATGCATGCGCAGTTACGGTGCACCGGTGTATTATGCACAAGTATAAGTATCTATATTACATTTTAGGGGAAAAATGTGTGTAAAAGGGCTGTTCGATTATCATACAATTCAATAAAAGTCCGAAAGTTAATTGAAACCAATGTTTGCCTTTCGAATCTGTGGTTTCGCCCAATGGTCTAATCCGAATCCGGGGCATTTTCCGATTAACCATAGTGAATACTGTTTGGATTTTAAAAGTAAAACGGAAAACTACCAATGATTATTTTATTTCAGGCTTCTACAAAATGAGCTTTCATTCCAAGGTATTCGGTCTTTTCCGTAACACACGCATTAGGTATGTATAGAGTTTATATGTATTTATGAATCGTCGTTCACGAGGTCATAAAACTTAATTAATAAACTACTCGCCACACACGATAATAATAATAAGTAACATTAAAAACGTAGAGGAACTAATTTTTTTTCACCGGTCTGTGAGCATCTCGAATTCTGTTAAACAGCGTTCTAGTTATTTCGAGTCAGCCATCTCTGCAAGCGAAACAGTTGGAGGTGTATTTGTTTAGCCTCCGTGAAAATGGCTCTTCTCTCCGCCAGACGAAACTTTTTCCTAGTCTGGGATTATACAACGTAACAAAATACAATACGAGTCTTAAATAAACCAAAATATTTCAGTGCAATTACGCAATATTGTTGGACAACAAATTAAAAAAGTAAAAACATTTCTCAAAAATGATTCGGTTGACTTTTCTGTTGTGGAAACTATTATATATACATATATTATATTTTTTTTTTAAATTCTACTCGCTGTTTTCATGTTTAGATTCAAAAGCGTGGAAATAAAAAAATTAAATTACAATAAAATATTGTCAGCTGGTAGTTTCTGAATATTGTTTTCGTTTTGGCGACAGAAACTAATAACATTTTAATATATATATGTTATTCCTACTCTATTTTTATAATTTGATAGCCTAATATATCAGTTGATTGGCCTCTTAATATACCTCAAGTAGTAAGATAACCGAAATCAATTGAACAAAAATATAGATACGGCGTCGTATCGCGTTCTTATAAATAAAAAAATAATCTTGGTACTATTCTAAATACTGTGTTGAACCGTTCAAAATGATAACTGTTTCAAAAAACTAATAAATATCTATATTCTATTCACTAGAATATTTCTATGCATATTATATAAGAACCAGAGAAAAGATATATCCCTAAAAAAGAAAATGTAAATACTCCGATTTTCAACCCATGTCACATTCACACATTATAAGTTATAGGGCATTAACACTTTTTCTAGTTGGTAAAAAAAGCATGAAATATGTCATTGGGCGCATCAATATCGCTATTTTGAAAAAATTATTTGTTTACTCATTTCACCAGTAGTTATTTTTTTTTTTAAATTGAACTAAAATAATATGTTTACAAGCAACCATATTATCAAGTTTTAATATTATTTTAACTATTCAATTGAATAGTCTATTAATAAAATTCAATAACAGGTGTTGTATACAAATAAATGTATTAATAGTCAAAATAAAATTATTTTCATAAATATTTGAATTAAGAGTCAAATGTATGTATTTATGTTTATAATATAATTATTAATGTGTAAGTATAAAAAAAAAATCACGATCAAAAATAGATGGCACTATTTTTTGTTGTTGAAATAAATCGCAATACTATTGTGGTGCTTGCAATCTGGCTATAAATTTGTTTTGTTTTTCTTGATTCCGATCACTGCTTTGGTTTTGAATTTACTTTCTATTTTGAACGGAACATATTATATAATATATTATAGTATAGCCTATTCTAACCTATCAGAATGGTGAAAATAGGATACAATCGGGATTCATTCTGGTAAGCAATATGGATATTTCTTATCTTTAGTTTAGAATATAAAATATACACACAAAACAAAATTACGGTGTAAGGCTTTTCATTTAGAAAAAAAATACATAAATAATAATATTAAAAAAAATATATAATGATATTTTTGAATATTGACAGTATGTATATATGATGCCAGTCAATTGGATACGTTGACATGAATTAATTTTAAATAATAGGAAAACCAAATTGCCATACTAATTTGTACCTTTAGTTATAACTTGCAACCATTTATAATAAACCATAAACGAAATATAAAAAAATCATATAGCCAACTACAGGGTATTATTGAAGTCGGGAACTATATGTATGCCAACAGGGATATGTCTATAAAATTGCACTATTGATGAGAATATTTAATAGTGTTAAAAAAATTAATTTAAATATGTATGGACGTATATACTGTAATTTCATTATTGTGTATTATTATATTATATTTCTAACTAATTTAAAACATTTTATTTAGGTATTTATTATTATTATTTTTTATATATACAAAAAAATAATAAAATGCTTATAACTACATGTAGGATAACATTATTAACTGCGTTATACTAATAGTAAACTCATTAATATATGAAACAAAATACAAACATTTATCATATTATTTATATTATTATAATATTAAGAAAAATAATTCAATCTAAATAAAAGTATATTGACCATAGTATACCTAGGTAAGACAATTATATTTTAACTTATAAGTAAAAAATATAAAATAAATAAAACAGTATAGTAAATATAGTGATTGCTGCATGATTTAAAAATAAAATTAATTAATAATTTAGAAAGTATAATGTCTTTTGCTTACTTACTGGATTGATTTGTAATATCTGATAAATATATTTGTGAGGATAATTTTAACCTAAACTTAAAAAAAAAAAAATGTTAATTGAATTATTAATATAATTTTATTGAGCCGTTTTAGTGTGGATATATTTATGGTATATAAATATTATTTAAATGAAATGAATTTGTAAAATAATACACTTTTATTCTATTTACTAATTGCTCAAACCAATTTTTAATGTCATCATATTTATTGCCAATTTAGTATTTTGCATCCTAAAAGTTTTAAAGTAGTAACACGTGTATAGATCCCATAATATTTGTTCTATAATACTCCAAACAGTCAACCCAGAATTATGACCACGATGAAGGACTGATTTAATTAATTCAGGTTGAATAGAAACAGTTTTTTTATTTTTCAAAAAAAAATATATAGGTAGTTTCCATCTTCCGTTTATAACTGGCTAACATAAATACTAATTTCTTGGTAGTTGGTGTTTTAGGTCCCTCAAATTCAAATGTATTACAATATTCACAGTGTTTAACAAATTTACCCAGAATTTCATCCTATAAAATTAATTTTTTTTTTTTTTTTTCATAGACGTGGCATTGAAAATGAGATAACTTTGTTTTTAATGCAGACTTACAGTTGAAAGTGCATTAAATACTTCCTTGAAAAATTCCGGGTCTTGAATTCCAGTTCAGAATTTATTTGCCGCTTGGAAATTTCAAAAATGTTCTAAAACAATATTATATTAAGCAGGTAAATGAAAAAATAAATAAATATTAGATTGTGAGTGAAGCGCATAGCATGTATTTTAATATGCGATTAGTTATATAATTTGTGTGTACAATATAAATTAAAACATGACCTGAATCCATAAAATTAAATTTAAATTCTAATATCTGCAGTATTTAAGCGCTTTAAGCGAATAATAATAAAGTGTAGCAGCAAATTATTTAACCTCTTTATAGTACTACGTCGAGTTGGTCTTTTACCTTTATTTTTGAGTTCGTTGTAAAAAAAATATCTTGCGATATATCTTCAAATTGACCAATTAAGAATTGTTTACATTGTTTTTTGATTAAACTATTATAACGCATATTTTTTAATAACATTTTCAATTTATTTTTTTTTTTATCCCTTCATCTTACTCCTTGTTTCAATAATTTTATTTTTCGTTTAAACTAAATTTACATAGTTGCCAGAGTTTTATGTTCATGTTACATTTTTGTTTTTTTTTAGATAAATACAGGCGTTCTTGCTGTAAATTTTGATGGAATAGTCAATAATAAATTATTAGTAGCAATAGTTCGTTTCTAATAGGTGAATTTTGCTCAATTTTTGGTTATTTTCGAATTTTATTTTGGATTGATTTTGAAATTAGACGCTACAAAATAACTGCTGCTAATCACAATGTTCTTTGATAGAATAAATCCTTTACATTCAATTGTATTTATACACTGTTGGTTCATTTTGGATTTTTTTAAATTAAAACTAAAATACATTCAATAATAAATAATTAGAACGATGTAAGTTAAATTAGATAATTCTTTATTCGATTTATACTTATTAGTTACTATAATAGGTATAGATACGTTAAATTTTAGTCGATAAAAAAAATTTTTTGTATGTAGTTGTAAAATGGATAATTTATTGGCATCGCGTTTTGTACATTCGTACAGCCATGGGAAAACCAAAAAACTGACGTCTTATTAACTTCTATGGTTCTATACCAATATTATTATAATATGTAGGTATATTACTAATTCTGTAATATGTACTTAATGTACATATCAATTTTCACTTAGAATATTAGTATATTAGTACTATGGTAATACACGAAACTATGTAAAGAGATTCGTTATTTGTATTACTATCAGTATTGACATTTCATCTATTGAGATATTTTGTTAACATTTCCCTGTTGGCATATGACCGTTTGACCGTATGACTTCAATATTCCTATGGGAATTTAATATGCAGTTCGCTCTATAGTTATTTTAGATGTCTAAGAATACAACGAATTTAAGTTATCTAACGAATCCATTATTCAGTATTTTTTATATATTTAGTTACTACTCAATAAAAAAAATTGATTGAAAGTTAATACATTTCTTATTTTGTTGATTTTATACTATTATAGTATTATATCCATTCGAAAAAAAAATAACAAAATGAGGTTTTTTTTGCATTCTCTACCGATGATTGAATTTTATTTCATGTATATATTTGAGAAAAATTAAGTGATGGATGGAGGAGAGTTAAGTGATAAATATGAAAATTTAATATTTCATAATTTCAATTTTATGTATGACATGATTTTAGTTTTACGAACTTATTTTTAAAATTCAGTTTGTTTAAAGTTTCTTATGAAATATTTTAAACTGTAATATATTTATATCGTGTACATATATATCGTTTAAAAATATCGATTTAATCCATTATTCGGTGACATATTATAAACATTTCATATTAATCATCATAATGCCTACATTGAGTTGTAGTAAATTATATATTTTAATCGTCAATGATTTATTTTACATTATAAGTCAGTTTTATGGTTTAAAAACTTGCTATGGTATAAAAATATAAAATACAGTATAGATCTTAAGTGTATCTCAATATTTTGTAAATTAATTTAATAAATATTGTAAATTTAAATTTAATAATAATCATGCCATACGAATAATCACTATAAGCCATAATCAGAAATAGGTGCAATTAGTTAAACTATTATTTTTATTCAAAAAATCTCTTAAATTATATTATTAATTAATTAAAAATATAATTTTATCTAATATATTTTGTTATTAATCTTTAAGTTATAAGTAAATTTTGGATTTAAATATCCTATAAAATCACAATAATGCACCAAAAAAAAAAAAAAAAAATGTACTAATGAAACAATAAACAAAATTTTGAATATTAAATTCAAATCCCTAATAAAATAACCTAATTTTTTAAATTTAAATAAAATAAATAAAATTGTTATAGGAAAAATCGTTATTTACGGATTAAATATTTAATCATCTCTATATTTTAAGTTAAATAAAATGTCTATAACAAACTTATATATTATATATTATTATTATTGATCATATTATTTTCGATATTTTGGAATAATTGCAGTAAGAACCATTTATGAGGAATATTTTAATAATTCATTAAGTTATTTTTTCTGAAAACAAAATGTTTTATTAACATTCACTAGGTATTTTTGAATAAAACTGTACCATAAGTTTGGAAAATACGATTTGTACGCATAAAAATATTTACCGAATATCATGATAGTATAATAACTAATTTTATACTAAATTTTTATTTTTTTTTTTTTTTTATACCTATAGAAAAAAACAATACGAATTTCGGCAGTGATTAACATGAATAAGTTATTTACTAAAGGTTACATGCAAAAAACTACCAATTACCCGCAGACAGACTAGAAAGAAGACCATTTTCCGGATATACTTAACAATATTTATATAATACCCACCCCATACATATACATTGTTCACATGTCATTTATCCATTTAGTGTTGTTTTTTTTTTTAATACACAGAAGGTGATATTTAAATTTGAGTCACTAATAATCGCTTCTTAATATTTTCTAAAAAACCAAATTATATTTACAAAAATGTTGTTTTTAGATAAAAAATATTGCGAATTTAGTACAATAAATTATTGACTCGTGAAATTGTATAACATATAATCAAAAACATTCATAGTTGCTTTCA
Source organism: Rhopalosiphum maidis (assembly GCF_003676215.2). NCBI lineage: Eukaryota > Metazoa > Arthropoda > Insecta > Hemiptera > Aphididae > Rhopalosiphum > Rhopalosiphum maidis. The sequence continues at coordinate 87,585,171 of NC_040877.1, forward strand.
AGGACTTTCAATGTTCTTTATAAAATAACATTTTGTGAAAATTAATTCTTAATTAAATAAGAACAGGTTGGTAAGTGGATACCATTCTACTATAGTAGGTGTCGAATGTAATCGATGTTCAATTTTAATTCAATGGTAAATTACCTATTAGAATATACGAATATTAATAACGGAAACAGTCTGTCAACTTTAAGTACATTAATTTATGATTCGTTTTTGGTTATTGTTATTAAATTTATTTTTAGTATTTTATTGTCATAGTACTCATACAATATTATTGTTATTAACTTTTTAGTAAATATCACCTTACGTAATATCGTGTGAATAGGTTCAAAGTATAAGTAGATGATATCTTAAAATCTATCTAAAAATTGTTGAAATGTGAATCCGTACTACAATAAAATCTATAACATAGGTGCCTAAACGTTTTGAGTTTAATTCGTATGAGTAATTTTTAATAAACAATGAATAAATAACGAGGAACAGAAAACAAAATGTTTGAAACATCAAAGTCTTTACCATATTGTATATCGTTCTTTTGTAAACATATTTAAAAATTACTTAGACTAATTATTGTATGATATTAATTTCATAAATTAAGTAGTATTCACACCATCACCATTATATGTATAACATTTGTATAATCTTAACTTAATTATAATTTAAGTATAATATTATGCTATATTTTCTCAAAATTTAGTTAAACATACCGTACCTACCTATAACTAGTAAAATAATAAATAACTAATTGTAATACACTAATAAGTATTAATATATTACACAATAACTTCAGAAAAAAAAAATGATTATTTACCATCCTAGCTTAGAATCGTTTCACGTTTACAATGATGACATAATCGGGTACACCCGAAATCTAATATACAAAAGAGCGTAATTTCCCAAAGTTTGTTTTTTTTTCGTAATTGTTACGTTAAATTAAAAATAAATGTATACATTTATTTATACAAATAGTTGTACTTCTTTTGTTTAAAGTTATTCTCTTTATAAAATAGTGAAGTTAAATATCATGCATATCCTCTCCTATACCATCAATTTTTTTTTTTATTAAACAGTCGTTTATAGTAAACCGATGGTTTATCATTGTTTTATGTTATTATAATACTTACATTTCCAAAACAAATATTCACTTTCAGTAAATATGCAACTGAAGATAAGTACAAAAATTTTAAAAGGATCAAATCCTTCAATAAAAAAAAATGTTAAGAATGTAACGTTATGACTTTGAAGTATATCACAAAATCTCAAAAACACAAAAGTTAACTTGGAAAACAAATGATAAATATTTAAAAAAAAAAAAAACCAACACGTTAAACGTTCATACAAAATATTACCATACGCCATACAGTGCAATATAATATTATCTATGGGAGCGCAGGTATACAATCAAGTCGTCCTTTGACATCGTCCATATACGACTCTTGTTCAAAACTTAGTTTATCGTCAATCCAATGGTGTGGCTTCGTTAGTAGGTATAACGGTACCTAGTATAATAGCAGTATTAGTAGGTAGTAATAGAAATAGTTATAATAGCAGCGGCAGTAGTAATAATAGTTATAGTAGCGATATTAGTAGTTACAGTAGTATTATCATTTGAGGCTTACGGCTTTGCTACCCGTTTTTGCCGTCTGTTCCACCACCACCGCCGCTTGACATGGTGCCTTTTAATTTCCCATGGGCAAACACGGCAACATCAGCGGCAGAAAGTATTACACGAATGCGCGGAAATTGCATAAGTGCCTCGTTTAAAACCAGGAAAACGCCGCCCAACCCTTCCGCGGGGCGCCGGAACGGGACCTACACCCCCTTCTCATCCAATCAAGTGCGCTCTGATAGTCCCGTCCATATTTCACTGGTGCCGTATTTAGGCCATATTCGTTTACGGTTATAATTGTCTGTGGACTGTCGTCTATTCGTGTAAGTTGTGTTCTGTATACGTATTATTGTATCGTCACACAACTATGTTGTCCGGTTTTTGTCTATAGGCCCTGTCGTTGTAATAGCAAAGAGATCACCAATGACTTTTATACTTTTAATTTTAATTTTTTTTTTTTTTTTTGTTTAATTTTATTTACGTGTAATAGTTATACAGATCTATAATAATATCAAATAGCAATCGTCCGGCTATCAGTGGTCCTGCGTCATCATAATATAATTTAAAAAAAGAAAATTCGGTAAACACACATAATATTGTCATCAAATAGTAAATACATTATAGTACTTTACAATTTCAAAATGTTAAATTTTGTTATTTATTGTTTTTATTTTAATATTGTATTTCGTTGTTTTTCAAAAAATAAAAATGCATCGAATATTTTAATGTTAATAAATTATTTTTCTCAGAATTAAGAGTATTAATTTCAAATTTTTTTTTTTAAAACCATAACTGAGTGTTTTATAATTTATTTAATAACCCATGCAATTGTATAATACAAAATTAATAAATATGAATAAAAGTACATTAATGCGTTTCAAAATTCAAAATCTACAAACTATTTCAAATTTGAATTAATATTTATTAACAGTTAGGTGCGTTTATCTCCTATCGACTTTTACTTTTTACATATTATAGATTCATCATTATAGAATTATGACTATACTAATTTTTTCGTGTTAAATTTCGAAAATAGCTATCTATTATGTATCTCCAAATACATATAATAAAGTTAGACTGGTGTGCGTTTACTGAACTTGCGGTATTGTGGTCGCGTTCGAAACACGTGTAATAATGTTGCGTGTGCAAACAAAAATAGTTCAGAAATCTGTTTAATATGCAACAGTTAACTATCTTGAGCGTATTATATTATTTGAACGTCTTATTGTAATTGAACTAAATTGAAACCATTCCCGAAACGCGTATTATTAATATGAAATACAGCAAATTACTATAACGACTTATTGTTTGTAAATATTATTATCCCTCTTTTCTACACGAAGTATCTTTTTTTAAAGGTTTAAGTAGCTAGTTTAAAAAATTAAAATCAAACGTTAGTATAAATAACAATATGTATAACTGTAAAATTGACATCAATAAAAAAAATTAAAATATGATAAGTAGCATGTGAGCGTAAACCATGATTAAATTACAGGTATCTATATCGGTTTTAGAATCAAGAATCGGACTACATCGGTGCAATTTTTACTTACAATACATTATATATAATATTATAGGAATTAAACAGTAATAATATAATAAATTCAGTATTTAAAAAAAAAATTATCAACCTATTGTATTGATAAAACAAAAATAAATGATTGATAGTTAAAATAAAAAAAAATATAATAAAATAAAATTTGTGATATAAGCTTACCGATTATTTCCATTAACACACTCGTTATATAATTCAAAACAGAACCTTTCTTATATTTTTAATTTTGAGTTTAGAGTAAAAATAAATCTTAATATTTTGATAAAATTAATTTTTTTTTTTTATACATTATTAAATGATATCTACTTCAAAAATTTGAATAAATGTATATATTATATTTCTAAAAAAAAAATCGAGTTTACTTATCTCTATTCTATTATTTAACGTTGATTATTATTTTTTTTTCGCAATATGTTTTGATACGTGAAACTGTAAAAGGTATACACTAATAATTTCCCACGTGAAGTGGTACAGTAAAAGCTTATACATATGGACACTGACAGATACTTAAATACATAATAGTATATAAGCTGTAAACGTCCCTACAAATAAGCGGATCGCCATAATGTAATGGTTCAATGATATCCGCTAATAACTTGATGGCAACTACCAAAAAATAATAATCCATACTAATTAAGTCAATCCTTGGTCCTGGAAGATAAATATTTTAACAATATCCTTCATAATCTTTTGGAAAAGCGCTTTACAATACGCCAAGTAAAATATAATCGAGATCAAAAACGATAAGCAAACAATTTTAAAATTGTTCAGAATAATGAAAGAGTAAAATATTTTACTGTTAATCAAAGATAAAATCGAAAATTGCTTTCGAGTCGATCATTGTAATACATTATGTATATAGAGATTGTATAATTTTAAAAAACAAAATAATTAATCTCGAATGTTAATTACGTGTAAATATTATCCAGAAACCGTATTCGTTTAAGAGTGACTTTAATGATTTTTCGCTGATCGTAATAATTTTTTTTTCCCGACATAAAACGCAGTGTCGCGACATAAATTTTTATTATCGTCAAATTATACACACTACAGTATAATGAAATATTTTCGTGAGATATCGGATAATCATAAAGTATATATCCGGGACGATAAACCGCAAGACGGCGTAGTGTCCGGTGTCGAAACGTTATGGTATACCTATTATATCGACATCGCATCAACGGTATTCGGAGTTTTATCGGGAAAAAGTGCGACGTCCGATAATATTATTATGCGGACCGACCAGGAGAGAAGGAAATCCACGTCGTCGCATCGCGTGGAGACTGCAGTAGGTCCGTCGTACGGCGGAAACTCGTGTGACGCGTAACATAATTATTATTATTAATATCATAATGAGCTGCGAGTGGTGTCTCATTGACGCGCGCGTTATAACAACAACCGTGTAACACCGGTATAGGACGTGTGTGTACGCGAAATTATTTAAATGCATTCAGCCGACAAATTCGCAATAATAACAATATTATTATTATTATTATTATGCCGCTGCAGTTGATGACTCGTGAAAAACACGTACCCGACCGCCGTCGCCGCCGTCGTCATCGCGACACGTCGGTCGCAATGTTATTGCGTAGGTGCATATTGTGTGCGTGTGTTATATTATACGCGGTTAATAGCCGACGTAGCTCGTAACAATTGCCTCACATTAAAAGGCGTCCTAAACCATACACATTGTACAAACACACACACACACACACACACACACACACACACCACCGCACGAGCGCATAAATCGCGTTTTCTTATGCCGACACCGCCGAGCATTAGGCGCGCCCGTACGCGTCGCGGTGTACGTCGTACGAGCGGCTTTTCCCCGTCGTTGTCGTCGCCGCGTAGTAGGTAGTCGATGGCAAAATATTATATTATAATATTATGCTCTTCCGTTTTAACCGACTGACGGTGACAACGACGGTATATTTATGTATAACCGCACCGATTAAATCGTATCGCATACTGCGAGAGTGTACGGCCTAGAACGAAAATTACGGTGTTTTTTCTTCCGGTTTTTGTCTCGGTTTCCCGTCACACTCACACGCGCTCGCACACACGCTTAAATCATTACCATAATATCGTGTTTATTATTGCAACAATAATGCACACGCGTTTACGATGTACACGACGACTTCCGTCGGACGACATAATAATATTACGCGGAGATCGATACGACAAATCGCGGTGTGGTGTGTTTGTTTTAATTTATTTTCGTAATAAATAAATAGCTCTCTGCCGTTGACTGTTTCGTGTGACCTCCCGGCCGAACATTAAATAATATAAAACTAAAAAACAGTGTCACGCGCCACATATATACGATGTCATCGTATTACAAATCTACTTTTTTTTCCCCTATCCGATTTCCGGCCGATAACATTTCACTCGGTGTTCGTTAACGGTTCGATTTTTGGTGATTTTATTTTTTTTTTTTTTTTTATGTATTTTATTTAACAGTATTAATCGGCAACGATATAAAAGTCATTATAAATCTAATACGATTTCTCTTAGGCGGGTTGTTTTCGTTTACACCCCAACCCGACTTAACCGTTACTGAATTGCGAGCATTCGTCCTACACATAGTTTGCTCTCGGGGGGCGTTCTACGAAATTCGACAACGCTGATAGTCGCTATTTTATATTCGTGTCGAGAATGAGTCACTTCGATACCGATGTAAAAATTCTAGCTTAAAATATTAATATATTCGTCCCACGCACAGTCCAGTCTCAATTTGAGTGGGTTAAAAAATGTCTACTGTTTAATTCACGTGAAAATTTATTATTTTTCAATTTTATTTTTTTCATTGAAATGTTTAAGGTCAGACTGTTAATAATGTTTTATACTTTGTCAAGTTATTTTTTCTAATTTTAAGAAAAGTATAAGATCTAAAATTATATTTCTTACTAGGAATAAAGAAAAATTATTATTAAGTCAACGGTATTGTGATTAAATCATAATATAAAATAAAGTAAAGTAAAGTTATAAATTCAAACGTAATGAATTTGATTTGAATGATGGAATAAATGGCTTAACATAAATCATTTACAATGCAATTTTCATACATAACAGTATAATATTATAAAATATTTACTATACTGTGTTTTGTATATTATTAAAAAAATAATATATTTAAGTAACCGTTATAAAAACAAGTATAACAATTGTATACACTGCAGGTAAATAAGTAACTGTAAGTGCTTCCTAAAAAAAGTTATAATGACAATTATATTAATGTTTCACAGAAATGATCGCCAATTAGAGATAACTAGCACTAATAATGTTGAATGATGACTCTCATTCTACGATTATTTTTTCAATTCTTCTATATTTATCCGTTTGGTGTAAGGAAAAAACTTAAGAGAGCTGGTACTATCCGAGTATTTCATATTACATATAGCGAGGAAAATACTAAATTAATGATTACACAATAATAACCTACAGACTATCGTGTTCATAATGAGATTCCCATTCGACTAGTCATTATAAAACAAAATAATCGTTTAATTACGTTTTTAATCAACACATTTTTCAATAGACCTACGAAAACAAATATATAAACCATTTTTGTTCGAAATGATTTGTACATGTATAATATCTATATAACTTTTATATTAAATTGTTAATAGATTCACTTATAGAAATATAGATGTCTGCGGTGTACAGCAGTTACGATTGGCAAGCTGTTACTCTCGATCCCAAACCTCTATTTGCCAGAAAAGGCAGCATAATATAACGGAATTAACCGTCGAGAACATTGACAAAATGTCACGTTCGGCATTATGTTGACGTACACGCTACACATATTTACCGTCATATTTAACAACCGATATCAATTAAACAGATGACAATTTTACGTCTGTGGTATTAACTCCTGGTCCCTAATATTAAGAACACAAACATAATTTGTAATTTCAATGAATTCAAAATTGAAATTATACAATTTTATAAAGTGATAAAGATAAATTTATGAACACGGAGTGTACGAAAATAAAACTTGTATATGCACAATAATATACTTATAAACATTATTATAATATAAAAGTAAAAATTATTTTATTTTAACATTTATAATGTTCACTAATTTTACATAGTTGTCTCTGTAGTAATACGAAGGGAGAGTACTTGTTAATATAAATAAAAATATAATAAACAAAATTACTCTATAGAACTCTGTCCATTTGCATAAGGCTAATGTCGTGTAGATAATATTATGATATAAAACAAATGTAACCATTAACAGTGAAGTTAATTAATATTTATTTGGTTCTAAATTTCAAGACCTATTTTGTTTCCCTTAATAGTTTTATTATAATAAATGAAAAATTTCTCTTAAATTGTTATGTAAATATTTACTAATCATCAGCCATTTTTATTTAAGTGTACAAATAAAAAAATTTTATTTCACTTTAGATTTCAAACCGTAATAAATAATACTGTAATAAAAAAAAGAAGTAAGTATAAAAAAATTGTTAATAATTATCAAAGTTCATACTTTATAGAATTTGAATAAGGAAAAAAAGCAAACTTCCCAATTTTAAATTTGTCCAGCATGATTTTCTATAGTATTGTCTACTCCAACACTATATTCTGATTTAAACTGCATTACAGAGAAAAAGGCAATTTTTTTTTCAAATTTAATTTTCTCTAGTCAGAAAATTGTATTCTGTCTGTTAAAGAAAATTAAATAAACAAAATAAAATTGAAGAAACTGTATGAAGTGTAAAAACTTTTGACGCAATAGGGACAATTTCTCATTTTACGTTTATTACTACATACTGTGATAAATACAATTTTTTTATTTATGAACCAAATATTTTATTTAAATCAAAATAATTTAAAACTTTGGAGAAAAAAAGTAATAGTCAACATTATGTAAACTGAAAGCAAAAAAATGATTTTTTTTTTTTTATTGCGATAAATCGAAATTAAAATAAAATCTTATAAATCAATAAACATTTTCCAATTCTTAAAATGTTTAAAATCTTTTTAAATACAATTATTAATTACAAAAAATGTTTTTGGGAATGTACGAGTTTAAAAGCGATTAATATACGTTACATTATTATTCTGGCCGTATTCGTTTATCGTGATTTACGTTGCATTCAGAAAACTAATACAATATTATTGTTGATCGCAATAACAATATGAGTTATTTGGCAGATTTTATTCTCAGCTTCTTATGTTTAATGTATGATATATTACTTAATAATTAAAAATAAGTACATTTAATATTAATCCACATCGAGTTAATTAAATTTGTTATTACTGTTTAATAAATAATATTAATATTTACCTACTTACGTACTTTAGAATACTAGTAATATTACTAGTACTTTCGAACTTCGTTATATTATATTAGTTTATGTATAATGATAATATTATATTATGTACTAAAACTAAATGTAACTATACATAATATCCAGTATGGCATAATAATATAGTATTACAGTTATTGGTCGTATTCAGTATTATTTAAGACTTACAATGAATTACACATTATCGAAACTGTGTGTAGAAACTCGCGAATTGTGCATTTTCTTACTTGTTTATGTTTATTGTTTAGTGTAATAGTGTTACATTATTAATAATGTCTATATGGATAATTATTACACACGCACATTTTATGTGTTTTGTGTACTAGAGACTTTGGTAATTATTGTAGTTTATGCTTGTAAATTAACAAAAGTACTATGTAGCTTTGTAGTCCACGCTTATTATAATCAAACTTTGTATGATTTCAACGTAAGATGTAAAATATCTAGGTCACCGCGTCCCACAACGAACTTGATAATATTTTACCGTTGTATTTGTGACACATTGCCCATAATGTAATAATAAGCCGATAAAAAGATAATAATTATTTTTCTTAATCGAAATAATTTTGAGCTGTGTTCGATTAAAACGGGAAATGTGAAAAATAAAATATATCAAAACAAATAAGGCATTAGAAATATTTAAATTTAAAATGCGTATTTCTATCGATCATTAATCTGTAGATTTACACATTATTCAGTAGTATGTTAATTTTAATATAATATTATAATTTGATCAATTCTAAAAACATGTGGTTATTTTATGATTTTTTAAAGAGATTGTATTGATTGTTTTTTATAGAAAAAAAAATGATTGAATGATACTGTCTAAAGTGGAAGGAGGCATTTGAACAAATCTTCAAAAGCGAATAAGTTTATGGTTTGCTATTTTTCGCGAATAGATAAAATTACAATATGTCTTAATGTTATTATGCATTGTTTGTCATACACATCATTGTATATTAAGAACGTTGAATCGTATCGAAAAATTCACTGTATGGTATATCACAATAACGATCTGATTGAAATAATCGTGTGATCCATATAAAACGTCACGATAAATCTAAAACTATGAACGATCCAGTAAACGCAAATTCGATCGGAATTTTTCAATACAACGTCTGTACGCGTGGATTTCGTGTTTAATAATATTATAGTGCGACTTCGGTTATAAATCTATAGCATATTTTGATATGTGTCTCTAACGTCTCTATATTACGCACACTTATCGATTCATCTATAAATTACGCTGCACGGGCCCGAGCCGACCGAGGATACCAATCGGCATATTGTTGCGTGTGCAGTGCTAAGTAGATGATGGCCCCCCGCGGGGTTTGTCCTTCAAGAGTTAAATACGAATATATATATATTATAAATTATGTGTGTGAATATTTTATATAGGTGTGTTTGGTCTCATCGCGACCCTATGTCTGATAGCAAAGGTAGGTACATGCAGTATTAAGTACAGTGTCTATCTATCTATATACGTGTATATAGGTACCTATTGTAATTATAAACTTTGTAGCCAACGCGAATGCATTCTGCTTGATTTATGTGCAAAAGTTTTATGACAAGTCTTGGGATTTGAACCTACTGCCCTCTTATCTGTCTTGATATTTTTCACGTCTGTTTGTCGTCCGATATCTAATTAACCTACCTATAATCTATGATGTAGGTATAATTAAGAGCCTATGAAGCTATGAGTTTTTGACAAAGGTGTTTACTATTTAAATATAATACATTATATTATAAAACCTTAGTAAAAAAATAGACATTTTTTTTCCAATCATATAATAATATCATATTTTTTTTTAGTCTTTGGTTCGTCCAATAATTATTACCGTTTTACATATTCGTTGGTAATTTCTAACATGATATACTAATAGTATGACGTGGTCAATTATTTTAACTGCAGGAACTCATTATTTCGACAAAGAGTTTTTACATTTTTATTTGGAAGTATGCATTATTTGAAAAACTAAGTTTCATATACATTTCTAACATGGATTCTACAATTCTACCATTAGTTATTGGATGTTTATGTTTAATTTTGAAACCCCTAAAAACTTATGATATTTAAATTTTGACCTATATTTAATTAATTATTCGTTCAAAATGTATGTCAATGTACCTTATAACTATTAAATATTGATAATTTTAATGAAACGAATACCTTTGAGGCTATTATGTAAGCTTGAAAAATTTGGCTTTTATGGTATATTATTTTTATTTTTTATTTTAAAACCATGTAGTAAAAAAAAATACTTAGAAATAATGTATATTTTGCGAAGTATTTAATGAAATAAAAATTGTCTACAAGGCGCTATCAAAAGTATTTTGTTTTTGGTAAAACAGTTACGTTACCCAGTTGTCGTTAGAAATTAATTTGATTACAATAGCTATTATAATATTTTTGTATGGAATAATAAGCGGAAATTGCATTTATAAATTTGAATACAAAAAGAGACTTTGCTTTGAAATGTCAAACTATTCTTAAAGTTCCCATTTTATTTTTTGCCCGTCTTAACTTTAGTAATATTCTAATGTATATTTTGTCTTTATCTTGTTTTTATAGGATTCTGTGTAAAATAAACAATCCACGAGTTGTACAGTTTAAAATTAATGGCTAGAACTCCGTGAGAACATCGTAACAGTCAAAAGAATAATATTAAACATTCTATTTTAAACACTGTTAATGATTGAAATCTTTGAAATCATTCAACAGCACTTACTGAAATAGTAGTTTATTCAAATTAAATTTGACATTTTATATGTTTTACATCTTTCGTATTAAAATAAATTATTTATAGGAATTCCATCAATTTTTCAACTTTTATTAATAATTTCTCAACGCATATATGTATTTAATAGTCTACAATTTCTTTGCGTCATTGATGCCAATAGTATAAACGAATCTACAAAACATAAGTAATGTGATAATATAATATACGGTGACAAAAGCCAACCGAAACTATTATACGGAGATATTTTTGTAATAGACATATTTTAACAAATATTCAAAATGGATTAATATATATATATTTCTAATATACTCGATATTGCATTAAAAAAAAAAAAAAAAAAACATTACTTATACAATTTATTTATCGTAGTAAGCAAACATACACATTAAAAATCGTCGTGCTGTATTGAAAACATATCTTTTACACTTTAAAAAAATATTGAACATAATACCATACACATTAAAACGCACTCGACTTCATTGAAAGTAAATTTTTTCAATGTATTATATTTTTAAACGCTTGAAAAAACGTCTTCGTCGGATTTAAATCTACAGACTGCGTATTTTTCATTGAAGTTTTTGGCTTGTTGCGTACTCGGTTTCAAGGCTCTCATTTGAATATTTTAAATCGTTTTTAATTTTCTTTTAAATTTAATACAAAACATAAACGTATTTACATTATACATAGATAATGTAACCAGCTAATCCTGCAGGGCATTGGACGTTATAAATTCATTTCCCATGGATTTACACCTTTTTAAACACTGTTAAATGTCAATATTGTGTACAAAAATATATAGTTACTTGGGTTATTTCAATAAAATAATAAAATATGAAGGATTACAATTATATCAAATGATGATAAATATTTTATTTTCTGTAGCTAAAAATGTATATACAAATATAAAAATATATATATGAATAGTTTTTTGTGAATCCAGTATATTTAATATGTGTGTCTTAAAATACATAATTAACAAAATTAGCATGTTATGTCATTAAAAATCTTGCTGAATTTATTGATAAGAGTTATATGAAAATCGGTGAAAATTGTAGGTGTACTGTAATCATCCGTTTTAGATCTTTGATTTCATATAGAAGATATATGTATGTATAGCCGATGCTTCACTGCGTTTCCCGAGACAGATCAATTTCCAATGGATTTACACTTTTTTAAACTCCGTTAAACATATTAAGCTATAAATATTATTAACACTTTGATTTGGGTTGTCTCGATCAAATATAAGATACAGGTGTCTATCTGATAATAATAGCTATTGTTTTTTTCTGTAACCGATACCAACAAATCTCTGTGTAAACCTTACGTTAAAACGCATAAAATAAAAATTTGGCTTTGAGATGCACATCCCCGATAATGATCACATAATTCATAATAATAATAATGTATCGATTTTCAGATTCACGAGTGTGCTAGATTTCACTGTGAATCGCGTACAAACGCACACACAATCATTGCCTTTTATTTATTTATTTTTATGTCAAGAGAGTCACAGCTGAATACTATTTATCTCTGCGATTATGGTTAGGACATGACGTGTGTGTTGGTAAAGTTCCCAGGTGGTCACACCATTCGGGAAATATCAACGGAGCCGTTCGTTTAACACCAGCGCCGTCGTGCAATCGGTGCGTCCACTGCGCCACGCCATGTCCCATTGCTTTTTATTATTATTATTATTAATATGTCTATATGCCTACCGTCTTACCTAACTCATTTAAAAAAAAAAAAAAATTAACGCTTAATTAATTGCATCAATTAATAGCATTACGATATAACCGAAGAGTGGCAATACTGTTTGCCGCAGATTTACTAATAAGCATTGTAGACGTACTGATAAGGAATAGGTGACTAACAATTGATGATTTGCAGGATTTTAGTTAAAACATTTTTTTAGTTATATTTTAACATAATGCGAATATCGCAGTGACTAAAGTGTTGAGAATTTCCCATAATATACATGTAAATAAATTTGAAAACATACCGTTGATGATTTTTTTACAGTTAATAATTCTACAGTCCCGGCTCGTGTGACCGATTGCCGTTTGCAATACCGATTCATTACAGTCGCCAAAAGTGACGCGCGAGTGTAAAATTTACGAAAACAGCAATTCAATTAAAACGGTATTATCACAGCTGAACAAACTCTAAATTGGATCTGCTGCACTCGACCGCCACTCCGGTGGACACCACTATATTCGGCGGAGCGACCAGGAATATTGTGGTTTCAACGTATTCAATGGAACCTATGCACAAATTATGAGTAATGCAACCGTGTGGATTGGAAAATACTATCCGAGATAATTTAATATCTACAGTATACACGCGCAGTGTTATGGGTCATCGCGACCTACGTTTAGTGCACGCCCGTATGGAGTATACAACTCCAATCGCATAGCGCGATTTTCAACGCTGTTGCACTGTATGTCATATGGATGAACGTGTGTTGGAAATCGTCGGACGAATAATTATTATTATTCGTGATTATATTTTATTTTTGGACAGAATATTTTGATGATGCACCGTTTTTATCACGAAAAATAGACGTTCTGGATATTAAAATAATTTCGCAGTAATATAGGTATGTAGGTATATCCCTACATTGCTATAATATGTTCAGCTTATCGTCGCACCGACTGTGGTTCCAAAGAAAGGCACAATAGAAATAATTCAAATTAATTCTTGCATAACTTATCATAAGTATCTATACTTAATGTTATAAAGAAGAAACATTTGATTGTTTGTATTGAATAGGTTCCGAAACTACAGAACCGATTTAAATGAAGTTTGGTACATAGATAGTTTAGACACTGAGAAAGGACATAGGCTACTTTTTAATACCAAACAAAGGCTGTAAGGGGTTGAAATAGGGGATGGTATACATTATAACAAAACTAATTTAAAAAAATTTTTAAAAAAAAAGTAATTAAACATATTTTTAGTATCCTAGAACCGCTTAGAAGAAGTCGAATATTAAAAAATCCTTTCTTAATGCACCCCTACATTGCTTAAAGAACCTCTGTACTAAATTACAAATCACTAGACCCAATGGTTTTGTCTGGGCGTTAATGAGTGAATTACTAAATAGATAAAAAAAAAAAAAAAAAGAAAGAAATATATTACTTTAGAGAGTAACTTTTTGATAAAGTTATACTGAGAAATGATAATATGTTTTTCCTTTGTGGAGTCATAAAAGTACATGTAACTATTGGATAGGGTCAACTGGACTTTTTTGTTAAAGTAATAAATATATATATATATATATTAGTACATTTTAAATAATAACGCCGCTGCCGTCTGACGTATTTCACTTCCATTGCATCTTAGCGACTGTTAAACACGTATTTATTCGAACACACTTTGAAAACCGTTTGATCGACGTGAGCTTCACACATTATTAACACGTTTAATACACGGGCAACGCCGATTTAGTTGTTTGTATTGAATAGGCTCCGACTGTTATCGTTGTAGAGGCGGCGTGTTTATATATGTCTATATTTATTACTATTCAATACAGACAAACAATCAAATCTTTCCTCTTTATAATATTAGTGTAGATAAGTGTAGACGCACACACACACACACACACACACACACACAATACATTACACTCGGAATTCACCTGATGAGGTGACTTTTCAACGAACGTCATTTTGCCCGGGCAACGCTTGGTGGGGTGGGCAGTTAGTATTATATATAGGTAAGTGAACTATCTGGACATTTCCATAAATTATAATAATTGTTAAAATATTGGTTCGATATTTTTATTCAATAACCCGCAGTTTTAGTAAAAAATCTGCTTCAAAGTTATTATCAAGTTGAAGTTATAATTAATAATATTTACCGTTATATGTATATTTAAATATATTTTTTTTTAATAAACACTTTGATGACCATTTTTTTTTAATTGAATTATTATTATTATTAGTCTCGATTAGGATTAGCACTCTCCAAGGTTAGGTTAGGTTAGGAAGGGAATATTCTTGAGAGTTTTCAGAAAGTTATAAGAATGGGATCGTTCATAGGAACTAGGAATGTAAAAAAGTTAAAACGTACATTTTTATAAATAATTTTTCCTTTTATAATTTATACTCTTAGTTATATTTTTCAGTGAAATTATATTTTAAAATAGTATTTTTTGTAATAAATAAACGGTATTCATGCCGAAATAAATAATTTAGATAAATGCAAATCATTCCAATATTATTGTAAACCTGAATTATTATTGGTCTCTTAGACATCAATTACTATAATGCGTCACTATATAACCACAGAATAACAGCCATTTTGTTATACGACCGCTATTATCGTCGTGATAAGCAAACCTACGTAGATATTATAATTTACCAGTTATTATTAAGCAAATGTTTCTCTTATTCTAGTTAATATTTTATGTAAACTTCTTTTAATTCTACGATATTTAAACAAAAGTTTAAAAATCGAATTTTAAATAAAGTATTAGATTGTATAGAATGATTGATACATTTATTTGATTAAAGTAGCATAATAACATATCACGATACTAAGAATCTTGCTGTATCTATTAAAAAAAGTTATATGAAAATCGGTGAAAAGCTAATGATTTTGGTCGTCGGTTTAAGACCTTTGAATTAATGTAGTCGATACATGTAATAATTGTAGTTGATGTTGCGAGGAGTTTTACGTGACATATAAAATTCCAGTATATCAATTTTGAATACCAGGATACCAAATAAGTACGTTACTATAATGAACATAAATAATATGCTGTAATGGTTTACTTTATAAATCACGAATTTTATATCTTTGATACATTTTATTTATTAATAAGTATATTCAGGTGGCATTTATCATTGATGTTTCAGTTATAAGTGTGTAATAGTTTACAGTCATAACTAAAATATTGTTATTATTATTTGTACCTGTAGATATTGTTTTAGTTTTGTAAAAACATTATCGTATACAAGTTATACAATTACTCAGTAGCTAACAAACAGCCAAAGAATTTAAATTATTATTATTGTTATTATTGTTATTATTGAGCTACTTTAAACGCATAATAAAACGTATAACAATGACTCGTGGACACGAATATTTTTTATTGTATTTAATCCTTGTTTGTTTTTATGTATTGTTTTTATATACGCAAACAAAACGTTAAGTATTGGCATTAGTATTTTGTGTTCACATTACGTATAAATACTGTGTATTATACATCATACAGCGTTTCGGTTTATACGCTAATATATATGCATACTACATTTAGATTAATAGTAATATATTTGAAAAATATATTTATACCACTCAATCGTTTTTATTTTTTTATAATCGCGATACCCTTCGGTTGTCAAAATTAATTTTTGCGATGGTTTAAGTTACTATAGAAAACGATAATTATTTATTTATTTAAATATTGTTATATTCCGACTCGTTTAATAGGAAAAATTCTGTAAAAACTACTTTGTATTTATTTTTCTCCGTGCAAGTATGCATCATACGTATTACGTATCTAATGTATACAAATATTGTCTCTCTGTATAGTTTTGTTACATGTTAATAATAATAATGATAATAAAAATGACTATTATGGTATAGTTATTGAAGTATAATTTTGTACGTTCGATTATTCGAATAGCGCATAAACCATTCAAGTGTAGAGAGCATTATAGATTGTTTTGAAATTTAATCAATTCGTGTTATCAAAAGCATGGTTTTTAAACGCCTAATTTTTTTAAAAAGATAGCATAAATTATAACACAATTTTATATTATATAATATAACTGAAAAATTGCTTATTTGATTGCGTGTATTAATATGTTTAGTAAACGAGGTTACCGGAGCTATTCAGTGAAATATTATCAAAAACGATATGGGAATATAATAAATTTATCGAATATTAAATTCGATAAATTATCGTGCAAGACGTTTGCAGCCGAGAAACTATATATCCAACCACCGCCGAGCGTGATTGTCATCGTTATTAGTTTATCCGCTGCGTGTAACTTTATAAAACTTACACACCATATTGTTTTCAATTTCACGGGTTAATTTAAATTCAGGGGAGACACACATTACACACATTATAATAACATATTATATAAATATATTTTTCGTGTAGGTGTGTGTGTGTGTGTGTATGTATGTGTGTGTTTGTGAGAGTGTGGTAAACACTATAAAATTTATAGTCTGCTCTACGTATAAAACATTTTCTAGTGCTCAACTTCGAGTAGTTTAGACCGCGTGGAACTCGTAAAAACCAAGAACCAGCCGGGTTAGAAATAATAAACAATAAAATACAATTTTCTTTATTTTACACGCACTGACAAACTGAGTAACGCGCCGCACTCTTCTGTGACTATACTATCATATACTGCTAGTGCCGTAGTTACTGTCTATTAATACTACTGTATACTGTATAGGCGCGTTTCAGTGTCATAAACTCAAATACTTTTTTCGTTGTGTCACGGCGAACGATATACCGTCAAATTACCAGAGATTATATTTTCACGAGATGACGGTGCTAGCGTGACACGAGGTATTCATCATATTTTGATAAAATATTAACCGTTATCGCAAAATTGAATTCTTAAAAATCTCCGTAGGTACTTAACCTAACCTAACCTATATAACGTTGGATGTAAAATCAATAAAACTTATGAATCCTAGCTGAGTGTTGTTGTTATATTGTTATTATTCGTTGTTCTGATGACTTTTAATGTCCCGAGTTTGAAACACGTGCCGAGTTCAAACTATGCGGTGTGATACTGTTGTAATGCTTATCGTCTACAAAACAATATTTTGTTATTCGTTGACCGGCGAAGTATACTGGCAATTTCGTTACACCGATAAGTTGAATTTTGCACGGTAACACGGCGCTGATATAAATAAATGAATTAAACGTGATCAAATTAACTTATTACAACCGTAACAAAACATCATGGACTATCCTTAGCAACTAGCGGTAATGTCGAAATTCGTAGACTTCAAATGGCAAAACGCTAGTTTAACTGATTTAGTTACAAACAGTAATTGTTGAGGGTATTTTTTATCATGCGATAAAAAATAAATACATGCATATAAACATATTATATTTTTTTCGTAAAAAAAAAACAATTTTAGTATATGTATAGAACGGTGATTAATATTACGGTTCGTAAAAAAATACTACTTGAGCCTACGCCGACTTTTATCCAGTAAAAACAGATATATAAGTATTATTGATTTTTATTAATTTTTATATTATCTAGTAAACTCGAGTGTTAAATAACCAAATAGTTATTAACCCTTAACAATGGTGTTAAGAATATTGCTGTTTTCTGTAA
This sequence comes from Rhopalosiphum maidis, assembly GCF_003676215.2. Classification (NCBI taxonomy): domain Eukaryota; kingdom Metazoa; phylum Arthropoda; class Insecta; order Hemiptera; family Aphididae; genus Rhopalosiphum; species Rhopalosiphum maidis. The sequence goes on from NC_040877.1 coordinate 87,603,716, forward strand.
AATGTTGTGAAGTATGAAATACATGTGCGTCACCACACGTCATTCTTGTAAAGTAGGTACCTACACACAACGTCTACAAATGTGTGACCTCAGACTTATTACATTTGAAACATGTACGTACAAGCAGTAATCTCAACAAATTAAAATCGACAGCGTAGTTTAACTTACAGATCTTAAAGGATAAAAAATAGTTTCATGTATTAAATCGCGAACAAAAAAAAACAAATAAATAAAATAAACGTGTAGTACTAACCAAAACTAATAATAATTCGAAATATGCATTTTCACCAACGAATAACCGTTTCCAAAAAAACATACAATATTATGATACCTTAAACATATTCTGACGATTCGATAATTTTACAACCCAGCAACATATAGTTTTACTCGACAACTTTACATAGTATAAATAGCTTGTACAACATTACAAATTTTCATTAGGTTTTCATTAAATTTAAGTATCTCAGACCTTTAAGATGATTAAAATATTCTACTAAATTCGTTTGGGGCACTTCTTCATTGAAGTTATTACAGTATTTTATGTGATTCTTACAGTCGCCATTCTCATAATGTTATTTTCAGCTATTTAGAGCTTGGGATTGCCGCAAAATGAATTATTTTGATCAGAGCTTTATCAAACGTTTGATGAATTTTTTTATTAATTATTTTTCAACCAATGGTAGTTTGTGAAAATTATCCTACAAAAAAAAAATTTTAATCAGTAAAGTATAACACAAATCAATATTATCGTAAAATCAAAACATCTCACAATTTTTTCAAAATCATGCATATTTTATTTTTAGCCATTATATGTACATTATAGTCAATATAATTGTTATTTTTAACAAGCTTTACGAGGACCATGAGATACGATCTTTGCAATTTTTCAGTTGTACGTGTATTAAAAATTACAACAGTTAAATAGGTGTATACATTAAATTAAAGTTATGAAATAGTTCTACACTATTCAATATGCCGATTTTGTTTATTTGCTCGTTAGTTTTTCATCGATACGCTTTTATAATCTACGTACATTTGTTGTACATTTTATGGGTATAATTATTATAGTCCTTAGTTAAATAATTATTTGAAAATTTGTAAAATTAAATGTTTATTTATTAAACTAAACTCATATAAGTATATATTCCGGTTAAAATGATTAAATATCTGAAAAAAAAACGATAAAATTATTATTTTGTTAAATAATTTTAGCACTAAAACCTAAGTATAAAGTGATTTTTAACTAGAAATGTTCCTCAGAATCTAATTAAAGTTATCGTTCGTAATTATAATGTCATATCAATAATCGAATAATAACACATAAATATATTCTGTGAGATCATGGATGTCGGGCATTATAACAGATAGTTATGGATAGCCTACCCAATTAAATTTCAAGGGTAACCCTGAAAATAATAATTCACATCGAAATACTAGGAATTTTATTATAATAACACGTTATTAATATTATATTATCACGAGTTCAGAAAAACGACATGTTTAAATCACAACATCAAAATATAACGATAAATAATATTATTAACGTGGTCATTTGAAACGACTGTTTGTCGTCGTCGTTACGGCGGTGTGCGTCGTGTGTCGGGGCAGTGTGGCGTTCGGGTCATCCAGATGGCGGGCACAAAACGTCGAGCGCCGCGGCAGATCGGCCGACTTACTCGGACGTTGTTGACGGTAGTTCGTCTCCGAACACGTGCGCGGACGGTTCTTCTCCCCGCCGGGCCACCTCGTCGTACACGCACACCGCCGCCGCCGCCGCCGTGTTTGATTTTCGCCGAAGCAAATGAGTTTTCCCGCGATCATGCCGAGCGGTTTTCCGGCGGTTGCCACCGTCGTTTTATCCGTCTTGGCTGTACTTCAGCTGATGGCCGTCGTAGGTGAGTGCTGCACACATATTTTGGTTTTTTTTTTTTTTTATTTTTTATGTATAAATATTTGAGATTTTTTCCTTCACGCGACGGTAGTTATTGGAAGTCGTCCAAAAATTATACGTCGTCGACGGATAGCGAAGAACGGTAGGGATAAACTATGTTTTTTTTTTTTTGTCCGGCTCGAATGCTGCAAAAAGTAAATCTGATTTTCTACGTCGTCAGAGTATTTTTTGTCTTTAAAAGTATGCGTTTGAAAAAAACCTATTTGAATTCATTACAGTGAAAATATAAAAGTACACTTTTACACATGAAATACGGGAATTTTATTTCAAATGCATGTACTTTTCAACAACAAAAAACCATGGCTTTCGGTATTTATACAGATATCCTACCTACACATTTCTTTGTAGATCTTCGACAAATTACATGTAACTACGAGCACTGTACCAAAAAATTTTTTTGATAAAACATAATGAATACATAAATAATAACAAATGCGTCTCTTCGTCTATTTTTATAAAGCTTTTTGTATTAAAATGAAATTTCCATAATATAGATTAAGTACTAAAATACGTGATATCGTTATTTCAGTTAAAGTAATTTAATTGAAAACCGTAATTTTTAATGTCTCGAATACCCGGAAACGATTATACACCGTCGGATTTTAAGTGTATATTTTTTATGTGGAATAAATTAAAATGAATGAAATTCACCTTTCTCAGCTGTACATATTTAATACCTATCAAATTACAAGCCAATAAATTGATTGCTAGTCTGCGTACTCCAAAGTATTAATTAAATTACAGTGTTTTTAATAATTTAAAATCAGTTTAATTATAACCAATACACTATATCTATTGTGCCTGTTATTGGTCGTGACTTTAAGTGATACGGAATTCATTAATATTGTCGATTTTATGAAAAAAGTAAAAAAAAAAACATTACTAAGACCTGACAGTGTATGTTTGTCGTAATTACTTAGTTTCGATAATTTGTTAGTTATATTGAATTATTTAAATATACTGCCATTTGGTTGTATGCATATTTAAATATAATTCCATAAAAATTTCGTCTTGTATTTGTATAAGTTCTAATAAGCTTTTTAATCCAACTATTTTTCTTATACATTTAATATACTTAGTATATATACTAATTAAATTATGTATAAAAACGAATAACATAGATTTTATGTTTAACGTGTTTTCCCTCATCTACTAAAATATTTTTCTTTTACTCAATGATTGATATTATCAAAACTATAAATAAAATACTGTTATTAATTATTTATATAATTTCAATCCTATAACATGGTATTTTAATATATTAATTGTTCAATACGTATTATAAACGTATATTATATGTATACATCTATTAACATTTTCAAGAATTGTGGAAAACTAGTTTTCTTATTTCAATCGAAATATGTAAATTAAATTATGAATATTCATTATTCATAAATGTAATAAAGTTATACTATTTTAATACTATATAATATGAATATTATGTTTATTTCTCGACAGCGGTGATCATTTAATATTTTATGATTTTCACCTCATATACTTGTTATTAATATCTATTTTACTTTTATTCAATAAAATATAAAATTAACATGTTACAGACTGAATAGAAAGTTTCTAAAGTTTTTTTTTTTTTTAAGTAGGTACAACATATTATATAGTGCTTCTTGTATAATTATACGAAGTATGAATAAAATAATTATTATTATTAGTTGATAAAACAAAATATAACATTGTAGTAATTAATCAATTTTTTTTTTAAATAATATTATTATGGTATTTTTTCATTTATTTAAATTCAAACTTCATGAAATATTATTTTAGGTAATAATTTTTAATGGTTTTGTTTTTCAAAACATATTATAATTGAAATAAGAAACTCATAGTTTATATTTAATTTAAAAATATATAAAAAAAAAAAAATACTACATTATATTATTAGAAGCCAAATCATTAAAATACTAAAAATAATATTAGTCATTTGAAATAGGATTTGAAATAACTTGTCGGCGCTTTATTAAAGCAAATACCTACACAATCTGCAGGTGGTCTTGAACCCATCGGTAGTTAAAATACGAATAAGTATTTGTTTATAATAATACTTTATGTATTTCTGTATGTTTATTGTGGTAGTCAGCCTTGTGACCGCGTGTTAAGTTGATGTTTGTCAGAGGTTTGGTAGTTTACATTAGGTTTACCACACCAATTCAAACTTAATTCAGTATTATTGCTGCTTTCCAAAGTCTATTTATAAACGTTTACTACAGTATGTACTATGTGTGTACTATTTTAGAAAATAGTTGAATATACCAGCTACATTATATTACAATTTAGTACATGTCATTTTTCTTTTCTTTTCTTTTTTTTTTTTTTGTTTCGAAATGAGATAGACAGTAATATAAACAGTTACTAAATAACGTCAATAAGTAATACAAATATAATTACGTCTTTATGTTGTTTTTAATCATTTTAATACAATTGTGACATTTTTTATACTAATACTAAGTCCATCAATTTCTGAAGTACCGTTTTTATTTTCATTATTTGGACGATTTATGCGCCATTTTTATTACAAAACATAAAATACCTGACAAAGTATGAGAAATAAAATTACTGAATATTTACTGTCATAAAGAATTTTTGAACAATTGGTTTGTCGCGGTGTTATGAATGCCAAACGCTAAAATCATTTGGTTACAAAATTTAACGAAAGCAACACAATTCATTTATTAAAATAATGTTTGTTTAAATGAAAACAAGATTAAACATATTTCGATTATTTGAAGTTAAAAAGGAGAGTAAGAATTTGAATTTACTTCTCTAACACAAACACATTAAAATAATGACTTTATTGAATTTATTCATCTTATGAACTTCGTTAAATGTATTTTAAACAAACAATACTATACAACAAATAACGAAATTTCATCTAGAACTCTTGTTCAAAATCTGTTTTTCACAGTTAATCGTTTGTTTTAAAATTAATGTGTGATGTTATCATTATGTATTTTAGCATTTTATCTGTAACACACGCTGTTGAAATAAATTAAACAGTTATCAGGTTTATAAATAATCAATTAATTAGACTAAAAATAGTCGTCGAAATGGAATATGGGTGTGTGCGTGTATTTTGAATATTAATGGTCAAAGTGGTGATTTTGACGTAATCAGCGTAAATAATGAATAGAGCGTTTCGAAATGCTAATAAATCGATAATAATTACAATCGCCGTGTGGTGCCTATCACGGTGTGTTTTCAATTGAACGTTTAAAACAACAATATCGTTTTATTTACACCCAATAGTTGTGTGTACGTTACGATCCCGACGGGTAACGCACATAGAAAAACGAAATAATCAGCTGTTAACTCTGCGGCAACATGTTTACGAACGCGCATATCAATAACACGTCGCGATGATTACCGAAATAACGTACTTACATACAACTAATAGAGCCTCCCCCGCTTCTCCCAAGCCATAATCCCACGATTACTCGATTTTACGATAATATTGTACGTATGTGCGTCGGAAAACTTTTGTGGCACACAATTGCCCGTATGAGACGGCAACGTATCAAAATTATTTAAATAATGGATATTTTATTTTCCACGCGATCACTGAGGTTAAAAATAACGCTGTGTGAAATTACTAACTCGGGCAGAGTGATTTTGGCCTCTGTCGGAGAACGACTAAAGACACGGTCAATCGTCGCCGCGCGGTGTTTATAATTTTAACGAACACGAGGGATCGCGGGTATGTAAATATTTTGAGATAAAATCAAATTGAGTCTTCGAAACGTCAAGTACGGCGCGAATAAATGTTTCAAATAAATATACACAAATCCCCGAATTCGTAGAACAGTGTATTTAGATTTTGCTGACGCACATAGGTACCGTGGAATAGCGGTCAATGTTAATAATTAATATAATATGTTATTGTTATGAAATTTTCAAAAATGATGTATAATAACTGGAAAATTTAAATAAATACTTTAATACTGTCGCAAAACATAATATATCATATGTACACAATGTTTCAAGTAATAAAGAATTATTTTTAAAGATTTTCGTCATTTCAAGTTATTAGTTATCATGTTTTATATTTTTAATAAAAATACAAATAAGATGGAATTTTAGAATATATTTTTATATTATAATTATTAGAAATTCAAGTTCTTGAGAAATTCGAAAAAAATAATATTGTTTAAAAAGGTATATATTATCTTATTTCATAATGACACAAACACATAAATAATTTAATACAAAAAAATAATTAATCAATAATATTTCTATGTAGAATTTTTATAATCTCACCTGGCATTTAATAAAAAAGTTTGCGTTTAAAATATTATTCAAATAACAGAATTCTCAGTACGCCACGAGTATTCAGACAATGTGTGTGCTTAACATACATTTGTTTCCTTTATAAGTGGTTCATCTGATCAGTCAACATGGATAAATATTAAATATACAATACTATTATTGTTTTAAAAAATGCACTTTCTATGTTCAAAAGCGAAACTAGAACCGAAATGCTAGTGCAATGGAAAGCTTATAATATAAAGCTTAGTGAGCATAAATCGTATTGAATTATAATTAAATGACATTGAGATACAGTAAAAGTGTCGGGTAGTCAATACCCAGCACGTCCATGTCTGATCGTTCAGATTACGTCGTTATTACACGGTCAGATGTTGCTAATAAAAACATTTCAGTCTTAACCGATATTAAAGTTGTGTGCGAAATGAGTCAAAAATTCGGTTATTTTTAATCTATTAAAGAAGCCTATAATAACACCAATTATTTTTCTTCACACATCTTTTCTCACAAATATAATTAAAAAAATAAAATGATAACCAATTCATACTTATTAAAAAAACACAACATAAAATATTCAATACCTCTTGAATAACAAGAATCTACCCACTCGTGAGTGTTGTCTTTGCTAAATCCATTCATGGCAATCCTTTTTTACTCTAACCGAATAAATCAGAATTGTGTAGATGCCTTTTATTTAATTAAAACTTATTAGTCATTTCAAACCACAAAATAAATCATACATCACCGATGAATGAATTCTCTATTCATGTGATATCACGCTCATTATAATATACAACACATGTTCAAATACTCATTGTAAAAGACAATTTACAAATGGTATTTTATTCAATAGGATTATAAAATATAAAAATAAAAACTAACTAAAATATTTATAAACGTGATAACATTTAATATATTATATTTGAAATTACAATTTACAGGCTATTATATGCTTTCTCATCAAAACGATAGAACGCGTTCACAAATTCTATGTACCGATCTTAATGAAATTATACAAATTAATTATTGTACTCTACTACCTTGTTGAATGTTTAAATTGAGGCAGTTAGAATAATATGCTAAGCTGCTGATTTGTATCTTCATAATATCTAAAAAAACTACATATTTTAAAAATTGACAAGTTTTATTAACGTATTTTTTCATACTTTATGATTACAAAAATGAACAAATTTATAATAACTCATTTCCGGATAAAAGCTTCTAGTAAAAAAAAAAATAATAATAAAAATAATAAAAAATAAAAATTATGAAATGTTAAATACTATTTTCCTGCCTGGCTTGCTTTTTATCAATTTGAAATCTTTATTATGTATGCAAATCTGATAGGATGTGATTACAAATACCGAGAAAATATTTTAATAGCATATACAATCTTTTTTAATATTAATATCCTGTGTCTTTGATCGGAGACGATAAAAAAAACAATATCCAAAGAAAACCTAAATTTAAAGGAAATAGTTAAATGACAATAGACATCACTATTACACGACAAATGCGTGTACGTAAATATTTTTTTGTTGTATTATTATAAACTTACATTTATAATATTTTGTTTATTAATAATAATCATACATAAGGTAACTCAAATGCACTTTTTTTTAAACGAAGTTTTTTGTAAAAGAATAACTATTTATTTTGCTTATTTTTAATTGTGATATTGCTTCGTACTATAATATAATAATATGATAATAATTAGCTTGAATTCTTCAACAAATTTCTCATTTAATCTTTTTTTTTCACTTAAATACACTATATTTCAGTGTGTTCTGTTTAGACAAAATATAAGTACCTATATCAAAGTCTTATTTACATAAAATATTTAGGTTCTATTGGTTACGACTAGTAACGGTAATTGACTAAATTATACACTTATGTCGGAATACTCTGAATTGAAAAATTTACCACTAAAATATATCGTACTTTGAAGACATATTTTTTTCTCATTTAAAATTAGATCGATGGTATTATTGAGCTGAAAACATTAATGACGATTTGATGGTTATTATTCTGTCCAAAACCATGTCATTGCATAGTTGAAGTTGTATCCGTTACTCATAACAATCATAACTATAAAAGAAATCCATTTAATTAAAATGTACACTACTGGGAAATATAGAAATTGATTTTTCGATTAATTTGATCAATAAATATCATTAACATATTTCAAGGATTTACAATAAAGTTTCATTTCCACCGTACGTGGATATTATAACGATATCGTGATAGGACGAAAGCTTTTAATTGTTATCTAATCGTACACGTTTCTACCAATTATTGTTTAAGTCAGTTATAAGATTAGTTTTAGTTATATATGATTTTATTCTATGAGAAAATCGAAACTAAGCTTATGTGTGGGAGACATTTTCTAAAACGAACGTTTAAAGCTTCACCAAGTATATGTCATAATAAAATATAAATAATCGAAAACTAAAGGGTCTTTTGTTGGGTGGCGGTTTCAATGAGATTTCTGGAACTTTAATTTCCATTTAAAAAATAACGTATACTCATACACGTTAACGTTGAACAAAAAAGGCTTAAAGTAATAAATTATCGTCGTATGTATCTTTTTTTCGCTCAAGGAGTTTTTTCTCGCTTCTTTGTCCAGCGTAGGTACTGTTCTATACCAAAACCTACGAGGGGTAACCTTTCTACCAATATATATATATATATTATTCATGGGGTCGGTGCAGCTTTTGTTATCGAGCAAAATACCTGATGGTTTCGATAATTTTTTTTCTTCTATCGGTAAAAATTATCCATCATAATATGACCTGATAAGTTTTTTTCCAAATGCTTGAGGACGTTTTTTTTTTCTTTTCATATAATTTATATACCTGTGGAAGACGATTTTGAATTTCCCATTATTTTATCTACAAATAAAATATCTGTGCGAAACCATGAGGAAAATCTAAAGAAAACACCGAAGAAACATCTACATCGCAATAATTTCGTTCGGTCGGAGGCGTTCAATCTTTTTTTTTTGTTGTTGTTGCTGTAATATTTTTTACTAGATTTATATGTTCCATGACATTGCGTTACGAGTTATTGTTTGGAATTCGAAATCGTTATAATAACCAAGTTTTACGATTACATCCGAAAATCTGTTATTTTCTGCTAGTAAAATGCGTTATATTTTATTTTTCTCTTTTAACATTGCACCCTAAATACAAATTACTTACCTCTACAAACAGCACAAATATATGTTGTTTCTTTAAATAGCCGTACCTATGTATATATGATAATGGGTTACCGCTCGACTCTAATTTAGACTTTGAATAATTTACATACTATTTTACATTAGGTACCTACTACCTACACATAACATGTGTGTTTAATCAAATTTTCTGATCAAAGACCAATATTTGTTTCATAAAAAGAAGAAGATAATAGAATATAATATCTGAAGACACATTTTCAAAACGCTATCCCGTTTATTTTATCAAAACAATAAATTAACAAAATAACGCCAGGAATTGGTAAATTTAAAACGATTTATACTATTATATGCACTCACACGTGGGCATTGCGGTATACGCTCGACTAACATTTTATTAAAATCGATAAAAAACAAATAAATTACGATAAAAATGATTAGAAAAGTTGTATTGCTTGGCACCTGCATAGTAGATATATTATGTATAGGTAATATTTTTAATTAATAATATGACTACACTGGAAACTCTCGCGTACACATTAACGCATAACACACACTCAGATACGTGTAATATACGTATATTGCGTTTGTATGTGTAATATATGTGCATTATTGAATATTTGGGTCAAATTAATAGTATATGTTTTGTATAAGTTATATATTTATATTGGTGCACGGGGGTATTTCGATTGAAAAAGTGTGGCCGGTTGTCATGCCACAAATAACAGAAAAAAAAATGAAATTTATCACCCGGTTTTTTAACGAGCAAATAATTAAATTGGATTAATTAAACGTCTGCGCCGGCTATATTGTTGAAATCACCGTATACCGTGGTATAGGTGCGATCGAATCAATAACGTCGTTTGAACGGTCGGTTTCCGTGTAAAAACCGAACCGGCACGGTAATACTTGAAATGTTTTTGAATAATATTTATACTTTCGTATAATAGTAGTATAGTTGCGGGTAGGTATCCGCAGACGTCGGGTGAAATCGTCGCCGAAAATGGACAACCGTCCCCGTCGTGCCGCAGTGTACTACATAATAATAATCGTATACGCACATCCGCACATCCGCACATCCGTTGTCGCACGGTGTGAGTGTTGCTTAAAACGATCATTTTTTTTTCCGCGCACAATAGCAAATCCCCTGAAAGTATTTCTCGTAGACGCATAAATTTCGTGGACGGTTATAGCGGAGGCAGCCGCGTGGGGTGTCAAAACGGGATAGGCAAAAATTGGTAGTCCGACCGACCGACTGGCGACTACAGCGCTTATATTGCAACAATATACATAGTTAATATTTTTTTCTCGTTTTGCGATTTGTTTTCGGGGACGGTGAACATTCCGAAAAGCACTAAACCGCAAACATTGATATAATATATTAATATATTATGTAAAATAGCACATTATTTATCTCCGCGTTTCTCTGCTCTGTCCGCCACCGTCCGGTGTTTTGAAAACGTACTATAAACGATCGCGGAAATAATACTTTAAACGTTATTACGTCCCCATTTTCCAGCTACGATTAAACGGTTAAGGATCGATCTCATGACTGGTACGACGGGTACTTGATGACTATTAGTACCTGGTTAATGCTTGCCATACAGTACGCAGGTACTGCACATGTATTAAAAATATTACGAAACATGTACATATCTCGTACGGTTTTATCTGTGAGTTGTGTGTTTCCTATAGATATTTTCAATAAATCTAATATACCTATTTATTGGGAATAGAATAAATGTGAAACAAGTGTATAACCATACACTCGCACGGCGTTTTAAGTAGGCAATCGAGCTACACCGTGTGGATTATGAATCTTTTATTTTAACTAAATAATAATAATATGATTATCGTTATATTATTAATATTAAATATGATATTTTGTTAGAATATTTCAAAAACAATAATATAATCGAATAAGTCTAAATTAGATTAATTTTTTTACTATAACGATCAGCCTTGTGCAAATGTACTGAAAATATATTTGTGTATTCGTCAGTCAAGGTATTCATTCTGCAACTACATAATACATATTTATTTATAATATAATCAATTTCTCGTATGCATATCAATATTATCATACGATCATTGACGCACTTGTATTACTACATTGATTGTCGGAATATTCCTTTTATTGATCCATTTAACGCATAGTGAACGTTTTATTTTTTTCCGCTCATTGCATGAAAATATTAGCCCAACTAATAGGATTTGTGCATCTGTACATTGCTTTTCATTTTTTATTTTTCAAGAGAAGTATATCAGAAAATAAAATAAAATAAGCGTATTATAATATTATGAGAATAAAAATGGCAATCATTTTTCCATACTTCACGGGTGTGAAGATAAGTGTCCATTGACAAAAGTCAATATAAAATACACCTAACCTAAGTTGATGTAATTGATGTAATTAATTTTTCATATTTCTCATACTCAAGCCTATGAAACGTGATTAACTAAGTAGTTTAAAATGTTAAAACCAATTTAAGAAATTGTTTTATTTTTTTTGTTTTTTTTTAATTGTTGAGCTAAACTAGTTCACTATTTTTTCTAATTTTACATATTTTCCAAGACATTTTAAATTAATAAAGAATCCGTGATTTTAATAATTTAGATTTTTCCTATTCTTTTACAAAACAATCAAGTTCAATTTGAGTTTATACATTCATTAGGTTATTAATAAATAATTCATTTTTTTGTTTAACCAAGTGTATACAGTTATTTCATATTAAAAATAAAAACAGATAAATATGCCTGGATTTAATAATTAAGTTGATATGAAAATGTGATTTCCTGAGCCACTGAAAATAGTTTGAAATAATAAATTGAATTATTTTTAAACTTAAAATAAAATTATACACTTATTTTTAACCAAGTAAAGTTGTGTTAATATTTTTCTTTATAATGTGAAATATTATATATTATAAAACTTAATATTATTAGGTTAACTTAAAACTACTGTAAATAAAAAAAGTATTCACAACTATTATATTTAATTTAAAATTCTTAATTTTGATTTAATTTATCCATTCAAGTTAATTCATATTCACTTATCGATCATTAATTTATTATTAGGTATTAATATATCGCTACCGTTTTGGAAACTAAGGGCCTAAACATAAACATTATATTATCATTATCAGATAGCCAATCAACATTTTGGATAAAAAAATAATATTATGATATTATATTATACTATAAAAAATGTATAGCTATACAAAAACGTCCATGAAGGTATGCATGTATAATCACGGATGCCAAACGGTTGGCGGATAGGGTAAGGTGCGAGTTGCACACGTTAAACTTTATCAATTCTACGTGTATTCTTCGTGTACAATATGTGTTATTTCTTCCGTGTGTACTGTCTTCGTCGTCGCCGACGCCGTAAAAATAAACAAAAGATGGCGAAAACCGATAAATTCTTACTCTAAATCGAATTATATAACTCGGCACTCGGTAGAACGCGTATCAAATTAAATTTTGGTGTAAAGTAAATTTTGGCGGGAAAATATTTTACAGTAAACCAATGTTCTTTTCACAAAACTAAACAAACATCCAACAAACGATTTTAGAAAAAATAATATGGAACGACGCGTTAAATTAACTGCACACCGATTAAATATACTGCTTTTGAGTTTAAGGGAGCTATTTATTTTTTTTTTTTTTTATTTTTTAAGATAATAAGCGTAGAAAAAGTAAGTCGAAGGCAGTTTAACTGGATTACATCGGACAAGCGCTAAACATAATAAATTCGTATTTTAATAAAATATTTATTCAAGAATTAAAAACCCTCTTCGTGAATAATTATAATCAACAAATTATTATTCTTACGTAAAGTACCTTTAAAGTGTCTCTATGAAAGATGAAGACGTGTATGGTGTACAATTTTAATGCGTTATGCTTGCATGTCAATAAGTAACATTTAAATTCCTAATAATACAAAGTCGCTTCAAATAAGACTGTTGATAGTGGCTTTACCTGTGAAATGAACTGTTTTTGTACTTGTGTGTTTTTTGACGGGAATATAATACATTATCTATAATACTAATTCAACAAATTATTTATGTACACCAAATAATAATGATTAAATAGAGCTTACAAATATAATACGCCCAATATAATATTTATACAAAAACGGTTTAGAACTGTAGAGTACTCCTATCATATATTTGTATTTTTATTCATTTTTTGGCAACATTGTTAACTTGGCCTTATTCTGTTGTTTGTAAAAGGTCATTGCACACAACTCTCTCAATACAGCCAAAAAATAAAATTCAAATAAAGGAATTAATATTATTTTATATCTCAATCTACGTGTATAATAGCTAACACGTAAATATTTTATATTAAAAAGATATAACAAACATCAAACAACTGTACTATTATATTAATTATTTAAAGTAATAAATGCAAATAGTAGAATAGATATTAAATAGTACATTTTCAATTTTCTTCGAAGTCGTCTCCGCATTCTCTAAATTACGGATTTAATATATTTTTCAATATGGGTTATTGTACATATTTTGTGTTGTAATTTTGAATTTATTTTACACATAATAAAGTTACAACGGAATCACGAGTTTAGGTATTTTACGATTTTGTTCATATTAATTTATTGACTGGCATGATTAAAATAATTCTAAAATTAGAATACAACAGAAACTAAAATATGTACCTCTATTGTTTGTACAATCGTATTTTTACGAAATAATAAGTTTCTAATAATAATCGTATTTAAAAATTATAGTTTTTAGTTTTTATATATTTTTCAACAGTTTGTGTCGCTAAAAATATTTTATTTACTTCAAATGGCTATACTACTGTCAAAGGTATTTTTAATTTAAAATAATATATAATAAATTAATATATTATGAAGGTAAGTTGTTGTGTGCATACTACATGATACATTATTTATTCTGATAAAATGCTTGCAGTTTTGAACTGATGTATTAATATTTTAAAGTATTAATGTGAATATATAATAACAAAATTTCATGTAATTGTATCAATTTTAATCAAAAACCTATTCATTGCTATTTTAATTATATTTGAAGTCCTGCTTCAAGTTGAATTGGTTTTACCAGATAATATCGTGAATATTCAAGCATTATTTAGTAATTATTTCGATAATTGTCTTCAAGTATATATTTGTATTTTATGTTAAAAGTTAAAAAATTAAGTAGAGATATCGCTTATTATAATGTATACTTTGTTTAATTCAAGTAACATTACAAATACGATTAATTATAATTATAGAAGTGCATTTTGTGGTCTAAGATGAATAAATAGTTACTAAAAGGAAAGTTGTGTAAATTACCTAATTAAATTAGAACATTATTTTTAAAAGAACTCAACAAATATTGCGTAAATCTAAAGTTATGAAATGCACAGTGAAGTAAATATGACCCTGTAAAAAAAAACTTTCCAACGAATGATCTCATGAATGGAAATATATTATAATTAATTTGTAATGAATGTTATAAGTTTTTCAACTTTTTCTAAATAGTATTACAATAATGTATATTGTCTTAAAGATACCGGTCATCCTTAAATTACCGATATCTAGTGTTACCAATTAAGATTAATTCATTTTCTCAATTTTTCACCATTCATGCATTAAACATTTAGGCGCATAACACAATTAATAAAACCTTAATATGAAAAACAATCAATAAATTCAATTAATTGAAAAATACGATTTTAAAACGATGATGGTTTTGTTCGGTTTGAGTAGTGAAATATGACGACTACGATAAGCATCCAAATTAGAGCTAATGGGTTTATCTCACGAGTTTTTTGAAAACATAATTAAATAACTTGACTATGAGATGAAGTCAAATTCATATATTTCTAATGAAACTTATTATTATGCTGATGATAATTAATGTGTAATATTTTCAATTAACATTCTCTATAAGTATAGAGAGCACTTCAAAGGTACTGGATATTTATTTCCTTTTAAGCCTAATATTTTCATAAACGTATGTCAAAAAACCCATGAATAAAAATTAAAAAAGCACTTCGATTTTATTATTATTTTTTTTTATTAAGTTATTATGTTATGAATAAAATATGTTTTTTGTTAATATTGAAATATTTGCTTATTTACTTTGATATATATTTCATAATCCAAAAATTCTTAGACTTGTAGCTTGAGAAATTTAACCGAGTTAGCGTAAAGTTCCAGATAAGCTTAAACATAAGAATGTCTGTATTTCATTTTGGAATAAATCAAATTAATTTTAACTTTTTATTAAAAATAAAAAATATTATAATATATAATTATTATTAACAACTGTACAGTTAGTTTGCATATTGGAAAAATTCTTTTAAATTTCTCATGACAATATCAATAACATACAGTGAATTGTAATGAAATGAAGTCAATAACTATTTTATAGGAAAGACAACCGAATGAATGCCGTAAAAGAAAATATACGAATTATTTTGAAAATACTTTTGCGTGTACACTCACCGTGATATTCACGACACCGTCGACGACGATAATAAATCGGATACTGTTCGGTCCTTTGAATCATCGTTTCCGTTGTATTTAATTCACGAGCGTAAAAAAAAAAAAATAAAAAAAAAATAGTTACCTCACAATAGGAAGTCATTATACGAACTTGGGAAAAAAAAATAATAAAATATATCTTTCGTTTCCGAACGTTTTAGGAATTTCAATTTCCTCCATACATAGGAATTCAGTGTTTCTCCTTTTATTTTTTCATCGTATTATTTCACCAGTATTATTATTATTATTTATGAAACGGGTTGGAAAGGACGCGCGCGGTGATGGTCGTTACCAAGGATAGGTAAAAAAAAAAACCTTATACTCGTGATTTACCTCGAAAGTAGTATAGCCCGAGCTTGGTGATGGTTTTTTTTTTCAGGTGGGAATATGCGTCTTGAACGGAAGTCCCGCGTTTAAAGTTAGCGGCGGTCGTCTGTAGATGGTTGGGGAGAATTGGACGGTGGCGAGGATCAGAGACATTGACGTGCAACAGCGAATGACTTAATTAGTTTGTTTGGTGGCGGAAAAGCAAAAGTAATTCGGAAATGGAATGGAATTGGAGTTACCAGCGGGATTTGGCAAAATGCGCGACCGCGCAAAAATTCGTTTACTTTTTTTTGTTTAATATGCCCACGATGCGTTTCACTGCGTAAACTCTCTTCTGTATCATATTATAAACACACGCGCACGCACACACACACACAAATAAGATGCACAAAAGTGATATAAAACATTAAAATGACAAATGATGCACCGATGCACTTACAGTATAATAATATTATATAGATGCGCGTGTATGACTAGTGGATAAATCCAAACGAATAATAATTGCTTCGCCCGACTGTCGGGGACCAAATTTATAACTGACTGACAGACTGACGGACGAGATCTTCTGTTAACTTTGTATAATCGGATTTCTGTCCACGTCGAATTTTTATGTACAATTATAATATAATTATACTATGAAGATTGGGACCATAATCTGATATAAAAAAAAAATATTTTAATAATAAATTATTAAATTCAATATAGTATTGAGTTAATATTAAACCTAACTAATGTTTTTTAATAACCTAGTTTTTGATGATTAAACAATTATAACTAACATAATGATATTACTCACTGTATTACCTTATACCCAACTTTGTCGGGCAAATAATTATATTTTGAACGTGGGATATATGTATAGAAGATGATCCAGCATTAGTTATATTCCATTTAAGTGTAATAAATTCGTGGAAAAATCTACTCAGGTGTACGTTTGCCCAACAATATGAATGACATGATGTAAACAATATACACTTCTATCACAGACCAGTAAGTGCTTCTGTAGAAAGATTATAAGAATAAGACTGATGGTGACATAGGTGTATTTTTAATTTATGTTTCATCATCATTTTTATTTTGTTGTAATCAACTAGAAAATAACAAAGACTAGATACTGTGGCTTATACTGGATTCTATGAAATCAATACAAGACGGTAGGTATGTGAAGAAAACAATTAATTTATGTTTCGTATTTTAAAATTTGTCTGATAAACAGTAAAAAAAAAAAAAAACTACAAACACCTGTTATGCAGTTCATTGTCTTTTGAAGATACGATTGTACGCATCCGCCGCAACGGAAAATGTATTATAATCTTCTAAGACGAACGTGTGTGTGTGTGTGTGTGTGAAAACAAGGCAATAATATAAATGACAAATACCCGAAGGCTGTAATACGTTTTTTTCGTAACTTCTACATAAAACACTTTGAATCATCGCTACCATATTACGACGACGTGCGTCGATATATTCGATGTAAATATTAGTAATAAATAATATTACAAAACACAACTGATATATGATGTATAATAGTACTAGTACCCATTGTATACGTATGTAACGTATTAATACATTTTTTTTTAATTTCGAGTAACTATTAAATATTTCATATTTATTTAGCAACAGATAATCACTGTTTATTCGCCTTGGGGTAAATCAACGATAGTTCCTGATTGAATAACCGATCGTATTGGAACGGATTTTACTATTCCGACATGAAAAAAAAAATTAAACAAAAATTTACTTCATCGGTATTAATGTGAGTAAAACGTCTCCACTGTAAACGCCAATCTATACGGCGTTTTATATTTCAATGGAATGATTAAATATTATGCAGAGTTTACATGATACGTTTTTTGTTAGTTAAATAATTAGTTCTTATTTAATATTTATTTTAAATTCTGTTTGTTTGTATTGTTCTTAAGATGAGTAACCCACGCACTATACTATAAAATTTTTCTGAAATGTACAAAAAAAATCAATGAAGATTATTTCATTCTACTGAAACATATTTAGTAGCTCAATATTTTTAGATTTTTTTAAGACGAACGCGTTTCAATTTAAATAGTATGATAACAATAATTTTGTTATTATTATTCCAAAAATGTGATTTTGTCCGATTTTAATGTATATAATATGGTTAAATTAAAATTTCTGTTAACAATTTAAGTGTATTTTATTAGTTTTTACAAGTTAAAATCACCTAGTGTTAGTAGTGCGAAAATAATATTATGCTCGGATTTTTTTTTGAAAAATTTATATTTTTAGAATTCATAGGAAGCAACGACTGTTTTTGCTTTTTAAACAGGATGTATTTTTTTTTTTATGAAATATATTATTTTTAAGAACATAACAAATTAAAATTTTTCATCGAAAGCATGTTATTCTCAACATAATAGTTAAAAATGTCCTGAAAAGATATTCGCTAGAAAATCACAGATAATACATTATGTATTCTACATTATTATAATAATTAAATAATATTAATAACTTATAATAAAATAAACGCAATTTTTTTTAAAAAATTAATCAACCCACTATTATATTGTACTTAAATTAAAATAAATTAATTTGATATCAGTATCAAAAAACATATTATAGAACAAACTTATTAATAATATATGCTGATAGACCGTCACTGCTAAACACCCATTTAGCACCTACTTTATAACAGAGTATTATCCATTATTGTAAGTCAACCTTTTTTTATTGTTTAGTTTATATATATTTTCGTATAAGTATACCATATATAATTACATTAATTCTATACAAAATATGTAAGTATTAAACAAATCATAAATACAATATTCTAATACAATTGGTTAAACCTACGCTGCTAACATTTTATTTTTTCTAACATTATTTTCACGATTTAATATTATAATATTATGATTAAGGAAGAAATAATGCTCATGCATTATTCCTCTGTGTTAGTAACAAGCGAATATCATTATTATATTTTAAAATATTTTTTGTGTTTAATCTTTAAAGTTTAAATTAAGCAAATTGTAATATAAATATAATTATAAATTCCATTTAGTATTTAGTAGTATTAATTTCAGTGTACAAAGCCAAAATTAATTTAATAAAAATGGGAATAGATCAGGTATTAATTATACAAACGTACAATTGTAATAGTGTTAGTAGCTAGTAAGAGAGAATAATTGGCTCAATCTTTTTACCGGAAAGATAATATATTACTGATTTGCAGATAGGTGTAGCAAATTTTCCTTTCTTAAGAATCTACATTTAACTCAATAAGCGTCTGTCCTACGGTCATTCTACGTTAATAGCTTATACACAGAAAAATGGTTTTATCTAGATCATAACCTATCCCAAAATATAACGTTCGTTTAAGACTTAACATTTTGAGTTCCAATACCAATCGTCAAAATATCTTTGAGTATATGTGTATAAATAATTAATATTACGGTCGTGTCACTTCTATCGATTTATCATAATATATCATGTGTGATAGATAATTTGAGATAATATTATATTTGGCTCTATTAATATCTGTTAAGATAAAAAATCATTTCTATATTATATTAAACATGCGTCGTTCTAATTTTCAGTTTAAATCTTTAAAGATCACGCTTCACGTGATTTTTGAGTTGTCAAGTTATATTTTTCCCAAACCGACGATAGGGACACGATCTGAATTTCTGAATGACAAACAAAAATACATTTACATACTTTGAACTCATATCGTATGTACGTGATAGTAGACTAAATATACGGTAAATACATATTTATGTATACTGATGTATAATATATACAATATTTATTTAAATTGCATACGGTACTTTCGTAATTCAGGATTTATGCCCAAAGTTCGAACAGCGTTTTCTGAATACAATGGGAATCAAAGAGAATGCAAAAGGTTTTCACTTGTTTGGTTGCAATTGTCGAAGTTGCCATGCACAGCCAACGGAGGTGGAAGAAACCCTCCGGCCGTGTTTACCGAACAGGTGGCATATACATACAAGTTTTCTTAGAATACATATTATACGACAGAAAAAAGTTTTCCATATGACTTTACATTACAGTAGTTTTTACTCAACTGATTGTCCAGAAAATATTATTATTATTTTCATTTTATTTTTAGTGGGGGAGGAAATTACGGGAATTTCTTATTAGGTAGTATAGTGTATATATGTTTATATAAATGAAACGATTTACCGGCAAAGTGGATTAGAACTCGTGTTATTTTTAAATTATTTCATGTATATATGAGTGTACACTGTACAGTGTCACATAATATAATATATGATAATATTATACAATATTCATATTGGTGTGCGTGTGCTTTGCCGATATAGTACGCATGTTTCTTAAAAAAAAAATTAAATTTGCATAGAGGAAAACGATCAAAGAATCATAAAAAACTCTGTAGGTATAACATGTTTTTGATTCGTTGTTGAAAAGTTTAAGTTGTATTCCAATTAAAATAAACCTTCATTTTTAAATAAAACGCGTACTTAAATAGGTACTTTTATTATTTCATTATATGATTTCTGTACAGAAACACATTCTTCAATTTAAATGTGATAGTGTACATAATTTTTTTTTTTTTTAAAATAAAATCCAATTCCAGTCGAAATATATTTTTTAAGGCATTACTTTATTTTATTCCAATACGCATAAAATTGCTTTAATATAAAATAAAAAATAAACAATAGTATCATAATATTCTAAAACTAAAAACATGTATCCTAAGGGGTCGCAATTCTTTTTTTATTCGTGTTTTCATAATTATTCAACCATGTGGGGTTTCATTGAACGGGGACTTTTCTTAAGATTACCTATTATTAATAATTCTAAAATATAATATTTTCGTTTGAAGTCATTTTTTTTTATTTTCGCTGGTTAACATACCGTGGACATTTTACCAATGCATATTACTCTTAAGTTTTTATATTTTTAAACTTTAAAAAATATTAACTATAAATTATACCGTCAGATGAAATCTTACCCTCCGCCCATCAACAGTATAGCATGGTAAAAATGTTTTTCTCCACGGTATGCAGTTTCCATAAACTACGCTCCTTGCGTGATCCATGTACACCTTTCACAAATGTTCTATTCGATAAACCATAATAAATGTTTAACATTTAATGAAATTTACCAAATTAAATATAATATATAATAAATATATTGTACATTATTGTACACTAAAATAAATTGTACATTTATGGAAAAATATAGTTTGGGCATAAAATATGCTATATATGCCATACATAATAAAATTATCCCATCACATTTGACATTTTTATATTGTTAGTAATCATTAGAATTTTGTATTGCAATAGTGTTATAATATAACTAAAATCGAATAACAACCCACTATGCCTATTCTTAACATAATCAAACAAATTACAATTTCAGTTTAATAAAACCACGTTATTATTATTTTTATTGGATTCCGTATGACACTGCACGTCATAATACCTTATTTGTGCAGAAAGTTTTTTTTCTTAATTTATTATAACGATCGTGAATTTATAATTAAGTATCTTTTAGGATCTTCGATTTACCAATTACCGTTTCAAATATAACGGATTGGAGCATGGAAAAATTGACACTGTACTTTCTAAAGGCCACCGCGTCAAGTTTATTGACGATACCATTTGAACTGAATAACTTTTTTCACGTCCAATATTTTATTTTTTTATTTTCTCTCCGTTGCCAACCACAAAATATATTAATTTAATGTTATACCTATAGTTAATTACAAAAAAAAAAAGGAAAAAAAAACATCTGCACAAATATTGTTAAATTATTTTACATCAGACTTTTTCAAATTAAAAACGAAAGTACACGCCACTTTACGCTCTCGACTTATTGATGACTATATAAAGTCATCATTATACCGTTTTGAAACTACATTTACTTAAACAATAGATGATTTTTTATCATACGTCTGACCTTATTGCCTTTTTTTTTTTATAAAATAGTATAAAAACTTGTTTCTGGACGCATTTTATTAAATAATATGTGTACGGTACGTAGTAAGTAAATATAAATTCCAAACTTTTCGAAAACCAAATATTTTATCTTAAGTAAATTACACGTATTTTGGTTTTAGTTAAGTATACGCTTTTATTCTAGTGGGTATTTAAAATTGTAATTCGTTTGCAGACTATTCTCGCATATAATTACATTTTCGTTTTATTAAACTTTTGTTTTCTCAACAATACGAAAATAATAATTATTTTTCATGAACGTATAGCGTTTACTTTTTATTTTTGTAATTCGTACACGTGTATTACGTATAATTATATAATAATTCGTCATAACTACTAATATGAGTACTATA
The DNA here is from genome assembly GCF_003676215.2 of Rhopalosiphum maidis. Lineage (NCBI taxonomy): Eukaryota > Metazoa > Arthropoda > Insecta > Hemiptera > Aphididae > Rhopalosiphum > Rhopalosiphum maidis. The sequence goes on from NC_040877.1 coordinate 87,626,274, forward strand.
CTATAATATGTCATAATTATTGTATTCTTCGTAAAAAATGTACTTCTTTCGCTTTGTTCATTTTAAACAGTAATATTATAGTCACTCTATAATAAAGGTGTACACTTATTATGAATAAATTCCACTTAGAAAAAACAAACTAAATATTTACTTCGAAATTAAAAACGTCGAGATTTTATTCTGTTAGTTTTTTTCACAGTAATTTATTAATATTTCATTTCTATTATTATGACGGAGGTCCGGTCATCAAGTAGCTTAGTAACTGTATAAATATATGAAATATATTATTTTATTTTATGTAGTGAGTTAATGCAATATAATTTGTAATATTTTCACATTTTGACCATTCGAAAATTATTAAAATCTTCAATAAATTCGTATACGCGTGGATTCGCAACTCACGTTGATTTTATAGACTTCTCGTTTGGCAGTGAAATATTGGCATACTTAGGCTGGCAAATAAATATTTATATATAACTCACATATTACGCACAAATCCTTTCACCGTAATACGTATAAGCTATCTAAGATTTTTCCGTCGTTATTTTTGCGCCTCATATCTTATTTATAAGTTACCATAATATAACATAATGGTACACCGATGACGGTTAACGGTTAATGCAGTCAAATGTTGTAAAAAAATGTATTCATACGATACGACGAAGATACCTAAGAGTATTATCAAACAATATTTTTTAAGAAGAAATAAACTTTCAGACTATTATTATTACACATACATTACATTTGCGTTCGGAACAGTACCTATATATATTCTATTATCGTCGATATCTTGTTAAATTGATTTCAATTTTTTTTTCTATCGATTATTTTGTTTATAATTATTATGCATTTTTTTTACACGTTTAGTCTCACTCATATGTATTACAAAAACCGTTGTCGTGTGACAGTAATAATACGCACTGAGAATCGTGCTTATGTAACTATTGTTGTACACTATGTGTTTCAGTTCCAAATGTGTTGTTCTCGCAACAATTAAACAGTAAAAAAAAAAAAACATCTGGTGGCAAGTGAATTGGTTAAAGGGTGAAAGAGTAGAATTCAATATATTATATTAATAACGAAAATAAATTATCAGACACTGATAGTAATTATAATATTATTTCGGAATACCAAACCCAAGATATTTTATCAAACTATTTTTATATTTTCAGAATACTCATTGCTTAAATTATTGCAATAACTTAATAATAGTATACTTCTAATAAGTTTATAAAATATTGTATTAAAATTTAAAAAAAAAAAAAACATGAATTATAAGTTTAATAATTTCCTTATTAAATTAATTTATCCTCTCGATTGTATTTTACACTAACCATTTAATTGAATAATATAAAATGTGCAGGAGTGCTACATGCCTGGATTTGAAAACACCTTTTAATTGTTGTACTGGTTTCATACAAATCGAGTAACATTAAATTAATAATTAATTGACTAAAAAACAATAAATTTAAAAAAAAATAAAATTTCCTTGTATGAACGTTCTACCCAGTGTTGTATAAAAAATGTAGTGTAAGTGCGTTTGAGTGCATATTATAATAAGCGTGTCGCTATACATTTAATATAATATTGTTGATGACGAGTAATGAATTACTCATGACTACGACAGTTACGTATTAATTCCTATAAGTTCAAATGACTGTTTTAATTAGTCGAATCGTGTTATTTTATTCTAGACTGCTGAAATGAGAGTTACATGATCGGTACATGCTCCTAGAATAATATGCGACGTGTTAACAGCACGAAATCTACGTATTATAAATGTATAATATATTATATTGTGTTATCGTAATGATTGTAGATGATTTCCGAGAATCCCGAAAAAAGTCGTTTAAATGCAGAAATACTGTAGCAGTATTGCTATAGCAGTGTACGGTCGATTACCGTTTGGAAGCGAACGAAGAGTGGATGGTGTCGTCCCGAGAGAACGGGGTAGTTCGCCCCGCTCCCCTCTCCCGTTTCCTGTCCGCGGAGCACTCATTAATTTAACGCATATTAAAATGTTAATTTCGCTAACCCCTATCCTTTGACACTGCAGTGAGCGACGAGAGAATAAAATATACGAAAAAAAAAAAAAACAAAACAAAAACCCACTCTTGTTTATATTCTGTTTTATTGTTCCAGTAAAGCGTTTACCCTCCCTCTCGTCCACACCGCACCTAAGCAAAAACACGAACACCTATCAACCCGCAACGCACGACGACCCGGCAATTTATAATACCTCCGCTCTGCGCCTCCACCCTATCGACCACAATCGACATGATATTGTATAACATCACGCGGTGTGCTCGGCGTCTGACATCATTTTTAAATTTATAGTCATTTCTATGAGACTATAACTTTTTTTTTTATATATATATATATATAAAAACAATTTTTATCTTAATAAATATTTAAATGTCCTACATGTTTGAATCGTATAATAAGATTTTATGATAACACAATCGGTAAACCGGTTAAAATTGTTTACGCTCGTCGGCTTATAGTTTTATCGAAATGAACTTTGGATATTATACGCGGCGCGTAGATTTTTAGGTACTAAAAAGGTATACTCGAGGGCGACCGGAAACGATTTAACGTTATGGCGCTTATTACGTATGTATTGTAATTATCATCATCGTTACAATAAAACAGGTACTTAATTCGATTTTTAACGGCAGGTACGCGCGTTCGACGATTTCGGCACTGATACCGTTTGTAGAATACCTATCGAATATTTATAAACATTTTTTTGACTAAGACAAAAAACAACAACCGTAGCATAGCGTACTATACTAACATCCGTGCAGCGACGCCGGCGAAAGGTCCGGACGAGAATCGAACAGGTCGGAAATATTGCACACAATATGTTATTATAATATATGCGCGATGTCGAACGTTCAATTATTCACCTCCGGGGAAATTATTCGTTCGCGAGTTTTTGTGTTTGTTCTTTGCGTTTTCGCGTAAATAAAAACACGGCAAAAAAGCGAAAACATTCTTGTACGTACGTACAACGCATACATACACCGACCGTTCGAGATACCCCTACCTACACTGCTGAGTGTTGACATATTACTCTAGGCTAGTGGTTTTCAACCTTTTTTTTTTTTTTTTTTGAAAATGCGACGCATATTTTCATCTTTTTATAAAATAAACTGTCACTGCACACCAAGTCGCGCCGACGTTTCGGGTCGGCTAATACTAACGACATTACATATTTCATTGTGATTCAGTCTTTATATTATGATGATATACATTTTCACCGGATTACCTGACAATCTTTACATTACCAATTAGTGCTTCACTTGTACGTCTCGTTATTGTCCCATTAATGTTTTATTTTTTTTTCACATCACAATGATCGATCAAATTTAAACATATCGTGTTTGGTCATCTCCAGATTTGTATTTGAAAAAAAAAAACCAATACAGTTCCGATGCTCCCGTCACGCCACGAGGTGATTCACTGTGCGTAAGTCGAACAAATGAAAACTATTGAGAGTATGAGAGTAACCGTATAATTATAGGTTTTTTATTTTTAAACTATTCGGCCTTTCGGACTAATAACCTTTATGCGTTTTCGGCGTCTGCACTGTAGCACGTGACTCGTGATAAATTATTGTAAGAATAACAAAAAAATAAAATACGAAATCGCGCCTGTTCATAATATCATCATATATAGCAATAGCTGGTATATGATTTTCCGGGTTATTCGCGCGGAGAAGGATTTACGAGCGTGGAATATTACACGGGGAAGTTTAATAAGAACGGCGGTTTGTGTTTTTCGGACGCGCGTCGTCGTCGCCGGGAAAATATAATTTATCTGGCGAGTATAACGCTGAAAACGTGAATGCGTTTGTTCGCTACACATCCACCGGCGTGCGAGTGGTGCAATAAGTCCGAGTCGATCTTGTTTTGCGTCGCCGCCGCCGGTCACTGCAGGTACATTCGATCTAGAAAACACATGCTTCGTTTAATTTACAACCACACACGTGTAAGGATTTAATAACGGCTCGGGGTCTCAAACGAGACTTATGTAGGTTTATATGAACATTTACGGAGGGTTGGCCGTGTATTGTCATTAACGTTAAAATACACAACTATTTGAAAATAAACGAAGAATAATATAATATGTACCTCCGCGCGAGCACAGAATATTACGGTAAAATTGCTGCTAACGACTCGATGTGCTTCGAGACTTTGTGTTGTGTTTTTTGTTCGTTATTTTTTCGTATTATTATTTATTATTTTTATTAAAAAAAAATCATATCCTACGCTGACAGCAAACGGCCGCAGATTAACGACAAATAAAAATACAAAACATTTTAATATAGTAGGAAGATAATATGCGAGTGGAATATCATTACAATTTTTTCATTAAAAAAAATACATAAATGTATTTATTCAACGTACAGCAAGTGATCATAAATAAGTTTGTGTTTCGAGTTTATCGGGAGTATCATTCGGTTGTTGTCGAATAAACACGTCGCGTTTATTACACGATTTTTGATCAGCCTTTACACAATATGGTCTTTAGCACGTCACTTAATTATATTTTAGTATTTCATATTACGACGACGATGGATGGCAATTAATTCGTACAACCGACACGGCGACGTTAATTTGTCACATAATAATATATACTGATAACATTTTTATAGGTGACTGTTTTACGACCGAGACAATATTACCAATGCGTCAAAATACGTTTTATGACAATCCTAACGGAATTTACCAGATAATATGCAATAATATAATATTATATTGTCGTGTTAAACACGGAACGGATAAAAGTGGAAATTACAACACCAATCACCCGTTTCGCAAACAACAATAATAATATAATTTTCATAGTGTGTAGGTACGTCGAATGAAAATACCGCGTAATATTTAAATTTAAAAACTACCGATGAATTTTAATAATAATAATCATCAATTAACGAATGGATTTTCACCGGGGTAGGCAGCCGTGCGTTTCGCATTAGGTCTTTTCAATTCGAATGAATATATTATATTATATATTTTATATCACCGTGCGCTGAACAACGAATTTAATATGTATTATTTTCTTTTATTATTATTATTAATATTTTTTTTTTTTTTATTGTGGGTTTTCGTTACTCCCCATAAATAATGCCGGTTATCCCGCTACTCTCGAGGCTCCTCGATACATAGACAATAATATATATTCAAATACTCAAAAAAAAAAAAAAAATAATAATAATAATAATAAATCATAAAGTATTTATCAGAATCCTGTACGCATTTATACTGGTTTTGCGTATTGTGTATTGGACTCTTGGTATCGAACGGGAAAACTGCTACAACGTCAATCTTTTACAATGTGAATTATTTATACTTAAATTAATTTCTTCAAAAGGATTTTAATTGCTATATCGTTATATAAAACGGAAATAAAAGTATGCAGTGGGTATACACTGCAGCGAAATAACGACTACGAGATTACGTCCCTTGAGCGCCAATTATTCTCAAACGTTGTTACATTATCAAATATGATCGTTCCCGTTGGTTAGGTGGTTATTATTATACTTACAGTATTAATAATTTTAACCTAACATTTAGTATAATATTAAACGTATTTTTTTTTTTTTAAGGTAAAAATATATTCGTTTCTTATAAACCAAAGTTATATACGATAACGCCGTTTTGTTGTTATTACAATAATAAAGCATCAAAGTTTAAATAAAACGTTTGATTGGAATTAATGAACATTAAATTTTCTAAAAAAAAAAAAGAAGAAAAAACTCGTAAAGTTACGTCGGACAGTGACGTCTCATTTTGCAGCGTATACGAAACGTTCTTTGTGCAAACGTCCATAATTATTGCTCGTTTAATTTTTCAAATAACGATTAAATTGCATTAACATATTTTTTATCGTAATCATCAATCAAGCATCAAAAAATAATTATATATTATACCGGAAGCACGGATGCGCGGCAGAAGATATCGATGTGTATTGCTAACCACATCATCCTCCTGCTCTTCATACTAACATCTTCTTTTCCTGAAACTCAACACAATTTTTCGATTTTCTCGCAACTGCGTGTGAGGAGATTATATTTTTCATAAATATTATTAGGCATGTTTTTATCATTTTTGGTCAAATCGCCCCCTCCTCTAATTGAGTTTATTGATATGGCCGATTCGAGCACCGCAAACCGGCTGCTCGCTGTCCGGTAAAAAAAATGTTGATATACCTATATTTATTTGAAATTAAATACAGTACAATTTTACGATAAATTGTCGTTGTACAATGTAATTGTTTATAGAAATCAAAAAATTGACAAGAAAATTACATTTAGAAACGAAAAATAAATTATCAATTATGTAGGATGTCTTTATTTTAACATAAATCTAATCACTTCTAGAATATATGATTTTTTTTTTTAAAAACATTTATTTAAATGCATTAATTGTATTAACATAAAAACCTATTATTATTATTACTATTTTTATAAACAATTAAAAGGTATTTCAGTTGTATTTGAAAATACTTTATTGTTGGACAAGAGGAGTTACGTTGAAAAACAACATTTGCAAGTATACAACCATATATGTCCATCCAAACTTTAAGATAATGAAATCTTTTTTTAATACATAATAATTCATTTTACAAATCAATAACCTCTAAGTACATACTTAGAATATGTTAGTAAAAATATAGAGGTCCATCCGTGTAAACAGTGTGATAAATTAGTCTATTAATGGCCTACCCCGCACTCGCCGATCAAGGGAAACACTTTATCATTGATCTGAGAGCCAGACCGCCTTTCGATACACATTAAAAATAAATTAATAATAATATTAAAACATATAAATAATTAAATTATACTTTTGGTTGTGAAATAATAAAAAGAGTAAAGGCTTAATATCATGGCTTAGTAATCATGTTAATTTATTTTAAATAAAATATTCAAATCATATGATGGGAGATAGGTTTTATAGATATAATTTTACAATTTATAAAATATAATAATAATAAAATAACATTTTTGACAAATACATAATAAACATACCTAATATTAAGTAATAAAATATAAGAATACCATCAACATAATAATAGCATAAAATATAATAATGTATCATGGCCGTGAGCTCAGGGAATAATACAATTATCTTATGGAAGCACAGCAAACATACAAACATATTTTATAATTTTCAATATGATATTATAAATATAAGAATAGTTTGTTTTGTTCTTCTTTTTTACATATTAAAGTGAGTTGATTGAAGAATTTGAGAGACTTATGTGGATAAACTTATTCCGTTTTGATTTTAATAATAATAATAATATTTCTTTTCAATTTTGGTGTAGTAATAACTATGTTTCTTTTGATATGATAAATACAAATTAAAGTGAAAAAAAAAATAATCCGGACGTTACCAGCGCCACGTGAGGGATACTGGACTTACCGGTTTTTTTTTTTGTTGTTGATATATTGATATGTTTTGTCATATAAAATATATTTCCAATTAAACATTTACTATGAGGCTTGTGAACATTTTGTTAGCAGACATAATTGAATTACGAAATCCCATAGACATGTTTTTAAAAATGTCTTCGACAAAAAGTGATTTTTTAATAACATTTTTAAATACTTGTAATAAGGATATCGAAATACTTCGTATTCCTTGTTGTACAAACATTCCAAATGTTTGGAATGCACTATCTATCTCTAGTTTGATTTTACCTATTTGTACTTGTATTGAATTAAATGTGTTTGAATTTTGTGTTACAAGAGAATTTTTATCCATTTTTTTAACTCTTTTTTTCGTTTTACGAATATTCACTTTTTGACTACACATATCATATACCAACGCCGATAATTGACCGATTTTATCAACCAATGCTAATAAACGTTGGGGGAAATTGTTATTATCAAGTAATAACTGACACAGTTGCTGAAACGTTTTGCATTCGTTAGAATTAAATTTATCAGATTTAGAATTATTATCTATGGTTAGGTAATTTTCAAAAACAAATATTTTGTTATATAATACGCCGATAACAAATTTGAAATAGACATCGTAAAACTCGTACACATAAGAAGGGTGTACAATTATTTTAGTTATACTGTTGTAAATCTCTTGAATGTATTTTTTTTCTCCTTTCCAAAAAAAACTAATTGTGTGCTTTTCTTTTTTAAACAATTCCTCGTTTACGACATAGTTTAGGAAAAAATTTTCTATGTTTAAAAGAGTTGCGTGATTTGAAATCATTGGTGATATTTTTTGGGTTTCAAGACTCTTCACAAACGCATTTAATCGATTGTTAATTATAACCGTATCACCGATAGTATCGAAATTTGTATTGTTGAATAACAGAAAATTGAAATTTGGTTGATGGCAATGATCAATACTATATGCATTTAAAATAGACATTGTCATGGTCACAATCGGCGTTTGGCGAAATTTAAAATGCTCGCAGTGCATAGGATTCAATATAACGTAAATATCGTATGAAGTGTGTAAAAGGTCCCTACATCGTTTGTGCTCACAACGTTCCATTACCTCAATGGACCGCTCTCTAATCGTAGTCAAAACAATATTTACTTGCCTGGTATATTCATTTATCAAATCGTTTGGTTTGCCGGTCATCATTCTTGTAATAATGGTAACTTCCAGACAGAGACTATACAAATCTCTAATATATTGACACGTCATGTGAATTGACAGATCATCATCCGCGTTGGATCGAACTACTTCGGAAATCGGCACATCCTCGCCTTTAACAATGTGCATGACTTTTGAAGGATCGTTTATAAATGGTACGTAATATTTAGCGTATTCCGTGCGTAAGAATTTCAACACTGAAATTAAACAGTAAAAATCGTCAGCTTTTGAATTTATAAATGTTGTAAGTTCTTGAAAATTAGAAACTTTTTGAGTTTGAATTAAAATTATATCGGTCACAGAGTTTTGAAGATCAGTAATATTTTCAATCAATGTATTTATGTTATCAGTTTCATTTTCTTGGATTGTAAATAAATCAGTGAACCTGGTTGGTAAATCTATGAATTTCGGTATCGATCTAATTATTTCTCCCGGTTCAGCAGTTTTCATGTATAAAGCCGTCGCTACATTTCTATATATTAGTTTCACGATTACATTGTAAATTGACTCCTGATACCATAATATCAATTCAAGGTCACACTTTGGTAGTTGAATTTTTTGAAGAATCTGTTTAATTGAAATTTTTCCAAATGTTGTTGTAACTAATGCATTAGCAATTTCTCTCGAAACTATATTATCATTTGTGGTATCTGCCACAATATTTACTAACAACATTTTATTCGCATTACAGTTAGTATGATTTTTTAGATTCAGTTGACCAATTTGTTTTAGAACCTCGTCAATAAAATCATTTGATTCAGCCAATTTGGCTATCCAGAAATCGAAGAAATTTTTTGATTTAATAAAATAGTCATATTTAGTAGAATATTTTTGACTTGGGGTGTAGATATCACAGTTAGTTGTCTTGAAGTTTTGAATTGAATTCATTATTCCAAGAACTGAACGAATTACTATATCATCAGATATTTCGACTTCTGGTGGTTCTTTTTTATTTGAAGATGTTGTCATAAAGTAAATTTTAAATTTTAGTAACAGCGTTGCTTTTAAAAACGACGTATCATAATCTCTTGAATGGAAATGGTGTAAAAATGTGTGTAATAAAATACCTATAAAGCGTTCAACGTAAATATTTATCTCATTTAAATTATTAACTAATCTTAAATAATTTTTTTTATAAACATTATTATATTTATTCAAGAACTTTGATTGATATAGTAAAGGGAAATTCTTGATGAATTCAAACAACTTATGCTGCAACCAATCGCCAAATGAACAGTTCATGAAAATATAAAATATATTCAACTTCATGTACTCATTTACCTTTTGATCATCTGATGGATCCAAATATGCATAGATAATATATTTGAAATTGAACACGGTAATATTATTTGATAAGCCGTCTATAGTCGTATAACTTAATTCATTGTTGATAGTTTCTTGTAATTCTGATAAGTCAGTTGCAGAAACATTAAACTTTATCGTCGCAATATTGAAAATATAAATATGCTGTATAATTTAAAAATCAACATTTTAACAACAAAATATTTTTTAAACTGCATAGATATTTTTCGTTTTTTGGATTTAAGTATAATGGCAATGCATTTAAAGCAGTATTTATAGGCATGTTTGCAAAGCTGTAGACAATGACTGTGTCGGTTAAATATACATGTGGGGTTAGTATTGACAAATCATTAGTTACAAGTGTTGCGGCTGCAGTACAATACAATGTGTTATTTGTTTAACACAAAACGATTTTTCTTTTAAAAACTTGAAATCTAAAAGTCCATAGAAATATTTAGAGACCTCTCTGGGCTTAACTGACAAGAAATAGTATGCACCAGTGACTGGATACTAGAAATCATATGTTTCCGAAATATCACTGAACATTACAACTCATATAATATAACATACTTAATAGTTTAAATGTATATTATCAAAAAAGGCCAATGGACGAAATATTATACACGTTTAATTTATTCATAAACATAAATTTAAAAAATAATATATTGCAAACTAACCATAATTAAATCGTTGTAAATTATATTGTATACAATCGTAAAGGCAGGTCATTAAACTTTAGTTTTTTAATAAAACCTCGGCAACCCACGGTAACCATGATCATCGGATGACGTTGACAAGATTAATCCTTTAAATTATATTTCGATAACATAAAAGTACAACGATGCACAACAAATTATAATGAAAATACTACTTTAATACTAGATGATGTGTTGGCGACAGTTATATCTTACTGAGAAGATTGGCGGCAATAATCAAATTTATTGAAAAGAAAATGGTGTTAAGGTTCTGGCTTAGTGATTCCAGAGCCCTAAAATTATCTCTGTCCTGAAAGTGCATTCGGTTTTATTGTTTGATATCAGTACAGACTCCGCAAGCAGTGTATAAAAACGTCCAGAAAAAAAATTAATTTAAGAGTGAAATTATTATTAATTATTATTTATGCATTATGCGTAATATCTAAAAATTGACTAAAAATATTGTCACATTAACTTTTATCAAGACTTAACTCGTGCTAATAAAAGGTCATGTCACTATGTTGGTCACTACTTACTTGCAATCATCAGTACCACCTTGCTGTTAATGAATTAAATATGTATTGTTTAGCTTAAACACGCAATAGTATAATCACAGTAATAGTCATTTTTATTCGTTATTTTAAAGTTTGGTTTTTTTCATAAACATTAGAGGTTAAGGTTTTGTTAAAATTATTGTGTATTTTTTAAATACACAAATGCGAAAAATACTCAGAGTGTATAAATATTTTATTTCCACGATCCCAATACTAATATTACAATACTATAAACTAAAAAAATATTTAAATAACTATTTTAAAATCAATCAAATTAGTATACTGAAAAATCTATCGAATGATAAGCTCCATACGAATTAGATTCGGCTAATTAATAATAGTGTTGTGCGTGTGCTTTATTTTTAATTAGGTACATTTTGTTCTTGAGCTCTCAGAAATACGTATCACACTATGAATATTCAAGTAAACTGAAATATTTACTTCCAATACTAATGAAAATAATTTTGACTATATAGATTCAATATATATATATATATATTCCTGTTAAAAAAATATAGAAAATAAAATAGAAAACGCGAACAATAGTTCGATTGTATACGAAAAGCTCTACATCATCAAGTCATTAGTGAAAAAGTATATCACTTCTTTCTTCCGCTCTGTTCAAAGAGCCCTAAAATGGTTATTTTTTAAACATCAAAGCATGCTGTTTATCGTTTCATTGCGTATATTGGCTTTTAAATCCACTTCTGAATAAACACTCGCACACATACGCGCACGCGCGTGTATCTATATCACATGTAAGGCGTTTCTCGCGTATAAGTGTGACGCGATGACACGTGTTTGTTTTGCACTGGACGCGTCGAGAAATTATTATTAAACTCTCGCAACAGAGACTTTTTGTATTGTATAGTATTATAATATTATGTTATACACATTATGATAAAATACCGAGTCGCGTAAAATCAACCTAAACTATTTCTTTATGAATATTGTGCCTCGTGCCCGACCTGATGCACTTACAACTGACAGGCCGGTTGAAGGGTTTATAATTGAACACCCGAAATAGATACAAAATCGAATATTACAGGATGAGACTAAAGCTCAATAATATGCTTGACGTAAACTACCGTTCGTATTAATAAATTAATATTAAATCGATGGCCATCTATAGATTACGACCGACTGTGAATATTACATATTATTATTATGTGTATACTATAAATTATTATTTTTACCAATCGTACAATGTAATAATATTATAATATATTGTGTAATATGCGCGTGCAAATTCGAAATCGGTAAATATGTAATATACATTTATGTAGGACGATTTGTTATAATCGTAATATGATATACTCTAGATAAACAAAATAATGTAATCACTATAATAGCATTAATTGTCATCGCCGTCGATTTTCAGAAGTTAAACCGTTTGATCTAAACCAACGTTTTTCAACCTTTTCACACGTTACCTCTGACCACTGTTTCGACTTTGAAATATTAATTTATATTCATCAGCATACCGCCATCACCGTACGTTATATTATAAGCTTATATATTATGAAAAACTGGTTGTTTATTGCGAGCCAAAAATCGTTTGATTTTAATGACTAGGTATTCAAAATATTTCAAAAATAATAAACCGTTTCAAATGCATCGAACTTTACTTATTCCGTTTTCCGTTATTTCGCGTACCCACCTCCGGCTGAGAAACTTGTTTAATTTACCCAAAAATATTTCATTACATTTATTAAAGTGAGGTAGAATCTTCGACATTTTTAATTTCAAAATATATTTTTTCATAACGGTAACGTGGTTTTTGTTATCATTAAAGCGACTAAACTAAAGGCTTATACTATAATGACTTCCTTTTTTTTTTTTTTTTGTAATTACTCAAATCTTAACCACGAATGTCGATTAAACAGATTTAAGTTCTTTTTCGGCGGCGTTAATCGATCTCGACGGATTTCACTTTGCTATTAACAATGTACAGGTTATGATATTTGGAGATCAAACATTTCACGACACCGATTTTGCACGAACACACAACGGATATCGTTCAGCGTTCTATAATACGTGTGTCGGCAGTATAAATAATAAAGTTTGTGTTTGGTTTTCTTCAAACAATAAACAAAGAGAACGGCGTCACGTACGGCCGACCAGCCGCGACTACGGTTTAAACGACATCAAAAGGTAAATCGTTTGTAAGAATCTATGTATTTTGTTTTTTTTTCCGCACCCTCCTCCGCCCATTCTGTTTTGTCCAATTCAATTTCGTTGCCGATACATCAATTTACTCGGTGCGCGTTTTCGATTTCGCGTTTCTTCTTTAAATCAAAAAGTCGAAACAGTCGGAGGTACAGTAGGAGCTAGTGTAGAAGCAGTAGTAGTAATAATAATAGTTTGTTTACTGGGGCGTCAAATTCGATTGCCTGGCACGATATTCACGTAAAAAAAAAAAAAAACCGTACTTACGCGTATATAATATACATCTAATTCAGCGGGCGTTGAGTGATGAAGCAGTGGTACCTATCGGGTATAATACGTTGTATATACAGAGTCGCCAAACTGTTTTACCTACCCGACGTACAAATCTCTCGTTGACTAATCGAATTCAAGAGTTAATTATTTAGTATTCTTTTCTCAATTTCGCACCTCAATGGATTCGAGAAATAAAATTTCGATTAACAAAATGAATACACTTTGACGCGTTCTAGCGTGTACGCACCTACATATATATTAACATGTACATGTGTTTAATATGTTGTATACGCGTTTGTGAATATCGCATACATACATCATATCTCCTAGTTTATTTCAAAACAATTTTTGCGGGTTCGGACTATTTTTACAACACTAAATGTTTGCGCGAAAAAAAAATAATAATAATCGAATCGTTTAAAATGTAATACAACATTATACGTCATCTGTGGAGTTTTTTTTTTATCGTTTCATTAGCGCTCGCGAATGGTTGCAAACGAACACCAGACGAGTTAGCGGGAAAACGAGAGTACCTATATAGTTTTCGCGATATGTTTGTTCCTCGAAACCATACAATAATACTATGCCGCCAAACAAACGTAAAATTATTAAAACGTATCGATGAAATATACACCGACGGTCGCGTGCACGCGAAATAAAAAACGCTCAATACGACGTGGTGGTTTATTTTTAGCGATTTTTTTTTTATATCTTCCGACAACCAACCCCCCCCCCCCTCTATGCATTTTACGAACTTTCGCGCCCGGTGCGCTTACAAATAGGTATATAACAATCGCGTATGTACGGCCGTCCGTCTGGCGCGTGCAAGGGTGGTGCATCGACGCACGTTGAATACGTTATTGCGATGACGGCTGGCTTGTCGGGTGCAACGACGGTGCATTTAAATAATTCCCACACGTAATAATAACGTGATGTACCTGTACATAATCATACGGGCGCAGATCAAGGGGCGCGTACAGAGTGGTTCTTTAAATCCGTCACGTGTGTATAGAGCATTTGATTTTTTTATTATTATTATTATTATTATTACTGTTCGTATTACTATTATTTTTAGTATTTTAAAGCGTACCCGTGTATAACGCGCGTAGTGAGTTGACGGAGACGTGTTCGAAAGGCTCGCGGTCGAGTCGGTTTTGGGTAGAGATTTCGCACTGCCGTAAATAAATCTGCCGTTGTGGATAGTGTAGCTGATATTTTGTGTTTTAAATCAACCGCAATAATAGACTCTATCACAATTTCTGTGATACATCGAATTAAACATTCTATCCAATTCTAAAAATCTTAGTTAAAACTGGTTATTTTTGCACTTGCGAATGTCATCGACACCAGACGACACCTACGGCAAGTTATTCAAATGTGAATTGTGAATAATTTTATTTGAAAAATCACAGCACCCTTTAGTGATATTATACTCGGAATCAGTTAGTGAATATCAAATATTGTTTATGTCAACTTTCGTATCGTATACGTAGAATTCAATAAAAAATTATTTTCAGTAAGAATTTTTATATTTATGAATATATTTAGTGAGTAAATTTGAGTTTAATAATAACTCTATAAAAGTCCAAAACATAATGTCATTTAAACAACACAATACGCGAACCAATAAGAATATAAGTGACGGGAAAACATAGAAATATTATATTTTTGTGTACAGTGCGCGCCATTCGCTCCATCCGCAGAATCAGAATAATAAGCTTTGATTTTATTTTTTCTTGGCGAACACTGTGGCGGCCGGTGGCATAGTAATTTATTCGCGGTGATGTCGTCAGTGGCGACCGTGATGACCTACAACAGGTCTGTAATATTATAATAATATACTCGCGCGCGTGTTAAACGATTCGGTTAAATAATATTCATAACTGCGGTCGTAAACGCGTAACTAACGAGAGCGACCAGTAGGTGTGGTGGGCATGTATAATAATATTTTATATAAAACGACCTGTGCTGGAGAGGGTGAAAAATATCTCTAGTTATATGGGGTGTTGCGTGGTGGGGGGGGGGCGGCGAGCAGGAGCGCTGCAGAGGCCTGTTACCAAATTGAATGGTCGCGTGAGCATAAATCCTTCACGGGACCGACGGCGTGGAAAGTGTGTAGGGCGAGTAAAAAAAAAATAATAATAATAAAATAGTGTGTAATGTGTATAATACTTGTTTTTAATGTGCAAGTGTTTGATGTCGGTCCGTGCCACCACTCCGCCGCGTCACGCCACCTCCCGCGACTGTAGAGTTATGTGACAAGTTTTTTTTTCTGTGTATAATAATCATTTTTTTTTTCTGTACATTATTTCGTTTCCATTCATTATTTTTATGGGCTTTTTTTTTTTTTTTTTAATGTTTTCATAACGTATAATCACATTTTTCAAACACCTTCGTCGTCGTGCGTTATATTTGGTCAAAAGTAGTCGCGCAGCGATCAAGACCCGAGTGTGTGTGGTCATTTTATCGCTGTCGAAATACGACGATTCGTGAAAGAATTACGGTGTCAGTTCTGCCGCGGAGTACCATTATAGTATTAATCGGACCGGGGACCAACAAGCTGAAATTAACGGCGCCGAATGATAAAAACAGCGCACATTTCGTAAAATATATAAAAAAAAAAAAAAAACCCCAAAGATTTATCCAGGCAAACAGTCGAGTGCGAGCAGATATAATATATACGGTTACGCGTGTATGTGTGTTTGTTGTGTAAACTTAACGTGCAGTTTTCATGCACATTAATTTCTCGTCACACATGCCTAAAGACGTGTAATCGTAAATTATATTTATATGCATATAAGTACTATGTACATGTGTTAAAAACGAAATTGTTTGATTTTTTTTTATTTAATTTCGTCTGTTGATTTTTTATTTGTTTTGTTGATTCCGTTTATTTATCTTTAGTTAAAACAACCAGTTATTACGACTAATGTCACATTACGCATGGGTTTTTGTCACTTTGTGTAAAATTATTCGTAAAGACTTATTAATTTATGTAAAAAAAACTTCACTGAGAAATATGTTTTATATTTGTTTATAATATATAATGTCGTGTTTTATGAATTTATGTAAAACAAAATATATAGCCATTGTGTCATTTTCAAACATCTTAAGCTTAAGTCAGTGGTGGTAAGATGGGGTGATTTCTATGGGGATTTGGCATATTCATTTAATATGTAAATATTCAAACATAATAATTTATTATAGCAATCATTATTAACAACAAACCCTAAATAATAAATAATATTATAGAACTTTTCTTTTACCACAACTTTTAATTAACAAGTGATATAATTGATTTTTTTGACAGGACGCTAAATCTTGCTGTCTTCACATTATAATTTTGTCGAAACCATTTCTAGCTTCAGTTTTTGTACAGATAATATCCATGTATTTTAATAATTTTTATAATAAACTAGTAGTATTTTAAGTAAAATTAAAACGTGTTTAAACGATGTAATTATATTAAAATGTTTTACTACGTGATAGCTAAATAAAAAAATATTTTTTTTAAGACAATAATGTGAGTGACTATGAGATTATTTGATTCATGGTTTTGCGAGTTTATAATATCGGAGTTCAGTTCGTTTTATTTAGTACACACTCAAATGAGTTTGTTTCGTGACGTCAAAAGACAACCACTCGAAGTTAAATTTTATAACAATAATATATCACGTCAAACAATAAATTTGCGTGGCCTCGCGACTATATTATATCTATAACGTGTACAGCGTACACACTACTACACAGCCACGACGTGTACCTTTTTACTACCTATTCGCTTGTGGGCAAAGTCGTAGGGAACGAAATTTAGCTTTATATTTTCCGTTTCAATAATCGTCACGACAGTGGAAGTTAAGAGCAAATGTTTGATTAACGTCGCACTCGAATAATTTGCATAATTTCTGTAGCCCGATAAAAAAAAAGAAAAAAAAAATTCATTTGTCGCTCCACTCGGAGTCCAAAACTGTACATTATTTTTGTCGCGAAAAACATAGAACCGTCGTTTTTTCCAGCTGCTCATCGTTCGGTTTAGCCGGTGCGGCGCGTCTCTTCGTCACGCCCAACGTCTCTGTTCGCCTCTTTCTGCACTGATGTAACGCAACTAGCACGCATACACGCACATGCACACTACATATTGTATATACACACTGGTACGTCTCGGGTTCGTAATTGAATTATTTCACAGTTGCCTGGTCACAATTCGCGAGAGGAGCACCGGCGCGGCGTCCTCGGAGGGGGCTCTCGAGATAAACTTTTATTATACGCGTCGTCTCTTGACGGTGACGCTATAAACGTGACTTTGCAGTTGGCGCGCCCAACGACACCGTGTGATCTTTATATATACTAACTATATGCACATTTCGAGAAAACGCTCAACTAATCGTATTCACGCAGATCAAACGTATTTGAACTGCACGCGCGGAGGGCACTGATGTGTATATATATATATTACACTCTTTCGTGCACACCGCACAGACACACACACACATGCGTGTAGTGTGTGTGCGTGTGTGTGGTGGTGTTGCGCGCACCTGTATGCCGACAGTACACCTATATATAATGAATTTACCCGAGACTTTATCACTTGGGTCAATGAATATGTTAAATGAAACGCTTACGCGCGAGCACGGAACGGTCGATTTTACGACGGTCCTATTCCGGGTGACGCGGCCCGTCATCTCTCTGTCTCCGCTCACTGTATTACAATAACGTTCGATCATAACGGACCCGTCTCGCGATTTTTATCGGAAAACTCGTATCGCGATTCAACGATGTCGGGAAAAAAAAATTATACGATACCGAGCAAACGACGGACCCGGCAAACACGATTTACGTTCGACTGCGATCAAACCAATGGTAATTTCACGCAGATATGTATAAAAAATAATCGTGTAAAATACATATTATGATAAATAATATAATTATTGTAATAGACTCGTCCCGCTATCGACGCAATCTTTGCCTATTATAGGGGAGTGGCCGGCATCGACATTTACATTCCAATTAAATGTAAACAACATCTGATATGATAATTTATAACAGTAAAACGTTAAATTATCAATATATTTTAGCCTCGGAATTGATTTCTATTCCTTTACTGTTGAATAAATAGTTGACAAATTACATGAAATCATCTTAACACAAAATTATTTCACTATTATATTTTACCATCTAATGAAATATAAAAATAACATTTCAGTTACTGTACATAAATTGTTAAATTGTACATTGCACTGAATTATTTTGTCATATCATATTAGGTATATAATATTTTTGTTGGTTTATTAAAACTCAAGTATTTCAAACATTTTTGGCTCATCGTATATGAAAAGATATAACAACGATAAAAGGAAAGAGGGAAAAATATCTGTCTTCGGCATTCTATGAAGAGGGTCCAAAACGAAGACCCTTTTTGAAGATGCCACATACAGTTGTCTTGTTCTGGTATACTTAACTATCTAGAGATAGAAACCTTTTTTCTATTAAATCAAATTCTTCTAGACATTATTTTAATCATATAATAATAAAATAAATTATTCTTATTATTAAAACTGCAGTACCCTTTTAAATAATTATAATATTATTGAATATAATTTTCAATTGATTTAACACACAGTTGCTCAATATATTAATATGTAATTATTTAAGTATTCAAATTTTGTTTTATTAAATAATATTAATAATACATTATTCATAAACTAGTGGACATGATATAAAAAAAAAAAAATGAATATCACAATAAGCAACATTGATAAAACCAAAACTTTAAAATAAATTGATAATTATTGTTAATTTTATAATAATTTTGACTTCAATTTTAAAATGTAATGGAATAATAGGCATTAATAATAAAATGTTGTATGGTAATAAATACAAATTATGAAAAAAATGTGCGGCCAACTTTATTATAATTTTATACATTTTACGTGAATAATTCGTCCTGTAACTGTAATTGATTATTTTGTTTATTAGTATAGAAAAACATATTATAATTGAAATTATTTAGCAATTACAGCTTATTTTTGTGTAAAAACTACTTAATTTTCTATCCATAGCAATAAATATTGAATTTCTAATAATTTAAATCAAATAGAAAATAATTATAATAACAAATTTTGATTAATATTATGAACGAATTTTTAATTTAAAATTTCACTTTCTATCGAGTAAGTTAGCCCAGATAATCTTATTATCCTCGTACTTTCCTGATCTTGACATTAGCTATTAGATAGAGCGTTTTCAATTTCGTCTGTATTGATTAGTTATTCTCGTGTTTTTGACATTCTGATATTCATTTTACAATACACATAATTTATCTATTCTGTGTTCTATATAAAGCATATGATATAAATGTATCTTACTTTGACTCTAAGAACACATGTATAATGTGTATATATCTGATAATAATATTCCTGGCCACCTCTTTTTATCAAAAGGTTTTTTATATTTACTTATTTTTAATAATAATTAACTACAAAGCTATGACGTACATGGTTTACATTAAATAAGTATTATATCTAGTTGTATCTATTTATATTATATATCACTATTTTTTTTATTATTATTTTGTTTTCTGGAAAATATTCATATACATTTACACATTTTAAATTAAAATATATGTATTATCGTTTTTATTATAGTATAATTTAATAAAATATTTTCCTGTAATAAAAGTCGATAGTTTCATAGCCTTCTTATTTAGGTTTGTTATAAATGCAATATATTCTTAAACATAAAAACAACGAGTTTTAGAATTTTAAAAACAAAATAAAATAAAATTGTTTGAACACAAAACCGGTATATTGACTAGAAAAAAAAATCAAGTACCAATTTGTAAGCATTTATAAAAAAAAAGTACTTATTCAAATTTTTAGGTATGGTTTTTTTTTCTATTTTCTAACAAAATTTTTGTGGACAACGTCTTACGAAAATCTGTTGGCTTATTCACGTTTCTTAAGATACGATTAGATTTGTCGTCGGATTTTTTTTCCCTTTCCTGGTGACTGTTGTTTAGATTGTCATGGTACGTCGAGTTTTTCCATTGCGAATTTCACATGTGGTCCTCGACGAACACAAATAACAACACGCACACACGATATATAATATATATAAAAACGAAAGCGTCAAACGAAGAAAAAAAATTACAGGGCATAACAAAAGTGACAAAAGTCCACCGTACGTACACACGCGTATGAGTACGTAAAAATACATATACGCCTGTGTGTGTCGTTCTTAAACGTTACGCTGATATTAGTTGTGTGTGTGTGTGCTTGAAAAATGTACTAAGGCGGATGAGTGGAAAGGGTTGCTAAAGGGGATAGCTTCGTCGTCGTCGTCGTCGTCGTCGTCCCCATAAGGTAAACGTTGTGTAGAAACGACGGCGGACGTCGATTTATCGTCTCGGACTTAGCCGAGTGCTGTGTAAATCTCGGATTTCATCTCTAAAAACGACGGGACGGGAGACTGGGCGGAGAGGAAGGATACACACAGTTTTTAAGCAGAAGGCCTCGGCTCGGGAAATCAGCTTTCGGGAGGCTGCCACTCCGTACCTGGAATTAGCACCATTAATCGCCCAATAAAACGCGCTGTCAGCTCCGCAACTATACCACCACCTCAGCCGCCGCCACCGCCGTTGTTACAGTCGACGCCTGTGTAGTATTATAGTGGTTCGCGGGTACCTCCACTGTATAGGGTCCGCCTACTGCTCGCACAAGGAATGACTAAAAATTTATCACTCTGAAAACTCCGCTCACATGCGTGCCCCAACCCGCGTTCCCTCCCGTAGCCGCACTACTGTTTTTTGCCCGTTTTTACGCCTTATTTGACCGAAAATTCAACAATACTCCGCCGCCCGTAGTGTTGATCAGATTTACTCGTCGTGTACGTCCGTGATATATTATACACTCACTACGTACGACACGCGTACGTACACAACCGAAAACTTTTCTCTCGCCTTTTTACCCCGATCACTTTCCGACCCCGTGGCGTGTGTGTGTGTGTGTGTGTGTGTGTTCTCGCGGCCTAAACTGTACATCCGCCCGTCGGTTAACCGCACTAACCGATACAAGAAAAGAGATCATTTGCTTCAGCTCGAATGCGAGTATAAAAGCGGTCGTCCGGAGTTTATCATCCCCCGTAATCGATACTTTTTCGATGACGATTCAACATTTTCGATAGTGCGTTTTCCGGTTGTTTATATACCTTCTCGACTTATTGCGGTTCGCGTTGGATTTTCGTTCTACTCGTCGCCGCCGCCGCGTAAAGAGTATACTTTCGAGAGATAAGAGTTTAAAATTAATATCACGGCCATTTGCCGTCCCTTAATATAAGTGTCCGATTCTCGTATTTCGTGCTCGCCGATAAGATAAAATTTACCGCGCCCACGCACAATTTAATGACGTACAGAAAAAAAAATGTACATCGTTTAATAACATAAACTCGGTGGTATATCTCTCGGCGGGAGACGGCATCGAGTGTTGAAAAATGTCATCCGCCGCGTCAAGTGAGACCGATGAGTCTCGCGGAGAGACGAGCGAACAACAGTAGGACAAAATCGATTTTCAGACAGTTTAACGGCACTCGACTGCGTCGTTCGTCCGTAATATTATATATTGTATACACATTAACGCGTATATAACGTGTATAAACATGTCTTTATATATTATCAATATTTATTAATAACTGTGTGGCGATAGGGCTGTTCGAGACATCGTTACAACGCGAACGACCGACGACTGATTGACTGAACTATACAAACACCGTAACGAGTAAACACAGTGACAAGGTTAAGAAGTTCTTCGTATTTTTTTTTGTCATTATTGTGAATTTCAATACGACGATTTGTTCAACGGATATCGGACATGATTTACATACCTACTTGGCTACTTAATATTGTTCCGTTAAAACGATCCGATTATCCGATTTCTCGTATTAGATAAATAGTAAACATTTACAGAAAAATAATAAATTAGTATAACAATATTAAATTTTTAAATATATTCATAATCTTGAAAAAATTAGTTTGCCAATCAACCGGTTTTCCTATTGATGAAATCAACTGTATACAGGCGGTAATAATAACAACAATATCGACAGAAGAGGTTCATATTATATCGAAAACAGTTGCGCAAACAGTTATACGTGTACTATAATAAATATTGTATTATGATGTTTGTGGTTTTATCGAGTGCCTATTGTAATAATATCAAATATGTCACCACAGCGTTTAAGTGGACATAATTTATCACCCAACAACATTTTCGTAAACTCGTGTAATGGATATTAAAAACTGAGTGTTTGCCATCAAAATGTCCAGACGGAATCTATTTATGCCATATAGGTTTGCTATAACATAATATAATATTGTATAATATACATTCAAATCATAGGTGAGAATCGGGACTTATACACGGGGGTTTATCCCCCTTAAATTATTTTAAGGTCTACTCGAATATTTTCAAATTGTGAGTGAAGATATGAATGTATTGAATTTACCGTAATATATTCTGTTTTGTTTTTTTAATTTTGAAAAAAATGCTCTCATCTTCAACATCGGAGAAATTTGTAAGTGCGAAATTGAATCTGGATTGTACGCGCATATGGAACTCAAAAGCAAAAATGTTTCCAGTAACTTACAAGATAATCATGAAAAACAAAAAAATGTTTGATTGCGGGTAAACACAATTAAAAATACGAAGTTTCTCAGAATAATTCTACGAATAACAATTAAAAAATTTCGAAAATATTTACAACTTTTCTTTATTAGCGTTTGAGTTTCAAATGTTAACAAAATTGTGAGAACTCCTAAATTATTTTATACAGTGAGATCCTATTAATGTGATCACAGGTTTATAGAATCAATAACCGTTTATTGGAATCAAAATTGAAAATCCCAAACCAGATTTTATGTTTTTAAATTAACCTTTTATTAGAATAACCGAGTACCGGATATTATTTTTAAGAAAATCCTTATCGTTTCAATGGTATTTCAAACTTTCATTAAAAAGAAACAAGAATTGTTTTGAAAAAGTTTAAAGGAGCTATTCAAAAATAAGTCGAAAACGATACGTCTTTTCAGTTATCCCAAAAGTTATAGGTACAATGTACATACATAATTATTTATTTAATTTTAAATGATTAAAAATCATGTATATATTAATATATTAACAGAGATTGGATTTTAGTTTCACTCTAATATGAAAATTAAATTAATAAATTCTCAAGTATAATAAAAAATAGCTAGTTTCTGTACATTATTCTAAATGTATTTTATTTTAATTTAATTTTAAACATACCTATAAATATAAATTGATCAATAAAAAAAATGTTTTATAAAATCAACCGGCTAATAGAATCATAATGATCTGAACCAATGAGATCACATTCAGTGGAACTCACTGTAGTTAAAGATCATTTTAATTTCACCTAAGATTTAGAAATTTTATTAACGGTACCTAATAAGTTTTTATCACAAGAATTAGGTAAAAAAAATATTTTTAAATGGATTCAAAAACTTGAAGAATTTTTTAGTCAAAATACGAGTATCTCACATACTCTATGATCGACATTTAAACAGGAAAGTATTTAAATATATTTTTTTGAACGTTTTATGATGGAGACTTGAAAGACATTCAATACCCGTGCTTTCCCCTCAATCCTTGCCTTAACACCAGTAAATGCTAGTGCTATTTTCCGGCCTCATAGGTATTGTTGAGATAAGGTGCCACACTTGAGGTAGGTATTGATATAGATAATCGCGATTACGTTTATCAACTGTACAGTGTTTATCTAAAGTCTATGCGATTGTTGTAGATTGCTTGTAACTATTTAGCAATTTTATGAGTGTTACCGTAAAGTTCGAGTTCAAGATGTCAAAAGAGCAATACAATAAATATGTTAAGTACTCCTCCAGAATATTATAGAAATGATGTCAAATCGCTGATTGCCTTTTTCAAATTTAAAGTCAACCTGATCTCATAGCGTGTTCTCTTTTTATTTTCACAAATGCCTGTTTAATTGCAATCATTATTTATAAACTTTTTTTAATAAACTTTTCAAAGTTGTATAAATGTGTTCCCGTCTATTATTGAACAACTTTAAGTTGCTCTTTGGACATCTTTATATTAATGTTACATGTGTCAGCAAAAATTTTGATTTTGGATTATGCTTCCTTTAATTGTATGTTAATAATAATTGAATATATAACTCGTACTCTTATCGATATTAGTGTAATTATTGAGTGGCTTACACAGCTTTCATAATTTATATAAAATATTTATGACGTCTGATGGGTACACTTTGAAAAACGTTGAATAATGTTCAAGACACATTAACGCTTTCTTTCACAAATAAAAAACATTTATAAGATAGCTGATCTCACATTGAACATGTAAGACAACGGACCAACGACGCCACATTATAGCCATTAATATATGCAAATACAATTATACATTTTCAATGTTAAAAATAAAATTATCTGTAACTTAATGTAACCACTAGACACGTAAATTACTATAGGCTAATAAACATTTATATTAGAAGCCTTATAAATTAAAAAAAAAAAACTACGTTTATGGCGAATAAATTGAAATTACTTAATAATAATATACGTATACACTCATATAAAAGCTATCATTTCAACATGGAAAACAAAACACAGAAGTTATAATTGTCCAAACTAAACGTATATGTTCTAATCCTTCAAGCATTTAGGTTTACCAAAAAAACACCATAATAATATATCAATATTTATATTTGCAATATTTTATTATTTTATCGTAGTACCTACCGATATATGATTTACCGACACGTTGTCATTAACAATTATAGTTTATTTATTGTAAAATATATACAGTATAAGCCCTCGTGTATTTGTCGAATAAATTCATCGATATGACACGATTATGTAAAACAAATGCACATACGCAGTGTTCACGTACAATTCATATTATTAATTAGTCATATAATAATTCCCGCCTTCCGTCGAGAGTACCAATATATATATGTATTAGCATTCCGCCGTGACATTATTGTATATAATATAATATAATATAATATTATGTTGCCCATATACGGGCGAGCTTTTCGCGGGACTACCGTCGAGCATTCGACACTAAACCACTACTATATTATGCTATTATATTATTAAATGCTGCGAATCGAATAGGTCGACGCCGCCGTGCTCGAAAGTTTATGATGATTAAGGATTGAAGTATACATTGATATTTAATATTTAATATTCTACAACGCGATAATATAAAATATTTTATTATTATAATAATAATTGAGTTGTAATAGAATATTATAGAATATGCGGTTATTACACACGCCAGCGATTCCCAGATTTCGTAGAAAATAAATGCTAACGACATAACGTAGGTGAGTCTGTTTCCAGGTATAACCATAGAGTACTACGCAAGTACGGTCTTCTTAAG
This sequence comes from Rhopalosiphum maidis, assembly GCF_003676215.2. Taxonomy (NCBI): domain Eukaryota; kingdom Metazoa; phylum Arthropoda; class Insecta; order Hemiptera; family Aphididae; genus Rhopalosiphum; species Rhopalosiphum maidis. The sequence goes on from NC_040877.1 coordinate 87,652,337, forward strand.
TGCGGCACATGTACATAATATTATATACAACTAGGGAGATGCTTTGATCATTATGCATTTCATATTTTGAAGTAGAATATTTTTCGATACATTAGAATGGAAATTAACTCTGGTGAGTATTTCGAGTTTTGACGAGCGGAGTAGTAAACCGACATTTACCTAAGTATTAACCTCTATTACCACTATACTCAATTAACTAGCTAACTTAAAATACTTATAACTCATAAATTACTCGTCCGATTTTTGATTTCAATTTATCGAAATACTCTGAAAAATATAAATTACTTCAAAATATGAAATTAAAAACGTATGTTGTCATTTGAATAAGTAAAAATATAATTTTTTTTTTTAAATCTGGCGCGATTTTGACTAGAAATTATGTAAGAAAAATCTTTAGAATAACGATATTATATTTTTAAATAATGAGTGTTGTTCAATTAAAAAAATCACAGTGTATAAATATTAAATATGTTAAGTGAAAATTCTTATACATAAATGCACTCTCACCATCAGCACAGCATTTGGCTTCGGAGGTGATCTAACAAAATATTTCTTAGTTTTAATACAATTGTTTGTTGGAGGATTAATAATATTATCATTATTTATTATTATCATGTTTAACAGATTTAACAGATAGCATGTAATGATTCGATAGAAATCGTAATATTTCAACCAAATAATTCAGTATTTTCTCCCATAAGTTAATGTTGCCAATAATTAATGAAATATTATTTAAAGTATTTTAATATATTTAATATATTTTTTCGGAAAAATGTAAGTTAATATAACACTAAAACTGTAATTTTGTGTGAATTTACACTAGGAGAAAACCTATGATGTCATTGTATGCAAAATGGCAAATAGCCTTCAACAAAAAAAAAATTATAAAAGTTGAAAACGAAAGTCTAGAAATCACATTAAATGTATAAGACGCTGACCATAATATAGAGAACTTAGTGTTTGGTAAAAAAAAATAAAAAATAAACAGCTTATATATTATTCTGATTCAGGCTTTTTACCCTCAAAAATCATTTGGAAGTACATATAACAAAACTTTGTATAAAAACTAAAATATATTGAAAAGAAAAATCCTCTTAGTGTTGAATTTCTTATACTGCCAAATAATATTGTTATAAATACGCCAAACTGCTATAAAGACTTTTTTTTTTCGTTATATTATATTATTATTGTATTTTTAACAAATATCCATTCACCTGAGTATTGACTGTTAATTTTAGTTATGTTCTTTGAAATTCTAAATAAATTTAAATTAAATACATATTTTTATTTGGAAAAAAATCTGCAGTTTTGGATAGATAATCGACCTTCACGACAATATTACCTTATTGTTTATCCATAATAGTGGATAGAAAACGTGCATGGGCCCTATTAGGGACGTAGGTACGCAGGAAAAAGTTTTGAGGGGTGTTTTTGAAAATCAATTATTGAAAAATAGCACTTTTTTTTTAATAACTATACAAACATTTTTTTATGAAATTTAGGTATACTGACAATACTATTTTTCTCAACTATAAACATTAATATAAAAATCTAATAAGTAAATAACTATACAGAAATCAAAATATTTCGGGAGGGGGGAGTTTGTAACAACAGCAAAACACCCCCCCCCCCTATGAACGTGCCTGGCCCCTATTAATTGTTATATGTTAAAAACAATATTATTAATACACATATCCTGCATGTGTCCATGAGTGTTTCTATGAAGGCAAATTATTTGTTTCCTAGTCGTTTCTTATTCGAGTTCATTCGCGGAAAAACCTATCGTTTTGCTAACATATTTACCAAATTCATCTACCGTTTGATATTATATTTTATCTACGACATATTAATCGTGGTCAAGGAGATAATATGTATATATATACCTCCTTTATATTATAGTCCAGTGGCGGACATTTGACGTGTACAATTTTTAACGGAATACGGCTGTAGTGCAATACATACATAATATAATATATTGTTGTACGTAAAACTCTATACACGAGACGCTCGACGAAATCCAAACACGTTTATGTACTGACCAATTTTCGTTTTGATCGTCGTGAAACGCACGCAGTACATAGTATATATATATATATACTGCACGCTTCGGCGATCAGATTTTCGAAAACCCGAGTCCAAACATCCGTGATAATATAGAATCTCGTTATCTGACTAAGCGCAATACATTATATTATTGTATTATCGTGTACGGTAAATGCCGGCGCGACTATAGAGTATGCACACACTGTTGTGTCGAATTTTAAACACCGAATGTCGTCACCCGTACTCGGCCAGATTATTGCGCTAATCCCCAGTAGTGTTGAAGTACACAAAACGTTGTGTGAACCGACGATTTATACTGCCGACCGTGCAACAGACATTTAACGCACGACCTGCTTCCATTTATACCAAGTGATATTTTATTTTTATTAAACGACATTCATTTTTTACAAATCTATAGACGTTTTTGAAAAAAAAAAATTGTTACATAATTTCTAGTCGAAATAAAACAAACATTTTTAAACATTTTTTTATCGTTATAATTAGCATACTTTTTAACTGTTTTTAACGACAAAATACATTGTGAATTTGATATACTGAATTAGAAGTAATATTAAAAATAGTATTTAAAGTGCTTGTAAGCGGTGTGGTGAGGTACGGGGATACAGAGCAAAATGTTTAACTACAACTCCGCTTACCAAAACTTTTAATATTTATAACTCATAACACACTCGTCTGAATTACAATTTTTACATATCAAATAATACTCTAAAAAATATTCTACTTCAGAATTTCGAATTCAAAATGTATGTCATCATTCAAAACTCAATTATTTTAACGATAACAAATATATTGTTTTTCAAAAACATAAATAAATTTTACAATAATTAATGTTGTGCGATAAAATAATTTCCTAGGATTATATTGTTAGTCGATAGTCACACAACGGTTATAATAGTAATATAAAACAATATGACCGTAAACGATGTTAGTTCGACAATCTTTAAGCAACTCAAGTAATATAATTATAGTACACATCCGACGATTACTATAATTTATACTTTGCGTTTGCGTTCCTCTCTGCCGTCACGAGACTCGAGGTTTTCGAGCAACTTTTCGGGAAAATAACTGCCCTGCAAGATTTCGGCTATACGCATGACGCGTTTACTGTGATGTATCTATCGAAACAATGTGCTTGTATTAAAGTTACATATTAAATCCGACGTAGACACCGACGAAGAGATAAGATTACGATTTGAACGTGCATTTTTTCCCGTGTGATAGGTTATACACGAGTCCGGTCAAGCATCATACAAAACGTATACCACCGAGGTAATCAGCAAAAAACTCCATACGGTTACATCCCATTTTTTATTTTTGTCATACAGGAATAATAGATTTGAAATTTCATCGTGTACGATTTTGAATATAATACACTTGTCGATTTCGTAAGAGATCCACGCGAAGAAAAAATGTATCTATATTACGATTGCAGTCTTGTCGAAAAGAAAAGAATAATAAAAAAAAAAAAGAATCAATTTGAACGCTCTCGACCGGCTCTTGTGTATACATTTCCGTTCAGGTCGTTTTTAGGTCGGTTTATAAAAAACAACAACAGCGAAATGAAAAAAAAAAATAATAATAACAAAAAATACGCACGCTGAATCCGATGGGATTCGTTTTAACGAAGAATCGTGGTCGTAAACTTTTATTTTAATCGAATGCAATGTGCTCCCGTGAAGACGGCGCTCCGATGCTGCCGCACGTCCTAAAAAAAAAAAAAAATAATAATAATAATAACAACAATACCTATTGTAACAACTATGTACGTATTTAAAGAACAAAAAGTTTATTAAGTCGCCGCCGTCGTCGTAAACAATCTTCAGTTTCGGAGTTTCGCTTGGCGCGGACGTGCTAATATTTATTTTTTATTTTATTTTTGTTCATCTCACGTTTTCGTTTTGCAAATTTCCGCGAGAATGTCATCGTCGCGCGGTAACGTTCAAATGTTCGCCGTAATGGACCGGACTCTGCACGTGTCTTTTTGCGCGTATGCGTGTGTGGGCGCCGTCACATCGTGACCCGAATGCAGAGCTCCCTCGACGGAAAACCGATTAACATTTTTCCCAATGACCGTTGTGCTCGACCCCAAAACCCCGAATGAACCTTTATAAATGTCTCCTAAGAAAGGTTCGAGGATATTGAGAGTGTAAGCGCGTAAAAAACGACGTTGGTTTATTTGTAACGGGTAATACCGCTGGTAATGGTATAATATTTTATCATCGGGCTCGTGCCATATTATTATACCGCGGTTTTACACGCCGAAGCGCTTTTCGGTTCACGTGCGTACCGCTAGCCTTCTCCGTTTCGACCCCGTAGACCTCGAGTTGTTCCTTCCGCGGTTATTACGACTTACACACTTGTTGCCTTGTGAAATTTTGCCGGTCGTACGTCGTTTTCCGAGATCTTTGTGCAATCGATCGTAAAAAAGAGCTCTGTCGTCTCTCTCTCTCTCTCTCTCTCTCTCGGTCCCGATAGATCGATGCGGCCGACGATGTAACGTTTCTATAAAGTTTCCATTAAACTCACGTTGTAAATAACATATAATATCGCGTACATTAGAGTAGGACGCATTTACCGCTTTATTATATAAATATTTTATTCACTACATATTACACAAATGTTCAGATGGCGTTCCACTGGTGGAAGTTTTTAACTGATTATGTCTACACGATTGTTTCATCGCACAATGTATTATTATAATACGGTTTTATTGAGTATCGTTTTGTCGAATAAATTATATTGTCCAGTAATTAAATCAACAAATCTGTTTGTTCGTATAACATTTTTCAATTAACCGGAGTAGAAGAAAACAAAAGCATTGACCCGTGTATATATTTGAAATGAAATACTAATATAAACCTACCGACAACGAATCCAATACGGCCAAATTATTTCATCAGATTATACCTCAAATCAGTTTTATTTCGAGACCGGACTTTCTTGAAACAATAGTTATAGTGATTAAATATGTTTTTCTTCTTGTGTAAGCTTCGATAAACGAGTATAAAAAGGAAATAGCTGTATTCTGTTTTTGCGAATCTAAAAGCATATTAAAAAATATGTTTTTATCTATGCGATATAAAGTTTTCTCTCTCTATATATATATATATATATATTTACACAAATTAATTCTTATTTTATATTAATCAAGATAATGTTATGTAAACGTCAACATTTTGTCCGCACTAAGAGTCGTGTCTAAGGATTCCATTATAAAATTCAATTAATTTTAGTCTTTACAAATTTAATGATTTTTAAAATAGATGAATAAAATTCTATACAAGTTCTTTTTACAAAGCTATTTGATATGAACTCGATTAATTAAACCATGCACATCACAATATCTAAACAGCGATTATATTTTAATTACCGAAAATATTGCAGCAATGACAAATTTAAGAATAATAACTGAAATCCTATAGAACTCAGGATCCTATGCAAAAAATTAGTCATTTAATTTATACTAAAGTACATTATACATACTACAGTGTATTTCGAGCACTGGTTATATTACAATATAGCTTATTTATATTTTATAGGGATACCTATAATAGTACTAATAGAAAATTTAGTACTAACATACGATTTTTATCAGGCTAATGTGTTCTATTTCAAATTTGATCTAAATATTTCTATAATTTTTAAATGACACAACAAAAAAATAAATTCTAAATATTAATCATTATTTTTTATAACTTTTATTTGATTCAGACAGTAGTGAAGAATTTATTGGTTTTCCAATAATGTGTGTTTTTATTATTGATTTATTTTTATATCTGAACACACATTTTCCTACTAGAATATAATCTGATCATCATCAACTACGATATAAGTTTTTTGTAGACATTTTGATCTAGTTAATAATATTTATGTCATAATTGAAAATTATAAGAATTTTTTTTATTAATTATTGGGAAAAACTAAACAATAAAAATGAAATTTTGTTCAGATTGTAATGTTAGTATTAATAATTTATATTTAGTTTTAAAAAGAAAAAATATGATGTACCATTGAATTAATATTGAATACATAATCTATTGCCATGGTTACTCGTTGAAGAGATACATTCGATTCTTAAAACTGTACATTAAATTGCTTTAATCTGACGTTTTCGGCAGTATTTGATTTCATTGAGCACGACGATAGGAATGCAGAAAAAAATATTAAGCAATTTTATTTTATGTGATCGCTCGTCGATATCATATTGTTACGACGAAGCAATATTTATATAATTATAAGTTTATAAAAACCGGACCTCGCAATACAATCATGGCATAGTGGTCGTATAATAAATACCTGTATATACCTGACCCTATACATCATTATTGAGTTAAATACGGTCGTTGAGTATGCTTTGTCGGGAATCCAGGAATTAAATTAACTAAATATAATTACCAACTACCCACCACCGGTGATGCGAGCTCGTAGGGAATTACAGTAGGTAGTTTCTAGAACGGTAGACTAAAGAAATAATAGTACCCAGAGGTCGGCCGGCAGATACGTAGGCAGCTACAGCCAGTTACGTGTTCTCGACTACAAATCACGTGGATTTGAAGTTTTTCTAATCATATAACTTATACTGCGTACATCCGTTTAAATTACTGCTCGCAAAACCATTAAAACGGCGAGTGGCGATGACCGGGGGTGAGGTGGTACGTGTGTGTTGGAAAGGCCAGTGAATCGGGGAGTAAAAAAAGAAATTCTTACTGTTGATTATAATTGGTCTGTGTAATCAATGAGTCGGTGGTTTATTGCCGCGGTCGGATTTCCCCAAAATCGTTATTATTAGAACTCGTCACATGTATACCGCCGCGTATAGAAAAATAATAATTGTCCGTACTTGTTTTTCGTTGTAAAATGTTCCCGGTTCGAAAATCAAATTATCGTATTAACACGTCCATAGGCCACAACTATTTCGCTTATTTCTAACCACGACTTAATCCAAACGTGAAATTATTCGCAGCTTAAGCCGATAAGACTGAATTCTATCGACGGACAAAAAATTATTTCCATAAAGCGTATTAAACTGTCGTGTGTAATTTACGAACTCCTCTGACCAAGCGGCTTCTGAACGTAACAAAACAATAATAATAATAATTTGTCAACGTCTTTATTTTACAAACGAACAAATAAAATGAAAATCGCCGAAGGCCGGTCTTAAGAGTCTCGAGCAAAGACGGTGTAGTGTGGACGATCGATATTCGCGTGAGGCACACACAGTTGTTTTCTGCGCACCTTAATTCTTCGCAGTAATCGCCGTGGACGATTTGTTTAAATTACACAAAGACCGAGTTTATTGCGAAAAATAATAGTAATAACAAAAGAAACATGTTTTAGAACTTGTAATTGTTTAATTAACAAACGGTGAGCTAACGGCGCAAGGGACGCTCGTGCCTACGGAATAATAAACTGGCAGTTTCATTAAAAACATCGGAACGGGGAAGAAAAGAAAACCATGCGAACGTTTATTGTTATTCGTTGTTTAGGGAAATGTAATTTCGTTAATTGAACTGGCTCGATGCCCCGAGAAGGACTTTGGGCACTCGCCTCATAGTCACCCAAAACGGTGTAAGCACCGCGGGTAGACGGCGATGACTACACCTCGTTCTGTTGTCGCCGTGAAATGACTCTCATTTTGTTCGTTTTTTTGTTTTTTCTACATAATCCACCATTATTATAATAATGTATTCGTGACGCTAATCTTCAATTGGCAAATGCCGTTTTAGGTTCAAACTTACCGATTCCGAAGACGGATTCGACGAAAATGGATCCCAAATTCAACGGCACGTTACAAAACGTAACAGCCACGGTTGGCAGAAGGGCCACTTTATCATGCACCATCGAAAATCTAGGGGCGCACAAGGTGAGTAGTTTTTCACGTACTTATCGTATTTAAATTTGTTTGTTGGGCTTATGTTAAACTACCGAGTAAAGACGGATTAAACAAAATACTATACAATACACAGACCTATAACCTAACAATAATAACCTTGAAAATATTAGGGATCAGCATTTTCTGGAAATGTTTATTTCTGGAAAAGCAGTTTTATCGAAATGATCAATCTCATTCCCATGTTTTGGGAATTAGGTAAATGGTTTTATTTCTCACAATTTCATTCATTTCAATAAGTACCTAGAGAGGAGATTATTAAAAAATATTAATTTATTTAACACAATGTTAACAAACATCTATCGCCTTTCAACTGTACGCGAGAAAAACAACATATTGTTTTTTTCAATCAGTATTACAATAAAATTATTATATTTTTTTTTTTTATTCTCAGTAATTACGTGAATATATTATAATACAGGATACAAATCACCATTATTCATTCTAAAATTATTGCAACGCATTTAAAATATGAATTTAAAAAAAAACACACTGGTAAATACTTTTACAATCTACATAATGTTATTATAATATTTTATTGTTAATATACTATATTTACATTTATAATTTTAAATCTATATTAAAATATAGAGCATGACGTCTAGAAAGTTTTAAAACATTTTAACAGTTTATATCTATGAAGCGTTTATTCTAAAAAAAAAAAAATAAAAACAATTTTGAAAAAACTGTTAAATCGTGACTAAAAAGTCTTTATTAATTAAATCGTATCATACAACAGTCGTGTAATTTTGTTTCAACTAGAAATTCAAAAATGTACGTCTGAAAAAAAAAATCGTTTGTCTAATTTATATTTTAATAAGCATAAGCATTATATTTGAATTAAAAACATGTACTTGTATATAATAAGTATTTTTTTTGGTTGTAGTCGCAAATATTGCATTTGTGTTATCCCATGTACTATAACAATACTGCGAAAGTTTTTATAAAACCTTTCGGCCGTCGGTCACATGTAGTTTTTTCAAGAAATTGGATGACAGGCAATTGACAGTTGGGGTAAAATAAATACTTCATGTACAATTTTCGCGTTCAAATATTTCAATAGTTTTATTCAAAAAGCTGCTTTTGTAGATATTATTACCGTTCGACTTCTAGGGTTTAATTAAATTAGTAATGAATAAATAAGCCATAAATTCAAAAAGAGTCGACTTAACTAATGCGTAGCGTGTAATACACAAATTATATCAGTGTAGAAATATTAATTGTTCGAAGATATAATTTTATATGAATTAAAATTTCGGAGCATAAATTAAAATTGAGTAATATAACAGCAGTGGGTATAATTAGTTTTTTTTTTTTTTGTGTGTTCGATGTACAGTCTGTTAACCTCACAACGACGTTATTTATAATGTTAACGCGGCCGATTCATAAAAAATGTACTCGTCTAACCATTTTCACGAACATTTACGGTAGTGTATACACTTACACAACATCGGTGTAATCCGATAACGTTTAAGTATATTATTAATTTTATTAAATTTCCTAGAATCCGCCTTAACTATGCGCCGTGCCGCGGCGTCGAAGACTCGAAACCAGTGTGTTTTTTTTTTTGATCGTAATTTTTCACAGTCTCTTTTACCGCGCGCCCGTACACCGTAGTTCGGCCGGATGATGGCAAAATCGAGTTTCGGCAGACTCGCCCGTCGGTGTTTGCGTTTACAATAACGCGTACCCTATGCTTATTTTTTTATTAGATCATGCACCGAAACGGGGTTGTCGGGTCCCGTCGCATCGCGTTTCGGACGGTCGTGCCCGTTGCTCGTTTTTTCATGCTCAATCACCTCATCGTGTACATTCGTTACCGAAGCGACGTAATACTGCACACCGTACGCTTATATATCATACGTATACTGTAACCCATACGCGTATTGCTAATTATCAAATTACCTATGCTATTGTGTTATATACCGGACGGTTTGACGTAAGACACTCGTTGTTTCAAAAACCATCATGAACGTTTTTGAAAATACATTTCTACACGTTGTTAAGTTGTAATAACACTTTTTCCCGAAAAAAAAATTTATTATTTACTATTATTTGTAAAAAATTGCCTATTTTAAGCGATGAAAAATTCGTTTATAATTTCTTATTCCAAAAGGATTTTTTTTTTTTTTTTTAGTAACTACTTTGATAATTGAAAAATCGTATTTTGAACGAGTAGTTTATGAGTTATAATTATTTAAATTTATGATTATCGGAGTAGAGTTTTACAAAGGGACACGTTGGACATCTAATTAGGTCATCTATATTGTGATATGTATATCAAATAATAACTACATATCCAGAATTTGATTTTTAAATACATAAAACTTGCATTTTTTTTTGCTTCGGGATGTGAAATGAAAAATATACTCTGTCATTTAAAAGAGTAAAAAACTTACAAAATAATAATAATAAAAATAGATTTATTATTGTAATAATTGAATCCGAAAATTTTAGAATTATGTAAAATAGATCACACCTTATATTATTATAGTTTCCTCTTTAGATCTGGTTCACGAATTCACGATATATCATGGTTGAATGTCTTATGTCCGTCTTTCTCCTTGTTTTGTCGAAAAGCCCACTTGCATGCGTCAGGAGTGAGTTGATTTTCGGCAAAATACTGTTTGCTTAGCTCTTCAAACGACTATAATAGCGTAAGAATATAAAATACAAGCGTATCACATCGCGTTTTAACGCATTCTAAACTCGACTGTATTTTCTGTCTGCGTTTGCAGTTAGTGACCCAAAAACGAATCAATTCCTTGAAAAAAATTCCTCGTAACCGGATATTATTACTCGTTATTAAATTAATTCAACTAAAATTCGACGGCTGAATTACATTGGTTATCTAAATACTACCTACGCATTTTTTTTTTTTTTTTTTTTTTATTAATATAAAATTATTGATAAAAAAAAACTTTTAAAAGAAACCTTTAAATACATTGGTATTATTATTACATTTCACGAGTGAAGTCAAAAGTTCAATACGGGCTACAGTAATAACTTGTTCACCAAATTAATTAATTAATTAAAGCGCAACAAAATATATTATATCATTGAACACTGAAACATGAAACAGGACCCCGTAAAGCTTTATTTTTATTCTTTTTTTAACTAAAATGACATCGATGCTTAAAACCAATCCCCGACGACGGGTAAATGCATTATAAATATATATATATAATATATATGTAATAATAATTTATTGAACATGCACGAGAACTTTCAGACCTTAAATAATAATATATTATGGCCGCACGTACTCAAATATTGTCCTACGAATCCGTAATAATATTCTCGTCAAGTCTGATTATAATATACGTTTTTCATTTCCCTTTTCCAGCGATCGTCCGCACCAATGCGTGTTGGTACAATTAACCTTTTCCGCCGCCGCTGAATTCAATCAGCTTTGTCCTCCGCGCGTTTTTATTCGATTATCGGTCAACGGGGATCAATCAATCCGCTGGTAGTCGCACAACGGCGACAGTGGTATAGAGTCTTTTATTTTTTCCTATCTATTTCTCCACCTCTGCCCCACCCCCACACTGTTTCTTCCTCGTCAAATTCGCTCAGTCTCCTTCGCGTGTATCTCTCTCTCTTGACCCGCGTCTTAATTCGGAGCTCTCCGCCGCCGCCGCCGACGGTTTATTAAATCTTCGAATTGGCTTCCAACTCACGTAGACGTCCACCGCCACCGGTCGAGGAATAAAATATCTCTCCCGCGTCCCGGGGTAGGTACATACAGGAGTTACGGTGAGTGAATAGCCGCGGCAACAGCAGCCGACACACCGCTTTTATAAATTATGCAAATCAAGCCTGCAGGTGCCCGCCACCCGACCTGGGTCCGACGACCACGCGGTCATCGTTAAGGGGCCAAAACAGCTGCGTCACGGTCGTACGATCGTCGCTATCCTGCTGCACCTCACCCTAACCGCCGTATGGATTCGGTGCGTCGGACGTGTTTACACTCGGGGACGGGATCGCGTGGTATAAATTATAAGGACGAGATTTAGAAATAAAAAAAAAATGATAAAAACAATAATTAATGATAAAGTTTAAAAAACGACAATAGTCTTTCTTATATATGTGAATGATAACACCGTGTAGTTATACACTCTGCCGCGACCGACAACGAATCGGTTTCGCTTAATTTTCTACGTTTTTCCCATCGGACCAGCCATTTATGGATATTTCACGATATTTTGTTAATATTCCGTGACAAAATCAGCTGTCTCCGAGTTTAATAATTGTCAAACTGATAAGACGTATACCATTACGTACACGGTCCTATCACTCCGTTTACAGTGCATCTACGCATGTAACACGCGAGGTATTTCTATTGGTTGGTTCGATCTGTGAACTTGTGTTTATCCATTTCGTATTTTCATATATGTGCGTGTGTATGTGTATAGGTGTGTTATAACTTATAATTGCATTTTTACTTATGAGTTATAAATTATAAGTAAAAACGTAATTCTAAAAGAATTTCCACTTGAACTTAATTCCTTTAGAGAACTACACGCTAATTCGGTAACGTTCCGACGCTTTTAGAAATCAGATAAATCAAAGCAAGTGGTATATAATACGCGAATGGGTGTAACGTATACATTGCATTTTGACGATAAAATTACATTTTAAACTTTTATTTTATATTAAACTTATTTATTTATTTATTTTTAATAATAAACCCAATAAATACGTCCGTGCAACTGAAAATATATTTTTATATATCTACCTAAAATTGTTATTTTATAACCTTTCTCCATATCAACAGTTATAGTAAGCTGCATAATTTACGTACATGATTTTTCCGTTCGTCACGTCCACGGTACGAATTATAATAAAAACAGAAGTAACTCAAACATTTGAAATGTCGTAACAGTTATCTTTATTAAGTGATGGTAGAATTCTGAAACCACCGATACCATTTTCGATTGTTGTTGTTGTTACAATTATTTTAAATTATTATAAGCGCACTGATTATTGATTACTAATATACAAATACATTTATCAATATCTAAATGACTTGTATAATTGTATATAACAAACAAACGTATAATTAGTTTAACCAACTAAGAAACTTCCTATCTAATATCTCGTAGGTAAAAATTATTATACTCTGAACAAAGAATAAATAATATTTAATGTAAACTAACAATATTGTTTTACTTTTTAATGAATTCACCTTTACAATTTAAAAATCACTCAAATTTATATTACATCATTTATAATTTAAATATATATAATATAATATAATATAAAAAAAACTCTAAATTAGGGTTGTATATTATTAATATTCCCAATACATGTTGAAATCCTTTTAACTATATTTGTATTATGAACTTAAACATAAAATGCTTGTGAAAAGCCTATATTTTTTTCAAGAAAATGATCTTTACGGTATGTAGCTACATTATTAATTTTTTATCTTCAACTCAAAAGCAAATATTTAAAGAAAAAAATATATTATTTAAAGTAAGTAGGTTGAGAAATTAGCAAATAATTATTTGATACTTAAATCATTAATCGTGAATATTAATTAGTTTTCGTTCTCGATGCTTCATACAATTTTAGATGACACATTTTATAATAAAATGTGTATGTTTTCAAAATATTATTATCTTAATTATTTTGTATCTCTGAATTGTATTATTTGTGAAATCAACAATTTTTTTTAACACATCGTATATTTTTATTTTGTCAAATGTTTATTTATATTTATTTAAGCATTCAAACAACAATATTTTTGTTTTAAATAACAATACACACTTATAGATTCCCTAAAGATTTACGATGTAGTTTTTTTTAAGATACTTTTTTCTATTATAAAAAGAATGTTTAGAAAGTTTTACCTAACTCACCACTCAAAAGATTAGAATTGTTCAGTAGTTTTTCAAAAAGTTACGAAATTTTTCAAAAAAGAAAAGCCATTATGCTTATAATATATGTACAATATTACTGTATTATTACAATTGGAAACCATCATTCGAACAATTGCATTTATTTACAACTTCTTAACTAACTATATTATTGAGTTTTTTTTAAATATCAATAGACATTTAAAATATTTTACTTTTTAGTTTATTTAATCATTAATAATAGAGATATTTTTTTTTGTTATAAGTTGAAAAATATTTAGAATATTTATACAAGGTCCCTCATAAATTTTTATACAAAAATAGAAACATAAATTACTAATAATAATATAAATAAATTAAAAATATTTTGAAAGTTGATATGATCCACTGTTTCCGCTCATTTTTTTTTCGTATGCAATAATTTAACATTCAATTCAAATATAATACATCCACTAAAATGATATACAAAACCTAGCTAACTTATCCTACTTTTTCCCATTTTTTTTATAGACATAACCAAAGTTGTAATTCAAAATTAATTATTTAGTTTTAATTTTGGATGTTATTCAACTTAAACTTTTCAATTCATCACTCAGGTATTAAATGCTAATTTAGGTTGCAGTTACTCATACTATTTATACGATAATATACTTAATAAGATTCCGAAATTGTAAGGTAAATCTATGATAATTTATTTTTATAAAAATAAAGTACAAAAAGTTGTAATATTAATATATTTTTAATAATTATATTACATTTCAATGTTATTAAAAGTTAATTGATCAATATTAAAAAAAAATGAAAATTGTATGTTTCAAAAACGTTAATACAAATTTACTAAAATGCATAATTTCTAAGAATGATTCTATGGCATTACATTATCTCTACGCTATTTCAAACCTCTATCTATTAGCGTATACAAATTACAATTTTTTTTTTCATTTAATAATATGTATACTTTGTGTGTTTGAATTATATTTTATAATATTATAGTATTTATGTATAAACATATTATGTTTACATTTTATACATTTATTAATCAGATATAAAAAACTATTCATATAGTTTTATACATACATTTAGTTTTGGTTTAAAGTTTTGCTTTTTTTTTTCATATTATGTATCAATATTTTTTCAAACCAACGAGAATCAACCAAATGTTTTCTATTATAATATTATAATATAATACAAAAGTACAAGTACCTAAAATCAAAATATAATTTTTTCATTATTAAAAAATACCAACTAACCATAATACTATTAACTAAAAATGTTGTTTGAATCATTAGCTGTGTTACTATATTTTATAGAAATTGTCAGTTACGAGTATATAACTCGTTATATAATGAATAAAAAATATGTTGATTTAAATTAAGTTAAAAGTATTGAAATTCATCATTAGTATTTAATTATTTTATTATTAGAATAGGTATGATAATACTTAACTTTAATAACAATTATTTGAACTCCTAATGTATACTAATTATTAATAAATATATGCTATTCACATCAAAATAATAAAAAAAAATTTATTTAAATTTATTCTTAAACTTTTGGTTTACTTTTTAGTGATTTATTAGTTAATACAATAAAAATATTAAAATAAAAACCAGTAATATAAATTGTAACACAAATTAACACAAGAAACTACAATATTTTAACATAGAAAAATTAAAACTTGATTAAAACTAATTAATAAAATATAATGCTAAAAAAATAACAATTAATAATTTTAGAAATTTAAAAATAGACATTAATGTTTAATCTTGTTTTAACAAATAAAACAATTTTGAGTAAATAAAAAATGTATAATTATAATATAGGTCAACAAATAACGTATAGCTATACCACTCAACTATTTATTAAATTCTAGTAAAAATGATCTATAGAATTTCAAAGTTATTTATAGTATAGGTAGTACATAATAATATAATTACAATTTTTTATTAGCATTAGGCAAAAATGCCCTCGAGTATTGGTGGTAGCGAATATTGCGAATATTGGCTATTTAATGTAATATACATTACATGAACACCATAAAATTTGTACTAAAATATTTAAATTGTATTCACATTTTAGAACAATTCGGTATAAACAACTTAAGTGTAATATAAATAACACTATTTATGGATGTACCAGTACAAAATTGTAGAGCCAGAAGTAAATTCATAAAAAGCCATATGGTCTCATTATTATTAAATAATCATTAATAATTATATTAAACAACAATGTTAATTTTTTTTTTTAATTATTTAATCGGCATCTCGTTGCATTACATTAAATATTAAAACTTGACAATTATTATGAAAAAAATAACTGTAAAAATAATACGTTTACTCAATGATAATCATTATTAATATTGTCGTTTCGTTCGAAATTCTTTAGTCCATCAATATTATGAAATTAAATGTATTATTATTTTGGGGATATAATTTAATTTAAAGATATTAAAAATTGAAACTGACAGGATACTTCATTGTGGTACATTCTGTGTTTTTTCGAAGCATTATTGAATAACAGCGATTGTGAAAAAGTCAAATCACCTCTCGGGCACCCTGTATATTTAAACAAAAAATTGATAAATACTAAATTGGATTTTGAATTCATTCGGGAATTCTTCATTTTAGTTTACTTGACTCTTATAATATAGTATAAAGTATAATTCAATTAACGTCCGTGTTGAACTGTTGATCGCCGGGGCGGCGGCTGTACGGGGTATGCGCGATTCTTCCGTCAGATGACAAAACCGCTAAACCACTTTATTGTATTTTGGAGTGAAACTTTTAATTTCGTGTCGAATCGGAGCACTGTTAGCGACGAAACCTAACCTTACTTAACCATCCAACTCCACTCTCACACAAACAAACACAAGCATTTTAGTTCAAACGTGTGCAGTCTTCCCGATTTCGTTTCGATTCGATTAGAATTATATAATAATATCCACAAACTTTTAATGAGAAAAAAAATATCACTGTTATTACGAATCGCTAATAACTATAATATCACAATAATTATACTTGTTTTATGTGTACATTTATATATTTTATTATATTATACTATTTTTGTTAAAGTACTTGACTTTTAAGCCTCCGAAGCCATTTCATTTTATTTTGTAAATAAACATTAAAGAAACGATTTCAAAATTATCATTTTAACTATTTGGACAGCACTGTTTGGCTTTTAATATATTGTACTGTGTATTTGTATCTAACAGGGCTAGATTTGGGATCGATAAAACGGTATTAAATAAGTACCTATTCGCAATATCATTATTATTATCATTATCCATATGGCGGCCATATTAATGACACGATAAAACTTAACAGTATATAGTATAAACTAAAAATTACCATTTAAAAAATAAGAAGGTCAACGAGCAATGAGTATAGGTACCACTTTAAAATAAATCAAAAATGTCATAACGTATAGAAAAATTCATAATAATATCATATACGTAAAAGTTGTAACTGCCAACAAATAATGTTTTTAAATTACAACAAAATAATTCATGATGTTATTAATCATTAAAATGAGTTATTTTATCTAAATTTGAACTTAAAATATCTATAAAAATAACTTTCTTTGTATATTTCTTAGATTTTATGGTATCAATATAAACTACTTACAAGGAATCTTGTATTAAATCTTCAAAACTAGTTTATACCAACAAAAGTTCTTAAGAATTTCTATCAACAAAATAATTTGCAATTTCGACAAATTTCGTCAAAATTCTTACTTGAAGTATATGAAAGAAAAAACTGTGCCTATGTATTTATAATATTTTTGTACAGATATAAGAAAAACTTATGTAGAATCTATTATAACATTTTAAAGAATTTCGAGTTTGACCAAGTGAATAATTTTTTATTGATATTTGTACAAAAAAAATCAAAAATTTCATGCCCATAAAAAAAGTATTTAAAAATAGTTAAAAACTTGTTTTAAATATTATCATATAATGCAAAATATAATATAAATATTTAGTTAAAATGCCAAGTATCTACTGTAATTCGTTACCAAAAACAAAAATTGGTTTTGTTGATGTTTAACTTTTGAACCTCCTTCCTCCTAGCTACCAACTAGATCCACTCTGCTACCAGAAATTACACATCTTTTTGAAAATCAAAACATTTTTACTGCTCTAAAACATGATAACATACAGAAAAAATACACACCGTTGTAAAATCAATACTTTCACCAACCCGCTCAGAATCTAAAAATATATCACGTATAACTGATCACAAGGATAGTTTCCTGTGACACACCCAATTAGTATGACATATTAGAGAGGTTTTTAATTAATTAATGTACACGTGTTATAAAACAAAAAACTATTTTTCTACAAATATAAAATATCACACATATTAAACGACAATCCATAAACTGAAATTATAAAAAAAAAAAAATGAAACTATAACAATGTGTTTATATTATTATTATCATTATTGTTATTATTATTTTCAACGTTCCGCGAAAAATAATAATTATATGCACGTCACTATATATACAACTATGTTCATTCGTTTTCGTCACTACCGTGCGCGTTATACACAATGAAAAAAATAAAAATACTATCATCTAGAAACGGTTTTCACACGAAGAGCATAATGGAAAAAGAATAATTGTTATAGTGAATGTATCTTTACAAAAATATGTCATTGCCAAAAGAGCGAAACTATATTAAGCACTAAGTACGACATTTTCGTGGAACATATAAACGAAAAAGTATAAGTGTTTGTGCTCGGCGTGGCAGTATTGATCGAAAGAAACTGAGATAACTGGGATCGAAATATCGACGGTCGAAAACATAAATATAATATATAATTTTTCAACATCGTCACCACAGATATAATATATTAAGTATTGAAATTATTGTGAGGAAGGTATAGTAAAAAATAATTTGGGTAGGTAAACTTTCCTTTTCCAATAAATTAAACTATACTCATTGTCCGTTTTTGGATACAAATTCAAGTTACTTCTGCGATTTTAATTTTGTACACTAATTATTTTGAAGTCTTCCGATTATTGCCAAACAATATTTTACGTGAAATAAACTAATGAATAAATAGAAACGACAAAAAAAAAACATTTTTTTTTTTTTCGGAATACCACCAATATTCGTCGATCTCGAATTTTGTCGTGAATGCGAACGTTTCTAATATCTAGTTGTACGCATTACATTTTCACGGGATCGTTGTCGTAGCGTAATAGTTTTAAGCAAAGAAATATGACGACACCTCACTCCCGCTGTGCGTGTGCTGACGCTTTATCGCGGTAACCGTTAACCACGGTCGCCAATGGACTTCTTGAAAAAGTAACCGATAAACCACTAACCGACGATAACTATCGAACGTTTGAATGTTTTATAAAAATCGTATGCACAGAGGACCACCGTGTATTATGCAGTTAACAGACGTCGTTTTAGTCCTGCCGCGCGGTGTGGGGTGGGGGAAGGACGCAATTTAACTGGTTAACAAGTTTGACGCGCGCGCGCGCGCGAGCCAAACGCGCACGTGAATAATCCAGGAGATTTCCCGCAGGTTCCCGTGCGTCTCTGAACGAAACAGAGTAACACGCAGAAGTGCACGGGTATAAATCAAAACCGCGGGGTGTGGCGGTCGTTTTTCGGCGGCAGGACGGCGGTAATGGATGTGCGGAGGGGAGTGGTTAAGCCAGATTTATTTTTGTACTTCTCCGGCACCGCAGAAAAGAATATTTCATCAACGCGCCCAAACTTTTACAATATTTAAATGGTAAAAAGCGGTGTCCCGGCGGCAGGCGTCGAAGGGGGGCAGGGACGAGGAAAAGGTGAACACGTATGCGAGCGTGTGTGCAAAGCGCGGCGGACGTGCGGGTCGTCGACGTTCACGGGAAAAACCGGAGAGGGGTGAGCCTGTGCAGCTCGACGACGGGCGAAAGAGTACTGCACGGGGTCGTGTTTCTTTTTTTTCTTTTTTTTTTTTTCTTTATTTCACACTCAGAATTTGATATTTATTACCATTATTTTTGTCGGTTATATAATTCGGGCACTTTACCATTACAGTCGGCCCGAGTGGTGGAACAACGCTCTCGTTCGGTCGTTTGGCCGTGTGGCGAGTGCGTGCGTCACGCACCACCGCCGTACAAATGCTCATGTTTTCCCGCGCAATTCGAATATTATATAAAATATATCAACGCAATATATTATACTGTGCACACATTGCATAACGCCGCCCGAGATTACACAACGGCGGTAATAATATTATTATATAATATATTATGTGTAATATACGTATTGCGTGGAGCGGTAAATGCCTCGCCACATTGTTCGGCGATAATAATAATAGTAATAATCGAACGCCCGTTTATATATTGGACATTTCGGGAAATTGTTGTACGCTGGCGACATAATAATAATAATAATAATAATATTTCCGATGACGTACGGTCGTCGCCGTCGTAAATAATAATAACGGTAATAATAGTAATAGCGATGTTATTATTGTTTATTAATAACATTGCACGACGACGTAGTGATATATGTGTATATATAAAAAAGAAGTGTTGAATATTCGATACGCGTTTCGATATTATATTTTAATAATGACGGTGGTGGTATTTTTGTTTCAATTTAGCGTGCGTACAGTGTGATTTTTTCCGGCTGTTCGGCGCACAATGACCCGGACAATGTTTCTGTTTCGAAAATCATCTACGACTTTAAATATCTGATAACACTACAATAATTTTACATTGTGAGACGGAACGTGAAAAACAAAAAGGTGTTTCAAGATTTTTTTTGTCACGGCACTCGGCATAGGCAATTTCGTAGCACCACTGTACGCGAGACGACACATCCGTCAGCGATAACGTAGACAATAATAATTATCGTAACACGTTTCTACATTGCGGGTATAGTAAATAGTAGATATCTACCGATCATAAATATTGTAGTTTTATATTTTCAATTAAAGACTTTGTTTTAGTTAGTGTCTTACAAATGTGACATTATTTTTAAACTTTAAAATATAAATTTCACGGTTACGGACTCCATCGTCGGCACACTATATTTTATTGTTACTATTTGCATTATATTTATTCTATCTTACCTATGACATATTATTATTGAATTATTAACATGTTTAAACTTCTATGTGTTATAGAAATTTTCAATTGTTCTGTGTTTAAATTGTCGTGTAAGGGATTCGCCCGTCATTATATATATATATATATAAATAAATAAATATCAACGTGAGCGAATAATTTATAATGTTGATATCAGAAATAAGAAAATTTACCTGAATTAATTTCCATTTTTATAAATGTAATATTCAGAAGAAGAAATTTTTGTTTCAAATGCGAGTACCTACAGTAACATATTACTTATAAGCATTTTAAATATAATATAATGTTATTGATTCCTGATAATACACTGTTCATTATGTACACATTTCTTTAATTGATATCTTTTTAACGATAAAACAATTATACGATATACCGGTCTAATGATTGTACTTACGTTGAGCGATATGTATATACAGGAAACCAATAAAATAACAATTTAAATCAAATTATCTTAGCTATAAAAAATATAAAATATTATCCAGGATAGACTGTGTTTTAACATTATATTATGTTTACAAATCTACGATTTGCTATTTTTTTACTGTTTATGTTGAAGTAAAACGGTGTTTATCGCTTTTGCATACCAGTTACACTTGTTCTTAAATATCTTTAATTACGCCCGAGTCGAATGAGCATCAAAATAATTACAAAATATTAGAACGTTAAGATGTATAATGATCAAATAAATTAATTTCGCGTTTATATTTTTCAGAAATCAGACATCTATCTCATACTGATATTTAATCATTCTTAGCTATTGTATTTTTTAATACTACAAAATTTTAAATATTTATATTCCTTAAGTAACATCGCGCGGTATGTATAATATGTTAATCACAAAATTAGTTTTCCTATGTCTTAAAACGGTAACGCTAAGCTTGTCCCTCCTGAGTGGATACAAAACTCTTTTAAACTCTACTTTTCTAATGTAAATTTAATTGCGAATACTTCCTTGATATTAAAAGTTTTAATCAGTTAGTGTTTTTTTTTACACGGCGTTTTCAATGTTTATACGACATATTGTTGCATAATACTATCATAATTAAAATAAGATTAAATATGATTCTTGCAGAACCAAAAATCCCGTTCGATCAAATTACATTATTAATGATAATATATTATAACTACATATTATTTTAAAGATAGCAATTTTTTATTTTCCAGGATATTATGTATGTTTACGTAATTTGTTTAATGCTTTTAAATTACAATTACATTATTTTTAACGGCTTATCGTGTAATAACGCTACATAATTATATCCGTGTAATATGTTCAATAATATATCAAACGTAGTCACGTAAATTTTATTTTCGTCATTCTAATATTAAAAATAACGTTTAGACTACGTTTTAATTTTGAATAAAGTAGCTTCAGTGGACGAAAAGACCCGCATGGTAAAAAAAAAAATGATTAAAAATTTAAAATGGACAAACCTTATTTACGTTACGCATTGATTACACTCCTCCTGAAGTACGCTCGAACGACTCTCGACGGCGACATTCACTCGTATTTTATTTTTTCATATGCATATATAAAAGCAGTACTAACATAAAATTAGAGTCGTTTACGTATAGCCTAAAACGCTATAAAACATCACTATGGGATGAGCGAACAATGTGGACGGGTGGTGAGTAAAAAATTCAACTCCAACGACCCCTTTAAATTAAGACGATCATCCCTACTCTACACCCCACGACGATAATGGTTTTTTTTTCGTTCGTTCGTCCGTTCCTAAGTCCCATTATTTACAGTCTGCCGGTTTGCACAGGTACCGGAAAAAATAATAACAGTAATAATAATAATAACGTATCGTAAACCTCACTTGTAACGTTTCTTCGTTTCCGAAGAGTAGGAGGGTGTATGTTTTATCCGTCCACTATAAAAATAACGGTTGTGATAGCGGCATAGGCATCAGCGTATAGACAAGAATATAATAATATATAATATATTATTATTATGTACGAGTAAAAAAACAAAAAATAAAAATAAAAAAAATCACCTCGAAACCTTATACCTAGTTAAACCGTATCGGATGATCGGATGAAATATTATCGTCCGGTATTTCGTGTTTAAGTGCACAAAAATACACGCGCACTCACTCCAAACCATTTTTATATCAAAATAAAGTATGGCGATTCTATATTATGACAAGTAAAATAAAATCGAAAAAAGTTTTTTGTCGAGTCCAGTGAAGCCAGTATAATACTGGTACAATATTATTGAATTATCGACGCATGAAGGAGTTGATGCTCCGAGTGCGACATACCGTTCGTCGTGATTTGGACGCTGTTTCATGTAACGTAATCGGTAGATTTTTTTGAAATTGACTACGCGTGTAAACAAAAAGACAAGTAAAATAAATACTCTGAGCCTTGGGGTTTTCCGGTGCGTGGGTCGCACAAGGAGCGATAAGAAGGGTGTGTCATCGGAGTGTAAGGAAAAGACTAACAAGACCAAAACGATAAATGACCGCTGCATGTCCCGGTCAAAGCGTTTTACTTTTAATGCTCAGTGATGAGCACGATGTAGATTGACGATACGATGATGGGATTAAACGACAATTTACCTACCTTAATTCTTCACTGGTATTATTTTTCTCAAACTTGTTTCATTCATCGATCTAACAACAACGACATTATTGACGACTTGTCAATGGTATAATACGATGGATTAAAATATATTACGTAATTCAATAACATTAATTACATAAACAGATTGCTTTGTAATCCGTGAGTTCAATGGTAGAAGGTATCTACTTTTCTGCAGTCTAACTGCTACACTACTTCTATTGAAAATTCATTTAAATTAATTGCGCAAAAATAATAGTTAAAATTGCTTTTTTTTAATATATATATATAAATCAGCAATATTTATTATTATTACCTAAAATCAATAAGTTTAAAAATTTCTAATGTGTCTTGAATTTTACACAAATATATTATTATAGACTGCAATTCCCTTCTAATTTTGCAATTTTAAAAGATGATTTTTCTGAGATACTTTGGATTGATTTCCCCAAATGTTTCTTTCTCCCTTGTTTTTCTCACTCATCTTTAACATGTCCTACCCTCCTCTGTCCTCGTTCATTCCTCAAGCAAACAGTCACTAATTGGTGACTTCTTTTTACGCAAAACGTATATTCTGTCTCTCTTTGTATATACTCTT
The DNA here is from genome assembly GCF_003676215.2 of Rhopalosiphum maidis. Classification (NCBI taxonomy): domain Eukaryota; kingdom Metazoa; phylum Arthropoda; class Insecta; order Hemiptera; family Aphididae; genus Rhopalosiphum; species Rhopalosiphum maidis. The sequence goes on from NC_040877.1 coordinate 87,676,419, forward strand.
TATGCTTAACAGTATAGATTGTACCATGTATCTAATAAAAATATATTTTACTAACTTGTGATATAAGACATAAACTTTTCACCTAAATATTTTAACATTTTTAACACATAATGTATGTACTCTTAAGAAATTAAATATTTTAAATTTATAGTATAATATACATTTTATGAAATGTTCTAAGACATCATAATACATTTTGACGATATCATACACTGTAGGATGTCTTCGAAATAACTGATTTGTTAAAATTACATATTATAATATAATTACGTTATACTTGAATCTATTAATAATCCATCGATTAGTGAGTGTACAATGTATATTTAGTTTTGAATACAATGAATTGGTGTACACGCCTGACTTGCGTGCAGTACAATATAATATGTATATATAGTACGTGAGTCGTGCAGCCTAGCACGGTGTGTGGAATACAAAACCTTATGTCGATTGAACAGTAAGCGGCGAGGTGTATATGCAAATTACATCACGGTCGGGGTAGTGAAGGATGGTACAAGAGCGTATGGTGGTAGATACGCCGAATTTCCCAAAGGACGTAGTGCGCGAGAACTTGTTGATCGGAGTAAATGTACGGATTTATAAAAGCGGATGAATACGCGGGTGTAAGGGACCGGGTTAACGATAAAAAAAAAAAAAAATACACGATATATACGAGACACAGAACACTTCGTTTTAAATATATCGAATACCTACACGTTATACTTTGAAGTCGAGCTATTTGGGTCCGACCGATAAAAAAGTTTTTTAAAAAAAAAGCCACGCGGGCTGATGGAAACGCGTAAATACTCGATTCGACGCTGCAAATACGTTTCTATATACTCCGGTGTATTAACTATTACGCGATCAAATTAACCAAAGGATAGTATATAGTTCCGTTGTTAATTTAAAATCATAAATATATAATGCAATGTATATTTCACGATTATTAATGAATACGAATATTGACAGAGAATAAACGTGAACGCGAAAATGATTACGTTCGTGAAAATATCGATCCGGTAGTGTGCTGACCACCGAAAAAATAAACATCGCAAAGGTCGGTAATAATCTGTAATTGTGTTTTATTAAATAAGAAAAATCTTCTGATGTACGTGCGAGTTTGCTCCGATACGATCGCGGTGATGATTTTGTGCATTATTATAATACTGTAGAAGCGTTGTGGGTAAAGTGTGGTCGAAAATTTATTTTTCTTCAGAAAATAAGATAATTCGTTTTTATAAACGACCCTCCGTGTAGGTACACAATGTTTTTCCAGTGTATTCAAATTTTAAATGACGTATTATCCGCTCACGAAAATTATTATTCCTTACGACATAAATAATTCATTAAAAGTGCACGGGGAGGTGGTCGTGGAATCAATGTCCCTTGGCTGCAAACGATGTCACGTGAAATAACGTAAAACGATTCGACCCTAAATATGGGTTTTGTGTAGATACGCGATACGACGGTACCTTTACAACCCGACCGACTGTTTTTATTCCGTCCATAATAATAATTATTAATTTATGTCGTGGCTCACGTCGAATTAATTTTAGTATATTTTATGCGCCTATTTGGCATAAACGTGCGCGACATTTGCAAACCCGCGATTAAATTGTATTTACATTACCGGACAACAGCGTACTTAATATTATATACTAAATGATACCCAAGTCTTGCAGTTTTACAAGATTTTCTAACATAAGGTCTTCAAATTATCTGAAAACGCAGCCGAACGTTATGCCGCAGAATCGCGTTGGCCGTGTTTAAACTAAAATTTAAACATGCACGAAGGTATACACGAACGCTCTTTTTCCGAGAATTTTTTATGATAATTGCAACAAATACTTTGAAATTCAAATAAACAATTCCGCGTAAGAGTTTACATTTCACAAACGTACGCGCTACAGTTCAACGGGTATTTTAAGACTTAACGGTAAACGTACCCGCGCCAAACACGAGAAATGTTTTGACTAAATTACTCGAGGTTTCTGGTTTTTGTGAATTAAGTCGATACGTTAGAACGGTCTGTTTTTTTAAACATCTCATGGACAATGATTTTTAAACCGCTCTCGTGGATACTATAATATGCGGTAAAATACGAGGTACACGTTAATCTTTGAATTTTGAAATCGCGATTAATGATATCATGTTCATCTGTAAACACAAGCGGCGTGATCACGTGTCTTTTCGCGTATTTTACATCGGTGTAATTTTATTAAATTTTTTTTTTTTTCTGTACCTCATCTCAGTCTGCCGTTCGATTTGGTCACACAATTTGATCGTTTTAATGTATTGTAAATTTACGAAACTCGTGAGAAATCGTATTATAGTTTTGATTTAATTAACGATGTCTCCGCCCGCCCATATGTGGACAGCACTAAAGCGCACTATAAATATATTTTCGTGTTTTCCTCTTTTATACTCGATTATGTATAATAATAATATTTTACGTTTACAAATTCACTTTTATACAAAATCCCCTTTTGGAATCATGTTTTCCGAACTGCGTCATTCAACGTGTTTTATAACATTTAATATGTCCGGCTTTTTTGAAAACCTAAAACCGTATATCCGCGAGAGTATCTCTGTTAGGTAAACGTAATGATAATACAGACAATATTATTTGAAGATGAAACGTAATAACCGCCAACACTCCACGACGTTGTATTATATGAATAGGTATCTAATTAATTTTACATTTATCGTGTACTGCATATAAATAAGGTATTTCCAACTTTCCAGACTCTCCGTTTAACGTCAATAATAATATTCTAAAATTATTGTGTAACAGTGAATATTTGTTGCTTCGCCCGTCTTTAATGATCAATAATCGGGAAAGAGTGTGGAGAATAAACTGTTTAAAGGCTTACTCTTTGAATAAGCGAACGCGTTAACAACGAACGGGGCAGTATCGTTTTAAACGTTCCGAGTCCATACGAATTCCGTCAAAGCTTACAAATGACTGGTCCGCATCCTTTTCGCCTTCGGTTCCCGATAAATTGTGTTACGTGGCTGACGAAACAATTTATTACGAGTAACGTTTATAATATATTCGCAACGTTTTTTTTTTCTCAATACGACTTTCTGTTTTCAAATGTGCTTGCACATGCAACTAATGAATATATTCAAAAATTCTTAGTTATTTTCCAATTTCCATTTGAAAACCATGTCAAATAGGGCTTCTGATGCACAACATTATCAAAGAGACAGAATTGTATTATTGTTATAATTATTGTCCTTGTCGTGCGGTAATAAGTACATTCTATAGTATATTGCATTATTATGATATGTTGGTCACTCTTTGTATCGATTGTATTCCAATTGCGTATTCACACACTGTCCATAACTATATAATCGTATTATAATATATACATGTATATATATGTATATTATGCAACTGTATAATAACTTACTCCGACGACAATGCTTTGGTTGTACGCCGGTTCTACATAGTATCACCGATAATCAGATCTCGTGCGTTGAAATCGTCCATGTACTATTATAATATGTGTCCCGCAGCAAGTATACTATAATTACTTATGAATATGTGGTAATTCCGAATTCTTGGACATTATGACCCAGACAATTTAACGAATCATTTTGTAATGTTTTAAGGACGAAAACTAATATTTAAAAAAAAATAAGACAATGTATTACACTCTGTGTATTTCCTGAGACATTGCTTGGTTTTCGATAAAACAATCACTCCATGCATATATTTACATTACACAGTATACACTGATCTTATCGTTTTGTGCACACCGTGTGTTTTTTTTAAGAAATATTTTTAGAGAAACTACGTTAACATTAAATTTGTCGTCTATGTATAGGCACAAACGTTATAAATTCGAGAAAATGTTCGATACAACTCCCAGATGCTATGTTTTATGCAAAACAAGCCCGACGAAAACAATATTTTATATCATTATTTAATGAACAATAACAATAATGTTCAACCTTAGATGTTATTTTTTATAAAAAAAAAAAATGTTTCCGTCGCCGTAAGTCAATCATACGATTCGTGTTTGTTGAAAAGGGTTTTATTGTATATTTTATCAACAATAACCCTCCATAATATCATATAGTTGTTGTCTCGTCTTTTTTATTTTTTATATATTTTTCACATTCGAATCTGTTTTATTGTTATTATTGCATAACATTATATTTTTTGCATCAAAGTGGAACAAAATGTGTTCACTGAGTGGACTGAGGCAGCGATTCAAATGCGTACCATCAACGCGCAGTTTTGGACTTGGCCAAAAGTAGCATAAACACTGTTGTTGTGTGTGCGAATACTAACAATTTTTATCTCTAAATGGATATATCGTTTTGGCGATTTTGGTATCGTTTAAGTGAATAAATTATAAACCGTTTGGATAATAAACAGTAATAAACAATACTCAGTGATCACTTAGCCACAAAAATGTAAATTCTTCTCATATACAAACTGATATTCAGTATTTGAAACCGTTAAAGCGTTATGAATTCGGTATCCTTTGCCTATTGACACTTTATCATTGTTCTATGCTTACATAATGCATAGCTACAAATACTATTTGGTAGTATTTCATGGCGGCCCCAGTGTTATAAGAGGGCATTGTTTATTTTTTAGTTATAGTTATTTTTATTTAATAATCTATACAAAAAATATAATAATTAATGACAAATGCGTTTTTACGGCATCGAGAACTTCAATTTATAGTAAATCAAATACTATTTTTTTTAATTATTACAAACAACTACAGTGCTAAATTTGTTGAAATAGGAAGACAAATTTTGTACTTGCCCCAAACGGTATACCGTTTTTGCTCAAAAATCGATCAATCGATGCCAATTTTAGGTCAATTCAAACGAACGCATGGCAACATTTCTCAGTTCAGCGTAAAACACCACCTGCTGTAAACTAGGTATGACAGAAACTATGGATGCCGAATTAAAATGTCTTCTAAACAGATGACTAATAAGACCTTTGATTCAATTCTTGGTTAAACCACACAAAAAAAATCAAGCAATATCTACAATCTACATACAAACTTATACAAACTATTTAGTATATACTATCTGTTCAATATAATATATTATTAAGTTCAACTAAGATTTATATACAGTTATGTTAATTACTCATATTATTTAGTCAAATTGCTATTAATCTATTATTAAATAATAACTGTAGTAGAATAATGCATACTCTACATACCTAAATTCAAAAATGATGAGAATATTTTCTGCTATATTTTTAAATTTTATTTGACAATTTAACCAATTTATACTTAAGTATGTTATATTAAGATAAGATAAATAAATTGTATATTCTAAGGTTAACCCCTGTATTTTGATTTATACTTTTAGAGTTGTAAAAGAATTTCAAAAGTACCAAACAGTGCGTCATTAAATTGAAAAATAAGACTTATTTTTATTGTTTCGAAAACATTTTTCTTAAGTACTTCAACAAAATATCAAGAAAAATATAAAAACAGTAAAACAAATGTAAAAAATATAAACGAACGCCCCCCCAACTGAGAATACTGTTCACGAACATTTACCCAATAAAATTAATCATTTATTTATCATTGAAAAACATTTTTTTTTACACTTACTTCAGTGTCCCGTACAATTACTCCATCAATTTGTATCCTAAATCTACGCTGGTATACAGAAATTACATTTTTTTTAGAGTTGTAAAGAATTTTATCCAAATCAAAATATTCTTCAACTTGTTGATTATTATTAATAAACTCAATAAAAATAAGCTTAATAAAATCAAAGTAGGACTATCAACTGAATATTACATTTGAATTACATTAAAATATTTGCAGTGAATCTAAAAATGCATTAAAATACATTTGAGTCCTTTAATAATCTTATGAAGTACCTAACTTATTGTGTTTTAAAATAATTCAATAGTTATAAATTCAGTTGAAATGTATACCAACTGATAAGCATAGTTATTTATTATAATATTATAGTGTATATTATTATCATACTTTATTCACGCTTATTCACTATTAATATATATATTTTTTTAAATTTAAAATAAACGCATAACCCAATAAACCCAATAAAATTAATGGCATTTAATTTCGTAAAGATTTTTACAGAACTCGTTGAATTCAATGTAATACCACAAATTACAGCATGACTGTCTGCAATAAAAAAAAAAAAAAAAAAAAAACATTTGATGAGTTTTTCGGAATAGGTCATAAATAATGTGAGCAGTAAAACTTTAACATAATAGTATTGAAAAAGCGGTAAATGGTTTATTGTAAAAAGAAAAAAAACATTTCCCTTACTACCTATCTACTAGATTAGAATATAACGGGAAAAAAACTAATTTAACTTAACTAAAATATATAACAATCTTTGAATAAAACCTTTTAAAATTAACACAATATAAATTATAGTTCTATTTATTTCAGTAAAAACTTGTCAGTCTTAATGATTATGAATGTCATCGTTAAAAATATATTATTATGTTTAAAATTACGATTATTATAAAGATGTCAATAGTCTGATATTTTATTTACTAGAATTGCTCATAGGTTACATATACCTAATAATATTTCACCTAAACACAACTACTAAGACAAAGAAAAAACATTTTTTATTTTAAAAAGCAAAATATAATTTAAACAATTAAAAACTACTGACTAATTTCATGTATTCAACGAAACTGCTAAATACCTATTATATTATGGCATTTGCTCATGACATTGGTATGTAGTGTGAGAATTAAATCAATTAATAATTACTCCGTCATTATCAAAGTTTGACGCTTGACGACACATAATTTCATCATATTATTCACGTAAAATAAACGTGCAATGTAACGAAGACAATATAATATTCGAAATAATTTATCAAACGAACGAAAACGTTAACAGATTGAATTAAAATAAAACTTACCGTCAGTAACCGCTAATATACTTACAATTGATTAATTGATTTTTTTTTTTTTTAATATGTTAAACCTAGTTGAACTAGTGAGTTACATAATTTACTAGCATTTCGTATACGCTTTTAGTAAATAGGTTAAGTATTATATTTATAATGTATAGCTGATTACGAATCGTACAAAACCTAACGCACGACGACAATGTTAACAAATTTGTCAGGCACGATAAAACGTATACACTTTCCTGCTCCTTCTCCCCGCCACCAAACGTGGTGTTAGCAACAACATAAAAATAAGAGCGAAAATTAAATTAGACGAAAAATGCCGAAATTTATCGCCTCCGCGTGATTGATTTGCATTGAGTTCAATTAAATGTATGTTTACGTGTTAGATGAAGAAGATCCGGTTCGCATATTCCGGTTTCGGATATTTTAAAACTCATCAAATCTACTGCACGTGACGCATATGAACGGTATAATTGTAATATAAACGTCGAATTCAATTTTTTTTAACTACGAGGAATACGATGTCAAGTGAGACCACATCGTATGATTGATATTATATTTAAAGTGAAGCGTGAAATCTATTGGTTTGGCGACATTGTGTCCTTTTTTTATGATTTTCGTTTAAAAAGCATTTTCGAACAATTTTTTTTTTTTAGTTTATTCGCAAACCTAATATTGACTGTTGAACTAATAATAAAAACAAATTATTTCAATCGAACACTGTATGTATTTCGTACGTTATTAACTTATTATTAATTTAATCCGTATAATTTGCAATATATAGGTGTGCTCACTGCTCGTTGACCGTTGTATACAGTTATACAAAAGTGTATCAATGCAGAAATAATTTATATTTCCATAATTTTCGAGTTCAATGGATAATTACATTATTTATTATTTATTTAATGCATCTGGTATGGTAGTACTATATTAATTTTACGGACAAAATAGAACATAACGAAATACAAACCATTTTCAGTTATTGAGGCGCCTGACTAATTTAAATACGATTTTATGGCCATAAATAATTATAACTCAGTTTAAATAAAATTATTAGATTTAAAGAAAATATATTAATTTTTAGATTACAATCAACAGTGTTATAGGTAAATAACAACTGTAAAATAAAGTGTATATAATAAATTCAATGTTATTATATAAAATAGATAATTTTTATGGTGAAATTAAGCTATAGAATCTAGTTAGTGGCTAATGCTACGGAATACGGACTTGTGCGCCCACAGACCATACCAGATTAAGTTTATTAAAAATGAATTATTAATATTATATTAGACGTGACGTGACGTTAACGGTGTGTCGAACCGTGTAAAGACTCGTGTCTATTTTTCTACCGACCTTTGATCCGTCAGACGAATACAATAATTATAATTTAACAATCTGAAATTTATACGCCGATCCTGTAGTATACAAACAATGTTTTGTCTTTTACGGTATATTCGACGTTAATACATCACAATATGTGCAAGTTTCTTCTCGTTTATGTGAAATCCCTTGGGTGCCAACCAAATTAATAGTAAATAAATAAAACGCTAAGTAAAACGCATTCACGACCTCACGGTTAACATATCACGAGTAACACCGTCGGCAGCTTAAAATTACAATTTCCATAAAATTCTATGCATATGTAATATGTAGTACGCAAACATAATTATTATACCAGATCCATTATATATATCGATGTCGTCGACCAATCAGTTATATCGTTATTACTATAGTTTCTCGAACCATTTTATCCGGAAACTTGTGCGCGATTTGTGTGTTTTTAATAACGTGTAGCATTTTTAGCAAAATTTGACCATATACCAATGTCGAGGCTGTCCAATTGGCGACGGTAACCAATTTCGATTATTTTGTGGCCCCTGAAACTGTAAGATTTAATTTATTAAAACATAACGCCTGCGTTCTCCGTGCGTATACAATTATTATAAAATTTGAAATTTATTATATAATCGCTCAATAATAATAATAATAATAATAATATACACAGTTGACGTTTGCTGGCTAGCGCAAAACTTGTCCATTACTTCCGGTCAGGAACGTCCGTGCGTGAGGCGGCTGAACGGTAATTTTCCATCGCTCGTGATGACCGGACAAATCACGTTACGACTCCGTCCCCGTAGACACACACACACACACACACACACGCCCTAATTCGATTTCGTCCGTCCTCCCGTTTTTGTTTCCGCTCCCGACCTAACGCGCATCACGTCGTTCCCGCGAGGTGAAGGGGATCTGATGACGACAAACACGTCCGTCGGCCGATGTCCCGCGTAAGGAGCGCATTCTATTACAATGCGAGACGACCGTACCCGGACACAACACGCAATAATAAAAAAAAATCTCCAGACGTGTTGCATCATTACATTATTTACATATGAGACTTTAACCCTTCTTCTCGCAGCCCCACCTCCAACCCCCACAACCCCCCAAGTATATGAGATTGTATTTTGTACAAAATTCAACTATCCATCTCTCCTCTCTGCCTCTCAGATTTCTACGACAGGGTGGCTTTTATCGTTAATTTTTTTTATTATTATTATTATTATTATTATTCATATCATATATATTTTATTCGTTTATTCGACTTTTACGCTATTTTATGGTTATTATTGTCGCGTATATTCCGTTTCCAGTGAACGCGAACATGCGGAATACACGATGAAAATAGATTTCACGAAGAATTTTTTTTTTATTTTTTACGATCAAGTGCCTCCGACGATACTCAACGTCTCTATTGTCCGTCGAAGACGATTGTCTGATACGCCGACGACTGAATATCGGCGGCCGCTATTCGTACTTAAGGAGCGATTTTTGTAGGTAAACTTTGCCGTAAAAAAAGATAAAAAATCGACTTTATCGTCACAGTTTATCACTTTGTCGGCGTATTCAAATAAAAAATATTACGAATAACGCCAACCGTTAATTCCTACTGTTCCTAGTTCAGATAAATCTATACACTTTATTATAGCGTCTCATGTCGTTCCAAGACAAACAATTAACACGTAATCTCACTGAATATGAGACACAAACACAAGTTCACATTCAGTTTCGATTTACCGATGAAATTTACTCCTGAATGATTTCTTAGTTTATTTTAATTAATTTTGTTCTTACACCCGCACCGTTGAGATATAACAATGATACGATTATTTCATTTTCTTTGACGAACATTATTTTTTAAAATATTCCATTCGAAACTGCAAGTAAAATACATTTGCACTGAATTCAGTTCGTTAAAACTTTTTTTTTTATTTGAAGGCATTGAAGTTTTTAATGAAACATATGAAATTTAACAGAACGAGTGTAGAACAAATGCGGAGTGATCAAAGTTTGAAAACACAATAATTATAATTACAAGAAATATTGACAATATCAATCATTAAATCGATAAAGTTTTAGAATAAAATACGACAAATTATATAAAATTATCAGTGATATAACCAACTGCACATGTGTCTTGATATAATATATGAGTTACAATAATCGCAAAATCTTACAATTTATAGTTTGAAATCGTCAAATAATTTTTTTATATTTTGCCTTTTAGATCGGTTGGATGAAAGCCGAAGATCAAACAATATTAACGTTTCATGAACGTGTAGTAGCTTCAAACGGTCGATTCAGCGTAAGTCATGAGAATTACAGAACTTGGTATTTACATATAAGAGATGTGGAAGAAACTGACAAAGGCTGTTACATGTGCCAAGTTAACACAATGGAAATGCAAAAACAAATCAGCTGTTTAGACGTTTTAGGTAAGTGGACAATGGGCAAAATATTATTGCATTTTAAATATATAATATTTTACCATACATTTAAAATCATAACCTAAGAGTCTCTAACCTATACCCCACGGATCATGTTCTAAATAAGGACCGATTTATACGGGTCCTATTACTACAATTTATAATCCAAAAATAATAATATTTAGTTAATCATTATTTTTTTTATATTTAATTAAATATACTATATCGTAAAAATAAATAATGAACATAGCTACAATATATTTTTAACAACTTAAAATCTATATACTAAATTCAAATATATTTTTACATAAATTTAAACAATTACGAATTTGAACTCCTTTACTTATAATTGATATGTTCAAAACATTAGAACTAATAAACTATAAAACTATTTTTTTTCCAGCCTATACAGTTTTTAATTTTTTGTATGATCGTCAGGTAAAAATGTTCGAGACCTCTGAAAAGTAAAAGTAAAACAATTTTAAATTAATCGATACCTACCACTAAATATCTATTGAAAAAAAAAATCACTTTTAACAAAGGTACGAAATAATTTTATTGGTGTACCTAATCAAAATTCTATAGATTCATTGACCAAATGAAAACATTTATCAATGACAACATATTTCTTTACCAATCACAACCTTGGATAACCAAACCCTTTTATTACTCGTCTACCTTTTTTTAATTGAATAATTCATTTGACCTGTATTCGTTTACTATATTATTTTCGTAAAATCAGTTAAAACTAAATATTTTATCGATTTTCAGTCAAAAATAATCTATACAATTAAATTTTAAAAGACAGTCCGTACATTTATATGCTATACAAGAGTTAAAAAATATTGAATATTTTGATTTGCACAAGTTACTTGTCAAGTTTTTTTTTTAGTATAGGTTTGATATATTTTTTTTTATTAATAAAAAAAAGTATTACTATTATTTCGCGATTCGATGGGAACGTCCCCATTTTCCGGAACCATCTGCAGGGAACATTTATGTTAAACTTTAAGTTCTGTCAGTTAAACCCAAACACATGTATATACGTGTGCATGTGTGTGTGAGTATGTATATATGAGTTTATGAGTTTTGGCCACAAACTCAAAGTATTTTGAATAGTTACGTCAATTAAATGTCACGATGTTAGAGTCGATCTAAAACTACATCACAAGATCCGTTTACAATTCTTAACTTAATATAATTGCCTTCCGACCGCCGTTTCCCGATAGTCACGAAAACGAACACATACGATGTTAGTCGCGTGTCATTATCTCGGGTCGTCACTGCCCCGTAACTGAGCGAGTGAACATGTCTCGTCCACCCCACCACTCCGCTTCTCCGCCCTTAGAAACGATGGTACCTATATTGGACGCGCGCAGAGTTAGTTCCTCCGCTGCAGTTAAAAAAAAAAAAAAAAAAACGTTAAAATTCAGTAATCAAAACGCGTAATACACTGCAACATCGTACTTGAACATATTATTTTGTACGAACGTATAATAATATATTATAATGACGATTGGTGCACGTTGCGCTTGTTCGTGTCACGTCGATACAATATAATAATATGTATATACAATAATATAATTAATTAAATCAAACCTTTTGTGCGCGGCAATACGGTTTTTGTATTATATACTGTGCCGGTGTATGAAAAACGACCGAGCAGGGCGCGTGTGCGTGTGTGTGTGTGTGTGTGCCCGTGTGTGTAGACTTCAAGTACAAAACTCGGCGACTGAGTATATTACATCGAAATCGTTATTTTATACACGAGGATGAAACGAAAAATAAATACATAATACGTATAATATCAAAACGAATAAAGCGCACAATGCGAATCATACCCCCGTCGTCTGTGCTCCTCCCCCCCCACCATCAGCAACGGTTCGGATCGACGACACGAGAAAAAAATGCCACCGCGACGATAATACCATAGCGGGACGCTCGTCGACGTGTACAACACCGTCATGCGTCGACGAGTCTCCCGCGCGTAGTTCGACATATCATCGACACGATAAATAATAATAATAATAATTATTATTATAATATAAAATATAATATAATTGCAACGCGCGAGTACAATGACGACGCGCGTATGGCGAATGGGACTATGTGTTTTATATTATTATTAATAGAGGGACACTCGTCGGGCCAGACGTCAAGTGTGTATTATTGGTACGTACGCCAACCGCCAAACGCGTATTATGCTCGTTTTCATTGTGTTTTTGTTTCGTTTGCCCGAGCACGTCGACTGTACTACACTAATCTGTTTGCCATCGGTTTTTTTAAATAAAAAAAAAAAAAAAAAAACGTATTCGCTTACAGAAATATCGTGTTAACAACGGGGTTCGGTCACACGGCGATGGCAATCGGCCATAACGACGTGAACAACCAATCGAACGGCGGATTTCTATCTACGTTCGTTCGTTCGTTTTTTGCGCGTTATTATCGTTAGTGTCATATTTTAATCTATACACGCGCGCGCTTATGTTTCATTCGGATATTTTTCCCAGAGAATACAACAATAATTTATGACCGTTCGACGTTATCATTGTCGGCGGTGCCCGTCAAACGTCATATTTCATTTATGCTCGTCTATATATGTATGGTCGTATCGTCACATATTGTTGTTGTGCGGTTGTCTTCGGTGCCCAACTCCCGTTTTTTAGACGTTAATAATTGACGGTAAAAGCGACGACCGTCAAATGATTAACGCAATACCGAAACGTACGGTTATAATATAATATATGTGCGCGACTCGAGCCACCGGATATGCCTTTGACTCGACGTACTTATTGCACCGGAATCGTTTCCGAGGTTTCGGTGTTAAGTAAATATTATATCGACACTTTGAACATACGCACATACGCGTTGTCCGTTCTCGCGCGCGCACATTGTTAAGCAACTCTACACGTATTAAATTACCCACTTAGTTTTCGTATCTATTAGATTTATGCGTCCGCGCATAAACCTATAACAACCTCTTTGACCTAGAAAATCCGTTTTGCGGTGTGTGTGCGTGTGTGTGTGCGCGTGCGTGTAAGTTTGTTTAAACCGTTTATGAAGTCAACCGAGAGCTTATCTGTAACAAAGTCGTAGTATTTAGATTCGTCTTATACATGTATACGTGCACGCACCGTTCTAGAGGATTTTCTAGGTTTTTCCCCGTATACCGGGCACAAAAAATCTTTGAACCGCGTAAAAATAAAAGTAAAAAAATACTACAAAACGTGAAGGAGAAATACGTGCTTGGATTTCAATATTGACGATTAAATTCGTAATATTATTTGAGTCGTTCTTCTCACGCCAATTTTGTATAATGCTCTTATGGATCAAATTACTTTAATGGGAATTCTAACGTTCGTTTATAACACGTAACTCGTATGCATTTGTATGACCTTTTCCGACATTTGGGTAGCGGCCATTCCGTACCAACAATCAAACGTGCAATTTAACGTTAGATTAGGACTAGTCATAAATTGTAATAGCAATAGTGTTATAAACAAACAGAAAATACCGTTTTAAATGCACACGAAATGAAAAGAAGAGACTAAAGAGTTTTTACAGTTCTTAACTATAACACACATTTAAGCAAAGTAAATAGTTTATTTTATTTTTATTATTTTCACAAAACCTTTTATCGATTTTTTTCAGCACATTAACCATAAGGATTACCGGTCGTATAGTGAAAAAAAAATCACAAAATAATGTATCGAATTTTCTGACACAATAATATTAGATATAAATTTATAATTCGCATTTTGAAGGTTTTTTTACTTAGCTGTTACTATTTAATAAAGATGTTTATTCGTAAGACAGTATAATAAAAACACACGACTTTAATTTATTTAAATTTTTTTTTAATAATTATGTGTATAATCATTTAATGTTTAATGCGTTTTTAATACTATAGTGTAAAAACATTAAAAAAGGAATCATCTGCTAAAAACGTTGAATTAATTCTATATTTTTCTTACTATGCTATAATAGTAAGTCATAACGTGGGTGTTGTAACAATAATGCACTCAATGGAAAGTGAAATCGATCGAGGAAACAATAAAAAATTCGCGTTAAGTGTAATATTATAAAATATTATTATGACGTAATTTGCGGCCATAATATAAACGACTTTGAATTGCATACACACAGCGCCGTGTTAAAAAAACAAAAATAAAAAATAAGAACCAACAACTACTAGTCTTTCGGTTTCGTACGATTAAAGTTATATAGCTGAAAACTAATTGCGTTTATGCACTTCAGCTCCCGAACATATCTTCTAACGAGTTCGATCGCACGAGTGTGTAAAAATACTACCAAAGTCCGTACCGTATAATAGCACGTCATCGGGTATCGCCGTTTAATTAAAAGCCTTATAGCTGATTTTCGATATAAGTGCGCGTGTACGAGAACAGCGAGCGTGTTCGCGACTTTAGTTGTTAATTGTTGACTCTGCGAATAATTTGCATATGAGATAATGCCACGCGTAACGCGGGTGCCGGATAATTATATGCAGCAATAATGCCTTCTTTGAAATATTTTACGCTGTCTTTGTACACATATTTATCTACGTACAACTCGAATCGACTAAATAATTAATAAGACACACACACTCGTGCACGCAATTATTATAACAATATCGTGTACTCCCAACGTTTACCGGTGTACCTACTATATTGTATAAAATTTCGCGAGATAATTTCCGGGCACGTTTATAACATAATACCCTTCACGCCGTCAGCGTATACGTACTGCGCACTACCCACCCGCTAGATATTATTACAATAATCGGAAGTTATGTTTTCGCATAATTTCGAGTCCTCCGTACACGTCTACGGTGTTGTCTGAAAGCGACAACAGAATATGTATTATATACGTTGGCGTTGATCCAAAACTGCTTCGAAACAATACCACACGATCGGAGTGATCTCAAACGACGCAGCACCCGAAAGGCACTCGACTGTGATGACTGGTATCTAATATATTATTATATATACATATATACTGTTTATCGCACGCGGGTGTTTATCGTAATTATTATTCTTATGTACGTTATTGTAGTTAACTCGTAGCTCTATGTCAAATTAAAAATGGAGTTTACGTGAAATCTTCTTTACAGTGTTGCATTATTGCAGTGATATCGTGTGCGATTAAGCCTACCCATTCGATCCAAAATCATGTTGTTGTAGCACTACATAAATATACGATGTATGGACATCTAATTATAATCATCTTAATTCGTCGAGTCGACGTCAAATATAGTTTTAATATTATGATGATATCGACGGTAGTAAAATGCAGATTTATAATTATGATATTGTTATTACTGCCACATTCAGCGCCATGTCGACTTTCCAGTTCTTAGAAATATTATTAAATTGTTGTACACTCATGCTCTAAAATAAACTAATATTCAAATTTAAAAATAACATGAACGGAATCATAGTATAAATAAACGCATTATATTTTCATCCGCAATCGAATCAATAACACCGGTTTATTCAAAACGTATAATATTTTCTTTTCGGTCTATAATCAATATGTTGCATATTTTCCTAATACGAGCAGCATTATGTAACTATTCTAAAAAAACAATCTGAATTTGACGGCCAGTAATTTACTTG